>NC_092389.1:1045000-2325724 GCF_030028105.1 Mobula birostris
ACCCACACACACACAGACACACACCCACTCAGAAACCCACACACACACCCACAGACACCCATACACAGAGTCACACACCCATACACACAGACAGACACACACACACACACACATAGAGACACACAGGCACCCACACACACACACACCCACAGACACCGACACACAGAGTCACACATGCACACACAGCCACACACACACACACAGATACACACGCACACGCACACCCACACACCCACACACACACAGACACCCACACACAGAGTCACACGTACACACAGAGTCACAGACGCACACACACAGACACACACACACAGACACACACACACAGATACACACACACACAGACACTGAGACGCACACACAGATACACGCACACTGAGACACACACACACATACACAGACACCCACAGACACACACACACACACACAGACACTGAGACACAGACACAGTGAGACACACACACACACACACACACACACACACAGACACCCACACACAGAGACACAGACACACACACACAGACACACACACACACACTGAGACACACGCACACTGAGACACACGCACACCCACACACACACACAGACACCCACACACACACCCACAGACACCCACACACAGTCACACACGCACACACAGAGTCGCACACGCACACACACAGACACACACACACAGACACTGAGACACACACGCACACACAGACACACGCACACTGAGACACACACACACATACACAGACACACACACACAGACACCCACACACACACAGTGAGACACACACACACAGACACCCACACACAGAGACACAGACACACACACACCCACACAGACACACGCACAGACACACACACACACACACACACACACAGACACACACACATACAGACACAGACATGCACACTTACACACACACCCACACACACATACAGGCACACAGACACCCACACACACACAGACACACACCCACTCAGACACCCACACACACAGACACGCACACACACACACACCCACACACAGTCACACACGCATACACACAGACACACACACACACGCATACACACAGACACACACACAGACACACACCCACTCAGACACGCACACACACACCCACACACCCACACACACACAGACACACACCCACTCAGACACGCACACGCACACCCACACACCCACACACACACAGACACCCACACACACACCCACAGACACCCACACACAGTCACACGTACACACAGAGTCACACACGCACACACACAGACACACACAGATACACACACACACACAGACACTGAGACGCACACACAGACACACGCACACTGAGACACACACACACTGAGACACACACACACATACACAGACACCCACAGACACACACACACACAGACACCCACACACACAGACACTGAGACACAGACACAGTGAGACACACACACACACACACACACACACACAGACACCCACACACAGAGACACAGACACACACACACACAGACACACACACACACACACACACTGAGACACACGCACACTGAGACACACAAGCACACCCACACACACACACACACACACACACACCCACAGACACCCACACACACCCACACACAGTCACACACGCACACACAGAGTCACACACGCACACACACAGACACACACACACAGACACTGAGACACACGCACACACAGACACACGCACACTGAGACACACACACACACATACACAGACACGCACAGACACACACACACAGACACCCACACACACAGACACTGAGACACAGACACAGTGAGACACACACACACACAGACACCCACACACAGAGACACAGACACACAGACACACGCACAGACACACACACACACACACAGAGACACACACACATACAGACACAGACATGCACATTTACACACACACCCACACACACACACACACCCACACACACAGACACACACACACATACAGTCACACAGACACACGCACACAGACACCCACACACACACCCACTCAGACACCCACACACACAGACACGCACACACACACATACACACACAGACACCCACACACACACCCACACACACAGTCACACACGCATACACACAGACACACACACACACACACACACACGCATACACACAGACACACACAGACACACACCCACTCAGACACCCACACACACACCCACAGACACCCATACACAAAGTCACACACCCATACACACAGACAGACACACACACACACACATAGAGACACACAGGCACCCACACACACACACCCACAGACACCCACACACAGAGTCACACATGCACACACAGACACACACACACACACACACAGACACTGAGACACACGCACACTGAGACACACACACACTGAGACACACACACACTGAGACACACACACACACATACACAGACACCCACAGACACACACACACAAACAGACACCCACACACACACACACTGAGACACAGACACAGTGAGACAGACACACACACACACACAGACACCCACACACAGAGACACAGACACACACACACACACTGAGACACACGCACACTGAGACACACACGCACACCCACACACCCACACACACACCCACAGACACCCACACACAGTCACACACGCATACACACAGACACACACACACATACAGTCACACAGACACACGCACACAGAAACACAGACATACAGACACCCACACACACACAGACACACACCCACTCAGACACCCACACGCACACCCACAGACACCCATACACAGAGTCACACACCCATACACACAGACAGACACACACACACATAGAGACACACAGGCACCCACACACACATACACAGACACCCACAGACACACACACACACACACACAGACACCCACACACACACACACTGAGACACAGACACAGTGAGACACACACACACACACACAGACACCCACACACAGAGACACAGACAGACAGACACACACACACACACACACAGACACACACACACACACTGAGACACACGCACACTGAGACACACACACACACACACACACACACACACACACACTGAGACACACGCACACTGAGACACACGCACACCCACACACCCACACACACACCCACAGACACCCACACACAGTCACACACGCATACACACAGACACCCACACACACACACACTGAGACACAGACACAGTGAGACACACACACACACACACAGACACCCACACACAGAGACACAGACAGACACACACACACACACAGACACACACACACACACTGAGACACACGCACACTGAGACACACACGCACACACACACACACTGAGACACACGCACACTGAGACACACGCACACCCACACACCCACACACACACCCACACACACACCCACAGACACCCACACACAGTCACACACGCATACACACAGACACACACACACACACATACAGTCACACAGACACACGCACACAGAAACACAGACATACAGACACCCACACACACACAGACACACACCCACTCAGACACCCACACGCACACCCACAGACACCCATACACAGAGTCACACACCCATACACACAGACAGACACACACACACACATAGAGACACACAGGCACCCACACACACACACCCACAGACACCCACACACAGAGTCACACATGCACACACACACACACACAGATACACACCCACACACAGACACTGAGACACACGCACACTGAGACACACACGCACACACAGAGACACACCCACACCCACACACGCCCACTGAGACACACACACACACCCACACACACACACACACAGACACCCACACACACACCCACAGACACCCACACACAGAGTCACACACGCACACACAGAGGCACACACGCACACACACAGACACACACACACAGATACACACACACACACACACACACACACAGGCACTGAGACACACACGCACACTGAGACACACACACACACATACACAGACACCCACAGACACACACACCCACACACACACACACACACACCCACACACACACACCCCCACAGACACAGACACACACACACACACACAGACACACCCACACCCACACCTACACACACAGACACACACACACACACACACACACACACACACACCTTCACACACAGGCACACTCACAGAGACACAGACACGTCACATAGACACAGGCATACACACAGACACATACACACAGGCACACACACGTACAGATACAGACACACACACACACACACAGACACACACACACATACAGACACACCCACACACACACCCACACCCACACACCAACACACGCACACCGATACACGCACACCCACACACGCACACACACCCACACACACACACCGACACACACACACACACACACACACACACAGAGACACACACACACACGCACACATACAGACACAGACATGCACACACACACACCCACACACACAGACACACACACACATACAGTCACACAGACACACGCACACAGACATCCACACACACACAGACACACACCCACTCAGACACCCACACACACACCCACACACACAGACACACACACACATACAGTCACACAGACACACGCGCACACACACAGGCACCCACGCACCCACACACACAGACACGCACACACATACACACACAGACACCCACACACACACCCACAGACACCCACACACAGTCACACACGCATACACACAGACACACACACACACACATACAGTCACACAGACACACGCACACAGAAACACAGACACACAGACACCCACACACACACACAGACAAACACCCACTCAGACACCCACACGCACACCCACAGACACCCATACACAGAGTCACACACCCATACACACAGACAGACACACATACACACACATAGAGACACACAGGCACCCACACACACACACACCCACAGACACCCACACACAGAGTCACACATGCACACACAGACACACACACACACACACTCACACAGACACTGAGACACACGCACACTGAGACACACACGCACACACAGAGACACACCCACACCCACACACGCCCACTGAGGCACACACACACACACACAGACACCCACACACACACCCACAGACACCCACACACAGAGTCACACACGCACACACAGAGGCACACACGCACACACACAGACACACACACACAGATACACACACACACACACACATACACAGACACCCACAGACACACACACCCACACACACACACACACACACACCCACAGACACAGACAGACACAGACACACCCACACCCACACCTACACACACAGACACACACACACACACACACACACACACACCTTCACACACAGACACACTCACAGAGACACAGACACGTCACATAGACACAGGCATACACACAGACACATACACACAGGCACACACACGTACAGATACAGACACACACACACACAGACACACACACACATACAGACACACCCACACACACACCCACACCCGCACACCAACACACGCACACCGATACACGCACACCCACACACGCACACACACACACCGACACACACACACACACACACACACACACACACACAGACACACACACACACGCACACATACAGACACAGACATGCACACACACACAGACACACACACACATACAGTCACACAGACACACGCACACAGACATCCACACACACACAGACACACACCCACTCAGACACCCACACACACACCCACACACACAGACACACACACACATACAGTCACACAGACACACGCGCACACACACAGGCACCCACGCACCCACACACACAGACACGCACACACATACACACACAGACACCCACACACACACCCACAGACACCCACACACAGTCACACACGCATACACACAGACACACACACACACACATACAGTCACACAGACACACGCACACAGAAACACAGACACACAGACACCCACACACACACACAGACAAACACCCACTCAGACACCCACACGCACACCCACAGACACCCATACACAGAGTCACACACCCATACACACAGACAGACACATACACACACATAGAGACACACAGGCACCCACACACACACACACACACACCCACAGACACCCACACACAGAGTCACACATGCACACACAGCCACACACACACACGCACACCCACACACCCACACACACACAGACACCCACACACACACCCACAGACACCCACACACAGAGTCACACGCACACACAGAGTCACACACGCACACACACAGACACACACACACAGATACACACACACACACAGACACACACACACACAGACACGCACACTGAGACACACATACACAGACACCCACAGACACACACACACACACACAAACAGACACCCACACACACAGACACTGAGACACAGACACAGTGTGAGACACACACACACAGACACCCACACACAGAGACACAGAGACACACACACTGAGACACGCACACTGAGACACACACGCACACCCACACACCCACACACACACACAGACACCCACACACACACCCACAGACACCCACACACAGAGTCACACACGCACACACACAGACGCACACACACAGATACACACACACACAGACACTGAGACACACACACGCACACTGAGACACACACACACTGAGACACACACACCCACACATACACAGACACACACACACAGACACTGAGACACAGACACAGTGAGACACACACACACACACAGACACCCACACACAGAGACACAGACACAGACACACACACACACACACACACCCGAGACCCTTCATCAGGACTGGAAAGAAAGGGGGAAGAAGCCAGAATAAGGGGTGAGGGGAAGGAACACGAGCTGGCAGGTGACAGGTGAGGCCAGGTGATGGGGAAGGTGGGCAGGTGGGGGAGGGGTGAAGAAGTGAGAACCTGGGAGGAGATGAGTGGAAGAGGTAAAGGACTGAACGAGGAATCTGATAGGAGAGGAGAGTGGACCATGGGAGAAAGGGAAGGAGGAGAGGAACCAGAGAGAGATGATGGCTGGTGAGAAGGCGTGAAAGGGAAACCGCAATGGGCAGGTGTGGAGTAATTACCAGAAGTTGGAGAAACTGACGTTCGTGCTGTCAGGTTGGAGGCTACCCAAAAGGAATAAGACCACAAGGACCATAAGGTGTAGAAGCAGAATCAGGCCATTTGGCCCATCAAGTCTGCTCTGCTATTTCATCATGGCTGATCTAATTTTCCTTTCTGCCCTAATCTCCTGCCTTCTTCCCATATCCCTTCATGGCCTGACCAATCAAGAAGCTATCAACCTTTGCCTCAAATATACATACAGACTTGGTCTCCACAGCTGCCTGTGGCAAAGAATTCCACAGATTTACCACCCTCTGGCTAAAGAAATTTCTCCTCACCTCTGTGCTGAAATGACGCCTCTCTATTCTGAGGCTGTGCCCTCTGCTCTTAGACCCTTCCACCATAGGAAGCATCCTCTCCACATCTACTCTATCAAGGCCTTTCACTATTCGATAGGTTATAATTAGGTCACCCCTCATTCTTCTGAATTCCACTGAATACAGGCCCAGAGCCATCAAACGCTTTTCATATGACAAGGCGTTCAATCCTGGAATCATTTTTGTGAACTTCCTTGAACCCTCTCCAGTTTCAGCACATTCTTTCTAAGATAAGAGGCCCAAAACTGTTCACAATACTCCAAGTGAGGCCTCACCAGTGCTTTATAAAGTGTCAACATTACATCCTTGCTTTTATATTTTAGTCCTCTGGAAATGAATGATAACATCACATTTGTCTTCCTCACCACAGACTTAACCTGCAAATTAACCTTTAGGGAATCCTGCACAAGGACTCCCAAGTCCCTTTGCACCTCAGTTGTTTGTATTTTCCCTCCATTCAGAAAATAGTTAACCCTTTCATTTCTTCTACCAAAGTGCATGACCCTACATTTCCTGACACTGTATTCCATCTGCCACTTCTTTGCCCATTCTCTTATCTGTCTAAGTCCTTTTCTAGCCTCTCTGCTTCCTCAAAACTACTCTCCCTCCACCCATCTTAGTATCATCTCAAAAATTTGCAACAAAGCTATCAATTCCATCATCCAAATCATTGACATATAACATAAAATGAATCGGTCCCAACACAGACCTCTGTGGAACACCACTAGTCACAGACAGTCAGTCAGAAAAGGCTCCATTTATTCCCACTCTTTGCCTCCTGTCAATCAGCCACTGCTTTATCCATGCCAGAATCTTTCCTGTAATACCATGAGCTTGCAGTTTGTTAAGCAGTCTCATGTGTGGCACCTTGCCAAAGGCTTTCTGAAAATCCATGTAAACAACATCCACCGATTTTCCTTTGTCTATCCTGCTTGTTGTTTCCTCAAATGAATCCAACAGACTTGTCAGGTAAAATTATGGCCTGTTTTATCATGTGCTTCCAAATACCCTGCGACCTCATACTTAACAATTGACTCCAACATCTTCTCAACCACTGAGGTCAGACTAACTGGCCGATAGTTTCCTTTCTTCTGCCTCTCTCCCTTCTTGAAGTGATATTTGCAATTTTCCAGTCCTCCAGAACCACTCCAGAATCAAGTGATTCTTGAAAGATCATTGTAGCTTGTTAAGCAGCCTCACTTGTGGCACCTTGCCAAAGGCTTTCTGAAAATCCAAGTACACAACATCCATCAATTCTCCTTTGTCTATCCTGCTTGTTATTTCCTCAAAGAAATCCAACAGATTTGTCAGACAAGATTTTCACTTGAGGAAACCATGCTGACTATGGCCTATTTATCTTTCCCTCTCCCAGTGTCGAGTGCCCTTCTGCTTCAAATTATCCACCATTGTCCCTGTACCAAAAAAGATAAAGGTAACATGCCTGAACGACTGGCATCCAGTCACACTCACCTCAATAATAAGCAAATGCTTTGAGAGGCTGGTCAAGGACTACATCTGCAGCTTGCTACCACCCACACTAGACCCCTACAATTCGCCTACCGACACAACCAATCAACAGATGATACAATAGCTACTGCTCTACTTATCATCTTTACACATCTGGAGAAGAAGGATGCTTACGTGAGAATGCTGTTCTTGGACTACAGTTCAGCATTCAACACCATAATTCCCTCCAGGCTTGACAAGAAGCTCAGAGACCTCAGCCTTCACCCTGTAGGTGGATCCTGGACTTCCTGTCAGATCGCCAGCAGGTGGTAAGAGTGGGCTCCCTCATCTCTGCCCCTCTGACTCTCAATACAGGAGCCCCTGAGGACTGTGTACTAAGTCCCCTCCTTTACTCCCTGTATACCCATGACTGTATCACTATCCACAGCTCTAATCAGCTAATTAAATTTGCCAACGACATTACATTGATATGCCTAATCTCAAACAATAATTCGGTGGCCTACAGGGAAGAAGTTATCTCTCTGACACAGTGGTGTCCAGAAAACAACCTCTCCCTCAATGTCACAAAAACAAAGGAGCTGGTTGTGGATTACAGGAGGAATGGAGATGGGCTAACCCCTATTGACATCAATGGATCTGGGGTTGAGAGGGTGAACAGTTTCAAGTTCCTCAGTATCTACATCACTGAGGATCTCACGTGGTCTGTACACACCAGCTGTGTGGTGAGAAAAGCACAACAACACCTCTTTCACCTCAGACGGTTGAGGAAGTGTGATGTGGGCCCCCAGATCCTAAGAACTTTCTACAGGGGCACAATTGAGAGCATCCTGACTGGCTGCATCACTGCCTGGTATGGGAACTGTACTTCCATCAATCACAGGACTCTGCAGAGAGTGGTGTGGACAGCCTAGTGCATCTGTAGATGTGAACTTCCCATGATTCAGGACATTTACAAAGACAGGTGTGTAAAAAGGGCCCGTAGGATCATTGGGGACTAGACTCACCCAACCACAAACTGTTCCAGCTGCTACCATTCGGGAAGCGGTACTGCAGCATAAAAGCCAGAAGCAACAGGCTCCGGGACAGCTTCTTCCATCAGGCCATCAGACTGATTAATTCTCACTGAAGTGATATTTGCAATTTCCCAGTCCTCCAAAACAATTCCAGAACCAAGTGACTCCTGAAAGATCATTACTAATGCCTCCACAATCTCTTCAGCCACCTCTTTCAGAACCCTGGGGTGTACACCATCTGGTCCAGGTGACTTATCTACCTTCAGACCTTTCAGCTTCCCAAGAACCTTCTCTCAGTTATGGTAACTTCACACACTTCATGACCCCTGACACCTGGAACTTCCACCACATTGCTAGTGTCTTCCACAGTGAAGACTGATGCAAAATACTTATGAGTTCATCCGCCATTTCATTGTCCCCCATTACTACCTCTCCAGCATAGTTTTCCAGCGGCCCGATGTCCACTCTCGCCTCTCATTTACACTTTATGTATCTGAAGAAACTTGGTATCCTCTTTAATATTATTAGTGAGTTTACTTTCTTTTGCCGTCTTTACCTTAATGACCTTTTAGTGCCTTCTGTTGATCTTTAAAAGCTCCCCAATCCTCTAACTCCCCACTAATTTTTGCTCTATCATACGCTCTCTCTCTGGTTTTTATGTCAACTTTGACTTTTCTTAGGCCTAGACAGAGTAGATGTGGAAAGGATTCTTCCCATGGTGGAGGAATCTAGGACAAGAGAGCACAGCCTCAGGATAGAGGGGCGTTCATTTAAAACAGAGATGCGGAGAAATTTCTTTAGCCAGAGGGCGATGAATTTGTGGAATTTGTTGCCACATGCAGCTGTGGAGGGCAAGTTGTTGGGTGTATTTAAGGCAAAGCTTGATAGGTTCTTGATCGGACATGGCATCAAAGGTTACGGGGAGAAGGCTGGGGAGTGGGGCTGAAGAGGGGAAAAAGGATCAGCCATGATTGAATGGCAGAGCAGACTAGATAGGTCAAATGGCTTAATTCTGCTCCTATGTCTTATGGTCTTGTTTGCCACGGTTGTGTCATCTTTAGAACACTTCTTCCTCTTCGGGATGTATATATCCTGTGTCTTTCAAATTGCTTCCAGAAATTCCAGCCATTGATGCACTGCCGTCATCCCTGCAACTGTTAGAAACATAGAACACCTACAGCACAATACAGGCCCTTCGGCCTACAAAGCTGTGCCAAACATGTCCTTACCTTCGAAATTACCTAGGCTTACCTGTAGCCCTCTATTTTTCTAAGCCCCATGTACCCATCCAGGAGTCTCTTAAAAGGCCCTATCGTATCCGCCTCCACCACCGTCACTGGCAGCCCATTCCACGCACTCAACACTCTCTGTGTAAAAAAACACTTAACTCTGACATCTCTTCTGCCTATTTCCAAGCACCTTAAAACTGGGCCCTCTCGTCCCAGCCATTTCAGTCCTGGGGAAAAAGCCTCTGACTATCCACACGATCAATGCCTCTCATCATCTTATACATCTCTATCAGGTCACCTCTCATTCTCCGTCGCTCCAAGGAGAAAAGGCCGAGTTCACTCAACCTATTCTCATAAGGCATGCTCCCCAATCCAGGCAACATCCTTGTAAATGTCCTCTGCACCCTTTCTATGGTTTCCACATCCTTCTGTGGTGAGGCGACCAGAACTGAGCACAGTACTCCAAGTGGGGTCTGACCAGGGTCCTATATGGCTGCAACATTACCTCTCGGCTCTTGAACTCAATGCCACGGTTGATGAAGGCCAATACACCGTATGGCTTCTTAACCACAGAGTCAACCTGCGCAGCAGCTTTGAGTCTCCTATGGACTCAGACCCCAAGATCCCTCTGATCCTCCACGCTGCCAAGAGTTTTACCATTAATACTATATTCTGCTATCATATTTGACCTACCAAAATGAACCACCTCACACTTATCTGGGTTGAACTCCATCTGCCACTTCTCAGTCCAGTTTTGTATCCTATCGATGTCCCGCTGTGACCTCTGACAGCCCTCCACACAATCCACAACACCCCCAACCTTTGTGTCATCAGCAAATTTACTAACCCATCCCTCCACTTCCTCATCCAGGTCATCTTTAAAAATCACCAAGAGTAAGGGTCCCAGAACAGATCCCTGAGGCACCCCACTGGTCACCGGCCTCCATGCAGAATATGACCTGTCTATAACCACTCTTCACCTTCTGTGGGCAGGCCAGTTCTGGACCCACAAAACAATGTCCCCTTGGATCCCATGCCTCCTTACTTTCTCAATAAGCCTTGCATGGGGTACCTTATCAAATGCCTTGCTGAAATCCATATACACTACATCTACTGCTCTTCCTTCATCAATGTGTTTAGTCACATCCTCACAAAATTCAATCAGGCTCGTAAGGCACGATCTGCCTTTGACAAAGCCACGCTGACTATTCCTAATCATATTATGCCTCTCCAAATGTTCATAAATCCTGCCTCTCAGGATCTTTTCTGTCAACTTACCAACCACTGAAGTCAGACTCACTGGCCTATAATTTCTTGGGCTATCTCTACTCCCTTTCTTGAATAAGGGAACAACATCCGCAACCCTCCAATCCTCTGGAACCTCTCCCGTCCACATTGATGATGCAAAGATCATCGCCAGAGGCTCAGCAATCTCCTCCCTCGCCTCCCACAGTAGACTGGGGTACATCCCATCCAGTCCCAGTGATTATCCAACCTGATGCTTTCCAAAAGCTCCAGAACATCCTCTTCCTTAATATCTACATGCTCAAGCTTTTCAGTCCACTGTAAATCATCCCTACAATCGCCAAGATCCTTTTCCGTAGTAAATACTGAAGCAAAGTATTAATTAAGTACCACTGCTATCTCCTCCGGTTCCGTACACACTTTCCCACTGTCACACTTGATTGGTCCTATTCTCTCAGGTCTTATCCTCTTGCTCTTAAAATACTTGTAGAATGCCTTGGGGTTTTCCTTAACCCTGTCTGCTAAGGTTTTCTCATGGCCCCTTCTGGCTTTCCCAATTTCATTCTTAAACTCCTTCCTGCTAGCCTTATAATCTTCTAGATCTCTAGATTTTTGAACCTTTCGTAAGCTTTTCTTTTCTTGACTAGATTTACAACAGCCTTTGTGCTATGTTGTATTGTTCTGTTTTATGTTTAAATGGGGATTTGACTGTCCTGTGATACAGATTTACAAATCTTGTGTTGAGTGTCACCAACATAGTTTCAGGGCGGATCCTTCATCCAGCCTATCAAATATATGTATTCCACGTCTGGTCACTTGTACCACTAATAAATTAAAGCTGTCAGATTAAACAGAAAATGTATGTACTATTCCAATGTCCCAATAATTTTTTCATGAAGTTGCTTACTTCACTGTTCTGGAGAATAAACAATCCATAGGACACTGCAGGACAACCTTTCAGGCTTGGCGATTAGTGATGAGAAGGGAGCAGAAGATGTTCTGATAATGATGGTGCCCCTTGTCCCTAGATGCTTGGGGATGAGTGTGGTTGTGATATTTTGTTCATTTATCAGGATCTGGACAAGGACAGTGTTTCTTGCCTATCCCTAATTTCCCTTTTGGAAGGTAAAGTGAGCTGACTTAAACCGTAAGACATAGGAGCAGAATTAGTCCATTCAGCCCGTCAAGTCTGGTCCACCATTCCATTTTGGCTGATTAATTTTCCTTCCCAACGCTATTTTCCTGCCTTCTCCCCATAACCTTTGATGCCCTTACTAATCAAGAACCTATCAAACTCCGCTTTAAGTATACCTAATTACTTGGCCTCCACAAGCATCTGTGGCAATGAATTCCACAGTTTCACCACCCTCTGGCTAAAGAAATTCCTCATCTCTTTCTAAAAGGACGTTCTTCTATACTGAGACTGTGCCCTCTGGTCCTAGGCACTGGGCTGTTGGGTAGTGAGTCACTCACCACAGGATACCCAGCCCCTGCCCTGCCCTCAGACACCCAGTCTTTGCATGTTTGGCCCCATTGAGTTACCACGCCAACACTCCTTGCAAACTGAAGCACAAACAGTAAGTGAACATTGTTCACTTTGTCTCAAGGTCTAAAGTGCAGACTCTGAAAATATTTTGCTTCAGATAAGAACTGATTGTAGAACACAATGAATAGAGGCCAGTGGCCAAATCTTGTTCGCCCCTTTGCGCAATGTCTATGAAGGCTTGTCTGGCAGTCTGCTACCTGTCCAGTGAGACTTTATTCACCACTTTTTACAAAACAGAAGCAAAGTTATATGATGCAGAGCTTTGGGTTTAAGATTCTGCACTCAGTGTCCACTTTGTTAGGTTCACATGTACGCCTACTTGTTAGTGCAAATATCTAATCAGCAACTCAATACATAAAAGCATGCAGACATGGTCAAGAGGTTTAGTTTTTGTTCAGACTGAACTTCAGAATGGGGAAAAAATGTGATCTGGGTGAGTTTGACTGTGGAATAATTGTTGGTGCCAGACGGGGTGATTTGAGTGTCTCCGAAACTGCTGATCTCCTGGGATTTTCACACACGAGTTTCTAGAGTTTACAGAGAACGGTGTGAAAAACAAAAAAAAAAGATCCAGTGGTTGGCAGTTGTGTGGTTGAAAACACCTTGTTAATGAGAGAGGTCAGAGGAGAATGGCCAGACTGGTTTAAGCTGACAGGAAGGTGACAGTAACTCAAATAACCTCACGTTACAACAGTGGTGTGCAGAAGAGCATCCCTGAATGCACAACATTGAAGTGGACGGGCTACAGTCGCAGAAGACCACACCGCTTTCCACTCTTGTACCTAATGAAGTGGCCACTGAGTGCAATTTTTTGAGGAGAGAGTAAATTGAGGGAGGTGAAGATTCCACTGCTGGCAGATTTTGGGACAGAGTAGGACTTTACTGATTTCTCCCACGTCAAGTGTCTTGGGACATGTTCTTGGAGCCTCATCAACACAAGCTGTTGCTGAGATAGCTTCAAGTTTAGAGTGTCTGGATCTCATTTCTGTGTGCCTGTGCCCAACATGTTCATGAAAATGTGGAATTCTGAACCTTGCCTTTTGAGACTATCAATGGGATGAGGGAGACGAAACCTGTCTACGTCCTTTCTTGATGTTTCAAGGAACAACTTGTTTGCTGCGGTTTTAATTTGTTGATAAATGCATCAGAACACAGCCTGGCCCTCGGCAATCTCTCCCTGCCAAATTCATCTGTCAAAACAGTAAATAATGAAAAAATGCTCCCTAAATATAAATATTGTTTTCTAGTCTAAAAGGGACCATGCTGCCTTTTTGCTCTCTCCATCTGAAACAACAGTTTTCTCCAAGTGCAGTGAATGGGTAGTCCACTGTGATTGGAGCAAGGAACAGGGCATACTGCCTTGCTGCTGGAAATAGCAATTTGCCTCTGTGTAAATGCCATCTCAGCCTGTTTCACAATATGATCCATTTTAACCCTCTCTTTAGCCATGGTGAGAGAGTTCTAGTTTAAGGTGCACTCCAGAAACTTGCAGATTTCACATGCCGTTGACCTGCAGAGGGGGGCTTGCAGTGCCAAAGATGCAGTCATAAACTTCTACAGCTTTGGCCCAACTCTTTTTTTTATCAAGATGCCCATCCAAGTTAGTCTGTTTCGGTTGCCTCCAATCTGACAACGTGGAACATCGATATCTCTAACTTCTAGTAATTTCTCCCTCTTCATCCCCCTCTGGTTCCACTCCTTTCCCTTCTTCTTCCATGGTCCACTGTCCTCTCCTCTCAGATTCCATCTTTGGCCCTTTATTTCCTCCACCTATCCCCTCCCAGCTTTTCACTTCATTCCTCTCCCACCCATCCACCCACCTTCCTTCACACTTGGTCTCAGCTATCACCCGCAGCTTCCCCTCCTTCGCCACCCCCCACCTTCTTGTTCTGACTTTTGCCTTTCTCCATGGACAAAAACAGTAAATGCAGGGAAGAGTAGTTTAGGGAGTTTTTGTAGAAAAATTATCTGCATTGACTTTACTCAGATTGCTGAAAGGCAAAGATATTAAGGAGCAACAAACATTCTGTGGGAAGAACCTTGGGTCGAGCAGTATCTGTTGGGAGGAAAGGAATTGGTGATGTTCCAGGATCCCTGCATTGGGACCGTACAAGGTTGATGCAGGCTTTCGGCCTAAAACAACAACATTTCCTTTCTCCCACAGATGCTCCTCAATCCGCTGAATTCCTCCAGGAAATTGTTTGTTGGAGACACAAGAAACTGTTGATGCTGGTATCTGGGGGAGCCCAATGCTATGTCTTAAGCTTGATTGGCAGGGGTATTTCTCAATCACCTGCGTTCTGGTTGAAACATTGTGATTGCATTTCCCCTTTCTGAACTTGTAGAACGGGTTTAAGGGGACTGCCCATCAGTGCAAGTTTGTTTATTGCTCAACCTGAAATTGAAGTTCAAAATACATTTATTATATAAGTACATATTTTCTTGCAGCCATTCACAGTCGAACAAGTTTTAAATAGAATCAATGGAAAAACTGCACACAGATAGGCACCCAATGTGCAAACAAAGACAAACTGTAAATATAAAACAAATCAATAAGTAGAGAACATGAGTTGTGATAAATAATATTGAACATGAAATTATTTATTTCATGTTCAACAGGTTAATATGTGACCAATTAACCTACTAACTCATACATCTTTAGACTGTGGGAGGAAACTGGAGCACCTGTTGGAAATCTAACAGATCACAGGAAGAACATGCAAACTGCTTACAGACAGCAGCAAGGATTGAACCCGTGTTGCTGGTGCTGTAATATCTACCTGCTACCATGCCACAAATGCACTTATCTCGTCCTTCATCAGTAAACTGGCCATTCATTCTTTATCAGCTGTGAAACACCAAATTCCCATTGGAAATAAATACAAGTCATGCAATTGACAGAGGATTTTAATCTCATCAGAACCAGTGAGATCCACCATACAATCTGGCTCCTCTAAGTTTAAGCACAATCATGCTTCTAAATGTCAATGGGGTGGTGAACTAGTAGTTAAACTGACGCAGAGTACAAGTCAGTTGACTAACTTGTTTAAAACTACTTAAGAGGAAGGTGCACATACACAATTCACTGGAGGAACTCAGCAGGTCAGGCAGCATCTATGGAGGGAAGGAGTTTGAAAGAGACTTGAGGGGGCGGACAGGATTAAGAAAAATTAGCTTTGTCACATGTATATCGAAGCATACAGTGAAATGTGCCATTTGTGTTGAGGATGTGCTGGGGGCAGCCTACAAATGTTGGCATGCTTGAGCACTAGAATAGCATACCCACAACTCACTAAGCTGAACCTGTGCCTCTTTGGAATGTGGGAGGAAAGCAGAGCACCTGGGGAGGAGGTACAAATTCCTTCCAGATAGTGGTGGGGTTTGAATCCCAATTTTACAGCTGTGATGTAAAGTGTTCATGCTAGCTGCTATGCTCTCGTGTCTGGCTTAGATCAGACAGATAGAGGGGAGTCTTGCGGAGATGGTGTTTATTTCCAGTGCCTTGAGATACCAGTTGCAGCTCATGGAAGAGCAGGCTCCAGTCAGCGTGCTGCCTAGTAAACAATGAGTTTTGTGCGGAGTCCTCAAACACCTTTTCCTTCAATTGACCAGAAGCTGTTCTGGTGCATTGAAACCAGTTGAATTTCATCAAGGTCTCCCTTTGACACGAAGTGACTCCTGAGATGTGGGAAGAGGTTCACTTTTTTCACACGTTATTTAAACCTTGGCAGCTAATGAAGTTTGAGTAATCTCTGAAAAATGAGTCCTGCCAAAGGGTCTCAGCCTGAAACGTCGACTGTACTCCATAGATGCTGCCTGGCCTGCTGAGTTCCTCCAGCATTTTGTGTGTGTTGCTTAGATTTCCAGCATCTGCAGATTTTCTCTTGTTCTTGGGAGTTAATGCATTGCATTTACACACCCTTAGTGATTGAGCTGTAAGTTATCATCAACATATGAGGAATTTGGAGTCTTTGCAGAGGGTGCAGAAGAGGTTTCCCAGCATGTTGCCTGAATTAGAGAGCATTTACTGTGAGGAGAGGTTGAATGTTATAAACTTTCAAGTCTGCCCACAGCCTCTACTGCTCCGTAGAAAACAACCCAAGTTTGTCCAGAGGTGTAGATAGAGGACGCAGCCAGTATCTTTGTCCCAGGGTCAAAATGTCTAATTCTAGACGGTGTGCATTTAAGGTGGTAGGTCGCAAGTTCAAAGGAGATGTGTGAGACAAGCTTTTTTTTTTGCACAGTGGTGGGTGCCTGAGATGTGCTGCTATGGTGGTAGTCGGGGCTAATATGACAGGGGTGTTTAGATAAGCACGTCTGGTATGCAGAGGCCACAGCACAGGATTGGAAAAAGCTGCAGAGGCTTGTAAACCCAGCCAGATCCATCATGGGCACCAGCCTCCCCTCCATCAAGAAAATCTTCAAAAGGTGATGAGGACGTGACTAAACACATTGATGAAGGAAGAGCAGTAGATGTAGTGTATATGGATTTCAGCAAGGCATTTGATAAGGTACTCCATGCAAGGCTTATTGAGAAAGTAAGGAGGCATGGGATCCAAGGGGACATTGCTTTGTGGATCCAGAACTGGCTTGCCCACAGAAGGCAAAGAGTGGTTGTAGACGGGTCATATTCTGCATGGAGGTCAGTGACCAGTGGAGTGCCTCAGGGATCTGTTCTGGGACCCCTACTCTTTGTGATTTTTATAAATGACCTGGATGAAGAAGTGGAGGGATGGGTTAGTAAATTTGCTGATGACACAAAGGTTGGAGGTGTTGTGGATAGTGTGGAGGGCTGTCAGAGGTTACAGCGGGACATCGATAGGATGCAAAACTGGGCTGAGAAGTGGCAAATGGAGTTCAACCCAGATAAGTGTGAGGTGGTTCATTTTGGTAGGTTAAATATGATGGCAGAATATAGTATTAATGGTAAGACTCTTGGCAGTGTGGAGGATCAGAGGGATCTTGGGGTCCGAGTCCATAGGACACTCAAAGCTGCTGCACAGGTTGACTCTGTGGTCAAGAAGGCGTACGGTGCATTGGCCTTCATCAACCATGGGATTGAGTTTAAGAGCCGAGAGGTAACATTACAGCTTTATAGGACCCTGGTCAGACCCCACTTGGAGTACTGTGTTCAGTTCTGGTCACCTCACTACAGGAAGGATGTGGAAGCCATAGAAAGGGTGCAGAAGAGATTTACGAGGATGTTGCCTGGATTGGGGAGCATGCCCTATGAGAATAGGTTGAGTGAACTCAGCCTTTTCTCCTTGGAGCGACGGAGGATGAGAGGTGACCTGAAAGAGGTGTTATAAGGTGATGAGAGGCATTGATTGTGTGGGTAGTCAGAGGCTTTTTCCCAGGGCTGAAATGGCTAGCACGAGAGGGCACAGTTTTAAGGTGCTTGGAAGGAGGCACAGAGAAGATGTCAGGAGTATGTTTTTTACACAGAGCGTGATGAGTGTATGGCATTGGCTGCCAGTGACGGTGGTGGAGACGGATACAGTAGGGTTTTTGAAGAGACTCCTGGATGTGTACATGGAGTCTAGAAAAATATGGGTAACCCAAGGTAATTTCTAAAGTAAGCACATGTTCAGCACAGTATTGTAGGCCGAAGGGCCTGTATTGTGCTGTAGGTTTTCTATGTTCTATGTGATGAGAGGTTCTACCTCTAATCTTTTAAATCTTCAAAACCCTCTGAATGAAAAGATGTTTCATAGATAGCTTGTGTTGTTTCCTCTAGAGTTGCAGAATCTGAGAGGAGAGCTGATAGAAGTTCATAAACCTGTGAGAGGTGTAGATAGAGTGAACGGTTACATTTTTTTTCAAATGCTAGAGGACATAGTTTTAAGCTGAGAGGGGGAAAGTTTAAAGGAGAGGTGTGGGGCAGAGTAATAGGGGCCTGGAATGCACTGCCAGAGGTAGTGGTGGATATGACAGTTACATTTAAGAGAGTGTTAGAAAGACTGGGAATATGGAGGGATATGGATCCCACGCAGGCGGAAGAGATGTAGTTGAAGTCAGCATTGCGTTTGGCACCAACGTTATGGGTCAAAGAGCCTATTCCGTGTTCTACGTTAAATTCCCCAACTCTTATACAAATCCATGCTGCTAATAATCACTGATATGTGTTGTGAAATTTGTTGTTTTGTGGCAACAATGCAGTGCAATACATAAAATAACATACTACAGTATAAATTACAATAAGAAATGTATGTAGAGCAAAAAGAGAGCAAAAATAGTGAGATATTGTTCATGGGTTCATGGTCCATTCAGAAATCTGATGGTGGACGG
This sequence comes from Mobula birostris, assembly GCF_030028105.1. Lineage (NCBI taxonomy): Eukaryota > Metazoa > Chordata > Chondrichthyes > Myliobatiformes > Myliobatidae > Mobula > Mobula birostris. The sequence continues at coordinate 1,065,196 of NC_092389.1, forward strand.
GAGGAAGCTGGTCCTAACACGCTGAGTGTGTCTTCAAAATGGAGGATAACTTTAACCGTCGACCAGGTCCCCACTAAGGAACACCATGCCATTGTCTCCGCAATCGTCACTGACGTTATTAGATCTTAGGATCTCCCATCCACTGTCACCAACCTCATAGTTCCTGCACCCTGCACCTCCCATTTCTACCTCCTACCCAAGATCTACAAATCCACCTGTCCAGGTAGATCCATTGTTTCAGCTTGTTCCTGCACCACTGAACTTGTATCTGTATACCTCGACTCTGTTTTATCCCCTCTGGTTCAATCCCTACCTACCTACATCTGTGACATTTAACACGCTGTGGATCTTTTCAATGATTTCAAGTTCCCTGGCCCTGCTCATCTTATTTTCACTATGGATGTCCAGGCCCTATACACCTCCATCCCCCATCAGGACACCAGACCTAACCAGTTCCCCTCCATCACCACTTTCCTCTGGTGGAACTGGTCCTCACTCTCAATAATTTCTCCTTTGGTTCCTCCCACTTCCTTCAAGCAAAAGGTGTTTGGGCAATCGCATGGGACCCAGTTATGCCTGCCTTTTTGTTGGCTATGTGGAACAGTGTATGTTACAAGCCTGCACTAGTGTCACTCCCCAACTTTTCCTCCGCTACATCGACAACTGCATTGATGCTGCTTCTTGCATGTTGACTTCATCAACTTTGCCTCTAACTCCCACCCTATTACTTGTAAAAATTCCATCTCCTTCTCTCAATTACTCCGCCTCCACCGCAACTGCTCTCAGGATGAGGCTTTTCATTCCAGAACGAAGGAGATGTCCTCCTTCTTCCAAAAAAGTGGCTTCCCTTGCTCCAGCATCAACGTTGCCCATGACCACATCTCTTCCATTTCACACACGCCTGCCTTCACCTCCTCCTCCTATCACCCTACCAGAGATAGGGTTCCTCTTATCCTCACCTCACCTACCACCCCACCAGCCTCCGCATCCAGCAAATAATTCTGGCATCTCTAACAGGATCCCACCACCAAGCACATCTTTCCCTCCCCCCCCCCCCCACTTTATGCTTTCCGCAGGGATCGCTCCCTACGTGGCTCCCTTATCCATTCGTCCCTCCCCACTGATCTCCCTCCTGGCACTTATCCTTACAAGTGGAACAAGTGCTACACCTCCTCCCTCACCACCATTCAGGGCCCCAAACAGTCCTTTCAGGTGAGGCGACACTTCACCTGTGTAGTCATATACTGTGTTCGGTGCTCCCAGTGTGAGCTACTGTATATGGGTGAGACCCGACATAGATTGGGCGACCGCTTCACTGAGCACCTACACTCTGTCTACCAGAAAAAGCAGGGTCTCCTGGTGGCCGTCCGTTTCAATTCTACTTCCCATTCCCATTCTGACATGTCAGTCCACGGCCTTCTCTACTGCTGTGATGAGGCCACTCTTGGGTTGAAGGAACAACACCTTATATTCTGTCTGCGTAGCCTCTAACATCGATCTCTCAAACTTCCGCTAATGGCCCCCCCCCTTTCACCATTCCCCAATCCCATTTCCCCTCCCCCTCACATTATCTCCTTACCTGCCCATCATCTCCACCTGCTGTTCTGCCACCTTCCTTCCTTCCTTCCATGGCCCTCTGTCCTCTCATATTAGATTTGCCCTTCTCCAGCCCTTTATCTCCGTCAGCTCTTTACTTCACCCCTCCACCCCCCACCCAGTTTCACCAATCACCCTGTGGTTCTTCTTTCACTGCCTTCACCTTCTTAGTCTGACTTCTCATCTTTTTTTCTCAAGTCCTAATGAAGGGTTTCAGCCTGAAACATTGACTGTAGACATCAACATTTCCATAGATGCTGCCTGACCTGCTGAGTTCCTCCAGCGTTTGTGTGTGTTGCTGGGATTTCCAGCATCTGCGAATTTTCTCTTGTTTGTGATGACTTTATTTTTCCTTTTTGATTTTTGCTGAATTTAAGTACTGAAATACCTAATCCTCAGTGCCTGGCTGCCCTCTGATACTCCAAAAGTTAACTGTCATTTCAACCAGTGAATGTCTGATATCTCACTGAAACTATTCCCAGTGAGAGGTGAGGTTACAACGGGGTTCGAATCTGTCTTTGCACAGATATTAAATACTTTGGGGGTGGGTATAAAAAGGTTTGCTGTGAAGATTTAACAATATTTTCAATGTTTGGCTCGGGGGGGGGAGCAGTTAAAACTATGAAGTGGAGACAAATCTGTTGAAAATTTGGTGTGTAATTAGGCAGCCCCTGCTTGCATGACTCCTGACAAGTTCCATACACTTCTTGCTTGCTATAGCCTACAAATTTATTTTCTTCATGAGCTGTTGAAATATGTCCTATCATCCTTTTTTGGGAGCAAGCTGGAATTGGCCAAAACTCTGTGTTGAATATATAACACTGGGTGATCCTAACTAGTTTATTTGGAGCGTTTCTGTTGAAGCCTGTGGGCAGCTAGTGCTGTGTTTTGACAGGAGCTTTGCATACTTGTTAGAAGTGATTTCCAAAATAGGGAATGAGGGAGCCCAGCTTCTCCCTGAGATGCTGCATCCCTCGCATTTCTTGTACATCATGCTGACTTGGTGCCTGCTAGAACCATTCCATGGTTGATCATGAAGACCCCTGCAGCAGAGATGAGTGTTTTGTCAAATGCCCATTTACAGAGGCAGTTTGGCATAAGGAGAGGGTAGAGTAAGACATAGTCCTAACTCTCTAAACTTATAAAGATTAAAGATTAGCTTAATTTGTCATGTCTTTCGAAACATATAGTGAAATGTGTCGTTCCTGTCAAAGACCAACACAGTCCGAGGATGTGCTGGAGGCAGCCCACAAGTGTCACGATGCTTATGGCACCAATGTAGCGCCCAGTGGAAATCTACGTTGTCATGGGGAGAATATACAAGCTCTTTATAGCAATGGAATTGAATCTTGGTCCCTGATGCTGTAATAGCATTATGCTGACGGCAACACTCATGTATAAAGTTTTATATTTCTACTCGGTGTCGTTGCTGATCATGTGATACCCAAGTGAAAACTCCACACTTGGAGTCTTCTGTAGAGTTTCGAATGCCCTGTTTATAGGAAAGTTCAAAGTAAGTTTATTGTCTAAGTACAATCACCATATAAGCTCCAAGATTCAATTTCTTGTGAGCATTTGCAGTAAATCCAAGAAACATAATAGCATCAATGAAAGATGGACGAACAACCAGTGCGCAAAAGACAACAAACTGTGTAAATACAAAAAGAAAGAAATAATAATAAATAAAAAGCAATAAATAACGAGAGCATGAGATGAAGAGCCCTTGAAAGTGACTCCATAGATTGTGGGAACACTTCAATGATGGGGCGAGTGAAGTTATCCCCTTCGGTTCAGGAGCCTGATGGTTGAGGGGTAATTACTGTTCCTGAACCTGGTGGTGTGGCTCCTGAGGCCCCTGTACCTTCTTCTTGATGGTAGCAGCAAGAAGAGAGCATGTCCTGGGTGGTGGAGTCCCTGATGGATGCTGCTTTCCTGTGACAGCACTCCTTGTAGATGTGCTCAATAATGAAGAGGGCTTTACCTGTGATGGACTGGGCCGTATCCACTAAGACATTATCAAACTGGAAATATTGCCAAGAAGATTTACAAACATGTTGCCAGGACTCGAAGGACCAAGCTACAGGGAAAGATTGAGCAAGCTATGACTTTATTTCTCAGAATATAAAAGGTGAAAAGTGATTTATAGAAGTTTATAAAATCATGAGAGACATAGGTAGGTTAACACAAACCTTCCCCCCCCCCCCAGGAAAGGGTATCAAAAATTAGGGGGCATAGGTTTAAGATGAGAGGAGGAAGTTTTACAGAGACCTGAGGGGCAATTTTATGCAGGGAACAAGCTCCCTGAGGAAGTGGTTGAGGTGGGTACAATGACAAATGGACAGTAAAGGTTTAGAGGGATATAGACCAAATGTAGGCAAGTGAGACTAGCTCATTAGGTAGGCACCTCAATTAGCATGATGAACTGAGCTGAGAGGCCAGTCTCTGTGTTGTGTTACTCTTTGAAGGTGCTGGCTATTTTGGGGTAGGGTAGCCTGGGTTAGAGAAGTGGGATTGGGTGTGGGTTCGGGAGGTTCCCAAAGCCAAGGTGATTCTGGATGTTCCTTATGTAGGGAGACACAGATTAGGGAAATGAAAAATTAAGGCCATTGGCAGACCAGACAAAAATGACATGGAGAATTTTTCTTTTATGTACTGAGTGGCTGGGATGTGAAATATATTGTTAGAGGGCAGGGGGGTTTAGGAGCACATTTAAAGGAGAATTTGAAAGGAAAGGCCTTGCAGGCTGAGGCAGTGTGATTTGTTGGATATCTTGAGCACAGAGCTGGAAGAATTTTGATGGGTCAATCGCCTTTTTTTTTGTCACTGAGGTCTGCAGTGGCTGTCATCACCCATCCATCACAGAATGTTGGTGTCCCAACTGCTTGTCGAGCCATTTCCAAGGGTTGGAGTGGAGGATGTACATGCAGACCGGATAAGGGACAGAAGCTTTCCTTTCCCAAGGAGAATTCAATAGAGTCACACAGCAATGTAGCATGGCCCAACAAGTATGTGCTGACCACAGTGCCCATCTATCTAGCCCTAATTTCTTGCATTTGGCTCATATCCCTCGAAGACCTCCACCTTCCCCAACCCTCCCTCTATGGACCTATCCACGTGCTTAGCGACAAGTTATTACCCTACTACCATCAGTCTTCTGAACCGGTGTGGATAACTTCACTCACCTCAACACTGAACTGATTCCACAACTTATGGACTCACTCTATAACTCATGTTCTCGGTATTATTTAATTATGTATTGTTATTTGCATGATTTGTCTTCTTTTGCAGATTGGTTGTTTGTCAGTCTTTGTTATTTATAATTTTTCATATATTCTATTGTATTTCTTTATTCTCCTGTAAGTATTTGCAAGAAAATGAATCTGAAGGTAGAATATGGTGATATGTACATAATTTGACAACAAATTTACTTTGACTTCTTAACTGATACTATTGTATCTATCTTAACCACTTCCTTTAATGAGCAAGATGGATTTTGAGAGGCATAGATAGAGCAGACAGTATCTTTTTCCCAGGGTTGAAATACCTAATACCAGAGGGCATGTGTTTACAGGGGTGTTTCCTGGATTGGGGAACATGCCTTACGAGAATAGGGTGAGTGAACTCGGCCTTTTCTCCTTGGAGCGACGGAGGATGAGAGGTGACCTGATAGAGGTGTACAAGATAATGAGAGGCATTGATTGTGTAGATAGTCAGAGGCTTTTTCCCAGGGCTGAAATGGCTAACATGAGGGGGGGGGGGGGCACAGTTTTAAGGTGCTTAGAAGTATGTATGGGGGGGGGAATGTCAGAGGTAAGTTTTTCACACAAAGTGTTGTGGGTGTGTGGAATATGCTGCCGGTGGAGGTGGATACAATAGGATCTTTTAGAGACTCTTAGATAGGTACATGGAGCTTAGAAAAATAGAGGGCTATGCGCTAGGGAAATTCTAGGCAGTTTCTAGAGTAGGTTACATGGTCGGCACAACATTGTGGGCCAAGGGCCTGTAATGTGCTGTAGATTTCTATGTTTTATGTTCCATTGCAGGTGAGAGGAGGCAAGTTCAAAGGAGATGTGAGGGCAAGTTTTTTTTTTACACAGAGTGGTGGATGCCGGGAATTTGGTGGGAATTGAACTTGTGTCTGTGGATCAATAGTCCAAATCTTTGGGTAATTAGTCTAGTAACATAACCACTGTGTCCTATATTCTTTTTGCTGCCATGAAGGCACCTGGCCTGTCCTATTCATAGCTCTGATCTCCACAAGGGAGAGACGGAAGTATTCCTGGTCCTAACTTGCAGTTAGTGTTGGGTGCATCCATGGCTCTGCTGCACACTCTCACTATTAGCCAAGGGAGTGGATGGCATCTTATTGCAGCTGGGGGTGGAGGAAGTGACTTTAGATAAGGCAGGCTGTGCTGCGGCTTGTTTTCATTCTCCTCCACACCCATTAGCCTTGGATGGAAAGAATAGCAAAACCCTGAGGCAAGGGTTGAGCAGTTTTGCTAGTTAAAGAGAAAATATTATTCTGATTTATTTTTTTAATGTTGTTCGCATGTTCAGAATATCCAAGTAGCTTAAAACCAATGGACTATCTTGGGTTGTGGGCACGTGGCCAAGTGGTTAAGGCATTCAACTAGCAACGTGTAGGTTGTGAGTTCGAGCCCCAGCCGAGGCAACGTTGTGTCCTTGAGCAAGGCACTTAATCACACATTGCTCTGCGACGACACCGGTGCCAAGCTGTATGGGTCCTAATGCCCTTCCCTTGGACAACATTGGTGTCGTGGAGAGGGGAGACTTGCAGCATGGGCAACTGCTGGTCTCCCATACAACCTTGCCCAGGCCTGTGCCCTGGAGAGTGAAGACTTTCCAGGTGCAGATCCGTGGTCTTGCAAGACTAACGGATGCCTACTTATCTTGGGTTGAGTTTTAGGCTGTGATACTGGGAAGAGCTCGCTCCCTTGACTGACCCTGAGCACAGTGTCTTGATATTTTTGACAGAGCAGTCAAAAGAATTTAGTTTTAACATCACATGCAATTGGCATCTCACATTTTGCAGATCTCAGTACTGAACTACAGAGTCAGACTACTTTCTTTCTCAAATGGGTGAAGCCGATAAAGTGTTTCCAACTGAGCCACAGTCTGGTTTTTAAAAACAAAAGATCACAAGATACAGGAGCAGAATTAGGCCGTTCAGCCCATCGAGTCTGCTCCGCCATTCCATAATGGCTGATTTATTTTCCCTCTCAACCCCATTCAGCTGCCTACTCCCCATAACCTTTGACACCCTGACTAATGAGAACCTATCAATCTCTCCTTTAAGTATGCCCAATGACTTAGCCTCCACTGTCACCTGTGGCATTGAATTCCACAGATACATCACCTAGCTAAAGAAATTCCTTCTCATCTCTGTTCTAAATGGATATCCCTCTATTCCGAGGCTGTGCCCTCTGGTCCTCGACTCCCCCACTACAGGAAACATCCTCTCCACATGCACTCTATCTAGGCCTTTCAATAATTAATATGTTTCAATGAGATCCCTCCTCATTCTTCTAAATTCCAGCGAGTACCAGCCCAGAGCCATCGAATGTCTTGATACCTTAACCTTTTCCTTCTTCTGATCATTCTTGTGAACCTCCTCTGAACCTTCTCCAATGCCAGCACATCCTTTCTTGATAAGGAGTTCAAAACTGCTCACAATACTCCAAGTGCGATCTCACCAATATCTTATAAAACCTCAGTTACAGAGAGACTACAATCTGGTTTTAAAGTGCTTAACGCTAAAGTGCTTCACCAGATCTGATTGAGGTAATGTTCCCCAAAATGAAGGCAAAGAGTCTAACACAGGAGTTCCCAACCTTTTTTATGATATGGAGCCTTACCATTAACCCCTTGTCTAACAGAAGGCCTCCCTGTGTACCAATGGATTTATAGAATGAGCTAATTGATAAGGGCAGTGAACCAGGAAGTATGAACAAGCCCAGGTTGTGGTTAGATACATTCCAAAGAGATTGTGGTTTTTGACTTAAGTGGGTAAATGGGACTGAGTGTTGTTATTGATTGTTTTGGCAATTTTATTCCCAGCAATCTTTACTCTCCCAATAAGGGAGAGTGGCTGGGCAAGCTGCAGCAATAACCACAGCTTGGCTGCTGTCCATTGCCTCCTCCAGTTGATCTAGATAAGGCTGGAGGAGGTACTGCTGGCAGGAACTGGTATGATGCAGGTTCAATCCCAACAGAGTATGAAGATCATAAAGCTGATTCCATTACTGGTGTCAGTGAAAATAACTAGCCCTTCCTTCGATATCTCAGGAACCTATTGGACCATGACTCATTACGCTGACAAGCTTTGTTGTTTTGTTCTTAGAAACATAGAAAAGCTACAGCACAATACAGGCCCTTCGGCCCACAAAGCTGTGCCAAACATGTACTTACTTTAGAAATTACCGAGGGTTATCCATAGCCCTCTATTTTTCTAAGCTCCATGTACCTATCCAGGAGTCTCTTAAAAGACCCTATCGTATCCACCTCCACCACAGTCGCTGGCAGCCCATTCCACGCACTCACCACTCTCTGCGTAAAAAACTTACCCCTGACATCTCCTCTGTACCTACTCCCCAGCACCTTAAACCTGTGCCCTCTTGTGCCAGCCATTTCAGCCCTGGGAAAAAACCTCTGACTAGCCACACGATCAAAGCCTCTCATTATCTTATACACCTCTATCAGGTCATCTCTCATCCTCCGTCGCTCCAAGGAGAAAAGGCTGAGCTCACTTAACCTATTCTCATAAAGCATGCTCCCCAATCCAGGCAACATCCTTGTAAATCTCTTCTGCACCCTTTCTATAGTTTCCACATCCTTCCTGTAGTGAGGTGACCAGAATTGAGCACAGTACTCCAAGTGGGATCTGACCAGGGTCCTATATAGCTGCAACATTACCTCTCGGCTCTTAAACGCAATTCCATGATTGATGAAGGCCAATACACTGTATGCCTTCTTAACCACAGAGTCAACCTGCGCAGCTGCTTTGAGTGTCCTATGGACTGGGACCCCAAGATCCCTCTGATCCTCCACACTGCCAAGAGTCTTACCATTAATGCTATATTCTGCCATCATATTTGACCTACCAAAATGAACCACCTCACACTTATCTGGGTTGAACTCCATCTGCCACTTCTCAGCCCAGTTTTGCATCCTATCGATGTCCCGCTGTAACCTCTGACAGCCCTCCACACTATCCACAACACCCCCAACCTTTGTGTCATCAACAAATTTACTAACCCATCCCTCCACTTCCTCATCCAGGTCATTTATAAAAATCACGAAGAGAAGGGGTCCCAGAACAGACCCCTGAGGCACACCACTGGTCACCAACCTCCATGCAGAATATGACCTGTCTACAACCACTCTTTGCCTTCTGTGAGCAAGTCAATTCTAGATCCACAAAGCAAGGTCCCCTTGGATCCTATGCCTCCTTACTTTCTCAATAAGCCTTTTATGAGGTACCTTATCAAATGCCTTGATGAAATCCATATACGCTACATCTACTGCTCTACCTTCATCAATGTGTTTAGTCACATCCCCGAAAAATTCAATCAGACTTGTAAGGCACGATCTGCCCTTGACAAAGCCATGCTGACTATTCCAAATCATATTATGCCTCTCTAAATGTTCATAAATCCTGCCTCTCAGGATCTTCTCCATCAACTTACCAACCACTGAAATAAGACTCACTGGTCTGTAATTTCCTGGGCTATCTCCATTCCCTTTCTTGAATAAGGGAACAACATCAGCAACCCTCCAATCCTCTAGAACCTCTCCTGTCCCCATTGATGATGCAAAGATCATCACCAGAGGCTCAGCAATCTCCTCCCTCGCCTCCCCCAGTAGCCTGGGGTACATCTTATCCGGTCCCAGTGACTTATCCAACTTGATGCTTTCCAAAAGCTCCAGCACATCCTCTTTTTTTTTTAATATCTATATGCTCAAGCTTTTCAATCCGCAGTAAGTCATCCCTACAATCGCCAAGATCCTTTTCCGTAGTGAATACTGAAGTAAAGAATTCATTAAGTACCTCTGCTACCTCCTCCAGTTCCATACACACTTTTCTACCGTCACACTTAATAGGTCCTATTCTCTCATGTCTTATCCTCTTGCTCTTCACATACTTGTAGAATGCCTTGGGGTTTTCTTTAATCCTGCTCGCCAAAGCCTTCTCATGGCCCCTTCTGGCTCTCCTAATTTCATTCTAAAACTCCTTCCTGCTAGCCTTATAATTTTCTAGATCACTATCATTACCTAGTTTTTTGAATCTTTTGTAAGCTTTTTTCTTCTTGACTAGATTTTCAACAGCCTTTGTACTCTATGGATCCTGTACCCTACCATCCTTTCCCTGTCTCATTGGAACGTACCTATGCAAAACACAACGCAAATATCCCTGAACATTTGCCACATTTCTGCCATACATTTCCCTGAGAACATCTGGTATCCCTGATCAACAGTGCCACGCCCCCACCTCTTTTGCCTCCCTCCCTGTCCTTTCTGGAACATCTAAAGCCTGGCACTGTAGGTAACCATTCCTGCCCCTGAGCCATCCAAGTCTCTGTAATGGCCACAACATCATAGCTCCAAGTACTGATCCACGCTCTAAGCTCATCTGCTTTGTTCATGATGCTTCTTGCATTAAAATAGACACATCTCAAACCATCGGTCTGAGCGCATTCCTTCTCCATCACCTGCCTATCCTTCCTCTCACGCTGCCTACAAGCTTTCTCTATCTGTAAACCAACTGCCCCTTCTTCTATCCCTTCAGTTTGGTTCCCATCCCCCAGTAATTCTAGTTTAAACTCTCCCCAATAGCCTTGGCAAACCTCCCTGCCAGAATATTGGTCCCTCTCAGATTCAAGTGCAACCTGTCCTTTTTGTACAGGTCACTCCTGCCACGAAAGAGGTCCCCATGATCCCTGCCCCCTGCTCCAATCCCTCAGCCACGCATTTATCCTCCACCTCATTTTATTCCTATGCTCACTGTCACGTGGCAGAGGCAGTAATCCCGAGATTACTACCTTTTGAGGCCCTGCTTCTCAATTTCCTTCCTAACTTCGTGTAGTCTGGTTTCAAGACTTCCTCCTTTTTCCAAGCTATGTCGTTTGTACCAATATGTACCACGACCTCTGGCTGTTCACCTTCCCACTTCAAGATATCGTGGATGTGATCAGAAACATCCCGGACCCTGGCACCTGGGAGGCAAACTACCATCTGAGTTTCTTTCCTCCTTCTTACAGGCAACAAATATCCTTGCTGAATTCTGCAACTTGCAATGTCTCACAGGTTTTATACAGAGCCACATAGCACATATGTCGACCCCAATTGAAAACTATTGTCCACTAAGATGCACTAGTCCTGTTTGGTGCTTACAAATTTTCATTAGTTCAAAGTACATTATTATTATTATTATTATTTTTGTATTTGCACAGTTTGTCTTTTGCATATTGGTTGCTTGTCAGTCTTTGTGTGTAGCTTTTCATTGATTCTATTTTATTTCTCTGTTCTACTGTGAATGTCTGCAAGGAAATGAATCTCAGGGTGGTATATGGTGTTATGTATGTACTTTGATAATTGAAGGTTCGTCTGTCATCATTGATGAAGACCTTGACACCATTATGATGGTGTCGAGACTAGTGCGTGATTTGGATTTAAGTGAGGGAGAGTTGCGCAGCGTCAGCCTCACTCTCTCTTCCCAATTCCCATCTGGATCCAATGGCAAGACAGAGTCTAGACGGCTGGAGATAGGACTAGGCGCAGTGGATGACCAGGACGTCTTCTGTGTCTTGTCCTGCTCTACACGTTCCACGACGCTTGCAGAGACCGCCTTCTTGACCGTTGGACCTTCCATTGGTCTCGTCCGCTCAATCTGCTGGAGTCTGTCTTCTCATGCTGGGATAGACAACTCCCTATCTCACCGAGGGTTTGAGACCCGTCGGCTACCCTCAGCTGGTTTAGCCGGCTTGTTGAAGCCGTTGCCCGGGGTGTGGCCGCTGTCGCTTGCAAACAGCTATGGGGAGCCACAGGTGAGAGCTGAGTGCCAGGTGGGGACCAAAGGTGGACTAACCGCCCTGAAAAGGACACGACATGTTCCCCCACCAGAGGTGCTACCCCTCCCTGACACCCCATACACCCCACTTTGAAAATAAATTTACCTTGAAGCTCGCCGCGTCCCAGCAACACAACTTGGATGTTTCTGATCGTTTACCAGTACATTTTATACATTGAGCAATGGAACTGATCTCTGCAATGTAGGTGCCCCATTTTTATTCAATGACCCACAATCTGCAATGCTTCTAGTCTCTTGTTCCTCAGGTACAGTCACGTATATTAGGGAGTGACCATTGTCCTCCAGCATTTTGTGTGTGATGCTTGGATTTCTAGCATCTGCAGATTTTCTCTTGCTTGTGATTGGATTACTGCATTGCAAAGTCTCTTCCAGGGGTGCTTACCCTGAAGAAATTTAAACCATCCCTTTGACGGGAGTCCAGTGAAACCCTCTCTCACTGCTCCCCTTCTGTGATCTCTGCTACTCTCCAACCCTTCGACCACGTGCTCACCCAATCCCGCTACCACAGCCATGTATCCTTCCTGGGAGCATGTCTCTCCCGCCAGCTTGTGCCACATGGGCTCCAGATTTGTTTTCAAGCTTCTTGACTTGGACCCTCTGAGGACCCCCAGGTACTTGCACTCAGTCGACTGCTTCTCCCACCGCGTTTTACGCGCCACACTTTCCGCCGTGAGGAGATACTTTGTGTCCCTATCCCAGTCACTTCCACAACTCCGGGATTCTCTCTCCACTGCCTGCAATGGACCTGTCCGATACTTTATCCTCCATCGGATCCATGCTTTCAATCGCTGATTCTTCGTCTTTCTCATGTCCGGCAAGGATTGGAAGACAGAACCTGCCATCTCCAATGCCGGCTCACAACGCATTTGCAGAGTATTTTGTATCTCCAATGCCGGCAGCCACGATTGTCCCAGAGGGTGATCCCTGCTGCCGTCTAATATTCTCGAGCAGAATCAGAACCCGGACTCCACTCCTTCATTGTACATTCCAATGACACCGGACACTTTCAAAATGCCTATTGTCCAACCTCCATCCTGGACCTTGACCGACAGCACTGGGACTTTACACGCTCTGCTGGAACAATAGACAATAGGTGCAGGAGTAGGCCATTCGGCCCTTCGAGCCAGCACCTCCATTCACTGTGATCATGGCTGATCATCCACAATCAGTACCCTGTTCCTGCCTTCTCCCTATATCCCTTGACTCCGCTATCTTTAAGAGCTCTATCTAACTCCTTTTTGAAAGCATCCAGAGAATTGGCCCCCACTGCCTTCTGAGGCAGAGCATTCCACTGATCTTCAACTCTCTGGGTGAAAAACCCCGTCTCCCTTTCCCTGACCACCACTTTGCAGTCCCGTGGCTCTCAGGTCCAACTAACAGCTCTTGGGTCCTCAGAGACTTCATCTTCCTCCCACCTCACCTTCCCTGAAAGCCCCAATCCTCCCCTCTCCTCAGACCCTACCGATCCTCTTCCCCCCTCCAATCCCAGCTCTCTGAGGCAGAAAGTTCCATCGTCAATAAGGTCCTCACCCTTGTCCCCCTGCGCCCAGACCTCAGTGAGATCCTCGACCGCCATGGCACTGAGCTCTTTTTCCGCCGCCTCCGCCTCCGAGCCTATTTCTTTGGAAAGGACTTCCCACCAATGAGCCCTTCTCCTGTCTTTAACCCTCCTCCTCTTCCTGGACACTCTGCTCTGGTCTTCTGCCTGCTCTGGACCTTTTCAGTGCCACCTGCCGACGGGGTCCAGACTTTAACACTCATCTCCTATTCCAACCCCACTCCTTTTGAACGCTTGGCTCTCCATTCCAGCTGCATCAATCCTAACCTCACCATCAAACCCGCAGATAAGGGGGTTGTTGTAGTTGCCTGGCGTACTGATCTCTACCTTGCTGAGGCCCGGCGCTGACACTCAGACACCTCCTCTTACTTACACCTTGAATAGGACCCCACTCAGGAACACCAGGCCATTGCCTCCCACACCATCACCAACCTTATTGACTCTGGGGGATCTCCCATCCACTGTTACCAACCTCATAGTTCTTGCACCTCGCACCTCCCGTTTCTACCTCCTACCCAAGATCCACAAACCTGCTTGTCCAGGTAGACCCATTGTTTCAGCTTGTTCCTGCCCCACTGAACTCATATCCGTATACCTCGACTCTGTTTTATCCCCCTAGTTCCTACCTACATCCATGACACCTCACACACTTTTGATCTTTTCAAGGATTTCAAGTTCCCCGGCCCCCATCATCTTATTTTCACTATGGACGTCCAGTCCCTATACACCTCCATCCCCCACCAGGAAGGCCTCAAAGCTCTCTGTTCTTTTCTGGACACCAGAACTAACCAGTTTCCCTCTTCCAGCACTCTCCTCTGCCTCGTGAAACTTGTCCTCACTCTCAATAATTTCTGCTTTGGCCCTTCCCACTTCCTTCAAACCATAAACCATAGAAACTACAGCACAGAAATAATAGGGGTAGCCGTGGCACTCACATGGGTCCGAGCTATGCCTGCCTGTTTGTCGGCTACGTGAACAGTCTACGTTCCAAGCCTACACTGGTGACTGTCCCGCACTTTTCCTACGCTACATCGACGACTGCGTTGGTGCTGCTTCCTGCACCTGTGCTGAACTCATCGACTTCATCCACTTTGCCTCCAGCTTCCACCCGGCCCTCAAATTCACCTGGTCCATTTCCTACACCTCCCTCCCCTTTCTCGATCTCACTGCCTCTATCTCTGGAGACAGCTTATCGACTGATGTCTATTTTAAACCGTGGACTCTCACAGCTACTCGGACTATAACTCTCCTTCTCTCAATCCCTCCGTCTCCACTGCATCTGCTCTCAGGATGAGACTTTTCATTCCAGCCCTTTTTCAAATGGCTTTGCTTCCTCCACTATCAACGCTGACCGCAACCGCATCTCTTCCATTTCATACGTGTCTGCTCTTACCCCAACCTCCTGCCACCCTACCAGGGTGCAATGGTCGCTCCATACCGGCACATCTATAAAGCTGGAAGAGGTACTGCTGGCAGGAAGTGGTATGGTATGGCTGTGATATAGGTATACAGAATTATGAGGCTGTGGATAGGGTAAATGCAGCAGGCTTTTTCTGAGGTTATGTAAGACTAGAACTAGAGGTCATGGGTTAAGGGTGAAAGGTGAAATGTTTAAGGGGAACATGAGGGGGAGCTTCTTCACTCAGAGGACGGTGTGAGTGTGGAGCGAGCTGCCAGCAAAAGTGGTTTTGCGGGTTTGACTGCAACATTTAAGAGAAGTTTGGTTAAGTACATGGATGGGAGAGGTATGGAGAGCTGTGATCCAGGTGCAGGTCAATGGGACCAAGCAGATTAATAGTTTGGCATGGACTAGGTGTGCCAAAATGTCTGTTTGTGTGCTGTAGTATTCTGTGACTTTCTTGCTGTGAACAATAAGTGCTAGCAGCTATTCAATAAAGTGGTGAGAATTACCCCAACTTCTTACCTGCACGGGCAATGCATGGGATGAGGTGAATGCAAAATCAAGTTTTGCCGTCTCAGTCTCTGCTGTTCCTTCACTCTGAGGCTAACTGGGGCAGCATGGTAGTGGAGTCATTAGTGTAATGCTATTACAGTGCTAGTGACCTGGATTCAATTCCTGCTACTCACTAAGGAGTTTGTATGTTCCCCCATGGGTTTCCTCCGGGTGCTCTAGTTTCCTCCCAGAGTCCAAAGTCACATGGGTTGGCAGATTTATTGGTCACGTGGGTGTAATTGGGTGGTGCAGGTTCATTGGGTCAGAAGGGCCTGTGACTGTCCTGTATCTCTAAATAAAAATAAAAATAAAATTGTGTTACACCCCCTAGTTCTTTACAGCTGATCAAGAATGTATAGGAATTGTGACCCCTGTGAATAAAGTCAGCTCATTGTGCTACTTTTCTCTTCCCAGTGTTGGCTCAGATGTGAGTATTGACAGCAGGGATAACTTTCCAATGCCGTGCCATCAATTGCAGCAACTGCCACTTCACTTTTGTTCTCACACACTCAATATAGTATTCACTCTGTACCAAGAAGACAACGGTTGTTCTGAGTTCTAGAACCCTGAGAAGCTGTCTTTTGTTAGGAGGTGAATATATTAAGACCATAAGATATAGGAGCAGAAGTAGGCCATTCGGCCCATTGAGTGGGGCTGACCCAATTCTTCCAGTCATCCCCACTCCTCTGCCTTCTCCCCATACTCTTTGATGCCCTGGCTAATCTATCTCTGCCTTAAATACGTACAATGACTTGGCCTCCACAGCCGCTCATGGCAACAAATTCCACAGGTTTACCACCCCCTGACTAAAGTAATTTCTCTGCATCTCTGTTCTAAATGGACGTCCTTCAATCCTGAAGTCGTGCCCTCTTGTCCTGGACTCCCCTACCATGGGAAATAACGTTACCATATCTAATCTGTTCAGGCCTTTTAACATTCAGAATGTTTCTATGAGATCCCCCCTCCCCCCTCATTCTCCTGAACTCCAGGGAATACAGCCCAAGAGCTGCCAGATGTTCCTCATACGGTAACCCTTTCATTCCTGGAATCATTCTTGTGAACCTTCTCTGAACCCTCTCCAATGTCAGTATATCCTTTCTAAAATAAGGAGCCTGAAACTGCTCACAATACTCCAAGTGTGGTCTCACGAGTGCCTTATAGAGCCTCAACATCACATCCCTGCTCTTATATTCTATACCTCTAGGAATGAATGCCAACATTGCATTTGACTTCTTCACCACCGACTCAACCTGGAGGTTAACCTTTATGGTATCCTGCACAAGGACTCCCAAGTTCCTTTGCATCTCTGCATTTTGAATTCTCTCCCCATCTAAGTAATAGTCTGCCCATTTATTTCTTCCACCAAAGTGCATCACCATACACTTTCCAACATTGTATTTCATTTGCCACTTCTTTGAACATTCCCCTAAACTATCTAAGTCTCTCTGTTTCCTGAACACTACCCGCTCCTCCACCTATCTTTGTATCATCGGCAAATTTAGCCACAAATCCATTAATCCCATAGTCCAAATCATTGATATACATCATAAAAAGCAGCGGTCCCAACACCGACCCCTGTGGAACTGCACTGGTAACCGACAGCCAGTCAGAATAGGATCCCTTTATTCCCACTCTCTGTTTTCTGCCGATCAGCCAATGCTCCACCCATGCTAGTAACTTCCCTGTAATTCCATGGGATCTTATCTTGCTGAGCAGCCTCATGTGTGGCACCTTGTCAAAAGCTTTCTGTAAAATCCAAGTACATGACATCTACTGCATCTCCTTTGTCTACCCTGCTTGTAATTTCCTCAAAGAATTGCAGTAAGTTTGTCAGGCAGGATTTTCCTTTCAGGAAACCATGCTGGCTTTGGCCAATCTTGTCATGTGCCTCCAGGTACTCCGTAATCTCATCCCTAACAATTGAATCCAACAACTTCCCAACCACTGATGTCAGGATAACAAGTCTATAGTTTCCTTTCTGCTGCCTCCCACCCTTCTTAAATAGTGGAGTAACATTTGCAATTTTCCAGTCATCCGGTATAATGCCAGAATCAATCGATTCTTGAAAGATCATTGTTAATGCCTCCGCAATCTCTCCAGCTACTTCCTTCAGAACCCGAGGGTGCATTCCATCAGGTACAGGAGATTTATCCACCCTCAGACCATTAAGCTTCCTGAGCACCTTCTCAGTCGTAATTTTCACTGCACAAACTTCACTTCCCTGATACTCTTGAATGTCCGGTATACTGCAGACATCTTCCACTGTGAAGAATGATGCAAAATATACATTCAGTTCCTCTGCTATCTCTGCGTCACAAATTTACCTCAAATGAGCGGGTATCCGGGAAGAGCGTTTGAATGAACCTGCTAACAATGGAGTGCTCTTTTAGATTTACTGATTGGTACTGCTGGCTCTAGTTGAGCATGACTTGGCATGATTGCTTTGAAGTTGTATTGTATTTCTTCCCCCTTTTTATTGGAAAGAAATAATTAGGGCAGTTATTGTAGCTGCTGTTGGCTGGATGGCTGTGATCTCAGCAACTGAAGCCTTGGGCTGAAACAAAGAAAACTGCTCTTTCTGAGGTCATTTTTAAAGGGAACTCTCAGTCATTTCAGATAATGATTAAAGATTTGTTAAGCCCAAAATTACTTCCTCAATTATTGAGATTCCTCAATCTAATTATTTGAAACATTTGATAGATAGTGAAAAGTCCAACAAAATATGCACAATGCAGTTGAACACCTGTCTTTCCTGGCTGCTTGCTCTGGAGGAGTTGATTCTTGGGTGGACATGTGCTTTCAACCTATCTGGGTCTTTCTCCAGTGGTTCAAGCTTAGATAACAAGTGTCGGCAAAATATGGGATCGTCGTAGGATTTGTATAAGTGGGTGACTGGCAAGTGCAGACTCAGTGGGCTATTTCTCTCACGACAGTTTCTCTAATTCTTTGAGTGTACTCAACAGTGCAACTACAGAACTGTTGCATGGGACCTAGACCAAATATCCTGATGTGGACGGTAACAGTTTATAAGTCTGAAACTCTATCATGGCGCCGCTTTCTTGTTATTCATTCAAGGGACGTACTAGGTGCTGGTGAGTTGTTGCCTTGAACTGCTGCAGTCCACGAGGCGTGGTATATGTTAATGTTCACTTGAGAAATTTATTTCCAGTGCAGTTCTTGATTTTTAATAAGCTTGTGTTTAATGGAATAGAAGCAAGTTATAAGAATGATCGAAAGAATCAAAGTTCAAAAGCTCAAAGTAAATTTATTATCAAAGTATGCATTTATCACCATATTCTACCTTGAGATTCATCTTGCAGGCATTCACAGGAAAACAAAAAATACAATAGAGTTTATGAAAAACTACACATAAACATACACTGTCAAGCAGCCAATCTGCAAAAGAAGACAAATCATGCAAATAATTTTTAAAAAGTAAATAAATAATATTGAGAACATGAGTTGAAGAGTCTTTGAAAGTAAGTCCATAGGTTGTGGAAGCAGTTCAGCGTTGAGGTGAGTGAAGTTATCCACGCTGGTTCAGGAGCCTGAACACAACCTTTGGACTCAATTTCAGGGACATTACAACTTGTGTTCTCAGTATTAGTTAATTATTCACATATTGATTATTATTTCTGTTTTTTGTATTTGCACAGTTTGTCTTCTTTTGCATGTTGGTTGTTTGTCAGTCTTTGTTCTTCACTGATTCTATTGTACCTCTTTGTTCTACCGTGAATGCCTGCAAGAAAATGAATCTCAGGATAATATATGGTGACGTGCATATGCTTTCATAAGAGATTATGTGTGGCAAGTGGCCAAGTGGTTAAAGCGTCGGTCTAGTGATCTGAAGGTCACTAGTTCGAGCCTTGGCTGAGGCAGCATATAGTCTCCTTGAGCAAGGCACTTAACCACACATTGCTCTGCGACGACACTGGTACCAAGCTGTATGGGTCCCAATGCCCTTCCCTTGGACAACGTCGGTGTCGTGGAGTGGGGAGACTTGCAGCATGGGCAACTGCCTGTCTTCCATACAACCTTGCCCAGGCCTCAGTCAACATCGAAAATCGATGGACAGCCGAAGAAGAAGAATTGGTAAGAAATTTACTTTGAACTTTTGTTGTTGGTAATAACTATTCGTGAAGATGGTGCTATGGGGCCTAAGGCTCTTATACCTCCTATGCAGTGGTAATAGTGAGGGATGGTGGGGGTCATTAATGATGGATCCTGTGGCAGTGTTCCTTGTAGATGAGCTCAATGATATATATACCATGGAAAACAGCTACCATTTGCACTTGTAAAGGTGGCAGTGTGAACCAAGCAAAGAAACAACTGGAATTATCACATAATAGGGTTTGGAACGGTAACTGTACACTTCTGATTAGATTACGCAAGTGTGCTTTTTAAGGTGGCTGAGTTTGGATGATAGGAATGCTCTGTTGGCATCAACTCCATTAATGATCAGAACAGCATCATCTAACCCATCAACCAGGGATCTTAAAGCAAACAGGCACCCCAAAGAGTGAGTCAGAGAGCACAATAAAAAAAAGCTGTCTTTTAGAGTCATTTCAACAGAATCTCCTTTTAATGACTTCATTATGAACTTTTCAAACAATGTTTTAAAACAGAGAATTTTGTTCTCTGTGTAAGAGAAATGTCTTTTTTTCAAGTATCCACTCTTTTTTTACATTGGTCTTAATTTTTTGTCCTGTCTTTGATTAGCTCAAACAATTCCTCATTGCTACATTGCAAGGCTCTGGAGTGGGTCTTGAATCCACAAACAACGGGTTCAGTTGAAAGTGCTGCCAAATCAGCCACATCTGATGCTACAAGGAAATAAAATAACCTATTTGCTATATTAAAAATGACAAGAAAATAAGAGCAAGAGTAGGATACTCGGTACGTCAAGCTTATCCCACCATCCAATACAATCATGGCTGCTCTATGCTGATCTCAACTTCTCTTGATTTTTCAAATATTAAAATATCTCTGGCTTAATGATCAGACCTCTATCACTCTCGGGAGCAGTGAGTTGCAGAGATTCACTACCCTTCATGAAGTTTCTACTGCACTTCCGTTTTAAGTGACTGCCTCTATCTTGCAGCTATGTCCCCATGTTTCTGCTTTTCCCATTAGTGGAAACGTCTTAGTATCTACTTTGTCAATCTCCCTTATGATCTTTCATGTTTGAAATAAGGTTACCGCTTATTCTTCTAAATTCCAAAGAATACGGACCCAAACTATCTAACCTCTTTTGGTAGAACAACACTCTCGTTCCAGCGATTAGCCCAGTGAACTTCCTCTGACTGCTTCCAGTGCAACTATATCCATTTTTTTTCGATGTACACAATACTTGAGACACAGCTTTGAAACAAACATCCTATACAACTGTAACAAAACCTCCCTATTCTTATTTTCCAACTCTTTCACAATAAAGAGTTGATTGCTATGATTGCTCATGATCAGCAACCATGATCAGCCATGATTGCTATCATGTTTGCTGTTGTGTGCTGGGGCAGCAGGCTGAGGGTAGCAGACACCAACAGAATCAACAAACTCATTCGTAAGGCCAGTGATGTTGTGGGGATGGAACTGGACTCTCTGACGGTGGCGTCTGAAAAGAGGATGCTGTCCAAGTTGCATGCCATCTTGGACAATGTCTCCCATCCACTACATAATGTACTGGTTGGGCACAGGAGTACATTCAGCCAGAGACTCATTCCACCGAGATGCAACACAGAGCGTCATAGGAAGTCATTCCTGCCTGTGGCCATCAAACTTTACAACTCCTCCCTTGGAGGGTCAGACACCCTGAGCCAATAGGCTGGTCCTGGACTTATTTCCTGCATAAATAATTCGCATATTACTATTTAACTATTTATGGTTTTATTACTATTTATTATTTATGGTGCAACTGTAACGAAAACCAATTTCCCCCAGGATCAATAAAGTATGACTATGACTATAAAGGGTTAGATGTTGTTTACCTCCTTAACTACTTGTTGGATCTGCCTGCTTGATCACCTACACCCCTCTGAACTTCACTCATTTGCAAGCTCTGTCCATTTGAATTTGAGGAATTTGTTGCCACATGCAGCTTGTGGAGACCAGGTCATTGGGTGTATTTAAGGCAGAGATTGATAGGGTCTTGATTGGACATGGCATCAAAGGTTATGGGGAGAAGGCCGGGGAATGGGGTTGAGGAGAGAAAAAAAGGATCAGCCATGATTGAATGGCGGAGCAGACTCGATGGGCCAGATGGCCTAATTCTGCTCCTATGTCTTATGGTCTTATTTAGATGATAGTCCACCTTTGATTTATCTGACTGGTGCATGAACTCACACTTTCCCACATTTAATTCCTCCACTTGCTCATTTTATCCATTCTGTCAATCTATTCCATATCCCATTGCAAAATCTCAAATGTCCTCATCACAACATGAATTTCCATCTTTTTTTTATATCAGCAGAAAACCTGGAAACCTTGCATTTTATTCCTCCTCCAGGTCATTAGTGTAAATTGTAAACACTTAAGGGGATCACAAACTGATACTTGGGGTCCTCCAGTAGTCACATTCCTCCAGTCTGAGAAGGATCTATTTGTTCCAGTTTTTCTTGTTTTCTGTGAGACTACCAGTTTTCATTCCATTCTTACAAACTTCCTCAATACCTTGGACTCTTAAGTTATGCACCATTTATGTGGCATCTTTTCAAGTGCCGTTTTGGAAATCTAAATACACTACATCTACAGGGGCACGTGTTACATCCTCAAAAGCTATCAAGCAAATTTGACATACATAATTTGCGTTTCATAAAGCCATATTGACCAGATATTTCCTCTTTAGTTATTGACACCAGCACCTTGCCAACAATAGATGTTAAACTAACTGACCTATAGTTCCCCACTTTTTGTCTTAATCCCTTATTAATGTACAGGTTATTAGATTAATTGGTTACATATGGGTGTAATTGAGTGGTGAAGGCTTGTTGAGCCGAAAAGGCCTATTACTGTGCTGCATCTCTAAATAAAATAAAAATAGCACTAAACAAAGGAGTTTGATAGAGTCCTTAAAGAGTGGATGTGAAGAGGATGTTTCCTATGGTGTGGGAGTCTAAGACCAGAGGACACAGCCTCAGAATAGAGCAGCATCCTTTTAGAATGGAATTGAGGAGGAACTTCTTTAGCCAGAGGGTGTGAATCTGTTAAATTCTTTGACACAGGCAGCTGTGGAGGCCAAACCTTTATGTATATTTAAGGCAGAGGTCGATAAATTCTTGATTAGTCAGGACACGAAGGGATACAGGGAGAAGGCAGGAGATTAGGGCTGAGAGGAAAATTGTATCGGTCATGATGAAATGGTAGAGCAGACTCGATGCGCCAAATGGCCTAATTCTTCTCCTATGTCTTAGAGTTGCATTGGTTGATTTTTCAATCTTATGATACCCTCACAGAATTAAACAAGTTTCAAAAAACTTCAGCCGAAGGGTCTGATTACCTCCTTTAACCAGTAACCAGCACAGGCCATTTTTCCTTGGTTATGTGACCAACTTTAGCCTGTGCATTTTTCTGATTTTTTTTTTATCTTTGTGATTGGAATTTTTTACATGTTACTCTCACTTATTTAAAATTAGCCCATCTGCTGTTTTAGGAATACTTGCAGAATCCTTCACAGTGAAGACTGAGGCAAAAAACTGATGGAGCATATCTGCCTCTTTTGCTTCCTGTTATTTCATCAGCTCATTCTCTAAGTACTCCCACAACTACCTCAGCTGCCTTCTTCCCATTTGTTTATCCACAGAAATTCTTACTATTTGCTCTGAATTTGCATAAAAATTTCTCTCAAATTCAACTTTCTCTTCTGAGGAGTTTTATAGTTTTAAAAAGAGGAGATTTAACAGGATGCTGCCTGGATTAGAGATAATACCTTATGAAGGTAGGTTGAGCAAGTTAGGGCTGCTATCGTTCTACAAACTTGCCTCTTAGCTTTTATTTTCAGTCCACCTTCGACATCACCATCTTTGTACCAATCTAATTGTCTCTCTTCAATTTAAAAATAGTGGTTTTGATTCTGTGCTGTTCATTCTCAAATTGTGTCTTCAGTCCAATCATATTGTGGTCAGTACTTCCCAGTGGATCTTTAAATGCCAGATCTCGTATTAATTCTTCCTCAATCCTCATGACCAAATGTGAAATTGCTTGTTCTTGGGTAGGTTGTGCAATACTTAGTTCAAAGAAGCAGATGCTGACATGCACCACAAATTATTTTACATTACTCTTGCCAGTTTGGTTCATCCAATTAATAAGTAGACTAAAATCCCCATGACAATCACAGTTCCTTTCAAATGTGCTCTGGAGATTTCTGTATCTACACATGTTCTGCCCTCTCAAGTGTTCACATTCTTGAGGCCTTCAGACAACACCCACCATTGCCTTAACTACAAGCTGACCCCCCTTTTCAAATTTTATACTATTTGTTCTGACTCTTCCAGTCTTGTTGACTACTTTTATTAAATTTAACATTAATGATGAATGTGTTGTTTACTGGTATCATGCAGCAGTTAACTCTGGCACATTCAAGTACTAAATGCTGGAGGTCAGGCAGGAATATGAAGAGGAATAAATAGTCAAAGTTTCAGGCTGAAACCCTTCATTAGGACTGGAAAGAAAGTGTGAAGAAGCCAGAATAAAAAGGTGGTGGAGTGGGGGTGATAGATGGAAGGGGTAATGGGCTGAAGAAGAAGAAGGAAGATGGTGGGAGAGGACAGTGAACCATGGAAAAAAGGGAAGGAAGAGGCCACCAAAGGGACAGGTGAGGAGGGAGAATTTACCAGAAGTTAGAGAAATTGATATTCACATTGGTCACATGTGCACGACCACCTGGCAACGCCCTGATTGAAGAGTTGGAAGACTGAAGGAAATGTAGTGTTGGAGGTGTTGGGTTGGGGTGTTGTTGTCGTTTGTGGAATTATGACTGTTTCCTCTGTTTTGGTACACAGGGAGGGTACCAAACCACATTCCACAAACATCTACAAAGCATTTCATTGGCTGTTTAAAATGATCATACTGCACACAGATGAAGGGAAAACTGTCTAATAAATTCAGTTCCACCCAAGGGCAGCATGGTAGCATAGCGGTTAAAGTAAAGCTTTACAGTACTAGCATTCGGGGCTTATTTCCCTCTGTTGTCTGTCACCTCCCCATGTTGTGTGGGGTTTTCTCCAGATGCTCTGATTTCCTCTCACAGTCCAAAGATGTGCAAGTTAAGATTAGTGTTGTGGACATGCTACGTTGGCGTGAGAAGCATGGCGACACTTGTGGGCCTCCACCAGCACATCCTCAGACTGTTAGTCATTGATGCCTAATGATACATTTTACTTTATGTTTCAATATATATGTGGCAAATAAAACTAATCTAGCTCTCATCTTGTTTCTGTTTCTCCAAACTTTCTTGCCAGTGAATCATTGCTGTAATGAAGTTCTGCTGGGAAAGATTTGAGCACCAAAGACCAGATGACTGGTTCCCAAACTCTTGTAGGTTACCACTGGTTTGGCTCCCAAGCCGTATCCCCATCAACTCCTCTCCCTTTCTGACCATTACATAAAAACTATAAAGAATTTCCATTTGCAATGCACAGTGAAAGAAAATAGAAACTGCAAATTCAAAGCAGTGACAGATAGTTGCAAAAAATATTCAAATCTATTAAAGCTACAAATAAAATTATGTCTTTAATTACAGTAAAAACAATTTTCATCAGTAATTTTACAGTGTACATTAGTAGTCCAACTATTCAGTATTTCTTTGCTCTTTTTTTTTACCTTTCAATGAGCTGGTGGGCTTGGTGCAATGATATCAGCTTCTCAACATCAGGCCGAATGACACTTAGGAGGAGTCTCAGAGCTCCATGTTCAGGAATTTGCAGCCTGTTTTGTTTTGAAAGAAGTTGGGTGACTGCACTGAAACCACGCTCCACTAAAAGTGATGTTGGAAAGGCAATAAACAACATTTTGACCTTTTTTTCCACAGTGCAGGATAGTGTTCAGAGATTCCTTTCTGCAAAGTCTTTATGATTTTTTGAACCTCGGCTTCAGCTCAAAGTCATTTTGTAGCAAGATCCGTTTTTCCTCCATCCTTCCTGTTAATTCCTCATTACAAGTGTTCAAGAATGGATTTGTTACACAATCTCAAATTTGGATCAAGCGAAGATCCTGAAATCTTTCTGACATGTCTTTATGCAGCTCACCCAAATGGGCACAGTATACCTGAAGTTCATCATCTGGTATTCTTCCTTTCTCCTCCAACTCAGTATTTAATTATTTGTGCAGCTGATCACTTAGGTTTTTGTGACAAGATGGTATCTGTGACTTGCACAGTGAAAGGTAAATGTGTTAGGTATGGCTTTTTTCAGGAAAGTATTAACCCCACAGTGGTCTATCATTGATGTTGCCCCATCTGCTACACAAACAACAATGTTGGTGAGCAGACTCTACTTCTCTTTGAAAAATTGCTCAACAACCTGAAATATTGACTCTGCCTTCAGAAGGGAAAGACGGAGAAGGGGGAAGCGGTAGTGATAGGGGGCTCAATAGTGAGGGGAATAGACAGGAGATTCTGTGGACGTGAACGGGACAACCGAATGGTATGTTGCCTCCCAGATGTCAGGGTCAGAGGTTTCTCAGATCACATCTGCAACATTTTGTAGAGGGAGGGAGAGCAGCCAGCTGCCTTGGTAATGTTGGTACCGATGACATTGGAAGGAAAAGCAAAGAGGTCCTGAAGAGAGAATTTAGAGAGCTAGGTAGAAAGCTGAGAAGCAGGACCTCCAGGATAGTAATTTCTGGATTGCTGCCTGTGCCACGGACCAGTGAGGGTCTTGTATCCCAAGTAAAACTTTTTATATGCATTTACTTTGGTTATGTTGGTCTGTCCTGGAACTTTCCTCAATAGGAGCTATGAAAATATATAACCATCGAAAGAATTGATTGGCATTCTCTATGAATATTTATCACACTTCATGAGGGCATCATTAACCTATGAGAATATTTTTCATGCTAACAATTGATTTCTAACTCCTTCACTTAGGCTGCATTACAGCATGGTGTCATGGCAGGCCGTCAGGGCTTTGGAAGTATTTTCGTGGTGGCCAGTGGCAATGGAGGGCAGTATGAGGACAACTGTAACTATGATGGTTACGCAAACTCCATCTACACCGTTACCATCGGTATGTAGCTATTCAAGCATTCACACTGGGTGAATCGCACAATCAGATCAAGGTGGGGGGGGGGAAGGATTTGCTGAAGTATTCATGGTGACATCTGCCAATGGTATTCTGATGATTCAATGAAGAGTTGTGTATGATTCAAGCAAAGTGGGTCCCCTGAATGTTTTTATACTAATTCCAGGCTGTAAGTTGACGACTGCATACACAAAATGCTGGAGGAACTCAGCAAGTCAGACAGTATACTGTATATGCAGGGAAATAAACAGTTGATGTTTCAAGCTGAGACCCTTTATCAGGAATCTGTATCAGTCTCCACCTCCCTCACTGACCTATCATGCCCCTCACCTGGATCTGCCTATCACCTGCCAGCTCTTGCTTCACTCCTCCCCAACCTTTTTATACTGGCCATCTCTCCTGTTCCTTTTCAGTCCTAATGAAGGGTCTCAGCCCAAAACATCAGCTGTTTATTCACCTCCACAGATGCTGCCTGGCCTGCTGAGTTCCTCCTGCACTTTGTACATGTTGCTCTGGATTTCCAGCATCTGCAGAACCTCTTGTGATGATGGCAGTTTTATTTCACAGAATGATCAGCGGAAGCTGTATGCTGAATACTTTTGTTTCAGTAAATGATTTGCAAAGGATATTAAAGTTGCTTGTGCCTTATGTCCCAAGAGTGGAATCTTCTGACCCTGCCTTGAGATTGGAATATGGTCTCCAAACACCACCCCACCGACCGTTCTAAATAAATAGAGCTTCATGCAGTCTCTTCATTTTCATAGCCTGAGAAAATAAAATAATCTTTTCCCCAACTTGGCAAGGCATAGTAGCATAGTGGATATCTCAATGCTTTACAGTGCCAATGATTGGGGTTTGATTCCACCTGCTGTCCGTAAAGGGTTTGTACGTTCTCCCCATGACCATATGGATATCCTCTGTGTGCTCCAGTTTCCTCCCACATTCCAAAGACGTACGGGGACATGCTATGTTGGCGCCGAAGCATGGTAACACTTGTGGGCTGCTCACAACACAATCCTCGGACGGTGTTGGTTGTTGATGCAAACGATGCATTTCTCTGCATGTGTCAATGTACATGTGACAAAGAATTCTAATTTCCTCTTTAATCCAACTTTGCTGTTGGGTCAGACCTACAACCACTGGCTCCCTCTTTCTCCACTCAGCACTCCAATCATCGATCTCTGGGCAGTATCATCTTGCTCTCTGTGGGAAGTGCAAAGCCTGCTCTGTGACAGTCCTAAAATCTACAGCAACAAATCCACAGCTGAAGCAGTTGGATTTGAACTGTGCAATACCGCATCAGGGTACACTAAAGTTTCCTTCTTTCTTTTCAAATCTTTTTATTGTTATATTGTACAAAAGAAATAACACAAGTACATTGAAGTAACAACACTTACAATGTCTCAAAAAAGACATCTTAAAGATTGAAAAAATATTTGTGATAACAAAAAAAACTTACTAAGCAGAAAAAGTGAGAAAAAAAAACAATAGATGTACAACCCTGGAGCCATGTGTCATACAAAAAGCTTCTAAAAATAAACACCAAACCGCCAGCAAGAAAAGAAAATATACCAAAAAATTTACAATTAGATCGTGGAAAAAATCTATCAATTAGCTCAAATGATAATAACGAGCAAGTGAGCCCCATCTTTTCTCAAAGTCAAATAAAGGTTCAAAGGTTCGACTTCTAATTTTCTCCAAACTAAGACATAACATCACTTGAGAGAATCATTGTGACAAAGTGGGAGGTGATGTATCCTTCCACTTCAACAAAATGGCCCTCCTAGCTATCAATGTAACAAATGCAATAACATGTTGGTCAGACACAGAAATACCATGAATACTTTGAGGAGTTATTCCAAAAAGCGCAGTTAATTTATTAGGTTGTAGATTAATTTTAAGTGCTTTAGAAATTGGGTACACTAAAGTTTGTAGGCATACCCAATATCTGTTTATTATCTTATTGTTGTTAATGTGATTTAGTGTGCATAGTTTGGCTGCCATGAATACAACAAAAACTTATTTATTTATTCTTGTATTGGCACTAATAATAAAGCCAACATTTACTATTTATTCTTAGTAGCCCATGAGGAGGTGGTAGTGAACTGCAGCCACTCTTCCTGGTGCATGTACTTCCTCAGTACTTTTGGCCAGTGAGTTACAGGATTTACCAATGAAGGAACAGCAATATCTCTCCAACTTGGAGCAGAACCTGCAGGTGGGAACGCTTGCAGGCATCTGAAGCCCTTGGCCTCCTTGACCGTTGCAGGTTTAGGTTTGGAACTATATTTCAAAAAGTGTTTTACTTAGCTTTAAAACTCTTTATGGCCATCTGAAAAGAATGAGAAAGATGCTATATAAATGCATGCTTTTATTGTGAATATTATATGAAAGTAATCACAGAGGCCTCTCAATCAACACCAAGAAGACAGAAAGCATGGTCAGCTCCAGAAAGACAACATCCCACAATGTGTGATCAAAATCGGAAATGCAAACATCAAACAGGTCAACAAATTCAGATATCTTGGCAGCCTAGTAACAAGTAATGGCAGGTGCGACACAGATATCAAATACAGAATAGCAATGGCGAAAGAAGCTTTCCAAAAAATGAAGCCCGTATTAACAGACAGAAAGATGAGCACGTACACTAAAAACAGAATACTGCAGTGCTACATTTATTCTATCCTGACTTATGGAAGTGAATGCTGGACCATTTCTCCAGCAATGGAAAGGAGACTAGAAGCAGCTGAATTATGGTTCTACAGGAGAATGTTAAAAATATCATGGACCACACACACATCAAATGAAGAAGTTCTCAGAAGAGCCCAAGCAGTTTGATCACTCATACCAGCAATAAGAGAAAGACAATTCAGATTCCTTGGACACATCATGCGGAAAGATGAACTAGAAAAACTCATACTCTCTGGAAAGAACGAGGGGAGCAAACCTAGAGGAAGACATCAAAAGCATAGCCAGGTGGCTACACATTGAGGAAATGGAAGTCATCCAAAAAACGAAGGATGGATCAATATGGAAAACCATGGTCACCAAAGTCCACATCGGATATGGTACCGAGACAGACAGACATTATATGATTGTGTAAACTCTTACAGCTTTTACGTTTAAGAAAAGCAGACCTTTTATTTATAGTTCCCCGGCCAGAATTCCACTTTGGAATGTTGGCTCTTTTTGAATATACTGCACCAAGTGACTGAAAGTATAATTAATTTCTTGGCCGTATCCTTCAGTATCCAAGTACATATTTCAACTTGAAGTGTCCACAGCGAATGAACAATAGTAACAGGAGTGGTTAGTTGTAATTGCTTATGTCATGAATCTCTGGTGCCCAACTGCTCCATAGTAATTTAGTGAGACCTTTGTCCTTCTTGTGACTGAAGGCTGCAATTCTGCCAATGAAAAGCAAGCAGTTTGTGTGGAAGAATCTTTGTTGGAATTTTCTCCTGTCTCTTCCTCTAGTCTGTTGTAGTTTAGTTGAGAGGGAGTTAGGTTTTCAACTGCATAGATTGGTTTTCACAGAGAAAATGGATGTGCTGAAATCTAAAATAGCAACAGTTTTCATTTTTTAGAAACAGAATCAGAATTAGGTTTAATATCACTGGCGTGTCGTGAAATTTGTTGTTTTGTGACAGCAGTACATAACAATACATAAAAACTATAAGTGCAGTACAAAGTATATACAGTATAAAAAGCATTAAATTAAATAAGCAGTGCAAAAAGAGAGGGAAAAAATCACTGAAATATTGTTCATGGGTTCATTGTCCGTTCAGAAATCTGATGGTAGAGGGGAAGAAACTGTTTTTGAAACAATGATCGTGTGTCTTCAGGCTCCGGTACCACCTCCTTGATGGTAGCAATGAGAAGGGGGCATGTCCTGCGTGATGGAGGTCCTCAATGATGGACACTGCCTTTTTGAGGCATTGCCTTTTTAAGGTGTCCTTGATGCTGGTGAGGCTGGTGAAGCTGAGTTTACAACTTTCTCCATGATGAAGCTGGCTGAGTTTACAACTTTCTGCAACTCTTTCCGATCCTGTGCAGTAGCCCCTCCTTTCCAGATGGTGATGCAACCAGTTAGAATGCTCTCCACAATACATCTGAAGAAATGATGTGCCTTCTTTGTAATTGCAACAATATGTTGGACCCAAGATATATTTTCAGAGATGTTGACACTTGGGAACTTGAAACTGCTCACTCTTCCCACTTCTGATCCCTCGATGAGGACTGGTGTGTGATCCCTTGACTTCCCCTTCCTGAAGTCCACAATCAATTCCCTGTTCTTACTGATGTTGGGTGCAAGGTTGTTGCTACAACACCACTCAACCAGCTGATCTATCTCGCTCCTGTAAGCCTCCTCATCACTATCTGAAATTCTGCCAACAATAGTTGTGTCGTCAGCAAATTTAGAGATTGCATTTGAGCTGTGCCTAGCCACACAATCATGGGTGTAAAGAGAGCAGAGCAGTGGGCTAAACATGCATCCTTGAGGTGCACTAGTGTTGATTGTCAGTGAGGTGAAGATGTTATTTCCAATCTGCACAGACTGTGGCCTCCCGGTGAGGAAGTGAAGGGAGGTACAGATTAGATTAGATTATGAGGACACTCAGTTCTCGTTTATTGTCATTTAGTAATGCACGCATTAAGAAATGATTCAATGTTCCTTCAGTATGATATCACAGAAACACAAGACAAACCAAGACTAAAACTGACAAAACCACATAACTATAACATATAGTTACAACAGTGCAAAGCAATACCGTAATTTGATAAAAGCAGACCATGGGCGCGGTTAAAAAAAAAGTCTCAAAATCCCGGTAGCCCCATCATCTCACGCAGATGGTAGAAGGGAGAAACTCTCCCTGCCATGAACCTCCAGCGCCGCAAACTTGCCGATGCAGCACCCTGGAAGCACCCGACCGCAGCGGACTCTGAGTCCGTCCGAAAACTTCAAGCCTCCGACCAGCCCTCCGACACCAGGCACCGAGCGCTTCGACCCCGGCCCCGGCCGCCAAGCAACAGGCAAAGCCGAGGATTCGGGGCCTTCACTTCCGGAGATTCTGGATTGCACAGTAGCAGCGGCAGTGAAACAGGCATTTCAAAAGTTTCACCAGATGTTCCTCCGTGCTCTCACGTCTGTCTCCATCAAATCAGGATTGTGCACGGTACCTACTTGACAGATAACAGATATTCATCACCGGAGTGGCCGCTGCGCGCTGCGTCGCGCCGTCTTCTCTTCAAAGAGGCAGGGTTTGGAGCTTGTTGATTTGTACTGAGGTTGTGATTGTGTTGATGGCTCAGCTGTAGTCAATAACAGAGGAGGTGTCAGTATTACTTCTGTCCACGCGATACAAGGCTGAGTGGTGGGCCAGTGAGATTACATCCACTGTAAGCCTGTGGGTCCAGGTCCTTGCTTAGGCAGGAATTAATTCTAGCCATGACCAACCTCTCAAAGCTGTGCATCAGAATAAGTGTGAGTGCCACTGGGTGATAGTTGTTGAGGCAGCTCACCCTGCTCTTCTTGGGCACTGGTATAATTGTCACCCTTTTGAAGCAAGTGGAAACTACTGACTGCAGCAATGAGAGTTTGAAGATGTCCTTGATCAGGGAACCCCACCACTTACAGAGACTTATGGAGAAGAGGAGTTCGGGGGGTAATAAAATGGATGAGTTCACGGCGCTAGCCAGGTGTCAGAGAACATTTCGGGACCGCAGTGTTATGTGTTTCACTGGAGCGGGGCTGCACGAGGACATACCCGATCAAAACTTCTCCATAGATGGCTTCCAGACCGTTCGGGCTGACCGGAAGTGCACTGAGAGCGGTAAGCGTAAAGGAGCTGGGTGCTTACTGTTCTGGTTAACAACAGACGGTGCAATCTGGGTCATATTACGATCAAGGAACGTGTTTATAGACCGGATATTGAACTTTTTACTGTTGGACTTCGGCCACATTCCACCGAGGTTCAACGCTGGGCGGCATGAGAGGTCGTTCCTGCCTGTGGCCATCGAACTTGCAGCTGCTCCCGTGGAGGGTCAGACACCCTGAGCTAATAGGCTGGTCCTGGACTTATTTTCCATCTGGCATAGTTTGCATTTTGCTGTTTGATTGTTTGTGGTTTTTGTATTGCTATATTTATGCTGTATTCTTGGTTGGTACGGCTGTAACGAAACCCAATTTCCCTCGGGATCAATAAACTATATCTATCTATCTATCTATTAGGTCATACTCTCTTCTTGCTGCTGCCATCAGGACTTGCACCACCAGGTTCAAGAACAGTTATTACCCCTCAACCACCAGTGTCTCCACTCAACTTTACTTGCCCTATCACTATCCTAACGTACTCCCCCCTCCAAACCAGATAGTGCTTCAGCCAATGATGGAGGTGCTGCTTGCTGCTCTCCACGGTACATCTGTAGAAATTTGCAAGTGTCTTTGGTGACATACCAAATCTCCTCAAACTGCTAATGAAATATAGTCGCTCTTGTGCCTTCTTTGTAACTGCATTGATATATTAAGCACAGGATAGTGATGGGGCAAGTACAGTTAAGTGAAGTTAACCCCTCTGATTTGAGACCCTGATGGTTGAGTCCTTGAACACTCCCGCCAGTTAGCTGGCACAGGTTTCAAGGCCACCCGCGCCCCCCCCCCCCCCCGGTATACCATCAGGGCCTGACGCCTTATGAGGGTTCACCTTTTTGAAAGATGTTCTGATGTCAGCCTTCAAGACAGAGATCACAGGGTCACCAGATGCTCTAGGGATTTGCGCAAGTGTAGTTTTAGTCTCCCTTTGAAAGCATGCATGAAAGGTGATGAGCTCATCTCCGAGTGAAGTATCACAGCCATTCATGATGTTAGGTTTCACGTTGTAGGAAGTAATAGCCTGCCAGAGCTGACGTGCATCTGATTCCATCTCTACCCTCAATGGAAATGTCCTATTGCCCTTGAAATAGCCTTCCAGAGGTTGTACCTGGACTTCCTGTTTCGTACCTGACTGGATCACCAGTCTTGAATGATCTAGCCCTCAGCAGACAATGAATCTCCTGGTTCAAACAGGTCTTTGGTGTAGCTATGTCCGATATGC
The DNA here is from genome assembly GCF_030028105.1 of Mobula birostris. NCBI lineage: Eukaryota > Metazoa > Chordata > Chondrichthyes > Myliobatiformes > Myliobatidae > Mobula > Mobula birostris. The sequence goes on from NC_092389.1 coordinate 1,098,737, forward strand.
TCTTGGAGGCACACACTCATCCACACAGGTCTTAATAACTGTCCCTGAACCTGGTGGTGGGAGTCCCTGAGGATTGTTGCTTTCCTACGACAGCGCTACTTGTAAATTTGCTCAATCGTGGCGAGGGCTTTACCTGTGATGGACTGGGCCGTATCCACTACTTTTTAGAGGGTTTTCCATTCAAGGGCATTGTTGTTTCCATAACAGGCTGTGATCAATGTTCCCTCTAGTTTTTAGTAGTCAGTGTGCGCAAAAATCTTATGTTGTGCACTGAATGCACACATGGCACAGTTTATGTAGGTTTACAAAATATTTGACATAAAACTGCACAGAATAACAACAAAATAACATACATATTTAAGTCACTCAGTTATTTTTTTCTCACTCCTGTCTTTGGCATTTACCCATTCTTTGTAAACTCTATCTCGACTAATAGAACTTCCATCCCATTGAAGCTTTTGATTCTCATTAACATCCAAATGACATTCACCTAAACGGTTTCTCAGCTTGTTTTTGAGTTGATTCATTAGGCTAAAACCTCGCTCACAGTCCGCACTAGACACAAGAAAGGTTCCCCCAATGTCCATCAACTGTGCAAGGTGGCAAAACTGTTCATTTTGAAGTGCAAATGCCACCATTTGAGCAAAGTTTGAAATCGGTTCGGATTTAATTTTTTCTCTGCACGGAAAATTTGAAATCATTAAACTGTCTAACTATTACAGTATTTTCAGCTAGAAAATGGTGATATTTTTGACATAAGGTATTAACTTTTTCATCGCCAAATGTGAAGTCACAATCTGCAATTGTGGAGAAAACAAAAGCTGACCATTCTTGTACCTCATCTTCAGGAAACCTTTCTTCTAAATGAACACAAAGACTATTTATAAAAGTCAACAGCGAACTTGTATCTACTGTGACGTTTTCTTCATGTTGTTGGCTTAGCAAAACTTTAACTTTGTCACTCCACGAAACATTGTCTCCCAGATCCCAGAACAGGAAAAGTGAGGTGGTGTAAATTAGTGACGTGCATTGTGGTATTTGAAAAAACGACTAACTAGTTAACAGAAACATTTAGCGGAAAGATTATTTTCAATAAGTATAATTATTAATTACTATGTTATTTTAGGTAACTAACCTTTTGTGCGCACATTAATTTCCTTTATGTGCTGGTTGAAAAATGTGTGTGCGTGCGAACACACGCACAGCTTAGAGGGAACATAGGCTGTGACACAATATACTCTCCACTACACATCTATATAAGTTTGTCAAAATTTTAGATGTCATGTTGAATCTTTACAAACTTCTAAGGAAGTAGAGGCACTGTCGTGCTTTCTTCGTGATTGTGCTTGCATGCTAGGCCTAGGACAGGTCCTCTGAAATGATAATACCAAGGAATTTAAAGTTGCTGGCCCTCTCTTCCTCTGATCCCATGATGAGGACTGGCTCATGGACCTCTGGTTTCCTCCTGAAGTCAAAGATCAGTTCCTCGTTCTTGCTGACATTGAGTAAGAGGTTATTGTTATGGCGCCACGTAGCCTGATTTTCAATCTTCCTCCTATATGCTGATTCATGATTACGTTTGATTCAGCTTACGACAGTGGTGTCATCAGCAAACTTGAACATGGCATTGGAGCTGTGCGTAGCCACACAGTCATAAGTGTAAAGCAAGTAGAGCAGGGGGCTAAGCACACAGACTCATGGTGAACCTGTGCTAATGGAGATCATGGAGATGTTTTTGCCAATCCAAAATAACTGTGGTCTACAAGTGAGGAAATCGAGGATCCAATTGCACAAGGAGATACTGAGGCCAAGGTTTTGGAGATTATTGATTAGTTTTGAGGGGACGATGGTATTGAATGCTGAGCTGTGGTCAATAAAGAGCATCCTTGTGTATGCATCTTTGCTATCCAGACGTTCCAGAGTTGAGTGCAGAGTCAAATGGGATGGCATCTGTGAGGACCTGTTGCTCCGGTAGGCAAACTGGAGCAGATCCAAGTCGCTTCTCAGGCAGGAGTTGATATGTTTCATCACCAACCTCTCAAAACACTTCATCACTGTGGATGAAAGTGCTACTGGATGATAATCATTGAAACAGATCACCACGTTCTTCTTGGGCACTGGTACAATTGAATCCTGCTTGAAGCAGGTGTGTACCTCAGACTTCTGAAGTGAAAGGTTAAAGACCTCAGTGAACTCCAGCCAGTTGATCTGCACAGATCTTTGGTACTTGACCAAGTACCCCATTTGTTGTCCTAATCTCTGTAGCCTTGCTCTTTAACCTCTGCATGTATGCAGATAGGAGAAGGACAGCCAAATGATCCGATTTACCAAGATGTGGTCCAGGCATGGAACAGTAGGCATTCCTTATGTTGGTATAACAGTGGTCAAGTGTGTTGGGACCTCTGGTGCTACAGGTTATATGCTGATGCTAATTGGGCATGGTTTTCTTCAAAAAAGCCTGATTGAAATCAGCGACTATGATTTGGAATGTGTCAGGATGGTTTGTTTCTTGTTTGGTAATTGCATCATGCAGTATCTCAATCGTTTGATTATAGTCATCTACTGGTTATATGTAAACTCTGGTCAGGATCACAAAGGAGAACTCTCTTGGTAAATTGAACAGCTGGCACTTGATCATGAGGTGTTCAAGGTTGGGGAACACAGGTTAGACAAAACCATCACATCGGAGCACCACAGAGAGTTTATCATGAAACACACACCTCCATCTTTTGCCTTTTCGGAATCAGCAATTCGGGCCATCCTATGTATTGAGAAGCCTTCAGGTCTGATCGCCGAATCTGGCATACACTGAGTAAGCCACGTCTCTGTAAAACTCAGTATACAACAATTTCTTATTTCCCTTCAGTACAGCAATCTTGCCCTTCCTGTGGGTCCTCAGCTTTGTTCTTCAGTGACTACACATTTGCTAGCAAAATGCTGGGTAGAGGGGGCATCATCCCTTTGTGTTTCAGCCTGGCTTAGAGTGTCTCCCCCCTACCCCCCACCCCCGGAGAGAGGAGATAGCAATAAGTGGTTGCTGTCAACTTGAAGGAAAGTGCACTCTGTCAATAATTACCTTGCCAATATACTGTATTCTTATATGAAAGATGATAAGTAGTGGAAAATATAAATTGCTGTAAGCATTTTTTATATTAGACTGGCTTTATTTGTCACATGTACATTAAAACATACAGTAAACCGTGCTGGTTTACATCAATGACCAACGCAGCACAAGCATTGTGCTGAGGGCAGCCTGCAAATGTTGCCATAATTCCTGTGACAACACAGGAAAAAAAAAGGACAAAAGTTCAGGGGTAACATGAGGGGGAACTTCTTTACCCAGAGAGTGGTAGCTGTGTGGAACGAGCTTCCAGCAGAAGTGGTTGAGGCAGGTTCGATGTTGTCGTTTAAAGTTAAATTGGATAGATATATGGACAGGAAAGGAATGGAGGGTTATGGGCTGAGTGCGGGTTGGTGGGACTAGGTGAGAGTAAGAGTTCAGCATGGACTAGAAGGGCCAAGATGGCCTGTTTCCGTGCTGTAATTGTTATATGGTTATGACATAGCATGCCCACAATTCACTAAGCTAAACCCATACATCTTTGCAATGTGGGAAGAAACTGGAGCACCTGGAGGAAACCATATGGTCAAAGGGAGAACATATAAACTCCTTAAACTCCATTTGTGATCAGTGGTACTGTAAAGTGATTTTACTAATGTGTTTATGTTTATTGCTTCTTTTCGAAAAGCCTGGGTGCTGTGATTTAATTCGTGATGCTGAATTTGCAGAGGGAGTACTTGGTTGTGCATTGTTTTCTGAAGTGCCCTGTCTGTAGTCTGATTTGATTCTGTCTCTCTGCAGGGGCAGTGAATGAAGAAGGTCACATGCCATTCTACGCTGAGGAGTGTGCTGCCATGCTGGCAGTCACCTTCAGCAGTGGTGACAAGATGATGCGAAGCATTGTAAGTTTGATAAGTTCAGACAACGTAGAACATAAATTACACAAGACAGCGAGGCAACACAAGGCAGTAGTGTCATAAAAACACATTTCACTGCAAGTCCCTTATAGTGCAAGGAGTAGTTCACAGTGATTCCATTGCTGACATAGAATGAGCTATTTGGTAGCTTTTGGCAATATCCACACCAAAGCACGGTGCTTTAAGTAAGATGAATTGCATAAGTAAAAATTACCTGAAAAAATCTTGAAAACCGACGTGACCTGTTCAGCACCGTAGATGGCTCAGTGGAAGCTCTGTACCTAGCATGTCTCTGCATTTCTTTCAGTTTGGTTTTCTGCATTCTCCACAAATGGAGAGTAGATTATGACAGGTCTCTGATTGCTGTAATGTTATTTCCAACTGGAGATGGGCGATCAAACCCTACACACCTACCATCACTCACATATTAGATCCTAATGTGCATTTGCTCTGTTGGCCTTCCTTTGCTCATTAGTGTTTGTCAGTCTTTGTGTGTAGATTTTTCATTGATTCTATTGGATTTCCTTGTTCTACTGTGAATGCCTGCAAGAAAATGAATCTCAGGGTAGTATATGATGACATATACGTACTTTGATAATAAGTTTACTTTGAACTTTGAAATAAAGAGTCTGGACTGATGCATCGTGAATTTGGTAAGAGGCATGGTAGTTGGGATGTAGAAATTTGCCTTTGGTCATTATGATATGTATCAGTCACCGTGTTGTCAGCGATTAAGTCCAGTAATCAGTTCTCTCACATTACTTTAGATGACTGAAGACTAATTTCTCCCTCTATAATGAAGAAACCAGGAAAATGATAGTGTTCCCACAGCACCGGTTTCCACCAAACTTTGTACAAAGGATTTAGATAAAATTCTGGCAGGGACTAAAAATGGGATTAGTGTCAGACCATTGTAACAGAATGCTTAATGGTTGGTGAAGACTTGGGACGAAGGGTTTATTTCCAAGCTATTACTGTTTCTTGGGTTTGTGGTTCCTAGTGGTTGATGCAGAAGTTGATCATACAATCATTTGCAACAGGCTCCCTTGAGCAGTTAGCCTCCACTACCTGATTCACAGAATGAATATGCTGTTCCTTTATCTGTTTAAACTGTGGCCATCTGTGTGAGGGGCAGAGGGAATGGTTAACCTGTTTATCCATTTATAATTAGGGTCTGCTTCTAGTATATGTCAAGTTAAAGGTCTTACAATTTTTTTTACCTCTACCCTCCCTGACAAATTATAACTACATTTTGTTTATGTGTCTACACTATGTATAATAAAGGACAAAGATGACAGTAATCTAAGAAGGGTAAATGATTGCCATTTTTCTCCCTTATGACATAGTATATATCTCAAAGATGTACATGTTGGAAGAGGGAGGTAATCCCATCACCTCCCTCTGGTGTCCCTCCTCCTTCCCTTTCTCCCATGGTCCACTCTACTGTCCTGTCAGATTCCTTCTTCTTCAGCCCTTTAGTTTTTCCACCTATCATCTCTCAACTTCTAACTTCATCCTCCCCTACCCCCAGTCACTCACCTGGTCAGCTTGTATTCCTTCCCGTCTCCTTGTCTTCTTATTTTGGCTCTACCCTCTTCCCCTCCAGTCCTGATGAATTTCAAAGTTCAAAGTAAACTTATTATCAAAGTGTAGTCGCACGCAAACACACTACTAAAGAAACACACGGAGGCAGAGAGAGCTGAACTCAGAATGCCTTTTCTGATTCAAAATCGTGCGTTTAAATCTCCCCTCCCATGGGCCCCTGCAACCTGTGGGGCGGACGTGATGTCAGACTGTCCCCGGAAGGTCTGCCCCGAGTGGGTAGTTCCAAACGCGCTACCGTGTGTCTGCCCGCGGCTCCCGATGGCGGTTCAAGTCCCGCATTTGCGGGCCGCCACAGAAGTACATATACAGTATGTCACCATATACAACCCTGAGATTCATTTTTTGTGGGCATTCTCAATAAATCCAATAACCATAATAGAATCAGTGAAAGACTACACCAACAGAGTGAGTGACCAGTGTGCAAAAGACAGCAAACTGTGCAAATACAAAAAGAAAGAAAACAATGAAATAATACTAATAATAAATAGATGAATAAATAAATAATCAGTAAATAAATAAGCAACAAATATGGAGAACGTGAGATGAAGAATCCTTGAAAGTGAGTCTACAGGTTGTGGGAACAGTTCAGTGATGGCACAAGGTGAGTGAAATTATCCCCTCTGGTTCTGGAACCTGATGGTTGAGGGGTAATTACTGTCCCTGAACCTGGTGATGTGAGTCCTGAGGCTCCTGTACCTTCTTCCTGATGACAGCGGTGAGAAGAGAGCATGTCCTGGGTGGTTGTGTCCCTGATGATAGATGCTGCTTTCCTGTGACAGCGTTTCTTGTAGATGTGCTCAATGGAATCCAAAACATCAACGGTTTATTCTTCTCCATTGATGCTACCCAACCTGCTGATTTCCTTCAGCATTTTATGTGTGTTGCTCCAGATTTCCAGCATTCACAGAATCTGAGGCTGTGACCAATGGTCTGGGCTTGGCTACCGTCAATTCTCCTGCATTTAGTCTGTCCAATCCTGTCAGAATTTTCTAAATTTCAGTCACTGAGTGAAAAGGGATACTCTTCAGATCCCCTCTCGTTCTCCTACCCCTCGCCTTAAACCTGTGTCGTCTAGTCTAATCATTCTGGCCCAGGACACTTGTCAGCCTAAACTTCCATCAGCGTTCCCGCCACAATTCCTTGACTAATATTAATTTCCTTCATTTCCCCCCTCTGCAGATACTTAACATGGTTGCACTATTTATTTATTTTGTAATTTGTAGTAATGTTATATCTTTTTGCACTGTATGCTGCCACCAACCAACAATTTCACATTGTAAACAACAGCGAGATTAAACCTGATTCTGATTTTGAGGTTCTTTGTGCCCTCCTCTGAAAACTAGCCTAAAGTATTGATCAATTTTTCTGCCATTTCTTTGTTCCCTAGTTTCTGATTGTTAAGGCCCTACCTTTACAGTTAGTATGGGGGGGGGGGAGGGGTGTCAGAGGTAAGATCTTTACGCAGAGAGTGGTGGGTGTGTGTTGCTACAGGTGGAAATGTAATGTTGACACAATGCTTAGATAAGCCATTTTATTGAATGGAGAAAGCACATTTGAGGCACTGAGTGGCCAGTGTCTGGTCCTTATTTTTTAGCATTAGAGATGGTACCTTTCTCTTTCTTGAAATAGCACTTGGAAATATCTTGTATCCAGCGGGAAGAGAGGCTGGTATTTGCTTTAAGCTGATGCCCATTCTGATGACCCAAGTGTTTCTAAATGATCTTTGAACAAAGGATTTATTTCAAGGATGGCACCTCTGGCACTGTAACTTTCTCTCAGAGAGAAAGTCGCTTGGGTTTCTTGTGGTCCTGTCCCTGGACTGGGGCTGACCTTTGAGCCGGAAACCTGTGAGATCATGTGTACGACCTACCATTTCAGTTGCCATTTCACCTTGGGATCCTTTTTGTGCTTCTTGCAAATCAACTATAGATTAACAGTTTTAAATGTTTAGGAGCTTTTTTTGTGCCTGTCAGAATTAAAAGGAGTGAAATAATTGCCTGAAACACTAACAATCTCAACTACACCCAGCTAATCTATTATTTCAATACTAGATATTTTATCGGGTATATGCATTTTCAGAATGTATAAATTAATATGTACTGTATATTAATGTCAAAGAGGAACAATGGCTTAATTATTACATACTCATGCCATATTTTTGGTTTTAACTCTGTGAAGTTGCTTTATTGTTTGGCTAAAATGTGTGGCTCTGCAGAGGATTCAGAAAGTACACGAAAATGTGAGCTGAGGCTTTTTCTTTTGAAATCTCTCTGATTGGATGAGACCTGTCCAGTTGGACCAGCTGTCCCTCAGAGGAGTCGATAAGTTGCAAGGCTATTAAGAAGATTGGATTTTCATGTCAGAATTCATATATTTAGAACATCTTACAGCCAGTTATTTACTTATGAAGTAGTCAACGTTGGACATGGAAAATTGTGGAGGACGGTTTAAGCAGCTGGATCCAATTGCTGTCCAATTTCTGAGGGTAAATGGTAATTAGTTTATTGTCACAATACAGTGGGGAAACGTTTTTCATGCTATCCATACAGATCATTCCCAACAAAAGTACATCAATGTAGTATAAAGTGGAAAAAAAATGCAAAATCTAGTGTTACAATTACAGAGAGAGGGCAGTGCAGGTAAATAAATAAGGTCAAGAATTCATTATATCATGTGAGAGGTCTGTGGCGTTCATAGTGATGTCTTCCTCACTTTCAGATAGTCGTGGGATATTTCACAACAGTTTGAGAATACACACATGACATTGATTAAACTTCTCTCCTGAAGGAAGGGATTCTGGTTCAGAATCATTTATTTATCACATGTACACTGAAACATAACAGTGAAATTGTGTCATTGGCATTAACAACCAGTACAAGCTACAGATGTTTTGGTGGCAGCCCACAAGTGTGGCCACACTTTCTGGTGTCATCGTAGCATGTTCAGCACGTTCAGCAGAACAACACAAGCAACAACAGCAAAACAAGCCCCTTTCCTACCTTCCCCTCACAAAGACAGGCCTTCAACCCCAGGACAGGCCACCTACATTTTGGCTCTGGACTCTAACACTCGCAGACCTCACGCCTCCAAACACACTGACCCAGGGGCTTCGACTTCCAGTCACGCAGCTCCCTGGGCTTCGACCTCTGAACTTTGCCAGCATCTCCAACAACACAGCACTCCCTAAGTGAAACTGGGATTCCAAAATACAACCACAATCCACAACAATCTGAGTGGGCTTGTCACCAAATGAGTTAGAAGAGAACACTGAGGAGAAATTTGATGGCAGGTTACCCAGACGCTTAATATCAAGCACCAGAGTTTGCCTTAGAGAAGACTATAGCTAATTTCTACAGATGTACTGTGCAGGGAGCACCCTGACCGGCTGCATCACTGTCTGGTATGGTGGAGCCAATACACAGGATCAGAAAAAGATGCAGAAAGTTGTAAACTCAGCCAGCTCCATCATGGGCACGAGCTTCCCCAGCATCGAGGACATCTTCAAAAAGGTGGCAACCATCATTAAAGACCCCCACCTCTCAGGACATGCCCTCTTCTCATTGTTACAAATGGGAGGAGGTACAGGGGCCTGAAGACACACATTGAACATTTTAGGAACAACTTCTTCCCCTTTGCCGTCAGATTTCTGAATGGTTCATGACCACACAAATACTATTTTTGCTCTCATTTTGCACTACATATTTTATATATATTTCTTATTGTAATTTATAGTATATTGTATGTATTGCAATGTACTGCTGCTGCTGCGATGAACAAATTTCAGGACCTATGTCAGTGATAAAAAACCTGATTCGGCTTAATAGCAAAGGCAGTGCTGTGTCCTTAAACTAGAGTATTTAACACCTCCATCTCATTCCTGTGGGATGTGATAATAGGCTTTAAAGTTCAAGCAGAGGCCTAATTAGGTAAAGGTTTTTGGAGCATACAGCTGAATGTGGTTCAGAGATTTACTTAACAAGATTTTTCTGTCACAGTCTGTTTACTATCACAAATTTGGAAACTGTATCTAACTGGCAGCCATACAGGACTTTAATTAACTGAGGGTTAAACGGGATGAAAAGCCGGATGAGACTTCAGTTCAAATGTTTCTGAAAAGGTCGATGTCTGGATAGTGCAGGATATTTTTTATTTAACGTTGTATAAATACAAAATCAATTGGCATGTCAGCCTAAATTCCATTTTCAGATGTCAACCCATTTTTTAAATTTCTGGTTTATTAGCTGTGATTTGCATTACAGTTTGCCTTTGAAATCTGAAAATGTTGTTTCACAACCAGAACAAAACTATGCTTTGGCAGCAGCATCACCACTGCTGTTTTGACTCACTGAAGAGAAGTTTGAAGTCTCACTGCTGATGAAAATTCCCCCAACACCATTTGGATCATTTCACTTCAATTTTTGAAACTGAAGTCGCAAACCTGGAGCAGTAATCACGCGAGCCGGGGTTCCTTTGACCCTCACCAATTTTTATTGATGCACCATAGAAAGCATCCTATCGAGATGCATCACAATTTGGAATGGCATTTGCTCTGCCCTAGACTGCCAGAAACTTCAGGATGTACAACATTAGAACAGTACGGCACACTACAGGCCCTTCAGCCCACAATAATGTTCCGACATTTTAACCTGCTCTAAGACCAATCTAACTCTTCCCTCCCACATAGACCTCCATTTTCTTTGATCTACTTGTCTATCTAAGAGTTTCTTAAATGTCCCTAATATATCTGCCTCTACCACCACCCCTGGCAGCATGTTCCATGCACTCACCACTCTCTGTGTTTAAAAAAAATACCTCTGGCATTCCCTTCATACTTTCCTCCAATCACCTTAAAATTAAACCCCCTCATATTATCCATTTCCACCTTGGAAAAAGTCTTTGGCTATCCACTCAATCTGGCTCACAAGAAACTGCAGTCAACTATGGACACAGGCCATCAGGAAAACCAGCCTCCCCTCTGTGAACTTGATCTACATTTGTAGCTGCCTTGGTAAAGTAGCCAGCATAATCAGAGACCAATTGAAATGGATGGCCACTGAGAGAGTTTACCTATAGTGGCAGACGGAGTGAAGATGTCCAGCAAGGCATCTTCCAATCTGAGGGTCTACAATCTGCAATCATCGACGTAGAGGAGGCCACACCGGATACAATAAAGCCGCCTCCTCTCTCTTTCCATCTCCCATTCCGTTTCCCCTCTTTCCCCATTCTCTTCTCCTCATCTGCCTCGCTGGTTTCCCTCCTGCTCTTTTTTCCATGGTCCATTGACCACTTCTATTAGATTACTTTTTCAGCTCTTTATGCCTTCCACCTATCCTCTCCCAGCTTCTTACGTCATTTTCCTCCTCCACCCACCCAGCTTCCCCCTCTGAACTGGTGTTACCTGTCACCTACCAGCTTGTAATCCTTCCCCTTCCCCCACCTTCTTATTCCGACTTCTTCCCCCTTCCTTTCCAGTCCTGATGTCCTGGTGAAGGGTTTGAGTCTGAAGCGCCAACTCTTTATTCTGCTTCATAGATGCTGCCTGGCCTGCTGAGTTCCTCCAGCATTTTGAGTGTGTTGTGAAAATTCCAGTTTGTGTTTATCTGACTCAGTGGGCCAAATAGTCTAATTCTGCTCCTATGTTTTATTGTCTTATTTTGATTAGTTAAGGTATGAAAGGTGATGAGGAACAGGCAGGAGATTGGGGTTGAGAGGGATAGTAAATTGGAGCAGACTCGATGGGCTGAATGGCCCAATTCTGCTCCTATATTGTCATCTTGAGACAAAATGTTCACAGTTAGTAGATGAGCAGGAAAGTTTCCAGATCTTCCTAATATAAGTCAGAACACCATCTATTTCCTTTGGATCCTCTTTAAACTAAGAAAACAACTTCTTGATTCAAACACTTCAATGAACTGACACCTTGTGTGTGTATCTTCGCTTTTGTGATGGGCAATACACATTGAAATATAAACAAGCTTCACCAAATGACAGAGAATCTGCAGATGCTGGAAATCCGAGCAACACACACAAAATGAGGAACTCAGCAGGTCAGGCAGCATCTATGGAAAAAAGTACAGTCGACGTTTTGGGCTGAAACCCTTCGGCAGTCTTGTCTTCAACCCTCCTCCTCTTCCTAGACACCCCGTCCTGGTCTTCTGCTTATTCTGGACCTTTTCATTGCCAACTGCTGACGAGACATCAACCGTCTCGACTTCAATACTCCCCTCTCCAATTCCAACCTCACCCTTTCTGAATGCTCCGTTTTCCACTCCCTCTGCACCAATCCTTACCTCACCATCAAACCCACATATAAGGGAGGTGCTGTATAGTCTGTTATAATGATCTCTACCTTGTTGAGCCTCAGTGACAATACTCAGACACCTCCTCTTACTTACCCCTTGAATAGGACCCCACTCAGGAACACCAAGCCATTGCCTCCCACACCATCACCAACCTTATTGACTCTGGGGGATCTCCCATCCACTGTTACCAACCTCATAGTTCTTGCACCCCGCACCTCCCGTTTCTACCTCCTACCCAAGATCCACAAACCTGCTTGTCCAGGTAGACCCATTGTTTCAGCTTGTTCCTGCCCCACTGAACTCATATCCGTATACCTCGACTCTGTTTTATCCCCCTAGTTCCTACCTACATCCATGACACCTCACACACTTTTGATCTTTTCAAGGATTTCAAGTTCCCCGGCCCCCATCATCTTATTTTCACTATGGACGTCCAGTCCCTGTACACCTCCATCCCCCACCAGGAAGGCCTCAAAGCTCTCTGTTCTTTTCTGGACACCAGAACTAACCAGTTTCCCTCTTCCAGCACTCTCCTCCGCCTCGTGAAACTTGTCCTCACTCTCAATAATTTCTGCTTTGGCCCTTCCCACTTCCTTCAAACCATAAACCATAGAAACTACAGCACAGAAATAATAGGGGTAGCCGTGGCACTCACATGGGTCCAAGCTATGCCTGCCTATTTGTCGGCTACATGAACAGTCTACGTTCCAAGCCTACACTGGTGACTGTCCTGCACTTTTCCTACGCTACATCGACGACTGTGTTGGTGCTGCTTCCTGCACCTGTGCTGAACTCATCGACTTCATCCACTTTGCCTCCAGCTTCCACCCGGCCCTCAAATTCACCTGGTCCATTTCCTACACCTCCCTCCCCTTTCTCGATCTTTCTGTCTCAATCTCTGGAGACAGCTTATCTACTGATGTCTATTTTAAACCGTGGACTCTCACAGCTACTCGGACTATAACTCTCCTTCTCTCAATCCCTCCGTCTCCACTGCATCTGCTCTCAGGATGAGACTTTTCATTCTAGCCCTTTTTCAAATGGCATTGCTTCCTCCACTATCAACGCTGACCGCAACCGCATCTCTTCCATTTCATACGTGTCTGCTCTTACCCCAACCAGGGTTCTTCTTGTCCTCGCCTACCACCCCACCAGCCTCCGCGTCCAGCACACAGTGTTGGAAATGTATGATAATGCATTTTGGTGAAAGGAACAATAGTGCAGACTATTATCTAAATGCGGAGAAGTTTCAAACATCACAGGAGAACTTGGGAGTCCTCGTGCAAGACTCCCAGAAGGTTACTTTACAGTTTGAGTCTGTGGTAAAGAAGGCAAATTAAACGTTGGCATTTATTTCAAGGGGAATAGAATATAAAAACAAGCAGATAATGCTGAGGCTTTATAAGAGACTAGTCAGGCTGCACTCAGAGTATTGTCAACAGTTTTGGGCCCCATATCTCAGAAAGGATATGTTGTATGTTGTCATTGGAGACAGTCGAGAGGAGGTTCACGGGGATGATTCTGGAAATGAAGGGGTTAATATAAGACGTTCGCTTGGCAGTTTTGGGCCTGTATTCACTGGAATTTAGAAGAATGAAACCCACAAGGTGGATTGGGAGAGGATGTTTCCTCTGGTGGTGTTATTCAGAACTAGAGGGCACAGCCTCAAAGTTGAGGAGTGACCCTTTAGAACAGAGGTGCAGAGAATTTTTTTTATCCAGAGAGTAGTGAATCTGTGGAATGATCTGCCGCAGACTGCAGTGGAGGCCAAGTTCGTGGGTATATTTAAGGCAGAAGTTCATAGTTCCTGATCGATCAGGGCTTCAAAAGATAAGGTGAGAAGGCAGGTGTATGGGGTTGAGTGGGATCCCAGATCAGCCATGGTGGAATGGTGGAGCAGACTTGATGGGCTGAATGGCCTAATTCTGCTCCTATGCCTTATGGTCTTGTACAACAAAAATTATCAAGAAAATAGCTGGGATTCCCTTAATTTATTTGGGACACTATGCCACTTAATTTTTGTCAGGAGACTGTTGCCGAACAGTTTTGAATTAGTGGCAGTTGCATGTACTTGTGTGGCCATTAAGACACTACAACATTCTAAGAGCGAACAGTTTTTAAAACAGCATCAGTGGCATGTGTTCAAAATGCAGTGATTTCTGTCACTGATAGTTGGCGAGAAATAAGCAGTAAGACAATTCAGAACTGTTTTGCTCACTGCAGTTTCAAGCTTTGAGGCTTGGAGATGCTAGAAACAGCTGGAGGTGAAAATGAAATGATTTTACTACTTCAACAAGTTAGAACTATGAAAAATTTGAAGGTATCAACAATCATCTTGAAAGTTACAATGAAAATGAAGATATGGAGGATGCAATCGTTGAAAGCAATGTATGAAGGCAGTCCATTATCTGCACTAGGTGTCCGCACTAATTTTTTTCATTTACAATTAATCGGAAGAACACGGCAATGTACACTGGATGAATTCCTCCATCGATAACTATTAGGAACTAATGCACAGTTTTATAGTTTAGTAGTACGATTGGTAGTGTTCTAATTTGTTCTGTATTTCATTTAAATACATAGCTTGTTGCTTTGTTAAACAGTAGTTTGTCTTTTTTTATACCTTTTTAACTATTTCCATGAAACTTTGGATAATTGGGACAGCTGCTTTATTGGACCAAAATATACTGATCCTGATGTGACCCAATTAATCGGAATCCACTGCATATATAAACTTTTAGGTAAGTAGAGCAAAAAGGGAGCAAAAATATTGATTTCCAGGTTCTGCACTTTATCTGGTCTTAACTTTGTTTTCCTTTCTGAGTTCTGATGAAGGATCTTGGTGAAATGTTAACTGATTCACTTTCCACTGATGCCGTCAGACCTGCTGAGTATTTTCAACAGTGTCTGTCTTTATTCTGTTAAATGGAGGCCAGGACCTTGCAAAGAAATGCAACTGTGGGGTAGTGGAGCCAGGTTGTTGGGTTGTTGGTAGGTGACAAACTGACAAAAGCTGAGATCGGAAGACCGCACATGGTTAACAAGTTTCATTTCCTCTAAGCCTTTGCTTACTGGTGATCATATTACTGGCATCACCCGTGATGCTCACTGAAGATTCAGGAGAAAAATAGTCTTATTAGGAAATTATCCGGATGGAATTCAAGGTCAGTGTGAAGAGAGACTGACTTCAGCTCTGCTGCTGGACTGGAAATTTAAGGAAAGCCACAGACATATCAAGATTAGGAAAACGCCCATTTTAAACTCTGACAGCCAGATGGAAACTATGATATTTTTGGACTGACAACTCCAAATAAATAAATCCATTATTTGCATAACATAATTACATATTTCTGGAAATGTTTCTGCAACCCATGGGATAGCATGAGAATCAGAGACCCTGATACAAAAAAAGCTGTGGAGTGTGTTTATACCGCTTTGAAGTACTAATGTATTTTTTTTAACTGACAACAACAGTAACAGTTTCCATTTATGTAGTATGCTTAATAAGACAGACTATTCCAAGGAGCAAATCAAAAAAAAAATTGACATGGAGATATCGGCGCAGGCAATCTGCGTTTTAAGGAGCTTCAGAAAGATGTAGAGGCAGAGAGTGGGGAGAGAAGTTGGCATTTTATGGCCTTGCAGCTGAAGGCATGGTATATGAGCTATGGTGTGCCTAAGACTTGCACAGTGCTGTATTAGTCAATATGAAGTAGAGAGCAAGTATGTAAATCTGGTGGGAGCAAAGGATGTTGGGAATGGAGAGGGTGGAATGCCGCGGGAGGGGTGTGGGACAGGGGGCAGAGAAGAAGTGCCGGGGATGGGGGTGAGGGTGGCATGGGGGTAACGTGGGTGCAGACACACCCAGCTCTGAGACACCAGGCAAGGCCATTTGATTCCAAAGAATTGGTTTATTGATCATTATAGAATGTCTCTCTATTGCTTCCCACTCGCTCCCCTCTCTCTTCCCTTTTTCCCAACCACGATTCTCCGCTCTCTGCCCTCTTCCTATTCTCAGTCCACAATAGAGACCCATATCAGAATCAGGTTTATCATCATTCACATATGTTATGAAATTAGCAGTACAGTGCAATACATACAATTACTACAGTACCGTACAGAGTCTTAGGCACCTGAGCTATATACTGTGTATTTGTCTAAGACTTTTGCACAGTACTGTCGTTTACAAAAATTCAATAAGTAGTGCAGAAAGAGTAATATTAACGAGGTAGTGTTCACGTGTTCATGGATCGTTCAGACAACTGATGACAGAGGGGAAGAAGCTGTCCTAAAACAGCTGGAGCAGGTTAGGGAACCAGGGTAGGGAGAAATGATGGAGGGTCAACAGTGAAGTTTATCTTTATTGTCGGCCTCAAGCTATAGACTAGTGTTTCCCAATGGGGGAGCAGTTACGCGTCCTAAGGGGGTGTTCGGGGAAATAGAAGTCGTCAGGGGCGGTAAGCGGCACCCTAACTTGAGGCACGAGACATGAACGACCGTTAGTAGAGCAGGCACTTCCAAAAAATCAGGATGAGGCACTGGAACACAGGAAGATCCACAGCTCTGCAGGCGGTGAGCACTCCTCGTCACAACACGTCTGAAACTCGGCAATCCCATCCGACCTTACCAACCAAACGGACGTTATAGGGGATGCTAACTGGAATAGTATAAAGGTAGCTTGCCGAACACCAGCTCTATCTCGACTAATATTCAGATTCCAATCTGAATTGTTGTCAAAGTAATCTTTGCTGTTGTGATCGTCTTCATCTTCACCTCACATGCCGCTACCATCATTCCATCTCACTATCATCGTCAACATCTGATAGACATTCCCAGTTTGTGCTAATTTTTCATTTTAATTTAGCCCTGTTAATGATGGATAAATACACACTGCACAATGTCTATGAGTCTGAAGGCGGTGAAGCCTTGAGTTCTAATCCTGCTAAGAAACAGAAACTACAGGAAGTGTGTCAATACAATGTTACATACCTGGCGTATGGTTTTATTCCTTTCCTGTCAGATCAGTGACACCCCATGTGTCTTATTTGTAATACTGTACTGTCTAATGAAGCCATTAAATCATCAAGATTGCAGGAACACTACACCATGAAAAGGCTACTTATGGTATTATTCAGTTCCAGAAGATGAATGGAGCATTTGAAAAGTGTTGCACACTCGAGTCATTTGCCAAGAAAGCTAATAATGACCTTGATAGTGGTCTCATTGCTTCTTATAACATTTCCAAAATGATAGCAAAGTGTGGAAAATCCCATACAATTGGCAAAAGATTAATAATGCCTGCTGTATCAGAAGTGCTCACCATTGTTCTCAAAATGGATACCAATTTTTAAAATCAATTCCTCTGAGTAATAACTCTGTAGCTCGTCGTACTGACAAAATGAGTGAAGACACTGAGTGTCAACTATGCACAGAGCTACAAAAAACAGAATTTGGGATACATCTGGATGGGTCAACAGTGCAAGACAATGAGGCATTATTAATGGCATATGTACAGTTTATTAAAAATAGATAAGTTCATGAAGATATTCTCTTTTGTAAAAAGTTAAAGAAACAAGTATCAATAGAGAATCAATCCACGATGAGCTGAAAATGTATATTGAGGATAAAAGTATTCCAATTAGGAACATGCTTTCTTGTGTGACAGAGCACCATATATGATAGGTTGCCATGCTGGTTTAGTGGCATTTATGAAAACAAGAAATTCTGAGTCTGTTTGCAATTCATTGTGTAATTCACCGTCAACATCTTGTGCCAAAAACCTCAGCCAGTGACTTTTTATCAAGCATGACTCTTGTAATATCTACTATCAACAAAATTAAAGCTCATCCATTAAATAGCAGAATATTTCACCAGTTATGCCAAGATGATGATGAAGAGCTTGAATGCTTGCTTCTTCACACTGAAGTGCATTGGCTGTCAAAAGGTTGCTGCTTAAAATGTTTCTTTGATCTTTTTGACACTGTGGTTGAATTTCTGCTCAAGGTCAACAAGAGCTTAAGAAACAAGATTGAACTTCTACGTGCAGATGTGACATACCTAGTGATCTGTATGACAATATGAACATTGAAACTGCAGGGTGAGAATTTCAATTTAATCCAGGCAAAAAGTGCAGTCCACTTTCATCAGAAAATTGGAAATGTATATGCAGAAAATCTGGAGAAGAATGTTCTCACAGTTTCCTTGCATAGAAAGTATGACACTCTCTTTCACAGACTGTGATTTGCAAGAGTACTGCTTACACCTGCAGCCTCTGAAGAAAGATTTTCAGAATCAATTCAAGGATTTGAACGATCTGGAAATTCCAAACTGGGTAATTAACCAATTTCTTTGCAAGGTGGAAGAACAGGAATCGAGCTTGCAAGAAGAAATTATCAAAATTCAGAATGATGAAGAAGCAAAAATACTTTTCAAAAATGTCAGCCTTTGTGGTATGTGGCTACACTGCCATACGAAGTTTCCTGGTCTTTGGAGAAGAGCCAAACTGCTCTTCATTGCATTTCCATCCACCTACTTTGTTGAAAGAGGCCTCAGTGCGGTGAACCACATAGTCACAAAAACAAAAAACCAGTTGGCCATTGTTTCGTGTGCAGCCTTAAGGCTTTTGTTGTCACAACTTGAACCAGATATTTCAACTCTTGTTAAAAGCCATCAAGCTCAAGGATCACGCAAACACGAGGAAATCTGCAGATGCTGGAAATTCAAGCAACACACATCAAAGTTGCTGGTGAACGCAGCAGGCCAGGCAGCATCTCTAGGAAGAGGTACAGTCGACGTTTCAGGCCGAGACCCTTCATCAGGACTAACTGAAGGAAGAGCTAGTAAGAGATTTGAAAGTTGGAGGGGGAGGGGGAGATCCGAAATGATAGGAGAAGACCGGAGGGGGAGGGATGGAGCCAAGAGCTGGACAGGTGATAGGCAAAATTAGCGGAAGTTTGAAAAGTCAGTGTTCATCAATGCCCCACCTGATGGCATGAACATTGACTTCTCTAGCTTCCGCTAATGCCCCACCTCCCCCTCGTACCCCATCCATTATTTATTTATATACACACATTCTTTCTCTCTCCTTTTTCTCCCTCTGCCCCTCTGAATATACCCCTTCCCATCCTCTGGGTTCCCCTCCCCCCCCCCCTTTTCTTTCTCCCTAAGCCTCCTGTCCCATGATCCTCTCATATCCCTTTTGCCAATCACCTGTCCGGCTCTTGGCTCCATCCCTCCCCCTCCTGTCTTCTCCTATCATTTCGGATCTCCCCCTCCCCCTCCCCCTCCCCCTCCCACTTTCAAATCTCTTACTCACTCTTCTTTCAGTTAGTCCTGACGAAGGGTCTCGGCCTGAAACATCGACTATACCTCTTCCTAGAGATGCTGCCTGGCCTGCTGCGTTCACCAGCAACTTTGATGTGTGTTGGTCAAGGATCAGACTGGTATCAGAGCTGCTGTACAGTGCCCAGGTACTGTGTAAGCTAGGTTTAAAGATAGGTAAAAAATTAAAGTAGAATCATTTTTCTCATGTTAGCATATGCTAGACATGTCTTTACACTCTGGGGGCCCCTGAGAGTATATTGCGTCCAGGAGGGGTGTTGACAAGTATGAAGGTGCTTTAGGGGGGTGTTGGCAAGTATGAGAGTACTTTGGGGAACGTTGGTCTAAAAAAAGATGGGAAACACTGTTATAGAGCACAGAAACATGCCATTGGGCCCATCTCATCCATGCCAACCAAGTTGTTTAGTTCAAGTTGGTTCCATTTACGTGCATTTGACCCATGTCCCAAACCTCTCCATTCATGTAACCATGCAAGTTTTTTTAAATTGTTGACTCATTGTTGACCATTGTCTCCTTAAACACCACCCTTAAACACAATGCTGCCCTCACCTGCATCTCCTCCATTTCCCTCACATCTGCCCTCACCCTATCCTCCCATTTTCATAACAGGGACGGGATTCCCCTTGTCCTTCCCTACCACCCCATGAGCCTCGGTATCCAGCACATCATTCTCCATAACTTCCTAACACTAAGCACATCTTTTCTTCCCCCCCCCCTCATTAGGATCAACTCTCGATATGACACCCTTATCAAGTTAAGTCAAGTTTATTGCCATTTACCTATATACATGTATATAACATATATAACTATATAATGTATATAGAAACAAGACGTTTCTTCAACCCAGTGTGTAAAGCACAGTGATGATAGGCATCCATTAGTCTCGTGAGACCATGGATTTGTGCCTTGTAAGGTTTCCAGGGCGTAGGCTTGGGCAAGATTGTATGGAAGACCAGCAGTTGCCCATGCTGCAAGTCTCCCCTCTCCAGGCCACCGATGTTGTCCAAGGGAAGAGCATTAGGATCCATACAGCTTGACACCAGTGTTGTCACAGAGCAGTGTGTGATTAAGTGCCTTGCTCAAGGACACAAACACGCTGATGCCTCAGCCAAGGCTTGAACTAGAGACCTTCATATCACTAGACGAACGCCTTAAACACTTGGCCATGCGCCAATACAAAGCACAGTATACACAAACATATACAGCCCCCTATGATCCTCTCAGCTATTCTCACAGTCCTTTTAAGGGGCTTCAGGTCGATGCTTGACTGCTCCCATACCAGATGGAGATGCAGCTTGTCAGGATGGTCTCAATGGTGCTCCGTAAAAGGCAGTTAAGATGGGGGAGAGAGGTGGGTGGAACCTTGCTTGCCTCGATCTTCTGAGGAAGTGGAGTCTGCTTGTCCACTTGTTCTTCCTTGCAGATCTCTCTCCTGGCACTTATCCCTACATCTCCTCCCTCACCACCAGTCAGGGCCTGAAACAGTCTTTCCAGCTGAAGCGAAGTTCCAGTATGGGTTCCTCTTCTTCGGTGAGACCTGATGCAGATTGAGCTTTGTCTTGACGAAGCAGATGCCTTGTTGAGCACCTTTGCTTTGTCTGCCTCAAAAGGCAGGATCTTTCTGTAGCTGCCAATTTCATTTCACTGAAAGTATGAAAAGCATTATTACAGTAAAATCTGGGAATCTTATGCATTTGTTTTTGTTATAAATTATAATAAGAAATATATACAGTAATGATAAGTAGTGCAAAAAGAGAGCAGAAATAATGAGGTAGTATTCATGGGTTCATTGTCTGTTCAGAAATCCGATGGAGAGGAAGAAGCTATTCCTAAAGCATGGAGTTTGTGTCTTTATGCTCCTGTACCTCCTCCCTGATGGTAGCAATGAGAAGAGGGCATGTCCTGGTGGTAGAGGGTCCTTAATGATGGATGCCACCTTTCTGAGGCATCACCTTTTGAATCTTATTTGAGTACTCTTTGCGATAATTACCCAAGAATATCCCTGCCTGGAAGGTGTGCAGTGATTTAGTTCCTGGGATGGGTGGTTTAAGCAGGAAGGGCTCTTATTCTGTGGAGTGTATATGCTTGATGCATCAGATGCTGAGAGCTGTGTCCTCTGGTTAGAGAGTCAGGAACTGTGGTTGTGATGTTGAGTAGGGATTAGATAGATGGATGTGCGGAGAGATTACTCAATTCTTGACCGTTCTGAATTTTTGGTATTCATTACTGCTGAGGGCTCGTGATGTTCATTAAATATATTCAAGAATGAAAGTGATACATTTTTGGAGCCTCAAGAGGTTGAGGGATATGATTTGAGTGAAACGCAATCAATCCATGTTCAGGTAAGGTTATATTGAATGCCAGAGCAAACTTAAAGGACTGGTGACCGTGCTTCTACTCTCCTGTTTTCTTATTGACAGGCTGGGCTTACAGAACTATAGAACTTTTACAGTGCAGGAGGAGGCAGCTCAGTCTCCATCACATCTGTGCTGGTCACAGGAAGAGCTCCCCTACCCATTCCCTCCTTCTGTTACTCAACCTGTGGCCTTGGAAATTTTGGTTCTTCAAGTGCACACCCAAGTACTGCTTAAATGTAATTAAGGTTTCTGTGTCTATGATTTTTTCAGGCAAAGAGCTTTCATCAATCTGTAGGTGAAGAAACTGTTAGCTTCTTCAGTAATACAATTACAGGTTCGCACCAGTGATTTATGTTCAGCCCTACATACTGACGAGTTTTTGGGAGACACTGACAGTCCAGCTTTGGGAACCTCAGTGTAGTTTGGGGCAGGGGTGGGTGTAGGATTATTAGAGGTTGGGTTTACCTCCGGAGAGTCAGTGGGGGGCAGGATCACTGCGCTTTTCCCAGCAATTGCGTGATACAACAGTACAGGATTCTCATAGTGCGATTTTTAAAAAAAGATTTTGTAATTGTTGTGGTAAAACCAGTATTTATTGTCCATAACTGCCCCTGCACTGAGGAAATGATTAAGAACCAACCAAGCTGGTGGATTTGTAGTCACGTAAAGTCCAGAGCAGGTAAAGATTGCAGATTTCCTTCACTAATTAATGTTCCTTAAGGCAATAGTGATGCAGACAAGTTTTTACAAGAATCCATTCATTTTACAGTGATTACTATGGAGGCTGATACCAACTTCAAATATGTTTAATCACTGATTTTAAATTCCCAGCTGGCACAGTGAGAAGCAAACTTAGATTTTTGTACACAAGAGATTCTGCAGATGCTGGAAATTTCTTCTCTTTCCTTCCTCTTTCTCCCATGGTCCACTCTTTTCTCCTATCAGATTCCTTCTTCTTCAATGCTTTACCTTTTCCACCTAGCACCTCCCAGGTTCTTAATTCAACCCCTCTCCCCCACTCACCCACCCACCCTACTTCTCACCTGGTTTCACCTGTCACCTGCCAGCTTGTACTTCTTCCCCTTCCCCCACATTATTATTCTAGCTTCTCCCCCTTTCTTTCTAGTCCTGATGAAGGGTCTTGGTCCGAAAGGTTGACTGTTTATTCCCCTTCATAGATGCTGCCTGACCTGCTGAGTTCCTCCAGCATTTTGTGTATCTTATATCTCTGAATCAATGGTTTAATTGAATAAATTGGATCATTAACTTAGTTTTGTATCTAGACAGTTATATTATTGTACCCTTGTGGATGGACTTGCCCCAGTCCTTGTCACCCAACACTCTGTCTCAGGTTAGAGTCCAAACCATAGCCTGTGTGTCTCTGCTGGCTATTCACACAGAAGGGAAGTATTATAGCAGACATGCAAGCTGTTGTTATAACAGATGTTTTATGCATGTATCATCTAGCCCATAAAGATTTAAATGCTCTGTCTCCACGATGTGACCATCTAGCCCATAAAGATTTAAATAACCTGACTCCGTAAATTAACTGAGCACTTATGTGCATTCAGTTGTTGATGTGACCTTTTCAAATGAGAGCTTGTGTTGTAAAACGTCAATTGAATATCAGTTGTATGCACTTATGAGATGGTAGTGGAGGGGTTGGAGAAGGGTTAGGGGGCTGATAATAGACATACTCTGGTCTCACAAACTTCTTGTATCTCAGAGCTGTCAGCTCTATTACAGAAAGTTCTTCAACAACTGGCAGTGGTTTGCTCCAATTCCAGCAGGTTTGCTTTGTTTTTTTAAGAGGTATTAGTGTTACTGTTTTCACTAATTCGACAGAAACATAATCAAACCCCCGAAATATTTGCATGACTTGTCTTCTGAGAATTGCTTTTGTGAAGGGCATGGGATTGGGATAATGTGTGCACCCTGATAGACGTTAGTTTTAAAGTTGTTCTCACAGTATTAATAAATAACCAGATGGATCTGTTTGATGTGAATTGTGTCATTAATCTCAAATATCCACTGATGCGGGGGAAGAAAAGACAAATTTATGTAGCACCTTAATCGCAAATATCCACTGATTGGGGGGTGGGGGGGCAGAGAAAAAGAAAGACTTAATTTTATGTAGCACCTTCCATCGTGGGTAAAGCCCTCCCCATCATTGAGCACATCTACATGGAGCGTTGTTGCTGGAAGGCAACATCCATCATCAGGGATCCGCACCACCCAGGACACGCTCTCTTCTCACTGCTACCATAGGAACAGGAGCCTCAGGACCCACAACCATCGGGATAACTTCATTCAACTTCACTTCCCCCATCATTCAAATGTTCCCACAATCTATGGAAACAACAGGAATTCTGCAGATGCTGGAAATTCAAGCAACACACATCAAAGTTGCTGGTGAACGCAGCAGGCCAGACAGCATCTCTAGGAAGAGGTGCAGTCGACATTTCAGGCCGAGACCCTTCGTCAGGACTAACTGAAGGAAGAGATAGTAAGAGATTTGTAAGTGGGAGGGGGAGGGGGAGATCTGAAATGATAGGAGAAGACAGGAGGGGGAGGGATCTCTTACTAGCTCTTCCTTCAGTTAGTCCTGACGAAGGGTCTCGGCCTGAAACGTCGACTGGACCTCTTCCTAGAGATGCCACAATCTATGGACTCACTTTCAAGGGCAATTCATCTTATGCTCTTGATATTTATTGCTTGCTTGCTTGCTTATTTATTTATTTATTATTATTCTTCTTCTTTCTTTCTTTTTGTATTTACACAGTTTGTTGTCTTTTGTGCACTGGTTGAGCACCCGAGCTGGTGCGGTCTTTCATTGATTCTATTATGGATTTATTGAGTATGCCTGCAAGAAAATGAATCTCAGAGTTGTATATGGTGATATACAGTATATGCACTTTTTCAATAAATTTACTCTAAACTTTGAATATGACCTGTCCCAAGGAATTTTAAATCCCATTTCAAGTGAGGTAAATGGAAGTCAATTTGTGACACAAAACCCCACAAATGGCAGTGCAACAATAGTCAGATATTCAATTCTCAGTGATGGAGTTTGAGAGATACAAGTTGTCCAAGGTGTCAGAGAAAACCTTCCTGCTGTTTGAAATGGTGTTATGGGGTATTTGGATCCTATGTAAGAGCACAGACATGGCCTTAGTTTAATTAATAGAACAACACCTCAGATGTGCAGTGTTTCCTCAATATCAGCTCTCTGCCTTTGCGGCAGCTGTTTAAGACTGTCCTTGAAACTGTGCAACACTGTCAGTGCTTTCCTTGTAATACCGTAACTCCCTCGTCACTATCCATGAAATCTTCTTACAGGAGGTACAGAAGCCTGAAGCTCAAGATTAGCAACTACCCTTCAACGATTTGGTTCTTGAACAAATTGACACAAGCCTAATGCAACACTATGACCTATTTACTAACTTCCCTCCATCAATACAGTAACTGTTGTTCTGTACTGTGTATTTGTTGCTGCTACCTGACCCTCTCAGAGTGCTGGATTTGTGGAATCTCCCTTTGATTGTGTGCTTTTCAGTGGGTGACAGTCAGGAGAGCGCCAGACAGTGGAGAGAATACCTCTGGCCGTCTCCCTGAACAATAGCTATTCCATTTTGAGTACAGTTGGTGGGGGGTGGGTGGGGAATGACCAACCCTGGGGGAAGCAACAGCAGCTGTGCCTCTGGCAGAGTCTGGCCCTGTGGCTCGGAATGGAACAGCGACTGGGTTTATATACTCTGGAATTTAGAAGGCTGAGAGGGGATCTTATTGAAACATATAAGATTATTAAGGGATTGGACACGCTGGAGGCAGGAAGCATGTTCCCACTGATGGGTGAGTCCAGAACCAGAGGCCACAATTTAAGAATAAGGGGTAGGCCATTTAGAACAGAGTTGAGGAAAAACTTTTTCACCCAGAGAGTGGTGGATATATGGAATGCTCTGCCCCAGCAGGCTGTGGAGGCCAAGTCTCTGGATGCTTTCAAGAAAGAGATGGATAGAGCTCTTAAAGATAGCGGAATCAAAGGTTATAGGGATAAAGTAGGAACTGGATACCGATTGTGGATGATCAGCCATGATCACAGTGAATGGTGGTGCTGGCTCGAAGGGCCGAATGGCCTACTCCTGCACCTATTGTCTATTGGAAGGGAACTGAAGAGGAAGGCACCAGTAAAAGGGGACTCTATAGTTAGGGGAACAGATAGGCGATTTGGGGTGTGAAAAAGAAACACGGATAGTAGTTTGCCTCCCAGGTGTCAGGGTCTTCGATATTTCTGAACACATCCGCAATATCCTGAAATGGGAAGGTGAGCAGCCAGAAGTCATGGTACATATTGGTATCAACAACATTGTCAGCAAATTTGTAGATGGTATTTGAGCTATGCCTAGCCATACAGTTATGGGTATGTAGAGAGAGTAGAGCAGTGGGCTAAGCACACACCCCTGAGGTGCGCCAGTGTTGATCGTCAGTGAGGAGGATATGTTATCACCAATCCACACAGATTGTGGTCTTCCGGTTAGGAAGTCAAGGATCCATTTGCAGAGGGAGGTACAGAGGCCCAGTTTCTGCAGCTTCTCAATCAGGATTGTGGGAGTGATGGTATTAAATGCTGAGCTACAGTCAATGAACAGCATCCTGACATAGGTGTTGGTGGTGGTCTAAAGCCACGTGCAGAGCCATTGACATTATCTACTGAGTCAGTGTGGGTGGAAGTCAGAAACAGGAAGGGGGCAATAACTCTACTGGGTGTTTTTTATAGACCCCACAATAGTAACAGAGACATCGAGGAGCAGATAGTGAGTCAGATTCTGGAGTAATGCAATAATAATAGGGTTGTTGTGATGGGAGATTTTAACTTTCCTGACATCTCCTTAGAGCAAGGGGTTTAGATGAGGTGGAGTATGTTATGTGTGTTCAGGAGGGTTTCTTGACACAAGATGTAGATAAGCCAACAAGAGGAGAGACTGTACTTGATCTGGTATTGGGAAATGAATGTGGTCAGGTGTCGGATCTCTCAGTGGGACAGCATTTTGAAAGTAGTGATCACAAGTCTATCTCCTTTACCATAGTGCTGGAGCAGACAACTTGGGAAAGCATTTAATTGGGGTAGGGAGAAATATGATGCTATTAGGCAGAAACTTGGAAGCGTTAATTGGGAGCAGATGTTCTCGGGAAATGCACGGCAGAAATGTGGCAAATGTTCAGGGAACACTTGCATGGTGTTCTGCATAGGTATGTTCCATTGAGGCAGGGAAAGGATGGCAGGGTAAAAGAACCATGGTGTACAAAAGATGTAGAAAATCTAGTTAAGAAGAAAAAAGCTTACGAAAGGTTCAGAATACTGCTAGAGCTCTAGAAAATTCCAAGGTTGCTAGGAAGGAGCTTAAGAATGGAATTAAGAGAGCTAGAAGGGTCCATGAGAAGGCCTTAGTGAGCAGGAGTATGGAAAACCCCAAGGCACTCTACATGTATGTGAAGAACAAGAGGATGAGCTGTGTGAGAATAGGACCAATCAAGTGTGATGGAGGAAATATATGCGTGGAGTCGGAGGAGGTAGAGGAGGTGCTTAATGAATACCTTGCTTCAGTATTCACCAGGGAAAGAGACCTTGGCAAATGTGGGGATGACTTACAGGAGACAAACGCTTGAGCATATAGACATTAAGAAAGAGGATGTGCTGGAGCTGTTGAAAGGTATTTAGTTAGATAAGTCTCCAGGACCGGATGAGATATACCCCAGACTACTTTGGGAAGTGAGGGAGGAGATTGCTGAGTCTCTTGCAATGACCTTTGCGTCATCAATACGGACTGGAGAAGGATTGGAGGGTTGCAAATGTTGTTCCCTTAATCAAGAAAGGGAGTGTAGAAAACTCAGGAAATTATAGACAAGTGAGTCTTATTTCAGTGGTGGGCAAGTTTTGGAGAAGATCCTTAGAGGCAGGATTTATGAACATTTGGAGAGGCATAATATGATTAGAAATAGTCGACATGGCTTTGTGAAAGGCAGGTCATGCCTTACAAGCCTGATTGAATTGTTTGAGGATGTAACAAAACACAATGAGAGCCGTAGATGTAGTTTGTATGGATTTCAGCAAGGCATTTGATAAGGTACCCCATGCAAGGCTTATTGAGAAAGTAAGGAGGCATGGGATCCAAGGGGACATTGCTTTGTGGGTCCAGAACTGGCTTGCCTACAGAAGGCAAAGAGTGGTTGTTGATGGTTTGTATTCTGCATGAAGGTCAGTGACCAGCTTTGTGTCATCTGCAAATTTGCTAATGTTACTTTTAATCCCTTCATCTAAGTCATTAATGTATATTGTAAATAGCTGCGGTCCCAGCACCGAGCCTTGCGGTACCCCTCTAGTCACCGCCTGCCATTCTGAAAGGGACCTGTTAATCCCTACTCTTTGTATGCTGACCTTTATAAATCAGAGTATTGAGTATAGGAGTTGAGATGTAGTGTTGAAATTGTACAAGGCATTGGTAAGGCCAAATTTGGAGTATTGTGTACAGTTCTGGTCATCAAATTATAGGAAAGATGTCGACAAAATAGAGAGAGTACAGAGAACATTTACTAGAATGTTAAGCAACACACAGAAAAGTTGCTGGTGAACGCAGCAGGCCAGGCAGCATCTCTAGGAAGAGGTGCAGTCGACATTTCAGGCCGAGACCCTTCGTCAGGACTAACTGAAGGAAGAGTGACTCAGCGTTCACCAGCAACTTTTATATGTGTTTCCTGTATTGTGCTGTAGTTTTTCTATGTTTCTCACTTATTTATTTATCTATTTGTTCAATTTGGTTTTTTTTACACATTAGTTGTTTGTCAATCTTTGTGGCTAGTTTTTCATTGATTCTATGATATTTCTTTATATTTACTGTGAATGCCTGCAAGAAAATGAATCTCAGGGTAGTATTTGGTGACATATATGTATGATAATAAATTTACTTTGAACTTCGAACTTTGGTGCACAGCTACCTCTGACAAGCATGACCTCATCATGACCTGAATGTCATAGTAGGGCTATTTCAAAACTCTCAAAGGAGTCCTGCTCTCTGAAGTAAGGATTGCAGTTGTCTTTGATCTTGGTTGTGTACAGTTAAATCACTGACCTCAACAGGTTATTTAGTTCAAAGTGAAATTCTTGCTTTGTGAGCCTGTGGCTCAAACTGAGCAGTGTTAAGTGTTGTGTCAAGTGGTTTCCGTACGCCTCCAATGCCAAAGTTGTACAATAAACTTGAATACTGACTTTGGCTGTGTGAGCCGACTAGATGTGGTGATCGTACACCGCCTGGTTTTGGCACACTGCTTAAACATTGATTGCAGTACTAGAGTATCCAGTGGAGAATTATGTGGGGTTATCGCTAAACATCTTTCCAAGCCAAATCGTTTGGCTTGCTTCTGAGGTATGTTCTGTTTATCTTTATGAATCATGAATAAGGTCTGGAATTCCTTCTGTCTGGAATTCTCTTCCTTCTCCTTTTATGAGCCTCTGTAAAGTCCATCCTTTTTACACAACTAACTTGCTCCAGATACTTGAGAGGAAAGAGGAAGAGTGGCTGGAACAAAGCACAAATATAATGCTGAGGTTTTATAAGATATTGGTGAGATCACACTTTGAGTATTGTGAGCAGTTTTGGACCCCTTATCTAAGAAAGGATGTGCTGGCATTGGTGAGGGTCCACAAGACCTTCACGAGTTTGATTCCAGGAATGAAAGGGTTAACGTTTGAGGAGCGTTTGATGGCTCTGGGTCTATACACTCTGGGGTTTAGAAGAATGAAGGGGGATCTCATTCAGACTTATTGAGTATTAAAAGGCCCAGATCAAACATGGACAGGGTGTTTCCAATAGTGGGAGAGTCTAGGACCAGAGGGCACAGCCTCGGAATAGAGGGGCAACCTTTAAGAACAGAGATGAGGAGGAATTTCGTTAGCCAGAGGGTGGTGAATCTGTGGAATTCATTGTCACGGATGGCTGTGGAGGCTAAATCATTGAGTATATTTAAAGAGGAGGTTGATAGGTTCTGACTAGTAAATGTGTCAAAGGTTACAGGGAGAACACTACACATTTCTTCCATTTCCCACACATCTGCGATTGAGGGAAGTACAGTTCCCATACCAGGCAATGATGCAGCCAGTCAGGATGCTCTCAATAGTGCCCCTGTAGAAAGTTCTTTGGATTTGGGGGCCCATGCCAAACTTCCTGGGGTATATCTTGTTCATTCCTGGTGGCTTGTCTAACCTAATGCTTTTCAAAAGCTCCAGCACATCCTCTTTCTTAATGTCTATATGCTCAAGCTTTTCAGTCTGCTGTAAGTCATCCCTACAATTGCCAAGTCCTTTTCGGTAGTGAATACTGAAGCAAAGTATTCATTAAGTACCTCAGCCATCTCCTCCAGTTCCATACACACTTTTCCACTGTCACACCTGATTGGTCCTATTCTCTCACGTCTTATCCTTTTGCCCTTCACATACTTGTAGAATGCCTTGGGGTTTTCCTGAATCCTGCTCGCCAAGGTCTTCTGATGGCCCCTAATGGCTCTCTTAATTTCATTCTTAAGCTCCTTCCTGGCAACCCTGTAATTTTCTAGAACTCTAGCAGTACCTAGTTTCTTGAACCTTTCATAAGCTTCTTTTCCTTTCCCAGCCTCAGTGGAACATACCTATGCAGAACACCGTGCAAATATTCCCTGATCACTTGCCACGTTTCTGCTGTGCATTTCCTTGAGAACATCTGCTCCCAAGTTTCTGCCTAATAGCATCGTATTTCTCCCTACCCCATTTAAATGTTTTACCAAATCGTCTGTTGCTATCCCTCTCCAGCACTATAGTAAAGGAGACAGAGTTGTGATCTCTACCTCCAAAATGCTCTCCCACTGAGAGACCCGACACCTAACCAGGTTCATTTCCCAATACCAGATCAAGTACAGCCTCTCCTCTAGTTGGTTTATCTACATATTGTGTCAGGAAACCTTCCTGAACACACCTAACAAACTCCACCCCATCTAAACCCCTTGTTCTGAGAGGATGCCAGTCAATATTAGGAAAGTTAAAATCTCTCATCACAACAACCTCTTACTATTGCACTGTTCCAAAATCTGCCTTCTTATTTGCTCCTCGATATGTTTGTTACTATTGGGGGGGAGGTGTCTATTTTTAAAAAAAAACCCAGAAGAATTATTATCCTTTTCCTGTTTCTGACTTCCACCCACGCTGACTCAGTAGACCATCCCACCATGACTTCCTCTCTTCCTGCAGCCGTGACACTATCCCTGATCAGCAGTGCCACGCCCCCACCTCTTCTGACTCCCTCCCTGTCCTTTCTGAAACATCTGAAGCCTGGCACACTCAGCAGCCATTCCTGCCTATGAGACATCCAAATCTCTGTAACGGCCACAACGTCATAGTTCTATGTATTGATCCACACTCTTAAGTTCATCCACCTTGTTTATGATACCCTTTGCATTAAAACAGACACATCTCAAACCATCAGGCTGAGTGCATCTTTGCTCTGTCACCTGCTGATCCTTCCTCACAAACTCCCCACAAGCTGTCTCTACTTGAGTGGCAATCGCCCAATCCTCTGTCTCTTCACTTCAGTTCCCACCCCCCAGCAATTCTAGTTGAAACTCTCCCCAGTAGCCTTAGCAAACCTCCCTGCCAGAATATTGGTCCCCCTCAGATTCAAGTGCAATCCGTCTTTTTTGTACAGGTCACACCTGCCCCAAAAGAGGTCCCAATGATCCAGAAATCTGAATCCCTGCCCCCTGCTCCAATTCTTCAGCCACGCATTTATCCTCCACCTCATTGCATTCCTATGCTCACTGTCACGTGGCACAGGCAGTAATCCCGAGATTACTACCTTTAAGGTCCTGCTTCTCAATTTCCTTCCTAACTCTCTGTATTCTGTTTTGACCCTGGTGTGACTACTTGCCTGACAGGCTGCATCACAGTCTGGTATGGGGCAGGGGGGGGTGGGGGCAGCTGCTGCACAGGACCGAAAGAAACTGCAGAGGGTTATAAATTTAGTCGGCTCCATTTTGGGCACTAGCCTACAAAGTACCCAGGACATCTTTAGGGAACGGTGTTTCAGAAAGGCAGCGTCCATTATTAAGGACCTCCAGCACCCAAGGGCATGCCCTTTTCTCACTGTTACCATCAGGTAGGAGGTACAGAAGCCTGAAGGCACACACTCAGCAATTCAGGAACAGCTTCTTCCCCTCTGCCAACTGCTTCTTAGCAGAAATTGAAAATGTCCTTGAATACTCCCGCTAGTTGGTTGACACAGGTATTCAGAGCCTTACCAGGTACTCCATCGGGACCTTCTGCCTTGCAAGGGTTCACTCTCTTTAAAGACAGCCTAACATCAGCCTCTGAGATGGAGATCACAGGGTCATCAGGTGTAGCAGGGATCTTCACAGCTGTAGTTATATTCGCCCTTGAAATAGCCCTTTGTAAATCATACCTGGTTTACTGGTACAGGCCTGTGTCGCCAGACTAAAATGCCACAGATCTAGCCCTCAGCAGACGATGAACCTCCTGGTTCATCCATGGTTTTTGGTTTGGGAATGTACAGTAAGTCTTTGTGAGCACACACTCATCCACACAGGTTTTAATGAAGTCGGTAACAACTGCAGCATAGTCATCCAGGTTCGAAGATGAATCCCTGAATACAGTCCAGTCCACCGATTCAAAGCAGTCCTGTAGACGCTCCTGTGCTTCTCTTGTCCATACCTTCTTGGTCCTCACTGCTGGTGTTACAGTCTTCAGTCTCTGCTTACACTCAGGGAGTAGAAGTACAGCCAGGTGATCAGACTTCCCGAAGTGAGGGTGTGGAATAGCACTCCTTACTTCACCTAGGCCTGTCCACTCCTCTGGGCATTGTCTCCCTTTTATCCCGGAACCTTCTCAGCAGCCTTGTGCAATGATGAGCTACTGCATCTGCGCACTTCTCCCAATCGAATCTCCAATTGAAGAGAAGTTTGGATAGGTACATGGACAGTAGGGGTATGGAGGTCTGTGGTCACTGTGCAGGTTTTGGTACTAGGCAATTTGAATGTTCAGCATGGACTAGATGGGCCGAAGGGCCTGTTTCTGTGCTGTACTCCTCTATGAGAACATGGGTTGTAGAGTGTTTGAAAGTGAGTCTGTAGGTTGTGGAATCTTCCACCAGAACTTGAAGAAATTAAAAAGTCAATGTTCTTCAGTGGTAGAGAAGGTGGAGGGGTGGAGAATATGAAGAACAAGAGGGACTGAGTGATGCGAATGGTGGTGGCGCTGACTGAGAGCAGTAATAGCATGTCTGCAGGAGGTGGATAGGAAAGGTGTAGACTCAGGTCAGATGTGGGCAAATGGGACTAGTTTAGCTGGACATCTTGGTCAGCTTGGATGAGTTGGACCGAAGGGCCTGTTTTCATGCTATGAATTTATGACTGAGGAGAGAGGAAGTGAAACAAAACTGGAACTTTGAGATGTTATAGGCTAGGCTTATACTCTCTGGAATTTAGAAGATTGAGGGGGGATCTGATTGAAACGTATAAAATCCTAAAGGGATTGGACAGGCTAGATGCAGGAAGGTTGTTCCTGATGTTGGGGAAGTCCAGAACGAGGGGTCACAGTTTGAGGATAAAGGGGAAGCCTTTTAGGACTGAGATGAGGAAAAACTTCTTCACACAAAGAGTGGTGAATCTGTGAAATTCTCTGCCACAGGAAACAGTTGAGGCCAGTTCATTTGCTATATTTAAGAGGGAGTTAGGTATGGCTCTTGTGGTTGAAGGGATCAGGGGGTATGGAGAGAAAGCTGGTACAGGGTTCTGAGTTGGATGATCAGCCATGATCGTAATGAATGATGGTGCAGGCTCGATGGGCCGAATGGCCTACTCCTGCACCTATTTTCTATGTTTCTATGTTGAAAATTGTCAGCAGGTCAGCCAGCATCTGTGGAGAGGGAAGAACAGTGTTGCATTGCAGGTTGGTGACCTTCTAACAGGAACTGGAAAGGGTGGTTAACTGAAATAGTTAAATTCAACCCTCAGCACTGTGAAGATGCCTGGTGCTTTTCCTTCATCTTGTGTTGTTTTGCAAAAGTGCAAGTCTCCAAAGACACAGAGGTCAGAAGTTTTGTTATAACATGACAGTTACCTTCCTGAGGCTTTATAACCTCACATTAGAGTAGGAGTTTGTACATTCTCCCCGGGACTGCATGGCTTTCCTCTGGGTATTATGGTTTCCTCCCACGTTCTAAAGACAAAAGGGTTAATAGGTTAATTGGTCATATGGGTGTAATTGGGTGGCGCAGGGTCTTTGAGCTTTAAGGGTCTGTTACCATGAAATTCTCTTAAATAAATAATACAAATGGTGCTCCCTAATCCATCAGTCACATTATCATCAGTTTGCCTTATAGAAACACGTGATGTAGCAGAACTACCTGTCCAGCCCATGTTTATGGCCCAGAACAACCACACTACACTCATCCATTCCTCCAATAGCAAGGCTGTATAGTAACAAGCTGACTTTCTGCAGTGAGTTGGGGCACACAATTTCTCTTTATATGTTTGTCTAAAGGGAAGAATTATTTAAGAACTGACCACCCTGTGGTCAATGAGATGAAATAGGCTTGGGCTTGAGTTTGCTGCATTCAAAGCATATTTTTACAGAACCGTCAACATAAACCTTACAGTGAACTATAAATTTTGTAACCCACAATATCTTTTACTGACAATAAAATGTGTTTCTCAGAACAGTGAATACAGAAGCTATTTTAGCTGTTGTAGGTCTCTTACTGGGGTGGACTTGTTGCCGGGGGGTAGACTCATGTTGTGAATTATTACCAACTCTAGTTGAACTTCATTCATGGCACAATGTGTCTCTTTAATCCCACCCAGGCAAACAGCAGCCTTTTTCACCTCTGTTATTTCTATAGCTAATATAAGAAAGCCAATGAATAACAGAGAATTTGCTTTTAATATCTCTGTGCTGCTTTTCCTTTGGCTAACTGCAGTAGTGGAGAATAATAATTA
This sequence comes from Mobula birostris, assembly GCF_030028105.1. Taxonomy (NCBI): domain Eukaryota; kingdom Metazoa; phylum Chordata; class Chondrichthyes; order Myliobatiformes; family Myliobatidae; genus Mobula; species Mobula birostris. The sequence continues at coordinate 1,133,355 of NC_092389.1, forward strand.
ATTCCTGAAGGGCTCAGGACATCGTGGGAGCATTGGCAACACGGCTGAGAGCAAAACTGCTGTGTGAAATTAAGCAGTACCTATTTGGCGAGAGATTAATAACCCATGAGTTTCACTTCATCATGATCCTCATCCCTCACTCTCATTCCAGACATTCTCTCTTCTACCCTCTCCTATAGGGTAGAAGATACAAAGGCATGAAAGCATGTACCACTAGGCTCAAAGATCGCTTCTGTCCCACTGTTCTCAGACTCTTGAACTGACGTCTTGTACTGTAATGTGGACACTTGGCCGAACAGTCTGTCTTGTTTTAAATGTTTACCTGCATCATCCTCTTTCAGTAGCTTCTACACTTCATTCTGCATTGTTAACATTTTGCCTTATTCTACGTCAATGCACTGTGTAATGATTTGATCTGTATGAACTGTATGCAAGACAAGGTTACACTGTATTTTTCACTGTGGCCTGATTTGTTAACTGCTCTGCACATGACCACAAGAAGCTGCGGAGAGTTCTGGACACAGCTCAGCACATCACAAGGACCAGCCTCTCCTGTATGGACCCTGTCTGTACTCTCACTCTCTCAGGAAAGCAGCCAGCATAATCAAAGACCCCACCCACCCCAGACACTCTCTCTTCTCTCTCTCCTATCAGGCAGAAGATACAAAAACCTGAAAGCGTGTACCACTAGGCTCAAAGACAGCTTCTATCCCATTGCAATCAGACTCCTGAATGGACCTCTTGTACACTAAAGATGAATTCTCAAACTCCCAATCTGCCTAGTTGTGGCTCTTGCACTTTATTTGTTTATCTGCACTGAGTTATGTACATCCACCATCCCCTAACCAGAATGGAACATTGGGCGAATGGAATCGTTATGAAGGGTCTCAGCCTGAAATATCGACAATTTATACATTTTCATCACTGCTCCCTGACCTGCTGAGTTCCTCCAACATTGTGTGTGTGTGTGTTACTCTGGATTTCCAGCATCTGCAGAATTGCTTGTGTCAAGGATAGATTTCCTTTTCTCTGAAAGAAGGATACATTTGTATAACATCTTTCAGAACTCTGGCTTTAAAGTCAGTGAGTTATGCAGCAAAGAGTCAGGCCTTTTGGCCCAACTTGTGCTCATCCCATTTGGCCCATTATCCCTCTAAATCTTTTCTATCCATGAACCTAATTGTACCCACCCCAGCTACTTCTCCTGGCTTCTCGTTCCATTTACCCACCACCCTCAGTGTGGAAAAACTTGCCCCTCAGCTGCCCTTTAAATCTCTCCCCTCACCCCTTAAACCTATGCCCTCCAGTTTGAGACTTCCTTATTCTGACCATTTATCCTATCTCTCTACTCTCATTTTTTTAAAAAAGTCTCAGTTAGGTCATTCCTCAGCTTTCTTCACTCCACAGAAGACATATCTAGTCTCTCCTTTTAACTTGAACTCTCCTGGCAACATCCTTGTGAATCTTTTCTGCACCCTCTGTTGCTTAATTGCACGTTTCATGTGGAATAGCAACTGGACCTGCACAGAATATTGGCTGTCATATTGGGGTTTATAGAGCTATAAAACCCCAGATAGACCACAGTTGAAATATTGTGTTCAGTTCTGGTCACCTTATGATAGGAAGGGTGTGGAAGGTTTAGAGAGGGTGCAGAGGAGATTTACCAGGATGTTTCTTGGAACAAAGAGCATGTCTTATGAGGAAATGTTGAGCAAGCTAGGGTTTTTCTCTTTGAAGTGAAAGAGGATGAGAGGTGACTAGATAGAGATGTACAAAATAAGAAGCATAGATAGAGTGGTCAGCCAGAGACTTTTACCCAGGGCAGAAATGGCTAATACGAGGGGGCATAATTTAAAGGTGATTGGAGGAAATTGAGGGGGTGGGGGTGATTGCCAAAAGTAAGTTTTCTACAGGGAGTGGTAGGTGCACAGAACACCCTGTCAGGGAGACAGATACAGTAGAGACATTTTTAGGATCTGTTAGATAGGCACATGGTTGATAGAATAATGTAGGAGGGAAGTGTTAGATTGATCTTAGAATAGGGTATAAGGTCAGCACAACATTGTGGGCCAAAGGGCCTGTAGTGCGCTGTACTGTTCTGTGTTCTAATACGTATTCCAAGTCTGGTCTCACCAAGTCAGTGATGAACTTTAAGTGTGTCACTGATATCAGAATCAGGTTTATTATCACTGGCATGTGTCGTGAAATTTGTTAACTTAGCAGCAGCAGTTCAATGCAATACGTAACATAGAAGAAAAAAGTAGTAATAAATAAATAAGTAAATCAATTACAGTATATGTATAATGAATAGGTTAAAATTGTGCAAAAAGAAATAATTGTATATTAAAAAGTGAGGTAGTGTTCACGGGTTCAATGTCCATTTAGGAATCGGATGGCAGAAGGGAAGAAGCTGTTCCTGAATCACTGAGTGTGTGCCTTCAGACTTCTGTACCTCCTACCTGATGGTAACAGTGAGAAAAGGGCATGCCCTGGGTGCTGGAGGTCCTTAATAATGGACAGTGCCTTTCTGAGACACCGCTCCCTAAAGATGTCCTGGGTACTTTGTAGGCTAGTGCCCAATATAGAGCCGACTAAATTTACAATCTTCTGCAGCTTCTTTTGGTCCTGATATAATAGAGGACGTATAGCAATTAATATTAGTAATAATGGTAAGGCTCTTGGCAGTGTGGACTATCAGAGGGATCTTGGGGTATGTGTCCATAGGACACTCAAAGCTGCACAGGTTGACAGTGTTGTTAAGAAGGTGTATGGTGTGTTGGCCTTCATCAGCCGTGGGATTGAGTTCAAGAACCGTGAGGTAATGTTACAGCTTTACTGGACCTTGGTCAGACCCCACTTGGAGTACTGTGCTCAGTTCTGGTCACCTCACTGCAGAAGGATGTGGATACTATAGAGAGAGGAGATTTACAAGCATGTTGCCTTATGAGAACAGATTGCATGATTTGGCCTTTCTCCTTGGAGCAACGGAGGATGAGAGGTGACCTGATGGAGGTGTATAAGATTATGAGAGGCATTGATTGTGTGGATAGCCAAAGACTTTTTCCCAGGGCTGAAATGGCTAACATGAGAGGGCACAGTTTTAAGGTGTTTGGAAGTAAGTACAAGGGAGATGTCAGAGGTAATTGGGTGAACCAAATTGGTAAAGGTGCTGAGGAAGAGGATTTCTTGGAATGTATGCGGGATGGTTTTTTGAACCAACGTGTCGAGGAACCAACTAGAGAGCAGGCTATTCTGGACTGGGTTTTGAGCAATGAGGAAGGGTTAATTAGCAATCTTGTCGTGAGAGGCCCCTTGGGTAAGAGTGACCATAATATGGTGGAATTCTTCATTAAGATGGAGAGTGACATAGTTAATTCAGAAACAAAGGTTCTGAGCTTAAAGAGGGGTAACTTTGAAGGTATGAGACGTGAATTAGCTAAGATAGACTGGCAAATGACACTTAAAGGATTGACGGTGGATATGCAATGGCAAGCATTTAAAGGTTGCATGGATGAACTACAACAATTGTTCATCCCAGTTTGGCAAAAGAATAAATCAAGGAAGGTAGTGCACCTGTGGCTGACAAGAGAAATTAGGGATAGTATCAATTCCAAAGAAGCAGCATACAAATTAGCCAGAGAAAGTGGCTCACCTGAGGACTGGGAGAAATTCAGAGTTCAGCAGAGGAGGACAAAGGGCTTAATTAGGAAGGGGAAAAAAGATTATGAGAGAAAACTGGCAGGGAACATAAAAACTGACTGTAAAAGCTTTTATAGGTATGTAAAAAGGAAAAGACTGGTAAAGACAAATGTAGGTCCCCTACAGACAGAAACAGGTGAATTGATTATGGGGAGCAAGGACATGGCAGACCAATTGAATAATTACTTTGGTTCTGTCTTCACTAAGGAGGACATAAATAATCTTACAGAAATAGTAGGGGACAGAGGGTCCAGTGAGATGGAGGAACTGAGCGAAATACTTGTTAGTAAGGAAGTGGTGTTAGGTAAATTGAAGGGATTAAAGGCAGATAAATCCCCAGGGCCAGATGGTCTGCATCCTAGAGTGCTTAAGGAAGTAACCCAAGAAATAGTGGATGCATTAGTGATAATTTTTCAAAACTCGTTAGATTCTGGACTAGTTCCTGAGGATTGGAGGGTGGCTAATGTAACCCCACTTTTTAAAAAAGGAGGGAGAGAGAAACCGGGGAATTATAGACCGGTTAGCCTAACGTCGGTGGTGGGGAAACTGCCGGAGTCAGTTATCAAGGATGTGATAACAGCACATTTGGAAAGCGGTGAAATCATCGGACAAAGTCAACATGGATTTGTGAAGGGAAAATCATGTCTGACGAATCTCATTGAATTTTTTGAGGATGTAACTAGTAGAGTGGATAGGGGGGAACCAGTGGATGTGGTATATTTGGATTTTCAAAAGGCTTTTGACAAGGTCCCACACAGGAGATTAGTGTGCAAACTTACAGCACATGGTATTGGGGGTAAGGTATTGATGTGGATGGAGAATTGGTTAGCAGACAGGAAGCAAAGAGTGGGAATAAACGGGACCTTTTCAGAATGGCAGACAGTGACTAGTGGGGTACCGCAAGGCTCAGTGCTGGGACCCCAGTTGTTTACAATATATATTAATGACTTGGATGAGGGAACTAAATGCAGCATCTCCAAGTTTGCGGATGACACGAAGCTGGGTGGCAGTGTTAGCTGTGAGGAGGATGCTAAGAGGATGCAGAGTGACTTGGATAGGTTGGGTGAGTGGGTAAATTCATGGCAGATGCAATTTAATGTGGATAAATGTGAAGTTATCCACTTTGGTAGCAAAAATAGGAAAATAGATTATTATCTGAATGGTGGCCGATTAGGAAAAGGGGAGGTGCAACGAGACCTGGGTGTCATTATACACCAGTCATTGAAAGTGGGCATGCAGGTACAGCAGGCGGTGAAAAAGGCGAATGGTATGCTGGTATTTGTAGCGAGAGGATTTGAGTACAGGAGCAGGGAGGTACTACTGCAGTTGTACAAGGCCTTGGTGAGACCACACCTGGAGTATTGTGTGCAGTTTTGGTCCCCTAATCTGAGGAAAGACATCCTTGCCATAGAGGGAGTACAAAGAAGGTTCACCAGATTGATTCCTGGGATGGCAGGACTTTCATATGAAGAAAGACTGGATGAACTGGGCTTGTACTCGTTGGAATTTAGAAGATTGAGGGGGGATCTGATTGAAACGTATAAAATCCTAAAGGGATTGGACAGGCTAGATGCAGGAAGGTTGTTCCCGATGTTGGGGAAGTCCAGAACAAGGGGTCACAGTTTGAGGATAAAGGGGAAGCCTTTTAGGACCGAGATTAGGAAAAACTTCTTCACTCAGAGAGTGGTGAATCTGTGGAATTCTCTGCCACAGGAAGCAGTTGAGGCCAGTACATTGGCTATATTTAAGAGGGAGTTAGATATGGCCCTTGTGGCTACGGGGATCAGGGGGTATGGAGGGAAGGCTGGGGCGGGGTTCTGAGTTGGATGATCAGCCATGATCATAATAAATGGCGGTGCAGGCTCGAAGGGCCGAATGGCCTACTCCTACACCTATTTTCTATGTTTCTATGTAAGTTTTTCACACAGACAGTGGTGGGTGTGTGGAATGCACTGCCAGCGATGGTGGTGGAGGCAGATACAATAGGGTCTTTTAAAGAGACTCTTAGATAGGTACATGGAGCTTAGAAAAATAGAGGGCTATGTGGTCGAGAAATTCTAGGCAGTTTCTAGAGTAGGGTACATGGTCGGTACAACATTGTGGGCCGAAAGGCCTGTAACGTGCTGTAGGTTTCTATTTCTATGTTTCTAATTGCTTTTCATACAGCAGAATCCCTTAAATAGCAACTGATAGTGACCAGGTACTTTCTTCCTTCCTCTCCCTTATGTGGCCAGTGCCATGGTAAACCATGCTGTCCACTGAAGTAGTTGCTTTTGACTGGTCAGTTAGGCCTTTGGTTTAAAATCTTCTCTGATGGGCCACACCTATGCAGTACTGCAGCTCTGCCTCTAGTGGCAAGATTTTTGCAAACAGAGGCGCTGAGCTGGAGTTATAGAACATAGAACATAAAACAGTAAAGCACAGTACAAGTTAAACTCCATTTTATGAAATTGGAGGATTGTGTAAGAAAAGACTATTGGTAAATGTCATTCATGCATTACCGCCAGCCTACATAGTGGTTCCCCAGTAGAACTGTACAGCACAGTCCCACGATGTTGTACCAGTCCTTCAACGTACTCCAAAATCAATCTAACCCTTCACTCCTGCACAGCCCTCCATTTTTGTTATCATCCATGTGCCTATCTAAGAGTGTCTTAAATGTCCCTGATGTGTCTGCTTCTACTACCACCCCTAGCAGTATGTTCCACATGCCTACCACCCTGTATATATAAAAAAACTTAAATTCCCCCAATTACTTTAAAATGATGCCCTCTTGTATTTCCATTTCTGCCCTGGGAATAAGTCTCGGGTTGCCCACTCGATCTATGCCTGTGATCTTGTACACTTCTCATAAAGCATGTTCTCTCATCCAGTTATCCAGTAAACTGAAGCCTCTCATGCTAAATTGTAGTGGGAAAGGGAGAGAGATTAATTACAGAGGATAAAGTTGGGAAATATTCAATATCCACATATCCTGAATTGTTGTAGTTCAGCACAGTGTACTATATTGCCTCTGAACTTCACCTTGTCATCCTGTCTCCCCCCTGTAATGTTGCAGTCCCATTTCCAAACAGACTTTCCTAGGACCAGGTCACAGTGACTGCTGCTTGCTGCTTCATGAACTGCATTTTGATATGTTGCCATTTGAAACACTCCCTAAAACAGTTGTCGAGAAGCCAGCTTTCTTTGGATCTGTCAGCACTTTTGTTGCAGCTCTTACTAGACTAAAGTAAACAATATCTTTATATCATTCTAATCAAAGTTAATTTGTAATCAAGATATTTTGTGATGGTATATTGCCCAAGAGGAAGGGGCTTACTCTCCCAGTTGCCCTTGATCACCCATGTTATTTTAATCTCTTTTAACTCTTCGGTAACTTGGTCTCAACTTTGGCTTAGTCTAGAACAAAGGGGAAATAAAATTAAGCAACTTCACTTTTTATTGCTCTCTTTTTGTACTACCTATGTAACTTTATATATATTTCTTACTGTAATTTATAGATTTTTATTATATATTGCACTGTTCTGCTGCCACAAAACAACAAATTTCATGACTTATGCCAGTGATATTAAATCTGATTCTGATTCTGAGGGTTAGTGAGCCAGCCAGTGCGAGCTGGAGGAGGTGGCTTGCTATGCTGTCTGGGCTATGGGGCTTGTTTAGTCTTAAAGAGCTGTGTTTTCTCCAGAGGTGTCTACTCCCTGAGTTTGCAAAGATGAACCGAAGGGTTAAATCTGCTATGCAGCTGAAAGAAGAAAAGCACAAGTTTATTTTGTGGACAGCTGAAAACTGGAATTTTTCTGGGTCTGTTGGTTAGTGCTGGTTACCCTCCTGAGCTGAAGGGCAATCAAAGTCTCAAGTCTTCCAGATGTTGGATATTATTCACAGCAGAGTACTGCAATTGGATTGGCATCCAATTCAGCAGCCTCATTACAGAAGGGGCCAAGAATAGGAGATGTTTAACACTGACGGCATATAATTCCAAATAAAATTGTTCACTTCTCTGACAAGGGTATGAGAGGAAGATTACTGATTAGTGAAGGAGATGAATTGGTTTTGGTTTGTTATTGTCACATGTATGAATATACAGTGTGATCATCAAGAAGAAAGAATGCAGAATATCATGCTGCAGCTCCAGAGAATGTGCAGTACAAGTTAACAAATAAAGTGCAAGGGCCACAGCGAGGTAGACTAGGAGATTAAGAAACCATCTTTAGCATATGAGAGGTCTGCTCTGAAGTCTGATACAGCAGGGTATTGTGCTTTTCTTCTTCCAGCTGTATTGCAGATTGGGTCTGGTGGTTTGGTTTGTGCTTTCAAACTTTTTGTATCTTCTGCTCGATGGAAGAGGGGAGGAGAGAAAATGGCTGGGATGGGAGGGGCCTTTGGTTAAATTGGCTCAGAGTCAGTGGAGGAGAGGCTGGTTTGCATGATGGATTAGTCTGTGTACTCAACACTCTGCGGTTCTGAGTACTTGCCATACTAAATAGATGCAATAGCGTGCTTATGTCTCCATCCTCAATTTAAAATATAGTTTTGCATGTGTGCTTAAAGGAGTAGATCTTCTGTTGCCCCAAAATGCTGGATACCTGATTCCAGGCCAGGCCATTTGCATCAGTGTGGCCTGAGGCTTCACTGAGATCCCAGCAAGGGGAGTATGGGGATCATCTCAGTGCTCTCACACAATGTCAGTAAGGCCTCATCCCCAGGTCACCAGCTGATAAAGCTGCCATTGTTTGTTGCTCTGTTAAAGAGATTGGTACTTCAATAAGACCATAAGACATAGGAGCAGAATTAAGCCATTCAGTCCATCAAGTCTGCTCCACCATTCCATCGTGGCTGATATATTTTCCCTCTTGACCACATTCTCTTGCCTTCTCCTTGTAGCCTTTGACACCCTTATTAATCAAGAACCTATCAATCTCCGTTTTAAGTATACCCAATGACTTGGTTCCCACAGCCGCCGTGGCAGTGAATTCCACAGATTCACCACCCTCTGGCTAAAGAAATTCCTCCTCATCTCTGTTCTAAAGGGGCGTCCTTGTATTCTGAGGCTGTGGCTCCTGGTCTTAGACTTTCCCACTATAGGAAACATTCTCTCCACATCCATTCTATCTCAGCCTTTCAATATTCAATATGTTTAAACGAGATCTCTCCTGATTCTTCTCAATTCCAGCAAGTACAGGCCCAGAGCCATCAAGCGCTCCTCATACGTTAACACTTTTATTCCCAGGATTATCATTGTGAACCTCCAATATTTCATAGTCACTATTGGACTCTTGAAGACATACAACACGGAAACAGACCATTCAACCCAATTGGTCCACGCCGAGCAAGATGCCCCACCTAACCTTCTCCCATTTTCCCATGTACAGCCCATATCCTTTTAAACTTTTCTTATTCATGTTCCTGTCCATATAGCTTTTAACTTTTAATGTACTTGCCTCAACTACTTTCTCTGGCAGCTTACTCCATGCAACCTTTTCTAGGTGAAAAAGTTGCCTTACAGGTTCCTATTAAGTCTCTCCTTTCTCATCTTAAACCTATGTCCCCAATGCTAAGAAAAAGTTTTTGTGCTCTACAGAGCATCAACAAGCTAGGTAATCTCAAAATAGATTATTAATTTCATATTGGTTGAGTGTAGAATTTTGACCAGGTCATCAGGGAACTTCCTTCATTTTCGCAAGTGGTTCCTTAGTGTCCATGAGTAGGTAGCTGGATTATTAATTAAAATTACCCCTAAGATCACCCCTCAGTTTCCTATGCTCCAAAGAATAAATTCCCAACCCTTCCACTGATTTCAGCCCATGCAAAGAAACTGGAACTTCCCCATGGAAATTCTGGAATAAGAACTGGCATCAATGCAGAAAAATTTCCCCGCAATGTTGAAGCTTTGAATTGCACTGGACGGGAGTATACCACACCTTGCCTTTTTCATATTTGATCAGTGGTGGTCTGTGTCTCAAATTTAATTCAGTTAACCCAACATTGGATGAGTGACTTTCTGGTTTCTTCAACACTTTGCCAAAATAAACACTTCATGCTCTCACTTGTGAATAATCCAGTTCTAATTTTAAGGTTGTGTCCTTTCTTCTGGCTCTCCCCCAGCAGGAGAAACTGCATATTCTCTGCATTGACTCCTTTTAGTATCACGGTCAGATCAACCCTCGATTGTCTGCATGCCTGGGATTGCAAGCTAGCTTTCTACTTTTCCCAGGAATTGAAATATTTAAATACTGGTAACTTTCTGATGAATTTGCACTGACCTCTGTTGAAAGGCAATTTATCTTTCCCGAGATTTGATGCCTGAATTGAAGGCTTTCTAACCATAATTAGATTTAGGTGTTGACTAATTTCTCACCATCTCTAGAGAAAGGCCAACATTCCATTCGTCTTTGTACCTCAGTAATATTACACACCCAAGTTCTTTTGAACCTTATGGACTAGCATTTTTGTGAACACGTTATAAATTGTAATTTTCACATCACAACTGCATGATGTCATCCTTTTCCACATGGAACAACACCTGATTTTGTCTACCTGCATCTGTGTGTATAATCCACTGTTTCCAGCACAACTCACCATACCCAGTGCAAATATTGATTTGCAGCTTTTTTTTCCCCCCTTCCTTTAAGCTGATGAACACCCAAGACTTCCAAATGGACGCTGAACCAGGGGATGGGGACTAGCAACCAGCGGGTATAGGTTTAAGGTGAGAAGTTAGAGATTTAAAAGGGACCCAAGGATAAACTCCTTCTCCCGGAGGCTAGTGTGTCCATGGAGTGAACTGCCAGAGAAGGTAATTGAGGCATGGGGCAGAATAATAATATTTGGTCCACAATACTGTGCTGACCCTTTAATCTACTCTAAGATCAATCTAACCCTTCCCTCCCATATAGCCCTTCATTTCTTTCATCCATGTGCCTATCTAAGAGTCTCTTAACTGTTGCTAACGTATCTGCCTCTACCTCCACCCCTGACAGCGTGTTTCAGGCACTCAACATTGCTTTAAAAAAAAACTACCTCTGGCCCCCCCCCCCCCGCCCATACCTCCCTCCAATCATCTTAAAATTATGCCCTCCCGTATTAGCCATGACTGCTCTGGGGAATAGGTGCTGTATGTCCACTCAATCTATGCCTCTTATACACCTCTTATCAGTTAGCCCAATCACTTTACAGCACTAATCGGGGTTTGATTCCCGCCACTGTCTGTAAAGAGGTACGTTTTCCCTCTGCTCCGGTTCCCTCCCACAGAACAAGAAGGACATGCGGGTTAGGGTTAGTTACTTGTGGACACAGTATGTTGCCGCAGAAGCATGGTGACACTTGCCGGCTGCCCCCAGCACATCGTCGGACAGTGTTGGTTGTTGACGCAAAACAACGCATTTCACTGTACGTTTCAAAAAAAGATGTACAGGTTAGGGTCAGTAAATTCTTGGCTTACTACACTCAGTTAATAGCAACACTCACAACACGCTGGAGGAACTCAGCAGGTCGGGCAGCATCCGTGGAAACGATCAGTCAACGTTTCGGGCCGGAACCCTTCGTCAGGACTGTAGAGGGAAGGGACAGAGGCCCTATAAAGAAGGTGGGGGGAGGGTGGGAAGGAGAAGGCTGGTAGGTTCCAGGTGAAAAACCAGTAAGGGGAAAGATAGAGGGGTGGGGGAGGGGAAGCAGGGAGGGGACAGGCAGGAAAGGTGAAGGAGGAATGGGGGAAAACACAATGGGTAGTAGAAGGAGGCGGAACCATGAGGGAGGTGATAGGCAGCTGGGGGAGGGGGCAGAGTGAAATAGGGATAGGGGAAGGGAGGGGGAGGGAATTACCGGAAGTTGGAGAATTCTATGTTCATACCAAGGGGCTCAGTTACTCAGTTACTACACTCACCTTTATTAGGTACCTCCTGTATCTAAGAAAGTGACAACTGAGTGTGTGTTCATGGTCTTCTGCTGCTGTAGCCCACACACTTCACGGTTTGACATGTTGTGCATTCAGAGATGCTCTTCTGCACACCACTGTTGTAACGTGTGGTGATTTGAGTTACTGTCACCTTCCCGTCGGCTTGGACCAGTCAGGTCATTCTCCTCTGACCTCTCTCATTAACAAAGTGTTTTCACCCACAGAACTGCCACTCACTGGATGTTTTTTTGTTTCTTGCACCATCCTTTGTAAACTGTAGAGACTGTTGTGTGTGAAAATTGCAGAAGATTAGCAGTTTCTGAGATACTCAAACCACCCTGTCTTTCACCAACAATCATTCCGTCAATGTCACCAAGATCAAAGTTCAAAGTAAATTTTCAAAGTACATATACTGTATGTCACCACACTGTAAACGGTAGTCAAGGAGGACCCTAGCAATATCTATCAAAAAAAAATTGGTCATTCTGTATTTAGATTTAACTCTTTTTTTGGAAGATAATCTCAGAGGTCCAAAAGAGATCTTTCTGAAGACAAGGTTGTGAATTTGTGATTAATGTTTCTCACTATCATGTTTTGGAACATCATGCACTTCAAGTCCTAGTTTTTTTTTGACAGGAATATGACATTTTCAATATCTTGTCACTCAGCAGTGACAATCAGAAGCGAATAAAGCAATCAGAAGTTCACAAAGTGTTCAACCCAAAATATTAACCATGGTTTTCTCTCCACTGCTAAGTTTATGATATTTACTATTTTTATTTACAGTATTGTTTAAAGATCAAAGTAAATTTATTATCAAAGTACATACATGTTACCATATAAAACCCTGAGATTAATTTTCTTGCGGGCAATCTCAATAAATCCATAGAATAATAACCATAACAGGATCAACGAAAGTCAGCACCAACTTGGGCGCTCAACTAGTGTACTAAAGACAACAAGTTGTGCAAATACAAAAAGAAGAAATATTAATAATATAAATAAGCAATAAATATCAAGAACTTGAGATGAAGAGTCCTTAGGTTGTGAGAACATTTCAATCATGGGGCGAGTGAAGTTACCCCCTCTGGTTCAGGAGCCTGATGGTTGAGGGGTAATTACTGTTCCTGAACCTGGTGGTGTGGGTCCTGAGGCTCCTGTACCTCCTTCCTGATGGCAGCAGTGAGAAGAGAGCTTGGCCTGGGTGGTGGGGCCCTGATGATGGATGCTGCTTTCCTGTGACAGCGTTTCGTGTAGATGTGCTCAATGGTGGGGAGGGCTTTACCCGTGATGTACTGCGCCGTAAAATTCACTATTCTTTGTAGGATTTTCTGTTCAAGGGAATTGGTGTTTCCGTACTAGGCTGTGATGCAGCCAATCAATATACTCTCCACCACACATCTGCAGAAGTTTTTCAAAGTTTTAGATCTCACCTGAATCTTCGCAAACTCCTGAGGATGCAGAGGGACTGCTGTACTTTCTTCGTAATTGCTCTTGCGTGCTGAGCCCAGGTCAGGCCCTCCAAAATAATAACACCTGGCAATTTGAAGTTGCTAACTCTCTCCACCTCTGATGGAGACTGACTCATGGACCTCCAGTTTCCTTCTCCTGAAGTCAATAATCGGCTCCTTGGTTTTTCTGGCATTGAGTGAGAGGTTGTTGTTGTGGCATCACTCAGCCAGATTTTCAATCTCCCTCCGATATGCTCATTCATCACCACCTTTGATTCAGCCTACGACAGTGGCCTCGTCAGCAAACTTGAATATGGGAGGAAACTAAGATTACCCAGGCGAATTCCAGAGGAGACCGTAGGAGCCTACAGGCACTGTTCAGATTGTACCAGAGGTCACCATCAAACTTAGGTTACCACTGTGCTGCACAGCAGGAGTTCACCACTTAGACTGACATAAATAGTTGAGAAAATTTCAAATTTATTATAAAGCAAGTGTTAATGTGGCATGTAGAAAATAATTGGATTGGTCAGAGTCAGCATGGGTTTATGAAAGTGAAATCAAGCCCGGTATTTTTTTTACCCCCTTCCCCTTCTCTGATTTTCCATTCCCCACTCTGGTTCCCCTCTTACCCCTTCTCTTCTCACCTGCCTATCATCTCCCTCTGCTGCCTCTCCACATTCCCTTTTTCCCATGGTCCACTTTTCTCTCCTATCAGATTCCACCTTCCTCACCCCTTTACCCCTTCTATCTATCAACTCCCAGCTTCTCACTTCATCCCCCTCCTCTTCACCACCCACCCACCTTCCCTCTCACCTGGTCTCCCCTCTCACCTGCCAGCTTGTACTCCTCGCCCTCCCCCACCACCTTATTCTGGCTTTTGGCCCTTTACTTTCCAATCCTGATGAAGGGTCTCAGCCTGAACACATCAACTGTTTGCTCTTTTCCATAGATGCTGCCTGACCTACTGAGTTCCTCCAGCGTTTTGTGTGTGTTGCTCTGGATTTCCAGCATCTGTGGAATCTCTGCTCCTGTCTAACAAATCTGTATGTGTTTGTTGATATTGTAACAAGCAGATAAGGGTGAGCCAGCTGGTGTGATATACTTGGACTTTTCTAAGGCTTTTGATAAGGTTTCATACAGAGCATTAAACAAAATCAGTGTGTGCTGTAACAGATAATGAGTCAGCGTACAGGAAGGATATAGAGGGCTTAGTGATGTCATGTCATGACAAAAACCTTTCCCTCAATGTTAACAAAACAAAAGAGCTGGTTATTGACTTTAGAAATAGGGATGGTGCACATGCCTCTGTCTACATCAATGATGTTGAGGTTGAGATCTTTAAGTTCCCAGATGTGAACATCACCTAGTGCAACCACATTGACATCACAGCCAAGAAAGCTGACTAACACCTCTACTTCCTCAGGAGGCTAAATACATTTGGCTTCTCCCCATCAACCTTCACTATAGAAAGCATTCTGTCTGGATGCATAACAGTTTGGTATGGACCTGCTTTGCAAGAAACCTCAGAGAGTTGTGGACACAGCTCAACACATCACAGGAACCAGCCTCCCTCTTTGGACTCTGTCTATTCTTCTTGCTGCCTCAGTGAGGCATCCAGCATCATCAACGACCCCACCCACCTGGACATTCTGTCTTCTCCCTCTCCCACTGGGCAGAAGATTCAAATGCCTGAAACCACATACCAACAAGCTCAAGGATGTAATGTTGAGGCTTTATAAGGCATTGGTCAGACTGTACTTGGAGTATTGGGAGCAGTTTTGGGGCCCTTATCTAAGAAACATTGTGCTGGCATCAGAGGGTCCAGAGGAGGTTCACAAGAATGATTCTGGGAATAAAAGGGTTAATGTATGGGAAGTGTTTGATAATTCTGGGCTTGTACTTGCTGGATTTAGAACAATGGGGGGGGGGGGGGAATCTTATTACACCCTATCAAATATTGAAAGGTCTAGGTAGAGTGGATGTGGAGAGGACGTTTCCTATATTGGGGGAGTCTAGGACCAGAGGGCACAGACTCAGAACAGAGGAACATCCCTTTGGAACAGAGATAAGGAAGATTTCTTCAGTCAGAAGGTGGTGAATACGTGAAACCCATTGCTACAGAAGGCTGTGGAGACCAAGTCATTGAGTGTATTTAAAATAGAGGTTGATAGGTTCTTGAGCAATAAGGGCTTGAAAGGTATCGGGGAGAAAGCAGGAGAATGAGGTCAAGAGGGAAAATAGATCCAGCCATGATGGAATAGTGGAACAGACTCAATAGGCTGAATGGTATCATTCCACTCCTATGTCTTCTAGACTTCTTCTATGATAATATTGTCTCTTTTTCTTTTTCAATCTTTTTATTAATTTCAGAGAAATAAACATAACATGGTAGTAGTACAAAGTTATTGGGAATACATTGTTATAATTAACATAAGTGATTATAAAGCCAGATAACACTTAAATGATAAAACTCCCAATCATATAGGATACAGATGAATAATATAAAACAAAGAAAAATATCTGAAAAAAAATCATGAAAAAGGAAAAAAAAACAAAAAAAAATGACGGGCTGTTTTGTAACATCGTAAACAAAGAGAAAAGAGAAAACCTTAGTGTCGACGACTCCGTTCCTCTCAATCAACATTACACAGAAATAAAATAAGTTTGGAAAAGGTCAAATTACGACATATAAAAATGTTGAATAAATGGCCTCCAAGTCTTTTCAACTTTGATAGAGGGATCATAAACAACACTTCTAATTTTTTCCAAATTTAAACACAGCATAGTTTGAAAAAAACAATGAAATGTGGTAGGAGGATTAATCTCTTTCCAATTCAGCAAAATGGATCTTCTAGCCATTAAAGTAAGAAATGCAATCATCCGACGGGCTGAAGAGGTTAAATGATTTGATTCTATCATTGGTAACCCAAAAATAGCAGTAATTGGGTGAGGTTGTACGTTTATATTCAAAACCATTGAAATAATATCAAAAATATCTTTCCAATATTTTTTCAACAAAGGACATGACCAAAACATGTGAGTTAAAGAAGCTATCTCGGAATGACATCTATCACATATAGTATTTATATAAGAGTAATAACGAGATAATTTATCTTTGGATATATGAGTCCTGTACACTACTTTAAACTGTATCAACGCATGTTTAGCACATATGGAGGATGAGTTAACTAATTGTAGAATTTTTTCTCATTTTTCAATCGGTACAGTGATCTTAAGTTCTCTTTCTCAATCAGTTTTAATTTTATTAGATACATCAGGACATAAGTTCATAATTATAAATAATTGCTACAGCACCTTTCTGAAAAAGATTTAAATCTAAAATTTTCTCCAAAATACCCATTGGATATAAATGTGGAAAATTAGGAGAAACAGTAATTAAAAAGTTTCTAACCTGTAGATACCTAAAACAGTGAGATCTAGGCAAATTATATTTATTAGATAGTTGTTCGAAGGACATAAAACAAGTATCCAAAAATAAATCACGAAATCATACTATACCTTTGATTTTCCAATCTAAATAAGCTTGATCCATACTGGAGGCTTGAAAAAAGAAATTAGATATAATAGGACTTGCTAAAATAAATTGGTTCAACCCAAAAAATTTTTGAAATTGAAACCATATACGTAAAGTATGTTTAATTATTGGGTTATTCATTTGTTTATACAATTTAGAAAGAGTAAAAGGAAACAAAGTCCCTAAAACAGAACCCAATGAAAACCCTTGTAAAGAATTACATTCAAGATTTACCCAATGTGGATTTGAAATTACATCCAAGTCCCGTAACCAAAATTTTAAGTATCGGATGTTAATTGCCCAGTAGTAAAATCTAAAATTCGGGAGCGCTACCCCCCCCCCCCCCCTCTTTTTTAGATTTCTGTAAATGCCTCTTACCTAACCTAGGGTTTTTGTTCTGCCATATATATGAGGAAATTTTTGAATCAACATTATCAAAAAAGATAGTATTGTCTCTTGGCCTCACAATCTATCTTGTTATGGTGTTGCACTTTATCGTTTACCTGCATTGCACTCTTTCAGTGACTATTACACTTCATTCTGCATTGTTATTGTTTGACCTTATTCTAGGACAATGCACTGTGTAATGATCGGATCTGTATGATCAGTATGCAAGACAGGCTTTTCACTGAATCTCAGTACGTGCGACAATAATAAACCAAGTCCAATAGTGATGGAGGATTGAGCGATGGATATTAACAGGGCCAGAATGATCTGTTCAGTTTGGAGTTAGGAGGCTGGGACTGGTTGGAATTGGTACTCTGCCTCCGACTGCTCCTAGATTGGATAAAGGGATGAAATTGAATTTGCTAATGGTACAAACTGTGGGCGGCAGAAGGGACTGTGAGAGTGATGCGATATAATGTGTAAAATATGAGGCGGTCCACTTTGGTAGAAAAAAAGCATTCTTCTAGGGTGCATCACAACCTGGTATGGAAGTTGTCCTGTCCAAGACTGGAAGAAGCTGCAGAAGATCGTGAACACAGCCCAGCACATCACACAAACCAATCTTCTGTCCTTGGACTCACTTTACACCGCACACTGTCGGAGCAGTGTTGCCAGAATAATCAAGGTCACAACCCAACCAGCCAACACACTTCTCATCCCTCTTCCCTCCAGGAGAAGGCTCAGGAGCTTGAAGACTCGTACGGCCAGATTTGGGAACAGCTTCTCTCCAACTGTGATAGGACTACTGAACAGATCCTGACCCGGATCTGGGCCGTACCCTCCAAATATCCCGACCTGCCTCTCGGTTTTTTTGCACTACCTTACTTTCCATTTTCTATTTTCTATTTATGATTTAAATTTAAATTTTTACTATTTACTATCGATTTGTACTCCAGGGAACGCGAAGCGCAGAATCAAATATCGCTGTGATGATTGTACACTCTAGTATCAATTGTTTGGCAACAATAAAGTAAAGTAAAATAACCAAGTTGGTTATTTTTAAATGGTGAGAGATTGAAAGATGTTGTTCAGAGAGCATAGGGACTTCTCATACATCCGCAGAATCTCTTGTGTTTATGTTATTCTGCCTAGTTGTTGGTTCTAATTGTGACAGAGATGGAGGGAGGGGAGAAAGGTTATTACCAGGCTGTAGAGCTAAGACAGGCTGGAGATCAGGGACACATTTGAGATTTATGTTACAATGGGATTCTAGCACCGGTGCAAGAGGCAGGAATAAGACCATAAGACATTGGAGCAGAATTAGGCCATTCAGCCCATTGGGTCTGCTCCATCATTCCATCATGGCTGCTTTACTATCCCTCTCAACCCCATTCTCTTGCCTTCTCCCCGTAACTTTTGACGTCCTGATTAATCAAGAACCTATCAACCTCCGCTTTAAATGTACTCAATGACTTGCCCTCCACAGCCATCTATGGCAATGAATTCCACAGATTCACCAAACTCTGGCTAAAGGAACATCCTTCTATTCTGAGTCTGTGTCTTCTGGCCCTAAACTCTCCTACTATTGGAAACATCCTCTCCACATCCACTCCATCTCGTCCTTTTAGTATTAAATAAGTCTGAATGAGATCCCCCTTCTTTCATCTAAACACCTGTGAGTATAGACCGAGAGCCATCAAACACTCCTCAAACATTAACCCTTTCATTCCTGGGATCAAACTCATGAATCTCCTGTGGACCCTCACTAATGCCAGCACATCCTTTCTTAGATAAGGGGCCCCAAAACTGCTCAAAACACTCCCAAGTAGTATAGTGGGAGTAGGCTGACGCTTAATGTGGCAATAGAGAAACATATGGATTCTCCTGGCCTGCTTCACGTGAGAAGAACAGTTGATGTTTCATACTTAGACTCCATTCCCTTAGGAGAGGAGGAAATGAAAGGAGAACATTTTCCAAAATAAATGTGGGAGAACTCTCCCAGCTAGGATCTGTTGGGATGGAGTCACTCCAAAGATGCCAGTGTATAAGTATGTTCCAACTTCAAAATTATTTAACCCCTGGTCTACAGATCCTTTCTAAATATGTTTTGTTTTTAACAAGATGCAATTGCAAAACTTGATTGTTGAAGATTCTCCAGATAAACTGAGCTGTATGAAATCTGTGGATTTGGCCATGAAGCAAGAATGCACTGAGCTCCCGGGGGGGGGGGGGGGGGGGGGGGGGCGGTCATTAACAGCAGATGCTCAGCAGCTTTATAAAATGGAAATTATATCCCAACTTTCATGGATCCTTCTCTTTCTCTTGTTCCTGAAGATGAGGCCTATCCTTGAGGTCAAGGGGAATGTAGTTTAGCACAGCAAGCCACACTGATCAGCATTGTTAATGCTGCCAGAATATACCAGAAGTTTGAGAAATCGATGTTCATGCCACCCGGTTGGAGGCTGTCTAGACTAAATATGAGGTGCTGATTGTCCAACCTGAGTGTGGTCATGGGGCGACAATTTGAAATGGGAATGGGGATTGGAATTAAAAATGCTTGGCCACCAGGAGATCCTGCTTTTTGCGGACAGAGCAAAGTTGCTGTTTATTTCCAGGTCCTAAGGAAGGGTCTCGGCCCAAAATGTCGACTCTTTATTCCTTTCCATAGATGCTGCCTGACCTGCTGAGTTCCTCCAGCATTTTGTGTGTGTTGCCCTGGATTTCCAGCATTTGCAGAATCCCTTGTGTTTATGAGATCTTGCTTATGTTTCCAAAGAGAAACTAGCATTGATTATGATTGGCAATTTGATTGCATATCAGAATATCACTGCCCACTTTACATTGTGGTTTACTGCTCAGTGAAATTGATTGTCTTGCGTCACTCTGGAAATTCAACTGAGCTGCTCCAGCTGCTGTCGCACGAAGAGTAGAAAATGCTGGCGAGAGAAATTGTAGATTAGCTTTATTAGATTAGATTGACTTTATTTGTCACATCTACATCAAAACACACAATGAAATGTGTCATTTTGTGTTAACGACCAACACAATCTGAGGATTGTGCTGGGGTCACCCTGCAATTGTTGCCATGCTTCCAGCACCAATATTTGGGTTCTGCTGTTGGTGATTATATCACCCCAGCCGACTCACAGATGAAGTGTTGCCTCACCTGGAAGGACTGTCTGGGGCCCTGAATGGTGGTAAGGGAGGAAGTGTAAGGGCATGTGTAGCACTTGTTCTGCTAACAAGGATAAGTGCCAGGACGGAGATCGGTGGGAAGGGATGGGGGGGACGAATGGACAAGGGAGTCACATAGGGAGTGATCCTTGCGGAAAGCAGAGGGGAGCGGGAGGGAAAGATGTGCTTAGTGGTGGGATCCCGTTGGAGGTGGCGGAAGTTACGGAGAATTATATGTTGGACCTGGAGGCTGGTGGGGTGGTAGGTGAGGACAAGGGGAACCTTATCCCTAGTAGGGTGGCAGGAAGATGGGGTGAGAGCAGATGTGTGTGAAATGGGAGAGATGCGTTTGAGAGCAGAGTTCACTTTGATAGGGATAGGGATAAGGTCCCCTGTCCTCACCTACCACCCCACCAGCCTCCACCACCAAGCACATCTTTCCCTCCCCTACCCCCCTCTTTCTGCTTTCTGCAGGGATCGCTCCCTACGCAACTCCCTTGTCCATTTGACCCCCCCCCCCCCATCCCTTCCCACCGATCTCCCTCCCGGCACTTATCCGTGTAAGCGGAACAAGTGCTACACATGCCCTAACAACTTCCTCGCTTACCACCATTCAGGGCCCCAGACAGTCCTTCCAGGTGAGGCGACACTTCACCTGTGAGTCGGCTGGGGTGATATACTGCGTCCGGTGCTCCCGATGTGGCCTTCTATATATTGGCGAGACCCGACGCAGACTGGGAGACCGCTTTGCTGAACACATACGCTCTGTCTGCCAGAGAAAGCATGATCTCCCAGTGGCCACACATTTTAATTCCACGTCCCATTCCCATTCTGATGTGTCTATCCACGGCCTCCTCTACTGTAAAGATGAAGCCACACTCTGGTTGGAGGAAGAACACCTTATATTCCTAGGAAGAGGTACAGTCGACATTTTGGGCTGAGACCCTTCGTCAGGACTAACTGAAGGAAGAGCTAGTAAGAGATTTGAGAGGGGGAGGGGGAGATCTGAAATGATAGGAGAAGACAGGAGGGGGAGGGATGGAGCCAAGAGCTGGACAGGTGACTGACAAAAGGGATATGAGAGGATCATGGGACAGGAGGCAGGAGGTTCATGTCACCATTTGATGGCATGAACATTGAGTTCTCAAACTTCTGCTAATGCCCCACCTCCACCTCGTACCCCATCTGTTATTTATTTATTTACATACACACGTTCTTTCTCTCTCTCTCTCCTTTTTCTCCCTCTGTCCCTCTGACTATACCCCTTGCCCATCCTCTGGGCTTCCCCCCTCCCCCTTTCTTTCTCCCTAGGCCTCCCGTCCCATGATCCTCTCCCTTCTCCAGCCTTGTATCCCTTTTGCCAATCAATTTTCCAGCTCTTGGCTCCATCCCTCCCCCTCCTGTCTTCTCCTATCATTTCAGATCTCCCCCTCCCCCTCCCACTTTCAAATCTCTTACTAGCTCTTCCTTCAGTTAGTCCTGACGAAGGGTCTCGGCCTGAAATGTCGACTGTACCTCTTCCTAGAGATGCTGTCTGGCCTGCTGCGTTCTACCAGCATTTTGTGTGTGTTGGTTAAAGAAATAATCTCAGAGTTGTATACTGCATCCATACTTTGATAATAAATTAACCTGTGAACCCTTGAACTCCTAATTAGCCTGACCAGCTGAATTCCTCCAGCATTTTGTGTGTGTTCCAGTGAAGAATGACAGTATATGATCTCATTGCCTGTGGCATGCACATTCCATAAAAAGCAGAGATACAGCAAACAAATCATTCAAACTGTTTTGCAAGCACTGGTAATGTTTCTGATCAAGTTTTGATTTGGTAATGGTCCCTTCGGAATGAGTCATAGTGCAAAGGAAGACATCCCAAAGCAAAGTCTGGTACCAAGGCTACCCAGAGTTAATATTGTGGTTTGTTGTTGTTGTTGCCCTGGCAACAAGCCTGAGAAGAAAAACTACCACAGCTTTACAAAACACAAAGAGCTTCAGTTTGTGCGAGTCACTTCCTGTAAGGTTTCCTAATCGTTGTCATGTTGGTAATTTCCTCCTATTTTAATAAAGGAGAAATAGATTGCATGAAACTGGATTCTGAAAAATCTCAATAAAGATAAAATTTTCAGAAGAGTCGGTAAACATTCCTGACAGACCATCAAAACATTACCTAGCTAAAAGACAAGTTTTAATCCTTTGTTATTTTCTTGCCCACTTGGGCTGCCAATGTAACTGACTTACATAACGCCAACTTGCATGCTATTGTACAGCAGTTAAGGTGAGTGGATAACTTCTCTCACCTCAACACTCAACTGGTTCCACAACCTATTGACCCAAAGTGATATCCTCAATATTATTAATTTACTATTTTTATCATTTTTTATGTATTTACAGTTTGTCTTCTTTGGTACATTGGTTGCTTGTCAGTTGTTGCTTGTATGTAGTTTTTCAGTGATTCTATTGTATTTCTTTGTTCTACTGCGAATGCCTGCAAGAAAATGAATCTCAAAGTTGTGTGTGGTGACATATACGAACTTTGATAATAAATTTACTTTGAACTCTAATCTGGAGCGGAAAAAGTGTAAAGAAAAACAAAATGTGACACTATTACATCACCTTTGCAGGTTCAAAGTTATCAAAGTACATATATGTCACTATATACCACCCTAAAGTTATATATATATATATATACACAACTTTATATATAACAACAATTTTAATTTTTGTAATGGGGCAAAATTACATCAATATGCTTCAGTGAAATTTTATTTTTATTTCAAAATACAGCATGGTAAAAGGACCTTTTGGCTCACAAGCCTGCACCACCCAATTACACCCATGTGACCAATTAACTGGTATGTCTTTGGAAGGTGGGGGAAACCGAAACACCTGGAGAAGACTTGAGCAGTCACGGGGAGAAGGTACAAACTCCTTATAGATAGCAGCGGAGTTGAACCTGGGTCACAGGCGCCGTAATAACCGCTGGCTCTGTTATTAAACAAATTACAGGACTGCAGAAGGAACCTTTAGGCAGATCAAAAGGTCTTGAGGGGGCAACTAGGCAGGAGAAAAAGGTGGAGTGATGCAGAAATTTTAGGAGGGAATTCTAGAAATCTCAGTGGAGGCACCAGTGGGGAAGTAATTAAATTCAGGATTGAGACAAAGTCATAACTGGATGAGAAGTTCAAAGTGTTTTTTTTAATCAAAATATGCAAATGTCACAATGTGCGTAGTGGCATCAACGCTAGACTTTGGGCTGAGAGGTCCCGAGTTCGAATCCAGCCAGCTCCCTTGCATGCTGTGCATCCGTGCCTGGGTTGAGTGTCGAGCGAACAACTCGACCTCGTAAAAAGAAATTCTGGAGAGGGATGGGATCCGCCAGGTTTCAGGTGCCCAAGTCATGCCGTACGATGAGCACAGCAAAAAGCTTGTCATGATGGCACCCCGACGACTCCACCAGGAGAGTTAAGGGCGTGCGCGCACGCAAACACACACACACACACACAATACTTTATACTTTATTGTCGCCAAACAATTGATACTAGAACGTACGATCATCACAGCGATATTTGATTCTGCGCTTCGCGCTCCCTGGAGTACAAACCGGTAGTAAATATTAAAAATTTAAATTATAAATCATAAACAGAAAATAGAAAAGGGAAAGTAAGGTAGTGCAAAAAAACCGAGAGGCAGGTCCGGCTATTTGGAGGGTACGGCCCAGATCCGGGTCAGGATCCGTTCAACAGTCTTATCACAGTTGGAAAGAAGTTGTTCCCAAATCTGGCCGTACGAGTCTTCAAGCTCCTGAGCCTTCTCCTGGAGGGAAGAGGGACGAAAAGTGTGTTGGCTGGGTGGGTCGTGACCTTGATTATCCTGGCAGCACTGCTCCGACAGCGTGCAGTGTAAAGTGAGTCCAAGGATGGAAGATTGGTTTGTGTGATGTGATGTGCTGCACCGTGTTCACGATCTTCTGCAGCTTCTTCCGGTCTTGGACAGGACAACTTCCATACCAGGTTGTGATACACCCTGAGATTCATTTTTTGCAGGCATTCACAGCAGATACAAAGAACTCTCTGCACATTGAGTGTTTGATGGTCTTTTTTTATGGGTTCTTTTGGGTTTCTTTGTTTTGTGGCTGCATGTAAGGAGACAAATCTCAAGGCTGTATAATGTATGCATGCTTTGATAATAAATGTACTTTGAACTTTAAAATACAATAGAATCAACAAAACGCTACAAAAGACAGACAAACAAGCAATGTGAAAAGAAGACAGTGCAAATACAAAAAACAAATAATTATAATAAATAAATAACTGAAATTAACATTGAGAACATGAGTTCACCCTTTCTTCCAATGATGGCTGACCTTTGTCTGCTTCAAGGTGCCATACCTGCATTCCTGAGGGTCAAATTTGCTTAATCCTTCAGGGATTATAAAATCACCAGTTTGTTTAGGTGATTTGAAAGTTGGTTTGTTAAAGGAAAATTACAGGCTGCAGATTGCAGCGATAGTAGTCCTCGTATATCTAGCAGTTTCGTGAGCTAGCCGCAGTGCTCTTCATCACCGGTGCCAACTTGGTATGGAAACACCATTACCACTGCCCTCTTGGTTGTGGGGCAGGAGGAGAGTATAATTCAAGGCAGTGTGAAAATATGTTGATATCTGAGGAAAGGATGAAAATTTTAAAATTGAGAAATGACTGTACTGGGTATTGGTGGGTGGCAGCAAACACAGGGTGATGAGCGAAGGAGCTGCAATGCAAGTTAAGAAAGCAAGTTCACACAAGTTGGAAGCTTGACACAATTGAGGACAAGAAGCTCACTTCACTGCGTTTACCACTGTATATGTTGCTTATACTATCTTCAGATCCAGTTTCTTATGGGCGTTTACAGGAAAAATAAAGGTATACAATTGAATCTTCAAAAACTCATACATAAACAAAGACTGACAAACAGCCAAGGTGCAAAAGAAGACAAACTGTGCAAATAAAAATTATACTGAGAACATGAGTTGTAAAGAGCCTGTAGGTTGTAGAATCAAATTATTGTTGAGGTGAGTGAAGTTATCCGCTCTGGTTCGGGAGCCTGATGGTTGTAAGATAATAACTGTTCTTGAACCTGGTGGTATGGGACCTAAGGCTCCTTTGCTTCCTGCCTGATTGTAGTTGTGATAAGGGAGCATGGCTTGTATGGTGAGGGTCCTTGATGATGAATACTGCTTTCTTGATGGGACTTATAAATGTACTCAATAAGAAATATTCAGTGGACTTATACTTAGCCACACGGTCATAAGTGTAAAGCAAGTAGTGCGGGGGCCAAGCACACAGCCTGTGGGGCACCTGCGCTGATGGAGATTGTGGAGGAGATCTTGTTGCCAATCTGAACTGACTGGGGTCTGCAAGGTGAAACGTGTACACTGATGACATTCAGCTTCAACTCATTCTCTCTCTCTTCCTCTCTCTCTCTCCTCTCTCCTTAGCTCCCCCTTTCCTTCTCCCCCCTTTCCTTCTCCCCCCTTTCCTTCTCCTCCCTTTCCTTCTCCCCCCTTTCCTTCTCCCCTTTCCTTCTCCCCCTTCCTTCTCCCCCTTTCCTTCTCCTCCCTTTCCTTCTCCCCCTTTCCTTCTCCCCTTTCCTTCTCCCCCTTCCTTCTCCCCCTTTCCTTCTCCCTTTCTGCCCCCTCTTTCCTTCTCTCCCTTTCCTTCTCCTCCCTTTCCTTCTCCCCCTCTCCTTCTCCCCCTCTCCTTCTCCCCCTCTCCTTCTCCCCTTTTACTTCACCCCCTTTCCTTCTCCCTCTTTCCTTCTCCCTTTCTGCCCCCTCTTTCCTTCTCCCCCCTTTCCTTCTCCCTTTCTGCCCCCTCTTTCCTTCTCCCCCTTTCCTTCTCCCCTTTCCTTCTCCCCCCTTTCCTCCCCCTTTCCTTCTCCCTTTCTGCCTCCCCTTTCCTTCTCCCCCTTTCCTTCTCCCCCTTTCCTTCTCCCCTTTCCTTCTCCCTTTCTGCCCCCTCTTTCCTTCTCCCCTTTCCTTCTCCCCTTTCCTTCTCCCCCTTTCCTTCTCCCCCTTTCCTTCTCCCCCTTTCCTCCTCCCCCCTTTCCTTCTCCCCCCTTTCCTTCTCCCCCTTTCCTTCTCCCCTTTCCTTCTCCCCCCTCCTTCTCCCCTTTCCTTCTCCCCCTTTCCTTCTCCCCTTTCCTTCTCCCCCTTTCCTTCTCCCCTTTCCTTCTCCCCTTTCCTTCTCCCCTTTCCTTCTCCCCCCTTTCCTTCTCCCCCCTTTCCTTCTCTCTCCCTCTACCTCTTCATCTCCCTGCCTTGCTCTTCCTCCTCCTATTTTGCACTCACTCCTCCTCTTCCACATTCATTAGCCGTCAGTTGGTTAGCAACTTGGGTCTCATTTTTCAGCCCCAAGTTGAGCATTGGACCTTGAAGTTCCTGCCATCACTAATACTACCTTTTACTTCTCCATAGTATATTTTGGCACTTCCTTTGCCTGAGCTTATCCAGAACTAAAAACAAAAAAATTATATAAGGGTTTCAGGGAAAAGTTTGAAACCTTATTCAAACTTCTTTTTTTAGTTCTGGGCTTAAGTATTCCAGCTCTCTCCCTTGTTCATCCAGACTCTGCTGCTAACATTAATTTTTCTCCAAGTCCCATTCAGCTTGCTCATTTTGACCAGAAGACATAGTCCATTCAGCCCATCGAGTCTGCTCCGCCCTTTCATCATTATTATCCCTCTCAACCCCATTCTCCTGTCTTCTCCCTGATAACACCATAAGAGCCATTTGACAAGGTAACCACTTATCTAATCCCTTCTTAGCTTCTTCCCTATTTCTGAAATCTCCAGCCCTACAATCCTGCAGGCTCTTTGATTCTCTAGTTTTGGCTCCTTAAGTATTTAACCACTCTACCAATAAGGTTGCTAAGGTCCTGTGCCTGATTTCCTTCCCGCAATCTCCTCTGCCCTCTCTCCTTTAATAAGGACAATCCTCAAAACAAACCTTTCTGTCCAAGGTCGTAACCATCTGCTGTAATAGCTCTTTCTGGGGATTTCCATTACTATTTTGTTTGATTATATTCCTGTAAAATAACCTGAGACATTTTTCATATACTATATGTATTACAGGCACAATATGGACGGCTTTCTTGTTTTGGGCTTTGCTATGTTCAGCTGCTATTCCTGAATAGCGGCTGAACATAGTTTGTGCACACTTTTTCCACTGATGTCCCCAAGGGTCTACAAACCGTAACAGTCAAGACAAACCACTTCAGAGTCCCTTACCAAACATATTGAACAAAACTATATTTTGACATCAAATGAGACAGGAATGGCTAATGAGATCATGATCAATGGAAGATTAAAACTGTCTTCTGTATGGAACTATATTTAAGATGATAAAAACAAAAGACCTGACATATTAACTCCTTTTCTCAGTCCACAGGTGTTGCCTAACCTGCTCAGAGGTTCTGGTATTTTCTGTTTTAATTAATTTAATCTAATTCTGTTTTAATGTTTTTAGCATCTGTGATTTTAATTGATTTTCAATTACCTACAAAACCAAATTTCAATTAAATGCTAATTATATTCAATTTTATTTACTTAAAAAATACCAAAAACATGTAAATTAACAATTTTTAAATTTTCATTTTTTCATTCTACTTTGGGAGAACTTTTCCAGGTACCCCTGTCCCAATTCCAAGTCAGGGGAACAACAACACAATGTACTTGAATAGTTTCCAAATACCTCTTTCAAAGTGACAGTGACACTTCAAAATACTTCAGGAAATTAACTAATATTACAGTAAAATGCATATTAGAGAGAAATTAAATTCTTCAAATGAGTGTCATGAAACCAAGTTATTTCTTGATGCTCTCTACACTCCAACAATTTTCAGAATGGTTCTGCTGTTCTGTGATAATCCTTACTGATACAACTCTAGTTGCAAAGTCGTAATCAATTCCCTACATATCAGCCAGTCCTTTAAACTCCAGTTTATTGAAAAGGACAGATGCTTTGGAACTGACTACAGCGTGAATAGACCATCTTTTGTTCTGCCTGTCTGACACAAAGCCTCTTGGTTCTGGTCTGCTACATTTTTCAAACTCACCTCAGGTTCAGGGTGGTTTGCTATGAGAGTGACATAATACAGCGGGAGTGGGAAATCTTCTGTCAACGCCCAATGACAGGAAATGTACGAGGCCATTAGCTTCCTTTGAAAAGAATGAGTCCGTCCCTTTGAGTTAAACCATTATGCCTTTGACATTAAATTCTGTTTAACTTCTAACAGTGCAACACAATAGGAGCTATGCAGAACATTGGCTTTTCTTTTTATGTTTTACATTACTGCCTGAAAAAGCCTTTTATACATATGCAGTTTTCGGACTTTTTTGTTCTGTGTTTAAAGATCATGTTTATTTGTGTCACAGGTTTTAACTTGCTTCCAGGACTCTTCATGTTCTGTTTTTTTGAAGAGAGATTCAATATCTGCATCATCTAAGGCTTTTGAATACACCTCTGTGTTGTCTGATTGTATGCTGTTTGAGTGAGGGCTGAAGGCCAACAAGTTTCCCTAGAACTGATAGCTTATACCTGAAGCTTTTAAAGGTAGTGGTGCAGAGATGGTGGAAGTATTAGTTGTAAACCCTGGAATCACAGATGTACCAGCACTATTCGAGAACTTAGCATATTCAAGAAAGGAGAGAGAGACAGAGAAACAGAGAGAAGAGAGAGGGAGAGATGTCAAATCCACTGCTCTCTGGTTTCCTGCCACATTGAAAAAACATACAGATTAATAAATTGTGGGCATGTTATGTTGACGCCGGAAGCATGGAGACACTTGCTCCCAGCACATCCTCTGACTGACACGAGGAATTCTGCAGATGCTGGAATTTCAAGCAACACACATCAAAGTTGTTGGTGAACGCAGCAGGCCAGGCAGCATCTCTAGGAAGAGGTACAGTCGACGTTTCGGACTGAGACCCTTCGTCAGGACTATCTGAAAGAAGAGTCAGTAAGAGATTTAAAAGTGGGTGGGGGAGGGGGAGATCCAAAATGACAGGAGAAGACAGGAGAGGGAGGGATGGAGCTAAGAGCTGGACAGTGTCATGTTCTAAGAAAGGATATATGGCTGTGATAACGAGTCTGAGTCAAAATGTGGTCGAAAAGTTGAAGAGCCGAAGAAATTACAGATGAGGAGCAGTGAGAGATGGTTTCTCTGAACTCCCGTTGAAGAGAAGATTTAAACCTCTTCAGTGTAGGCATCACTGGAAGAGGCTTCGCAGTATGCCTTCTCTCACTGTTCACCTCCAACTCTTGACTCCATCCCTTGCCCTCCTGTCTTCTCCTGTCATTTCAGATCTCCCCCTCCCCCTCCCACTTTCAAATCTCTTACTAACTCTTCCTTCAGTTAGTCCTGACGAAGGGTCTCGGCCTGAAACGTCGACTGTACCTCTTCCTAGAGATGCTGCCTGGCCTGCTGCGTTCACCAGCAATTTTTATGTGTGTTGCATCCTTGGACTGTGTTGATTGTTGACGCAAAAAACACTTTTCCCTGGACGTTTGGATGGTTTGATGTAGATGTGACAAATAAACCCAATCTCTAATCTGAAATGGTAACTGTCTCCACCAATGCAGCCTGGCCTGCTGAGTTCCTCCAGCATCTTGTTTCCTGCAGCACGAAAGATTCGGCCATTTAGACGAAGGCCTATCATTTGGAAAATGCTGTAATCTAGTAGGTAATAACTAGATAATTTTAAACAATCACAAGACAATGATTCAGAGTCAGCACGGTTTTATGAAAGGGTAATTGTATTTGACAAAATTTCCTCTTGGCTTTCAAGATTTGAGTTTGGGCTTCCCCAGCTTTGTCTTCTCCAAGGGTTTGTTTGCTGGGTTTTACAGGAAAAAGTCATAATTTACAAAGTATCCCTGGGAGTATGATAATATTTGCAAATGGTCTTTAGAAGTGTGTTAATGTTACTGTGGGTCTCTGTAAGTGTGTTTGCATCTACAAGAAATCCTAAGGAGCCTACTAATGTTTATAGGGGTTCATTGAAGTCATTAAGTATTTGTAGGGTATCTCTAGAATTAAGCCAATACTTGGAAATCTCAAAGAGTGTTAATATTTGCACTGTGCCATCAGATTTGTGAAAACAGTTATAGGAATCCCAGAGAGTGATATTCTTAAAAAGAGGAAAGACTTCCATATATATATAAAATACCTTGTAATTCAGGAAACCCAAAAGCCAGTCATTGTTATAATATAGGAAACCCATTCCAAAATAATTAGTGTGTTTGAGTTTCACCTATGGAGTAAAGCACTAATCTGTGGGATAAGTTTAGTCTCTTGCATCTGAAAATGGATTAAACAAAATAGATTTGATTCCTGAATTTATTTTTGATCCAGGTTTGCAACAACATAAAGTCAAAGTAAAATTTATTATTAATATACATATATATTACCATATTCATTTTCTTGCAGACATTTACAGAAAAAATAGAAAAGAATTTACGAACTAAAACTATACATGAATAAAGATAAGCAATCAATGTGCAAAAGAAGACAAATTGTGCAAATAATAAAAAGAAACTGATCACAGAATCATAAAATATTAATAAGGAGCTGTTAAAGTTCAGTTGAATGGTAAAGGTGATCCAAATGTAGAAAGGCTTTAAAATTGCTCTGTTGTGAACTGGTGGATTACCTACCCAACGTGTACATAGTAATCACACAGTAAACGTTCAGGAAGGTATGTCCACACACTCCTAGAATATAGCTCTCCAAAATGGCGGAGTTACAGGGTTTAGAAAGAAATCTAAACCATTCAAATTGCTTTTGTTCACTGGTGATTTACTATGTGATAAGGTAAGGTAAGGTTAGGTTTATTTGTCACATGTACATGGAAACATACAGTGAAATGTGTCGTTGTGTCAACAACCAACACAGTCTAGGGATGTGCTGGGGGCAGCCCACAAATGTTGCTTCTGCTGTCACACAGCATGCCCAAAATTCGCTAACCCCAACCTGACTTTGGAATATGGAAGGAAACAGGGGCAGCTGGAGAAAACCTACATGGTCATGGGGAGAATGTACAGACAACGGCAGGAATTGAACCCCAATTGCTGATCGTTGGTGCTGTAAAGTGTTACACTGACTGCCGTGCAACCGTGCCACTTTCCTTGTGTTTGTGGCCCATGACTACAGTTTCAAAGATCTAAAGTGAAAGGTCCCATAGCCAAGATAACTCTGAAGGAGGAAAATCCCAATGCTTTTGCACGTCCCCAGTATGTTAAATCGAGTTGTTCTGTTCAGAAGAACTGGGCCCTGTGCATTCAGTTGTTCAAAAGATGTTGTGAGAGCATCTGAAAAGTCATAACAATGCTGTTTCCAGCAGTCAATTATTCATTACCATTGAAGAAGTTTTGTGTTTACAGCAGTTACATGCTGAAGAGGAGTATTAATGCTTTATTCCTGTTCTGGATTCACTGATAAGGGGAAACATCCTTTTAACATCTGTGCTGTCAAGCCTTCACAGAGTCTTTTAAATTACAAAAAGTATCGTCCAAGTCCCCTTAATCTTTCCTCATAACACAATTCCTTTCCACCTGGAACTGTCAAGGTAGGAAAGATTTACTGTGAGAGAGGGAGGGAGGGAGAGAGAGAGAGAGAGAGAAAGTGAGTGTGTGCACATGAGATAAAGAGAGAGAGAGCGAGAGAAAGCAAGACTGAAAATCTTGTTCCAAATAATATTTGGGAAAATCCTTATTATTCCTTTTTTTCTTTGCATAATTTGTTCATTTTTGTAACTAATAGATTTGTTTGTCTTTGTACTGTTCTGCTGCTGCAAAACAATGAATTTCATATCACATCTCAATGATAATAATTCTGATTCTGAAATTATTTTAAACTGGAGGGTGACAATTTTGGATGGAAACAAGGGACGGAGTGAGAGAAAGAGAGAGAGAGAGAGAGAGAGAGAAAGAAGGGAGAACTGAGACAGTCAGAGTTTATATGGCTAACCGATGGAATAATGAGTTGAAGAAGCAATGAGGAGAGTGGGGGCAGTGTGGGAAGAGAACGGAGAGTGAATGAGATATCGGTGCTGATGAAGAGTCAGGCTGTGGAAGGATTTGACTTGAACAAGGAGGTCTTCATACTTATTGCATAGTAGCACTGCAGTTAGTGCAACACTTGACAGCACTAGTGATCCATGTTCAATTGCACTGCTGTAAGGAGTTTGCACGTTCTCCTCACCAAGGCATGCATTTCCTCCAGGTGCTCCAATTTCCTCCCACATAGTACTGTGCTGTACTGTTCTATGTTGTAGATTCCAAAGACGCACCATTTAGGGTTAGTGAATTGTAGGCATGCTACGTTGGTGCTGGAAGCATGGCAACACTTGCAGGCTGCCCCCAGCACATCCTCAGATAGTGTTAGTCATTGACGCAAGCAATATGTTTCAACATACTGTACATTTGACAACTAAAGCTAATTTTTATTGGGGAACAGGTATCTAACATAGGGTGGCAGTAATGTGGGAGATGGACAATAGAGAGTGCGGCAAGGGGACCTGGAATAAACTTTGAGAGCAAGATTAGAACCAATCAATAAAATGGTCATATAGCTTTCTTATATGAAGGTTTAGTGATCATCTCTTGCTGATGATGAGGCAAAGTTCTACATTTTTCCACTTTACTATCTTTTGTGAATTTTCATGCCAGTACAAAGTAATGTCGTGATTTCCTGTTAATTGGAGGTTTCCCATCCCTGCTGTTGTCTGAACAAGTTTACACTGCGTTCATCGGTGTTGACTGTGTGCTTAGACATTCTTCATTATGCAGTATACACTGAGTAGCTACTTTACCTAATAAAGTGGCCACTGAGTGTACGTTCATGGTCTTCTGCTGCTGTAGCCCATCCACATCGAGGTTTGACATGTTGTGCATTCAGAGATGCTCTTCTGCACACCACTGTTGTATCACATGATTATTTGAGTTACTGTCACCTTCCTGTCAGCTTGAACCATTATTCTCTGACATCTCTCATTAACAAGGCATGTTCACTGCCAGAACGGCTGCTCACTCGATTTTTTTTTGTTTTCCACACCATTCTTTGTAAACTCTAGAGACTTTTGTGTGAAGATCCCAGGAGATTAGCAGTTTTTGAGATGCTCAAACCACCCCATCTGGCACCAACAATTATTCCATGGTCAAAGTCACTTAGATCACATTTCTTCCCCATTCGGATGTTTGGTCTGAATAACAACTGAACCTCTTGATCATATCTACATGCTGTAATGCATCGAGTTGCTGCCACATGATTGGTTGATTAGAATTTGCATTAACGAGCAGGTGTACAGGTGTACCTAATAAAGTGGTCACTGGGTGTGTATTTTGAGTAACTTTGAACAGGAAGTTACAAGGTCAGGCATTTCCTCAGATGTTCTTGGAGATCTTCACTTGTTTCACTTCTGGCTGCTGATGTTTACTTTATGGTTGTCTAAATACTGGCGTAGCTTATACAAGTCTCTCCTCAGTCTGTTTTGGTCTCTGATATTTGCTGCTCAGGGTTAAGTGTACTGAGAAGTTGAATAAATGCTTCAAAAGAATGGGGATTCTACAATAAATATCAAAGTCACTGCTTCCTACCTCTTCAAATGTCCCGGGTCACACCTGCCATCTTCTGTCAACTGCAGGTAGCAAGTTCAAATCCCACCCCAGAGTATCTGAGCAGAAATTTCTAAGCTGGGAATGCAGTGTGGTACAGTGCAAGATATGCTTCTGTTAAGATAGTAAACTGAACCCAGTCTATCCTCCCTGATGCCAGTCAAAGTTACCATTGTAATGTTCAGGGATTAACTTTGTTTGTCACATGTACATCGAAACATCCAGTGAAATGTGTCGTTTGTGTCAAATCAAATCAGTGAGGGTTGTGCTGAGCATCCTGCAGTGCCACAGCTCACTAACTCTAACCGGTACATCTTTGGAATGAGGGATGAAACCGGAATACCCACAGGAAACCCGCATGGTCACGGGAAGAACACCCAAACTCTTTACAGACAGTGGCGGGAATCAAAACCTGATCTTATAGCTGGTGCTGTAAAGCAGTGCACTAACCACAACACTACTGTGCCATCCAGTGAATTGATGAATTAAGGGATAGTAATTCAACAAAGAGGCATCGGTTATAACATTAGCATGTCAGTCAGAATGACTGTTGCTTGCAGTGGGAGTTGTCAGAGATCAATTCTTTACGCTTTTGTCATAAATTAGCAAACACCAGATTAGATATTGTTTGACATACCCCATACCAGCATTAATGGGCAATCTTAATGGTGTCAGAAGGCACACACAGTATTCAATACCTTAAGTATGATTAGTTACTCACCAAGGGAGAATTTCCTGGTCATTGTTTTTTAACAGGCATTTGGGAACCTACTGCATTAATACTGAGCCAGGAAACCAATGTGGAAAGGTCATTGGCTGGAACAGAGTAATGGTGAACCCCAACTGGCTGTTTGCTCTGGGTGTGATGTTCAGTCACCGCCAACAGAATGTCTCACCAGAGGGCGGAAACTGCACAGCAGCCTAGGAATTGGCTTCACTTTTGTACCATTTTCACATCCCTAACTTGAGAACTTGCGTTTGTATGTTTTATTTCTATTTTTGTGCCTCTGTTTGAAGATGTTCTGTGCAGAATGATATTGAGTTGGCAACTCTACAGGAAATATTTCACCTTCAGTATTTCGCATAAAACCCAGGGGACATTATCGTTTTAAGTGCATACTGTATTTGGTTCCATTGGCACCTATCCATAAGACCATCAGACATGGGAGCAGAATTAGGCCATTCAGCCCATTGAGTCTGCTCCACTATTCCATCATGATTTATTATCCCTCTCAACTCCATCCCTTGACTTCTCCCCTTAACTTTGATGCCCTTACTAATTAAGAACCTCCACCTTAAATATACCCAATGACTTGGACTTGTCTGTGGCAATGAATTCCACAGATTCACCACCCTCTGGCTAAAGAAATTCCTCCTCATCTGTGCTCTAAAGGGGCGTCCTTCTATTCTGAGGCTGAGTCCTCTGATCCCAGATTCCCCCAATATTGGAAAATCCTCTCCACTTCCACTCTGTCTAGGCCTTTCAATATTTGATAGTTTCAATGATATCCCCCCCCCTCCCAATTCTCCTAAATTCCGGTGAGTACAGCCCCAGAAGTCTTCAGACACTCCTCATACTTTAACCCTTTCATTCTCAGCATCATCCTTGAGGAACCTCTCTGGGCCCTCTCCAGTGCCAGAGCATCCAGTTTACACATTTTCTCTGTGACCACATGGATTTCCCTGGCTGCTCTGATTTCTACCTGTGTAGCAAAGACATGGTTTGGTGGTGTCTGATTATAGAGATGATATTGCCAAAAAAGATTCTGCAGAAATCAAAGATAAGGAGTAAATATTATGGTTACGTCTGTTTTAAGAGATGTTCATCTTAGTGCAGGTCAGCCAGAGTCAAGCAAGGCAAGTAAAGAAGTAATGAGGAATAAAGATAAAGATTACCTTTATTTGTCACCTGTACATCAAAACATTGAAGCATACAGTAAAATGCATCATTTTAACACAGTCTGAGCATGCACGAAGGCAGCCCTCAGCCAGCTCCTTGTGTTCTCCCTTTATACCTGTACTGCACCCTAGATTAAGCTGGTTAAATATGGGAGTCTTCTCTGATAGCGACTGTCTGTGAACAGCAAGAACAGTGTTGATTTACGTTGCCATGACATCTCAGACTTACAGATAAAAATCTTAAGCTACCAAAAATTTACAAAGAGGTGATTATACAAACATATAATCAAGAATAAAGAAGGTTAAGCTTCAAAAAATAATAATTTAAATAGCAATTTAGACCTTAATCCAACAGTAGCTTAATGTGCCTGTGTAATTGGCGTGAGGAATAGAATCTGGGGTGGGGGGGGGGGCTTAATGAATACAGGTCAGCACAGGCTTGCTGGGTGAGGATTGAAGAGCTTCTTTCTGTGCTGTATGACTCGGTGACTCCAATGAGTTTAGCTCATTCTTCTCATGTCCTCTACCCCTGCTATTCTGTAATGATCAAGTTTAAGCCTAAATCCCCCAAATGGTAATCCAATTTTTCTGATTGATCAATCACAGTTGTGTTGGGAGATTTTAACTTGCCTCGTATTGTTTGGCATCTCCTTAGCGCAAGGGGTTTAGATGGGGTGGAGTTTGTTAGGTGTGTTCAGGAAGGTTTCCTGACACAATATGTAGATAAGCCTACAAGAGGAGAGGTTGTACTTGATCTGGTATTGGGAAATGAATCTGGTCAGGTGTCAGGTCTCTCAGTGGGAGAGCATTTTGGAGGTAGTAACCACAACTCTTTCTCCTTCACCATAGCGCTGGAGAGAGATAGGAGCAGACAATTTGGGAAAACATTTAATTGGGGTAGGGGGAAATATGATGCTATTAGGCAGAAACTTGGGAGCATTAATTGGGAGTAGATGTTCTCAGGGAAATGCATGGCAGAAATGTGGCAAATGTTCAGGGAACATCTTCATGACATTCTGCATAGGTATGTTCCATTGAGGCTGGGAAAGGATAGTAGGATAATAGAACCACGGTGTACAAAGGAAGTAGAAAATCTAGTTAAGAAGTAAAGAAAAGCTTATGAAAGATTCAAGAAACCAGGTACTGTTAGAGCTCTAGAAAATTATAAGGCTAGCAGGAAGAAGCTGAAGAATGAAATTAGGAGAGCCAGAAGGGGCCATGAGAAGGCCTTGGCGAGCAGGATTAAAGTAAACACTAAGGCATTCTACAAGTATGTGAAGAGCAAGAGGATGAGCTGTGTGAGAATAGGACCAATCGGGTGCGATCGTGGAAACGTGTGCATGAAGTCGGAGGAGGTAGCGGAGGTACCTCACAACCAGACTGTGCAACAGTTTCTTCCCCCAAGCCATCAGACTCCAGAGTCTAGACTGACATCTACATCATTTATTATTATACTGTAATTTGTCCTCTACTGTGCGTATTGTCATGTTTATTAATTATTGTACTGCCCTGCACTGTTTTGTGCACTTTATGTAGTCCTGTGCAGGTCTGTAGTCTAGTGCAGTTTTTATGTTATCTTACATAGTCTAGTGTAGCCTTGTGCTGTCTCACATAGTCTGGTGTAGTTTTGTGTTGTTTCATGTAGCACCATGGTCCTGGAGGAACGTTGTTTCATTTTTACTGTGTACTGTACCAGCAGCTTATGGTCGAAATGACAATAAACTTGACTTGACTTGAGGTACTTAATGAATACTTTGCTTCTGTATTCACCAGTGAAAAGGACCTTGACAATTGTGGGGATGACATACAGCCGACTGAAACACTTGAGCACATAGACATTAAGAAAGAGGATGTGCTGGAGCTTTTGAAAAGCATTAGGTTAGATAAGTTGCCGGGACTCCAGGCTACTGTGGGTAGTGAGAGAGGAGCCTCTGGCGTTGATCTTTGCATGATCAATAGGGATGGGAGAAGTACCGGAGGATTGGAGGGTTGTCTTTTTATCGGCAGTGGTTACTATGATAATTTGGCTCTGTCTTGCCACCTTTCAAGTACGACTTGCCAACTACTTTTATTGGTGTTTCCCCCCCGCCCCCCAAAAATTGTTAAGCACAAATTAGTAAATTAAATGCCTGGGCAAAATTTACTATAGCCATTTTGGTACAACACATTGCTTTGTGTAGGGTGTGGTGCATTGTTATAACTAAAACTAGCTTAGCAAATCAATGACATGTACCCAATGGCATTATTGCAAACAATCATAAATCAAAATGTTCATACATAAAGGAACCGCTGTAATTCAGAGTTTGAATTGCATCTCAGTGGCTTCTTTCAAAGTATTAAAGTATGGGAACACTCACAACACGCTGGAGGAACCCAGCAGGTCGGGCAGCATCCGTGGAAACGATCAGTCGACGTTTCCACGGACGCTGCCCGACCTGCTGAGTTCCTCCAGCGTGTTGTGAGTGTTGCTTTGACCCCAGCATCTGCAGATTATTTTGTGTTTTTATTAAAGTATGGGGACTGGAGAGACCAATTCATCACCGTTTCTCACTGTCTCAAGGGATGTTATTGCAAGGTGGATGGTTGACATCTCTATATTTGCACCATTAAAACTAGTTTCGGCATGGACTCAGCCATGCAATTGCAATTCAAACTTTGATTCATCTCCATTCTAAGATCAGTGTGACCCTGTGGGTCAAGAAATCATGTCAGAGTCTACTTTGTAAGTAATGTACCTGTCTGACCACATTGATCCGCAGTGCACTATATATAGCATCTTACTTGCTTAGCATAATTCTGCCTTCCACTAAGGACCCTCATTTGGATAAAATGAATTGTGATTTTATGCGCTCTCTGGTTGCCCAGAGTTACTGATACAAATTCTTTAAATCTATAACACGAGGAATTCTGCAGATGCTGGAAATTCAAGCAACACACATCAAAGTTGCTGGTGAACGCAGCAGGCCAGGCAGCATCTCTAGGAAGAGATACAGTCGACGTTTCAGGCCGAGACCCTTCATCAGGACGAAAGGTCTCGGCCTGAAACGTCAACTGTACCTCTTTAAACCTACGCCTGGTCTTTGTCATCCTATTATATGTCCTGAAAATAAAACAAAGATAAAATTGGATTAGCTTTATTTGTCACATGTACATCAAAACATAGAGTGAAATTCGTTGTTTGCATTGAGGTAACCCGCAAGTGTTGCCATGCTTGTGGTGCCAACATAGCATCCCTATAACTTAATAACCCTATCCCATACGTCTTTGGACTGTGAGAGGAAACCCATGCCATCACGGAGAGAACGGACCAACTCCCACAGGCAGCAGCAGTCGAGCCCCAATCTTCACAATCTGTAAAGCATCACAGCAGCTCCTACACTGCCATGCCCATTCTGTTACAATATTTAGCATGCTTCTATTTGCAAAATAATAAGATAAGGATTCAAGGGCTTGTCTAAGAATAGTAAATGTAAACTGGGCCTTTAATACAAAATACTTGGGAGCAAGTTGAAGTTTAACCAGAGGCACCTTAGTACCTTATCTTCTTTGTCATAGAAAGAAGGTGGAACAGCATTTTACACTGGAGTTACTACTCTGTGGTCACTTTGATCTCAACAAGCCTTTGATCAACAGGTTGTTAAAGAGATGAACTGCTGTGAAATTCTAGTGTTGACATTTTTCACCATGTCTCGTGTTCTGAGGTTGATTGGGTCTGAAAGCAGAACACTTATCGAAAGGTTTTCAAATGCTACAGAATTCATGAGGTGTTGATCAGCCTTACTGCTTGGGGAAAGTAACTGTTTTTGAGTCCGGTGGTCTTGGCGTGGATGCTACGTAGCCTCCTCTCTGATGTGAGTGGGACAAACAGTCCATGAGCAGGGTGGGTGGCATCCTTCATGATGTTACAGGCCCTCTTCCAGCACCTTTCTGTATAGATGTCCTTGATCGCGGGTAGGCTGGTGCTGGCGATGCATTGACCAGTTTTGACTACTCGTTGTAGAGACTCTATAAAATACTGTTTATGCAGGGCAGGGAACAGGCATCAACTTAAACTGACCTGCATCACAAATAGAGTCATAAATCACTACAGTATTAAAACAGACTCTTTGGCCCATTTGGACTGTGTCAAACTGTTATTCTGCATAGTCCCATTGATCTGCACCAGGACCATAGCCCTCCATATCCCTCCCATCTATGTACCTGTCCAATCGAACCCACATCCACCACTTCCGCTGGCAGCTCATTCCACACTCTCACCACCCTCTGAGTGAAGAAGTTTCCCCTCACGTTCCCCTTAAATATTTCACCTTTCACGTATAGCCTATGACGCTTAGTTGTAGTCTCACCCAACCTCAATGGAAAAAAGCCTACTTGCATTGCCCCTATCTATACCCCTCATAATTTTGTATATCTCCATCAAATCTCCCCTCAATCTCCTACACTCCAGGGCTTTGATCTGACTGTAATGTATTTCGTAACTCATGTTAATAATCCAGTTTTTCCTGACCCATTTGTTGCATTAGTATGGTGCCTGGACTTGGTGTCTTGTCAGCTTGCGTGAGGGTAAATGGCAGCAGTCTCACAGTTGAGTCATTTGAAGGAAGAAGGAAGCAAGACCACTGTGCATGGTGACATTTCTTTAAAATAAACACAAAATGCTGGAGGAACTCAGCAGTTCAGGCAACATCTATGGAAATGAATAAACTATAGACATTTCAGGCTGAGACCCTTTTTCAGGACTAAGAAAGAAGGGCGTAGTTGACTTCTCCCTCCTTCCTTTCCGGTGCTGATAAAGAGTCGCAGCCTGAAACGTCGACTGTTCTTTCCTTTCCATTCATGATACCTGATGTACTGAGTTCCTCCAGCATTTTGTGTGTGTTGCTCAAGATTTCCAGCGTCTGCAGAATCTCTCATGTTTATTCCTTAAAACAAGTCTCTGGTAATTCAGTGAAGTGACTTCTGAAGATCAGCTGAATTCTATCAGGGAACAATATGGAGCACCATCTTCCAGAGAGGCCAGAACAAAAGATAGAGTCACATTAGGAGCGGTGAAGAGCAAAATGTGAAGATTAAAGAGATATCATTGCAGCAGAATTGTCATTTCTCTACACTTAAAGTCTCTGCGTTCTTATTTTAAAGGATTTTGGAATTTGTATGGTTGTAGCCCATTAGGCACAGCACAGAGTTCTTTCTGGCCTTGAGGTCAGGTGTGAGTAGTGTTGGATATGGACAAGTTCCACTTCAGGTTATCACCAGCAGTAAGCTTGTGAGTCCATTCCAACTAAAACCATTGGTGAGATGAGCTTTATTTGTTACATGTATATTGAAACGTTGAAACGTACAGTGAAATGCGTCATTTTGCGTCAGCAACCAACACAGCCCAATGGTGTGCTGGTGGCAGTCCATTAAAAGTCGCTGTGCATTCAGTGCCAACAGAGCATGTCCACGACTCCCTATCCCTAACCGTTACATTGAATGTACAAACTCCTTACAGACAGCAGCAGGAATTGAGCCCTGACCATGATTGCCGGCACTCTGATGTATAGCGCTAATAGCTACACTACCGTGCCTGAAACCATTACTGAGTTTAGCTTTATTTGTCACATGTACATTCAAACATACAGTGAAATGAGTTGTCTTGTGTCAACAACCAACACCGTCCGAGGATGTACTGGGGGCAGCCAGCAAGTGTGGCCATGCTTCCAGCGCCAACATAGCATGTGCACAGCTCACTGACACTCATTACATTACATTGTGTGTCAAAGTCCTTACGGACATCAGTGGGAATTGAATCCTGATTTTGATCTCTGGCACTACAAAGTGTTATGTTGACCGCTATGCTACCGTGCCATTCTGTAATCTATTGGAAAAGGGAATGTGAAATGTCTGGCAATCTAAACGAGGGATATATTCAGTTTGTTGTAGAAGCTGACACAACATACCTTCTGCCTTTTCTTATGCAAAGCATTTGAACTGCTCTGTTACTTGTAAATGAAACTACCTCTTTATGTTGGACTGCAACTTGAAGTGCAGGGATCTGCATATCAAAAGCCAAGTATTTCTTTACACTCTTTCCCTTACTCTGGAATGGATTTTAATCAGAAACTTCCAAGTTGCAGTGTGCTGCACTGACTTGGGTGATGCAAATATAATCATCAGTAGCAGCTGTAGAACTGTTCTTTTTCTTGTTTTTTTTTATGGTTTAACTTCCTGTGCTTGCTTGTATTTTTATATAATCTATATACGTATAGCTGTTCAGTGAGATTTACAGTAATTGTAGTATAGCTACTTCTGTATTTTTCTAGAAGCTTCTTAGTTTTTCTGTGCAACACTCACAAGTTGCTGGAGGAACTTAGCATCTATGGAAATGAATAAACAGTCAATGTTTTGGGCCGAGACCCTTCTTCAGGACTGGAGTTTATCTGTAGCAGGTGTCACTGCACTTGAGTCTGTCTATTCCATAGGCTGATTGTTATCACTGGAATTTTGTTATCTTTTTATTCAGAGCTAGTTTTGTGTAACATGACCACAACTTATTTGCCTTTTTTTCTTTTTTCTTTCTTGGTTCTTATAACACTTACTGAAATGCCCATAAGCACAAGTTTTATGCCTCAGTTGTTGACCTCCAAAGAACCTCTGGATCACAAAATCACCAGGATCTAATACAGATGATGTGCTAATCATGGTTCCACATCTCCCAGTTCAGAACAGTGCAGGTTTCTCAGGAATGTACTGGTGTTTGATCTGTCTTACCTGTTTTTGTTGCTGTATCTACCCAGGTGACCACCGACTGGGACATGCAAGAGGGCACTGGCTGCACAGACGGACACACTGGGACCTCTGCTGCTGCCCCACTGGCAGCGGGAATGATTGCGTTAATGCTCCAGGTTCGCCCATGTCTCACGTGGCGGGATGTCCAGCACATCATTGTCTTCACTGCTACACGGGTAAGGATAGAGCATAACTGGCATCTTCACATGGTGTTTACAGCTCATGCAGCTAATCAGCCTAACAGACTCATACTGGTGTTCATACTCAGCTTCAGTCTCTACCACCAGACTCAATGCTAGCACGGTAGCGTAGTGGTTAACATAACGCTTTGCAGCACCATTGATCAGCGATCAGGATTCAATTCCCACCGCTGTCTGTAAGGAGTTTGTACATTCTCCTCGTGACCACGTGGGTTTCCTCCCGCATTCCAAAAGCCTACAGGTCAGGGTTAGTAAGTTGTGCGCATGCTATGTTGGTGTCAGAAGCATGGTGACACTTGTGGGCTTTTCCCAGCACACCCTCGGACTGTGTTAGTCATTGGCACAAATGACGCATTTCACTGTATGTTTCAATGAACATGTGAAAACAAAGCTAATCTTTATCTTTATCAAAGCTAATCTTTATCTTTAAGGCCAACTCCCCTAGTGCAATTCAGTGGACTCTGGACTTCATTATCCAGAGTCCTCGTTATGGCCTTGCACCTTATTGATTGCCTGCCCTGCACTTCCTCTGTGGCTGGAACACTTTACTGCTTTCCTTTGTACTACCTCAATTGTAGTGGGCTGCACGTAAAACCAAGCTTTTCACTGTACCTTGGTCCATGTGACAATAATAAACCAATTTAACAATTTTACCCACTTTATCATCCTGTTACCATACCTTTGCACTCCCTTATTCTGCATTTTTCTACTTAGATGCATCTACATGAATCATTTGAGGTATTTATCCATTAGTCAGTTTCATGTTCTCAAATCCTATGAGTCAAAGAAATTCTCATGAATTAACAATAGGCACTATTAATGATTATCGTACTTATTTGGCCAGTTAGCGTAAAGCTATCACTTCACCAGTGACTCAGGTTCGATTCCCACTGCTGTCTGTAAGGAATTTGTACGTTCTCCCTGTGACAATGTGGGTTTCCTCCGGGTGCTCCAGTTTCCTCCCACATTCCAGACGTGCGGGTCAGTAGGGTAATTGGTCACATGGGTGTAATTGGTCAGCGCAGGCTTATTG
Source organism: Mobula birostris (assembly GCF_030028105.1). Classification (NCBI taxonomy): domain Eukaryota; kingdom Metazoa; phylum Chordata; class Chondrichthyes; order Myliobatiformes; family Myliobatidae; genus Mobula; species Mobula birostris. The sequence goes on from NC_092389.1 coordinate 1,177,052, forward strand.
AGCAGGAAGAAGCCTGTTACTGTGCTTTACCTCTAAATAAAAAAAACTGTCTTGGTCTTCTTAAGAAAATGCAACTTTTCCTCTATCTGTGCCCCACAAAACATTTTCATAACATTAAAGACCTCCATCAAACCAATCCTTTCCTTCCTGAGGAACAGAAACCAACCCTGCCCAGTATATTTTGGTAAGCGATACCACTCAGTTTTGACATCATTCAAGGAAATCCGTTCTGCACATCTGGCTTTGAGACAGATGTTCATGTTCTTATTTCTCTCCATTTCATCATGGCTGATCCAATTTCCCTCTCAGCCCCAATCTCCTACCTTCCTCCCGTATCCCATCATGCCCTGACCAATCAAGAATCCTTCAACCTCTGCCTTAAAGACTTGGCCTCCACAGCTGCCAATGGCAAAGAATTCCACAGATTCACCACTCTCTGGCTAAACAAATTCCTCCCCATCTCCGTTCTAAAAGGACACCTCTCTATTCTGAGGCTGTGTCCTCTGGTCTTAGACTCTTCCACCATAGGAAACATCCTCTCTACATTCACTTTATCAAGGCCTTTCACCATTTGATAGGTTTCAATGAGGCCACCCTTCATTGTACTGCATTCCAGTGAATACAGGTTCAGAGCCAACACACGCTCCTCATATGACAAGTCATTCAATCCTGGAAACATTCTAGTGAATTTCCTTTGAACCCTTTCCAATTTCAGCACATCCTTTCTAAGATAAGGTGCCCAAAACTGCTCACGATACTCCAAGTGAGACCCCACTAGTGCTTTATTAAGTCTCAACATTACATCCTTGCTTACATATTCTAGTACTCTTGAAATGAATGATAACATCGCAGTTGCCACAGACCCAACCTGCAAATTAACCTTAGGGGAATCCTGCACAAGGACTCACAGGTCCCTTTGCACCTCAGATTTTTGTATTTTCTCACCATTTAAGAAATAGTCAACCCTTTCATTTCTTCTACCAAAGTGCATGACCATACACTTCCGGACACAAATACTCCATCTGCCACTTCTTTGCCCATTCTCCTAATCTGTCTAAGTCCTTCTGTGGCCTCTCTACTTCCTCAAAACTACCTGCCCCGCCACCTATGTTCATATCATCTGCGAACTTTGCAACAAAGCCATCAATTCCATCATCCAAATCATTAGCATATAACGTAAAAAGAATCGGTCACAGCACAGACCCTTGTGGAACACCACTAGTCACCAGCAGCCAACCAGAAAAGGCTCCCTTTATTCCCAATCTCTGCCTTCTGCGTATCAGCCACTGCTTTATCCATGTCAGAGTCTTTCTTCTAATACCATAGCCTCATAGCTTGTTAATCAACCTCATGTGTGGCATCTTGTCAAAGGCCTTCTGAAAATCTGACTGATTCTCCACCGTCTATCCTGCTTGTTACTTCTTCAAAGAATCAGTGAGGAAACCATGCTGTCTACAGCCTATTTTATCATGTACCTCCAAGTACCCCAAAACCACATCCTGAACAATCGACTCCAACACCTTCCCAGCCTCTGAGATCAGCAACCTCTTTCAGAACCCTGGGGTGTACACCATCTGGTCCAGGTGACTTATCTACCTTCAGACCTTTCAGTTTCCCAGGAACCTTCTCTAGTAATGGTAACTTCACACACTTCATGACCCCTGACAGCTGGAGCTTCCATCATTCTGCTAGTGTCTTCCACATTGAAGGTTGATGCAAAATACTTATTCAGTTCATCCGCCATTTCGTTGTTCCCCATTACTACCTCTCCAGCTTTGTTTTCCAGCGGTCCGATGTGCACTCCTGTATCCTCTTTTTACACTCTTTACCAGAAGAAACTTTTAATATCCTCTTTAATATTACTGGCTAACTTTCTTATTCCATCTTTACCTTCTCAAAGACTTTTTAGTTGATTTCTGTTGGATTTTTAAAGCTTCCCAATCCTCAAACTTCACACTAATCTTTACTCTATTATGTGTCCTCTCTTTGGGTTTTATGTTGGCTTTCACTTTTCTTGTTAGCCACAATTGTGTCATTTTTGCTTTAGAACACTTCTTCCTCTTTAGGATGTATATATCCTGTGCCTTCCGAATTGGTTCCAGAAATTTCAGCCATTGCTGCTCTGCCGTCATCCCTGCCAGTGTTCTTTTCCTATCAATTCTAGGCAACTCCTCTCTCATGCCTCTGAGGTGAAGGAGTATGCCTCATGATCAATTCTTCTTGGTGCACAAATATGTCAGTGCTGTTCCAATTCTGCTCACCAGACCTGCATTAAGAAATGATACAATATTTCCTCCGGTGTGATATCACAAAACACAGGACAGACCGAGACTGAAAAAATTGACAAAACCACATAATTATAGCATGTAGTTACAACAGTGCAACAATATCATAACTTGATGAAGAAGTCCATGAGCACAGTAAAAGTTCAAAGTCTTTCAAATGTCCCACATCTCACACAGACGGGAGAAGGAAGAAAAACCCTCCCTGCCATGCCCGACCACAATCCGTCCCTGAGTCATCCGAAAACTTCGAGCCTCCGAATCAGCTCTCTGACACCAAGTACTGAGCGCCATCTCCGTCCGAAAGATTCGACCTCAATCTCGGTCGCCAACAGCAGGCAAAGCCGGGGATTTTGAGGCCTACCCTCTGGAAGATTCTCGACCACGCAGTAACGACAGCAGCGAACGAGTGTTTCAGAAATTTCTCTAGATGTTCCTCTGTGCTTTCATGTCCCTCTCCATCAAATCAGAATTGTCCACAGCCCCTACTTAACGGATACGATATCATTTTTCACAGGAGGGCTGTGCACGCGTGGCGCGCTGCTCTCTTTCCTCCCACCGGTAGTAAAGTGATGTCCTTTTTACCTACCATGGGAGTTCTCTGGGGTCATTTTAGTAGCAGTTTACATTCCACCTCAGGCCAATGTCAATCAGGCTTTAGATGATCTGAGCAATGGGATCAACATGCACGAAACAACACACCCTAATGCCTTCACCATCGTTTTGGGAAATTTTAACCAGGCCAGTCTGAAAAAAATCACTAAGCAATTACCATCAACAGATCACCTGCAAACCAGAGGAAACAACACACTGGACCATTGCTACACCACCATCAAGAATGCCTACCGTACTATTCCACACCCTCACTTCGGGAAGTCTGATCACCTAATCTGTGCCACCCAACTGGCAGGAGTATTCAAGGACATTTTCAACCTCTCACTGCTATGGGTGGAAGTTCCCACTTGCTTCAAAAAGGCAACAATTATACCAGTGCCTAAGAAGAACAATGTGAGCTGCCTGATTGACTATCACCCGGTAGCACTCACATCTACAGTGATGAAATGCTTTGAGAGTTTGGCCATAACTAGACTGAATTCCTGCTTCAGCAAGCACCTGGACCCATTGCAATTTGCCTGTCACCACAATAGGTCAACAACAGACGCAATCTCAATGGCTCTCCACACGGCTGTAGACCACCTGGACAACACAAACACCTACGTCAGGATGCTGTTCATTGACAATATCTCAGCATTTAATACCATCATTCCCACAATCCTGATTCAGAAGTTGCAGAACCTGGGCCTCTGTACCTCCCTCTGCAATTGGATCCTCGACTTCCTAACCGGAAGATCACAGTCCATGCGGATTGGTGATAACATATCCTCCTCGCTGACGATCAACACTGGCGCACCTCAGGGGTGTGTGCTTAGCCCACTGCTCTACTCTCTATATACCCATGACTGTGTGGCTAGGCATAGCTCAAATACCATCTACAAATTTGCTGATGATACAACCATTGTTGGTAGAATCTCAGGTGGTGACGAGAGGGCGTACAGGAGTGAGATATGCCAACTAGTGGAATGGTGCTGCAGCAACAACCTGGCACTCAACGTCAGTAAGACATTGTTAGGAAAGGCTAGGTGATGTGAATTTCAGTGCTTTGTAAGTACCCTGACTCCTCAAACCTTGTCCCAACAATCAGCAGCCATGGGCTCCTCTAAGCAGCTGCCTAGCACTCTGAAAATTAAAATAAATGATGCCCACAAAGCAGAAGAAGGCTATAAGAAGCAACACACATCAAAGTTGCTGGTGAACGCAGCAGGCCAGGCAGCATCTATAGGAAGAGGTACAGTCAACGTTTCGGGCTGGGACCCTTCGTCAGGACTAACTGAAAGAAGAGATAGTAAGAGATTTGAAAGTGGGAGGGGGAGGGGGAGATCCAAAATGATAGGAGAAGACAGGAGGGAGAGGGATGGAGCCAAGAGCTGGACAGGTGATTGGCAAAAGGGATAGGAGAGGATCCTGGGACAGGAGGCCTAGGGAGAAAGAAAAGGCGGGGGGGAAGCCCAGAGGATGGGAAGAGGTATAATGAGAGGGACAGAGGGAGAAAAAGGAGAGAGATAGAGAGAAAAAAAATTAATAATAAAAAATAAATAAATAACGGATGGAGTACGAGGGGGAGGTGGGGCATTAGCGGAAGTTAGAGAAGTCAGTGTTCATGCCATCAGGTTGGAGGCTACCCAGCCGGAATATAAGGTGTTGTTCCTCCAAGCTGAGTGTGGCTTCATCTTTACAGTAGAGGAGGCAGTGGATAGACATATCAGAATGGGAATGGGACGTGGAATTAAAATGTGCGGCTACCAGGAGATCCTGCTTTCTCTGCACACCCTTCTTTCAGTTAGTCCTGACGAAGGGTCTCGGCCCGAAACGTCGACTGTAGCTCTTCCTAGAGATGCTGCCTGGCCTGCTGTGTTCACCAGCAATTTTTATGTGTGTTGCTTGAAATTCCAGCATCTGCAGATTTCCTTGTGAAGGCTATAAGAAGATAGCAATGCGTTTTCAGGTAGCTGTTTCCTCAGTTCGTAATGTAATTAAGAAATGGCAGTTAACAGGAACGGTGGAGGTCAAGTTGAGGTCTGGAAGACCAAGAAAACTTTCCAAAGTACTGCTTGTAGGATTGCTAGAAAAGCAAATCAAAACCCCCTTGTGACTGCAAAAGACCTTCAGGAAGATTTAGCAGACTCTGGAGTGGTGGTGCACTGTTCTACTGTGCAGCGACACCTGCACAAATATGACCTTCATGGAAGAGTCATCAGAAGAAAACGTTTCCTGCGTCCTCACCACAAAATTTAGCATCAGAAGTTTGCAAAGGAACATCTAAGCAAGCCTGATGCATTTTGGAAACAAGTCCTGTGGACTGATGAAGTTAAAATAGAACTTTTTGGCTGCAATGAGCAAAGGTATGTTTGGAGAAAAAAGGGTGCAGAATTCCATGAAAAGAACACCACTCTAACTGTTAAGCACAGGGGTGGATCAATCATGCTTTGGGCTTGTGTTGCAGTCAGTGGCACGGGGAACATTTACTGGTAGAGGGAAGAATGAATTCAATTAAATACCAGCAAATTCTGGAAGCAAGCATCACACCGTCTGTAAAAAAGCTGAAGATGAAAAGAGAATGGCTTCTACAACAGATTAATGAACCTAAACACACCTCAAAATCCACAATGGACTACCTCAAGAGTCGCAAGCTGAAGATTTTGCCATGGCCCTCTCAGTCCCCCGACCTAAACATCATCGAAAATCTGTGGATAGACCTCAAAAGAGCAGTGCATGCAAGATAGCCCAAGAATCTCACAGAACTAGAAGCCTTTTGCAAGGAAGAATGGGCACAAATCCCCCAAACAAGAATTGAAAGACTCTTAGCTGACTACAGAAAGTGTTTACAGGCTGTGATACTTGCCAAAGGGGCGTTACTAAGTACTGACCATGCAGGGTGCCCAAACTTTTACTTCGGGCCCTTTTCCTTTTTTATTATTTTGAAACTGTAAAAGATGGAAATAAAAAAGTAATCTTGCTTAAAATATTAAAGAAATGTGTCATCTTTAACTTTATGCCTTTTGGAAATCAGGTCATCTTTTACTCACCTAGCTATTCACAGTAACAGAAATTTTGACTAGGGGTGCCCAAACTTTTGCATGCCACTGTATATATCTATCTCTATATCCATCTAATCAAAGTATGAACATGTTACCATAAACTACCCTGAGATTCATTTTCTTGCAGGCATTCACAGGAGGATAAAGAAATAGAACAGAATTTATTTTTTAAAAACTACACATAAACAAATAAATAAATGTTTATGTATTATGTATAAAATAACAAATGTGCGATAGAATGCAAATTGTGCAAAAATGTAAATCAGTAAATAATACTGAAAACGTGAGTTGTAGAGCCCATGAAAGTGAGGCTGCAGGTTACAGAATCAGTTCATCGTTTTTGTGAATGACGTTACCTACACTGGTTCAAGAGCCTGATGTTTAAAGGGTAAAAGCTGTTCCTGAACCTGGTGATGTGGGACCAAAGGCTCCTGTACCTCTTGCCTGATGGTAGAAGCAAGAAGAGTCTGAATGGTGGGGTCTTTGATGATGGCTGGTGCTGGCTTGTGGCAAGACTCCATGTAAATGAGCTCAATGGTGGGGAGGGGTTTGCCTGTGATGGACTGGGCCAGACTGCATCTGCCACATTCGATAGACTCTGGGCTGTATCCACCACTTTTCTGCAGACAGTCAGGAAAGGTAAAGGATTTTCTAAACGTTGGGAAGGTCGTGCTAAGTTTTTCAAAGGCTGTGGAGGAGACACCACAAGTCCACGTGTGAATGCATTCTTTTAATTGAGGTTTTACTTTTCCTTCAGTTTGACCTTGTCGCGAGATGGGAAGTAAATGAAGCTGGATTCAGCCACAGTCACCAGCATGGATTTGGACTGCTCAATGCCTGGCGCATGGTGAATGTAGCAAAGGTGTGTATTAATGGCACTAAGGTGATATCCAGTGGATGGTCTCAGTCAGGGTCAAGAAAATTCAAAGCAAAATTTCAACTTATTGTCAAAAGCATAAATACATGTACAATTACAAAAACTTAATCGCAGCATCATCACAGGGACAGAGCGTCAGGTAAACAGTGTCACAGGGACAGAGCGTCAGACGGACAGATCCTCAGGTGAACAGTCTCACAGACGCAATAAACAGCGTTACAGGGACACAGCATCAGATAAACAGCATCACAGACACAGAGTGTCAGGTAAACAGTGTCACAGGGACAGAGCGTCAGGTAAACAGTGTCACAGGGACAGAGCGTCAGACGGACAGATCCTCAGGTGAACAGTCTCACAGACGCAATAAACAGCGTTACAGGGACACAGCATCAGATAAACAGCATCACAGACACAGAGTGTCAGGTAAACAGTGTCACAGGGACAGAGCGTCAGGTAAACAGTGTCACAGGGACAGAGCGTCAGACGGACAGATCCTCAGGTGAACAGTCTCACAGATGCAATAAACAGCGTTACAGGGACACAGCATCAGATAAACAGCATCACAGACACAGAGTGTCAGGTAAACAGTGTCACAGGGACAGAGCGTCAGGTAAACAGTGTCACAGGGACAGAGCGTCAGACGGACAGATCCTCAGGTGAACAGTCTCACAGATGCAATAAACAGCGTTACAGGGACACAGCATCAGATAAACAGCATCACAGACACAGAGTGTCAGGTAAACAGTGTCACAGGGACAGAGCGTCAGGTAAACAGTGTCACAGGGACAGAGCGTCAGGTAAGCCACGTCAGAACTCCTGTATCTCCTCTTTTATGTTGGTGATTAGAAAAGAGCATATCCCAGATTGTGAAACTCCTTGATGGTGGACAGCACCATCTTGAGGCACCACTATTTGAAGTCGTCGATGGTGGCGAGGGTTGTGCCGGCTCTGGAGCTAACTGAGTCTACAACTGTCTACAGCCTCTTTCTATCCTGTCCATTGGACCCTCGATACCTGGCAGCGGTGCATCCTGTCAGAATGCTCTCCACTGCACATCTGTACAGCCCTCTCTGTCTTGCTGTTCAAGACTTCTGAACTGACCTCTTAAATAATAAGGATGAAATTGTGACCTCTTGACCTATCTTGTCATGGCTTTTGCACTTCATTTGCACTCTGCACTCTGCACTACACTCACTCTTTAACTGTAAATCTGCTATTGCTTTCCCTTTGTTCTACCTCAGTGTATTTATGTTTGGTTTAATCTGTCTGGATGGCATGCAAATTCAAGCTTCTCACTGTATCTCAGTAAATGTGAGCATAGTAAACCAATTACCCATGCAGAATTACAAGGGATGATCATACTATGAGGATGCTTGAGTTGTTAAGTATATTCAAGACTGAGGAAGATCTTTGAACTGCAGAGGAATTGGGGATTGTGGGCATCAGGGCAGGAAAATCAAGATCAAATCATATGGGAGGAATTCAAAGGTCACATGACCAACTCGTGTTCCTATTCTGTTTTCTCTGATATCCAAGCAAGGACGCCAGCACATCCTGGGCTCAATGGGTTTGCTGCTTCTAACAACTTTATTTCCTCACACTTCCTTATTCAGTGGTGCCTTGGAGCCAACTTCCTGAAGAGCTTTTTCTGTTGGTTCGTCTCTTAATTGCCCTTGGGCGGATGGTGGGGGGAATTGAAAAGCAAATTGGCAGCCAGTGCTGATCTTCGCTTCCTCAGGGTTTATTCCAGGCAGAGATAAGGAGAGCTCCATTTTCTGATGAAACCTCTTACCCAGGGATCTATGGATGCTGAGCCATTGATGATTGGTTTATTAGTGTCATGTGTACCAAGGTATAGCGAAAAGCTTTAGTAACGCATACACAATGTGCTGGAGAAACTCAAAAGGTCAGTCAGCGTCTGTGGAAAGGAATAAACTGTCAATGTTTTGGGCCGAGACCCTTCATCAGGACTGGAAAGGAAGATGCCAGAAGAAGAAGGTGAAGGGGTGCAAGCTGGCAGGTGAGAGGTGAAGAGACGGCGAGCAGCCGAGACCACAGGGGGAGGGAGGTGGTCTAACTGAACTCCAGTCAAAGAGAAGATGTAAACTACAAGATTAACATTTAATTCACCTTTTCAATCATCAAGTTTCAATTTCAAACGTACCTGTGAATGAGGTGCTTTCTTATACCTGTGTGTGTGTGTGTGTGTGTGTGTGTGTGTGCGTGCACCCATGTATGAGTTTCCCTACATGCTTCCGCATGTATGTGCATTAGTCCGTGAACTGTCAGAGCTTCTTATAAATTTGCAGAGAATGGAGGGCTATGGACTTTGTGCAAGCCGAAGGGTTTAGCTGCCATTAGTTGAGCACAACAACGTGGAACAAAAGGCCTTCTCCTGTGCTTGTCTGACTCTGTGTGTCTTTGCCCAGGGTGGTGTTAGAGGCACAGACATTAGGGACATGTAAGAGACTCTTAGATGGGCACATAGATGATAGACAAATGGAGGGCCATGTGGGAGGGAAGGGTTAGATTGATCTCAGAGTAGGTTAAAAGGTCAACACAACATCATGGGCTGACGGATCTGTAGTGTGCTGTAGTGTTCTATCTGTTCTTGTCTGCATGTACACAGATGTTAATGTGTATATGTACATCTGTGTATGGGTATGACTTAAGTCCGTGTGTGGGTGTGTGTACCTGTGTAAATGCGCATTTGTACCATGCTCTCTAACTTTTATAGGATCTGTTGTTTAACCCCACTGGTTTTGCTATTTGCTTTCAAGATATCTTGAGTAAAGCTGTTTTCTTCAGAACCATTAATGTGAAAGCCTGTGCTTGGTGATGAGCTGGTTATTTGTCTTGTTCCACTCCAGATCTGGGAGTCAGTGCCATTCCTCAGCTCTTACGCCAGTCCTGTTGAGAAAGAGGGAAAGCTCATCCCCCTTCACCCTCACAAGCTGGAGATCACATGGAACGGTACGTAATGAGCTTCTGCATTTGTTAAATAGATTAGATTAGATTAGATTCAACTTTATTGTCATTGTACCAAGTACAGATACAAAGCCAATAAAACGCAGTTAACATTTGACCAGAAATGCAAAGAATAATGTTATTTACAAAATAACTGCGAATAAAAAGTAAGTGCTACAGCACACAAATATAAAAGTACTGAGACAGTGCAATATGGGTGTAATACTGCTTAGCGCTGTGATGTGAGGTTCAGCAGGGTCACAGCCTCAGGGAAGAAGCACTTCCTGTGCCTGCTGGTGCGGGAGCAGAGGCTCCTGTAGCGCCTACCGGATGGGTGGAGAGTAAAAAGTCCATGGTTAGGGTGAGATGCATCCTTGATAAGGCTTGTCACCCTGCCCAGGCAGCGTTTATGGTAGGTGTTCTCAATGGTGGGCAATTGGGTGCCGATAATCCACTGGGCAGTTTTCACCACACGCTGGAGTGCTTTGTGGCTCGATATGGGACAATTGCCATACCACACTGAGATGCAGTTGGTGAGTATGCTCTCAATGGTACAGCGTTGGGGTGTTCAGAAACTGACAACAGTGAATCACTTCAAAGCTAGCATCACCATCTCGATTCTTCTCCTTACTCACCTCTGCAATCCATAAGCTCCAGGTTGTTCAGGAAGTAAAGTCCAAAGTAAAAATATGTATATGACACCATTCACTGCCTTGAGATTTATATTCTTGTTGGCATTTACAGTAGAACATAGAAATAAAATAGAATCAATGAAACACTACACACAAACAACCACCCATCTGGGTCTCGAAGTGTCAAAGAATGCTGAGGCACAGAAGGAGGCTGTTCCGCCCATCGTGTCCTTTTTGACTTGTTGACAGTTGAGTTTGGAAGCTTTAAGTGGTGTGCATTTAATAAAGCGATCTTAATTAACATCATATAATGTCTGGGAATACTTCAGAAAAACCTGTCTTGCAGTCTGCATTCTTAAGGTAAGTGCTGCTGTGCAATGTATTTGGAACAAAGGAGAAGGATGAGACCATTTAGCCCCTCAAACCTGTTCTACCATTCAATGAGATCATGGCTGACCTGTGACCAATCTCCACATGGGGCCTTTCTTCCATATCCCTTAAAATCTGAGGTAACAGGACTGTTACTCTCAGCATTAAAATTGACAATTTTCAGATCTTCTCTGTCCATAAGGGTTTCTTAACTGCACTTCTGATAATCCTGGTTTTAATATTTAGACAATGCTCCAAACAACAGGAATATATTCACCCTGTTTACCCCTAATAATTTCAAAACTTGACTACGTTTTGTGGAATGGCTGAAAGTATTCAGAAGAGGATATATAGGGCGACACAGTAGCATAGCAGTTAGTGTAACACTGTTACAGTACCACTGCCTGTAAGGAGTTTGTACATTCTCCCTGTGCCGGCATGCATTTCCTCCAGGTGCTCCAGTTTCCTCCCACAGTCTAAAGACATACTGGTTAGTAAGATAATTGGTCACTTGGGTGTAATTGGTTGGTGCGCGCTCATTAGATCAGAGGGACCTGTTACCATTCTATATCTCTAAGTAGATTGATAGAGAGACACAGACAGACAGAGCAAGTTAGGGACAACGATGTTTCTTCAAAACTACATCATTGACCTGAAATGTTCTCGAATGATGCCGCCTGGCCAACAGAATATCGCTGTTTCTTTTTGTTTTGATCTGTCAGTATTCTCAGTACTCTGCCTTTGTGTTCTAGTTTATATACATTCAATGGCCACTTTATTAGGTACACCTGTACTCCTGCTTATTAATGCAAATATATAATCAGCCAATCACGTGACAGCAACTCAATGCATAAAAGCATGCAGACATGGTCAAGAGGTTCAGTTGTTGTTCAGACCAAACATCAGGATGGGGAAGAAATGTGATCTAGAAATGTAGAAGAAATCTAGAAGAAATGTGACATAAAGGTTGCTGGTGAACGCAGCAGGCCAGGCAGCATCTCTAGGAAGAGGTACAGAGATGTGATCTAAGTGACTTTGACCATGGACTCATTGTTGGTGCCGGACAGGATGGTTTGAGTATCTCAGAAACTGCTGATTTCCTGGGATTTTCACACACAACAGTTTCTAATGTTTATATGATTATGAAGCCACGTAGTCCTCTTTTATTCTCATTTAGTAATGCATGCATTAAGAAATGATACATTATTTCCTTCGGTGTGATATTCCAAAACACAGGACAGACCAAGACTGAAAAAACTGACAAAACCACATAATTATAACATATAGTTACAACAGTGCAACAATACCATAACTTGATGAAGAAGTCCGTGAGCACAGTAAAGTTCAAAGTTTCTCAAATGTCCCACATCTCATGCAGACGGGAGAAGGAAGAAAAACTCTCCCTGCCATGCCGACCACAATCCAACTCTGAGTCATCCAAAAATTTCAAGCTCTGATCGGCTCTCTGACACCGAGTACTGAGTGCCATTTCTGTCCGAGCGATTCGACCTCCTTCTCGGTCGCCAAAAACAGGCAAGGCCGGGGATTTTGAGGCCTATCCTCAGAAAGATTCCTGATCATGTAGTAACAACAGCAGCGAACGGGCATTTCAGAAATTTCTCCAGATGTTCCTCTGTGCTTTCACGTCCCTTCTCCATCAAATCAGAATTGTCCACGGCCCCTATTTAACGGATATGATATCATTTTTCACTGGAGAGCTGCGCATGCGCAGTGTGCTGCCATCTTCCCCTCCCGCCGTTATGTAATGTCTACTTAGAATGGTACAAAAAACAAAAATATCCAGTGGTTGACAGTTGTGTGGGTGAAAATGCCTTTTTAATGAGAGAGGTCAGAGGAGAATGGCCAGACTGGTTCAAGCTGACAGGAAGGTGACAGTAACTCAAATAACCACATGTTACAACAGTGGTGTGCAGAAAGGCATCTCCGAATGTACATCACATCAAACCTTGAAGCAGCAGAAGACCACAAACATGCACTCAGTGGCCACTTTATCAGGTATAGGAGGCACCTCATAAAGTGGCTACTGGGTATATCCTCTCATTACAATTTAATCCTTGGTACTCAGCTGTCATTCTAATATTGCTGTTCCACTAAGAACAGTCATGCTTTCTGTGGTGTGGTTCATGCATTGTCTAACCTATCTGTTACATACTCTAGATATAAGGCCATCTATTTGTCAATAATTTAGACTATGTTCTGTGGTACAGGAGCGTAGCGATCACTTTGATTCTGTCTCATGTTCAATTCCCGCTGCTGTCTGTGAGGAGTTTGTATGTGGATTTCCTCTGACTTTCTGCCACATTTTGAAGACGTGTGTATTGGGATTAGTAAGTAAATTGTGGGCACGCTATGTTAGTGCCAGATGTGTGGTGACACTTATGGGCTGCCCCAGCACTTTCTCAGACTGTGTTGGTTGCTGACGCAAATGACACATTTAACTGTATGTTTTGATGTATGTGTGACAAAAAAAATTAATCTTTATTACCTTTAATCTTTATCTTTTCCAGGACATTTTACTGATTCATGTGCAATAGGCTCTGTTCATTTAGAATATGCTTTGTTCCACTCTTTTTCTGTTCAGAGTATGATTTCATACTTCCGGACTTAGAAATACAGCTATTTATGCAACTATTACCTCTTTCCAATTAATTGCTTCCATCTACACAGCTACAGTGTCCACCCATCTCTGTGTCATCGTTGAATCTGTGGCTTTCCATCCCCCTGAATGAGTTGATGAAAGGTAGTTTGCGAGTATGAATCATAAAAGTTAGTTCATCATTTTATCATCATGCGAACGGCAGCAGTGTTTTTGTAACAATTTGTAAGGGTTGTTAGTTACTTAGGCACATGGGTTCGTTTAACATCAGGCATTATTTAGCACCTGAGAACATCTTTTCAGTTTTTAAATCAGTAGACTTTATGCCCAGCAATTAAGAATTGATTTAACAGACAGCTGATAACATATGCCGCCTTCTTCCTGTTTTTGTTTAAACATTGCTGTGTGTCCTTGTACCTATTGTGCTCTCACACTCACATATTCTCACACTCGCTCATTTGCACATGTACCCTCCCGATTTTCACTCTCACTTCATCTCACACTCGCTCATTTGCACACGTACCCTCCCGATTTTCACTCTCACTTCACCTCATACTGCCTCTGCACTTCAACCTCTTATTTTTACATTTTCTTTCCCCCGATGTGCCTCCTTATTTTCTATTGTTTCCCATACCTGGGTAGGTGATAGATTGATTTTAAAATTCTCAAGCTCGTGATTAAAAAAGCTCACGTTCTCAGGATCTTGTTTTTACTTGCACAGTATGTCTTCTTTTGCATATTGGTTGTTTGTCAGTCTTTGTTAATGCGTAGTTTTTTTCGTAAAGTTCTGTTGCATTTCTTTTTTTACCTTGTGAATGCCTGCAAGAAAATGAATCTCAAGGTACCAGGTAGAGTACATACTTTGATGATAAATTTACTTTGAACTTGGAGCCTCCATGGTCTCGCTTCTTCCTCTTTCTGTAATTCTCCCCAGTGCCCCAACCCAAGATCAACACCCTCCTCTCATTCTGGGCTCTTACTCTTCTTGAAGCTAAATCCGTCTACGTTGATCACCAGCTTGCATCTGTCAAGACATAAAGCTTTGGAATTTCCTCCATAAACCACCCCCTTTCCTCTATTTCATTGTCCCACCCAAATAGCCCCTGCCTACAGCCCATACGGCTCTAAGCTCCACTCCAGTGCTACTTGAATGACCCTATTGTACCTGCCTCAACCACTTCCTCTGGCAGCTCATTCCATCTACTCATTCCCATCTCTGGTGTGGGAACGTGAAAAGGAAACATGGATGATAGTTTGCCTCCCAGATACCTGGGTCCGTGATGTTTCTGGACATGTCCACAATATCCTGAAGAGAGGGTGAGCAGCCAGAGGTTGTGGTACATATTGGTGCCAACGACACAGGTAGAAAAAGGGAGGAGGTCCTGAAAAAAGAATACAGGGATTTGGAAAAGAAGCTGAAAAGCAGGATCTCAGGGGTAGTAATCTCAGGATTGCTGCCTGTGCCACGCGACAGTGAGGATAGGAATAGAATGAGGTGGCAGATAAATGTGTGGCTGAAGAATTGGAGCGGAGGGCAGGGATTCAGATTTCTGGATCATTGGGACCTCTTCTGGGACAAGTGTGACCTGTACAAAAGGGATGGGTTGCACTTGAATCTGAGAGGGACCAATATCCTTGCGGGCAGGTTTGCTAGAGCTGTTGGGAGTGGTTTAAACTAACATGACAGGGGGATGGGAACCAGTGTGATAGAGCTGAGGATGAGCCAGCAGGTTTACAAGTAGATGATGGGTATAACATGAATGTAAGGAAGGACAAGCCAATGACTGAGTATAAATGCAGACAGAGCAGAGAGTTCGATTGTACCACAGAGGCAAAATTCATAAGGGTGAAGAATGCAGGACTGAAGATGTTGTATTTAAATGTGTTTAGCATTCGGAATAAGGTGGATGAATTTGTGGTGCAATTAGAGGTTGGTCGGTATGACGTTGTGGGCATCACTGAGTCGTGGCTGAAAGAAGGCCATAGTTGGGAGTTTAACATCAAAGGATAGACTATGTATTGAAAGGACAGGCAGGAAGGCATAGACAGTGATGTGTCTCTGTTGGTAAAAGATGGAATTACATCTTTAGAAAGAGGTAACATAGGGTCTGAGAATGTTGAACCTTTGTGGGTGGAGTTCAGAAACTGCATGGGTGAAAAAACCATTACGAGAAGCATATATATATATAGGCCTCCAAATAGTAGCCAAGATGTGGGATTGAGATCGGAAAGGGATCTGGAAAGGGCATGTAATAAGAGTAATGTCACAATTGTAATGGGGTCTTCAGTATGCAAGGAGATTGGGAAAAACCAGGCTGGTGTCATTTTGCAGGAGAGGGAATTTGTTGAATGCCTACGGGATGGCTTTTTAGAGCAGCTTGTGCTTGAGCCTACTCGGGGAAAAGCTATCTTAGATTGAGTGTTGTGTAATAACCCAGATTTTATTAGTCAGCTTTACATAAAGGAACCCCTAGGAGGCAGTGATCATAATATGATTCAATGCATTCTGCAATTTGAGAGGGAGAAGCATAAATTACATGTATCAATATCCCAATGGAATAAAGGGAATTTAAAGGGAATTACAGAGGCGTGAGAGGGGAGCTTGCCCAGGGGATGACGTCAGATCAGAGGTGGTTGAAGTTTCTGGGAATAGTTCACAAGGTGCCGGATAGATATATCCTACAGAAGAAGTTGTTCGCAAATGGCAGGGCTAAGCAACTGTGGCTGACAAGGAAAGTTAAGGACTGCATAAAAGCCAAGAAGAGGGCATATATTGTACCAAAAGTGATTGGGAAGTTTTGAAAATCCAACAAAAGGCAACTAAAGAAGCTATAAGAGAAGAGATGAAATATGAGGGCAAACTGGCCTATAATATAAAGCAGTATACCAGAAGTTTTTTCAGTATATAAAGAATAAAAGGGAGGTGAGAGTTGATATTGGACCACTGGAAAATGATGCTGGTGAGGTAGTGATGGGGGACATACAAATGGCAGATGAAGTTAATGGGTACTTGGCATCCGTCTTCACTGTGGAAGACACAAGCACTATGCCAGAGATCCGTGAGTGTCAGGGAGCAGGAGTGAGTGCCATTGCTATTACAAAGGAAAAAGTGCGAGGCAAACTGAGAGGTCTTAAGGTGGATAAGTCACCTGGACCAGATGGACTACATCCCAGAGTGCTGAGAGAGGTTGCTGAAGAGATAACAGATGCATTGGTCATGATCTTTCAAGAATCACTTGATTCTGGCACAGACCTGGAGGACTGGAAAATTGCAAATATCACTCCACTCTTTAAGAAGGGAGGCAGGCAAAAGAAAGGAAATTATAGGCCAGTTAGCCTAACCTCAGTAGTTGGGAAAGTGTTGGAGCCTATTGTTAACGATGAAGTTTCAGGGTACTTAGAGACTAATGATAAAATAAGTCAAAATCAGCATGGTTTCTGTAAAGGGAAATCTTGCCTGACAAATGTTACTTCTTCAAGGCAGTAAGAAGCAGGGTGGACAAAGAAGAGACTGTAGATGTCATTTACTTGTATTTTCAGAAGGCATTTGATAAGGTGCTACACATGAGGCTACTTAACAAGATAAAATTCTATGGTGTTACAGGAAAGATACTGGCATGGATAGAGGAATGGCTGACAGGCAGGGGGCAGTGAGTGGGAATGAAGGGGGCCTTTTCTGGTTGGCTGCCAGTGACTGCTGGATAATGGAATTGGTGGTTTTGTGGCAAAGTTTGCGGATGATATGAAGATAGGTGGAGGGGTAGGTAGTACTGAGGAAGCAATGCGATTGCAGCAGGACCTAGACAAATTGAAAGAATGGGCAAAAAAGTGGCAGATGGATTACAGTGTTTGGAAATGTATGATAATGCATTTTGGTAAATGGAACAATAGTGCAGACTATTATCTAAATGGGGAGAAGGTTCAAACATCAGAGGTGCAGAGGGACTTAGGAGTCCTCATGCAAGACTCCCAGAAGGTTAATTCACAGGTTGAGTCTGTGGTAAAGAAGGCAAATGCAATGTTGGCATTTATTTCAAGGGGAATAGAATATAAAAGGAAGGAGATAATGTTAAAGCTTTCGAAGACATTCGTCAGGCTGCACTTGGAGTATTGTCAACAGTTTTGGGCCCCATATCTCAGAAAAGATGTGTTGTCATTGGAGAGAGTCCAGAGGAAGTTCACGAGGATGATTCCGGGAATGAAGGGGTTAACATATGAGGAGTGTCTGGCAGCTTTCAGCCTGTACTCACTGGAATTGAGGAGGAGATAGAAAAAAGGATCAGCCATGATTGAATGGTGGAGCAGACTCGATGGACCAGATGGCCGAATTCTGCTCCTGTGTCTTATGGTCTAATTTGGAAGAATGCGTGGGGATCTCATTGAAATAGAAGGCACAGGCTCAAATTTGAGAGGCGATCTTTTAGAACAGAAGTAAGGAGGATTTTTTTTTTTGCCAAAGAATGGTGACAAGTTAACAAATTTCACGACACATGCCGGTGATAATAATTCTGATCCTGTGAATCTGTGGAATTCTCTGCCACAGGCTGCGGTGGAGGCCAATTCCATGCGTATATTTAAAGCAGAAGTTGATAGATTCCTGACTGGTTGGGACATCAAGGGATATGGTGAGAGGGCAGGGGTATGGGGTGAATGGGATCTGGGATCACCCATGATGAAATGGTGGAATGGACTCGATGGGCTGAATGGCCTCACTCTGCTCCTATGTCTTATGGTCTTATCTGTGTGAAAACGTTGCCCCTTGGGTCCCACTCAAATCTTTCCCCCTCACCCTGAACCTTGGCTCCCTAGTTGCGGACTCCCCTATCCTGGGGAAAAGATTTTCACCATCCACCTTATGTTATAATTTTTGAACACTTTTTTAAGGCTGCCCCTCATTCTCCTGCATTCCAGTGAATAGAGGCCAAGCCTGGCAAGCCTCTCCTGTAGGCCCTCTAGTCCCGGCAACATCCTCGTAAATCTTTCCTGTACTATTTCCAGTTTAACCTCGTCTTTACTATAACAGGGTGACCAAAACTTTATCAAATACTCCGAGTACGGCCTCACTTCATAGAACTGACACATGATCTTCCAACTCCTATACTCCGTGCCCGGCCTGATGTAGGCTGGTGTGCTAAATATCTTTTTCACCACCTTGTCCACCTATGATGCCACTTTCAACAAATTATGCACTTGTTCTCCTGGGGTCCCTGTACCATGACACTTGCTGGTGCTCTACCGGTCATAGAATATAGAACAGTTCAGGCCCTTCAGCCCACAATGTTGTGCTGACCTTTTAACCCACTCCAAGATCAATCTAATCCTCTCCTCCCACATAACCCTTCATTTTTCTGTCACCTGTGTTTTTTAAATGCTCCTAATGTATCATCTTCTATCACCACCACTAGCAGGGCATTCTGCTCACCCAACACTTTGTGTATAAAACAGACCTTTGACTTCCACCCTTCCCTTTCCTCCCATCACCCCAGAGTTATTTCCCCCTAGTTTTAGCCAGTTCTACTCTGGGAAAAGTCTCTGGCTGTCCACTCTTGTCTGCCTCTTATCATCTTGTACACCTCTATCAAGTCACCTCGCATCCTCCTTCACTTCAAAGAGAAAAACCCTGGCTCGCTCAACCTATCATAGTATAAGCTGTAAGCTGGTTTGACTTTCCAAATGTTCCAAAAGATTTTGAGAGGGTGCGGAGGAGATTTACCAGGATGCTGCCTGGATTAGAGAGCATGTCTTATGAGGACAAGTTGAGCGAGATGATAAAAGGCATAGATCAAGAGGATAGGCCAGGATTGAAATGGGTAAGGTGAGGAGGCATAATATTGGAGGAAAGTATAGAGTGGAGGTCAAAGGTCTGTTTTTTACACAAAGAGTGGTGGATGTGTGGTGTTGGTGCGTGGCCAAGTGGTTAAGGCATTGGACTAGCGATCTGAAGGTCGCTAGTTCGAGCCCCAGCCGAGGCAGCGTGTTGTGTTCTTGAGCAAGGCACTTAATCACACATTGCTCTGCGACGGCACTGGTGACAAGCTGTATCAGCTTGAGTGCCCTTCCCTTGGACAACATTGGTCTCGTGGAGAGGGGAGACATGCAGCATGGGCAACTGCCAGTCTTCCACACAACCTTGCCCAGGCCTGCGCCCTGGAAACCTTCCAAGGCGCAAATCCATGCTCTCACGAGACTAACGGATGCCTATGGTGGGTGTGTGGAACATGTTGCACAAGGTGGTGGTAGATTTAAGAAACATTTAAGAAGCTCCTAGGTAGGTACATGGATGAAAGGAAAATGGAGGGCTATGTGGGAGGGACAGGCTAGACTGATCTTATAGAGTAGGTTATAAGGTCAGGCACACATCATGGGCCAAAGGGCCTGTACTGTGCTGTAGTGTTCTGTAACACAACCCGGTAAAAGTCTGCTGCTTACCTCCTCAATGCCCAGAGCCGATGGAGACTTGCCCAGTGTCATTAACATCCGGTACAGAAGGTGTGGCCTCTAAAATGTGTGCGTTTTTTGGAACTGCAAACGCTGATTTAATGTGAGAGTCTGAATGTTCTTTCCTGTCACGACTTCTTGGCGTTTAAGTCAGCTCTGTTAATGCACAGTTTCAGAAGAAAGTTAATTTATTTCTTGATTGCTGCTGATGTCAGGACTTGGGTCTTGCTGCCAAGGATACTGGTAAACAGTTTTTGAAGATTCTGACTCGTCGACTTCATTCACTTTGCCTCCAACTTCTACCCTGCCCTCAAATTGACCTGGTCCATTTCTGACACTTCCTTCCCCTTCCTCGATCTCACTGTCTCTATTTCTGGAAACAGCTTACCTACCGATGTCTATCACTAACTGACAGACTCTCACAACTATATGAACTATACCTCCTCCCACGTTATTACTTGTAAAAATGCCATCCCCTTCTCTGAATTCCTCCATCTCCACTGCATCTACTCTCAGGATGAGGCTTTTCATTCCAGAGCAAAGGAGATGTCCTGCTTTTTCAAAGAAAGGGGCTTCCCTTCCGACACCAACAATGTTACGCTCAACCACACCTCTTCCGTTTCACACACGTCTACTCTTACCCAATCCTCCCGCCACCCTACCAGGGATAGGGTTCCTCTTGTCCTCACCAACCACCCCACCAGCCTCCGCGTCCAACACATAATTCTCTGCAACCCCTGCCATCTCCAACGACATCCCACCACCAAGCACATCTTTCCCTCCCGCCCCCCCCCCACTTTTTGCTTTCCACAGGGATTGCTTCCTACGCGGCTCCCTTGTCAATTCATCCCTCCCCACCGATCTCCCTCCTGCCACTTATCATTGCAAGCAGAACAAGTGCTACACCTCCTCCCTCACTACCATTCAGGGCCCAAACAGTCCTTCCAGATGAAGCGACACTTCACCTGTGAGTCCGTTGGGGTGATATACTGGGTCAGTTGCTCCTGGTGTAGCCTTCTGTATATCAGTGAGACCCAACATCGATTGGGGGACCACTTCACCGAGCACCTACGCTCTATCCGCCAGAGAAAGCAGGATCTCCCAGTGGCCACCCAT
This sequence comes from Mobula birostris, assembly GCF_030028105.1. NCBI lineage: Eukaryota > Metazoa > Chordata > Chondrichthyes > Myliobatiformes > Myliobatidae > Mobula > Mobula birostris. The sequence continues at coordinate 1,198,006 of NC_092389.1, forward strand.
TTTAATTCCACTTCCCATTCCCATTCCAATGTGTCAGTCCGTGGCCACCTCTACTGTCGCGATGAGGTCACACTCAGGTTGGAGGAACAACACCTTGTATTCCATCTGGGTAGCCTCCAACCTGGTGGCATGAACATCGATTTCTTGAACTTCTGGTAATGCCCCCCCACCCTCGCCATTCTCCATCTCCTTTTCCTTTGCCCTCTCTCACCTTATCTCCTTACCTGCCATTGCCTCCCTCTGGTGGTCCTCTCCGTTTTCTTTCTTTCATGGCCTTCTGTTCTCTCCTGTCAGATTCCTCCCTCTCCAGCCCTGTATCTCTTCCACCAATTAACTTCCCAGCTTTTTACTTCATCCCTCCCACTCCCTCCTAGTTTCGCCTATCACCTTGTGTTTCTCCCTCCCCTCCCGCCACCCCTTTCTCTGACTTCTCATCATTTTTTTCTCCAGTCTCAGCCCAACACATCGACTGTACTCTTTTCCATAGATGCTGCCTGGCCTGCTGAGTTCCTCCAGCATTTTGTGTGTGTTGCAGTCATTTACTACGCTTGGAGAAGAAACTCGAAAGAACAAACCTTGTTTCAACAAGCAGCAAACATTCTGCTGGAAAACACAGGAGATTCTGCAGGTGCTGGAAATCCAGAGCAACACACACAAAATGCTGGAGGAACTCAGCAGATCAGGCAGCATCTATGGAAAGGAATAGTCAATGTTTTGGGCTGCAACTTTTCTGCAGGTTTTGGGTCAAGCAACCTCTCACAGAGATTCTCCAGCCACGGTGGCAGAGCAGACTCAATTGGCCTGTTGGCCTGGTAAAGCTGAGTAGACTGGACAATGGCCTAATTCTGCTCCTCTGTCTTATTGTCTGCAGGCTGTGTGTTGCTCCAGATTCCAGCCACTGCAGTTCATCAATACTGCTACTAAAAGTGACATCTTGTTCACTACTTGATGGAGTGTTGAGGACGGGGAGAAGAGTGTTGGGGGTAGCATTAGAAGAGTTGGAGGTGATGGAGTTCATTGCCATGGTATATTTAAAGTGGAGTTTGACAGGTACTTGATTAGTCTGGGTATCAAAGGTTACGGGGAGAAGGCAAGAGAACAGGGTTGAGAGGGATAATAAATCAGCCGTGATGGAATGGTGGAGAAGACTTGATGGGCCGAATGGCCTAATTCAGCTCCTGTGTCTTATGGCCTCATGGTCTTATATTGGAAGAAGAAAGTATGGGACGGGTACCTTTAGATCATTGTCCAGTCTACTCAGCTTTGCCAGGCCAACTGGGCGTACAAAGCAAACCACAGGTTGCTGGAGAAATTCAGAGACGTAGGAGATTCTGCAGATGCTGGAAATCCAGAGTAACACGTACAACATGCTGGAGGAACTCAGCAGGTCAGGCAGTATCTATGGAGAAGAATAAACAGTCAATGTTTCCAACTTCTGGTAGCCACTCCCCTCTATCCCCACATCCACTTTTTTTGTTTTCTTCCCAATTCTGGGGGCCCCTCTAGCCCCTTCTCTTCCCCTCACCTGTCATTATGACCTGCCCATTACCTTCCTCCAGTTCCCCACCTCCTACCCTTTATTCCATTGTCTTCTGTGATATTCTTTCTGCTTCAGCCATTTATCTCTTCCAACTGTTCTGTCCCAGCTTCTCACTTCAGTCCCCCTCCCCCACCTCACACCTTCCCCCTCCCCCACCTCACACCTTCCTCCCCCACACTTCCCCCTTCCCCACCTCACACCTTCCCCCTCCCCATCCCACACCTTCCTCTCCCCCACCTCACATCTCCCCCCACACCTTCCCTCTCCCCCACCCCACACTTTCCTCCTCCCCCACCTCACACCTTCCCCCTCCCCATCCCACACTCCCCCCCACACCTTCCCCCTCGCCCACCTCACACCTTCCCCCTCCCCCACCCCACACCTTCCCCCTCCCCCACCTTCACCTATCACCTGCCAGCTAGTCTGCCCCTCCCCCCTCCCACCTTCCTATTCTGGCTTCTTCCTCCTTCCTTTCCAGTCCTGACGAAGGGTCTCGACCCAAAACGTCGACTGTTTATTCTTTTCCAGAGACACTGGCTGACCTGCTGAGCTCCTCCAGCATTTTGTGTGTGTTGTTGAAGAAACTTAGCAGGCCAGTCAGCATCAGTGGGGGGATTTTTTATTTTATTTCAAAATAGATATTATTTATGAATAAAAAAATACACAAAAGGAAGAAACAGTGGAAAACAAACTTTGCATTCTTGTACATTATGTTTTGTAAACTTTAAAGAGAGAGGGGGAAAACACAAACAGACATTGCATCATGACCCCCTTTCATTGTTTGCGGGCTTCCCCACCCAATTCCTGCCCCTCAGTGTGGTCCTTTACACTGCTGAGCCCAGACCCTTCATCTGGACTGAAGGAGAGGAGAGGGGATGCTCAGGTTATAGCAGAGAGTTGAGGACGGAGGGGTGGGTGGAGGATGGAAGGGTGGGTATCCATAGCCAGCGGTGATAGGTGCATAGAGACAAGAAATCCTGCAGGTGCTGGAAATTTGGAGCAATGTTGGATGTGTGGGAGGCAGCAAGGCCAAGCAGGAAATATCTTCCTGTAAATCTCATTAAGCAGGTGCATATAGTGAAATGTGGGTGAGTATTTGGACAAAGGCAGGGTGGAGACAACCATGTGGCATAATGCAGTGATAACTCTACAGGTTTGAAGATAATCCAGTGTGAAGGGCTGCTGAGACAGGATTATTAGAAGGAAATACAGAGGGTGGAGGAGCAGGGATATTATCTTGCAGTTATATAAATTGTTGGTGAGGTGCAGTTATAAAGATAAAAATTAGCTTGCTTTGTCACACGTACATCAAAACATCTAAGCATGCAGTGAAATGCATCATTTGCGCCAAATAAAAATTAGCAAGGATTGTGCTGGGGACAGTCTGCAAACTTCACCATGCTTCCAGCGCCAACTCCCTAACCTGAACCGTAGGCGTGGGAGGAAACCGGAGCACCCGGAGGAAACCCACGCGGTCACGAGGAGAACGTACAAACTCCTAACAGACAGCGGTGGGAATCGAATGGCAATTGGTGATCAGTGGTGCTGTATAGCGCTTGCATTAACCATTACGCTACCGTGCTGCCTTCAGTCACTTGAAGGATTGTGTACAACTTTGGTCACCTTGCCGTAGAAAAGACATTGTCAAGCTGGAGAGGGTGCAGGAGAGATTTACGAGGATGCTGCCTCGACTAGAGGGCCTGAGTTATAGGAAGAGGTTGGCCTTTAGTCCCTGGAACTCGGGAGAGTGAGAGGTGACCTCATAGGAAGCTTATAAAATCGTGAGCGGTGCCAATAAGGTGGACAGTCATAGTCTTTTCTCCAGGACTGAGGAGCCCAAAACTCGAGGGCACCGATTAAAATAAGATGGGAAAGATTTACAAGAGACCTGAGAGGTGAGATCTTCACACAGGGCAGTGAATACCTGGAATGAGTTGCCAGAGTAAGTGGTCAAGGTGAATACAGTTGCAACAAATAAGAGGCATTTGGATAGGTACCTGGAGGGGAGGGGATTGCAGAGCTATGGACTGAGTGTGGATAATTGGGATTAGCAGGGAGGATGATGTGGTCAGCATGGACCAGTTGAGATGAAGGGCCTGTTTTCATTCTATGACTCTAAGATAGTGATGGGGAGGAGTGGATAGCAGGGATGGTGTGGAAGTGGAAGATGGATTGAGTGGAAGAAGTAGGAAAGGGAGAACTTGGAGCTGGTGGAATGGGTAGGAGAAAGGGATGGACATAGGGTTACCTGTAATGGAAGAACTCAATATTCATGCCACTGAGCTAGAGGCTACACCCATGTAAATGAGGTAGTGTTCATTGAGCTTGTGTTTGGCCTTGCTCTGACAGTGGAAAGATCAATGTGAAGGTGGTTGGAAGAGTTAAAATGGCTGGCAACCAGCTTTATGAACAGAGATGAGAGCATAGTCATGCTCTGTTGCTAGTTAGGGCTCCTGCCTGAGGCTTGCCTAGAGGATGGAGTTGTTTCAGGGGTGGTGAGGTGTACCAAGTTTGGATTTCCATCCTTTATACAAGAGAGAAGGCTGAATTATACCATAAGATGATAAGACATAGGAGCAGAATTAGGCTATTCAGCCCATCGAATCTGCTCTGCCATTCCATCATGGCTGATCCTGGATCCCACTCAACCCCATACACCTGCCTTCTTGCCATATCCTTCGATGCCCTGACTGATCAGGAAATATCAATTTCCGCCTTAAATATACTCACGAACTTGGTCTCCACCGCAGTCTGTGGCAGAGCATTCCACAGATACACTACTCTCTGGCTAAAAAAATTCCTCCTTACCTCTGTATTGAAAGACTTCCCCTCAGCCTGTGCCCTCTAGTTCTGGATACCCCCGCCACAGGAAACATCCTCTCCACATCCACCCTATCTAGTCCTTTCAACATTCAGTAGGTTTCAATGAGATCCTCCCACATTCTTCTAAGTTCCAGTGAGAGAATTCAGTAAAAAACTTGGGCCAGTGACAAAGTCCATCTTGAGGTAATCCGAGCATAACTACAAACAAAACGGAACCAGGAAGCTCCTGCAAGGTCTACTCGGTATCCGAGTGGTTAATACTTCGTGCAGAACATTCTTCCTCTCCGTCTCACTTTCCAGAGCACCTTTGGTCATTTTTTTGCATCTGAAAAATGCTTGGCAGCAAGAGTATAAAATATCCGAAGCAGTTTGGATTCATCCCATCTGTTTGTTCATTTGCAGAAGTTCAGACAAACTCTGTAATTAACCCTTCAAGTTCTGGCTGTTATTTTTGATGTACAATAGAATAGTCCTTTTGATATAAAATACAAGAGAGCTCAGAAAATCCTATTCACAGTCATTGGGTATTCATTATTAAAGATCTGGGATCATTTAGCAGTCATAATACACACTCAATGCAGTGGCCACTTTATTAGGTACCTCCTCCACCTAATAAAGTGGTCACTGAGTGTATGTTCATGATGTTCTGCTGCTGTAGTCCATCCACTTCAAGTTTCAATGTGTTGTGTGTTCAGAGATGGTCTCCTGCACACCACTGTTGTAACATGTGGTTATTTGGGTTACTGTCACCTTCCTGTCAGCTTGAACCAGTCTAGCCATTCTGCTTTGACCTCTCTCAATAACAAGATATTTTCTTTATGGAACTGCTACTCACTGGATTTTTTTTTTGTTTTTTTTTACACCGTTCTCTGTAAACTCTAGAGACTGTTGTGTGTGAAAATCAGAGGAAGTCAGCAGTTTCTAAGATACTCAAACCACCCTATCTGGCACCAACAATCATTCCACGGTCAAAGTCATTTAGATTACATTTCTTCTCCATTCTGGATGTTAGGTCTGAACAACAGCTGAACCTCTTGACCATGTCTGCATGCTTTTATGCAGTGAGTTGCTGCCACATGATTGACTAATTAGATATTTGCATTAACGAGCAGATGTACAGGTGTACCTAATAAAGTGGCCACTGAGTGTCGAACAGCAGACCAGGTCACCTGTTTGAATCCTCAGATTGAAGTGAAATGGTAGCTTAATGGTTGTTACTGGATCAGTAATATGAAGGCATGAACTAAAGATTTGGTGAAGTGAGTTCAATTCCATCTCAAAAGTGGTTTGGAAATTAACTTTGGTTAACTAAATAAATCTGGTATAAAATATCAGGGATGGCTATGTTATGTTTGTAGTTATGCTCAGTTTATCTCAAGATAGGGTTTGACATTAACATGAAATTCTGAAATGTCACCAAAACCCATTTGGTTTACTCGTAAACAAAAGCGATCCTGCAGATGCTGGAAATCTTAAGCAACACACACAAAGTACTGGAGGAACTCAGCAGGTCAGGCAGCGTCTATGGAGAGGAATAAAGGAAGAGACTCTTCAGCAGCACTGTTCTTTAAGCAAGGAAATTTGCTGCCCTTACAAGTTTGGTTTGTCTCTGACACTTGCTGTGTGGTTAGCACTTAACCGACCAAAAATTTCACCAAGAAATTCATCCTTCGACTGTAGTTCTACACACACAAAATTGCAGTGTCATTCTCTGCTTGTAAGTGTCATTCCAATGAAGACAATAAAAGAGCATGCTGGAGCTGTTGTATAGCATGTAAATGGTCCCAATGGTGAATGGATTTCAAGGCGTTAATGATTTGTCGCCACCATTAGAAAACAACCACAACTCGTTTATGTAGCAAAAATGTTCCAAGATCCTCCATGGAAGAAGTATAATTTTAAAATGGTCACCAAGCCACATAAGGAGATCTTGGTGCTTCGTTGATTATTGGCACAGATACCAAGATACAGTGAAAAGCATTTGCTTGCATGCCATCCAGACAGATCATTCTGCACATTAGTACATCAAGTTAGTATAAAAGGAAAGCAAAGCAGAAGGAAGAATGCTGTGATACAGTTACAAAGTCATTGAGTCATACTGTATGGAAGCAGGGCCTTTGGCCCAACTCATCCGTGCCGATCACAGTTCCCTCTCAGCTGGCCCCAAGTGCCTGTGTTTGTTTCAAATCCCTCTAAACCCCTCCTATCCATGTACGTCTTTCAAATGTGTTGTTAGGGTCACAGAGAAAGTGCAATGCTAGTAGACAATTAAAGTTCAAGGGTAGATTGAGAGATCAAGGGTTCATCTTTATCACTTAAGAGTCTTATAACAGTGGGATCGAACTAAACATGAGACCAGTGTACACGTTATACTTTTGTATCTTCTGCCTGATGGAAGAAGGAAGAACGAATGACCAAGGTAGGAGAGGTTGCCTGCTTTCCTGAGGCAATGGGAAGGGTGGACAGAGTGAATGAAGGGTTGGTCAATTAAGTGGGTTTCAAAGAGTGACTTGGAGGATGAGGGAATTTCAGCAGGTCCGCGTGGTAACATAACAGTTACATACCACTACTACAGTGCCAGCGACCTGATTTCACTTCCGCCACGGTCTGTAAGAAGCTTGTAGCATGCGTTTCCTCAAGTGCTCCGTTTTCCACACACATTCCAAAGATGTATGGGTTGAAAGGTTGATTGTTCACAAGGGATCTTTGGGCCAGAAAGGCCTGTCACTGTGCCATATCTCAAAATAAACAGATATATAGACACATGTAGCGTTGGCACAGCTGCCAATGGATACCTACTTTGGGTTCTGCAGGGTATCATCACATCCCAGCTGTAAATACAGTCTAAAGACCTGACTTCCAAATATGAGATAAGAGTAATGCCCTTAATATCAAGACAAGTGGTATTGAAGAGTTCCATTAAAAATGAGATCAGTGGACATCTAAGGGAAAAGACTATGGAGTTCTACCTTGAAGAAAGGAAAATGATGACAATCATTGGAAGCCAAGTATCCCAGCCCCTAGAAGGAGTTCCTCAGGGCAGTGTTCCTGAGCCAAAACACCTTCACTTGGTTCATCAATCACCTCATCTTGTTTACGTAGGATCACAAATGGAGATATTCACCATTGATTGCACAATCTTCAATTCCAATCTCAGCTCTGAGCAAGTGGACCATTCCATGCCTGTTGGCAGAAAGATAACATGTCAGCATTGGCTGATAAGTTGCAAATAATATTTGTGCCAGCAAGAAATGTCTGCCACAAGACAGATACTCAGATATAACCTACCCTTAGTATCCATTACCAAACCTCTCACCCTCAACTTCCTGGAGATCAGCATTAACCAGCTGAATTAGCCACATAAACACAGTATCTACATGAACAAGTGAGGGTCTAGGTATCCTGCAGAAGCTGGCTGGGCTCCTGGACACCCAGTCTTATTCCACACCATCTGCAAGGCATAAGCTAGCACTGTGCTGGATTGTTCTTTGCTTATCTGGATCAGTGCAGTCCCAAAAGCACTCAAAAAGCCAGACCATCCAGGACAAAGCAGCTGATTGATTGGGCCACATCTACCACCTTAACAATTCATTTCTTTTACCATTTGCACACTGTGACTTAATGTTTAAAATCTATAAAATGCGCTGCAGTTTCTCGCCCTTTGTTCCAAACCCAGGATGTATACCATCAAGAGGATAAGGAATACAGGCAAATGGGGACTCTGTCACCTTTGTTACATCCACCAGAAAAACCAGGCTTTCCCAGTGGCCATTTTAATTCCAATCCCCATTCCCTTCCGACATTTGGTCATTTGGTCCATGCCCTCCACTACTGCAAAGGTGAGGCCACTGTCAAGTTGGAGGAGCAACACCTCATATTCTGTCTGGGTAGCCTCCAACCTGATGGCATGAAAATCCATTTCTCTAGCTTCTAGCCATTTCTCCCCCTCCCTCTTCTCTTTTTTTCCATTCTCCATTTTGGCTTCCCTCTTACCCCTTCTCTTTTCCTCACCTGCCCATCACTTTCCTCTCGTGCCTTTCCACCTTTCCCTTCTCCCCTGATCCACTCTCCTAACAGATTCTTTCTTCTTCAGTCCTTTACTTCTTCCACTTCCCAGCTTCCCAGTTTGTCCCCCTCTGCCGCCTCTCCCCGCTCACCTGCTTTCATCTTGGACTCTTTCCCCACCCCACCATCTTATTCTTATTCCTTTTTTTCCAGTCCTTGAGAAGGGTCTAAGTCCGAAACATTGACTGTCCATTCCTCTCCATAGATGCTACCTGCCCTGCTGAGTTCCTCCAGTATTTTACGTGTATTGCTGTTGTCACCTATGGGTTCCTCTTTAAACTGCAAACTACCTTGAGCAGAAAATATATTGTCTTTCCTTGATCATCTCCACCTTGGACCTCCCTACCCAACAGCATTGCAGAAATGTCTTCTCTAGGAGGACAGTTGTGGTTCAGGGAGGGTCAGCAACTAGAGATGGGTCCTACCAGTGATACACTCTTTCCAAAGATAAATTAATAGAGAATAAGCAAGAGGGCATTACCTAAGGAGTGCAGAGATCTTCTGTAGTTCTGGACTCTGCAAGAGATTACAGGGAGGGAAGAGACCATGGAGAGAAGTTTGAAGGTGTCTGATAGCCTTAAGAATTCTGGAGATACAAGAGACTGCAATGCTGGAATCAGGAGCAGCTCACAATCTGCTGGTGGAACTCAGTGAGGTGGAAGAAAGTAAATATCAGTTTTTCCTGTCAAACCCCTGTTTCTGGACTGACAGAGAATCTCTGCATTGAAGTCTCATTCCTTCTGCAGGCTTTCAACAATTCCTTGCTTCCCACTGATGCTCCTCAACCCGCTGAATTCCTGTAGCATCTTGTTTGTTCAAATGTTTATTTTAGTGACAAAGTATGCATGTACAATACAACTCTGGTATTCATCCTCTCCAGAAAGCCATGATACATAGAAAAACCACGAGAAAAGGCATCAACCTCCTCCCTGCACGAAAAGGAAAAAAGAAACAGAACTCCCAAGCACCACCCCCCTCTTGCACAAAAAACTAACAGATTGCCCACATGAAAAATGGCAGCTGGAACATCAAAATACCCAAACCCCCAACCCCCTCCCTTGCAAAAAAGAACAGAAACAAAAGCATCAAACCCCCCAACCCCTTCTCTCACACACAAAATCTAACAGATCACCCACGTAGAAAATCCAACAAGAACATCAGACCCCAAATACCCCAACCTCTCCCTTGCACAAAAACTAATATATCGCGCCCCCCCCCCGAAACCCCAACCCGCCAATCGGCAACAAGAAAAAAAACACCAAAAATTGAAAGAGAGCAATATAAGCTACAGTCCAATAATGACATAAATCTGAGAATTTTGAAAACATTCTCCTGTCAGAATCAAGGAAAGTGGACGCTCGAACTCAGTACTTCCCTGTAGAGCCACCACCACACTGTCGACCTGTGGCCTTCTAAATGCTGCCAACCTGGCTACCAACTGCCGGCCCGTGCCCTCCATGGAGAGTGACCACTGACCTCCACATTTGCTTCAGTGCTTCAACCTTCCTTGATGCTTCGAAGTGGAGTCAATTGTGGCCCCGTGCCCTGTCTCTGGTCTTTTGCAAAAGGCAACTCATACTCATGGTCCTTTCCGAGGACAGCATAAGGTTAGGTCATTCGACCGAACTCCAAGCTGCATGTCACAGGCGAAACACAATCAAGACAAAAAGAAGGTGTAGAAACAATGAAATAATTGAAGAGATTGACTATATGGAAGATGTCACTTGAGGAATGGTTCTTCACTGGCGCCATCTTGACCGGAAGCCAAGAATTGTTTGTTGCTCTCCTGGACTGGTTAGATGGCTCCAGCATCTTGTTTCTTGCTCTTTGGACTGGTTGACTTCTTCCACCACTTGTGTTCTGAACATTATTATCTTATCCTTTGTACTAAATTGTTAACATTTCTGATTTTTTTTGAATGTGCTAAACTGACCACTCCGAGACTTGGTTTCCCAACCAAACAGAGAAGTGATTTTATTCGGATTGCAGTACATTTGAGTATTATTTGCCAATTCCTTTAACCCCGCAGTAGAGGGTTATTGCCATGAGTGATTGGCAATTGAGCACACAAAGTTCCTCAGATGTTTCCAGAGCCAGATACAGAAATGTGGCAAACAGCCAGATGTTTCTGTATCATAAACAAAATGCGTAGTTATGGATTGTGAACCTGCCAAGCAGAAACATCAGCTGATGCCAGAGAGAGGAGTAAAATAGGACCATAAGACACAGGAGTCGAATTAGGCCATTTGACCCATTGAGTCTGCTCCACCATTCCATCATGGCTCTTTTTTCCCTTCTCAACCCCATTCTCCTGTCTTCTCCACATAACCTTTGATGCTCTGATAAATCTAGAACCTATCAACCTCCACTTTAAATATACCCAATGACTTGGCCTCCATAGACATCCTGATGCTGCAGGGAGTCAGTTGATGGGGATGAGTTTGACATGACTGACAGGAAATATCAAACCCAGGCTAGGTTGAGTACTGCCTCATTGCTGGGTATGTGCCAATCAATTAGCAATTGTACCACTTTTAATAAAGCTTGAGGCCCAGATCAGTGCCTTTGTAATGTTGTCAAGTTAATACACATTCTCTACGGTATATGGAGCAGCAGTATACTCCTGCAGCCTATTTGAATAATGCACCCTTCCAGTCTTGATATCGGGTCTCACACTGAAATGTCAACTGTTTATTCGGCTCCATAGATAATTCCTGACCTGCTGAATTTCTCCAGCGTTTTGTGTGCATTACTCCAGATTTCCAAAATATTGTGTTTATGCACCCTCTGGTGTTTGCAGTATCCAGCCCCTCACTCTCGAGTGCCAGAAGAGTAGCATCCTTCCCTATGGAGCTTTCACATTGGCTGTGTAGGGTTCAATGTGAACCTTAGTACATACTCTACTCTGCAGCAGTGAATATGCACGCGCCTGGAAACACCTGCAGCCGTTACCCCTTCTAACCTCTTGTATCCTGAGCCCTGTCCAGCCGCAGAGGATCCACCTCCTGGAACGCTGGTGAATTCCCAAACTCTCCATGATGATGTTCCAAGGTGGTGCTGATCTGTGACTTCCATCACAGCTCAGATTTAGTTGTTTTTCAATTTTTTTTAGGTTTGTAAGGATGGTTTGGGGGTTCAGAAAGGGGAGTTAGGATTTAGGGACAGGAATGTGGGGAAATTAGAGATCATGCCAGAGTCTAAGTCTCTGCTCCATATTCAAAGACCAGCAATGTGGACATGGCTCATTCATCATTGTTGCTTAGAAAACCTACAGCATAATACAGGCCCTTCAGCCCACAAAGCTGTGCCGAACATGTCCTAACCTTAGAAATTACCTAGGGTTACATGGCCCTCTATTTTTCTAAGCTCCATGTACCTATCCAGGAGTCTCTTAAAAGACCCTATTGTATCCACCTCCACCACCATTGCCAGCAGCCCATTCCACGCACTCACCACTCTCTGCGTAAAAATCTTAGCCCTGAAATCGCCTCTGTACCTGCTTCCACACACCTTAAACCTGTGCCCTCTTGTGGCAGCCATCTCAGCCCTAGGAAAAAGCCTCTGACTATCCACACGATCAATGCCTCTCATCATCATATACACCTCTATCAGGTCACCTCCCATCCTCCGTCGCTCCAAGGAAAAAAGGCCGAGTTCACTCAACCTATTCTCATAAGGCATGCTCCCCAATCCAGGCAACATCCTTGTAAATCTCCTCTGCACCCTTTCTATGGTTTCCACATCCTTCCTGTAGTGAGGCGACCAGAACAGAGCACAGTACTCCAAGTGGGGTCTGATCAGGGTCCTATAAAGCTGTAATATTACCTCTCGGTGCTTAAACTCAAACCCACGGTTGATGAAGGCCAATGTACCATATGCCTTCTTAACCACACAGTCAACCTGCGTAGCAGCTTTGAGCGTCCTATGGACTCAGACCCCAAGATCCCTCTGATCCTCCACACTGCCAAGAGTCTTACCATTAATACTATATTCTGCCATCATATTTGACCTACCAAAATGAACGTCCTCACACTTATCTGGGTTGAACACCATCTGCCACTTCTCAGCCCAGTTTTGCATCCTATCGATGTCCTGCTGTAACCTCTGACAGCCCTCCACACTATCCACAACACCCCCCAACCTTTGTGTCATCTGCAAACTTACTAACCCATCCCTCCACTTCTTCATCCAGGTCACTTATAAAAATCATGAAGAGAAAGGGTCCCAGAACAGATCCCTGAGGCACACCACTTGTCACCAACCTCCATGCAGAATATGACCCATCTACAACCACTCTTTGCCTTCTGTGGGCAAGCCAGTTCTGGATCCACAAAGCAATGTCCCCTTGGATCCCATGTCTCCTTACTTTCTCAATAAGCCTTGCATGAGGTACCTTGTCAAATGCCTTGCAGAAATCCATACACTACATCTACTGCTCTATCTTCATCAATGTGTTTAGTCACATCCTCAAAAAATTCAATCAGGCTCATAAGGCACAACCTGTCTTTGACAAAGCCTTGCTGACTATTCTGAATCATATTATGCCTCTCCAAATGCTCATAAATCCTGCCTCTCAGGATCTTCTCCATCAACTTACCAACCACTGAAGTCAGACTCACTGGTCTATAATTTCCTGGGCCATCTCTACTCCCTTTCTTGAATAAGGGAACAACATCTGCAACCCTCCAATCCTCTGGAACCTCTCCTGTCCCCATTGATGATGCAAAGATCATTGCCAGAGGCTCAGCAATCTCCTTCCTCGCCTCCCACAGTAGACTGGGGTACATCCCATCCGGTCCCGGTGACTTATTGAACTTGATGCTTTCCAAAAGCTCCTTAATATCCTCTTTATTAATATCTATGTGCCCAAGCTTTTCAATCCACTGTAAATCATCCCTACAATCGCCAAGATCCTTTTCCATAGTGAATACTGAAGCAAAGTATTCATTAAGTACCTCTGCTATCTCCTCCGGTTCCATACACACTTTTCCACTGTCACACTTGATTGGTTCTATTCTCTCATGTCTTATCCTCTTGCTCTTCACATACTTGTAGAATGCCTTGGGATTTTCCTTAATATTCTCCGCCAAGGCCTTCTCATGACCCCTTCTGGCTCTCCTAATTTCATTCTTAAGCTCCTTCCTGTTAGCCTTATAATTTTCAAGATCTCTATCATTACCTAGTTTCTTGAACCTTTTGTAATCTCTTTTTTCCTTCTTGACTAGATTTTCAACAGCCTTTGTACACCACGTTCCTGTACCCTACCATCCTTTCCCTGTCTCATTGGAACGTACCTATGCAGAATGCCATGCAAATACCCCCTGAACATTTGCCACATTTCTGTCATACATTTCCCTGAGAACATCTGTTCCCAATTTATGCTTCGAAGTTTTTGCCTGATAGCCTCGTATTTCCCCTTACTCCAATTAAACGCTTTCCTAACTTGTCTGTTCCTATCCCTCTCCACTGCTATGGTAAAGGAGATAGAATTGTGATCACTATCTCCAAAATGCTCTCCCACTGAGAGACCTGACACCTGACCAGGTTCATTTCCCAATACTAGATCAAGGACAGCCTCTCCTCTTGTAGGCTAATCTACATACTGTGTCAAGAAACCTTCCTGAACACACCTAACAAACTCCACCCCATCTAAACCCTTTGCTCTAGAGAGATGCCAATCAATATTTGGGAAATTAAAATCTCCCACCACGACAACCCTGTTATTGTTACACCTTTCCAGAATCTGTCTCCCTATCTGCTCCTCGATGTCCCTTTTACTATTGGGTGGTCTATAGAAAACACCCAGTAGAGTTATTGACCCCTTCCTATTCCTAACTTCCACCCACAGAGACTCTGTAGACAATCCCTCCATGACTTCTTCCTTTTTTGCAGCCGTGACACTATCCCTGATCAACAGTGCCATGCCTCCATCTCTTTTGCCTCCCTCCCTGTCCTTTCTGAAACATCTGAAGCTTGGCACTTGTGCCCCTGAGCCATCCAAGTCTCTGTAATGGCCACAACATCATAGCTCCAAGTACTGATCCACGCTCTAAGCTCATCCTCTTTGTTCACAATACTCCTTGCGTTAAAATAGACACATCTCAAACCATCGGTCTGAGCATGTCCTTTCTCTATCACCTGCCTATCCTCCCTCTCACACTGTCTACAAGCTTTCTCTATTTGTGAGCCAACTGCCCCTTCCTCCGTCTCTTCAGTTTGGTTCCCACTCCCCAGCAATTCTAGTTTAAACTCTCCCCTTGAACGAGCCAAGGAGCGGGAGAAGGAGGCAGAGTGAGACCGCGAGTCGGAAAGGAAGTGGGAGCACAGCCGGGGTCGGGAACGTCGGGAGACCAAGAGACACAGTCAGAGCCGCAGCACGTCCAGCCAAGACCACAGCCGGTGCTGACCCCCAGGGACTGAGGGTCTGCCTGTCCCAGAAGGAGATAAAAAGGAGCGACACACACACACATCTAGATGGAGTGCACTCGTGGCGCTAGCAAAAAGGACACGTGAGGCAAAAAGGAAAATAAGAGGAGAACAGGGCTTAATTAACATAACAAAGATGGCGATGATTGGAACCATTACAGCATTTGATAGTGGCATTGAAGGTTGGGCAATTTACATTGAAAGAGTGGAGTTATCTTGTGACGCTAACGGTGTTAAGGATGAAAGAAACCCGGCTTCTTACTCAGGCTGCGTCCACACTAGACTGGATAAATCCGTAACCGAAGCTTTTTCTCTTTGTTTTGACCCTCCATCCACATTGAAACGGCATTTTCCTCCCCTGAAAACGGAGCTTTTTCAGAAACACACCCCAGAGTGTTTAAATCTGAAAACGCTGGTTGGGCATTGTACTGCGTACGGGGTAACTGGCTATTTTTAAAACGCTGTCATGACGTGCCGGAACAAATGGTGGCGGCAGCGCAACATTTCATTGTTTTCTTGAACGCAACCTCCAACACCATAACAACAATATCTGACAATAGATGTGTAACAGCCTAATGTAACATTGTATGGAAATACAAGGTAACACTGATGCAGACATGTTTTATACATTTAACAAGGTGCTTTAGTAACGTATTGCTTGTGCAAACATTCAATAGATGCAGTTGTCACTTTTGCCCAGTAACTCGTTTTATTGCACATGTTAAATACAGCAAAATAATACACAAAGACTCGGCAAAAGTAAAGGCAAACAAATGAGGTAACAGCAAATTTCACTTTTGCCCAGTAACAAGCCTTATTGCATTTAGTTGTAGCTGTCATCCCTTTCATCGGTGAAGAGACTGTGGCTGTAGGAAATGTTTCTGGACAAACACGCACCAAGTCTTTCGTTTGGCAATTTCCTTAAGTTTTTCTAGTCTGTAACTGGACAAACGCGCACCAAGTATACCGTTTCCTCCTCGCTTGTTTTCTGTGTGTCCTGTGCATGCCCAGTAGGAGAAGTTTTGCCCAAGTATCTGTTTTAATGTGGACAGAGGTATTTTTAAAAACGCCTGATGTGGACGCTTGTTGTTCTTACACGAAACCTGCGTTTTCAAAATTATCCGGTCTAGTAGCTGGACGTAGCCTCAGTATTATGGGAGCAAAAACATACGGCCTGCTATGGAGCTTGTTAGCCCCTGAAAAGCCAGCTGACAAAATGTTCAAGCAAATAGTAGACACTCTCCAACAGCACTTAAACCCCAAACCACTGGTCATTGCTGAAAGATTTAAATTTCACAGTCGGAATCAGGGCAAAAATGAAAACATTTCTGAATATTGTGCTGAATTGCGCAAATTATCAGAACATTGTCAATTTGGGGCTGGTCTATCAGACGCATTGAGGTACAGGTTAGTGTGTGGCATGCACTGTGAAACCACACAGAAGAAGCTTCTGTGTGAAAGAGGCCTTACATTCGAGAAAGCGCTAAACATTGCAATATCAATGGAAACAGCAGCACAGGGTGCTTCCGAGATACAACAAAAATCTCTGGAATATGCCACAAATAAAATGTCACTGAACAGAAATGAAGGAAGGAAATGTTACCGTTGTGGGAACAGGTCACATGACCCTGACGACTGTTGGTTTAAAGATAAAGAATGCAGAAACTGTGGCAGACAGGGCCACACTGGCAGAGTATGCAAAGCTAGTAAACAGCAGAAAAAGGGCAAAATACAGAGAAACAAAAAACCCCAGAAAGGAAAATACAACAATGTACACAAAATGGAAGAAGGCAGTTCCAATGAAAGCAGTTCTGATGAAAGTGAATTGTCTTGTCTGCAACTTCACAGCGTGAAAGAGACAGATGATCGAAGAGTAATAAGGATCACTCCACAAGTGGCGGGCGTGAGACTGAAAATGGAGGTGGACACAGGCTCAGCTTTAACAGTGATCTCTGTACACGACTACAAACGACTGTTTTCTCACATACCTCTGAAATGAACTAAACTACTGCTAAAGACTTACCCAGGACAGAAAGTGCGTCCCAAAGGTAAAATTAAAGTGACAGTGACCTATGGAGACAAAACACAGCAGCTGAACCTCTATGTACGGAAAAATGGAGGACCACCATTGCTGGGACGTGAATGTCTCAGGAAAATCCAGTTGGATTGGCACACCATCAAGGCACTAGATGTGTCAACAAAGGAGGGCAGCTCGGCGGGGAAGATATCTGCAGCTCTCCTCTCACCCATTGTCGACTATTACAACGATGAGGAGGAGCTAGCCAGCGTCGACGACGAGGCCGAATGCAGTATCCGCGGCCGCGACTCGGATGAAGATACAGAGGATGCAAGGGAGACAGATATTGCCAATAAGCAGGATGATGAAGACCACCTGGAAGTAAAAGAGAAGATGTACCAGGAGAAATTGACATCTTTCAAAAGACAGCTACTGCAGTTACAGGAAGGCACTTTACAGGAGTGTCAGAAAAGGATGAAGAAACTAGGTCAACAAA
The DNA here is from genome assembly GCF_030028105.1 of Mobula birostris. Taxonomy (NCBI): domain Eukaryota; kingdom Metazoa; phylum Chordata; class Chondrichthyes; order Myliobatiformes; family Myliobatidae; genus Mobula; species Mobula birostris. The sequence goes on from NC_092389.1 coordinate 1,215,373, forward strand.
ACAAGGAAGGAATACGAAATGCAGAGCTTTTTCTGCAACTGGAGACAGAACAAGTGGAAAGGAATTATATTAAAGAGAAGAAAGCAGCTGTGAAGGAATCTGAAGATTGAGTTAGAGGAAAAGTAAAAGATGATTGAGAATGAGAGGCTAACAATGGAACTCACAGGAGATTCTATGGAGGTAAAGCCAATAATGACTAGGAAACTAAGTAGGGGACCTAATGACCCTGCTCCAATTACAGACAAAAGACAAAAACCTGCACCTGCACTGTTAAATTACTTGTTAACAGATGAACAGATAATGGAAGATCAGCAAACTCTCAATAAGCTTAAATCTCTGAAAAGTCCAGCATCTCCGTCTTCTCCTGAGCATCTTCCCAGCACTCCTGCTGAATCACCAGCACAAAGATATGGAGCACGAATAGAAGATGGAAAGTTATATTACGATAAGAGAAGGTATCATAAAGGTCAGGCTATCTATTCGGAATCTAAGGAGAATACGAAGATTAGCTGTGTAATTAGCTCAGTTGGAAGAAATGAGACATGGGTAAGGAAGACAAGTGATAGCACAAAGATGCGTATATATCTAGGACAGCTGCACAGAGCAGTCTTCATTATATGGAGGTGATCTGCTGCCTAGAACTCTTAGCAAGTTGGAGGCGCACATCTTCTTAACTCCCTATGCTCAGAGGTCAACTGTTCATGACTTTTATACGGAAATCTGTATTAAAACAAACAAGTTTATTGACAGACATTAACCGGAGAGGCAGAGAAGACCCCCCCGCCAGAGACTTGAGTTATAAGTGGGTCTTACACCAAAAGTAAAAAAAAAGGCTTGTTATAATTTGATATTATTATGTTACTTTGTTATAATTTAACATTATTAAGTTACTAAGTAAACAAATGGTAGGCATTGGTATGTTAAGGGTAAACATATTTGTTTTGCATAGTGCTCCAGTAAAAAAAACAGTTGATGCACTATTAAAGTAAAAAGGGAGGAGTGTACTGTATAGCCTACAGTAGAATAAGGGACTACTTTATGTTGTAGTAATATGTCATTGCATGCGCTATTAGGTGCGTATGGATCTGTATATATGTGCGTTAAAGTTCGGACTCTGCCCGTAAAGAACCATGAAACTTATCTCCCGTCTCCAGCGTTTTTATTAATAGCATTGTTGTGTAACCAGGCCACATACACAACAGTCTCTTTTTAAACTCTTCTCGCTGTTCTAACTAGCTGACTTCTATGCGCTTACACAGTCGCGCTTGTTGGATGTCAGACTGGCAGAGAGTGGACGAATGACCCCCCCCCCCCCCCCCCGGCTAGGCTAATGAGTCATCAGCAGGCCGAATGTGTCGGTGTACATGTGATAAATAATACTAATAATCTTGAATCTTGAAGTGACTATGAGTACATTCAACCAGGGAAGGCATGGTGTACCGGCAGAAACCACTGGCTAATAGTGTCAGGAGCTGAGTCTGAGGAAAGAAAGCTGTTGTCTAACTTCTTCTGGGATGAAGTAAACACTAAGCCCACCTTCAAATGGTTACCACCGGCAGTCAAGCGATCTCATGCCTGCCCACTGGGTTTAATATCTAATTGTTATTTATCACTTCTGGCTTAAAGACAGTGGAAGGAACATTTCTACTGAAAATTTATCTGGGAGGAAATGTGATGCAAACTTTTAAATTAAACAAGAGGCTGCTTCAGTGTTGTTGCTGGTCGACAGCCAAGTTACTCTGCTTCTTGACCATTTAAGGCAATGTTAGTGCTCCAAACACGGGTGATAATAAAATGTAGATGGAGGCTGGCTGTCAAAGAGCACCCAGAACTTGAATTATCAGAGCCTTTCCAATACACTCGGCAAGAGACTGCCAACTCATTGTTGCATCCGCAGCTTTTTTTATAAATGCTTCTCTCCCTCCGTGTGGGCTGAGAACAACTCAAGTAAATGGTAAACACAAGAGATTCTGCAGACGCTGGAAATCCAGAGTAACACACACAAAACGCTGGAGGAACTCAGCAACTCAGGCAGCATCTATGGAAATAAACAAGCAGTCGATGTTTTGGGCCGAGACCCTTCACCAGAACTGGAAAGGAAGGGTGAAGATGCCAGAATAAGAAGGTGGTGGGAGGGGAAGGAGTAAAAGCTGGCAGGTGAGAGGTGAGATCAAGTGAGGGGGAAGATGGATACAATTGTCGTGATTTAAGAGACCTTGCCAGCTCAAAAAACAACAATCCCTTCTCATACTTGCCTCTTGGCCTTGAAGATTATTCCACACAGGTGTCAATCCAGTTACCTTTTGAAAGCACTGATTGCTGCTATCTCATCACAAACATGAGGTTTTGCAGATGCTGGAGATCTTGAGCAACACACATAAAATGCTGGACGAACTCAGCAGGTCAGACAACATCAATGGAGAGAAATAAGCAGTTAATGTTCTTTCCTCTTAAATTCCTTCTTCTCCTGCTCTTTATCTTTTCCACCATCCCCTCACAACATCTTACTTCATCCCCCCCCCCACCTACCTGCCTTCCCCCTCACCTGGTCTCACCTATCACCTACCAGCTTGTCCTCCTCCCCCGCCCCCCAACCTTCTTATTCTGGCTTCTGCCCCCTTCCTTTCCAGTCCTGATGAAGGGTCTCGGCCTGAAATGTTCACAGTTTATTCCCCACTATAAAAGCTGTCTGACCTTCTGAGTTCCTCCACCATCTTAAGAATCGATCAATACTAGCTTGCTTCATCCTTGCACACGGTGAATTCAAGATCACAACCTCACCCTGAGTAAACACACTTTTCTTCATCATCTCCCTTGCACCTTTCACCTAATGTTTAAAACCTGCGTGCACAATTCTTGAACCATCAGGTAATGGAGCAGCCTTGGCCTATTCACTATAGCTAAAGAGTCACCCAGGCATGAAAGGGAAGCTTGGTAGGTATACATGGGTTAGAGGTGGGGGGGGGGGTGGTGTAAAGGAAATGAGAGGTGGTGTCTGGATGAGCCAGAACAATATCAATTTAAATCTCTTTTGCCTATACATGATCCACATCTTTCAATAAGATGGTGCCAGCAACCAACCCAACTAATAGAGACATCCTGTAGATAGTTCACAAAACTATTACTACTTCTCCTCCTCCTTCCTTTTTTAATTAGACTTCTACTACGAATCTGTGTGTGGTAATTTGCATTTTGATTAATCAACCATCAGTTTACTTCGCTCCTCCCCACCTCCCGGTATCAGCTATCACCATGTGTTTCTCCCCCCCCCCCCACCTTTTAAATCTACTCCTCGGCATTTTTTCCCCAGTCCTGCCAAAGGGTTTTGGCCTGAAATGTTGACTGTACTTTTTTTTCCACAGATGCTACCAGGCCTGCTGAATTCTTCTAGCATTTTGTGTGTGTTGCTTGGATTTCCAACATCTGTAGATTTTCTCTTGCTTGTGAATGCATTTTGATCATGTGTTTTTGGGATGAGTGAGCAATCTGGCGTTTTTGATGTCTGCGATGGAATTTGGGGTGGTTGAGAACGGAGTGCGCAGCCTAACGGTGGAGCATGAACACATTATCAGTTCCATTACTTGCTGTTTAAAGCGTCGAGCAAGATTAAAATCAATGAGGATGAAAGCGGGTGTTCTGTCTGTGTTTGACAGGTCACCTTCTCCTTTTCCCTCTCTCCCTCTCCCCCCTCCCCCTCTCTCCCTCTCCCTCTTTCCCGATCCCTCTCTCCCCATTCCCCCTCTCCCTCTCCCCTCTCCTTCTTCCCCCTCCCTCTCCCCCCCTCTCCCCTTTCCCTCTCCCCTTTCCCCACCCCTCTCCCCTCCCCCTCTCCCTCTCCCCTTTCTCTCTCCCCTTTCCCTCTCCCCCTTTCTCCCTCCCCCTCCTCTCCCCCTCTCCTTCTCCCCTCCCCCTCTCCCCCTCCCCTCCCCCTCTCCCCCTCCTCCTCTCCCCCTCCCCCTCTCCCCCTCTCCCCCTCTCCATCCCTCCCTCTCTCCATCCCTCTCCCTCTCCCCCTCTCATACCCACCTCTCACCCCCCCTCGTGCCCCCCATCCACCCTTCAATACCAATCGACTATGCTGTACACATGAAAGAAAACTACTGAAATCTGGAAGTCTTGTGAAAACGCATAGATCACAGCGACTACAACTGGAACATCTGTGGTGATCTGCTACTAGGAATGCACCAAGTACTGTTGTTTCATTTGTGAATCGGACATCCACGCTAAAGAATCTCTTTACATTAAAAACGATTGGCCACTCCATAAGCAGGGAACTGTAGTATGTAAGCCACTTGTAGACCCAGCAAAGGTATTTTTGCCTGCTGTTCATATAAAACTGGGGCTTATGAAAAATTTTGTGAAAGTGATGAACAAGGAAGGTGAAGGATTTCAACATTTGAGACAGATGTTTCCCAGAATAACTGATGCCAAGATTAAGGAAGGCATTTTTGTTGGTCCACAAATCAAACAGGTCATCAACGAGAGGCAATTTGAAGAACTTCTAGTGGGACCAGAGAAAATTGCATGGAAGGCATTCAAGGATGTTGTTGAAAATTTTCTTTGCAAGTACAGAGTAACAAACTACGTGCAGCTAGTTGACAACATGCTTCAAGCACACAAAATCATGAAGTGCAACATGTCACTAAAGATTCATTTTCTGCATTCCCATTTAGACACCTTCCCTGCAAATCTTGACACTGTCAGTGACAAGCATGGGGAAAGGTTTCACAAAGATATTGCCGTCATGGAGAAACAGTATCAGGGCAACTGAAATCCATCAATGCTGGCTGATTATTGTTGGACACTTAAGCAAGAAGCCTCAGACACTGAGTACAAGCAAAAATCATCAACAAAACATTTTTAGTTTAGTTGAACTATTGCAAAAAGCATCAGCACCGTTATGCAATTAAACACATTATATTCAATAAAAGTTAGTTTCTTGTTTCTCCAAGTTCCTACGTGATACAAGTAGTCTGAAATTATAGTTGTGTTCAGCTTCAAGCAGTCTATCAAAACCACAAAAGGAAAACATGTTTCTGAAAAAATTGTGGTCCAATGTATTCTGTATGTATCCTTCAAAAACAAAATTTTGAGAGTACAAGTTTTTATGTGCCTGTCAGAATAAAAGGTAAAGATAACAAGTGCAGGGAACCTTGGTTTTCAAGAGATGTTGAGACCCTGGTTGAGAGAGAAAAATAAGATGCAAACAGGAACAAATTAAGGGCTTATGAATGCAGAGAAAACTTAAGGAAATCAGGAAGGCTAAAAGAAGGCATGAATTTGCTCTAGCAGGCAAGATGAAGGAGAATCCAAAGGGATTCTACAGATATGTTAAGAGGATTGCAAGGAAAAAAATTGGTCCTCTGGAAGACCAGAATGGTAATCCTGTGTGTAGCAAAGCAAATGGGGAGATCTGAAATGAATTCTTTGCATCTGTATTTACACGGGAGATAGATACAGACTCTATAGAAGTGAGACAAAGTGGCATCAACTTCATGGACCCTCTACAGATTATAGAGAAGGAGGTGTTTGCTGTTCTGAAGCAAATCAGGGTGGATAAATCCCCAGGGCCTGACAAGGTGTTCCCTCGGACCCTATGGGAGGCAAGTGCAGAAATTGCCAGGGCCCAAGCAGAGATATTTAAATCATCCTTCGCGACAGATGAGGAACCAGAAGATTGGAGGACAGCCAATGTTGTTCCACTGTTTAAAACAGGCTCTAAACATAAACCAGGAAATTATAGGCTGGTGAGTCTGACATCAGTTGTGGGGAAGTTATTGGAAGGTGCTCTAAGGGACCGGATAGCGAAATATTTGGATAGAGATGGACTGATTAATGATAGTCAGCGTGGCTTCATGCATGGTAGGTCATGTGTGACCAGTCTTACTGAGCTTTTCGAGGAAGTTACCAGGAAAGTAGATGAAGGCAAGGCAGTGGATGTTGTCTACATGGACTTTAGTAAGGTACTTGACAAGGTACCGCATGGGAGGCTGGTCAAGAAGGTTCAGTCGCTCAGCATTCAGAATGATGTAATAAATTGGATTAGAATTTGGCTTTGTGGGAGAAGCCAGAGAGTAGTGGTAGAGGGTTTGCCTCTCTGACTGGAGGCCTGTGACCAGTGGAGTGCTGCAGGAATCAGTGCTGGGTCCATTGTTGTTTGTCATCTGTATCAATGATCTGGATGATAATATGGTTAACTGCATCAGCAAATTTGCAGATGACTCCAAGATTGTGGGTAGAGTGGACAGTAATGAAGATGATCAGAGCTTGTGGAGAGATCTGCATCAGCTGGAAAAATGGGTTGAAAAATGGCAGATGGAATTTAATGCAGACAAGTGCGAGGCTTTGCACTTTGGTAGGACCAACCAGGGTAGGTTTTACACAGTGAACGGTAGGGCACTGAGGAGTGTGGTAGAACAAAGGGATCTGGGAATTCAGGTCCATAATTCATTGAAGTGGTGTCACAGGTAGATGGGGTCATAAAGAAAGCTTTTGGCACATTGGCCTTCATAAATCACTGTATTGAGTACAGGAGATAGGATGTGATGTTAAATTTGTATTAGACATTGGTGAAGCCTAATCTGGTGTACAGTATTGTATGCAGTTTTGATCACCTACCTACAGGAAGGATGCTAACAAGGTTGAAAGAGTACAGAGAAAATTTACAAAGATGTTGCTGTGTCTGGGGGATCTGAGTTATATGGAAAGATTGAACAGATTAGGACTGTATTCTTTAGAACGTAGAATACTGTGAGGAGATTTGATAGAGGTGTACAAAATTATGAGGAGTAAATGCAAGCAGGCTTTTTCCGCTGAGATTGAGTGGGATTACAACCAGAGGTCATGGGTTTAGGGTGAAAACCTTAAAAAGGGTGAAAGTTTAAGGGGAATAGGGGAATCTTCTTCACTCAGAAGCTGGTGGGAGTGTGGAATGAGCCGCCAGCACAAGTAGTGCATGCGCACTCGATTTCAATGTTTAACAGATGTTTGGATAGGTACATGGTGCAGGTCGGTGGGAGTAGGCAGTTTAAGTGGTTTGCCATGAACTAGATGGGCCAAAGGGCCCATTTCTGTGCTGAACACCTACGCTCTGTCCGCCAGAGGAAGCAGGATTTCCCAGTGGCCACACATTTTAATTCCACGTCCCATTCCCATTCTGACATGTCTATCCATGGCCTCCCCTACTGTCAAGATGAAGCCACACTCAGGTTGGAGGAACAACACCTTATATTCTGTCTGGGTAGCCTCCAACTTGATGGCATGAACATTGACTTCCCTAACTTCCGTTAATGCCCCTCCTCCCCTTCGTACCCCATTCCTAATTTTTTTTTCTCTCTCTTTCCCTCTCACAATAACTCCTTGCCTGTTCTCCATCTTCCTCTGGTGCTCTCCTCCCCCTTTCTTTCTTCCAAGGCCTCCCATCCCATGATCCTCTCCCTTCTCCAGCCTCATATTCCTTTTGCCAATCAACTTTCCAGCTCTTAGCTCCATCCCTCCCCCTCCTGTCTTCTCCTATCATTTTGGATCTCCCCCTCCCACTTTCAAATCTCTCACTATCTCTTCTTTCCTGACGAAGGGTCTCGGCACGAAACGTTGACTGTACCTCTTCCTAGAGATGCTGTCTGGCCTGCTGTGTTCACCAGCATTTTTTGTGTGTGTTGCTTGGATTTCCAGCATCTGCAGATTTCCTCGTGTTGGCGTAAAATGGGACTGATGGGATGGCTCTTCTGGGAGGTATCATGGACCTGATGGGCTGATTGGCTTCAGGTTATCTGCAGATGTATGTAAAAAGGTCGTTGTTCTCCACAGTAACTGCCGATGACTTGCACTTGTCGGGCATGAAGACTCTGGAACACGTGGCCGTGACCGTGACCATATCACACCCAGCTCGTGGTGCCCTGGAGCTGACACTCTACTGCCCCAGTGGGATGTCGTCGCTTATTGGAGCGAAACGCCTGATGGACAGGTAAGTGGGCTGGTCGCAGAGGCTTCCTGAGCACCTCCCCAGAAATCACAGGAGGAAAGTGCTGTGGCTGAAATGGACAGGGATTGGCATACTTAGCACTGCTGGAATACCAGGAGTAAAAGGTTTATTGGCTTATTATTGTTGCAACTGAAAAGCTTGTCTTGCATACTGTTTTTACAGATCAAATCATTATGCAGCACATTGAGGTAAAGCAATAACAATGCAGAATTTAAGTGTAAAAGGCAATAAAGTGCAAAATCATAATGAGGTTCTTCTGCCTGCTGGGAGATGGGTGAAGGAGAATGTCCAGGTGTGTGGGGCTGCTTTACTGAGACGGTGAGAAGTATAGACAGAGTCCGTAGAGGGGAGACTGGTTCCTGTGAAGTGCTGAGCTCTGTCCACAACTCTCTGCAGTTTCTTGTGGTCGTGTGCGCCGCAGTTACCATACCGAGCTCTGATGCATCCAGACAGACTGTTACATTGATAAAAATTGGTCAGAGTCTGGTGGAAGTGGAAGTGTATCAAGAGTAAATTGGAGTGGGAATTTCTAAATGATTGTGGAGTGTTGCAGCTATATCTGAAGAAATTAGGGTCTTGGCCTGAAATGTTAACTTTGACCTGCTGAGTCCCTCCAGAATTTTCTGTTTGTGCACAGGATAATATTAGGGAGCAGACAAGAGTTTTATCTCCTCAGCAAAAACCACAATAGCACATTGGTGAGAGATGGATTATCAAAAAAAATGCCACTGTCGTCAGTAGCAGGGAACCTCCCTGATGTGACTAATTAGATGAAGATTTTAGCCTTTGATATGTTTAATTCTGAACAAGGTTTTGCCTTTCGGGAAACTTCCCAGCTTTCATCAACTTAATGCTGAAGTTTATTTTACTGCTCATGAAATGGTTGAGGACTGATAGGTTTCAATGTTATACCCCAGATTTGCCTTCTGTTAGATTGCTTAAAGAGTTCCAGATGTCTCTGACTGAGGAATATTCAGAATCATTGAAAACATTAACAAAAAATTAAAATTGGGTTCTCAATTGCTAACCCAAAGTTAAGAAACGTAGCAGTCCAATATTGATTGTGTTCCTAAACCTTCAGATGGCCAACATGTTTAACTTCGCCCTCCCTGCTGAGTTCCTCCAGCATCTTATGTGTATTAAAAAGTAGATCTTTGTTACATGAAGTTATATAGTCCATTGTTGGATTATTGGTGAATGAATGAAATTGCTTAACACCAGGTAAAAATTGGTTATCTGAGGGAATTTAGACCATAAATACGTAAAAACTAGGAGCCTGCTCCGCCAATCAATAAGATCTGGCTGATCTGACTGTGGACTCAGCTCCACCTACCTGCCTTTTCCCCATAAAACTTAATTGATCTGCTATGCAAAAATGTATCTGTGTCTCAAATATATTTAATCAGGTTGCCTCTACTGCTTCTTTGGGCAGAGATTTCTACAGATTCACTACTCTCTTAGAAAGGAAGTTTCTCCTCATCTCCTTCCTAAATCTTGAGGCTATGTCCCCGAGTTCTAGTCTCACCTATCAGTGGAAAAAAAACTTCCCTGCCTCTATCTTATCTATCTCTTACATAATGTTATATGCTTCTATAAGATCCCCTGTCATCCTTCAGAATTCGAGTGCATATAGTCCCAGGCAACTCATTCTCTCTTCATAGGTTTACCCCCTCATCTCTGGAATTTCTGTGTAATTGAGAAGTAATTTGCGTCAAGGTTGGAGTGAGTTTACACATTAGTCAGCTGTATTTTAGAACATAGAACAGTACAGGACAGTACAGGCCCTTCGGCCCACAATGTTGTGCCGACCTTTAAATCTACTCAAGATCAATCTAACTATTCCCTCCCACATAACCCTCCATTTTTCTTACATTCATGTGTCAATCTAAGAGTCTCTTAACTCTCTCTACTCTATGTGCCTCTGCCAATGCCCCTGGCAGTGCACCATTCTTTGTGTGAAAAAACCTACCTCTGACACCCCTCCTCTATACTTTCCTCCAGTCACCGTAAAATTATGTGCTCTCGTATTAACTATTTCCATCCAAGGTTAAAGGCACTGGTAAAAGGATCTAAGCCTCTTATCATCTATACACCTCTGTCAAATTGCCCCTCATTCTCCTTTGCTCTAAAAAGAAAAGCCATAGCTCACTCAGCCTATCCTCATAAGACATGCTCTTTGATCCAGGCAGCGTCCTGGTAAGTCTCCTCTGCACCCTCTCGAAAGCTTCCACATCCTTCCTATAATGAGGTAACAGGAACTGAACACAATACTCTAAGTGTAGTCAAACCAGAGTTTTATAGATTTGTTCAGCAATTAGCACAGCACTCAAACAGCTGGAGGCGTTCCGCAGTTAAGAGTTCACTGTCAGCGCTAGTTGTAAGGAGTCTGTATGTTCTCCCTGTGACCGCCTGGGTTTCCTCCGGGTGCTTCAGTTTCCTCCCACAATCCAAAGACATGCGAGTTAGCAGGTCCTGTGATTAGGCTAGGGTTAAACAGAGGTTGCTGGGTGGTGTAGCATGTTGAGCCAGAAGGGCCTGTTCTGTACTCTATCTCTAAATACAATAAAATAAAAACATTTCCTCGTGGAGCTTGATCTCAATCTTCTGATTAATGAAGGCCTTCTTAACCACCCTATCAATTTGCGCGGCAACTTCGGTTTTGCACATCTCCAGAGTGTAAGTACTGCTCCCAATTTCCATTTTGCATTTACATCAGATTTTACTGGGAGACCCAGTGCTGCTCTGCAGTCAGTTCCTCCTTGTCCCACATTTACCAGATTCAGATTGGTAGCACCAAACATGCCGGCTGAAGAAAATGGGCCCAGTCATTCGGGCCCTGCACAGAACTAAGACCTTGCACTGTTTAACAATCAGAATCAGGTTCATTATCACAGATTTAAAACTTAAGAAATTTGTTGATTTGTGGCAGCAGTGCAGGGCAAAGATATAAAAAAAACTATTGATTACAAAATTAAATAACTAGTGCCAAACAAAAAGAAATAACGAGTTAGTGTTTCTGTTATAATAGTTTGACATGGACTAACTGGGCTGAAGGGTCTGTTTCTGTGTCTGTGCTGAAGTTTTCTATGACTCTATGACTATGTGTTCATCGAGGTCCCATAGATAGGCCAAGATTAGTCCTGCCCGCAAACAATTGAAGTGACCTTTATCAGAGGGCTTTCAAGTCTCCAGCTTTGCCAATTGTCACATTTTTGGGACACATCTGAATGGGCTTAATTTTAGAAAGCTTCAAAAACAATAACAAGCAAGCAATTAAAATACGTTTAAATTGAAGCAAATGTGGTATCCTATCTTATTTCACCTGATGATGAATCTGAAAATTTTGATCCAGAGGTTCTTTGGAAGTCAAGAATGAGGTGTAAATCTCATAATTATAGCAGTTTTGTTTGGTGTTCGTAATAATAAAAATAATGATAACCAACTTACTGTAAGGGAGAGAGAGAGAAAGCAAAAGAGACAAGCAAGGAAAGAAAAAAACAAAGAATTTGTGGTCATCTTATATTAAAACTAATTCACTAGAGAGATAAAGCACATTCCAGTGATAAGAGGTAGCATATGAAATAGCTAGGTTTAGGTGTGACGCAGTCTGCAGAAAAACTTCTAGAAAAATACAAAATCACCTATACTACAATAACTGAAAGCTCACTGAACAATTACACAAATATAGATAATTACTGTGTATAAGATGATAAGCAAGCATAGGAAAGTTAAACTACATGAAAAATAATAATTTCACACTCTAACCCAATACTTACTTCCTCATAGATGTAAGATCCCTTTTGAAATGAGGACTCTTTGTGTCCTTCACCAGGTCTAATTTGGTGCAGGGTCTGTGAATACATTCCTCTGTGAATCCAGAACTTTCTTGCATTTACATGAGTGACTGTACAAATCCAGAACTTATACAGGGGTGCATTTGCAGCAGTGATTGCTGCCAGTTTGAGTGGAACTTCTTTCATTTATCAGGAAGGTTCACCTGCAACATGGACTCTATAGGTGCACTCAAGTGCCCGTTCCCCGAACGCCTGCCATATTCACTGGCTTCACAGGAAATGTGCATATCGATACTTCCCTTATATCCGTTTCAGAAATGATGGTTTCACTGAGATCAAGTACCAATGATACAGGCTTTGATGCTTAAGACTAGAATTACTTCCTAATATTTCCTTTCTTTCTTTTTAAATCTTTTTATTGAATAAGTACACAGAAGTTAAGCCATACAGGCACTAATACACTGTTAGAATATAATATATTACAGGAAATATTAATACAGAAAAAAATTAATACAAACAGTGCAATTTAAACATAAAATGACAAGGTAATATAATAGTATACTAATTTTTATATATATCAAACCCCAAAAAAAACCCACCGTGCAACTAAACTAAAAGCAAAGCAAAGCAATGGGCTCACTAGGAAACAAGTAGAGTTAAAGTACTTAAAATCACATCCTCAAACCCGACCTCCATTAAAAACAGTTAAAAAAAAACAAGAAGGGAATATAAATATGGACCGAGAGAAAAAAAATTACATTAAATGAAAATGTTGAATAAAAGATCTCCAGGTCTGATCAAATTTAACTGAAGAATCATAAAGATTACTTCTAATTTTCTCCAAATTTAAACATAATATCATCTGGGAAAACCAAAAAAACATAGTTGGAGCATTAGTCTCTTTCCAATGTTGTAAAATACATCTTTTCGCCATTAAAGTAAGAAATGCAATCATTCTACGGGCTGAAGGAGAAAGATTACTGGAAATTTTAGGTAATCCAAAGATAGCAGTAATAGGATGAGGAGAGATATCTATATTCAATACCTTTGAGATAATATTAATAATGTCTCTCCAAAAAGTTTCCAGAGTAGGACAGGACCAAAACATATGAGTTAAAGAGGCTATCTGCCCCTGACATCTATCACAAAAAGGATTAATATGAGAATAGAAACGAGCTAATTTTTATCTTTGGACATATGTGCTCTATGGACAACTTTAAATTGAATTAGAGAATGTTTAGCACAGATAGAGGAAGTATTGACTAGTTGTAAAATCTGCAACCAGTCATCCGCCGAGATAATAAAACCCAATTCCTGTTCCCAATCTACCCTAATCTTATCAAATGGAGCTTTCTTAAGTTTCATAATAATATTATAAATAATAGCCGTTGCACCTTTCTGACATGGATTTAGGTTAATTATAGTATCTAAAATATATGTAGGAGGGAGCATTGGAAAGGAAGAAAGTATAGTACTTAGGAAATTTCTAACTTGGAGATATCTAAAAAAACGTATTCTTGGTAAACTATATTTATTAGATAATTGTTCAAAAGACTTAGGGGAACCATCTAAAAATAAATCCAAAAACCGTGAAATACCCTTAGTCTTCCAAATTTGAAAAGCACGATCCGTGAAAGAGGGAGGAAAAAATATGTTACCTAAAATAGGGATCGCTAGCCCAAATTGGTTAAGATCAAAAAATTTTCTGAATTGAAACCAAATACGTAAGGTATATTTTACTATCGGGTTACAGACCTGCTTGTAGCGTTTCAAATCAAAAGGAAGAGAAGAACCTAAAATAGAGCCAAGTGCATAACCTTGAACAGATTGTAATTCCAATGCTACCCATTTAGGAATGGATAGTGTATCCTGGTCAAGTAACCAAAATTTCATGTGTCGAATATTAATTGCCCAATAATAGAATCTAAAGTTAAGTAATGCTAAACCTCCATCTCTCTTAGCTTTCTGTAAATGTATTTTACCCAGTCTCGGGTTTTTATTTTGCCAAATAAATGAAGAGATTTTAGAGTCAACTTTATCAAAAAAAGATTTTGGAACAAAAATCGGTAATGCCTGAAATATATATAAAAATTTTGGCAGAATAAACATCTTAACTGCATTAATACGACCGATCAAAGTTAAATATAATGGAGACCACTTAAATGAAAGTTGAGTAATATGATCAATTAAGGGTAAAAAATTAGTCTTAAATAGATCTTTATGTTTACAAGTAATTTTAATCCCAAGATATGAAAAACAATTATTAATCAGTTTAAACGGAAGGTTATGATACAAGGGAAGTTGCTTATTAATCGGGAAAAGTTCACTCTTACTGAGATTTAACTTGTAACCGGAAAAGAGACTAAATTGTGCTAATAAATCTAAAGCAGCAACGATAGATTTTTGAGGATTAGAAATATATAAAAGTAAGTCATCAGCATAAAGTGATACTTTATGAGACTTTAAACCACGAGTTATCCCAATAATATTTGGAGATTCTCGAATGGCAATTGCAAGAGGTTCTAATGCAATATCAAATAATAAAGGACTAAGAGGACAGCCTTGTCTAGTACCTCGAGAAAGAGGGAAAAAGGGTGAACTTAAAGAGTTAGTACGAACTGAGGCCATAGGAGGATAATATAACAATTTAATCCAGGATATAAATTTCGAGCTAAAGTTAAACATTTCGAGCACCTTAAATAAGTAAGGCCATTCTACTCTGTCAAAGGCTTTTTCAGCATCTAAAGAAATAACACACTCAGGAACATTTTGTGAAGGAATATAAACAATATTTAAGAGTGTGCAGATGTTATAGAAAGAGTAACGTCCTTTAATAAAACCCATTTGGTCTTCCGAAATAATATAAGGAAGTGCTTTTTCTCATCTGTTTGCTAATAATCTAGAAAAAATTTTAGAATCAATATTTAATAAAGATATTGGTCTATAAGATGCACATTGAGCAGGATCTTTATCCTTCTTTAATATTATAGAAATTGACGCTCTATAGAAGAATTCGGGAAGTTTACCAAGTTTTAATGAAGCCTCCAGAACCCTAAAAAACCAAGGGATTACTGAAGGTGCAAAAAATTTATAAAATTCCGCGGTAAACCCATCAGGGCCAGGAGCTTTCCCCAGGTTCATAGAAAAGATAACATTCTTAATCTCATCAGTGGTAATGGGAGTATCTAGCATACAGGATATATCCTGTGAAATCTTAGGGAAATCTAGGTTATCTAAAAAGTCATTCATATATTTAGAGTCTCGTAAGGACTCTGATTGATATAAGGAGGAATAAAAATCAAAAAAGGCTTGATTAATCTCAGTATGATCAAGTATCAGTTGATCATTTTGATTATAAATCTGATTAATTTGAAATTTAGTATAATTAGTCTTCAACTGATTAGCCAACAGTTTACCAACTTTGTCACTATGTACATAAAATTCACTTCTTGTTTTCTTTAATTGATTTACAATCGAGGACGAAAGTAATAAACTGTGTTCCATTTGAAGTTCAGTTCTTTGTTTATACAACTCCTCAGAGGGAGCTGTAACATATTTCTTATCAATTTCCTTAATCTTGTTCACAATTACCAGCTCCTCCTGCTTCAGCTTCTTCCTCAAAGCAGCAGAATACGAGATAATCTGACCACGAATATAAGCTTTAAAAGTATCCCAAAGGATGGTCATAGAAATATCTTCTGTATAGTTGATTGTAAAAAAAAGATCGATCTGTTCATTCATAAAGTTAACAAAATCCAAGTCCTGAAGCAACAGCGAATTGAAACGCCATTGTCTATTATTTTGTGTATTGGCCTGAATTTTAATAGAAAGCTTAAGTGGAGCATGATCCGAAATGGTTATAGAGTCATATTCACATTTAACCACTGAAGAAATAAGACGAGAGTCAATAAAAAAAATAATCAATTCTTGAATAGGAATGGTGAACATGTGAAAAAAAAGAAAAATCTTTTTCCTGAGGATGCAAAAAACGCCAAATGTCCGTCGACCCAGAATCAGAGAGGAATGAGTTAATCAAAGTTGCAGATTTATTGGGTAAGGTCCGTAAAGGAGCCGAACGGTCCAAAACCGGAGATAAACAAGTATTAAGATCTCCGCCCCAGATCAGTGAAAACTCATTCAAATTCGGGAACAGATTAAATAGTGATTTATAAAATTCCGGACAGTCCATATTGGGAGCATAAATGTTAACCAAAACTACCTTTTTATTAAAGAGTAGACCACTAACCAATAAAAATCTACCATTCGGATCAGAAATAATATGATGTTGTACAAAAGTAACTGAGGGGTCTATAAAAATAGAGACACCTTGAATCTTAGCGTTGGAGTTCGAATGAAACTGTTGATCCTTCCAAAATTTAAAAAACGTAGTCTGTCGCCCCTCCGCACATGGGTCTCTTGTAAAAATAGAACATGTGCTTTAAGTCTCCAGAATACTTTAAAAACATTTTTCCTTTAATTGGATGATTAAGACCGTTAGTATTCCAAGAGACAAAATTAATAATAGACTCCATAAACCCTAAAGTCAACCCACAAAAAAGAGGATTGACAATAGGTTTGACCCACGTACCCGGAAAGGGAACAGAACAAACAAGAGATAACAGGAAGGAGAACGCAACCAATGCTTCAGTAATGTAAATAGCCCAAGAAGAAAAAAACTAGAAAGTGAAGCCCCTCCCACCACCCCCAACCCCATGACCACAAAGCTAAATCTAAAGCAGACCAGCCAGAAAGAAGCAAGCACTAAGACTACCCCCATGACTTCCAATAGACGCTCACTAAAAAAAAGTGTAAATATAAAAAAATCAGCTAAAGTTATAAAACAGTAAAGGAATAAAAAAAAGACCAATTAAGACAAACACGATATAATACAAAGAAAAAGCCAGTAAATATAAAGAAAACCGTAACCAACAACAGACCCTATGATTAAACAAAAAAAAAGAAATGAGATAATTAACATCGACTAGTTAGGAAAAACTACAAAAAGTACATTTGAAAACTACAAAGTTTAAGGCCTCAAAGGAAATACGTGAAATGATGCTGAGGGAATAACCACCCAGAGTCCCCAGGGAAAAAGAAAGGAATGACGCAGTTGAGAAAAAGTTTGGCAAGCATATTAATTAACCAAAACTAAACTTTTCTGCCCATATAAAGCAAAAAAAAATTTAAACCCAACAGATTAACAGCCTCCGATCAAACGGAGATAATTAAAAATTATGATTAAGATGTTGAAGGTGAAAATTGATCCAGGTAACTCTGGGCATCCTATGGAGAATCAAAAAAACGGGGAGCCCCATCAGGCATGTGAATCTTTAAACGCGCTGGGTAAAGCAGCACTGGTTTTAAATCTATCTTGTAGAGTTCCGACATCACAGATCTGTAACGAACACATTGATCCCGAATCTGTTTACTGAAGTCTTCCACGAACCGAAAATGAAGATCCGAAAAATCAATGTAACCTTTAGGTCGAGCGAATCGAAGCAATTTCTCCTTGTCTTGAAAGTAATGAAATTGTACAATAACATGTCGAGGTTTATCTGACTTAGACGAATATGATGGAACTCTGTGAGCCCGATCCAATAAAGGTGGTTGGTCAGGAAATACGGTAGGAAATGTATCTTTTAAAAGTTGAGAAAAAAACTTTATAGGGTTGTCAGATTCAGCAGCTTCACGAATACCAATAATTCGAATATTCTGCCGTCGCATTCTAAGTCAGAGTTTTTAAAAGTCAGAAAGTCAAGTTTTTTCTTCATTGCAGTAATTGTTTCTTCAATTTTCCCCAACTTGAGTTCATTTTGTTGCGTGGATTTTTGAAGATTAAATATAACAGACTGATGTTCTGTGATAGATGTTTGCATTTTATCGATTGCATCGGCAATTTTCTGGAGATTAATTGAAATTTCCGCACGAATCAGCTGCGTTATAGAGGTTGAAATTTCCGTTTGAATTAGATCCGATATAGCTTTCAAAGTTAACGGTGGTTCAGTCGGAGGAAGATCGGTACCTTTCAGTCTAACCGGAGGTTTGCTGTCTTTCCCATTTTTCCCGTTCTTAGACATAGCAGACCGTAAGAGCATCCGAATATCAAAAAACACAATTTGTTTCAAAGTATTATAAAAATCGATGCCTTAATGGTTAGCTTAATATAGCTGATCATAGAAAAAAAACTCAGAGGTAATGGAGCGAGTCAAGAACACGACTTCACTCCATGAGCTCTACCGGAAGTCCACTTCCTAATATTTCCAGCAGATTATTATGTAGATCCATTTACAATATTCATTAATGTCATCTGGCAGCAATATAGGTTTTCAATACTGTATGTAGAGAGGGTTTCATTTGAATAGTTGAGATCAGGTTCATGCATGGTTGAATGTTTGTAGGATTTTCATTAGTTTACTCTTTGAATTTTTAGAAATATGTTGGTTTAATTGAATTAGTTTTAATAAATTTTCTGGCAGGATATCAAGTTTGGGGGAGGACGTTGTCTAACTTTTTTTTCCCCTGAGGTAATACTACTTCTGTTAAATGTACACACACACAGACATTCACTACCAATATATCCAGCATGATCCTGTCATCATGGGGGGAGGTGGGGTGGGGAACAACATCTTGCTTCAAAGCTCTGAAACACAATCTTTAAACCTTGTGTGGTAAACCCAAACACAGGTTGAAATGAAGACTGTCTGCCTTGTTTTTCATTTCGCATGATTAGTATTGTCATCAATGTACTGATAATAGGATTGCACTTGCTTGGCATTTAGTAGGGAAAGATTATCTAATTCTACTTCTGCAGCTGCTGGTTTTAACAGATAAGCCGAGAGAAATGAGCTGTTGCTGTGTGTGCTACCCTTGTACAAAATTTCTTCAAGGCAGAAGAGAAGTATTAAATGGATGAAGTGCAGCAGGCCAGTGAATTTTTCCCGTGAAGGCGCCTTATCTAAGAAAGGATGCACTGGCATTAGAGAGGGTCCAGAGGAGATGATCCCAGGAATGAAATGCTTAACATATACAGAGCATTTGTTGGCTTTGGGCCTGTATTCGCCTGAATTTAGAGGAATGATGGAGAGGATCTCATTGAAAACTTTTGAATATCGAAAGGCCTAGATAGAGTGAATGTGGAGAGCAACACACACAAAATGCTGGAGGAACTCAGCAGACCAGGCAGCATCTATGGGAAAAAGTAAACAATCAACGTTTCGGGCTAAGACTCTTCGTCAGGGCTGGAGAAAAGGATAAGAAGCCAGAGTAAGAAGGTGGGGGGAGTGGAGGAAGAACCACAAGATGAGAGGTGAAACCAGGGTGGGGGGGGAGGATGAAGTAAGGAAATGAGAAGTCGATTGGTGAAGGAGATAAGGTGAGAGAGGAAAGAGGGGTTGGAGAATGGTGAAGGGGCCGGCATTACTGTAAGTTTGAGAGATTGATGTTCATGCAATCAGGTTGGAGGCTGCCCAGATGGAATACAGGGTGTTGCTCCTCCAACCTGAGTGTGGCCTCACCATGACAGTAGAGGAGGCCATGGATTGACGTATCAGAATGAACATCGATTTCTGGTGAAGGGTCTCGGCTTGAAACATCAACTGTTTACTCTTTTGCATCGATGCTGCCTGACCTACTGAGCTCCCCCAGCATTTGGTGTGTTCCTTAGATTTCCAACATCTGCAGATTTTCTTGTGTTTGTACTTCAAACTCATCTCCATGGTCAGAAGCCTTTGGACCAGGCAGCATGTTCCATGGGTGACATATGGCCATTAGCTGTATCCAGCGGACGTAATACTTTCTTTCATTGGTGGTGGGGGTGGGGGAAGGCGAGGGGAAGCAAGATAAATCTGGTTTTGACATTACAATCATGTTGGCAGTGAAGCAACTAATCTCATTCTAATTCAAATATGAAAAAAAGAACCAGGTAATTACTGCTGTGCTTGAACCGACCAAAAGCCCAGTCCCTGGGCAGAAATGGAAACCAGCTGTAGCTATTCTCTGCCTGAAAGCAGCTCATTGCGGTAAGGTAAGAATTAATAAGCCACAGTTTACTGACAGTGGATAGAGTGTCCTGTCTGGAACAGACAACATTTCTCCTGACTGACGCACACTGCAGGAACTAATTGCACCAGAGGCATACAGAATGTACAGGCCTGACTTACGATATTTAGACATTTTTTGCTGGAGCTTTTTTACCTCATGTACACAACGCAGTACTGAGCTATTGGCCACACAGAGGCTTCTTTTAACAGCTGTATCTCAAATTACGTTCATCTACTTGCACATCAATCATTTTCCTGTCATTTAGGCCTAATTCTTGTCAATATTGTCTACCTCCCCACCACTGAGTACACCTACAAGGAGTGTTGCCACAGGAAAGCAGCATCCATCATCAGGAACCCCCACCATCCGGACCACGCTGTTTTCTCACTGCTGCCATCAGGAAGGAGGTACAAG
Organism: Mobula birostris; assembly: GCF_030028105.1. Lineage (NCBI taxonomy): Eukaryota > Metazoa > Chordata > Chondrichthyes > Myliobatiformes > Myliobatidae > Mobula > Mobula birostris. Next base: position 1,235,605 of record NC_092389.1, read on the forward strand.
AGCCTCATGTTCCACCCCACCAGGTTCAGCAAGAGTTATTACCCCTCAACCATCAGGCTCCTGAACTGGTATGGATAATTCCACTCACCTCAACACTGAACTGGTTCCACAAACTATAGACGCACTTTCAAGGACTCTACAACTCATGTTCTCAGAATTACTTAATTATTATTTTGTTTTGTATTTGCATAGTTTGTCTTCTTTTGCATAATGGTTGTTCATCAGTCTCTGTTTATGTGTAATTTTTTTTCATAAATTCTATCGTATATCTTTATTGCCCTGTAAATGCCTGCCAGAAAATGAATCACAAGGTTCAATGTGTTGTGCATTCAGAGATGCTCTTCTGCACACCACTGTGGTAACGTGTGGTTATTTGAGTTACTGTCACCTTCCTGTCAGCTTGAACCAGTCTGGCCATTCTCCTCCGACCTCTCCCATTAACAAGGCATTTTCGCCCACAGAACTGCCACTTACTGGATGTTTTTTTGTCTTTCACATCATTCTCTGTAAACTCTAGAGACTGTTGTGTGTGAAAATCTCAGGATACTCAAACCACCCTGTCTGGCACCAACAATCATTGCACAGTCAAAGTCACTTAGATCATGTTTCTTCCCCATTCTGATGTTTGGTCAGAACAACAACTGAACCCCTTGACTACGTCTGCATACTTTTATGCATTGAGTTGCTGCCATATGATTGGCTGATTAGATATTTGTATTAATGAGCAGGTGTCCAAGGTACGGTCATTGAGTGAGTATATATACACAAGAAATACAGTGCAAAATAACCTTGCGTTCTTGATCAGTGCATTATGTAGTGTAAACTTTAAAGAGTGGGGAAAAACACAGACAAATATAGCAGCATTGCCACAAAGTGATGGCTCAAGTAATGCCACCGACCACCGGGCTGTGACTTCACAGCTCTTCAGCTGTTAGACCCCTCTTCAATGTTTAACGTTTCCCACATGAATAAGGCAATGTGCCTAGAGAGCCCCTAAATGTTGCTATGCTTCCAACACCAGCACGTCATCAGGACTGGAAAGGAAGAAACGTAGAAAACCTACAGCACAATACAGGCCCTTCGGCCCACAAAGCTGTGCCAAGCATGTCCTTACCTGAGAAATTATCTAGGGTTACCCATAGCCCTCTATTTTTCTGAGCTCCATATACCTGTCCAGGAGACTCTTAAAAGACCCTATCGTATCCGCCTCCACCACCGTCGCCGGCAGCCCATTCCACGTACTCACCACTCTTTACGTAAAAAAAACTTACTTTTGATGTCGCCTCTGTACCTACTTCCAAGCACCTGAAAAATATGCCGTCTTGTGCTAGCCATTTCAACCCTGGGGAAAAGCCTCTGGGTATCCACACGATCAATGCCTCTCATCATCTTATACACCTCTATCAGGTCACCTCTCACCCTCCATCGCTCCAAGGAGAAAAGGCCAAGTTCACTCAACCTATTCTCATAAGGCATGCTCTCCAATCCAGGCAACATCCTTGTAAATCTCCTCTGCACCCTTTCTGTGGTTTCCACGGAAGGGTGAAGAAGCTAGAATAAGAGGCTGGGGGCAGGGGGAGGAGGTCAAGCTGACAGGTGATATATGAAGCCAGGTGAGAGGGAAGGGGGGTGATTCTAACATGTGTGTCCATGGCCTCCTGTGAGGCCAAACTCAGGCTGAAGGAGCAGCACATCATATTCCACCTCGGTTTGCTGTCATCTAATTCAATTTACCTGACCAGCATCCACAGTGTCCCATCATGGCAAGCAAAAACACTTAAATTCAAGTACTTAAATAACTCTGGTAGCAGTATGCTTGTAACTCCTAGATTGTTGTCACAGTCCAATAAAGGAGAGGGTAAATAACTATTATTGATATTCTGTAGCATTACCATTGTCAAATTCCTGTGGGCCACCATTACCAAACCAACCACAGAATCCTCTGACTATGAGAGCAGAATCACAATCAGATTTAATATCACTGACACTTGTTGTTTTGTGGCAGCAGTACAGTGCAATACATAAAAATATAAATTATGATAAGAAATATATAAAAAATAAGTAAATATGCAAAAATGGTCTTGGGTTAATGGACCATTCAGAAATCTAATGGTGTGTCTTCAGGCTCCTGTACCTCCTCCTTGATGGCAGCAATGAGAAGGCATGACCTGGGTGATGGGGGTTCTTACTCATGGATGCCACCTTTTTGAGACATTGTCTCTTGAAGGTGTCCTTGATGCTGGGGAGGCTCGTGCCCATGATGGGGCTGGCTGAATTTACAACTTCCTGCTGCTTTTTCCGATCTTACGCATTGGAGTCTATACCAGATAATCATACCTCCAGTCAGAAAGCTCTCCACAGTACATCTGTAGAAATTTGCTAGACCGACCAAATCCCCTCAAATTCCTAATGATGTTTTGTCATTGGTGTGATTGCATCAATATGTTTGACCCAGAATAGATCCTGTGAGATGTGGATGTCCAGGAGCTGTCCCTTTCTACTGCCTTGACTGTGTAAGATGTGTTCTGGGATATTGGACATATTGCAGTGAATGATTTACCTTCTGACACCATCATCTACAGGCATGTCAGGAATGTAATGGAGTTCCCTCCACTTAACCAAATGAATGCAGTTCCAATTATGTTCAAGAAACCTGACATCTTCCTGGGTAAAGCAACCTGTTTGATTGGTATGCTGTCCTATTCATTCATTTGCCCCACCAATGATCTCTCTAAGGTTTGCGTGTGTGCATGTGCGCACATCTTTTGCCACTAGCACACAAAGGAATTTAAACTGTGCACAAAAGGTTGTCACCCTCCACCTTGTTGGCATGTTAAGTATATTTCACAATTGTACACAATCACATTTCCTTTCCGGTTTCTGATGCGGACGGTGTTGACAACGTGGCGTTTGCGATGATTTGTCTGCAAATTTTAGAACTGGCTGATTTGTACTGTTTTTATTGAAGAAATTATTGATTCACTGTGTCGAATTTCAAAGAAGCAAAGGCCGTGAAGCGCAAAAGAACTGTTAGTTCATTTAAAGCGGAATAGGTTAATGAAACAGTAGAAACTGCTTGACCATATATAACCATATAACAATTACAGCACGGAAACAGGCCATCTCGGCCCTTCTAGTCCATGCTCAACTCTTACTCTCACCTAGTCCCACCGACCTGCACTCAGCCCATAACCCTCCATTCCTTTCCTGTCCATATATCTACCCAATTTAACTTTAAATGACAACATCCAACCTGCCTCAACCACTTCTGCTGGAAGCTCGTTCCACACAGCCACTCTCTGAGTAAAGAAGTTCCCCCTCATGTTAACACTAAACTTTTGCCCTTTAACTCTCAAATCATACCCTCTTGTTTGAATCTCCCCCACTCTCAATGGAAAAAAGCCTATCCACGTCAACTCTATCTATCCCCCTCATAATTTTAAACACCTCTATCAAGTCCCCCCTCAACCTTCTACATTCCAAAGAATAAAGACCTAACTTGTTCAACCTTTCTCTGAAACTTAGGTGATGAAACCCAGGTAACATTCTAGTAAATCTTCTCTGTACTCTCTCTATTTTGTTGACATCTTGCCTATAATTCAGTGACCAGAACTGTACACAATACTCCAGATTTGGCCTTACCAATGCCTTATACAAATTCAACAGTACATCCCAACTCCTATACTCAATGCTCTGATTAATAAAGGTCAGCATACCAAAAGCTTTCTTCACCACCCTATCCACATGAGATTCCACCTTCAGGGAACTATGCACCATTATTCCTAGATCCCTCTGTTCTACTGCATTCTTCAATGCCCTATCATTTACCATGTATGTCCTATTTTGATTAGTCCTACCAAAGTGTAGCACCTCACATTTATCAACATTAAACTCCATCTGCCATTTTTCAGCCCACTCTTCTAACTGGCCTAAATCTCTCTGCAAGCTTTGAAAACCTACTTCATTATCCACAACTCCACCTATCTTAATATCATCTGCATACTTACTAATCCAATTTACCATCCCATCATCCAGATCATTAATGTATATGACAAACAACATTGGACCCAGTACAGATCCCTGAGGCACACCACTAGTCACTGGCCTCCAAACTGACAAACAGTTATCCACCACTACTCTCTGGCATCTCCCATCCAGCCACTGCTGAATCCATTTTACTACTTCAATATTAATGCCTAACGTTTAAACCTTCCTAAGTAACCTTCCGTGTGGAACCTTGTCAAAGGCCTTACTGAAGTCCATATAGACAATATCCACCGTTTTACCCTTGTCAATTTTCTTAGTAACCTCATCAAAAAATTCAATAAGATTTGTCAAACATGACCTTCCATGCACAAATCTATGTTGACTGCTCCTAATCAGACCCTGTCTATCCAGAAAATTATATATACCATCTCTAAGAATACTTTCCATCAATTTACCCACTACTGACGTCAAACTCACAGGCCGGTAATTGTCAGGTTTACTCTTAGAACCCTTTTTAAACAATGGAACAACATGAGCAATGAGGTCAGGAACGTGCAGTTGCGAGAAATATTTATGTGCAATACAGAAACTGGTGTTACCTGTGTGTATTGTCAGAATGCAAAAGTTGCTGGAGAATATGCAAGTTGGAAGAACTGGAGTAATATTTGGAAACTTGACTTTTTTAAAGCATCATTTAGATTAGATTAGATTATGAGGACACGCAAATCGCATATGGACGATGTGCAAAAGCTCTGGCGATAAAATCCTTTATTACCCACTACAGGCCTGCTGTGTATATTTTGTGAGAGTGCAGATGAACAACAGTGAAAACAATCAAACCCAGAGGAGATCAAAGTTCTTATTGACAATGTTTTGCTTGCTGTTAAAATGAATACCTCTATATATAAAATTCAGGGCTTGCATGTTACTGTCACTGGACAAAAAATTGCACAGCACAAGATTTTTGCGCACACTTGTCATTACAAATTAGAGGGAACATGCCACCATAGTGGCTACAGTGTGTAGCACGTACAAAATGCACTGCAGATATTTGCTGACGCCACACCAACACCACCTCCCAAACCTACGATTTGTTTTTTGTCTGCACGTGGGGGTTTTGATTTTAAAAAGAAAACCGTTTTTAATGGGTTCTAATAGGTTTCTTTGTTTTGTGGCTGTTTGTAAGGAGACAAATCTGAAGGTTGTATATAGGTAGTTCAAAGTACATATATACCACCATACACAACCCTGAGATTCATTTTCTTGCAGGCATACTCAATAGATCCATCATGGAATATTAATCATAATAGATTCAATGAAAGACTGCACCAACTTGGTGTTCAACAAGACAACAAACTGCAAATACAAAAAGAAAGAAATAATAATAAATAAATAAGCAATGAATATCAAGAACATGAGATGAAAAGTCCTTAGAAGTGAGTCCTTGGGTTGTGGGAACATTTCAATCATGGAGCAAGTGAAGTTGAGTGAAGTTATTCCCTCTGGTTCAAGAACCTGATGGTTGAGGGGTAATTACTGTCCCTGAACCTGGTGGTGTGAGTCCTGAGGCTCCTGTACCTTCTTCCTGATGACAGCGGTGAGAAGAGAGCATGTCCTGGGTGGTGGGGTCCCTGACGATAGATGCTGCTTTCCTGTGACAGCACTCCTTGTAAATGTGCTCAACGATGGGGAGGGCTTTACCCATGATGGACTGGGCCATATCCACTACTTTTTGTAGGATTTTCCATTCAAAGGCATTGATGTTTCCATACCAGACTGTGATGCAGCCAGTCAATATACTCTCCACTACACATCTATATAAGTTTGTCAAATTTTTAGATATTATGTCAAATCTTTGAAAACTAAGGAGGTAGAGGTGCTTTCGTGCTTTCTTCATAGTTGCACTTCCATACTGGGTCCAGGACAGGTACTCTGAAATAATAACATAATAATGAGATCGTTGTTATGGCACCACTCAGCCAGATTTTCAGTTTCTCTCCTATAAGCTGATTCATTACCACATTTGATAATAAATTTACTTTGAACTCTGAACCTTACCACCAAGAAGGCATAGAGAAACACCACCACTGGTATGTTCTCCTTCAAGACATACACTCCTCTTGACTTGGAAATATATTGACGAAGGGACTTGACTGGAAAAGTCAACTGTTTAGTCCTCTCTATAGATGCTGCCTTACCTACTGAGTTCCTCCAACATTTTGTGTGTGTTGCTTGGAAATATATTGCTGTTCCTTCATCATCTCTGGGTCCAGGTCCTGAAAACCTCTTCCCAACAGCATTATGTTGGTAGCCTCTCCAAAAGAACCCAGTAGATCAGGAAAATTACTCACCTGCAACATCTGAGGAGCAATGAGAGATGTGCTATGGGGGCACATGACAAGATAAGAAACCATCCTGGCTTTGGACTGAAAGGAAAATCCTGCCCAACGAATCAACTGCAATTTTTTGAGGAAATTACAAGCTGGGTAGACAAAGGAGATGCAGTAGATGTGATGTACTTGGATTTTCAGAAGGCCTTTGACAAGGTGCCACACATGAAGCAGCCTAGCAAGACAAGATCCTTTGGAATGACAGGGAAGTTACTAGCATGGGTGCAGCATTGGCTGATAGGCAGAAAACAGAGAGTGAGAATAAAGGGATTTTATTCTGGTTGGCTGTCGGTTACCAGCGGAGTTCCACAGGGGTCGGTGTTGGGACTGCTGCTTTTTACGATATATGTCAATGATTTGGACTATAGGATTAATGGATTAGTGGCTAAATTTTCTGATGATACAAAGATAACTGGAGGAGCGGGTAGTGTTGAGGAAACAGAGAAACTTAGATAGTTTAGGGGAATGGACAAAGAAGTGGCAAATGAAATACAATGTTGGAAAGTGTATGGTCATGCACTTTGGTGGAAGAAATAAACAGGCAGACTATTATTTAGATGAGGAGAGAATTCAAAATGCAGAGGTGCAAGGGGACTTGGGAGTTCTTGTGCAGGATACCATAAAGGTTAACCTCCAGGTTGAGTCGGTGGTGGAGAAGACAAATGCAATGTTGGCATTCATTTCTAGAGGTATAGAATATAAGAGCAGGGATGTGAAGTTGAGGCTCCATAAGGCACTCGTGAGACCACACTTGGAGTATTGTGTGCAGTTTTGGGCCCCTTATTTTAGAAAGGATATACTGACATTGGAGAGGTTTCAGAGAAGATTCACAAGAATGATTCCAGGAATGAAAGGGTTACCGTATGAGGAACGTCTGGCAGCTCTTGGGCTGTATTCCCTGGCGTTCAGGAGAATGAGGGGGGATCTCATAGAAACATTCCAAATGTTAAAAGGCCTGAACAGATTAGATATGACAAAGTTATTTCCCATGATAGAGGAGTCTAGGACAAGACAGCACAACTTCAGGATTGAAGGAAGTCCATTTAGAAGAGAAATGCGGAGAAATTACTTTAGTCTGAGGGTGGTATATCTGTGGAATTTGTTGCCACGAGCGGCTGTGGAGGCCAAGTCATTGGGTGTATTTAAGGCAGAGATAGAGAGGTTCTTGATTAGCCAGGGCATCGAAGGGAATGGGGTGAAGGCAGGAGAGTGGGGATGACTGGAAGAATTGGATCAGCCCATGATTGAATGGCGGAGCAATCTCGATGGGCCAAATGGCCTACTTCTGCTCCTATATCTTATGGTCTTCCAACACCAGGAGAGGCCGACTCCAGCCTCCAGTGGACTTGCAAATTCACAGATATTGGGCTTTGTCTTCAGATTCAGGTTTATTTATCACATGTACATCGAAATCTCCAATGAAGTGTGTTGATGCAGTAGTCATTGGCTGAACGGGATTCTTCAGTGGTATAACTTTTGTGGCATGTATCCACTCACTTTTGAAAGCGTTGGTGGGCACACAATGGTTAAACTCAACAAACTGTTATGATGAAGCAATCTGAGATTTTAAAATGTTTATACAATAGCCAATATTTGTGAGTATCAAGCTTGCCCATAAAATTTATAGAACCCACAAGGAATGTCTCAAATCTGAGACATTTGAATAAGTCTGATATTCTTCTTGCTGTTTTTCAGCAAGCAATTTGTCTCTTAGAGAACTGTTTTTTTAAAAAACTTCCTCTTGTGTTGCTGAACACTGCTAAGAATGTAGTCTACATTATTTCTGGTTGTGTGCACATTTTAATAATCTTAGCCTTGGGTTTTGCTTATACTTACTGTAAGTATTTTTTTTTATTTTGCTCCAATGCAAGGTAATGAAGGACATGGTGTATAATGTTATTATGTGCAGTCTAGCATCAAGATAACAACATTCACTCCAAAGGCAAAATGTTTGCACTGGAACATTTAATATGGTTACTTAGTTGCATAATGTTCGCTAGAACCCAAGCAGAAATAATTAATAAGATGTCCTATTCAAAGAAAAGATGTAAGGTTAATGCAAGCAACATAATTATTTCAAAGTTCAAAGTAAATTTATTATCAAAGTACATATACAGTATGTCACCATATACAACCCTGAGATTCATTGTCTTGTGAGCATACACAGGAAATACCAGAAACACAATAGAATCAGTGAAAGACCACACCCAACAGCACTGACCCAGTGTGCAAAAGACAACAAAACTGTGCAAATACAAGAAGAGAGAAAAAATAAATCATAATAATAATAAATAAGTAAACAATAAACATCGAGAACATGAGATGAAGAGTCCTTGAAAGTGAGTCCATATGTTGTGGGAACAGTTCAGTGATGGGGTGAGTGAAGATATCGGCTCTGGTTCAATAGCCTGATGGTTGAGGGGTAGTAACTGTTCCTGAACTGGTGGTGTGGGATGTCATGCTGAAAACATCCAGAAAATCAGCATCTATGCAGAGAGATTTTAATGGGTTTTCATTGGAATTGAGTCTAAGAGCTATGAGGTAATGTTGCAACTCTGTAAAACTCTGGTTAGACCACTCTTGGAATATTGTGTTCAGTTCTGGTTGCCTCATTATATAGTACGTGCAAGCTTTAGAGAGGATGCAGAGGAGATTTACCAGGATTAGAAAGAATGCCTTATAGGGATAGGTTGAACAAGATAGGGCTTTTCTCTTTGGAGCCAAGGAGGATGTAAGTGACTAGATAGAGGTGTACTAGATGACAAGAGGCATAGATCTAGCCAAAAACTTTTTTCAGGACAGAAATGACTAAGATGAAAGGAATAATTCTAAGGTGATTGGAGGAAAGTATAGGGGGAATGTCAAAGGTACGTTTTTTACCCAAAGAGTGGTGGGTGCAGGGAACACCCTGCCAGGTGTGGTGGTAGAGGTAGATATATTAGGGACATCTAAGTAACTCTTGCAGAGGCACACGGATGATAGAAAAATGGAGGGCTATGTAGCAGGGAAGGGTTAGATTGATCTTAGAGTAGGTTAAAAGGTCAGCACAACACTGTGGGCCGAAGGGCCTGTACTGTGCTGTAATGATTTATGTTTTGCGTTTGATATAATTGTATCAGGTCTGTTCCAGTGAAAAGGTCTCACCCTGAAACATTAACACCTTTGAAGACATACGAAAGTGCAGATGCTGGAAACCTGGAGCAACACACAAAGGAATTAGGGGAGCTCAGCAGGCCAGGCAGCATCTGTGGAGGAAAATAGACTGTTAATGTTTTGGGTCAAGGACTGAAAAGAAAGGGAGATGGCCAGTATAAAAAGGTGGGGGAAAGGGGTGAAGCAAGAGCTGGCAGGAGATGGGTGGATCCAGGTGAGGAGGAGGGAGGTGAGAGGCAGATGAGGGAGAGGCAGAGTGGGAATGACAGAAGAAGCTGGGAGGTGAGAGATATAAATGACAAAGGCATGACGAAAATGAAATCTGATAGGAGAGGACAGTGGGCCACAGATTAAAGGGAGGGAGGTGGGAAGGGGAACCAGTGGGAGGAATAAGCAGATGGAGAGGGTGAGAGAGGGGAAAGAGATGTGGTGGTAAGGACCAGTGGGATGAGAAGGTATAAAGAAGGGAGGGGAGCAGAATGGAATGTTTAACTCCATTTCTCTCTCCACAGATACTGCTTGACATTCTAAGCCTTCCAAGCATTTTCTGTTGTATTTTGGATTTTTGGTTGTGATTGGATATTTCTCCTGTGTATAAAATCCAAACAGGATGTAACCATTTTATCATCAGGATCAAATCCAAACAGGACATCAGCTAGACCAAAGAGCTGACTGTGGACTTCAGGAAGGGTAAGACGAAGGAACACAAACCAATCCTCGTAGAGGGATCAGAAGTGGAGAGAGTGAGCAGTTTCAAGTTCCTGGGTGTCAAGATCTCTGAGGATTTAACCTGGTCCCAGCATATCAATGTAGTTATAAAGAAGGCCGTGGAGAGCATTCTGACAGGCTGCAACACTGTCTGGTACGGAGGGGCTACTGCACAGGACTAAAACAAGCTGCAGAGAGTTGTAAACTTAGCTAGCTCCATCTTGGGCACTAGCCTACAAAGTACCCAGGACATCTTTAGGGAGCGGTGTCTCAGAAAGGCAGCGTCCATTATTAAGCACCTCCAGCACCCAGGGCATGCCTTTTTCTCACTGTTACCATCAGGTAGGAGGTACAGAAGCCTGAAGGCACACACTCAGCGATTCAGGAACAGCTTCTTCCCCTCTGCCATCCGATTCCTAAATGGACATGGAACACTGCTTCACTACCTTTTTATTTCTGATTTTGAACTACTTATTTTAAATTAACTATTTAATAGACATATGTCACGAACCCTGTGACAGGTTGAAAAGGACCAGCAGAAATGCATTAAACTGAATAATACAGGTTATAAACTATTTTTTATATATATATATCCGTAAATGAGTGTGTGGATACAAAAAATAATAGTCCAGGAGGTAGATACCAGTCTTACGGTGTCAGGTAAGTTTAAGCAGTTCAGTTCACTTTGTGTTGCGTCGAGTCGAGTTGATGGAGAGAGAGAGAGAGAGTTAATTGAGTTGATATTTAAGTTGGCAGCTTTAGTTGTTCTTGCTTCCGAAGTCTTCAGAGTCACTCCGTGTGACCCCCACACAGACACAAATGGACAGAGCCCCTTCTAGGGAACGGTCTACTAACCCAGGGCACGAGTTCACCACCAGCAGACCCCCACAGGCAAGCTCTTACCCGCACTGGTAATCATGGGTCGAAATTAATCGGTCCATCGCCTCCACCCTCGTGGTGGTCTTAAACTCCACCAGTGGTTTCTCGGGTAGCTTCCGCAGTTCTCTCATGTCGTATCTCCTCTGTCGTTATCAGACCGAAGGATCAACTTTTTATAATCCATCCAAAATTCCAGCGTCCGTTAGCTCAACCACTCTGAGCTGTTACCATGGTGACTTCCCAGCTCCTGTCTCAGCTCGCGCCATACTGTCTTTCTCTCATTTAATTGCCTCCTTGTTCATTAGACTGCTGAAGTTTCTAGGAGCTTCTCACCGGCGTGACACCTTCCCCCTTTTGGGAAAATTTTGATCTTCGAGCAAAATTTTGTTCACTCACAGATTCTACACACCAAGCACTACATTCTACTTCACAGAGTGTACATTAAGCATTTACACAATTCGTCAGCATTTTTAACAGCGGGATAGGCGATCCGCAATGACATTGTCCGTACCCCTTCAGTGTCTTATCTCAATATCAAACCGCTGTAAACACAGGCTCCAGTTTAATAATCATCGATTTCGATCTTTAATCTTATCTAAAAACACCAAAGGGTTGTGGTCAGTGTACACCACTACCGGCTTTTGTGCGGGACTGACGTACACCTCAAAATGAGGGACAGCAATTCCTTTTCTATTGTTGAGTAATTTTTCTGGTGCACGTTAAACTTTTTGGCAAAGTATGCCACCGGATGTTCAATACCATCATCTCCTCTCTGTAATAGCACCGCCCCTGCAGCTTCATCGTTAGCGTCCGTCGCTAAGGAGAACGGCTTGGTGAAGTCCGGTGCCTTTAGCACTGGATGGTGACACAGAATACCCTTTAACCATTCGAACACCTCTTGGCAACGCTCATCCCACACAAATCGTCCACGCTTTCTCAACATCTTGTCAGTGGAAGGGCAATATTCGCAAAGTTCTTGCAAAATTTTCGATATTACCCCACCATACCTAAAAACCTTCTCAAGGCTCTCTTACCCGTTGGAATGGGTACATCAGCGATGGCCTGAACTTTCCCTTTCACAGGTGCCAGTTGACCCTGACCCACTACGTAACCAAGATATGTGACCCTGGCGTGACCAAACTCATTCTTGGCAAGGTTCACTGTCAGATTAGCTTTAGAGAGCCGATCAAATAATTTCTCTACTGTTACAATGTGTTCCTCCCACGTGTCGTTCCATACTACTAAATCGTCAATGTATGCCCCAGTATTCTTCAAGCCTTGAATCACAGAGTTTATCACACGTTGGAATGTCCCGGGGCATTCTTCATCCCGAAAGGCATCACATTATACTCATACAACCCCGAGGGGGTGACAAATGCCGATATCTCTCGAGCCCTATTGGTTAAGGAACGCACCAGTACCCTTTTAGCAGGTCAATTCTTGTTAGGTACTTAGCCTTTTCCACCCTATTGATGCAGTCATCTATTCTGGGAATAGGGGAAGCATCTGTTTTAGTTATTGCATTGACCTTTCTATAATCTGTGCAAAACCTCATTGTACCATCGGGCTTGGGAACTATCACGCACGGGGAAGCCCACGCAGAGGTGGATGGCCTGATTATACCATTGGCCAACATATATTCGATTTCCTGTTCCACTACTTTACTATGTTCTAAATTCATCCTGTAGGGGTGCTGTTTCACTGGATCAGCCTGCCCCACAATGACATCATGGGTGGCTATACTACACTGCCTTGGTGTATCTGGGAATAGATCGGAATGTTTCCCAATTAGCTCCTTTATCTGTTGCTGTTGTTTCGGTTCCAGGTGGTTAATTTTACTGTCTATATTCTCCAAAACACTAGCATTCTTGAGTCGAGCTGAAACCAGACACTGCTCATTACACTCCCCCGTTATCTCTGGGCTAGTCTTTGCAGCTGGGTCTTGTTTGGTCGTGACCCCAACTGATACAGGTTTAGAATCAAAATAAGGTTTGATCAGGTTCACATGCACTAATTGAGTGGTCTTCCTTCTACGAGTTGTCCTGATAACATAGTTCAGCTCATCAATTTTCCTCATTATTTCGTAAGGTCCACTAAATTGAGCCTGGAGAGGGTTATTCTCCAAGGGAAACAAAACCAAGACTTTATCTCCAACCTCGCCTGTCTGTCATACCAGCGCTTCATATCAGCCTGGGAGTCTTGGAGATTGTGTTTCGCAAGGCCACAAGACATAATCCAATATACCAATTCGCACTTCCTTATCAGACCATTGCTCTCTCAGTAAGGTCAAAGGTCCTTGAGGCCTATGACCGAACACGAGCTCAAGTGGACTGAACCCCAACAATTCCTGGATCGAATCTCTTATCACAAATAGGAGTAAAAGTATACTCTCATCCCAATGTTTCCCGTTTTCCATACAGCGCGTTTTAATCATGGTTTTTGGGGTAGAGTGAAACCTCTCTGTCACACCCTGGGATTGGGGATGGTATGCCGTGGACAAAATTTGTTTTGCTCCCAGTGCCGTAACTATCTGTTGGAATACACCCAATGTAAAATTACTGCCCTGATCTGATTGTATCTCCTTGGGCAGACCCACTAATGTGAAGAACTTAATAAGTGCCTTCACCACTGTTTTAGCCTTTAGGTTCCTGAGGGGTATTGCTTCTGGGAACCTAGAGGCAGCGCACATAATGGTTAACAGGTATTGGTGGCCACCTGCAGTCTTTGGCAGTGGGCCAACACAATCCACAATGACCCTGGAGAAAGGTTCGTTAAAAGCTGGTATGGGGCGAAGTGGCACTTTTGGGCTGGTCTGATTCAGTTTCCCTACCACTTGACATGTGTGACAAGTTTTACAAAAACCCGCCACATCCTTTCTTATACCCGGCCAACGAAATTTTTTCAAAACCTTGTGCCCTGTCTTTCTAACTCCAAGATGTCCCCCTAAAGGCATTGTATGAGCCACCTTTAACATTTCTGTACGGTAACCCTTCGGAACCACCACCTGGTGCACCACGGCCCAATCCTCAAAGGCAGGTACCGTTGGTGGTCTCCACTTCCTCATCAATACCCCATCCTTCAGATAGTAACCCATTGACTCCCTCTGAATTTCATCCTCAGAAAGAGCTGTCTCTTTTAAAACTGCAATCTCAGGACCCTATCCTGCTCTTCCACAAGCTTCCGCCTGGACAATGACAAACCCCTCTTATCCACCTCACTACCTGGGTCCTGGTCGAACACAGTCGGTAGAAAAATTTCAGATAAGTCAGTAGGATCCGTACCCCTGTCTTTGCTATCGTGGGCACCTGACCCCTCCCCGTCCAGATCGCTTCACTTCTGCAGCCGTCCTTGTCATACTTCTTGTGACCGCGCATGCGGGATAAAGTTCACTGTCTGTGCTTGTCTCACTAACAGCAGGCCAGCGTGTTAGCTGTAACCCTGGGTATACATCTTTTCCTGCCGGGTCATTTCCCAACAAGACATCCATGTTAGCTATTGGTAATTTAGGTGGTATCCCTGTCTCAATTGGTCCAGACACTAAGTCACATTTCAAAATTATTTTGTGCAAAGGCACAACCTTTGTTCCCTTGCCAATACCTTCCAGAGTATTCACTTGCTCTGTTGTTATCTCGTCACCAAATTCTAAGACATCACTTAATATCAGTGACTGAAAGGCTCCAGTGACTTCCGGGTCATCAAGGGAATGGCGGCGTAAGGAAAAGGTCTCTCGACAAAAAAGAAGGTAAACTGCCCCATAATCGAATTTAGACAAATACTTAATATTGCATAACTATATTAATAAAAGGGGCAAGGATGATGTCTAAGAACAAGATTAAAGAGTCCACTCCGAAGGCTGATAAACATAAAGAGACGCAGCAAGGCGACGGGCCTAGCTCCCCCACGGCAAGCCAGGACGGAGATAATGAGGGGGAATCGGTGACTCTGTCCTTGATTCTCGGAGAGGTTCGCGAGTTCCGACAAGATAACAGCAAACAGCTGGAAGATATTAAAGGAGAAATAGTAAAAACTAACTCGCGGATAGATGAAGCCGAAGCGAGGATTGTTGGAATTGAAGAGAAGCTACAAAACGCAGAGGAGGTGATAGCAGAAATGCTGAAGCTGCAAGACCAGCTCCAGTGGAAACTAATAGATCAAGAAGGCCGCTCGAGAAGGGAAAATGTGAGGATTTACGGAGTTCCCGAAGGAACTGAAGGTAAACCCGGATTGATGATTCCCTTCGTGGAGAAGCTACTTAGAGAGAACCTTGATATACCGGCCGCAAAAGACCTACAGATAGAAAGAGCTCACCGCGCGTTGGCACCAGAGCCTCCAGCAGGCGCCCAGCCCAGATCGATTCTGGTCAGATTTCTCAGTTACAGAACGAAGGAAGAGGTGCTTAAAAGGGCATGGCAAAAGAAAGGTTTCATGTGGAACAACTGTAAAATCAGTTTAGACCACGACTACGCACCGGGGCTTCTTGCCAGACGGAAGGAATATACGGAAACGCGGGGAGTCCTGAAGGAAAACAACATCAGATTCCAGACCCTGTATCCAGCTCGGCTGAGAGTCTTTTACGACGAAGGGACAAAAACTTACGCTACGGTGGAGGAGGCAACGTTGGACCTGGCGGACCGGGGACTACCTATTAAGGTTATCACCCAACCGGAGTCGCTACTGGAGAGGATTCGGCAGAAGTCGTGGCAGTTAGTGGGGCGAGGACGCTCCACACGAACCAGAGTGTCAAACTACAAGGAAAAGCTGCAAATACTCAGACGCAAATGTACAGAGAACACAGATTAATTAAGAGAAATGACTGAAAAGAGTAAATCGAACTTAACTGGTAACTAGATGGAATAACTTGAATGATAGCAATATGGTCGAGACATAAATAGGAGAAAATTCTCTATGATTATTCAAACTGCTGAGGGCCCTCTAACACAGGGTGAAGATAGAGGTTATCCCTCTGAACTGAGGCGGGTCGGTGCTCAGGCCTCACTGTGGGAAGTCGGGAAAAATTTTCAAATGTTGCACGTTCAAAAATGTCTAGGGTGTGGTTATATGTCTTGGTTTACTGTTGAGAAGGGATTGCTTACTGTTTGGTTAGAAAAGGAGAGTTTTTTTTCTACTAGAGAAAAATGCAAACTGAATTGGTAAAAATAATTTCCTATAATGTTAATGGGGTTTTGAATCCAATTAAAAGAAATAAGATTATGTCTAAATTGAAAAAAGGGCACAAATAGCTTTCCTCCAGGAAACACATATGAGCCAATCTGAACATGGAAAATTAAAAAGAATGGGCTTTAAGCATGTATTTTATTCATCATATAAATTGAGTCACAAAAGAGGGGTAGCTACTTTAATATCAAGTACTCTTAATTATGAACATATTTCAGAGACTAGAGACAAAGAAGGGCGGTTCGTAAAAATCACAGGAAGAATAGAAGGTACAGAAATAACATTGCTGAATGTCTATGCTCCTCCAGGTTGTGAATGGTCATTTTATAGACACATTTTTGACCTAATGGTCAGTTCTCAAGGGGTAGTAATTTGTGGAGGGGATTTTAATATTAGATTAAATCCTATATTAGATTCTTCAAGAATAGTTACTGAGAATAAACCTCTGACTCGGAAAGTGAATTCATTGATGGAGGAGTTGGGAATTATAGATGTCTGGAGGGAATTACACCCTACTAGTAAAGATTATACATATTACTCTTTCCCTCATTCAGCCTATTCAAGGATAGACTATTTCTTTATCTTTAATACAGATAGACTCAGGATAAAAAACTGTAATATTGCAACAATTGATCTGTCGGATCATAGCCCAGTCTCTATGTCTCTAATCCTGGAAAGGAAAATGAGGAAAACACTATGGAGGCTAAACTCACATATACTCAATAACCCAAAAGTAATGGAGAGATTAAGGGGAGAAATCAAAGAATATCTAGACCTTAATGACACGGGAGAAACATCACCAGTGATCTTATGGGATACATTGAAAGCTGTACTGAGAGGGAAGATTATTTCCATTACCACTCACATGAAAAAAATCAATGCACAAAAATTAGCAGACCTTCAAGGAAAATTAAAACAACTTCAAGTTGTAGATAGCAACAAAAGTAATTCAAATCGAAAACAGGAAATTAGGAAATTGCAAAGTGAAATTGACGATATTTATACGTTGGAAACTCAAAGAAATCTTCTTTACCTGAGACAAAAGAATTATGAAGTAGGAGGTAAATCAGCTAGATTATTAGCATATAAATTACGAAAACAACAAGCAGACAATACAATTCATAAAATAAAGAATCCAAAGACAAAGCTTGTGGAGAGTACAATAGGGAAAATTCAAGAGAGTTTTGAAACATATTATCGAGAGCTGTACTCCCAACCCCGGGCCCCCAATGAGCCCTATATAGACAGTGTATTGAATTTTTTAGATCTACCTAAATTTACAGATTTACAAAATGAAAGTTTATTAGAACCAGTAACTGCCAAAGAACTGAACGTGGCCATCTCTAGGTTAAAGGCTGGAAAGTCCCCGGGTTCTGATGGGTTTACCTCAGAGTGGTACAAGTCCCTGAAGACACAGTTAGCCCCATTACTACTTAACACCTTTAATTGGATCTTGCAGAGAGGAGAAACTCCACCTTCCTGGAGAGAAGCGATTATTTCAGTTATTCCTAAAGAGAGTAAAGATAAACTAGAATGTGGCAATTATCGGCCAATTAGTGTTCTTAATTTAGATTACAAACTATTTACATCTATATTAGCGCGCAGATTGGAAAAGCTTTTACCTGGCCTAATCCACTTAGACCAGACTGGATTTATTCAACAAAGACAAACACAGGACAACATAAGGAGAACTCTGCACATATTAGAACAGGTTAATAAGAACGAGACAGAGACAATGGTAGTAGGATTGGACGCTGAGAAAGTTTTTGATTCGGTTAGTTGGGCATTCCTATACAGAGTGTTAGGAAGATTCGGCTTTCAAGAAAAGTTTATTAAAGTAATTCAGACTCTATATGACGGCCCTACAGCCCGAATTAAGATAAATGGGGACCTCTCTGACTCCTTCATCTTAGAGAGAGGCACTAGACAGGGATGCCCAATTTCTCCTCTCCTTTTTCCGCTATATATTGAACCGCTTGCCCAACTAATAAGACAGAGCGAAATCGTAAAAGGTATCAAGGTGGCAGGGATTGAACAGAAAGTGGCGTTATTCGCAGATGATGTTTTGGTCTATCTGAGTGAACCAGAAAAATCATTTATAGGATTGTTTACACTGTTGGATGACTTTGGGAAAATATCAGGTTATAAAATAACTGTAAAGAAAACGCAGGTTATGTCCCTAAATTATACACCATCCAAAAAGTTGCAGGATACATATAATCTTAAGTGGGAAGCTAAATCATTAAAATATTTAGGAATAACCCTGCCGAAGGATCTTTCAACACTGTCACAGGTAAATTATGGGCCATTAATCTCAGAGATAAAAGCAGATATGCATAGATGGAATCTTATCCCCTTTTTAAGTTTAAATTCAGGGATAAATACTATAAAAATGAATATTCTTCCTCGGTTATTGTATCTTTTCCGTACTTTACCGGTGGAGGTGGATGATAATCAACTCAGGGAATGGGACAAATGGATTTCCCGCTTCATTTGGCAAGGAAAGAAACCTAGAATTCGATATAACACCTTACAGTTAGCGAAGGAAGAAGGAGGTATGGTTCTTCCTTGCCTGAGAAATTATTTTTATGCTTCACAGATAACCCCTCTGTTATATTGGTGTAATAGGGAATATAAGGCTAGATGGAAGGAAATAGAATTTGGATTAGTTGACAGTTTTCCTCTTCAGGCCTCAATAACTGACAAAGGATTGATGGCCCAGTTGGAAAAATTTAAAAACACTTGGATAAATCTTACATTAAAAGTATGGCAGAAGGTGGTTAATTCATGTGGAGTTAATAACATGTTAAAACTCTTTAGATGGTGTGCATGTGATACCGAATTCCTTCCTAACAGAGGAGATAAAAGATTTGAGCTATGGATAAAGAAAGGTCTTACAACCTACCTCTCATTTATAGATAAAAGAGTATTACAAAGTTTCCAAATCCTGCAGGACAAACATGGCCTAGAACATAATGACTTTTTTAGGTACCTTCAAGTACGAAACTATGTTAACCAGAGTTGTAGATATACAGACCTATCAACAGTAGAATTAGAATTTTCAAGATTCTGAATTCGGCTTGCAGTTCAATACTTAGTAAATCAGTTTCTCGATTATATAATGCACTCTCCCATGCTAAAAATGTAAATACACTGTATATTAAAGAGAAGTGGGAGAAAGAAGCGGGGTTGGTACTTTCAGAGGAGGCTTGGGGGAAAATCTGCAGCTTTCAATGGTCCTCGACTAATTCTTTGACTTGGAGAGAACATTGTTGGAAAAATATTATAAGATACTTCAAGACCCCATATCAGGAAAAATATAAAGATACAAATGTGATGTGTTGGAGAAGGTGCGGCTCCAAGGAGGCAAATCATTTTCATATTTTTTGGGATTGCCCTAAATTAAGTCTATTTTGGGAAGGTATTCATAGAACATTAGTTAAGGTACTTAGGTCCCAGATACCTCTGAACTTTGAGACGCTCTATTTGGGGCATGTATTGTTTCTTGAACAGAAGGAAGATATAAAGTTGCTGCAGGCCCTCTTAGCGGCAAGTAAGAAATCAATCACTAGAAAATGGCTAAATCCAATACCACCTACATTAGAAGATTGGTACGAAATTATCTTGGAAATATTTAAAATAGAAAAGTTGACTTACTCCCTGAGAACTCAAAAAGAAAAATTTTATCAAATCTGGAATAAATGGATTGAATATATAACCCCAATGCGAGCAGACTTCAGATGACTCTCCTAATGATTTATACTGCTCTTCTCATCAACACAGTAATATTGCTAACGTAAGCACCCCTAGTCTAAATGTTTTTTTTTTCGTTTTCTTTTGGAAAATAGAGAATTAACACAAGTAAAGGGAAAGATTTGGGAAAGGGATAAAAAATGAAAAAATTAAGTAAATAAGTACATAGGGATTGGATAATTATGTCTGCGGGCAGGAGCAAGCATGAACAAATTAGGATATAAACACCTACAATGGTTGATACATAGGCTTATATACAACATTTTGGACCAGTGGAAATGGTCCAGAAGGGTTATATGGAAACTATTATTACTATTTTTCTTAACAACTAATTCCATTACTTAGCCTGATAGGTTAGATTTACCACAGTACATAATTATCTATTTAAATGTTTATTTTCCTTTTATATCATCTCAATGTGTACTTAAGAATGTATAAATAATTGTAGTTTTATACATATAAAAAAATGGAAAAGGTTATAAAAAAAAGGCTTCAGTATCGCGCCAGATTCTCACTGGAACTAGGGGTGACCCCTCCTTCTCAGACACAAAACCCTTGATAATAAACCACTCAATCCCTTCCTGAACTCGGCCAGACCCCACCTTCCTTCGTGTGGTCTCAGCCACCGGCGCACACGTGTCGGAGGTTTCCCCCCTCTCCTTTCCCATTTCTTTCTTCCGAATAAGACAGTTAGATGCCACATGGCCAGGCTTTCTGCAGTAGTAACAGGTAAAACTGGAAAACTTATTTTTGGTTGGTTTCCCCTCCTCTTTACCTCTGTACCTAGCTCCTGCCTTGTGTTCTGTTTTACTCGGTGGATTATTCCGGTAACTCTTCTGATAACACTTGCTCGGGAAAAACTTAATCTTGTGATTCAGGGCAAACTCATCCGCTTTCCTAGCGGCCGCGGAAAGAGTCTCAAACTCTTTCTCTTCTACGTATGTCTGTATCGCACTAGGGACACACTCTTTAAATTCCTCGATCAGCATCAGCTGTCTCACTTTGTGGTAGTCCTCGTCTACCTCTTTCGAGGGACACCACCGATCAAAATACCTCTCCTTTTCATGGGCAAACTCTATATATGTCTGGTTCCCAGACTTCCTCAAACCCCGAAACTTCTGTCGGTACGCTTCTGGCACCATTTCATAGACCTTAAGCACAGCCTCCTTCACAGTATCATAATTAGTCGACTCGGTCACAGATAAGGCAGAATATGCTTGCTGCGCCTTCCCTTTTAACACACTTTGCAGCAATACTGCCCAGTCCTCCCTCGGCCACTTCCTGTTCTCAGCCACTTTCTCAAAATGTAGGAAGTACCTATCAACGTCTTTTTCAGCAAACAGAGGTACCAACTTAACTTCCTGACTGACATTAATTGATACACCCCTCTCGTCACCACGGCCTGACACTTGACCCTCTTGACGCCGCATCTCCCTCTCAAACTCCCTCTGTTTCTCTGCCTCTGCAGCCTCGACCTTAAGTCT
Organism: Mobula birostris; assembly: GCF_030028105.1. Classification (NCBI taxonomy): domain Eukaryota; kingdom Metazoa; phylum Chordata; class Chondrichthyes; order Myliobatiformes; family Myliobatidae; genus Mobula; species Mobula birostris. The sequence goes on from NC_092389.1 coordinate 1,257,134, forward strand.
CTCCATTCTTAAATGTTCTAGTCGTAACAGGGTCTCCTCGTCACCTATCGGAAACTCCTGTAGCGACTCCTCCTCAAATAACTCTTTCCCAACACAATATTCAGCTATTTTCCTCTGAATTCCTGCCTTCGTCATACTCTTCTGTATTCCGGAAAGTTTCCATTTCTTAGCAATGTCACATAGCACCTCCTTTCTGGCTCTCCTCAAAAACAGGAGTAGAGTTCTCTATAAATTCACTAGCTTCCATTTCTGCTGTTTTCCACACACAGATTAATTACAAGGGATTTCCCCAATCAAGACAAGCCCCCACACAATTTCGAAAATTGGCTCCAACCAAACTTGTTCAGATCCTGGACGCAGGCCCCAATTTTGTCACGAACCCCGTGATGGGTTGAAAAGGACCAGCAGAAATGGAACACACCTGGAGTCTAATTTACTATAAATTAAGACTATATTTATTGCTACTACGAATTAATATGATTAAACCAAATAATAAAATACAGGTTATAAACTATTTTTTATATATATATATCCGTAAATGAGTGTGTGGATACAAAAAATAATAGTCCAGGAGGTAGATACCAGTCTTACGGTGTCAGGTAAGTTTAAGCAGTTCAGTTCACTTTGTGTTGCGTCGAGTCGAGTTGATGGAGAGAGAGAGAGAGTTAATTGAGTTGATGTTCAAGTTGGCAGCTTTAGTTGTTCTTGCTTCCGAAGTCTTCAGAGTCACTCCGTGTGACCCCCACACAGACACAAATGGACAGAGCCCCTTCTAGGGAACGGTCTACTAACCCAGGGCACGAGTTCACCACCAGCAGACCCCCACAGGCAAGCTCTTACCCGCACTGGTAATCATGGGTCGAAATTAATCGGTCCATCGCCTCCACCCTCGTGGTGGTCTTAAACTCCACCAGTGGTTTCTCGGGTAGCTTCCGCAGTTCTCTCATGTCGTATCTCCTCTGTCGTTATCAGACCGAAGGATCAACTTTTTATAATCCATCCAAAATTCCAGCGTCCGTTAGCTCAACCACTCTGAGCTGTTACCATGGTGACTTCCCAGCTCCTGTCTCAGCTCGCGCCATACTGTCTCTCTCTCATTTAATTGCCTCCTTGTTCATTAGACTGCTGAAGTTTCCAGTAGTTTCTCACCTGCGTAACACAAATATATTTAATGTAATTCAATTTTTTCTCTATACTTATTTATCATGTATTTCATTGTACTGCTGCTGTAAAGTTAGCAAATTTCACGACATACTGTATGCCATTGGTATTAAACTGGATTGATTCTGATTCTGATCATTTGGCAGATTAGTTTGAGTAAAATGATATTTTGGTTACTGAGTGCCATAGTGTTCAATTCTGCCTCTCTAGGTGTGGTAATCATTTACTCATGCGGTCAGTAATGAATGTGGCATGGGAAGGGAATGGTTATAGAGTCGTAGAGCACTAAAAGCACAGAAACAGGCCAAGATGTGTAGCCGAACTCGAGTGGATTAACAGCCCGCACCATGATTTGTAAACAGTTTTGCTAAGTGAGCTTACAAATCACCCATTTAACTGTGAAGGTAGATTAACTCCAGGCCTTGCTTTCCTCCTTACAGAGATGATTCTGGCCTCACTGACTGGATGTATTCCACAGTGCGATGCTGGGGTGAGAGGGCACAAGGCATCTACAAGTTGGTCATTTGTGATTTGGGTAAGTGCGGAGGCCATAGGAAATGAAGTAACTCAACACAGAATCCCGTAACATCACAAACACAAGATTCTGCAGCTGTTAGAAATCCAGAGCAACACACACAAAATGCTGGAGGAACTCAGCAGATCAGGTAGCATTTATAGAGGGAAGAATAAACTGTCAATGTTTTGGGCAAAGATTCTTCGTCAGGACTGGAAACAGCATTCAGAATAAGGAGGAAGGGAGGAGTGAAAGGTTTACAAGCTGGCAAGTGATAGGTGAGACCAGGTGAGGAGGAAGATGGGTGGGTGCGGGGAAATGTGATGAAGTGAGAAGCTGGGAGGTGATAGGCTGAAGACAAAGGAATCTGATAGGAGAGGAAAGTGGACCATGGAGGAAAGGGAAGGAGGAGGGGAAGCAGTGGGAGGTGAAAGGCAGGTGAAAAGAGAAGGGGTAAGATGGAAATCAGAATGGGGAATGGAAAAGCAGAGAAGAGATGGGGGAGAAATTACCGAATAGCTAACCATATCAATTCAACTTCCTATTCATATTCTGACTTGTCTGTTCATGGTATCCTCTACTGCCATGATGAGGTCACTCTCAGGTTAGAGGAGCAATAACCTCATATTCTTACCTGCATAGCCTCCAAACTGATGGCATGAGCATCGATTTCTCAAACGTATCAAAGTACATACTGTTTATGTCAGCATACACTACCTTGAGATTCATTTTCTTGCAGGCATTTACAGGAAAATAAAAAAATACAATAGAATTTATGAAAGCTATACATAAAAAAGACAAGTTATGCAAATCTTAAAAAGCTAATACTGAGAACATGAGTAGTAGAGTCATTGAAAGCGAATCTGTAGTTTGTGGAATCAGTTCAGTGTTGAGGTGAGTGAAGTTATCAACGCCGGTTCAGGACCTTGATGGTTGTAGGGTGATAATTGTTCCTGAACCTGGTAGTGTGGGACATAAGGCATCTTACCTCCTACTCGATGGTAGAAGTGAGAAGAGAGCATGGCTTGGATGGTGGGATCATTGACAGATGCTGCTTTCTTGTGGAAGCGCTCCTTGTAAATATACTCAATGGTGGGGGAAGCCTTACCTATGATGGACTGGGCTGCATCCACCTCTTTCTGAAGACTTTTTCGTTTCTGGACATTGATGTTTCCATACCAGGCTGTACATGGCCAGTCAGGATGTTCTCCACTGTGCATCTATAGAAGTTTGTCAAAGTTTTAGATGACATTCTGAATCTATGCAAACTTTTAAGAAAGTAGAGGTGCTGTTGAGCCTTCTTTGTAATGACATTTATGGTTGAGACAGGTTCGATGTTGTTGTTTAAAGTTAAATTGGACAGCTATATGGAGAGGAAATGGATGGAGGGTTATGGGCTGAGTGCAGGTCGGTGGGACTAGGTGAGAGTAAGAGTACAGCACAGACTAGAAGGGCCGAGGTGGCCTGTTTCCGTGCTGTAATTGTTATATGGTTATATGGACCCATGACAAATCCTCTGATATGATCATGCCAAGGAATGTAAAGTTACTGACCCTCTCCACCTTTGATCCCTCAATGGGGACTAGATTCTTCCTCCTGTCGTCTATAATCAGCTCTTTGGTCTTACTGACTTTAAGTAAGAGGTTGTTATTGTGGCACCACCGAGCCAGATTTTCAGTCTCCCTCCTATAAACTGATTCTTCAACACCTTTGTTTCAGCCAGCAACAGTGGTGTCGTCAACAAACTTAAATATGACATTGGAGCTGTGCTTAGACTCACAGTCATAAGAATAAAACAAGTAGAGAAAGGGGCTAAACACACTGCCTTGTGGTGAACCTGTGCTGGTGGAGATCGTGTTTTTGCCAATCCGTACTGAGTGGGGTCTGCAAGTGAGGTAATCCAGGATCCAGTTGCACAAGGAGGTTGATGGTAAGGAAGCTTCGTGGGTGGGGGGATATAGAAAGGCAAACTGAAAAAATGGGAACCTGATAGATGGACTATAATGCAGAAACATTTGAGATCATTATTTTGGTGAAAAAATATAGTGACTTGCTGAACAGAAGGAGCTGTGTCTTCTAGTAAAGGAACCACTGAAAATGTAATGTGCAGGTACAGTAAGCAAAAAGGAAGGCAAGTGGTATTTTGGACATTATTGCAATGGGATTTAAACAGTAAAGATGGCTAAATGCAATTCTACAGGGCACTGGTGAGAGTGTAGCACAAATATTGTGTGGATGATCTCCTTATCAACAAGGCAAGATATTTACAATAGAATGCACAAGGGTTCACCGCATTCATTCCCAGTATGTGGGGATTGTTGTATGAGGGTGATTAATCAGATCTGGCCCTATACTCTCCAGAATCTAGAGGGATAGGAGGTAATCTCACTTAGAAACATAGAAGCATAGAAAACCTACAGTACAATACAGGCCCTTTGGCCCACAAAGTTGTGCCGAACATGTCCCTACCTTAGAAATTACTAGGCTTACCCATGGCCCTTTATTTTTCAAAGCTCCATGTACCTATCCAAAAGTCTCTTAAAAGACCCTGTCGTATCCGCCTCCACCACTGTTGCTGGCAGCCCATTCCATGCACTCACCACTCTCTGAGTAAAAAAATTACCCCTGACATCTCCTCTGTACCGGCTCCCCAGCACCTTAAACCTGTGTCCTCTTGTGGCAACCACTTCAGCCCTGGGAAAAAGCCTCTGACTATCCACATGATCAATGCCTCTCATCACCTTATACACCTCTATCAGGTCACCTCTCATCCTCTGTCGCTCCAAGGAGAAAAGGCCGAGTTCACTCAACCTATTCTCATATAGCGTGCTCCCCAATCCAGGCAACATCCTTGTAAATCTCCTCTGCACCCTTTCTATGGTTTCCACATCCTTCCTATAGTGAGGCAACCAGAACTGAGCACAGTACTCCAAGTGGGGTCTGACCAGGGTCCTATATAGCTGTAACATTACCTCTCGGCTCCTTAAATTCAATTCCACGATTGATGAAGGCCAATACATTGTATGACTTCTTTTTTTTTTAATTTATTTTTTATTGAAGTTCATCATCAAACAAACATTTCCATAAGATGTATTTCAGATACTGTACATATATATCATATAGTCATATTTGCCACAAATCTCCACATATTTATCTGAGGTATACACTTATAGAAAAGAGAGGAAAGAAAGAACAAGCAAAAGGAGAAAACTATGTACAGAGTAGGGAGTGATCTTTTTTTTAAAACATATTCATTGATTTGAGAATAAAATCGGGCCTATGAGGTGTTATGTAGTTAAACTATTTTTCCCAGTATGAATAAAATTGTTCCAACTTATGATTAACAGATGCTGTTATCTTCTCCGTTTTGTAAATGTCCATTGTAATTTCCATCCATACATTTAGAGTTGGGCTCTCCTGTGATAACCATTTCCTGGTAAGGGTCTTTTTACCAGCCACCAGCAGTACATTCATTAAATATTTATCTCTTTTCAACCATTCTTGAGGTATATACCCAAAATATATGGTCTTGCTCTCTAAGGGTATTTCACATTTAAAGATGTCTTGTAGGGTATTGTGTATCCCACTCCAATAGTCTGTGATAATGGAGCATTCCCAGAAAATATGATAATGGTTCACATTTTGATTTCCACAATTTCTCCAGCAAACAGTGGGGGTTACTATCATAATGGGATTTCTGAGAGGGTATAATAAAATATCAAGTTTTTCCACCTGAACTCCCTCCATTTCTGTGAACTGGTACACTTCCATTGATACCTCCATATTATTGTCCATTCTTCCTCAGATATTATTATCCCTCCTTCCTTCTCCCATTTTGTTTTAATGTATGCAGTCGAATGTGTTTTAAGATTTGACAAACCCTTGTACACACTTGAAATGATTCTATTACCGTTGTCTGAATTATATGCTTTTCTAAGTAGTTCTATCAGACATGTACTTGCCTTGGTTACATTTTTAACTGTCCTATTAACATACTGTCACATCTGTAAATACCGGTAAAAGCCTTGTTTTTGTAATAAGTGTTTCTCTTTGAGTATTTCAAAACCGAACAGTGTCCGTATGCCTTCTTAACCACAGAGTCAATCTGCGCAGCTGCTTTGAGCGTCTGATGTGACCAGAATGATCATTAAATTTCCCTGAATGCTATTGCTATCGCTTTGCTTTGGAAATTAAAGAATTAAAACTCAGTTTTTTAAAGAAAAAAGATGCGTAGCAAGACAAATATAGACCCCCCTCGTTTAACGAAGGACACTTTTGATGACAACACTTCTGGTTGATCTGCCACCCTTCGAGAATACTCTAACATTTTCATTTATTTTTTATTAACGATCTGGATGTGGGGGTAGAAGGGTGGGTTGGCAAGTTTGCAGGTGACACAAAGGTTGGTGGTGTTGTGGATAGTGTAGAGGATTGTCGAAGATTGCAGAGAGACATTGATAGGATGCAGAAGTGGGCTGAGAAGTGGCAGATGGAGTTCAACCTGGAGAAGTGTGAGGTGGTACACTTTGGAAGGACAAACTCTAAGGCAGAGTACAAAGTAAATGGCAGGATACTTGGTAGTGTGGAGGAGCAGAGGGATCTCAGGGTACATGTCCACGGATCCCTGAAAGTTGCCTCACAGGTAGATAGGGTAGTTAAGAAAGCTTATGGGGTGTTAGCTTTCATAAGTCGAGGGATAGAGTTTAAGAGTCGCGATGTAACGATGCAGCTCTATAAAACTCTGGTTAGGCCGCACTTGGAGTACTGTGTCCAGTTCTGGTTGCCTCACTATAGGAGGGATGTGGAAGCATTGGAAAGGGTACAGAGGAGATTTACCAGGATGCTGCCTGGTTTAGAGAGTATGCATTATGATCAGAGATTAAGGGAGCTAGGGCTTTACTCTTTGGAGAGAAGGAGGATGAGAGGAGACATGATAGAGGTGTACAAGATAATAAGAGGAATAGATAGAGTGGACAGCCAGCGCCTCTTCCCCAGGGCACCACTGCTCAATACAAGAGGACATGGCTTTAAGGTAAGGGGTGGGAAGTTCAAGGGGGATATTAGAGGAAGGTTTTTTACTCAGAGAGTAGTTGGTGCGTGGAATGCACTGCCTGAGTCAGTGGTGGAGGCAGATACACTAGTGAAGTTTAAGAGACTACTGGACAGGTATATGGAGGAATTTAAGATGGGGGGGTTATATGGGAGGCAGGGTTTGATGGTCGGCACAACATTGTGGGCTGAAGGGCCTGTAATGTGCTGTACTGTTCTATGTTCTATGTTCAATGTTTTTCCCCGGCTTAAAGCCACATACAGCTGACCATGCTGGAATACCGGTTTCTCCAGATAAGTCAGCACATTCTCCATGGTTTGGCCTTCACCTTATGTATAGTCACAGCACAGCATGACTGTATCGGGAACTGGCTCCGCTGAAGAGGGACATCTTCCCCTTCTGATAAACTGAGAGTAATTCTTGGGATCATGACAATGTCATTTTTGAACGTACCAATGTTTATCTTTGCTACAATGAGATTGTCGTGCAGTTCTTCCACCATCATTCACGTTCCATTGCAAAGCCTTGGTGGATCCAAGTTCCTCATGGAAATGATGGGAGATCCCCTCTTCAATTCCAGTTTCTGTGGTGGCAATCCAGAGAGTTCAACCAAATCAAGGAATTCTGTTGGAAAATGAGTGGCGTTAGCTCCTTCACTTATGGCATTGAAGGAACAGTATTCTTTCATGGTTCCAGGGAAATGTCTAATGCATGTGAAGTTTATTTTTCTCATCATTTCGTTGAGAGGAACCAAGATAGAATTCCTCGAGAACGGTTCTGCAGGATTGTCGAATGTCGGGTAGATGAAATCAATACATTTTTCCATAGTTTTTGCTGGTAGAATCATATCTTCAGGTAATTCAATTTCATCGTTTTCATTTTTCTCAATCTTGTCTTCTCTATCATCCAATAAGAACTCAGAATATCGTCCTTCTCCCTCACTCAATTGCATGTTTTTCTTCAATTGAAACTTGATGAAGCTTCTCCATAACTAGGATTTTTTTATGCATGAATTCTCCACATCAGCATCATTTCCTCGTTTCACAACTGCTAGAAGCTGTCAGAAATTGCCACAGCAAATGGTTAAAATACCCCTGAAGGCCTTATTCTCGCTGCATACATCACGAAGAGTCCGGTCCACGGCTTCGAAGCTCTCCCTCCGAATCATGGGGCACTCATCCCAGACAATAAGCCTCTCATTTCGGAGTAAATTTGCAGTAGTGGTGTTTATATCGATGTTACAAAGGGCATGGTCATTGTCTTTGAGGGGTATCTTGAATCTTGAATGCGCTGTCCTACCACCAGGCAATACTGGATGATGCTACAGCAATAGCAACACCTTCATCTCCCCTAACTTTAGCGAGGATCAAGTTGATGATAAATGTCTTGCCCGTTCCTCCTGGTGCATCAATGAAAATCATTGAAGGGAGATTCCTTTCCAAGCAGTCGCACACATATTCATATACAGTCGGCCCTCCTTATCCGCGAGTTCCACATGTGCGAATTCAGCCAACCGCGAATCGAGAAAACCCGGAAGTGCTCTTCCAGCATTTGTTGTCTGAACCTGTACAGACTTTTTCTTCTTGTCATTATTCCCTAAACAACACAGTATAACAACTATTTTACATAGCATTTACATTGTATTAGGTATTATAAGTAATCTAGAGATGATTTAAAGTATACGGGAGGATGTGCGTAGGTTATTGTGGATCGGGATCGAAAAAAAACGTAAGTTCTCTTACTAAGTAAGTCGGAACAAGTACATCCGGTATTATTTAGCATCAGTTAGTCAAATGTTTGTCTTAGTATATAGTACTGTACACTCAAGCCAGAACATTTGCTTCAAAAATCCCGGAGTAGTCCTCCACTCATTTCCCCATCCTTCTTTCCCATCTCTTATTAGTCCAAGTGTAGAATCTGGAAATAGGGTGTATCGAAGTACTTCATTACGATAAGATTTAATTACCTCTTATTGATGGGTCACAGTTTGATCTGTCCCAATCCTGCACATGCTGATGGTGATTCACAGAATGTGACTGCTCAAAGTAAGCTGCCCTGCCCTTTTGCTGCGGTTGGTGTCACTGCTGTGAGCATCGTGAGGTGCTGCTGAGGCTGGCCCTTCTCATGCGTCGTGGTGTCACGTCGCAGTTTCCATGAAAGCTGGAATCAGGTGTGGAAAGTGAGCAATTTTAAATGAATATGAGCAATTTTAAATGACTATAACCCAGACCTTTGCATGCATTCTGTAAGTTAGCGCATTTTAAGTCCATTTAGTCAAAAAGTGCTGCTTTAATGCAGCGTTTGGGCTAATTTGAGGGCACAAACAGACAAACCGACAAACAGATAAACAGAATGAGAATTTTAGTAAGGTATAGATTCTGCCATCATATTTGACCTACCAGAATGATCTACTTCACACTTATCTGGGTTGAACTCCAGCTGCCACTTCTCAGCCCAGTTTTGCATCCTATCAATGTCCCGCTGTAACCTCTGACAGCCCTCCACACTATCCACAACACACCCAACCTTTGTGTCATCAGCAAACTCACTAACCCATCCCTCCACTTCTTCATCCAGGTCATTTATAAAAATCACAAAGAGTAGGGGTCCCAGAACAGATCCCTGAGGCACTCTACTGGTCATTGACCTCCATGCAGAATATGACCCGTCTACAACCACTCTTTGCCTTCTGTGGGCAAGCCAGTTCTGGATCCATAAAGCAATGTCCCCTTGGATCCCATGCCTCCTTACTTTCTCAATAAGCCTTGCAGGGGGTACCTTATCAAATGCTTTGCTGAAATCCATATATACTACAAAAAAATTCAATCAGGCTCATAAGGCACTACCTGCCCTTGACAATGCCATGCTGACGATTCCTAATCATATTATACTTCTCCAAATGTTCATAAATCCTGCCTCTCAGGATCTTCTCCATCAGTTTACCAACCACTGAAGTAAGACTCACTGGTCTATAATTTCCTGGCTTGTCTCTACTCCCTTTCTTGAATAAAGGAACAACATCCGCAACTCTCCGATCCTCAGGAACCTCTCCCATCCCCATTGATGATGCAAAGATCATCGCCAGAGGCTCAGCAATCTCCTCCCTCGCCTCCCACAGTAGCCTGGGGTACATCTCAGTTAAGCACAGAAAATTCTTAATGCAGGGAAGAAGATTTAAGACGGAGATGAGGAGAAATTGTTTTTCCCAGAGAGTGGTGAATCTGTGGAATTCTCTGCCCAAGGAAGCAGTTGAGGCTTCCTTACTAAATATATTTAAGAAACAGTTAGATAGGTTTTCACATAGTAAGGGAATTAAGGGTTATAGGGAGAAGGCAGGTAGATGGAGCTGAGTTTACGGACAGATCAGCCATGATCTTATTGAATAGCGGGGCAGGCTCGATGGGCCGGATGGCCTACTCCTGCTCCTATTTCTTATATTCTTATGTTCAGAGTAGACGCAGAATTTTGTGGATTAATACTTAATAACATAAAACAGTTGAAGGATGATTTTAAGCATTAATCTGTTACAAAAGTATGATATTTGGCCACAGATTTTATTTTAGTTTAGAGATACAGCATGGGACAGGCGCTTCCAGCTCTTCAAGCCACACTGCCCAGCAACCCACTAATTTAACCTTAGCCTAATCACAGAACAATTTACACTGATCAGTGAACCTTCTAAACGGTACGTCTTTGGACTGTGGGAGGAAACCGGAGCATCTGGAGAAAAACCACTCATCCCGTGGGGAGGATGTACAATATCTACTTACAGAGGATGTGGAATTGAACTCCAAGCTTGGACGCCCCAAGTGTCACTGTAACCACTACGCTACCATGGCGCATGTTACATCTTGCTCCGATCTAAAGTGCTCATCCTCTCTCTGCTCTCTGTCTTCACTCAGACACCGACCCTCAGCGGAAGGGTGGATTCCTCAATCAATGGCAGCTCACACTGTATGGTTCTTCCTGGTCATTTGAAGATGTCAAGCAACGCCAGAGGTAAACCCTTGGTCACATGTTGACAGAGTAACATTCTCCCCCAAGATATTCTTTTTTCCTGCCCAGTTGACAATCACATGGGGATGGGGGTGAAATGGATAAAGGTGGCTTGGGGGCAGGGAGGGGTAAGACTGTATGTTTTTCACTGTTTTGTAGTTTTTAATTTTAAAAATTCTTTTTGTATTCTTGGGTCTGGCCACAGTGGCCGTGATTTGACCTTCCTCCTCAAAACCCACATCCTTGGCACTTCTTCTCACAGAGGTGACTGAGATTTATGTGTCTTAAGTGCTTAATGTGCTAAAAAAAACTCAGCAGGTCAGACAGATGAAGACAAAGGGTTGGCCAGTGTTTTGGGTTGAGACCCTGCATCAGGATTGGATTTTGAACGAATCTCTTGAATAAATTAATGAACATATCCCTCTCATTCTCCCGAGAAAGCTTGAGCCATGATTTGCCTTCAGAGAGCTCATTTGGTGGGAAGAGCCTGCCATGCATCAAAACATTCATTAGTGAAGCAACCACCGTGTTTAACTGTGTGCTTCTTGACTTTACCAAGGGTGGTTGAAGAAGCTATGAGTGGACAATTCCTGAACGACAGCTTTTCATTGCCTTGTCCCCCTGGACTGGAGATCTCAGATCAGGAATGGAATTATATGACTCCCAACACACTCAAGGTAACATTTATCATAGCATCTCAACACCTCTTGCACACCGCAATAGGACAGGACTGTGCACCTGACCCTTGGGATTGTGAGATTGGTACTGGAAGAGAAAGTACTGCCAGAGTACTAGGAAGTACAATAATATCATTTAATAAGTACCTGGTGGATAGGTACATGGAGGTGAGGGGTTTGGAGGGACATGGGCTGAATTGGGACTAGCTAGGTGGATAGCCTAGTCAGCATAGTCTCACTGTGCTGAAGGGCCTGTATCTGTGCTGTATTCCTGTATGACTCTATAAAAATAAAAGGTATTAAGTCAAAAAATATCATGTTTTTAAAAAAAAGATATTAGAAATACACAGCGTCTCAAGCAGCATCTGAATAAATGAGTCAGGTTAATGTTTCAAAGGGAAACACTGATCAGAACCAATCTAATTACACCTGAAACACGAACCTTCAAATTCTGACAAAACCCCTGGTTTGTTTCTCAATTTTTCACTTCATATGAGAGGAAATGGCACTTGTCTTGGGCCTTTGATTAAAATCTGCTTATAGAGTTAACCATTACTGTAGTCCCCTGTTCAATGCTATACAGGTCTAAAACATTGAAGTATCAGCCAATGAGCTGTAATTGGCTCCAGGGCTATTTATCTGGGAATGAGTGTCCATGATACCTGCCCTAATCTGCAGTAGTACTGCTGAAAGATGCAGTTGTGTGGCATTCGGTTGGAAGTTGGTTTAACCTTGCATGGAACAATGGGTATTGGATGAGCTCCAGAAATCTGAGTTCAAATCCTGGCACAATTCAATTTAGATATTAAATTTGGTTAATTCTAGAATTAAACAATGAAGCTGTCAAATTATCCCTAAAATATCTTTTAGTTCATAGTTGGCATTTAGGGCAAGAGTCCTGTCATCCTTACCTGCTCTGGTTTATGTATCTGTAGACCCATCATAGTGTGTATGACTGACTGGCCTCTAGTTACTCAGTTCAAGGGTAATTGTTGATAGGTAACAAATATGCAGTGGCCCCATATCAGCTGAATAAATAGACTTTAGAACAGGGGTGGCCAACCTTTCACATTCCATGCGTCAATTTTTTCATTCACGAGTTCAGATACGCCATACAATTCTTATACCCCCATTCAATTCTTGTAAATATATGTTAATATAGAACTCGTGCGTGAAAAAATTGACACATGGAATGTAAAAGGTTGGCCACCCCTGCTTTAGAACATAGAACAGTACAACACAGTACAGGTCCTTTGGCCCATGATATTGTGCCAACCCTTTAACCTACTCTGAGATCAATCTAACCCTTCCCTCCTGTGCAACCCTCCATTTTCCTTTCATCCTTGTGGCTATCTAAGTTTCTTAAAAGTCTCTAATGTGTCTGCCTCTACCTGATTATTAAGTGCAGACCTTTTTATCAACCTCGAGAGTTTACATGCATCATTGCTGTCGCAGTTTATGTACCACCAGATGCTAATGCTAAAGTAGCCATGAAAGACCTCAGTGCCGCCATTAGCAAGCTGCAGACATTGCATCCAGATGGAGCCTTTACTGTCGCTGGGGACTTTAATCATTGTAACCTATGTACCGTGATTTCAAGATTTTACCAAAATGTATCATGCACCACTAGGGGTAATAAAACCTTACATCATGTCTACACAAATGTGGCTGATGCTTAGAAAGCCACTACCCTCCCCCACCTGGGACAGTCCGACCATCTTGCATTGTTTCTGCTTCCCAAGTACAGCCCGGTCAGTAAACGCCTGCAACCCACAATGAAGACTATTAAGATCTGGCTGGAGGGGGCTGACTCTGCTCTTCAGCACCAATTCCAGCACACAGACTGGAGCGCGTTTGCTGCCCATGCCACCACAGACTCTCAGATTAACATTGACTTGTATACCAACTCTGTCCTAGTGTGTAGGTAGAGTGACATCACTAAAACAAATAAAAGTTTTCCCCAGTCAGAAACCATGGATGAACAGAGAGGTTTGCCTCCTGCTCAAAGCCAGAGATTCAGCCTTCGGGTCTGGAGACCGGGGGCTGACGGCTCAGCCAGGGCCAACCTGAGGAGGGGTATCTCTCAGGCTAAACACACATACAGACAGAGGATCGAGGAGCATTTCAACTCCTCCGACCCCCGGCACATGTGGCATGGCGTACAGGTCATTACAGACTTCAAACCTCCTAGTACTGTGCCCCCTTCCAGCTCTGCTTCCCTCCCTGATGAGCTCAATTACTTCTACACTCGCTTTGACCGAGAGAACAAGGAGGTCACCCTCAAAGCGGATCTCCCACCTGGTGAACTGCCTCTCTCACTTTCCACCTCCGATGTTCACACCACCCTGAGCAGGGTGAATGTACGGAAGGCAGCTGTCCAGATGGAATACCTGGCCGTGTGCTCAGAGTCTGTGCAGGGCAGTTGGCCGAGGTCTTCATGGACATTTTCAATCTGTCCCTGGCCCAGGCAGTTGTCCCCACAAGCTTCAAGATCACCACCATCGTGCCAGTGGCAAGGGGGCGGGGGTGGGAGAGTATCAAAATTGGTCAGTTAACTGGGAAATAAGCAATAATAGAATACAAAATGTTTCTCTTCTCAGATGCTGTTACTCCTGGGTTGTTTTACCATTTTCTGGTCCATATATTACACCCTAGAGGTTATTTTCTACCCCAGGAAAGACTTCAAGTTCAGCCTGCAGTATAACTCTAGCCGGGGACCCTATCGAATGCTGCGTGGAGTGGAGGCAGGTAAGTATCAGTCTGAGTTAATCCCACTGCAAAGTGTGAACTGCACTGACAATGGGCAACAGCAGATAACGGACAACGAGGAAGACAGTCTGCTTAAAATGGAGGAAGTGAATCCTAATTACAGCATGCAAAATGTCGCCTTAACTGTAACTGACACCGGACTAGCTGAAGAACGGTCAGTTCCAAACAATCAAGACGATCATAAGGACAGTGAGAAGACAACCCTGCTTTGCTCCTTTGACAATAAAACAACTAACCAGTCAGTGAATCTACTGTGATCACACGTGAAAATAAGGCAGATCCGCAATGGCTGCCGGAATTCAACCAACACGGACCAACAAATTGGATGTGGATATTAACTGTCTGCTTGCCAAGTGGATCAGGCCTATCATTATAGAACAGTCAACACGGTATACCTAACTCTTTTGTTTCAGTTTTTTTGCCCCCCTTGCTTCCATTCCTCTGTGTTCTTTCCCACATGACTTCTTCTCCATTCTCTATTCCACCTCTCTACACCTTACCTATACCTCCTGCTTTACTTCCCACTCTTTCTCAGTCTTTTCTCATCCATCAATCTCTCTCTCTGCCTACCTTTCCTCTTTCTTTCATCTCTCCCACCTCTATCCCTGCCTTTCCTCTTCCTTCTATCTCTCACACCTCTCTCTGCCCTTCCTCATCCATCCATCTCTCTCTCTTTCCCTCTGCCTTTTCTCATCCATCCATCATTCCCACCTCCCTCTGCCTTTCCGCTTCCTTCCATCTCTCCCTCTCTGCCTTTCCTCTTCCTTCCATCTCTCCCTCTCTGCCTTTCCTCTTTCTTCCATCTCTCCCTCTCTGCCTTTCCTCTTCCTTCCATCTCTCCCTCTCTGCCTTTCCTCTTCCTTCCATCTTTCCCTCTACCTTTCCTTATCCATTCCTTATCCATTAATTTCTCCCTTTCTTTCCCTCCGCCTTTCCTCATCCATCCATCATTCCCACCTCCATCTCTGCCATTTCAGTGGCAAGTCTCTGCAAGAGATTGTGCTACAGTAGGTCATGAAACTTTATTTTTAAAAAAGGTCTGCCTTCATTCTGACTGTGATTATCAGTTGGAAAGTTTCTGTTTGTCACTGGACTTGCTATACATGACGTTGCATTCACCCTTCTACAGCCTGAAATGGTAAATTGATGTGAGATGGAACCTGTCCATGCAGATACAGCCTCCTGATCATTGTGGGTTATGTAATAATTTACTTTGCTGTCCTCCTAGTCAGAATGGAAGCTGCGTTTCAAATTACTGCTCACTTGAATTCAGGCTTTTACGTGAGTGAAATGCAGTCCAAAATATCATATTTTGTGCATGTACTTGAGATTACTTTTAGCGGTACATTCATGCCAATCAGAGGATGAAGTCTATTACACATATTTGGTATAAAATGGCTTTTGTCATTGGAATCCCTCAGAGAACAGTGAGTGATCACATTGTACAGACACAAATCCTATTTGTTTTGTCTTTTATTTCAAACAGAAAGACCAATTCCTTAAGGCCATTTCCCCTACTGGGCCATAGGCTGGTGATTTCAGCTTGCCGGAGTCCTCTGACCTGGGCCCGTTTTCCCTTTCTCTCCCAGGAATGAGGCCTTTCCAGCTTCTGTTGGTGTTTCTGTAGCTCTGGTTTTTTACAGGATGGGGTTGCTAGCCCCTTGCCCAAACCTCTTTCTTTCACAGCCGGGCCTGGGACTGTCCATGGCAGAGTTAGATGATAAATTAGCTGAGACATATTCCAAATAATGACACAGTGCAATAAGTTCCGGGAGACACTTGGTTATTTTACTAATATGGTACAAGTCATCTCTCTGTATAACCTCAGCAAGACAACCAATACTAGACAGTACAATTACAGTGAAAATTGTCCAAGTACCTCAAATTAGTAGTTAGATATGATGGTAAATCTGCAATTCACTTTGGCAAGGTGATTAATTGAAAAGTCAGTATTTCCGGTGCTTTCCTAAATATGTAATTGGGAGCTTCCATAACCTTCCCCATTTCAGAAATGGATTCTGTTCATTAGCAGTGACTCAGACAGTGATTTAACCAGTGATTATACAGATGAGCATCACTGGTTAAACTGGATTTGTCTACATTAATAAACAGGGGTAAAAGGGAGAGTGCGTAAACCCATGGGTGAGTGAGATATTGTCATCTTTTGCTGAAAGTTGTTTGGTCCTGTCATGACCAGCATTTTATCTTTTGCTCAAACAGCAAATGTTCCCTCTACGAAAGAGCATCATTGTCCAACACAGTGTCTTCTGGGATTTCTAGTCTAGATTTAAGGTGATTGAACCCCAGCGAATGTCATTGCAGCAGTTTGACTTGTCTTTCATTCAGTAGTGAACATAGAATATGCAACAAAGAAGTTAATCCAAGGAACTGCTACAGTAAAGGGTGGAGAGAGCCTGGGAGGGTTTTCAGTCCATTCTTCAAGCTTATCCTCATCGTCCAAATCTCTAACAAAATCTAACAGACTTCCTGTGGAGTTTGGAGTCTGACTGGGGAGGCTGTTATTGGCTTATCTTACTTCCATATATTATGGAATCGTTGTTCAAAGATGAGAAACTTTCTACAATTTCTGAGTATTGTGATTTTTTTTTGCTTGTTCATTTCCATGTTCTTGACATAGAGGGCTAGTCAAATTAGATTAATTTCTTTGTGGTATATGAGTGAAAGCTGGTAATATCAAATATTCCAGGAGTTTCGTAACAGCTGGCTCTCAGGAGAGAAGCAGGCATCTCAGTCTGTGTTACAGAGCCTAGAGTTTTCTCTAAATCACTAACATCTTGAAAAGTGGAATCATCGCTGTGTCACTCAGGGTTGCTGTTTGAATTTTTGTGAAATTAATTGTCTGACTAATTACAACATGTGGATCAGTCAAACTTCTGCCTCTTGGTTTGCAGAACCAGATATCCAATGGTGACGGGTTTTTATTTTAGGGGTATAAATATTAAATTGTTTAAAGTTGTGCAATCAGTTTATTGACATGAGTGAATGTAAGTCACTGGTCATCATGAATTTAATTGTCTCGAGGAATGCACTGATCAATGTTTTCATGTCACTGCCCACAGGTTTGGCAGAATTGTTATCCCTTTGATTCTTAACATAATAAAATATTATATCGAAGAAATTGTGTCAGTCCAGTGTGCTACCCAGAGGAAGCTGAGCCAGCAGAAGAGGGAGCTTGTCGAAGAGAGGGACGTTAGAATGGTCTTTGGTGCATAGAACACCACAGCACAGTACAGGCCCTTTGGCCTGCAATGTTGTGCCGATTTTTAACCTACTGTAAGATCAATCAACCCCTTCTCTCCTACATAGTCATAGTCGTACTTTATTGATCCCGGGGGAAATTGGTTTTCGTTACGGTTGCACCATAAATAATAAATAGTAATAAAACCATAAATAGTTAAATAGTAGTATGTAAATTATGCCAGGAAATAAGTCCAGGACCAGCCTATCGGCTCAGGGTGTCTGACCCTCCAAGGGAGGAGTTGTAAAGTTTGATGGCCACAGGCAGGAATGACTTCCTATGATGCTCTGTGTTGCATCTCGGTGGAATGAGTCTCTGGCTGAATGTACTCCTGTGCCCACCGAGTACATTATGTAGTGGATGGGAGACGTTGACCAAGATGGCATGAAACTTGGACAGCATCCTCCTTTCAGACACCACCGTCAGAGAGTCCAGTTCCATCCCCACAACATCACTGGCCTTACGGATGAGTTTGTTGATTCTGTTGGTGTCTGCTACCCTCAGCCTGCTGCCCCAGCACACAACAGCAAACATGATAGCACTGACCACCACAGACTCGTAGAACATCCTCAGCATTGTCCGGCAGATGTTACAGGACCTCAGTCTCCTCAGGAAATAGAGACGGCTCTGACCCTTCTTGTAGGCAGCCTCAGTGTTCTTTGACCAGTCCAGTTTATTGTCAATTCCTATCCCCAGGTATTTGTAATCCTCCACCATGTCCACCCTGACCCCCTGGATGGAAACAGGGGTCACTGGTACCTTAGCTCTCCTCAGGTCTACCACCAGCTCCTTAGTCTTTTTCACATTAAGCTGCAGATAATTCTGCTCACACCATGTGACAAAGTTTCCTACTGTAGCCCTGTACTCAACCTCATCTCCCTTGCTGATGCATCCAACTATGGCAGGGTCATCAGAAAACTTCTGAAGATGACAAGACTCTGTGCAGTAGTTGAAGTCCGAGGTGTAAATGGTGAAGAGAAAGGGAGACAAGGCAGTCCCCTGTGGAGCCCCAGTGCTGCTGATCACTCTGTCGGACACACAGTGTTGCAAGCACACGTACTGTGGTCTGCCAGTCAGGTAATCAAGAATCCATGACACCAGGGAAGCATCCACCTGCATCGCTGTCAGCTTCTCCCCCCAGCAGAGCAGGGCGGATGGTGTTGAACGCACTGGAGAAGTCAAAAAACTTGCTCGCTGGCTTGTCCAGGTGGGCGTAGACATGGTTCAGCAGGTAGACGATGGCATCCTCAACTCCTAGTCGAGGCTGGTACGTGAACTGGAGGAGATCTAAGTGTGGCCTGACCATAGGCCGCAGCAGCTCCAGAACAAGTCTCTCCAGGGTCCTCATGATGTGGGAGGTCAATGCTACCGGTCTGTAGTCATTGAGGCCGCTGGGGCGCGGTGTTTTCGGCACAGGGACGAGGCAGGACGTCTTCCACAGTACAGGAACCCTCTGGAGCCTCAGGCTCAGGTTGAATACATGGTGAAGTACTCCACATAGCTGAGGGGCACAGGCTTTGAGCACCCTGGTACTGACACCACCCGGTCCTGCAGCCTTGCTTGGGTTGAGACGTTTCAGCTGTCTTCTCACCTGTTCAGCTGTGAAGCCCACCGTGGTGGTTTCGTGTAGGGAAGGGATATGGTCATGAGAGCGGGGTGGGGGACTGTGAGGAGGGATAGGAGGGGGTAGTGGAATATGTGTTGGTTGGGGGCCGACAACAGATGGCTCATGTGGGGGATGGGCAGGGGTCACAATGTCAAATCTGTTAAAGAACAGGTTAAGTTCGTTGGCCCTGTCCACACTGCCTTCCGCTCCTCTGTTGCTAGTTTGCCGAAACCCAGTGATGGTCCTCATCCCCCTCCAGACCTCTCTCATGTTGTTCTGCTGGAGTTTCCACTCAAGCTTCCTCCTGTACCTGTTGTTAGCCTCCCTGATCCTGGCTTTCAGGTCCCTCTGTATTGCCCTCAGCTCCTCCCTATTTCCATCTCTAAACGCCCTCTTTTTAGTGTTCAGGATGTCCTTAATGTCCTTTGTTACCCATGGCTTGTTATTTGAATAACAAAGGACAGTTCTTGTCGGAACACAGAAGCTGATGTAATCAGTGATGCATTCTGTGAGCCCATCAATATCCTCTCCATGTGGCTCACAGAGTGCCTGCCAGTCTGTCACCTCGAAACAAACCTTCCATTCTTCTCTCATCCATGTGCCTGTCAAAGATATTTAACAAAACAGTGTCCATTGCATAAGGCAGTAACTTGTACGCAATTTTTATTTTATTTTATCAACTTCTCGCTAGACAAATTTGTAAATATTTTAAAATGACTTCCTGTGGTTGAAATCTGACCTGGCACACTGACATATAAATCAGACGACTATTGTGTGCATTTCTCCAAGCCGTTGTTAGGCAGTAAAATCAAGAGAATATTTTTAGATGTCCAACTCCATACCAAGGCTGGATAAATATGATGAGAGTTATTCCTGGGAGTCAAATCCTCTTGTACTGATCTGGAGCTATAGCTCAGGACCCTTCCCGAATGTGCTTGCATCGATCAATCTTTGCCCAGGATGGGAGAAGCTGTGATTTTCCTGCCCAGCTGAATTCCACCACAATGAAGAAGGTTGGATGGACCCACAACAACATTGTTGAAAGTTATTGTTCAGTGGAGGAATGGATAGAGCAGTTTCATGAGCTGCCAGTCATCAAGGCACAACTCGTACTGGTGTATTTAAAATTTGAAGTTCAAACTACTTTACTATCAATGTACATATATATCACCAGATGCAACCCTGAAATTTGTTTTCTTGCAGGCATTCACAGTAAATACAAAGAAACACAATAGAAACAATGAAAAGCCACTTACAAGATGGACAAACAAGCAATGTGCAAAAACCAACAGACTGCAAATACAAAAGAGAAAAAAATCAAAAAATAATAATAATAAATGAATAAGCAATAAATATGGAGAACATGAGATAAAGAGTCCTTGAAAGTGAGTCTATAGAGTCCTTGAAAGTGAGTCTATAGGTTGTGGGAACAGTTCAGTGTTGGGGTGAGTGAAGTTGAGTGACCCTTTGGTTCAGGAGCCTGGTGGTTGAGGGCTAATAAATGTTCCTGAACCTGGTGGTGTGAATCCTGTTGCTCCTGTACCTTCTTCCTGACGGCAGCAGCAGGAGGAAAGCATGGCCTAGGTGGTGGGGGTCCCTGATGACAGACGCTGATTTGCTGCCGCAGCGCTCCGTGTATACAGTGGCGTGCAAAAGTTTGGGCACCCCTGGTCAAAATTTGTTACTGTGAATAGCTAAGCGAGTAAAAGATGAACTGATTTCCAAACGGCATAAAGTTAAAGATGACATATTTCTTTAATATTTTAAGCAAGAAAACTTTTTTATTTCCATCTTTTACACTTTCAAAATAACAAAAAAGGAAAAGGGCCCAAAACAAAAGTTTGGGCACCCTGCATGGTCAGTACTTAGTAACACCCCCTTTGGCAAGTATCACAGCTTGTAAATGCTTTCTGTAGCCAGCTAAGAGTCTTTCAATTCTTGTTTGGGGGATTCTCGTCCATTCTTCCTTGCAAAAGGCTTCTAGTTCTCTGAGATTCTTGGGCCGTCTTGCATGCACTGTTCTTTTGAGGTCTATCCACAGATTCTTGATGATGTTTAAGTCAGGGGACTGTGAGGGCCATGGCAAAACCTTCAGTTTGTGCCTCTTGATGTAGTCCATTGTGGATTTTGACATAGGACTAAGATTAGGCCATTCGGCCCATCAAGTCTGCCCCACCATTCCATCATGACTAATTTATTATTCCTGTCAACCCCATTCTCCTGCCATCTCACTGTAACCTTTGATGCCCTGACTGTTCTCCCTTGTAGACAGTGAAGAGGATTGTCTTCAGCTACTGTATGATATATATCACCTAGAAACTTGGGCAGACTGATAGTGGATGGAATTTTATCCTGACAACTGTGAAATAATACATTTTGGAAGGTTACATAATTATAATCAATAAATGTCAGGGCCCTAGGAAATGCTGATGAACAGAGGAAGCTTGGTGTACAAGTCCAAAAACACTTAACACTGGCAGGATAGGTCAGGTAGTGAAGAAGGCCAATGGGATCCCTGCTTTCAGCAGCCGTGGCATAGAAAGAAGAGTAGGGATGTCATGTTACAACTTTATAAAGCCATTGTTCAGGCCGCATCTGTAGTATTATACAAAGTTTTGGTCATCACACTATAGGAAGGATGTGATTGTACTGGAAAGGGTGCAGAGGAAATTCGCCAGGATATTGCAAATCAGAGACACAAGAGATTCTGCAGATGCTGGAAATCCAGAGCAGCACACACAGAATGCTGGAGGAACTCAGCAGCTCAGGCAGCATCTATTGTTGTCGTCAGTCCTTTCCGCACAGCAGGTGGCAACCTTGCCGTTTCTTTGGCGGTTTTGTCTGTATTTTATGAGGCTGAGTTGCTAGCTCAACACTCAACCCTGCATAGATGGAAAGCATGCCAAGAGCCAGCCAGATTCGAACCCAGGATTACTCACGAAAGAAACACAATTCAGATATTGACAGACCGGTTGCTTTGAACCTGAACTGTTTGAAGTTTGATGGACAGGTGATACCCCAGCAGGGGGATAAAAAGAGCAGGTTTGCTAAGGCACAAGACACGCCACGAGACTCTGGAAAGAGCAGTGTGCCCCACAAGTTGGTGGGAGTTTGGAGGACCAGTTCGCGGGAACCGATCAGAGGCTCACAGGGTGTAAAGGTACAATCAGTGGGAACCTGGGGTGTGCGTCCGCCCTTGGGTGCCGGGTTCACCGCGGAAGAACGATCGTATCCAGAACGGAGGGGTCACAGTCGGTGACCACAGCGGGATTAGAAGACATCAAAAGGTCTGCCTGAAACCAACTGCATCTCTCTCTCTCTCTCTCTCCAACGGTACCACAACAGCGACTACTTCGAACTGCACTAAACTGAACTGAACTCTGCTTCACTTAAGACTGATCATTTTACCCCTAGACTGTGATAGAGCTTGGTTGATTCCTATTGCCCTAGTTCTGTATATATGTGTGTATTATCAAGCTAACCTGTTGCATTTATATCCATACGATTAGAGTACTGTGTTACTTATTTCTTTAATAAAACTTTATTAGTTCCTAGTAATCACAGACTCCAACGAGCGTTTCATTTCTGCTGGTTTGGCAACCCAGTTACGGGGTACGTAACACTATGGAGGGAAATAAACAGTTAATGTTTTGGGCTGAGACCCTTCATCTGGACTACAGCTCAGTTCCTCCAGCATTCTGGGTTTGTTTCACCAGGGTGTTAGAGCATTTTCTTTGTAAAACAAGATTGGATTGGCTGGGTTTATTTTCCTTGGAGGACATGAGGCCAAGGGGTGGCCTTATAGAAGTATCCAAAATCAGTAAGGGAATAGGTGAGTAGATATTAAGAACCTTTTCACCATGGTCTAAACAAGAAGCCTAAAGTGAGAGATAGGATGTGAGAGGATAATTTTCACACAGAGAGGGGTTAGAATCTGGACCAGGCTGCCTCAGTGGTGGCAGAGATGGCTTATGAATGCAAACAACATACTTCACTGTATGCTTTGATGTATATGTGACCAATAAAGCTAATCCCTCTTTAATCTCTGCCTTGCATCCTTAGGAGATGCAGCACCTCACCTTTCACCTATTCCCTTCCCACTGTCTAGGGATTCAAGCAGTTCCTCCAGGTGAAGCAGTAAATCACCTGCATTTCTTCCTATCTAGGGACCTGCATTCATTATTCACAATGTGGTCTCCTCCACGTTGGAGAAGCCAAAGGCAGATGGGTGATCGTGTCGAAGCATGCTTATGTTTTGTCCATGGGATGACCCCAAGCTCCTGTTTGTTTGCCATGTTGATTTGCAGTCCCACTTCCACTCTGACCTCTCCAGAGCTTGTTACATTAAAACCTAACTCAAGATTAAGATTAAAGTGGGAATTGAGCCCCAATCACTGGTAGACAGGGAACTAACTACTGCTCCATCAACTAACATTTGATGCAGAGACAAGTTTTTATGTAATGAAAATTAGCAGGTTAACAGTGATTCTTTTTGTTATCAGGATGAGGGGGAGAAAAAGTAGTTAAATTCTGTGCTGGGTTTTTGTTTTCAAAAAAATGTTTCGGTTAAAAAAAGCTATGGTCCAGGTGCAAGTTAAAGAGAATAGACAGATTAATGGTTCAGCATGGACTAGATGGGCCGAAGGGTCTGTTTCTGCGCATTTATATCTAATTTAACATGCTGTAACTTGATTCTCTTGTACATAGCGATGAATTATGAGTTATGACTTGTCTTTGCTTGCACTAAGAGATGTCCCAAGATGTTATGCCCAGTGCCGTGATCAAGAGAGCAAGGAGAAATGCAGTAGTTATAGGGGATTCCATAGTGAGGGGAACAGACAAGAGATTCTGCAAGCCGGACAAGGATACCCGAATGGTGTGTTGCCACCCTGGTGCCAGGGTACAGGATGTCACAGATCGGGTCCAGAATATTCTGAGGAGAGAGGGCGAGCAGCCAGAGGTCTTGGTACATGTTGATACCAATGACATAGACAGAAAAAAGAGAGGAGGTCCTGAAGAAAGATTACTGGGAGCTTGGAAGAAAATTGAAAAGCTGGACTTCCAGAGTAATAATCTCAGGATTACCGCCTGAGTCACGCGCTAATGAAGGTAAGAATAGCAGAATTAAGCAGATGAATGTGTGGCTAAGTAACTGGTGCAGGGGGCAGGGCTTCAAATTCTTGGATCATTGGGATCTATTTTGGGGGAGGTATGACTTGTACAAAAACGATGGGTTACACCTGAACTCAGAGGGTACTAACATCCTGGCAGGATTGTTTAATATAGCTGTTAGGGAGGGTTTAAACTAAGTTGGCAGGGGGAAAGAAACCAGGGTGTTAGGGTCGAGGAAGAGGAAAATAGAAATAAGTCATAGATACTGTGCAGCAAAGATGGCAAGAAGGACAGGCAGATGAATAGACAGGATAATTTGCTGTGCAATAGAAATATAGCAAAATCGGTAACAGATACTGATCTAAATGTACTGTACTTAAATGTACGCAGCATTAGAAATAACGTGGATGACCTTGCTGCACAGCTGTAGGTTAAAAGATATGACATTGTGGCCATCACCGAGTCATGGCTAAATGATGGGTGTGATTGGGAGCTGAATATCCAAGGATACACAGTGTACAGGAAGGATAGGAAGGTAGGTAAAGCGGGTGGCATGGCCCTGATGGTAAGTAACGATATCAAATCAATAGAAAGAAGGGACATAGGATCAGAAGAGTTAGAATCCTTATGGGTTGAGTTAAGAAATGGCAAGGGTAAAAAGACACTAATAGCAGTTATATACAGGCCTCCAAACAGCAGCCGGGATGTGGACTACAAGTTACAGATGGAAATCGAAAAAGCGTGTCAGAAGGAAAATGTCAAGATAATTATGGGGGATTTTAATATGAAAGTGGATTGGGAAAGTCAGGAAGGTAATGGATCTCAGGAGAGGGAGTTTGTAGAATGCCTACAGGATGGCTTTTTGGAGCAGCTTGTCCAGAAACCCACCAGGGGATCGGCTGTTTTGGGTGCTGTGTAACGAACCTGAGGCAATTAGGAAGCTGGAGGTAAAGGAACCCCTTGGAAGTAGTGATCATCATATGATTGAGTTCAGTTTCAAATTTGAAAAGGAGAAGCTGGTATCAGGTGTATCGATATTTCAGTGGAACAGGAGAAATTACAGTGGTATGAGAGAGGAACTGGCCCAAGTAGATTGGAAGAGTAAGCTAGATGGAGGGACGGTAGAGCAGAATTGGATGAAATTCCTACAAGAAATAAGGAAAGTGCAGGAAAAATATATTCCAAGAGAAAAGAAAATCATGAATGGAAAAATGGCACAAATGTGGCTAACGAGAGAGGTTAAGGCTAAAATAAAAGCAAAAGAGACGGCGTACAAGGAAGCAAAAATTAGTGGGAAAACTGAGGACTGGACGACCTTTAAAAACTTACAGAAGGAAACTAAGAAAGTCATTAGGAAAGAAAAGATGAATTATGAAAGGAAGTTGGCAATTAACATAAAAAAGGATACTAAGAGTTTTTTTAAATATATGAAGAGTAAAAGAGTGACACGGGTAGATATAGGACCGATTGAAAATGATGCTGGGGAAATTATAATGGGTAACAAAGAGGTGGCAGAGGAACTAAATGAGTATTTTGCATCAGTCTTCACAGTGGAAGACATTAGCAACATACCTGATAGCCAGAGGTCTCAGGGAATAGAATTAGGTACAATCAAGATTACTAGAGAGAAAGTGCTTGGGAAGCTAAATGGACTAAGAATAGTTAAGTCTCCCGGACCAGATGAGGTGCACCCACAGGTTCTGAAGGAGGTGGCTTTGGAGATTTTGGAGGCATTGGAAATGATCTTCCAGGAATCAATAGACTCTGGCATGATTCCGGAAAACTGGAAGGTCGCAAATGTAGTTCCGCTGTTTAAGAAAGGAGGGAGGCAGCAAGAAGAAAATTACAGACCTATTAGTCTGACATCAGTAGTTGGAAAGTTATTGGAGTCGATCCTCAAGGACGAGGTTATGAAATACCTCGAGGTGCATGACAAGGTAGGCCCAAGCCAGCATAGTTTCATGAAGATCCTGCCTCACCAACCTATTGAAATTTTTTAAGGTAACCTCAAATAAGATTGATAAGGGAGAGGCTGTGGATGTTGTGTATTTGGATTTTCAAAAGGCCTTCCATAAGGTGCCGCATAAGAGGCTGCTTAATAAGATGAGAGCCCATGGAATTACAGGAAAGATATCGGAATGGGTGGAGCATTGGCTGATAGGCAGAAAGCAAAGGGTGGGAATAAAGAGATCCTATTCTGATTGGTTGCCGGTTACTAGTGGTGTTCTGCAGCGGTCGGTGTTGGGGCTGCTTCTTTTTACAATGTATATCGATGATTTAGATTATGGATTAAATGGTTTTGTGGCTAAATTTGCAGATGACACCAAGATATGTGGAGGAGCAGAAAGTGTTGAAGAAACAGATAGGTTGCAGAGAGACTTAGTCAGTTTAGGAGAGTGGGCAAAGAAATGGCAGATGAGATACAATGTTGAGAAATGTACGGTTGTACATTTTGGAAGAAGAAATAATTGGGCAGATTATTATTTAGATGGGGAGAAAATTCAAAAATCGGAAGTGCAAAGGGACTTGGGGGTCCTTGTGCAGGATACCCTAAAGGTTAACCACCAGGTTGGATCGGCAGTAAGGAAAGCAAATGCTATGTTGGCATTCATTTCAAGAGGAATAGTGTATAAGAGTAAGGAGGTGTTGATGAGGCTCTATGGGACACTGGTGAGACCTCATTTGGAATACTGTGTGCAGTTTTGGGCCCCCTACCTTAGAAGGGATGTACTGATGTTGGAGAGAGTTCAGAGAAGATTTACGAGGATGATTCCTGGAATGCAGGGGCTAACATATGAGGACCGTTTGTTGGCTCTTGGACTGTATTCATTAGAGTATAGAAGAATGAGAAGGGATCTCATAGAAACATTTCAAAGGTTGAAAGGGTTGGACAGAGTAGATCTGGAAAGGCTGTTTCCCTTGGTGGGTGAGTCCAGGAAAAGAGGCCACAGTCTTAGAATTAGAGGGTACACATTTAAAACAGAGGTGAGGAGAAATTTTTTTAGCCAGAGGGTCGTGGATTTATGGAATTCGTTGCCACATACAGCTGTGGAGGCCCGATCATTGAGTGTGTTTAAGGAGGAGATTGATAGGTATCTGATTAATCAGGGTATCAAGGGATATGGGGAAAAAGCCAGAAATTGGAACTAGATGGGAGAATAGATTAGCTCATGGTGGAGTGGTGGAGCAGACTCGATGGGCTGAATGGCCTACTTCTATTCCTTTGTCTTGTGATGGTTAAAAAAAAAATTTTGAATACTGAGCTTCAGAGAGAGGGAAGGCTTTTGTTCAGTGAAGTTACCACAAGATTGTACAGTACTAACCATGATACTGTGATCGAAACTAAAGGCAATAAAGCTTATTCAGGCAAAATTAATTCTGTGCGTCTGATTTTTATACAATACTAGAGGTATCAGTTTACAATAAAAATGTGAAATATATCCCACACTGGGACTCCTAAGTCACTTTGCATCTCTGATTTCACTACGTGTTTAGAAAATAGCCTATGCCTTAACTTTTTCTACCAAACTGTATTACCATACACTTCCAAGTTCAAGTTGAAATTTATTGTCATCTGACATATATACACATACACACATACACACACACACACACACACACACACACACACACACACACACACACACACACACACACAGACGAGGGGTAACCGATAAGTTCGTGGCCTAAGGTAGAAGGAGTCAATTTTAGAAAACCTAGCACATTTATTTTTCCTACATTTACACACTTATTCCAGCGGTCATGGAGCATACGGATCCCTTCTTTGTAGAAGTCGGTGTCTTGGACCTCCAGTAAGTGGTCCACAGCAGGGGTGATTAATAAGTTCGTGGCCTAAGGTAGAAGGAGATTTGAGTTATTAACTTCAAACTTTCTGCATAATCACTCAAAGAGTTGAACTGCACGTGCATGTAATGAGAGCTGTATAACTCATCTCCTTCTACCTTAGGCCACGAACTTATCAATCACCCCTGCTGTGGACCACTTTCTGGAGGTCCAAGATGCCGACTTCTACAAAGAAGGGATCTGTATGCTCCACGTCCGCTGGACTGAAGACTGATTTATACTTGCGTGTCAAATGGAGGCCGTAACCTACGCAAGTGGCCTACACGCGTTGTGAGCATTTATACTTGTGCGTTGGTGTGTCTGCATTTCTCTGCAATTTGCGCACGTCACGCATGCGCACACACCAGCCCATGCAAGGCTTCATGGTCATGGTAGTCTTTCTCAGGGTAAACAAGTTTAAAGCGAGCGTCTTTTTTCGTAAAAGCGGAATGTGTCCTCCATAATTTCGGAGGTCTGTAAAGCTTTATGGAAAGCATTGCACCCAGAGTTCCTTCCCTGCCCTTCAGTCGCCCAATGGGAAGCTATTGCAGCGTAAGAGGAGATGCGATGCTACCAAGCAGACCAATCACAGTTGTTGCGGCCTGCATTGCTGCGACACATAGTCACATTTCGGGAGAGGTGCACGTCAGGCTACGGCATAGGGATCCACGTAGGCACTGCGTAGGGTTCGCGGCTACACCGTACATACGGCGTCAATTGGACACAGAAGTATAAATCAGCCTTAAGTGTGTAAATGTAGGAGGGGACTATGTTGAAAAATAAATGTGCGAGGTTTTCTAAAATTGACTCCTTCTACCTTAGGTCGCGAACTTATCAATCACCCCTCGCACGTGCGCGTGTGTGTATGTATGTATGTATATATATATATATATATATATACACACACATACAACCAAATGAAACGATGTTCCAGACAATATATTCCATCTGCCACTTCTTTGTTCATTCTACTAATCTGTACAAGTCCTTATGCAGACTCCTGCTTCCTCAACACAACCTACCCCTTCACTTATCTTTTTATCATTGGCCACAAATCCATTAATTCCATCATCCAAGTCATAGACATATAATGTGAAAAGAAGTGGTCCCAAACCAAACCCCTGCGGAACACCACTAGTGACTGGCAGTCAACCAGGAAAGGCTCCCTTTATTCCCACTCGCTGCCTGCTGTCAATCAATCAATCTGCTTTATCCATGCTAGTATCTTTCCTGTAATACCATGGGCTCTTATATTGTTAAGCAGCCTCATGTGTGGCACCTTGTCAAAGGCCTTCTGAAAATCTAACAAGTAAACAACATCCACCAATTCGCCTTTGTTTGTCTTGCTTATTATTTCCTCAAAGAGTTCCAACAGATTTGTCAGGCAAGATTTTCCCTTGAGGAAACCAGCCTATTTTATCACGTGCCTCCAAGTACTCTAAAAGCACATCCTTAACAATCGACTCCAATATCTTCCCAACTACTGAGGTCAGGCTAACTAGCCTATAAGTTCCTTTCTTCTGCCTCCCACCCTTCTTGAAGAGTGGAGTGACATTTTCAATCTTCCACTTGTCCGGAATGATGCTAGAATCAATTGATTCTTCAAAGATCATTACTCATGCCTCCACAATCTCTTCAGCCATCTCTCTCAGAATTTCTGGCATACTGCTGGTGTCAACCACAGTGAACACTGATGCAAGATACTTACTCAGTTCATCCATTTCTTTTGTCCCCCATTACTACCTCTCCAGAGTCATTTTCCAGCAGTCTGATATCCATGCTAGTATCTGAAAAAAGACTTTGGTATCCTCTTTAATATTATTGGCTAGTTTACCTTCATATTTCATTTTCTCTCTCCTTATTGCCTTTTTAGTTTTCTTCTGTTGGTTTTTAACAGCTTCCCAATCCTCTAATTTCCCAATAATTTTTGCTCTATTATATGTTCTCGCTTTTGCTTTTATACCATCTTTGACTTCCTTTGTCAGGCACAGTTGCCTCACCCTCCCTTTAGAATACTTCTTCATCCTTGGGATGTATCTATCCTGCGCCTCCTGAGTTTCCCCCAGAAACTCCAGCCATTGTTGCTCCACCATCATCCCTGCTAGTGTCCCCTTACAATCAACTTTGGCCAGTTTGTCTCTCATGCCTCTGTAATTATCTTTACTCCACTGTAATACTAATACATTTTAATTTATCTTCTTCCTCTCAAACTGCAGGGTGAATTCTGTCATATTATGAACACTGATTCTTAAGGTTTCCTTTACCTTAGCCTCCCTAAACAAATCTGGTTCATTACACAACACCCAATCCAAAATTGTCTTTTCTCTAGTGGGCTTAACCATGAGCTGCTCCAAAAAGCCATCTTGTTGGCATTCTATAAATGCCTTCTCTTGGAATCAAGCACCAACTTGTAACTTCCCAGTCTTGCAAATACTATTTTCCGGAGCCTGATCTCACAACAAACTTGCTGGTATCAAGCAAGTTTCCATTTGGATACTTTATCTGGGAGTGCTTGATGCTCATAAGTAATAGCATTTCTCTCACTATCAATGTTCAAGTAGAGCTCATATCTTAGATTCCCTGAACTTCCCTGTTTACTATTTCAGTCTTGACTACAATAATTGACTTGGAATGTACATTCAGTGGCCACTTTATTGGGTACAAGAGTGGAAGCCGATGTGTCTTCTGCTGCTGTAGCCCATCCATTTCAAAGTTTGACATGTTGTGTGTTCAGAGATGCTCTTCTGTACACCACTGTTGTAACATGTGGTTGTTTGAGTTACTGTCACCTTCCTGTTGGCTTGAACCAGCCTGGCCATTCTCCTCTGACCTCTCATTAACAAGGTGTTTTCACCCACAGAACTGCTGCTCGCTGGATGTTTTTTTCTGTTTTTTGCACTATTCTCTGTAAACTCTAGAGACTGTTGTGTGAAAATCCCGGGAGATCAGCAGTTTCAGGGATACTCAAACCACCCTGTTTGGCACTTAGCTCACACCTCTTCCCCATTCTGATGTTTGCTCTGAACAACGATTGAACCTCTTGACCATGTCTGCATGCTTTAATGCACAGAGTTGCTGCCACATGATTAGATATTTGCATTAATGAGGTGTACTGTTGTACCTAATAAAGTGGCCACTAAGTGTATTTGTACAAGGAAACACATCATAACACATAATTAAATGCAAAGTTAGTTTGTCACATGTACATCAAGACATACAGTGAAATATGTCATTTGCATCATCGATGTGCTGGGGACAGCCCGTAAGTGTCGCCACACTTCTGGCGCTAGTATAGCATGCCCACAACTCACTAACCCTAACCTGTATGACTTCAGAGCATGGGAAAAACTGCAGTACCCGTCTGGCCTCAGAGAGAACATACAAACTCCTAACAATGACCGGAATTGAACCTGGGTTGCTGGCACCGTAATACTGTTACACTAACCGCTACATTACTGTGTCATCCCATAGTAACAGCTAAACATGGTAATAGATATTCACATCTTAATGTCAGACAGAAGTGGGAAAGCATCTCAATACAATTGGGTACCTTCACTTACTGCGAAAGGGATGCTGGGATTCACATGGAAGATGAAACACAAATGATGAAAACACCCAGATTTCTTATGTTCTTATCTATGTTTCAATTCCTTTCTTCTCTGCTGAGCTCCCTGGAGGTATGAGTGCTTTAAGTTCTGGAAAGTCACAGGAAGATAACCAAACCCATTGACATAGAGCAGGGGTAGGCAACCCACGGCCCGCGAGCAAACATTGGGATACTATGCTTGTCTGGCCCGCGAGTGATTTTTCCTTATTCTGAGTGTTTCACGCGACCACACTGATGGACAGGCCTAGCGTCTTGTTACACTGGCCTCAGGTTCCGTTTTGTTCCAAACCAAACACTGGTATATACAAATGACGGGAAGGCAGACTACCTTATTAATATGTATTAGATACTCTCCGTGCACGCACAGGTTTTCAGATGGGATCATTCAAATTTGTAAACAGAAACAGTGTCACTGTGTTTTAACAAGAAATCCACGCTAAATATCCAAATATTTAAATGTGCTACGATACTTGTTGAATAACTTGCGTTTCAAAATAAAATCGAAGAAAAAAATTCCAATGGCAATGAATGCAAAACGCATGAAGGTAGACACTGAGTGCCGAAATTTCCAAGACACTTGGACACTAGATTACTTCTTCATCGAGCAAGCTGGGAAACCAGTTTGTCTCATTTGCCTAGAAAATGTTGCTGTGAAGAAGGTGGCAAATATCAGGCGACATTACGAGACCCGCCATAGTGGAAATTTTAACAAGTTTACTGGACAAGCAAGGAAAGATGAAGTTGAGCCAATGAAGGCTAGTTTCAGAAAACAAATGTCAATTTTTGCCAAGAAAAGCAGTGAAAATGAAGGAAATATCAATGCCAGCTATGAAGTCTCAAAACGTATTGCAGAAAAAAATGAAGCCTTTTACAGATGGAGAGTTTGTCAAAATATGTTTTCTGGCAGTGGTGGATATTGTTTGTCCTGAAAAGAAATATTTATTTGCATCTATCAGCCTGTCAGCAAGAACGATCACACAGCGAGTTGAAGAAATGTCAGCAGATGTTAAAAGTTGTTTAAGGGATGCCTGCAACGAATTGCGATTGTTTTTCAATTGCGCTTGATGAGAGTACAGACTTGAGAGACACTGCTCAACTTGCAGTGTTTGTGCGAGGAGTGACCTCAACTTTTCACATTTTTGAAGAGTTTATTCAATTAATTCCTATGAAGGACGCATTTACTGGAGCAGACATTTTTGAAGCTTTGTTGAAAATAATGTCAAAAATGAAACTAAATGTGTCGAAGCTAATTGGTATCACAACTGATGGGGCACCAGCAATGGCGAGACAGAAAAAAGGCATCATCGCATTGCTGTAAGGACAAACAGAAAACCTTGGAATTGCACAGAAACTGGTTAAAATTCATTGCATTATCCATCAAGAGGCATTATGTGCCAAGTCTTTGGAATTAAAGGATGTTATGGACATTGTTGTAAATTCATTAATTTGAGGCAAAACATAACTAGATGTATTTAAATGGATAACTCCCATATTTCAAGTTTTTTATGGCATTTATCTGGCCCACCGACTGCTCATTAATACACGATCTGGCCCACTGAGGCAAAAAGGTTGCCAACCCCTGGCATAGAGCAACCCTTTCAGGATGGCATGAAAGTCAGAGCGGCATAATATTTTTTAGAAAGTGTTTTAGATAATGTGTGATTATGAAGAGTTGTGAATTATTTAACATTAACATCGAAAAAATAAGTTAATAAAACCAAAGAAACCATTTTGTTGCACATCTAATTCTCTTATAGAGCACACATAAGATGCTGGAGGAACTTAGCATCAATGGAGAGGAATAACAGTTGATGTTTCAGACTGAGATGCTTCATCATGAAAGGTCTCAGCCCATAATGTCAGCTGCTTCTTATTTTCCAGAGATGCTGCCTGACCTGCTGAGTTCCTCCAGCACTTTGTGCCTGTTGTTGTGGATTTCCAACAGCTGCAGAATCTCACGTTTCGATTCCCTGATCATTACTTTGCGTATTCTTGCTGTGCTGCACAATTAACAGATTTTAGACCTTCTGTAGGATACACAGGCTGTGAAAGCTAGTGCAGAGAGTGTGCTATTTAAATCTATATGGTGTGTTGGTCTTCATTAGTCAGGGGATTGAGTTAAGAGCCGTGGGTAATGTCGCAGCTCTCTAAAACCCTGGTTAGACTGCACTTGGAATATCATTTTCAGTTCTGGTCACTTTCTTTATAGGAAGGACGTGAAAGCTTCAGAGAGGGGTCAGAGGAGATTGACCAGGATGCTGCCTGGATTAGAGAGGGTGCAGAGGAGATTCACCAGAATGCTGCCTGGACTAGAGAACATGTCTTATGAGAATAGTTTGAGTAAGTTAGAGCTCTTCTTTTTGGAGCGGACGAGGATGAGAGGCGACTTGATAGAGGTGTCCAAGATATGAAGCATAGATAGAGTGAACAACAGTAATGGCTAATAACAGAGGGCATAATTTGAAGGTGATTATAAGTACTGGGGTGGGGAAGATGTCAGAGGTAGCTTTTTCCCCCAAACCACAGTGGGTTCTAAGTGTATGGAACGCATTCTTGAGCATGATGGTAGAGGTAGATATATTAGGGACATTTAAGAGGCTCTTAGATAGCGCCCCCCCCCCCATTTTATTTCATCCATGTGCCTATGTGGGAGGGAAGGGTTAGATGGATCTTGGAGTAGGTTAAAAGTTTGGTATAACATCACAGACTGAAGGACCTGTACTGTGCTGTAGTGTTCTATGCTCTATGTTCCCCCGGGACTGATGGCCAAATGATTTCCAACACCCCCCCCCCACCCCAATCAGTAATTTTTGTCTACAACCAATCCATAGCATCCAATAAATTTAAACCACAACTCTCCATCTTAAGTTTTTATTCAAGTTGGTACTGTTTCAATTGACAAGCAAAAAATAATGTACAAAATATAGGGCCAATGAATTATAAAAGCAAAAAAAAATGTACAACATTGAAACAAAAGTTATTTTTCAGCAGGGGCACTTGCACAATGTGATTTTAGAATTTTTGTTTCTTCCCACAAGATAACCTGCTATTGATTACTCCACAACTTCAGCCTTTTTATGACTTCTGGACCAGAATAGTTGTAACACTGGCATCCAGAACACTAAAGCAAGTGATTATTTTGGTCAAACTTGTGCAAGTCACTTTTAGCATGCACTTACAATGTAAGGTGCAGCACTGGAAACTAGGTTTACCTGAAAGTACACAAGTCTCCCATTGAATCAGTCATGTTGTACGTGACAAGTAGCAACATTTGAAGTAATTTCCCAATGCAAGATAAACCGAGCACCAAGAGACTTTCCCCATTGCTAAAAAATAACTGGAATTCTGATAATTAAGGTGTTCCCTTTGAATTCCTTTGGCCATTTAACAAAACATTTTCTTGATCAACATGCTAATTATTCCAAAGGTGACTTTCAATAAGAAAAAAAAGGACAATTTTATTAATTTCAAACTTATCTTCATACATTTTTAATACATAAAAAGGAAATCTCTTTACCAACTAGACAGAGTGTTAAGACTTAAAATGAAGCAACATAAAGCAGAATGGTTAAGCCGTACAACCAATAAGCTTTGCCCGCGTGCTGTAATACATCTATACAATTCCACATCAGGGTTGAAGCGACAAGTTAGCAAAGTGACAGCAGTCCTTGCAGCCATCGGTAATTTTTAATGAATAAATGCGTGATGGAAAGGTCCGTGTACTAGAGCAAATGTAACATATGTCCACATTACAGCCCATATCGGGGAGGGGGGGGGAATAAGTGTTGCAAGACTTTAAAAGGACAAAGGACACCTTTTTAAACTGCCAAATAATAAATACTACCTGCCTAAATCACACCATTTACTTTGTTGAAGGTTTTAGTGTTTTGGGCTGTTTGGACTTCTATTCACTTTGAAATGGTAGAACCTTGCTTTACAAAGAGTTCAGCTAAGAGATTTTTTTAGCTGATAATCTGCCTGGGAAGTCCATAGCCAGCCATTCCGGCCTGTGATGCTCCTTGGTTGCTTCCCATCTGTAAGCCAATGATGTTCTTCCCCTGGCGTAGTTGTTCTTCTGTAAATTCACGTTTGTTCTCTTGTGCTTTCCTACAGCAGGGGAGCAAATGTAGATAAACGCTAATGAGAATGCACTCATTTAGAGTTCATGAGAGAATGGCAACACTTCAACAAGCTCCAACGCAAGAGATTTGGCAGGTGCTGGAAACCTTGAGGTGTAGTGGAAAGCCACCGATTTTTCCCAGAATAGAAATGGCTAATATAAGGGGTCATAAGTTTAAGATGTTGGGAGGAAAGTATAGGGGAGATGTCAGAGGTGGTTTCTTTTTAACTTACGCAGAACAGCAGGTACATGGAACATTCTCTGGGATGGTGGTAGAGGCAGATACATTTAAGAAACTCTTAGATAATGTTTTTCTCTTTGGAGAAAAGGAGGTTGAGAGTTGTCTTAGCAACACACAAAAAATGCTGGAGGAACTCAGCAGGCCAGGCAGCATCGATGGAAAAGAGTACGGTCAACATTCCCGCCAAAGGATCTCAGCCCGAAATGTCGACTACCCTCTATTCCATAGATGCATCGATGGAGGGTAATAAGCAGTTAGCATTTCAGGCCAAGACCCTCATCAGGACTTCAATTGAGCTCCTTCTATTCAATGAATGATCTCAATTTCCAAATGTAACATGGAACATAGAAAACCTACAGCACAATACAGGCCCTTCAGCCCACAAAGCTGTGCCAAACATGTCTTTATCTTAGAAATTACCTAGGGTTACCCATAGACCTTTATTTTTCTAAGCTCCATGTACCTGCCCAGGAGTCTCTTAAAAGACCCTATCGTATCCGCCTCCTCCACAGTCGCTGGCAGCCCATTCCACGCACTCACCACTCCCTGCGTAAAAAACTTACCCCTGACATCTCCTCTGTACCTACTTCCAAGCACCTTAAAACTGTGCCCTCTTGTACTGTAAATGTAAATGGTGTGGATTTCAAGAAGAACCATGAGCATAAAGTAATGAGGTGCAAAGTTGTATTTCACTCCTAAGTTATTCCAAATCTCCTTCTACAGCCTTAATGCAAAGAAAAGTTGAAACATCCCGCTAGTACATTACATTAATCCCTTCCATGCTACGGGGTAAGTGAGGGATAGAATCTAAACTATGCCCTTTTCATTTGGATAGAATGCCCTCCTCTCAGATGCAACATGTTGAAGCAATATTAAATAGAGCAAGAGGTCACCTGCAAGACTCATTCACCACAAGGTGACCAGGTGTTGAATTGTTCAGAAAGAAACCCTCACCACCACAGAAAACGTTTACTGTTAAACACTCCAAATCATATTTCCAATAAAGATGAAAAATGTTGTCACTGGGTCAGTAATTATTTATTCATTTTTTAGAAATACAGTGCAGAATAGATCCTTCCAGCCCTTCGATCCACACTGCCCAGAAATCCCCAACAATTCCGATTTAACCCTAACCCAGTCACGGGACAATTTATAATGACCAATTAACCTACTAATCAGTACGTCTTTGAACTGTGGGAGGAAACAGGAGAACCTGGGGAAAACCCACACATTCCACAGAAAGGACGTACAAACTCCTAAACAGAGGACACTGGGCTTGAGCTCGGAACTCTCACACCCCGAGATGAATAGTGTCTTGCTAACTGATACGCTTCCAGAACATCCATTCTGTTTATTATGCAGAAACAGAATGACAGATTTAAAGGACATTAGATCCCATCGTGAACAGAGACACAAAAGACTGCAGATGCTGGAATCTGAACCAAAATGCAAGTTGCTGGAGGAACTTAGTAGGTTAAGGCAGCATCTGTGCAGGGGAATGGACAGAGGATGTTTCAGGCTAACATTTAATGTCTGGCATAGTCTACAATATCAGTAGTCTTGTGGAAAATTCCAAAGAACATTTAATGCTTGTGGTGTTGAATGACAGAGGAAACATTTACTCTTAAAAAGATGATGTGGGGCAAGATAAAGAGGAGAATGATCATCAGGTACAATCTTTTACCTGGGCAACAAGAAAGTGGGTAATACAAGCAGTACACATTTGGGTAATCTGAGGTGGTAACCAGATTTATGCTGCATCTCTTCTCAATAAAGCTCATCAGACCAACCATGGATCTTGGAATTAATGCTTAATCTGCACCAATTAACCAAAGAACCAATTCTGCTACTTACTTGTGAAACCAGTTTGGATCACCACGGTAATATCCATCATCCTTTGTTACTGCAATACTTCCCAAGGCCATGAGGGTTCTTTGCACAGCAGCCAAATCCTTAGCTGCAAGAGAATTGGAAAAGTTGAAGTGTCTTGGGCAAGTATATCACAGGGATGTATAGAGATCCAGCAGCAAACAAGCAAGCCTGTAACTAGGCAATTCTCAAGCAGAGAGAGGGGCAGACTTCCAGTCCAAACTCCAGCTACAAGAACCCTGTATGGTCAACTTCATGCTGAGTCTGAATAGATGGAAATCTGCACATGACCATCAGTTATGTTCATTCTTCAAGTTCTGTTCACCTGGTCTACAAAGCACATTTGTGGTTTTTGCACCAGTCAAAAAGCTATAGACATCAATAAAACTACAAATGACTACATCTCCAGGGTGCCAACTACCTTGTCAAGTTCCTGCCAAAAGAGTTTACTTCCAGTTCTAAGAGGCCCCTAATTGAGTCTTTATTGGCTCAAGTGTGCTGAGAGGCAAAAAAAATCTTAAAGCAATGATGCAACAAGGCTAGTTGCATCATTGCCAGCTACGGAGGCTCCAAGGTGCAGGATTAAAAGAGGCTGCAGAGGGCTGCAAGCTCAACTAGCTCCATTACGGACACAATCCATGAAGAGGACATCTTCAAAATGAAGATTATGATAGCGGCATCAATCACTAAGGATCCTCGCCACCCAGGACATGCCCGGTTCACATCAGGGAGAAGGTACAGGAGCTTGAAGATCCACCCTCAATGTATTAGGAATGAATTCCTCCTGCCCACCCACCATCAGATTCTGGAATGGTCAATGAACACTACCTCACTATTCCTCTCTTACACTATTTCTTATTGTAACTTACAGTATATTCTTATGTCTCACATTGTACTGTCAAAGAACAAATTTCACAACTTACTGTGATAATAAACCTGGTTCTGCACTCATCAGAAAATAGCTATGGATAGTTTTAGTGGATACTAGACAACGGGGTGACCCGTTGGGGCACCCTTTGAGAGAAGGGTAGTGCAGTCTGATGTGACCAGAATGAACATTAAATTTTCCTGAATGCTATTGGTATCGCTTTGCTTTGGAAACTGAAGTAGAAAACCTCAGTTTATTAAAGAAGAACAATGCGTAGCAAAGCAAATATAGCTGCTCCTCATTTAACGAAGTACACTTTTGATGGCATCATTTCTGGTTTATCTGCCACCCTTGTGCCTCTCATTGTCATTCTGGAGACGTGCAGCCTTTTCATCCCCCGTCTCTTCAGCTCTTCTGCTGTTTGTTGTTTGTCTCTGATCCTGGAGACGTGCATGTCTCTCCTCTTCTGTCTCTTCTTCTCTCATCTTTTTTTGTCCTGACTCTTTGATCCTGGAGTCGTGCGGCCCCGGCCTCATCCGATTCTTGTTCTTTCTCTCTCCTTGCCGCTTCCCGATGATGTTTGGCATTATCTCTTGACCATAATGTCTCCCTTCCCTTTCCACACGGCATAATTAGGCTGACCATTTCTTTTACCCTAATGCTGGATAGAAGATATGAAGCACTAACACCAAAGGATGCTGATTATTCTTGATGATGTGGTTGGCGCTCTCCTAAATGGACGTGATATAGTCACCGCTGTCCTTTGCCTGCAGCAAAGGGTTTTATGGGTGTCTCGAAGTACGTCATTACAATAAGATTTAATTGTCTCTTATTGATGGGAGGCAGTTAGATCTGTCCCAATCCTGCACATGCTGATGGCGATTAGCAGAATGTGACCCCTCGAAATAGAGCTGCCCTGCCCTTTTGCTCCAGTAGGTGCCGCTGCTGAGGCTGGCTGTGCGCATGCGTCGTGCTGTCGCGTCCCGATGTCCATGATGGCGGATCGGCTCTCAGGTTAAAAGGGAGCCTGTTGATTTTTGCGAATAAGCAATTTTATACGAATATATAACCTTGAACTTTGCCTGCATTCTGTAAGTTAGCGCATTTTAATTTGATTTAGCCAAAAAAAGTGCCGCTGTAATGCACAGTTTGCGCTAATTGGAGGTCACAGACAGACAGAGCATGAGAGTTTTAGTAGTATGTAGATAGCTGTATTTAGAAGTTAAATATGGTAGAACCTTTGCACTAAAGAGGCACTAAGATCTATTGAGTAGGCCACCTACCTATTCAGTCGCAACAATTTGTGCCAGATCTCAACTTCAAATTCA
This sequence comes from Mobula birostris, assembly GCF_030028105.1. NCBI lineage: Eukaryota > Metazoa > Chordata > Chondrichthyes > Myliobatiformes > Myliobatidae > Mobula > Mobula birostris. The sequence continues at coordinate 1,297,154 of NC_092389.1, forward strand.
AAACAACTACAAGCCTAGCCTGCTCAAAGCCAACAAGATGATACTCAGCATGAAAAACTTCACATTTCCATTAGAGGCTTGTAACGTTCATACTTACTGGACACGAGAGTAAAATATCGATGATTATACCATCACATCCTTCTCCCCCTCCTCACCTGCATGCCATACCACATGCTCAAATCTGGCTTGCATCAATAAAACAGTGTGCAGGTATTGTTTCTCCCTTATTTTGCCCCAGTTGTCTTTTGGGAAAAATTGAGTTAAAGAACTTTCCCAACTCCCAACTACAGATTCATCACCAGAGACCATTCACAAATACACTGGTCAAATTATTGGACTGGAGACTTAAGTAACTTCCAGATTAACACCAATAAAAGAATTGCATTACAGTACTCACATTCCCAAAGATCCACGGTTTGGAAGATGTCTGTCTTGTTGACGCCATATCTCTCAGCAGCTTTCAGAAATTCCGAAACTTGTTCCATTTGTTTGAAAGCCTTATCAGTGGTCTGAATCTTCTTGATTGGTTTCTTGTCATCAGCATAGAGGCTGTTGATCAGCTGGCTGAGTACCTGCAGATGATAGTGAACTTCAAAAGATGTTGTGACAAATCACAAAACACAGACAGCGAATACCAACACTCTTTAACATTACATCAGCTACTTCATTCAGATTCCATTTTTATCATATGTACATTGAAACGTTGTTTGCATTAATAACCAACACAACAAAGATAATTTTGCAGTACTTAGTCTTTTATATATATCTTAATGTAATTTATAGTTTTTAATGTATTGCAATGTACTGCTGCCACAAAACAAAACAACAAATTTCATGACACATGTCAGTGATAACAAACCTGATTCTGAATCTAATGATGTGCTGGGGGCAAACTGCAACTGTTACCACACATTCCTGCTCAGCAGAACACCACAAACAACAGCAGCAAAACAAGCCCGATTTCCAGCCCTCCCCTCCCCCCACTCACACACACACACACACACACACACACACACACACACACACACACACACACACACACACACACACACACACACACAGTCCTCCAACCTCAGGAGCAGCCGTCTTCATTGAATTGAAACAAATGCAGAGAATAATGCGATTTGTGCATCCACACTGAAATTCCTGTAGCTAATACAGTTGACCCAGAATACCAGAAAATTCGGGAGATGCCCAGCAGGTCAGGCAGCATTCTCAGTGTGAAAGACTGAACGGTCCATTGACCCAACATGTTAACTTCCTCTCCACAGGAGCTGCCTGACTAGAACATAGAACATAGAACAGTACAGCACAGTACAGGCCCTTCCGCCCACAATGTTGTCCCATATAACCCCCCACCTTAAATTTCTCCATAATAGAACATAGAACAGTATGGCACAGTACAAACTAGCTGAGTGTTTCTGGTCTTAAGCCCACCATTTGTTTTTCTATTTACAAAGAATCAAATTCTATGTTCTCTCAATTCTCAGTATCTTCAAAATAATTGGCAAATGGCAGATGGAATTTAGTGCAGATAAGTGCGAGGCGCTGCCCCTCAGTAGGACCAACCAGGGTGGGTCTTACACAGTGAACAGGAGGACACTGAGGAGTGCGGCAAACCAAGGAATCTGGGATTCATTGAAAATGGCACCACAGGGAGGTAGAGTCATAAAGAGGAGCTTTAGCACACTGGCCTTCATAAATCAATGTGTTTAGTATTGTGTGCCGTTTTGGGCACCTACCTACAGGAAGGATATCAATAAGATTGAAAGAGTACAGAGAAACTTTACAAAGATGTAGCCAGGATTTGAAGACCTGATTTATAAGGTTGAATAGGTTAGAACTTTATTCCCTGGAACATAGGAGAATGAGGGGAGATTTGATAGAGGTGTACAAAATTATGTGGGATATGGATAGGGTAAATATAAACAAGCTTTTTCCACTGAGGTTGGGTAAGACTAGAACTAGAGGTCATACGTTAAGGGTGAAAGGTAAAATGTTTAAGGGGAATATAAGGGGGAACTTCTTCACTCAGAGGGTGGTGAGACTGTGGAACGAGCTGCCAATGGAAGTGGTAGATCTGGGTTTGATTTAAGAAAGGTTTGGAAGGGTGAATAGATGGGAGGTATATGAAGTGCTGTGGTCAGGGTTGCGGGTTGATGGTACTAGGCTGAGTAACAATTTTTCATGGACTAGAAGGGCTGAAGGGCCTGTTTCTGTGCAGTAGAGCTCTACGACTATAGTTACCTCTATGCTGATAATATATCCTTAAATCCACTGGAAAAGTCATGCTTTGATTTGAATGCAACTTTCCAACCCTGTCCTTCAGTTCCCTCAAGTCCAAATTTACAGCAGAAAGTCAATGATTTGGACTACGGTATTAATGGATTTGTGGCTAAATTTACCGATGATACAAAGATAGGTGGAGGAGAGGGTAGTGTTGAGGAAACAGAGAGCCTGTAGAAAGACTTATAGATAGTTTAGGGGAATGGGCAAAGAAGTGGCAAATGAAATACAATGTTGGAAAGTGTATGGTCATGCACTTCGGTAGAAGAAATAAATGGGCAGACTATTATTTGGATGGGGAGAGAATTCAAAATGCAGAGATGTAAAGGGACTTGGGAGTCCTAGTGCAGGATACCCTAAAGGTTTACCTCTAAGCTGAGTCGGTGGTGAAGAAGGCGAATGTAATGTTGGCATTCATTTCTAGGGGTATAGAAAATAAGAGCAGGGATGTGATGTTGAGGCTCTATAAGGCACTAGTGAGACCACACGGAGTATTGTGTGCAGTTTTGGGCTCCTTATTTTAGAAAGGATTTACTGACATTGGAGAGGGTTTAGAGAAGGTTCACGAGAATGATTCCAGGAATGAAAGGGTTACCATATGAGGAACATCTGGCATCTCTTGGGCTGTATTCCCTGGAGTTCAGGAGAATGAGGGGGGATCTCATAGAAACATTCCGAATGTTAAAAAGCCTGAACAGATTAGATATGGAAAAGTTATTTCCCATGGTAGGGGATTCTAGGACAAGAGGGCATAACTTCAGGATTGAAGGACATCCTTTTAGAATTGAGATGCGGAGAAATTACTTTAGTCTGAGGGTGGTAAATCTGTGGAATTTGTTGCCATGAGCGGCTGTGGAGGCCAAATCATTGGGTGCATTTAAGGCAGAGATAGATAGGTTCTTGATTAGCCAGGGCATCAAAGGGTATGGGGAGAAGGCAGGGGAGTGGGGATGACTGGAAGAATTGGATCAGCTCATGATTGAATGGCGGAGCAGACTTGATGGGCTGAATGGCCTACTTCCGCTCCTATATCTTATGATCTAAGTCTTGAATGGTTAAGGAAACATTGTTATTTTGATTATAGCATGAATTACACAAATTAGAGTGTATGACTTAAGTGCATCAATTTCTTTAAAGTCTGAGGTACTTTATTTCAAAAGTTGAATGGTTTGTCAGTTTTTTTAAGAATATAGAACCAATCAGCCCATGATATTGTGCCAATATTTTAACCTACTCCAAGATCAATCTAACACTTCCCTCCCACATAGCCCTCGATTTTTCTATCATCTCATGTGCCTTTCTAAGAGTCTCTTTAATATCCCTAATGTGCCCGCCTCTAAACTGAATTCTTGATAATTGCATGCAGTGTTTAATAGCCTCTGCCATATTAGATCTAGATTAATCCTTCAATAATCCGGAAAGGGATTACATTCCAATTAAATGAATACTCACTGTGCCATCCTTAAGCCAGGACTGGAAACCCACCCTCCCAGACTCAGGTCGGCCGACATCTTGCCCACACTGGGCAATAATCCACTCGACTAGCCGCTCCTCCAGCTCTGGTTCATACTTCTTCTCGATCTTGTTCTGTACAAGCTTACTAAATCCATAACTGGGTCCATGGTTGGCCATGTTTATTGGTTAGGCAAGTCTGCAATGCAACAGAAGAGTTAAGGAAGCATGATGAAGTGGATTTTGCACAATGTTGAAGGCACTGCATCAATAATAACTTACTTATAGAGAACTTTTCATACAGACAATGTAGTTCAAAGTGCTTTATAATGGGATAAAGTGCAAACACAAAAATTAAAATAAAAAACATGACAATAAAAGACAGAAAGATGTTAGTTAAAAGCAAGGTTAAATAAATAGGTTTTGAGCCAATATTCAAAAGTGTCAACTGAGTCTACATCTCTTATAGTTTCAGGAATTGAATTCCACAGTTTAGGAGCATAGTTCATAAGTTGACCTGCCAATTATTTTTTGACGGAGATTGTTACAATTTAAGAGACCAGCGGAAAAAGAACCGCCAGCTCAAGCAGGATTGTAAAATAAAAACAAAAGTGTGTTTGACAGTTCACAGATCAGGCAACCAAAAGCAAGCTTAGTACAAGAGATGGAGTTCATATACAAATGAGAAGCATGTATTAGTTTTAGTAAGATTTTCACTATGTATCATTTGTTCTTCTTAGGGCCTCAGCTAATTCACTTATAGTTATGATATTTCAAAATTAAAAGACAGCTGTTGTAAATGATAGGAACAAAGGAAAGATCCAATATTGAAAAAGGAATTCACCATTTTCAACTTTCTTTTTTTATTTGTTTGTCCTTCCAAGTTTATAACCTCTCATTTTCTAGGTTTAGTGCAGTGCTTGTAAATCATTGGATTACAAGTGAAATATCAAAATTGTGCAGTTTTGATGCAGAATTGATGGGCATAGCAGTCAGAGGTGACTATTACAGCACTAGCAAACTGGCTCAATTCCCACCACTATCCATAAGACTTTGTACGTTCTCCATGTAACCATGTGGGTTTCCTCCCGATGCTCTGGTTTCCTCCCACATTTCAAGTATGATGCTCCTCAGCCTGTATTCATCATTGATGTAAATGATACTTTTCACTGTGATAAATGCAGCTAATCTCTCTTTAATCTTTAAGTCAAAACTGTGTAGATCACCACAAATCATTGCCTAATGCTCCTGCACAATACTGGCTGGAGTTTTTTTGCTGAATTAAATCCTGAAAACATTCTGTTCAATTGTTCCAAGCTTGCTGGAGTAGGAAAAATATGATCTATGTACCAGAACTTACATATCACTGCCAAACCAGAATTTGTTGCCCATAACCAGGTACCCTCAGTGATGAGCTATCACCTTGAACTACCATAGCCTGGTAAAGTGTTCTAGAATTTAGACATATTTGATACTCCAAGTGTATCATGGGCATGGTGTTGAAATGTTGCAGGAACTGCATTCACGCAAGTGGAGAATATCCCATCACATTCCCAAGTTGTAGAGTATGGAACAACTCTGAGGTGTCGAGAGGCAAGGCACAGTTTGTGGCCGGCTCCTGCATCCACAAGGTGTGTGTGTGTGTGTGTGTGTGATTGTCTGGTTGAGATCCTCATTCATGGCAACTTCCAAAGTGTTGATGGTGGGAGACCAGGCAAAGCATTGTCAAGGTTTAGTGGTTAGACCCCCTTATTGATCATTAAAAGATGACACATGTGAGAGGAAATGGTTTTTTTTTAAGCCTCCGTGCAAAGGTTGCTGATATGAATTGTTTTATGTGCTAGAAAATTGTGGAAGGAATGGAATATTGTTATCTGGTGCTATGCAAAGAAGTTCAATAATAAACAGCTGAAGGGGGTTGGATTCAGGACAAGGATATCCAATCACATAGCCAATGCAAGTCAAAGGAAGCAATGTGCAAATTTCATTGGTACCCTGGTTAGAGCACAACTTCAAATAGGCCATGAGACACAAATTCAACAGTTGGGAGGCAGTGCAGGGAACAGCTGGAATACCAATAAACTATGTTAAAGACAAGGCAGAAAAGAGATACTTGGGTATGTATTAAGAAAAAAATTGAAATTGTACTTTAAATTGAACCCTAGGACACAGATTCAAGCTCAAGGCGTTTCAAAAGCTGAAGTCAAGATATGTTCCTATAATGTGAACAGTCAGTATAAATAAAGTTCAGGTAAAGTACTTTCAGAGAGTTACCTATATAAACATGTCAATGTACTAGTCTGAACGAGCAAGCTGTTAGTTTAATTCCTTGAAAATGGTGTCACATGTAGATAGAGTCGTAAAGAAAATTTTAGCACATTGGCCTTCGCAAATCAGAGTATTGAGTACAGGAGTTGGGATGTTATGTTGAAGTTGTATAAGACATTTGTCAACCCAAATTTGGAGTATTGTATGCCATTCTAATCACCTATCTACAGAAAAGATATCAATAAGATTGAAAGAGTGCAGACAAAATTTAGAAGATGTTGCTGGACTTGACCTGAGTTATAGGAAAAGGTTGAAAAGGTTCGGACTTTATTCCCTGGAGCACAGGAGAATGAGGGGAGATTTGATAGAGGTATACAGAATTATGAAGGGTGTAGACAGGGTAAATGTAAACAGGCTTTTTCCACTAAGGTTGGGTGAGACGAGAACTAGAAGTCATAGGTTATGGGTGAACGGCGAAATGTTTAAGGGGAACCTCTTCACCTAAAGGATGGTGAGAGTGTGAAACGAGCTACCAGCATAAGTGGTGGATTCAGATTTCATTGCGACATTTAAGAGAAGTTTGGATAAATACATGGATGGGAAGGATCTGGAGGGCTACGGATTAGGAGCAGGTCGATGAGACGAGGCAGAATAACAGTTCAGCATGGATTAGATGGGCCAAAGGGCCTGTTTCTATTCTATGACTCTATATGGCTTCTACATCTGTAGCAGAGAATTTTTAAACTAATAGCACCAGGTTGAGGAAGTGTTTCAGCATCAGTAGCTCATAAAGTTGATAAGTTCATGCCTCTGCCCTGCCATCCTTCCAGTAAAAAATCATATAAAATCAAGAAGGTCTTCAGTCTGATGGTTGAGCTGATGAGTTGAAATATCAATGTAAACTACAGGCAGACAGACAGTCAGAGTCCATACGGTCTCTCTGATGTTAGATGTAATAGCCTAAAATTCCAATTTTCCATCCATTTGCCAGACTCCCATGAGAATGCGACCGGAATACTGAGCCGTACCCATGGCATGTTTGTCTGAGAAAAAATTAATAGTGCAGTATACTAAAATAACAAATATGCTGCATAAAGTCAGAGAGGTGGGAGTATTCATTTTTGTTTGATCAGGCAGCTGCTGCACATCACCAATATTAGACTGGACTTCTGATGGTTTTATTCAATCCCTTAAACTATATAGGAACCAAATTCTTAAAGAAAAATTAAGGTACCAAGGGAGGAAATGCATTTCATTCTTCAACATGCTTTCCCACAATGAACATTGGTTTTGGATATCGAGTTTAAGTTAGAGTTCAAAGCCTCAAGTGGCATTCATGGTACAATATCTTCATCTCAACTGAAAGACTCAAGACTAATCAGACTTCAGACACTTCTTTTAACCAGCGTAACTCTATAAATAATAGAACAGAAAAGCCTACAAAGCTCAGTCCATCAGAGGAAAAGCCCTCCCTGCAAAAGAAATTCTGATCTTCAGTGACAATATTCACCTCCTCCTCCCTGTCACCATCCAATCAAAACATAGAACTCAGAATTAAGAAATGGATCTCCCAAGAGCACACATTGGAAATATCACCGCGATTCTCTGGTACGAAGTACTATAGAGCTATCTAAATGTCGTTCCTTTGCTGGTAACAATACACAGGCAAAAGACGCCTACATCTATTCTTCATTCAGGTCCAAAGAGGATTTTAAAATCAATGAGAGAATAAACAAGATGTGTTAGGGTGGAAAGACCAAGTCCAGGAGAGATGCTCAGAATGATCCTAGGAATGAAGGGGTTAATGTATGAGGAGGGTTTTATGGCTCTGGGTCCAGACTCACTGGAGTTTAGAAGAATGAGGGGGGATATTGAACAGAGATGAGAAGGAATTTCTTTAGCCAGAGGGTGGCGAATCTGTGGAATTCATTGCCATAGATGGCTGAGGAAGCCAAGTCATTGGGTATATTTAAAGTGGAGGTTGATGGGTTTTTGATTAGTAAGGGCGTCAAAGATTCCAGGGAATGGCCCAATTCTCTTCCTAGGTCTTATGGTTTACGTCTGCCATAGGCCTAGATTTTGGAATGGTCTTTTAATGGGGGACTCCACAAACTCCGCATGTTGAGTGGGATGGAGTGTATAGACCTATAGGGTCCCAAGCAGCACAGAAATGCTGCTTTACAACTTCAGAAACCCATGTTCAGCCCTGACCTCCAGTGCACTGCGTTCACTATGTGATTGCATGGTCTTTCAGCTCAGGAGCTGCAGTTTCTTCATCCCAAAACACATGGAAGTTGGTTGGTTAACTGCCTGCTGTTAGTAGCTCCCACTATGTAGCTGAGCAGTAAGATCCCAGGGCAGTACTGTAAATGGGAATGTGTGGAGAATACAACTCCCATACTCTTCTGGGGCTTCGTGCAGTAGATAATACAAGGACAAGTGAGAAGAGAAGAGAAACTGCATTGTTTTTTACTCAACACTTAACATTATGATTCAAATTGTGATTTTCTGATGAGCAGCACGGGGAGAAGTGCAAGTTGGAGTTTACTCTTGCTATACAGGAGCCTCACTTCCTCTCAGATTAATTTTAGTTCACCAAAACCTTTGACTTTTCAAGTCTGATTACAGTTCTGTTCAAGCTCATTGCAATGGCCCTGGTAAGTCACAACATTCAGGCAAAGTAAATGGAGCCAAATGTTAATCATTATATTCTCAGTGGCCACTTTATTAGGTGCACTTGTACACCTGCTCATGAATGCGAATATCTAATCAGCCAATCATACGGCAGCAACTTAATGCATAAATCATGTAGATATGGTCAAGAGGTTCAGACCGAACATCAGAATGGGGAAGAAATGTGATCTAAGTGACTTTGACTGTGGAAAAATTGTTGGTGCCAGACAGGATGGTTTGAGTATCTCAGAAACTGCTGACCTCCTGGGAGTTTCACACACAGTCTCCAGAGTTTACAGAGAATGGTGTGGAAAACAAAAAACAACATCCACTGAGTGGCAGTTCTGTGGCTGAAAACACCTTGTTAATGAGAGAGGTCAGAGGAGAATGGCCAGACTGGTTCAAGCTGACAGGAAGGTGACAGTAACTCAAATAACCACACGTTACAACAGTGGTGTGCAGAAGAGCATCTCTGAATGCACAGCACATTAAACTGTAAAGTGGATGGGCTACAGCAGAAGAAGACCACACTGGGTCCCACTCCTGTACCCAAGAGTAGCCACTGAGTGTATATAACCATTTTAAGAAGTGTAACAAATCTCTACCCAGTATTCTCTTTAAAATCCCCCTTAGCTTCTAATGTCCAAAAGTCAATTTGCCATTTAATAATATTGTACAACAATAAGATTGTAAGGTTCTTTTACAAATATGGTTAACACTCCAGCCTTGTCCACACAGCACATCAAACATATAAGCTGGGAATAGCGTAATTTATGTTTATAATCATGTTTTTCTTGGAAATGTTGCATTTCTTGTACTGTACTTATATTGCTGCTGCAAGCAAAGCTTTTCATTGTACCTGTGCCTATAACAAGCACTACGTCAAAGCTCTTTCTCTGCACTGTGTTCACTAATCATTGCCTGCATCTACAAAAGTATGAGCATCTGACAATGAAGTACATGCGGAACTCATAAAGAAGTTCCTCCTCATCTGTTCTAACAGGATGTCCTTCTATTGTGAGGCTGTGCCCTCTGTGCCCTCCCCACAAAAACAAACATCCTCTCCACTTCCACTCTATCAAGGCCTTTCAACCTTCAATAGATTTCAATAAGATCCCCCCCATTCTTCTAAACTCCTGTGGGTACAGGCCCAGAACATCTAACGCCCTTAATGTGTTAACCCTTCCATTCCTGGGATCATTCTCCAAAAATCTCTTGTTCGAGATTTTTTTGAGGGAATGTCACCCTTAACTGCCATTACTCCCCTAGGCAGTGAAAGGTGAGAAGCTTAATGGGAACATAAGGGAAACTTCGTCACTCAGAGAGTCCTGAGAGAGTGGAATGAGCTGCCAGCACAAGTGGTGCATGCAATCTCGATTTCAACACTTAAGGGAAGCTTGAATAAGTACATGGATAGTGGGGATACGGAGGGCTATGGTCCAGCTGCCATGGGACAAGGCAGAGTAACAGTTTAGCATGGACTAGGTGGGCCAAGGGGCTTGTTTCTGTGCTGTAGTGCTCTGTGATTAATATTCACAAACACAAAAGATTTTGCAGATGCTGGTAATCTTGATGCTGCCTGACTTCTTGAGTTCCTCCAGCATTTTGTATGCGTTTTTCGTTATACTGCCGCGTACGCTCTATATCATCATTCTACTTCACTGCCTGCAAAGCGCTGGGTAATCTTGAAACACAAATCTCCAGTAACCTGGCCTGCCCCTAGATGGCGCCATTCGCTGCTGTGGGAGAGCCGGAGGTCTTCTCGGCATCTCCCTCGCTCCCGGATCAAAGAAAATTCGCAGAATCTATCCTGCAACCCACTCCTTCCCTTCCAGCTCAGGATGAAAAACGCATGGCTGTACCAACATTAAATGCTGCAAAATAGATTCAAGAACCCAACAAAAAGGGGGGGGGATGAAATAATTAAGAGTAGCACACAAAATGCTGGAGGAACTCAGCAAGTCAGGGCAGGCGGCATCTATGGATAGTCGACTGACGGGTCGAGCCTCTTGACTCTGTCCGAAACGTCGACTATTTATTCACTTACTTTTGTTCATTCAACACAGCATTTCGTGTCTGTGATTCTGGATTTTCAACATCTGCAGAATCTCTTGAATTTATATTTTAAACAACTAAATTGGCGCATTTTGGTATTGTTGCAAGATTTAACAACCTGCCAGTTTCCAACATTTAAAAGTTTTTTTTTTGGACTTTGAGACAAACATACGAGCCACGTTTATTTCAAATTCAACACTGGTATCCCAGCACGTAGAGGTGCAAAACACAATGCGCGGGGACGGAGGGAATTGGTGGGATAGAAAGTGCGTTGAACGAATACATTCGGAGATATGATATCCCCCACTGTTCTTGGGTTTAAAGACGCGAGTGTTCTCGGTGAAGGGGCGCGGGGAGTTGGAAAAGGTGTAGGTTAGTGACAGATGTGGGAGGGGAGAAAGGTTAAATAAAACAGATGGAACAGAGACAGGTAGATATCATCACGGTTGTTTAAAAATCCAAACTAAATATTCGTATCACGTGCCAGAACTTGCTGGGTTGCATTGTAAACGTTGCAAGTACTTGGCATAAAATTTGCAAATGAGAAATACTTTGGGTACAGGGACACTCCTGTCTCCCGAGTTAATACTGACGGAACAAGACGAGCGAGAATTGCCCCATCGTCGTGACCAGGATCCTGGGTTTCTATACGGACTCAAAGGAGCCTCCCCATCCAGAGAAACGAAAGTCAATAGTGAACAAGGAAAGCCCACTCTGCCGAGAAATAAGAGCGATTCGGATAGGAAAATTACATGTTGTGAAATCAAATAAAATTCTGGCTCAGATGGACAAGATTATGTAAGAAAAATGATCAGAGTCAACGTTCTAGGTCAAAGACATGCCGAGTACTTTCAGCATTTTCCAATGTTGGATCTGAGTGTAGTTCTCTGAAGTAATTTGTTTTGCAAATTACCATTTTATACTAGTCAGTATACTTCATTCGCAGGTGTGGTCATTCCTTCACAGTCACAATTACCAGTTGAAAACCAACTCTTTCTGGAATTTTTAGAATCACGAGTTTACACGAGTTTACAGTTCTTTTTCACGAAAAAATCTACAGCGAACTTCCACAGATTTCTGAAGGAAGAACTTCACTACATCCTGACTGCCACACCCAAGATCTGAAACAAACTACTCAACGCGGCGGGGAGCTATCGCCGCTTTTGGAATACAAGACGGACTAACAACGATATAAAGTTTAGAAACTTGTTATTTGGAATAACACAAATTAGAAATGCTGTGAGTTAGGTTTGGTTCGTAGAAAGAAATGATTCGTGTTGCGAGGATTAGTAGTTTGAACAATCTATAATTACATTAAATTATTTTGCCAAACTTGTTAAACCATAACGAAAAGAAATCCATTTCAATTAAATTCAGCTACGAGGCATGGGTTACATTTAAGAAACAATAAAAAATGCAGTAACTTATTTTCGCACTTACTTTTCCACAAGGCAGACAGACAGATGTTCACAAACTCAGTGCTGACCACAGAGTACGACTGCTGTGCCTGGAACCGCCTAAAAATCTCCTTATCACCATGACGTCAGTTTATTAAGTAAAGGAAAGTAACGCCTTACATGGACTCTGAGTATTGAGGCTGAATCCTTATTTGGTGAAAGGCACAAAGAGACAATAAGCAAGAGGTTGGTTCATTAAAATTGACGCATTCTCCAGATTCCAAACTTATGCTCACGACAGAGCCAGTGGTTTTAGCGCAAAACGTCATCCTATAGCCTAGCCCATTTATGGACAGCTAAAAACTAGATTCTTTTGAAAAAGGTATTCTCTTAAAACAGTGGTTGTAAAGAAAAACCCCCAAAATGTTGGTTACTTGTCAAGAGTGACAGGTTTTGTTCATATAATTGCACGACTGAAAGAGGATATCTTTCAATGCCGTCGTCAATATCCTCTTGTGTGAGCGTCAAAGTTTTGACTCGAGAACCACTAACGTGTTGATGCGGCTCTAAAACAGATTGACTTTGGGTAAGGAAACAGTGACTCTGAACATGCTAGTCAAAGTTTGTCAACATCTAAAACTCCTGATGAATAACCAATACAGAGACACGGTGTCTTACTTTAGATTCCTGGGTTTTGAAATAATTTTAGTTACCTATGTATCCCTGCTTCTTCCCACCCGATGGAATGTGCTGCCCCTGTGCGCCGCACGGGTGGGGCTGTCATAATTCCGCGGAGAGGCGGACGTCTGCTGGCTCATCCGCTGTTCGGCCGATATTGAACTCCAAATGCATGTGGCACGGAATGTTATCTGTAAACGTCGCTTTGAGTCACAATGGTGTGTGACCCATATCCTGACACGATCAACGTGATAAGGGTCCCGACAGGAAACAGTTAACTGTTCACTTCCCTTCACAGATACTGCCTGGCCGCCTGAGCTCTTCTAGCATTTAATTTTCGTTCCAGATTCCAGCATCTGTGGTCCCTTGTGACACTTTTAGTCTTCCTGTGTTAAATGTATGTGCTCTGGCTGGAGAGGAACCGATTTTCCCAATCACTGTGTCAGTGTGTAATGAGCTGCCAGTGGAAGTGCTGGATCTGGGTTTGAATGCAACATTTAAGAGAAATTTAGAGAAGTACATGGATGGGAGGGTATGGAAGGCTATGGTCCAGGTGTGGGTCAATGGGACCAAACAGATTAATATTTCTGTTCCATACTGTAGTGCTCTATGACTATAACCTTTTAACCTACTCTAAAATCAATCTAAGCCTTCCCTCCCACATTGGCCTCAATTTTTCTATCATCCATGTGCCTATCTAGGAGTCTTTTGAAAGGTCACTCTATGATGAAAGGTCACCGACTTGAAGCGTCCCGATGAAAGATCTCAGCCTGAAATGTTGACTGTTTATTTCCCTCCACGGATGCTGCTTGTGGGCACATACCATGAGGCTCAAGGACATCTGCTAGCCTAATGTTACCAGACTCTTGTATGACAAGATGGACTGTTGACCTCACAATCTGCCTCATTATGATTTTGCACCTTACTGTCTACCTGCAACGCACACTCTCTGTGGCTGTTACACTCTATTCTACATTCAGTCATTGTTTTACTTAGTTCTACCTCAATGCTCTGTGTAATGATTTGATCTGTATGGACAATATGCAAGAGAAGCTTTTCACTGTATCTTAGTACATGTCACAATAATAAACCAATTCCAATACCTGCTGAATTCACGCCCCCCCCCCACCAGCTCACTCTGCTGTGAGTCTGCACCATCTAATGTTTTAATTTTATTAGTAATTCTCCTATTTTTACAACCTTTTCTTCTTACTCTGGTCTGTCCTCTGCTGCCAGGGTGAGACTAAATGCAACAATGCCATTTGGGCAATGAATTTTCCAGTTTCGGGTAAATTGCTCCCCCTCTCTTCTCCTGATCTAACTGTTTTCCTACTCTCACTCCACTCCCCCCCCATAATCCAGTTTCTTTCTCCTCTTTCAACCTTCCTCCATTCCGTCTCCTCCCTCTGGTTCCCCTCCCCCACTGTTCCCACCTACTCTTCCCACCTCTGTCACTTTATCCATCATCTTCGGCCCTTTTGCTTATCACCTCCCAATGTCAGGCCTGCTCCCGCTGACGCCTCCCAGTCTCCGCGTAGCTACTCATTTCAAATTTATCACCTGCAGCCAGTCTCAACCAATTGCTCCTCGCTTTCACTCTCCCTGCGTAAAGTTTACTTTGGTGCCTGATGTGTTTAGCTTCTGTTCTCTCCTGGCTTGTTATTTTCTGGTCTATCACTGAAGTTCTCATTCACTGTGAATTTGTCACCTCTTTATGTTGTCTTGCAGTCCAGATGAAGGGTCTCAGTGCAAAATCTTAACAGCCCATTTCACGACACAGATCCTGCCTGACCTATTGAGCCCTGATTATTTTTCATTACAGATTTCAGCATCTGCACTCTCTTGCATCTTTGAAATATATAGTGCTGTGCTTATAAAAAGTATTCAACCCCCCCCCCCCCAGCAACACACAAAAATACTGGAGGAACTCAGCAGGCCAGGCAGCAGCTAGGAAAAGGGTACAGTCAACGTTTCAGGCCGAAACCCTTCGGCAGGGCTGGAGGAAAAGGCTGAGGAATAGATTTAAAACACCCCTTGGAAGTTTTCATGTTTTATTGTTTTACATTGAATCACAACATTGTACCTTACTGTCTGCCTGCGCTGCACTTTCTCTGTGGCTGTTACGCTTTATTCCACATTTGGTTATTGTTTTACCTAGTTCTACCTCAATGCACTGTGTAATGATATGCAAGACAAACGTTTCACAGTGTCTCTGTACACATGACAATAATAAACCAAATTCAATTCCATCTGTGTGCCTGAGGGGAACCTGGAGGCACTGGTTGATGTCCAGAGGTTAGTGTTGCTGTAAACTCGAATTCACAATTAGCTTTATTTGTCACATGTACATCAAAAAATATGGTGAAATGCATTATTTGCATCAATGACAAATACAGTCCGAGGATATGCTGGGGGCAGCCCACAAATGTTGCCATGCTTATAGCACCAACATAGCATGCCCACAACCTACGAACCCTAACTCATATGATTTTGGAATGTGGAGGAAACCCACACTGTCATGGGGAGAACGTACAAACCCCTTACAAACTGTGGCAGGAATTGAAGTTCAATCACTGGCACTGTAAGACCATAAGACCTTAAGACATAGGAACAGAATTAGGCCATTCAGCCCATTGAGTCTGCTCTGCCATTCCATCATGGCTGATCCCAGATCCCAGTCAGCACCGTACACCTGCCTTCTCACCATATGGTTGTAGTTGGGAGCTGAATGTCCAAGGTTACACATTATATCAGATGGATAGGAAGGTAGGCAGAGGGGGTGGTGTGGCTCTACTGGTAAAGAGTGGCATCAAATCAGTAGAAAAATGAGACATAAGTTCGGAAAATGTTGAATCCTTGTGGGTTGAGTTAAAAAACTGCAAGGATAAAAGGATGTTGATGGCAGTTATATGCAGGCCTCCCAACAGTGGCTGGGAGGTGGACCACAGGAAATAGAAAAGGCGAGCCAAAAGGGCAATGTTATGGTAGTCATGTGAGATTCCAACATGCAGGTGGATTGGGAAAATCAGGTTGGTAATGGATCTCAAGAGAGTGAGTTTGTTGAATGCCTAAGAGACAGCTTTTTAGAGCAGTTTGTCGTTGAGCCAGCTAGGGATCAGCTTCACTGGGTTGGATGTTATGTAATGAACCAGAGGCAATAAGCGAGCTTCGAACCAGTCATCACAATATGTTTGAGTTCAACTCGAAATCTGACAGGGAGAAAGTAAAGTCTGTCGTAGCAGTATTTCAGTGGAGTAAGGGAAATTACAGTGGTATGAGAGGGGAGTTGGCCAAAGTAAATTGGAAAGAGTTGCTGGCAGGGATGTCAGCAGAGCAGCAATGGTGTGCGTTTCTGGAAAAATGAGGAAGGTGCAGGACATGTGTATTCCAAAAATGAAAAAATATTCAAATGGTAAAATAGTACAACTGTGGCTGACAAGAAGTCAAAGCAAAAGAAAGGGCATACAACAAAGCAAAAATTAGTGAGAAGGTAGAGGATTGGGAAATTTTTAAAAACCTACAGAGAGCAACTAAAAAAAAATTGAAAGGGAAAAGATGAAATATGAAAGCAAGCTAGCAAATAATATCGAAGTAGATAGTAAAAGTATTTTCAAATATGGTAAAAATAAAAGATAAGTAAGAGTGGATGTAAGACCGCTAGAAAATGAGGCAGGAGAAATAATAACGGGGGACAAGGAGATGGCGGATGAACTAAATGAGTATTTCACATCAGTCTTCACTGTGGAAGACACTAGCAGTGTGCCAGGTGTTGTAGTGTGTGAAGGAAGAGAAGTGAGTGCAGTTACTATGACAAGGGAGAAGGTGCTCAAAAAGCTGAAAAACCTAAAGGTACATAAATCACCCGGACCAGATGAACTGCACCCTAGGGTTCTGAAAATCATTCAACTCTGGCATAGTGCTACAGGACTGGAAAATTGCAAATGTTAATCCACTCTCTAAGAAAGGAGAAAGGCAGCAGAACGGAAATTATAGACCAGTTAGCCTGACCTCAGTGGCTGGGAAGATGTTCGAGTCAATTGTTAAGGATGAGGTGATGGAGTACTTGGTGACACTGGACAAGATAGTACAAAGTCAGCATGATTTCCTTCAGGGAAAATCCTGCCTGATGAACCTGTTGGAATTCTTTGAGGAGATTACACGTAGGATAGGTAAAGGGGATACAATAGATGTTGTATATTTGGACTTTCAGAAGGCCTTTGACAAGGTGCCACACATGAGGCTGCTTACCAAGTTAAGAGCCCATGGTATTACAGGAAAGTTACTGGCATGGTTAGAGCATTGGCTGATTGGTAGGAGGCAGTGAGTGGGAATGAAAGGATCCTTTTCTGTTTGGCTGCCAGTGACTAGTGGTGTTCTGCCGGGGGCCAGTATTGGGGCCACTTCTTTTTATATTGTATATTAATGATTTAGATTTTTTTTAGCGTGTCGCACCAGACAGTCAGCCATTCTTGTCTGGCGCGTGGTGTCAGGATTGGTCTCCTTTCAGATTAACCAGGTCACGATATGAATGTTCCTGACTCGACCCATTTTTTTTTTACGAGGCCAAGTAGCTAGCTCGGCGCTCAACCCGGCACGGATGGAAAGCGTGCTCGGGGGCGGGGGGGGTGGCCCGACTTGGATTCAAACCCGGAAGTCTTCACTCCAGAGTCTGGCGTTGATGCCATTGCACCACCAGCCGGCCATCATCAATGATTTAGATGATGCAATAGATGGCTTTGTTGCCAAGTTTGCAGATGATACGGAGATTGGTGGAGGGGCAGGTAGTGTTGAGGAAACAGGTAGGAGGCAGAAGGACTTAGACAGATTAGGAGAATGGGCAAGAAAGTGGCAAAGTGCACTTTGGTAGTAGAAATAAATGTGCGGACTGTTTTCTAAATGGGGAGAAAACCCAGGAGTCTGAGATGCAGAGGGACTTGTGCAGAACACCCTGAAGGTTAACTTGCAGGTTGAGTCGATGGTGAGGAAGGCAAATGCCATGTTAGCATTCATTTCAAGAGGTCTAGAATACAAGAGCAGGGATGTGATGCTGAGGCTTTATAAGGCACTGGTGAGACCTCACCTTGAGTATTGTGAACAGTTTTGGGCCTCTCATCTTAGAAAAGATGTGCTGGCATTGGAGAGGGTCCAGAGGAGGTTCACAAGGATGATTCCAGGAATGAAAGGGTTATCATACGAGTAACATTTGATGGCTCTGGGTCTGTACTCGCTGGAATTCAAAAGGATGAGGGGGTTCTCACTGAAACTTTTTGAATGTTGAAAGGCCTAGACAGAATAGATGTGGAAAGGATGTTTCCCGTGGTGGGGGAGTCTAGGACAAGAGGGCACAGCTTCAGGATAGAGGGGCACCCTTTCAAAACAGAGATGTGGGGAAATTTCTTTAGCCAGAGGGTGGTGAATTTGTGGAATTTTTTCCCACAGGCAGCTGTGGAGGCCAGGTCATTGGGTGTACTTAAGGCAGAGATTTATAGGTTCGTGATTGGACATGGCATCAAAGGTTACGGGGAGAAGGCTGGAAACTGGTGTTGAGGAGGAGATAAAAGAAAGGATCAGCCATGATTGAATGGTGGAGCAGACTCGATGGGCCAGATGGCCTAATTCTGCTCCGGGTCATTTCTTCGGCAGTTTGAACGGGGCACGACTGCGCAAGCGCGTGAAGGTCAGCCTGTGAGAACAACAGTAGAGTTTAAAAAGCGAGCAGATTAACAGAGCGGGTGACGGAGTCATGGGAGACACAGTAGGAAGGCTTTGGCAAGCAGAGGCAGAGGACGAGTTTGCTCCCAGTGAGGTAAGGCCGGTTAAGCTCCTTTAATTAATTTAATTAACTTAGAAGTAGGTAGTGGAGGCAGCAGTTAGGGTAGTCGTTTGCAGTGTGTGGGAAGTCAGGGCGAGCACAATTGTCCCTGATGACTACACCTGTAAAAGGTGCATTAAGCTGCAGCTCCTGACAAACCGAGTTAGTGAACTAGAGCTGGAGCTGGATGAACTTCGGATCATTTGTGAGGCAGAGGCAGAAATAAACAGGAGTTACAGGGAGATAGTCACCCCTAAGAGTCAGGAGACAGGTAGCTGGGTGACTGTCAGGAGAGGGAAGGGGAATAGACAGAATGAGCAGAGCTCCCCTGTGGCCATTCCCACCAATAATAAGTACATCGTTTTGGATACTGTTGATGGGGATGACCTACCAGGGACAAGTTGTAGTGGTCACATCTCTGGCACCGAGACTGGACCCTCAGCTCAAAAGGGAAGGAGGGAAAACAGGAAGCAGTAGTGATAGGGGATTCGATAGTTAGGGGGACAGATAAGAGGTTCTGTGGAAGAGATCGAGAATCCCGGATGGTCTATTGCCTCCCTGGTGCCAGGGTCCGCGATCTCTCAGATCCAGTTCTCAGTATTTTCAAGAGGGAGGGTGAGCAGCCAGATGTCGTGGTCCATGTAGGGACCAATGACGTGGGTAGGAAGGAGGAGGAGGTCCTGCAAAGAGAGTTTAGGGAGTTAGGTGCTAAGTTGAAGGACAGGACCTCCAGGGTTGCAATCTTAGGATTGCTACCCATGCCACGTGCTAGTGAGGCTAGAAATAGGAAGATAATGCAGCTAAATACGTGGCTAAGGAGTTGGTGCAGGAGGGAGGGCTTCATGTTTCTGAACAATTGGGCCTTGTTCCAGGAAAGGTGGGACCTGTTGCGACGGGACGGGTTGCACCTGAACTCGAGGGGGACTAACATCCTTGCAGAAAAGTTTACTAGTGCTGCTCCGGGGGCTTTGAACTAGATTTGCAGGGGGAGGGGAACCAGGGTGTTAGAGCAGATAGTGAGGTGGAGGAGGATAAAGGTCATGCGCGAACTGCGAGTATAGACAGAAATCAAAGGTTTGTACGAGGTAGAAATGTACGGATAGTGAGGTCAGCTGAGAAGATCATCGGGATCTCTCTTCCCGTCATTACAGACATTTACACCACACGCTGCATCCGCAAAGCAAACAGCATTATGAAGGACCCACGCACCCCTCATACAAACTCTTCTCCCTCCTGCCATCTGGCAAAAGGCACCGAAGTATTCGGGCCCTCACGACCAGACTATGTAACAGTTTCTTCCCCCAAACTATCAGACTCCTCAATACCCAGAGCCTGGACTGACACCAACCTACTGCTCTCTACTGTGCCTATTGTCTTGTTTATTATTTATTGTAATGCCTGCACTGTTTTGTGCACTTTATGTAGTCCTGGGTAGGTCTATAGTCTAGTATAGTTTTGTGCTGTTTTATGTAGTTCAGTGTAGTTTCTGTATTGCTCATGTAGCACCATGGTCCTGAAAAACATTGTCTCGTTTTTACTGTGTACTGTACCAGCAGTTATGGTCGAAATGACAATAAAAAGTGACCTGACTTGACTTGAAATGTTCTCAGGTGCATCTATCTCAATGCAAGGAGTATTGTAGGTAAAGCAGATGAGCTCAGGGCGTGGATTAGCACGTGGGATTACGACATTGTTGCTATTAGTGAGACTTGGTTGCAGGAGGGGCAGGACTGGCAGCTTAATGTTCCGGGGTTCAGTTGTTTCAGACGTGACGGGGGTGAGGGATGAAAGGGGGAGGAGTGGCATCACTAGTCAGGGAGAATATCACAGCTGTGTGTAGACAGGACAGCCCGGAGGGCTCGTCTACAGAGGCCATATAGGTGGAGCTGAGGAACGGGAAAGGTGTGACCACACTAATAGGGTTGTATTATAGACCGCCCAATAATCAGAGAGAATGGGAGGAGCAAATCTGTAGAGAGATAGCAGACCGATGTAAGAAACAGAAAGTTGTAATAGTAGGGGATTTTAACTTTCCACATATTGACTGGGACTCTCACACTGTGAAAGGGCTGGATGGCTTGGAGTTTGTCAAATGTGTTTAGGAAAGTTTTCTAAATCAATATATAGAGGTACCAACGAGAGAGGATGCAATATTGGATCTCCTGTTAGGGAACCAGACAGGTCAGTTGACAGAAGTATGTGTAGGTGAACATTTTGACCATAATGTAATACTTTATACTTTATTGTTGCCAAACAATTGATACTAGAACGTACAATCATCACAGCGATATTTGATTCTGCGCTTCTCACTCCCTGGATTACAAATATTAAATATTAAAAATAGTAAAAAATAGTAAATATTAAAAATTTAAATTATAAATCATAAATAGAAAATCGAAAAGGGAAAGTAAGGTAGTGCAAAAAAAAACCGAGAGACAGGTCCGGATATTTGGAGGGTACAGCCCAGATCCGGGTCAGGATCCGTTCAGCAGTCTTATCACAGTTGGAAAGAAGCTGTTCCCAAATCTGGCCGTACGAGTCTTCAAGCTCCTGAGCCTTCTCCTGGAGGGAAGAGGGACGAGAAGTGTGTTGGCTGGGTGGGTCGTGTCCTTGATTATCCCGGCAGCACTGCTCCGACAGCGTGCGGTGTAAAGTGAGTCCAAGGACAGAAGATTGGTTTGTGTGATGTGATGTGCTGCGCCGTGTTCACGATCTTCTGCAGCTTCTTCCGGTCTTGGACAGGACAACTTCCATACCAGGTTGTGATGCACCCTAGAAGAATGCTTTCTACAGTGCATCTATAAAAATTAGTGAGAGTTTTAGGGGACAGGCCAAATTTCTTTAGTTTTCTCAGGAAGTAAAGGCACTGGTGGGCCTTCTTGGCATTGGACTGTGCTTGGTTGGACCAAGTCAGGTCATTTGTGATATTGACCCCGAGGAACTTAAAGCTTTTGACCTGTTCCACTTGCGCACCATCGATGTAAATTGGGTCGTGCGGTCCGCTACTCCTTCTGCAGTCAACAACCAATTCCTTCGTCTTGCTGATGTTGAGGGATAGGTTATTGTCTTCGCACCATGCCACCAGGTTCTTAATTTCCTCTCTGTACTCAAACTCATCATTACCCGAGATACGGCCTACAATTGTTGTGTCATCAGCAAACTTATATTGAGTTTGATGGAAACTTGGCTACACAATCATGGGTGTACAGTGAGTACAGCAGGGGGCTGAGTACACAGCCTTGTGGGGCATCGGTGCTCAGAGTGATTGTAGAGGAGAGCTTGTCCCCTATCTTTACAGCCTGGGTTCTGTCTGTGACAAGTTGAAGTTAATTATGGATAAAGATAGATCTGGTCCTCGAGTTGAGGTTCTAAATTGGAGAAAGGCTAATTTTGTGGAGATGAGAAAGGATCTAGGAAGAGTGGATTGGGATAAGTTGTTTTCTGGCAAGGATGTGTTCAGTAATTGGATGGCCTTCAAAGGCGAAATTTTGAGAGTGCAGATTTGCATGTTCCTGCCAGTTTTAAAGGCAAAGTTAACAGGCATAGGGAACCTTGGTTTTTCAAGGGATATTGGTGATCTGGTTAAGGAAAAGAGAGAGGTGTATAGCAGGTATAGGCAACTAGGAACAAATGAGGTACTTGAAGAGTATAGAAAATGTAAGAAAATACGAAAGAAGGAAATCAGGAAGGCAAAAAGAAGACATGAGGTTGCTTTGTCAGATAATGTGAAGGTAAATCCGAAGGGTTTATACAAGTATATTAAGGGTAAAAGGATAGTAAGGGACAAAATTGGTCCCCTAGAAGATCAAAGTGGTCGTCTATGTGTGGAGCCTCACGAGATGGGGGAGATCTTAAACTGTTTTTTTTTTTCATTTCTACACTAGTGTAGAAATTGCAGGGGCCCTGGCAGAAATATTTAAAATGTCCTTAGCCACCGGTGCGGTGCCGGAGGATTGGAGGGTGGCTCATGTTGTTCCGTTGTTTAAAAAAGGCTCTAAAAGTAAAACAGGCAATTACAGACCGGTGAACCTGACATCAGTAGTCGGTAAATTATTGGAAGGTGTTCTGAGAGATCGGATATTCAAGTATTTGGACAGACAAGGGCTGATTAAGGATAGTCAGCATGGCTTTGTGTGTGGTAGATCATGTTTAACGATCTTGTAGAGCTTTTGAGGAGGTTACCAAGAAAGTAGACGAAGGAAAGGCTGTGGATGTTGTCTACATGGACTTCAGTAAGGCCTTTGACAAGGTCCCACATGGGAGGTTAGTTCATAAGGTTCAGACACTAGGTATCCATGGAGAGGTTGTAAACTGGATTTGAAATGGGCTGTGTGGGAGAAGACAGAGAGTGGTAGTGGATGATTGCTTCTCAGACTGGAGGCCTGTGACTAGTGGTGTGCCTCAAGGATCTGTGCTGGGACCATTGTTGTTTGTTGTCTATAACAATGATCTGGATGAATATGTGGAAAATTGGATCAGCAAGTTTGCTGATGACACGAAGATTGGAGGCGTTGTGGATGGCGAGGAAGGCTTTCAAAGCTTGCAGAGGGATCTGGACCAGGTGGAAAAATGGGCCAGAAAATTGCAGATGGAATTTAATGCAGACAAGTGTGAGGTGTTGCATTTTGGAAGGACAAATCAAGGTAGGACATACATAGTAAATGGTAGGGCACTGAGGAGTGTGGAGGAACAAAGGGATCTGGGAGTTCAGATACATAATTCCCTGAAAGTGGTGTCACAGGTAGACAGGGTTGTAAAGAAGACTTTTGGCATCCTGGCATTCATAAATCGAAGTATTGAGTATAGGAGTTGGGATGTTATGGCGAGGTTGTATAAGACATTGGCGAGGCCAAATTTGGAATACTGTATTGTGTGCAGTTCTGGTCACCTAACTATAGGAAGGATATCAGTAAGATTGAAAGAGTGCAGAGAAGATTTACTGGGATGTTGCCAGGTCTTCAGGAGTTGAGTTACAGGGAAAGATTGAACAGGTTAGGACTTTATTCCTTGGAGCATAGAAGAATGAGGAGAGATTTGATAGAGGGTTACAAAATTATGAGGGGTATAGACAGAGTAAATGTGAATAGGCTCTTTCCACTTAGATTAGGACAGATAAATACGAGAGGACATGGCTTTAGGGTGAAAGGGGAAAGGTTTAGGGGGAACTTCTTCACTCAGAGTGGTGTGAGTGTGGAACGAGCTGCCATCTGACGTGGTGAACGTGGGCTCACTCTTAAGTTTTAAGAACAAATTGGATAGATACATGGATGGGAGAGGTCTGGAGGGTTATGGACTGGGTGCGGGTCAATGGGACTAGCGGAATAAAGTTTCAGCACAGACTAGAAGGGCCAAATGGCCTGTTTTCTGTGCTGTAGTGTTCTATGGTTCTATGTCTTACATCCTTTAATGCCCTGACCGATCAGGAATCTATCAACTTATGCTTTAAATATACCCACGGACTTGCCCTCCACTGCAGTCTGGCAGAGTATTCCACAGGATCACTACTCTCTAGCTAAAAAAAAATCCTCCCTGCCTCTGTTCTAAAGGGTCCCTCCTCAATTTTGAGGCTGTGCTCTCTAGCTCCCGCCATAGGAAACTAATTTAAACCATTCGACTAACCGTGCCCATCCCCTACTACCACGTCATTGTGACAGTACATCTTGCAGATATCACTTAATGCAGCCAGAACCACCTGTAGTGGAGGAGAGATGGACGATGGCCACAGGAAATGATCAAAATCAAGAAAACTGCTTTCTCCTATGGGAGTGGGAGGGGGAAACCTGATCAAAGAAGCTGTTTATAGTGTAGACAATCCTATTCAAAGCTCTGAATGATGGCACTTGTTATCTTGGAATTGGAAGTGGTTTATTGGAATCACAAGTACTGCCATGCAGTAAAAAGCTTTAGTTTGTGCACCGTCTAGAAATCATGACATTGGAGTTGTTAAAAGAAGACAGAATAGATTGTTCTAGGCACAGAGAAAGTGCGGTGCAGGGAAACAAATAAAGTACAAGGGTCAGGACTACAGGGCTATTGAAACAAAAACTTCATGCTATTTTAAAAGTTTCTCCCCCAGGCAGTCAATCTGATCAACCATTCTAGTTATTTCTCCCCCTCTATCTCTTACCCCCGTCACTGCAGCACACTGTGAACACTTTAAACCACTGTTTACATTGCAGATACATCCTGGTATTTGTGCACATTTTATTCCATATCTGTACTTTAACTTTATTTTTATATGAGTCTGTATTCTTTACAAGTGTTGAATTGTTTTCTGCTGCATCTCACACCCTGACCAACATACCACAACAAATTCCTAATACATGGAAATGTGTACAGCAAATAAAGTTGATCCT
Organism: Mobula birostris; assembly: GCF_030028105.1. Taxonomy (NCBI): domain Eukaryota; kingdom Metazoa; phylum Chordata; class Chondrichthyes; order Myliobatiformes; family Myliobatidae; genus Mobula; species Mobula birostris. The sequence continues at coordinate 1,322,131 of NC_092389.1, forward strand.
TGATCCTCTCTCATGCCTTTTCAGTTCTCTGATCATTGACTTCAATTCCACTGGCAGTGAGTTCCAAATTTTGATAACTGAGTAAATTAAACATTTTCCCTCCCCTTCCCCCTTTTTGTGTTTTATGCCCAAAATGTTAAACCTATGTCCTCGGGTCTTTGACCTATTGGGAAACAGTCAGACTACCTACTGCATGTCAGCTGTGCACGATCCTGCACACAATGTTCTTGGACAGCTCTCAGGAATCGGCCGGCAATTTGTTTACTTGTACTTTTAGAAAAAGAGACAAAGGACTGGTATTTATAGCCAAGTTTTCAATAAATCTAATGTACTTTCCTAGCCAAGAAGTGCTACTGTAGTGCAGCAGCACAACGATAATACAGCTCGAGATGTACGTTCTCTCCGTGACTGCATGCGTTTCTCCAGGTACTCCAGTTCCCTCCCACTGTCCAAAGACATTCAGGTTCCCAGGTTAATTGGTCATCGTAAATTGTCCTGTGATTAGGCGAGGGTTAAATCAGTCGGTTGCTGGGCAGTGCAGCTCATCGGGCCAGAAGGGCCTGTTCTGCACTGTATCTCTGAATACAAAATAAGTACGTTAGAAGTTTAAGTCATTGTTGTAATTTAGATATTCACAGAAACAACTAGCACAAAGAGTAATGAGAAAAATCACCAAATTGGCCATAGTGTAGTGAAAGTGGGACATAGTCTCATGGGGCTCAATGGTCATAGAGTCATAGACCTCTACAGCACAGAAACAGGCCCTTTAGCTTATCTAGTCTCTGCCGATAGCTAGTCCTGTCTACCTACACCTGGACCATATCCCTCCAGATACCTCCCTAATCTTCTCTTAAATGTTACAATTGAATCCATATCTTCCACTTTCTCTGGCAGGTCATTCCACAGTTGCACCGCCCTCAGAGAAGAAGTTCATCCTCAGGATCCCTTTAAATATTTTACCTTTCTTCCTTAAACTATGGCCTCTAGTTCTACTTTCTCCCACCAAGAGGAGGAAAAGCCTGCTTGCATTCACCCTATCGACACAACACCCGTCATCTTTAACGGCAATGTAGCTGTTAGCACAATGCTTTACAATGCCAGTGACCTGGGTTCAATTCTAGGCACTGTCTGTAAGGATTTTGTATATTCTCGCTGTGATCGCGTGGGTTTCCTCCGGGTTTCACACCTGTTCCAAAGACGTAAGGGTTAGTAGCTTAATCGGTCACATGGGTGTAATCAAGCTGCATGGATTTGTTGGGCCAGAGGAGCCTGTTACCATGATGTATCTCTAAATAAATGAATAAAGTTGTTAATTCATTCATTTGTGCCAGAGAAGAAATCAGAACTGAGTTTAGATTATTTATGGATGAGGAGGAATTTCTTTAGCCAGAGAGTGGTGAATCTGTGGAATTCATTGCCACAGACGGCTGTGGAGGCCAAGTCACTGGGTGTATTTAAGGCAGGTAGGGGTCTTCATAGGTTGATAGGTTCTTGATTAGTCAGGGCGTCAAAGGTTTCGGGGAGAAGGCATGAGAATGGGGTTGAGAGGACCAAATGGCCTAGTTCTGCTAACAATCAAAAAGCATTGTCGTTTGGTTTTCTGGTGGGGGTGGGGAAATCTCTGACCAAGCATTAAGCACTGGAGACAGCCTGGGTTTCTGGAAAGGTGACTGACCATTTGTTCAGTTCTGCACTGAATGTCATCAATACAAGAGAAAGCTGCTTTGCTTAGAAAGGACTGATTTGTAATGGCAACAGCTCTCAGTGATTGTTGCGATGAGAAGGCTTTATACTTCTAACTTCACACAGCCAATCGGCAATTGACCCAATCCTGTTCCTGTAGCAGCCATCCAATGTCTTGAGAATGGGAATATCTGAATACAAGTCACCTTCCTGCCCTCCCACTGTAGTTCTTTAAATTTCACATTACTCTTCATTTTAATTCAGTTTTGTATCTCTTGATTTTTATAAGTGGTGAAGTTCTCTTTTTTTGTATCATGTTAGCATTAGCTAAAAGTTAAAGACCAATTAAATTATACAAAAACATGAAACATAAAACCTTAAACATAAAACATAGAAACCTACAGCACATTACAGGCCCTTGGCCCACAATGTTGTACCGACCATGTACCCTGCTCTAGAAACTGCCTAGAATTTCCCTACCACATAGCCCTCTGTTCTTCTAAGCTCTATGTACCTACCTAAGAGTCTATAAAAAACCTATTGTATCTGCCTCCACTACCATTGCTGGCAGTGCATTCCACGCACCCACCACTCTGTGTGGTATCCCCTCAGTACCCATTTCCAAGCAGCTAAAAACTGTGCCCCCTCGTGTTAGCCATTTCAGCCCTGGGAAAAAGCCTTTGGCTATTCACACGATCAATACCTCTCATCATCTTATACACCTCTATCAGGTCACCTCTCATCCTCTGTCACTCCAAGGAGCAAAGGCCAAGTTCATTTAACCTATTCTCATAAGGCATGTTCCCCAATCCAAGCAACATCCTTGTAAATCTCCTCTGCACCCTTTCTATGGTTTCCACATGCTTCCTTAGTGAGTCGACCAGAACTGAGCACAGTACTCCAAGTGGGGTCTGACCAAGGTCTTGTATTGCTGTAGCAGTACCTCACGGCTCTTGAACTCAATCCCACGGTTGATGAAGGCCAACACACCATACACCTTCTTAACAACACTGTCAACCTGTGCACAGACACAGACCCCAAGATCTCTGATCCTCTACACTGCCAAGAGTCTTACCATTAATACTATATCCTGTCTTCAAACTTGACCTACCAAAATGAACCACCTCACAATTACCTGGGTTAAACTCCATCTGCCACTGTTTAGCCCAGTTCTGCATCCTATTGATGTCCCGCTGTAACCTTTGACAACCCTCCAGTCTATCCATAACACCCCCAACTTTTGTGTCATCAGCAAATTTACTAACCCACCTTTCTACTTCCTCATCCAGGTCATTTATAAAAATCACAAAGAGGAGGGGTCCCAGAACACATCCCTGCGGAACACCACTGGTCACCAACCTTCATTCAGAATGCGAACCATTTACAACCACCCTTTGCCTTCTGTTGGACAAAGCCATGCTGACTATCCCTAATCGAATTATGTCTCTCCAAATGCTCATAGATCCTTCCTCTCAGGATCTTCTCCAACAACTTGCCCACCACTGATCTATAATTTTCTGGGTTATCACTTCTCCCTTTCTTGAATAAGGGAACAACATTTGCAACCCTCCAATCCTCTGGTATTTCTCCTGTCCCTATTGATGATGCAAAGGTCATAGCCAGAGGCTCAGCAATCTCCTCCCTCGCTCCCCACAGTAGCCTGGGGTATATCTCGTCCGGTCCAGGTGACTTATCTAACTTAATGCTTTCCAAAAGCTCCAGCACATCCTCTTTCTTAATGTCTATATGCTCAAGCTTTTCAATCCACTGTAAGTCATCACTACAATCACCAAGGTCATTTTCCGTAGTGAATACTGAAGCAAAGTATTCATTAAGTATTTCTGTTACCTCCTCCGACTCCATGCACACTTTCCCACTGTCACACCTGATTGGTCCTATTCTCTCACGTCTTATCCTCTTGCTCTTCACATACTTGTAGAATGCCTTGGGGTTTTCCTTAATCCTGTCTGCCAAGGCCTTCTCATCGCCCCTTCTGGCTTTCCCAATTACATTCTTAAGCCCCTTCCTAGCAATCTTATTTTCTAGAGCTCTGACAGTACCTAGTTTCTTGAACCTTTTGTAAGCTTTTCTTTTCTTCATAACTAGATTTTCTATATCCTTTGTACATCATGGTTCTTTTACCCTCCTATCCTTTCCCAGCCTCAATGGAACATACCTATACAGAACACCATGCAAATGTTCCCTGAACGTTTGCCACATTTCTGCCGTGCATTTCCCGAGAACATCTGCTTCTAATTAATGCTCCCAAGTTTCTGCCTAATATCATATTTCCCCCTGCCCCAATTAAATGTTTTACCAAATTGTCTGCTCCTGTCCCTCTCCAGCGCTATGGTGAAGGAGATAGAGCTGTGATCACTACCTCCAAAATAAACCCTTAATTTTCTAGAGTAACACATACAAAATGCTGGAGGAACTCAGCAGGTCAGGCAACATGTAATGGAGGGGAAAAAACAGATGATGTTTCATGCTGAGACATTTCATCAGGACTGGAAAGGAAGGGGGCAGAAGTCAGAATAAGAAGGTGGGGGAGTGGTTGGAGTACAAACTGGCAGGGGATAGGTGAGAACAGGTGAGGGGGAAGGTAATTCTGGCTTCATTTGAAATCTTAGCACAGAAATATGGCACAGAGAGTTTTTGGGACCTGCCACCAGGAAGGAGGTACAGGAGTCTAAGGTCCCACACCACCAGGTTCAGGAATAGTTATTACCCTTCAACCATCAGGCTCCTGAACCAGTGTGGATAACTTCACTCACCTCAACACTGAACTTATTCCACAACCTATGGGCTCACTTTCAATGGTGTTACAACTCAGAATTATTCATTTATTTATTTTCTTTATTACCATTTGTTTTTTTCCTATTTGCACACTGGTTGTTTGTCAGTCTTTGTGTGGAGTTTTTCATTGATTCTGTTGTATTTCTTTGTTCTGTTGTGAATGCCTGCAAGAAAATGAATCTCACAGTAGTATCTGGTGAAATAGAACATAGAACACAGAGCAGAGGAGAGTACAGCACAGGAACAGGGTTCAGCCCACAGTGTTGTGCCAAACCAGATAAAAATTAAATCAAAATCACCCAAGCACCAATCCCTGCTACCTACAACCGTGTTCATATGCCTCCATCTTCCTTATATCCATGTGCCTATCCAAACGTCTCTTAAAAGCCTCTAATGTATTTGTCTTTACCACCATACCAGGCAGTGCAGTCCAGACATCCACCACTCTCTGAGTGAAAAACTTACCCCTCACATCCTCTTGAATCTGCCCCCCCCCCCCCCCACCTTCAGTACATTCCCTCTGGTATTCGACATTTCAACCCTGGGAAACAGAGATCCTCTCTCCACTCTGTCTCTGCCTCTCATCGTCTTGTGAACCTCTGTCAGATCTCCCCTCTGCTTCTGGTGCTTCAGAGGCAACAACTCAGTCTCAAACCAGTTTGTCCAGCCTCTTGTGATAGCACGTTCCTCTAAACCAGGCAGCATCCTGGTAAATCTCCTCTGCACCTTCTCCAAAGCCTCAACATCCTTCCTAGAGAACTGTACGCAATACTCCAGATGTGGCCTAACCAGAGTTTTATAACCTCCTGACTTTTGAACTCAATGCCTCGATTATGCAAGTATTCCATAATCCTTCTTAACCACCATATCGACCTCTGTAGCTGCTTTTATGGAACTATGAACCTGGATCCCAAGATCTCTCTGCTCAGCAACACCGTTAAGGAACTTGCCTGTAACAGTGTACTGTCTCCTTGTATTTTCCCTACCAACATGCAACACCTTGCGTTTATCTGGGTCAAACTCCATCTGCCATTTCTCACCCCATATCTGCAACTGATCTATATCGTGCTGTATTCTTTGCCATTCTTCTACGCTATCCACAACTCCACCAATCTTGGTATCATCCACAAATTTACCAACCCACCCATCTACATTTTCATCCAGGTCATTTAAATACACTACAAAGAGCAGAGGTCCCAGCACAGATCCCTGGGGAACTCCACTAATCACAACTTCAACCACTACTGTCTTCTATGCACAAGCCAGTTCTGAATTCAAACAGACAAATTGCAGTGGATCCCATGCAGCTTAATCTTCTGGATTAGACTCCCATGAGGGACTTTGTCAAATGCCTTAAAAGTCCATGTAGACAACATCCACTGCCCTACCCTCATCACCTTGTCAAAAAACTCAGTCAAGTTGGTAAGGCATGATCTGCCACGCACAGAGCCATGCTGGTTCTCCCTAATTAAGCCATGAGTTTCCAAATATATATCCTATCCCTAAGAATTTTCTCCAGCAATTTTCCTACAACTGATGTGAGACTCACCAGTCTATAGTTCCCAGGGTTTTCCCTTCTCCCCTCCTTAAATAGAGGTACAACGTTAGTCACTTGCCAGTCCTCCGGGACCTCGCTTGTGCCTACAGAGGTCAAGGGCCCAGCGAACTCACCTGTTGCCTCCTTCAATAACCTGGGGTAATTCCCACCAGGCCCTTACCCATAATACTCCAAGCATTAAAATATACACACTTCAAACTATCCCACCATCATACCTGCTATTTTGGTTTTGCCTTTCAATACTTTCCCTGACATCTACTTTCTGGTCCGACCCTTCCCTTATTGACCTGGGGCTCCGGTACTTTAATAATAAATTTACTTTGAACTTTGGAGAAAGGCATGTGTTCAAGTGCTACTCTATGAGCTCAGCATTACTGAGCACTTCAAGGATTTCCGATGGAAATGCCCTTTTGATAGAGGTATTAAACTGTAGCCTTTAAAGTAAAAATGAAAAAAAGAGTTACAGAAAAAATATACAAGAATGTTGGCGGGACTTGAGGACCTGAGTTACACAGAAAGGTTTAATAAATTCAGACTTTATTCCCTGGAGCATAAAAGATTGAGGGGAGATTTGATAGAGGTATATGAAATCATGAGGGGTATAGATAGGGTAAATGCAAGCAGGCTTTTACCACTGAGGTTGAATGAGACTAGAACTAGAGGTCGGAGGTTAAGGGTGAACTGTGAAATATTTAAGGGTAACCTGAGGGAGAACTTCACTCAGAGGATGGTGCGAAACATGAACTACAGAGTCCAATCCACAAAACATGTCAATTAAACCTTGCCTAAGACCCAGGACTGCAGCAGCAGTAAGTGAGAGGGAGAGAGAGACTGGTCAATTGCAGGCATATGGTGCTGGACATAGTCACTCACCTTCCGCTCGCATCCTCGTTGATTTCAATCTTCCTTGATGCTTTAATAAGCAAGAAATGGAATCGATTATGGGCTCACACCCGTCTCCAGGCTGCACACTCCACTCCAAACCTCACCCAACTCCCTTGGAGATAACAAAGCGCCAGATAGCTCAATCGGTCTGAAAACACATCAAAATGCAGATCACACATTCCAATAGTAGCAGAATCATATTTGAAAGAAGAAGAAGTAAAATAATTAGTTTTGTGAACTGTCTGAAGGATGTCGCCTTAGGTTGCGTTGTCCACTAGTGCTAAGTTGTGTTCTGTGGGGCTCTGCTGACCGTCAACACTCTGTGGTGGAGCGGTTTTTCTTTCACTATATTTATAATTTTAGACTTAATAAGTTTAAACTGGAAGGAGCTAGATTGTACTGTCACTTTTTTTTTTAAACTGAACATTTGTACAGGAACTCTTTTCAACACAAACCATCTTTCCCCTGAAATACCACACATATTTTCCTCCCTGAAGTACATTTTCATCAGCCTGAGTGAAGCCTATGCTGAGAATGTTTTCATGACCACAGTCAAAGGAATTTGAAAAGTTGCATATTTTCAAAAGCTAATTACATTCTGTTCTGGCTGAATGTTCCTTAAGTTGTCAAGCATCCATAACATCAAACTTGCCTTGCTCTTTATCCTTGCTTTGTTCCCGAAGCATGTGACAGATCTCTGTATTGATGGACCTGCTGACACCCAAATAACAGCTCCTGTGCAGGCAACCATAACGTTTAATTCCCAAAACTCAGGTGCAAAAGAAATGTTAGGAAGGATGAGAATTTAGGTTTTAAACATATCCCCTTTTCATGAATCAACCAGTTTACTTGCATCCATTAATTGACTCTTCTTTGCCACCACTTTAAGCAGTGAGTTCCTGATCATTACCAGTCCTCTTTCCTCACACATTCCTGTTAAATCTAAGTGCCCTGGTATTCACACCACCAAGGCGATGCGGCAGTGCCTCCCCATTTGCCCGATATAAACCCATCATGACCCTGCAGATCTCCACTCAACCATCTTTGCTCCTTCCTAAAATGTAGTAATCAGAAATGATAAACATGAGAAAATCTGCTGATGGAAATCCAAAGTACATGCTGGAGGAACTCGGCAGGTCAGGCAGCATCTATGGAAATGAATAAACAGTCAACATTTCAGGTCAAAATCCTTCATGACACTTGCGGGCTGACCCCAACACATCTCAGACTGTGTTGGATGTTCACACAAACACTGCATTTCACTGCATGTTTCAATGTCCATGTGACAAATAAAGCTAATCTTTTAAATTGTTGCTCATGTGCTCTAGATTCATAGAACATAGAACAATACAACTTCTAGTCAGCTCCATCTTGGGTACTGGACTACAAAGTACCCAGGACATCTTTAGGGAGCGGTGTCTCAGAAAGGCAGCGTCCATTATTGAGGACCTCCAGCACCCAGGGCATGCCCTTTTCTCACTGTTACCATCAGGTAGGAGATACAGAAGCCTGAAGGCACACACTCAGTGGTTCAGGAACATCTTCTTCCCCTCTGCCACCTGATTCCTAAATGGACATTGAAGCTTTGGACACAACCTCACATTTTTGAATATACAGTATTTCTGTTTTTGTACATTTTTAAAAATAATCTATTCAATATACATAATTGATTTACTTGTTTATTTATTATGTTTTATTTTATTTATTATTTTTCTCTCTCTCTCTGCTAGATCATGTATTGCATTGAACTGCTGCTGCTAAGTTAACAAATTTCACGTCACATGCCGGTGATAATAAGCCTGATTCTGATTCTGACGTCAGTGAACAGGAGTGAGTGCCATTCTATGACAAAGGAAAAAGTGCTTGGCAAACTCAAAGGTCTTAATACTCCAAGTATGGTCTGACTGAAGTTTTGTTTAGCTGTAACATGACTCCATACCCGAATATTCAGCACCTCTACCAATGAAGGTAAGTATACGATATGCCTTCTTTACCATCTTCTCCGTGCATAGCTGCTTTCAGTAAACTCTGGCCTTGAACCCCAAATCTCTCTGTATTTTCATGCTCTTAAAGGGCCTACCATTAACCATATAATTCCTCCTTTTTTTCCATTTATTTCGAGACACAGCACGGTAACAAGCCCTTCCAGTCCAATGAGCCTGCACCACCCAGTGAGCAATTAACCTACTAATCTAGGAATGTCATTGGAATGTGGGAGGAAACTGGAGTACCCAAAGGAAACCCACACAATCACAAGGAGCACACACCAGACTCCTTACAGCAGTGGCAATTGAATCCAGGCCACTGGCGCTGTAATTGTATTCTGTGAACTGCCGTGCCACCCACATTTCACCTTTCAAAGCATAGCACCTCACACTTGACTGAATTAAGTCTTTTCTTTCTCCAATAACTTTTACATTCTCCATTCCTCTGCCTTCTCATGACATTCATTGCTGGAAAATGCTTGCCTTTGCATAAGAAAGCTGCTTTAATTAGAGCTATTCCAATTACAATGAAATCATGATTCTAATTGTGACTGAACCCAACATTGTGCTTAAACGATGGGTCTTAAAACATACATAAGAAAACAGCTGCACCATTTAAAAAGATTGCTTTACTATGTTCTTTTTAAGAGTGCTTTAAACACTGCCTCTCGTAATTTAACTACACATAAAAAAGGATCTAGTGCTTTCCCAGTGTATACAATGAATAAACTCTTCTCGGGCTTCCAGATGGTTACAGGTATCAATTTTAACTGACATTTCAATGACAAACCATGACAACTTCATCAGATATGATGCCAGGGCATGCTTAGTCCAGTGGTATTTATACCCCCATCTTCCATTCCTCCTAATTGGTTAGTTATCATCCAATCAGGTTTCCACTGTTCTACGACCACCGATTTCTTCAGGTAATCCAAACGGGTACACCACCTGTGCTCCTTGTTGCGCGTTTCAACCATGCATCCTGTCTGGCCAATAGACGCCACTCCGCATTCACAGGGAATTCTGTAAACGCCAGCTGTCCTGATTTATAATGACTTCAGTGGTACAAAACTAGTGTGCCACGCCAATGGCTTTTGGGACTGCCTGTTGAAGGAAGCCATTGAAATAAAACTAGAGGAAAAGAATTTTAACAAAGACCAAAGTCTTGCTCCAAGAAAGAACTGGAATACAACTGTAAGCAAGGGGGAACAGCAGGAACCTGATTGGACGAGGACTAACTAATCAGGAGGGACGGATGATGGAGGATTAAATACCAGCAGACCAGACATGCCCAGGCATCATATCTGATGAAGATGGCAGAGTTAGTCACGAAACGCCAGTTAAAACCGATATCTGTACCCAGCTAGAAGCCCAAGAGGAGTTTAGTTGTTTAACCACATGTGTCTCAAGGTACATTTTGAGGTAACAAATATGACACTATCTTCACTGCAAGCCTCCACAAATGAACTGAACATCCTGAGCCTCCCTTTTTCCTCAATCCACGGCTTCACAGACTAATTTTAATAGTGAATTTCCCAGTTTCAAATTCAGGTTCAAGTTCATTTTCATATGACTATACATATATACAATCAAAAGGCATAATGTTTCACTGGACTATGGTGCACCCACAAAACGTATATCACATACAGTACATAAAATGCTACCACAAATAAGTTAATAAAATATAATTCAAAATGCATGTAGTACACATCACAGGTAAACAGTAAACAGCTCACTGTCCAAGTGAAAAGCCCTTGGTGGTGGCAGGCCATTCATTAGTCTCCCAGCCTGGGGAAGAAGCTGTTACCCCGTCTGGCAGTTCTAGTCCTGATGCTCCTGTACCTCCTTCCCGATGATAGTGGGTCAAAGAGACTGAGGGATGGGTGAAACGACCCCATTCAGAACCCTGACCCCCGAAAATAACTCATTGTTCAAATTTATTTTGAATTCATTTCGGAGATGTTGGTGTTGCAAGCAAGACCAGCATTTATTGCTCATCCTTAATTGCCTGTTAACAAAGAGATGGTGACATTGTGGGTGCTTTACAACTGCTCCATCCTGAACAGAATCTAACCGCCATTCTATACTATTCTGGTTACTCTATGAATTTTTGTCACAGTGCTGTTGCATGGGGAGTATTGCGATAAACACGGAGTGATAATGAAACACCGATGATATCATCGGAGATACAGAACAAAGGTCGATTGCAAACGAGTCGAACGCCCTGGTATTTTGTTCCAGTTGACGACCTGTAGTTGCGCAGTTGCTTCAGCGAGGTGATCATATATTCCCGTAGTATTGTCTCTTCACCCCTTCCCGCCCGTTTCTCCTTCCCTCCCTCCACTACCCCGTCTCCCCCTCCCTCCACTACCCCGTCTCCCCCTCCCTCCACTACCCCGTCTCTCCCTCCCTCCACTACCCCGTCTCCCCCTCCCTCCACTACCCCTTCCCACCCTCCACTACCCAGTCTCCCCCTCCCTCCACTACCCCGTCTCTCCCTCCCTCCACTACCCATCTCTCCCTCCCTCCACTACCCCGTCTCTCCCTCCCTCCACTACCCCGTCTCTCCCTCCCTCCACTACCCCGTCTCCCCCTCCCTCCACTACCCCGTCTCCCCCTCCCTCCACTACCCCGTCTCCCCCTCCCTCCACTACCCCTTCCCACCCTCCACTACCCCGTCTCCCCCTCCCTCCACTACCCCGTCTCCCCCTCCCTCCACTACCCCGTCTCTCCCTCCCTCCACTACCCCGTCTCCCCCTCCCTCCACTACCCCTTCCCACCCTCCACTACCCCGTCTCCCCCTCCCTCCACTACCCCGTCTCTCCCTCCCTCCACTACCCGTCTCTCCCTCCCTCCACTACCCCGTCTCTCCCTCCCTCCACTACCCCGTCTCCCCCTCCCTCCATTACCCCGTCTCTCCTTCCCTCCACTACCCCGTCTCCCCCTCCCTCCACTACCCCGTCTCCCCCTCCCTCCACTACCCCGTCTCCCCCTCCCTCCACTACCCCGTCTCCCCCTCCCTCCACTACCCCGTCTCTCCCTCCCTCCACTACCCCGTCTCCCCCTCCCTCCACTACCCCGTCTCCCCCTCCCTCCACTACCGCGTCTCCCCCTCCCTCCACTACCCCGTCTCCCCCTCCCTCCACTACCCCGTCTCCCCCTCCCTCCACTACCCCGTCTCTCCCTCCCTCCACTACCCGTCTCTCCCTCCCTCCACTACCCGTCTCTCCCTCCCTCCACTACCCCGTCTCTCCCTCCCTCCACTACCCCGTCTCTCCCTCCCTCCACTTCCCCCGTCTCTCCCTGTCTCCCTCCACTACCCCGTCTCTCCCTCCCTCCCTCCACTACCCCGTGTCTCCCTCCACTCCCCCGTCTCTCCCTCCCTCCACTCCCCCGTCTCTCCCTGCCTCCCTTCACTACCCCCGTGTCTCCCTCCACTACCCCGTCTCTCCCTCCCTCCACTCCCCCGTCTCTCCCTCCCTCCCTCCACTCCCCCGTGCCTCCCTCCACTCCCCCGTCTCTCCCTCCCTCCCTTCCCTACCCCGTCTCTCCCTCCCTCCCTCCACTACCCCGTCTCTCCCTCCCTTCCTCCACTACCCCGTCTCTCCCTCCCTCCCTCCACTACCCCCGTCTCTCCCTCGCTCCCTCCACTACCCCGTCTCTCCCTCGCTCCCTCCACTACCCCGTCTCCCCCTCCCTCCACTACCCCGTCTCCCCCTCCCTCCACTACCCCGTCTCCCCCTCCCTCCACTACCCCGTCTCCCCCTCCCTCCACTACCCCGTCTCCCCCTCCCTCCACTACCCCGTCTCCCCCTCCCTCCACTACCCCGTCTCCCCCTCCCTCCACTACCCCGTCTCCCCCTCCCTCCACTACCCCGTCTCTCCCTCCCTCCACTACCCGTCTCTCCCTCCCTCCACTACCCGTCTCTCCCTCCCTCCACTACCCCGTCTCCCCCTCCCTCCATTACCCCGTCTCTCCCTCCCTCCACTACCCCGTCTCCCCCTCCCTCCACTACCCCGTCTCTCCCTCCCTCCACTACCCCGTCTCCCCCTCCCTCCACTACCCGTCTCTCCCTCCCTCCACTACCCCGTCTCCCCCTCCCTCCACTACCCGTCTCTCCCTCCCTCCACTACCCCGTCTCCCCCTCCCTCCACTACCCCGTCTCCCCCTCCCTCCACTACCCGTCTCTCCCTCCCTCCACTTCCCCCGTCTCTCCCTGTCTCCCTCCACTACCCTGTCTCTCCCTCCCTCCCTCCACTACCCCGTGTCTCCCTCCACTCCCCCGTCTCTCCCTTCCTCCACTCCCCCGTCTCTCCCTGCCTCCCTTCACTACCCCCGTGTCTCCCTCCACTACCCCGTCTCTCCCTCCCTCCACTACCCCGTCTCTCCCTCCCTCCACTACCCCGTCTCTCCCTCCCTCCACTACCCGTCTCTCCCTCCCTCCACTACCCCGTCTCCCCCTCCCTCCACTACCCCGTCTCCCCCTCCCTCCACTACCCCGTCTCCCCCTCCCTCCACTACCCCGTCTCCCCCTCCCTCCACTACCCCGTCTCCCCCTCCCTCCACTACCCCGTCTCCCCCTCCCTCCACTACCCCGTGTCTCCCTCCACTACCCCGTGTCTCCCTCCACTCCCCCGTCTCTCCCTCCCTCCACTACCCCGTCTCTCCCTCCCTTCACTACCCCCGTGTCTCCCTCCACTACCCCGTCGCTCCCTCCCTCCACTCCCCCGTCTCTCTCTCTCCCTCCCTTCACTACCCCGTCTCCCCCTCCCTCCACTACCCCGTCTCCCCCTCCCTCCACTACCCCGTCTCTCCCTCCCTCCACTACCCCGTCTCTCCCTCCCTTCACTACCCACGTGTCTCCCTTCACTACCCACGTGTCTCCCTCCACTACCCCCGTCTCTCCCTCCCTCACTCCCTCCACTCCCCCGTCACTTCCTCCACTCCCCCATCTCTCCCTCCACTCCCCCATCTCTCTCTCCACTCCCCCGTCTCTCCCTCCCTCCCTCCACTACCCGCGTCTTTCCCTCTACTAGCCCCGTCTCGCACTCCCTCCTTCCGTCCACTCCCCCACTCCCCTGTCTTTCCCTCCCTGCCTCCACTACCCCTGTTTCTCCCTCCACTACCCCCGTCTCTCCCTCCACTACCCCGTCTCTCCCTGCCTCCACTACCCCGTCTCTCCCTCCCTCCACTACCCCGTCTCCCCCTCCCTCCATTACCCCGTCTCTCCTTCCCTCCACTACCCCGTCTCCCCCTCCCTCCACTACCCGTCTCCCCCTCCCTCCACTACCCGTCTCCCCCTCCCTCCACTACCCGTCTCCCCCTCCCTCCACTACCCCGTCTCCCCCTCCCTCCACTACCCCGTCTCCCCCTCCCTCCACTACCCCGTCTCCCCCTCCCTCCACTACCCCGTCTCCCCCTCCCTCCACTACCCCGTCTCCCCCTCCCTCCACTACCCCGTCTCCCCCTCCCTCCACTACCCCGTCTCCCCCTCCCTCCACTACCGCGTCTCCCCCTCCCTCCACTACCGCGTCTCCCCCTCCCTCCACTACCGCGTCTCCCCCTCCCTCCACTACCCCGTCTCCCCCTCCCTCCACTACCCCGTCTCCCCCTCCCTCCACTACCCGTCTCTCCCTCCCTCCACTACCCCGTCTCCCCCTCCCTCCACTACCCCGTCTCCCCCTCCCTCCACTACCCGTCTCCCCCTCCCTCCACTACCCCGTCTCCCCCTCCCTCCACTACCCCGTCTCTCCCTCCCTCCCTCCACTACCCCGTGTCTCCCTCCACTCCCCCGTCTCTCCCTCCCTCCACTCCCCCGTCTCTCCCTGCCTCCCTTCACTACCCCCGTGTCTCCCTCCACTACCCCGACTCTCCCTCCCTCCACTAACCCGTCTCTCCCTCCCTCCCTCCACTACCCCGTCTCTCCCTCCCTCCCTCCACTACCCCGTCTCTCCCTCCCTTCCTCCACTACCCCGTCTCTCCCTCCCTCCCTCCACTACCCCCGTCTCTCCCTCGCTCCCTCCACTACCCAGTCTCTCCCTCGCTCCCTCCACTACCCCGTCTCCCCCTCCCTCCACTACCCCGTCTCCCCCTCCCTCCACTACCCCGTCTCCCCCTCCCTCCACTACCCCGTCTCCCCCTCCCTCCACTACCCCGTCTCCCCCTCCCTCCACTACCCCGTCTCCCCCTCCCTCCACTACCCCGTCTCTCCCTCCCTCCACTACCCCGTCTCTCCCTCCCTCCACTACCCCGTCTCCCCCTCCCTCCACTACCCCGTCTCTCCCTCCCTCCACTACCCGTCTCTCCCTCCCTCCACTACCCGTCTCTCCCTCCCTCCACTACCCGTCTCTCCCTCCCTCCACTACCCCGTCTCCCCCTCCCTCCATTACCCCGTCTCTCCCTCCCTCCACTACCCCGTCTCCCCCTCCCTCCACTACCCGTCTCTCCCTCCCTCCACTACCCTGTCTCCCCCTCCCTCCACTACCCGTCTCTCCCTCCCTCCACTACCCCGTCTCCCCCTCCCTCCACTACCCGTCTCTCCCTCCCTCCACTACCCCGTCTCCCCCTCCCTCCACTACCCCGTCTCCCCCTCCCTCCACTACCCGTCTCTCCCTCCCTCCACTTCCCCCGTCTCTCCCTGTCTCCCTCCACTACCCTGTCTCTCCCTCCCTCCCTCCACTACCCCGTGTCTCCCTCCACTCCCCCGTCTCTCCCTCCCTCCACTCCCCCGTCTCTCCCTGCCTCCCTTCACTACCCCCGTGTCTCCCTCCACTACCCCGTCTCTCCCTCCCTCCACTACCCCGTCTCTCCCTCCCTCCACTACCCCGTCTCTCCCTCCCTCCACTACCCGTCTCCCCCTCCCTCCACTACCCCGTCTCCCCCTCCCTCCACTACCCCGTCTCCCCCTCCCTCCACTACCCCGTGTCTCCCTCCACTACCCCGTGTCTCCCTCCACTCCCTCGTCTCTCCCTCCCTCCACTCCCTCGTCTCTCCCTCCCTCCACTACCCCGTCTCTCCCTCCCTTCACTACCCCCGTGTCTCCCTCCACTACCCCGTCGCTCCCTCCACTACCCCGTCTCTCCCTGCCTCCACTACCCCGTCTCTCCCTCCATCCACTACCCCGTCTCCCCCTCCCTCCATTACCCCGTCTCTCCTTCCCTCCACTACCCCGTCTCCCCCTCCCTCCACTACCCGTCTCCCCCTCCCTCCACTACCCCGTCTCCCCCTCCCTCCACTACCCCGTCTCCCCCTCCCTCCACTACCCCATCTCTCCCTCCCTCCACTACCCCGTCTCCCCCTCCCTCCACTACCCCGTCTCCCCCTCCCTCCACTACCCCGTCTCCCCCTCCCTCCACTACCGCGTCTCCCCCTCTCTCCACTACCCCGTCTCCCCCTCCCTCCACTACCCCGTCTCTCCCTCCCTCCACTACCCGTCTCCCCCTCCCTCCACTACCCCGTCTCCCCCTCCCTCCACTACCCCGTCTCCCCCTCCCTCCACTACCCCGTCTCCCCCTCCCTCCACTACCCGTCTCCCCCTCCCTCCACTACCCGTCTCTCCCTCCCTCCACTACCCCGTCTCTCCCTCCCTCCCTCCACTACCCCGTGTCTCCCTCCACTCCCCCGTCTCTCCCTCCCTCCACTCCCCCGTCTCTCCCTGCCTCCCTTCACTACCCCCGTGTCTCCCTCCACTACCCCGACTCTCCCTCCCTCCACTAACCCGTCTCTCCCTCCCTCCACTACCCCGTCTCTCCCTCCCTCCACTACCCGTCTCTCCCTCCCTCCACTACCCCGTCTCCCCCTCCCTCCACTACCCCGTCTCCCCCTCCCTCCACTACCCCGTGTCTCCCTCCACTCCCCCGTCTCTCCCTCCCTCCACTACCCCGTCTCTCCCTCCCTTCACTACCCCCGTGTCTCCCTCCACTACCCCGTCTCTCCCTCCCTCCACTCCCCCGTCTCTCTCTCCCTCCCTTCACTACCCCGTCTCCCCCTCCCTCCATTACCCCGTCTCTCCCTCCCTCCACTACCCCGTCTCTCCCTCCCTTCACTACCCACGTGTCTCCCTTCACTACCCACGTGTCTCCCTCCACTACCCCCGTCTCTCCCTCCCTCACTCCCTCCACTCCCCCGTCACTTCCTCCACTCCCCCATCTCTCCCTCCACTCCCCCATCTCTCTCTCCACTCCCCCGTCTCTCCCTCCCTCCCTCCACTACCCGCGTCTTTCCCTCTACTAGCCCCGTCTCTCACTCCCTCCTTCCGTCCACTCCCCTACTCCCCTGTCTTTCCCTCCCTGCCTCCACTACCCCTGTTTCTCCCTCCACTACCCCGTCTCTCCCTCCACTACCCCGTCTCTCCCTGCCTCCACTACCCCGTCTCTCCCTCCCTCCACTACCCCTGTCTCTCCCTCCATTACCCCGTCTCTCCCTCCCTCCCTCCACTCCCCCGTCTCTCCCTCCCTCCCTCCACTCCCCCGTGCCTCCCTCCACTCCCCCGTCTCTCCCTCCCTCCCTTCCCTACCCCGTCTCTCCCTCCCTCCCTCCACTACCCCGTCTCTCCCTCCCTTCCTCCACTACCCCGTCTCTCCCTCCCTCCCTCCACTACCCCCGTCTCTCCCTCGCTCCCTCCACTACCCCGTCTCTCCCTCGCTCCCTCCACTACCCCGTCTCTCCCTCCCTCCACTACCCCGTCTCCCCCTCCCTCCACTACCCCGTCTCCCCCTCCCTCCACTACCCCGTCTCCCCCTCCCTCCACTACCCCGTCTCCCCCTCCCTCCACTACCCCGTCTCTCCCTCCCTCCACTACCCGTCTCTCCCTCCCTCCACTTCCCCCGTCTCTCCCTGTCTCCCTCCACTACCCCGTCTCTCCCTCCCTCCCTCCACTACCCCGTGTCTCCCTCCACTCCCCCGTCTCTCCCTCCCTCCACTCCCCCGTCTCTCCCTCCCTCCACTCCCCCGTCTCTCCCTGCCTCCCTTCACTACCCCCGTGTCTCCCTCCACTACCCCGTCTCTCCCTCCCTCCACTACCCCGTCTCTCCCTCCCTCCACTACCCCGTCTCTCCCTCCCTCCACTACCCGTCTCTCCCTCCCTCCACTACCCCGTCTCCCCCTCCCTCCACTACCCCGTCTCCCCCTCCCTCCACTACCCCGTGTCTCCCTCCACTCCCCCGTCTCTCCCTCCCTCCACTACCCCGTCTCTCCCTCCCTTCACTACCCCCGTGTCTCCCTCCACTACCCCGTCTCTCCCTCCCTCCACTCCCCCGTCTCTCTCTCCCTCCCTTCACTACCCCGTCTCCCCCTCCCTCCATTACCCCGTCTCTCCCTCCCTCCACTACCCCGTCTCCCCCTCCCTCCATTACCCCGTCTCTCCCTCCCTCCACTACCCCGTCTCTCCCTCCCTTCACTACCCACGTGTCTCCCTTCACTACCCACGTGTCTCCCTCCACTACCCCCGTCTCTCCCTCCCTCACTCCCTCCACTCCCCCATCACTTCCTCCACTCCCCCATCACTTCCTCCACTCCCCCATCTCTCCCTCCCTCCCTCCACTACCCGCGTCTTTCCCTCTACTAGCCCCGTCTCTCACTCCCTCCTTCCGTCCACTCCCCCACTCCCCTGTCTTTCCCTCCCTGCCTCCACTACCCCTGTTTCTCCCTCCACTACCCCGTCTCTCCCTCCACTACCCCGTCTCTCACTGCCTCCACTACCCCGTCTCTCCCTCCCTCCACTACCCCTGTCTCTCCCTCCATTACCCCGTCTCTCCCTCCCTCCCTCCACTCCCCCGTCTCTCCCTCCCTCCCTCCACTCCCCCGTGCCTCCCTCCACTCCCCCGTCTCTCCCTCCCTCCCTTCCCTACCCCGTCTCTCCCTCCCTCCCTCCACTACCCCGTCTCTCCCTCCCTTCCTCCACTACCCCGTCTCTCCCTCCCTCCCTCCACTACCCCCGTCTCTCCCTCGCTCCCTCCACTACCCCGTCTCTCCCTCGCTCCCTCCACTACCCCGTCTCCCCCTCCCTCCACTACCCCGTCTCCCCTCCCTCCACTACCCCGTCTCCCCCTCCCTCCACTACCCCGTCTCCCCCTCCCTCCACTACCCCGTCTCCCCCTCCCTCCACTACCCCGTGTCTCCCTCCACTACCCCGTGTCTCCCTCCACTCCCCCGTCTCTCCCTCCCTCCACTACCCCGTCTCTCCCTCCCTTCACTACCCCCGTGTCTCCCTCCACTACCCCGTCGCTCCCTCCCTCCACTCCCCCGTCTCTCTCTCTCCCTCCCTTCACTACCCCGTCTCTCCCTCCCTCCACTACCCCGTCTCTCCCTCCCTTCACTACCCACGTGTCTCCCTTCACTACCCACGTGTCTCCCTCCACTACCCCCGTCTCTCCCTCCCTCACTCCCTCCACTCCCCCGTCACTTCCTCCACTCCCCCATCTCTCCCTCCACTCCCCCATCTCTCTCTCCACTCCCCCGTCTCTCCCTCCCTCCCTCCACTACCCGCGTCTTTCCCTCTACTAGCCCCGTCTCTCACTCCCTCCTTCCGTCCACTCCCCCACTCCCCTGTCTTTCCCTCCCTGCCTCCACTACCCCTGTTTCTCCCTCCACTACCCCCGTCTCTCCCTCCACTACCCCGTCTCTCCCTGCCTCCACTACCCCGTCTGTCCCTCCCTCCACTACCCCTGTCTCTCCCTCCATTACCCCGTCCCTCCCTCCCTCCCTCCACTCCCCCGTCTCTCCCTCCCTCCCTCCACTCCCCCGTGCCTCCCTCCACTACCCCGTCTCTCCCTCCCTCCCTTCCCTACCCCGTCTCTCCCTCCCTCCCTCCACTACCCCGTCTCTCCCTCCCTCCACTACCCCGTCTCTCCCTCCCTCCCTCCACTACCCCCGTCTCTCCCTCGCTCCCTCCACTACCCCGTCTCTCCCTCGCTCCCTTCACTACCCCGTCTCTCCCTCCCTCCACTACCCCGTCTCTCCCTCCCTCCACTACCCCGTCTCTCCCTCCCTCCACTACCCGTCTCTCCCTCGCTCCCTCCACTACCCCGTCTCTCCCTCCCTCCCTCCACTACCCCGTCTCTCCCTCCACTCTCCCGTCTCTCCCTCCCTCCCTCCATACCCCCATGTCTCCCTCCACTACCCCGTCTCTCCCTCCCTCCCTTCACTACCCCTGTGTCTCCCTTCACTACCCCCTGTCTCCCCCTCCCTCCATTACCCCGTCTCTCCCTCCCTCCACTACCCCGTCTCTCCCTCCCTTCACTACCCACGTGTCTCCCTCCACTACCCCCGTCTCTCCCTCCCTCACTCCCTCCACTCCCCCGTCACTTCCTCCACTCCCCCATCTCTCCCTCCACTCCCACATCTCTCTCTCCACTCCCCCGTCTCTCCCTCCCTCCCTCCACTACCCGCGTCTTTCCCTCTACTAGCCCCGTCTCTCACTCTCTCCTTCCGTCCACTCCCCCACTCCCGTCTTTCCCTCCCTGCCTCCACTACCCCTGTTTCTCCCTCCACTACCCCGTCTCTCCCTCCACTACCCCGTCTCTCCCTGCCTCCACTACCCCTGTCTCTCCCTCCATTACCCCGTCTCTCCCTCTCTCCCTCCACTCCCCCGTCTCTCCCTCCCTCCCTCCACTCCCCCGTGCCTCCCTCCACTCCCCCGTCTCTCCCTCCCTCCCTTCCCTACCCCGTCTCTCCCTCCCTCCCTCCACTACCCCGTCTCTCCCTCCCTTCCTCCACTACCCCGTCTCTCCCTCCCTCCCTCCACTACCCCCGTCTCTCCCTCGCTCCCTCCACTACCCCGTCTCTCCCTCGCTCCCTCCACTACCCCGTCTCTCCCTCGCTCCCTCCACTACCCCGTCTCTCCCTCCCTCCACTACCCCGTCTCTCCCTCCCTCCACTACCCCGTCTCCCCCTCCCTCCACTACCCCGTCTCCCCCTCCCTCCACTACCCCGTCTCCCCCTCCCTCCACTACCCCGTCTCCCCCTCCCTCCACTACCCCGTCTCCCCCTCCCTCCACTACCCCGTCTCCCCCTCCCTCCACTACCCCGTCTCCCCCTCCCTCCACTACCCCGTCTCCCCCTCCCTCCACTACCCCGTCTCCCCCTCCCTCCACTACCCCGTCTCCCCCTCCCTCCACTACCCCGTCTCCCCCTCCCTCCACTACCCCGTCTCTCCCTCCCTCCACTACCCGTCTCTCCCTCCCTCCACTACCCGTCTCTCCCTCCCTCCACTACCCGTCTCTCCCTCCCTCCACTACCCGTCTCTCCCTCCCTCCACTACCCCGTCTCCCCCTCCCTCCACTACCCGTCTCTCCCTCCCTCCACTACCCCGTCTCCCCCTCCCTCCACTACCCGTCTCTCCCTCCCTCCACTACCCCGTCTCCCCCTCCCTCCACTACCCCGTCTCCCCCTCCCTCCACTACCCCGTCTCCCCCTCCCTCCACTACCCGTCTCTCCCTCCCTCCACTACCCCGTCTCTCCCTCCCTCCACTACCCGTCTCTCCCTCCCTCCACTACCCGTCTCTCCTCCCTCCACTACCCGTCTCTCCCTCCCTCCACTACCCCGTCTCTCCCTCCCTCCACTACCCCGTCTCTCCCTCCCTCCACTACCCCGTCTCTCCCTCCCTCCACTACCCCGTCTCCCCCTCCCTCCACTACCCCGTCTCCCCCTCCCTCCACTACCCCGTCTCCCCCTCCCTCCACTACCCCGTCTCCCCCTCCCTCCACTACCCGTCTCTCCCTCCCTCCACTTCCCCCGTCTCTCCCTGTCTCCCTCCACTACCCCGTCTCTCCCTCCCTCCACTCCCCCGTCTCTCCCTCCCTCCACTCCCCCGTCTCTCCCTGCCTCCCTTCACTACCCCCGTGTCTCCCTCCACTACCCCGTCTCTCCCTCCCTCCACTACCCCGTCTCTCCCTCCCTCCACTACCCCGTCTCTCCCTCCCTCCACTACCCCGTCTCCCCCTCCCTCCACTACCCCGTCTCCCCCTCCCTCCACTACCCCGTCTCCCCCTCCCTCCACTACCCCGTGTCTCCCTCCACTCCCCCGTCTCTCCCTCCCTCCACTACCCCGTCTCTCCCTCCCTTCACTACCCCCGTGTCTCCCTCCACTACCCCGTCTCTCCCTCCCTCCACTCCCCCGTCTCTCTCTCCCTCCCTTCACTACCCCGTCTCCCCCTCCCTCCATTACCCCGTCTCCCCCTCCCTCCATTACCCCGTCTCCCCCTCCCTCCATTACCCCGTCTCCCCCTCCCTCCACTACCCCGTCTCTCCCTCCCTCCACTACCCACGTGTCTCCCTTCACTACCCACGTGTCTCCCTCCACTACCCCCGTCTCTCCCTCCCTCACTCCCTCCACTCCCCCGTCACTTCCTCCACTCCCCCATCTCTCCCTCCACTCCCCCATCTCTCTCTCCACTCCCCCGTCTCTCCCTCCCTCCCTCCACTACCCGCGTCTTTCCCTCTACTAGCCCCGTCTCTCACTCCCTCCTTCCGTCCACTCCCCCACTCCCCTGTCTTTCCCTCCCTGCCTCCACTACCCCTGTTTCTCCCTCCACTACCCCCGTCTCTCCCTCCACTACCCCGTCTCTCCCTGCCTCCACTACCCCGTCTCTCCCTCCCTCCACTACCCCTGTCTCTCCCTCCATTACCCCGTCTCTCCCTCCCTCCCTCCACTCCCCCGTCTCTCCCTCCCTCCCTCCACTCCCCCGTGCCTCCCTCCACTACCCCGTCTCTCCCTCCCTCCCTTCCCTACCCCGTCTCTCCCTCCCTCCCTCCACTACCCCGTCTCTCCCTCCCTCCACTACCCCGTCTCTCCCTCCCTCCCTCCACTACCCCCGTCTCTCCCTCGCTCCCTCCACTACCCCGTCTCTCCCTCGCTCCCTTCACTACCCCGTCTCTCCCTCCCTCCACTACCCCGTCTCTCCCTCCCTCCACTACCCCGTCTCTCCCTCCCTCCACTACCCGTCTCTCCCTCGCTCCCTCCACTACCCCGTCTCTCCCTCCCTCCCTCCACTACCCCGTCTCTCCCTCCACTCTCCCGTCTCTCCCTCCCTCCTTCCATACCCCCATGTCTCCCTCCACTACCCCGTCTCTCCCTCCCTCCCTTCACTACCCCTGTGTCTCCCTTCACTACCCCCTGTCTCTCCGTCCCTCCACTACCCCGTCTCTCCCTCCCTCCCTCCACTTCCCCGTGTCTCCCTCCACTACACCATCTCTCCCTCCCTCCCTTCACTACCCCTGTGTCTCCCTTCACTACCCCCCGTCTCTCCCTCCCTCCACTACCCCGTCTCTCCCTCCCTCCCTCCACTACCCCGTCTCTCCCTCCCTCCCTCCACTACCCCGTCTCTCCCTCCCTCCCTCCACTACCCCGTCTCTCCCTCCCTCCCTTCACTACCCCCGTGTCTCCCTCCACTACCCCGTCTCTCCCTCCCTCCCTCCACTACCCCGTCTCTCCCTACCTCCCTCCACTACCCCGTCTCTCCCTACCTCCCTCCACTACCCCGTCTCTCCCTCCCTCCCTCCACTTCCCCGTGTCTCCCTCCACTAAACCGTCTCTCCCTCCCTCCCTTCACTACCCCTGTGTCTCCCTTCACTACCCCCTGTCTCTCCCTCCCTCCCTCCACTACCCCGTCTCTCCCTCCCTCCACTACCCCGTCTCTCCCTCCCTCCACTACCCCGTCTCTCCCTCCCTCCACTACCCCCTTTCTCCCTCCCTCCCTCCACTACCCCCTCTCTCCCTCCCTCCCTCCACTACCTCCTCTCTCCCTCCCTCCCTCCACTACCTCCTCTCTCCCTCCCTCCCTCCACTACCCCCTCTCTCCCTCCCTCCCTCCACTACCCCCTCTCTCCCCTCCCTCCGCTACCCCGTCTCTCCCTCCCTCCGCTACCCCCGTCTCTCCCTCCCTCCACTCCCCCATCTCTCCCTCCCTCCCTCCGCTCTCCCCCGTCTCTCCCTCCCTCCGCTTCCCCGTCTCTCCCTCTCTCCCACTGCTCCCCCTGTCCCTCCCTCCCTCCACTCTCTCCCCTCCACTCCCCCGTGTCTCCCTCCCTCCCTCCACTCCCCCGTCTCTCCTTCCCTCCACTCTCCCCACTCCTCCCCGTCTCTTCCTCCCACTGCTCCCCCTCTCCCTCCCTCCCTCCACTCTCTCCCCCTCCAATCCCCTGTCCCTCCCTCCCTCTGCTCCTCCCCGTCTCTCCCTCCCTCCCTCCGCTCCCCCCGTCT
Source organism: Mobula birostris (assembly GCF_030028105.1). Taxonomy (NCBI): domain Eukaryota; kingdom Metazoa; phylum Chordata; class Chondrichthyes; order Myliobatiformes; family Myliobatidae; genus Mobula; species Mobula birostris. Next base: position 1,346,239 of record NC_092389.1, read on the forward strand.
CCCTCTCCACTCCCCGTCTCTCCCTCCCTCCCTCCACTCCCCAGTCTCTCCCTCCCTCCCTCCACTCTCCCATCCCTCGCTCCCTCCCTCCACTCCCCCGTCTCTCGCTCCCTCCCTCCGCTGCCCCGTCTCTCGCTCCCTCCCTCCGCTGCCCCGTCTCTCGCTCCCTCCCTCCGCTGCCCCGTCTCTCGCTCCCTCCCTCCGCTGCCCCGTCTCTCGCTCCCTCCCTCCGCTGCCCCGTCTCTCGCTCCCTCCCTCCGCTGCCCCGTCTCTCGCTCCCTCCCTCCGCTGCCCCGTCTCTCGCTCCCTCCCTCCGCTGCCCCGTCTCTCCCTCCACTACTCCCGTCTCTCCCTCCACTACTCCCGTCTCTCCCTCCACTACCCCGTCTCTCCCTCCACTACCCCCGTCTCTCCCTCCACTACCCCCGTCTCTCCCTCCCTCCGCTACCCCCGTCTCTCCCTCCCTCCGCTACCCCGTATCTCTCTCCCTCCCTCCGCTACCCCGTATCTCTCCCTCCCTCCGCTACCCCGTATCTCTCCCTCCCTCCGCTACCCCGTCTCTCCCTCCCTCCGCTACCCCGTCTCTCCCTCCCTCCGCTACTCCCGTCTCTCCCTCCACTACCCCGTCCCTCCCTCCATTACCCCGTCTCTCCCTCCCTCCATTACCCCGTCTCTCCCTCCCTCCACTTCCCCGTCTCTCCCTCCCTCCCTCCACTACCCCGTCTCTCCCTCCCTCCCTCCACTACCCCGTCTCTCCCTCCCTCCCTTCACTACCCCTGTGTCTCCCTTCACTACCCCCTGTCTCTCCCTCCCTCCACTACACCGTCTCTCCCTCCCTCCCTTCACTACCCCTGTGTCTCCCTTCACTACCCCCTGTCTCTCCCTCCCTCCACTACCCCGTCTCTCCCTCCCTCCCTCCACTTCCCCGTGTCTCCCTCCACTACACCGTCTCTCCCTCCCTCCCTTCACTACCCCCGTGTCTCCCTCCACTACCCCGTCTCTCCCTCCCTCCCTCCACTACCCCATCTCTCCCTCCCTCCCTCCACTACCCTGTCTCTCCCTCCCTCCACTACCCCGTCTCTCCCTCCCTCCACTACCCCGTCTCTCCCTCCCTCCACTACCCCCTTTCTCCCTCCCTCCCTCCACTACCCCCTCTCTCCCTCCCTCCCTCCACTACCCCTCTCTCCCTCCCTCCCTCCACTACCCCCTCTCTCCCTCCCTCCCTCCACTACCTCCTCTCTCCCTCCCTCCCTCCACTACCCCCTCTCTCCCTCCCTCCCTCCACTACCCCCTCTCTTCCTCCCTCCCTCCACTACCCCCTCTCTCCCTCCCTCCCTCCACTACCCCGTCTCTCCCTCCCTCCGCTACCCCCGTCTCTCCCTCCCTCCACTCCCCCATCTCTCCCTCCCTCCCTCCGCTCTCCCCCGTCTCTCCCTCCCTCCCTCCACTACCCCCTCTCTCCCTCCCTCCCTCCACTACCCCCTCTCTCCCTACCTCCCTCCACTACCCCCGTCTTTCCATCCCTCCGCTCCCCCGTCTGTCCCTCTCTCCGCTCCCCCGTCTCTCCCTCCCTCCGTCCACTACCCCCGTCTCTCGCTCCACTACCCCTGTCTCTCCCTCCCTCCCTCCACTACCCGTCTCTCCCTCCCTTCCTCCACTACCCGTCTCTCCCTCCCTCCCTCCACTACCCGTCTCTCCCTCCCTCCCTCCACTACCCGTCTCTCCCTCCCTCCCTCCACCACCCCCGTCTCTCCCTATCTCCCTCCACTACCCCGTCTCTCCCTCCCTCCACTACCCCGTCTCTCTCTCCCTCCACTACCCCGTCTCTCCCTCCCTCCACTACCCATCTCTCCCTCCCTCCACTACCCCTTCCCACCCTCCACTACCCCGTCTCTCCCTCCACTCCCCCGTCTCTCCCTCCCTCCTTCCCTCCACTCCCCCCACTCCCCTGTCTTTCCCTCCATCCCTCCACTACCCCGTCTCTCCCTCCCTGCACTACCCCGTCTCTCCCTCCCTCCACTACCCCGTCTCTCCCTCCCTCCCTCCACTACCCCGTCTCTCCCTCCCTCCCTCCGCTCCCCCGTCTCTCCCTCCCCCTCTCCACTAGCCCCGTTTCTCCCTCCACTAGCCCCGTTTCTCCCTCCACTACCTCATGTCTCCCTCCACTCCACCGTCTCTCCCTCCCTCCTTCCCTCCACTTCCCCCACTCCCCTGTCTTTCTCTCCCTGCCTCCACTACCCCGTCTCTCCCTCCATTACCCCGTGTCTCCCTCCCTCCGTCCACTACCCCGTCTCTCCCTCCCTCCATCCACTACCCCGTCTCTCCCTCCCTCCATCCACTACCCCGTCTCTCCCTCCCTCCCTCCCCTACCCTGTCTCTCTCTCCCTCCCTCCCCTACCCCATCTGTCCCTCCCTCCCCTACCCCGTCTCTCCCTCCCTCCCCTACCCCGTCTCTCCCTCCCTCCCCTACCCCCGTCTCTCCCTCCCTCCCCTACCCCCGTCTGTCCCTCCCTCCCCTACCCCCGTCTCTCCCTCCCTCCCCTACCCCCGTCTCTCCCTCCACTCCCCCGTCTCTCCCTCCACTCCCCTGTCTCTCCCTCCCTCCCTCCACTACCCCTGTCTCCCTCCACTCCCCCGTCTCTCTCTCCCTCCCTCCGTCCACTACCCCCGTCTCTCTCTCCACTACCCCTGTCTCTCCTTCTCTCCACTACCCGTCTCTCCCTCCCTCCCTCCACCACCCCCGTCTCTCCCTCCCTCCCTCCATCACCCCCGTCTCTCCCTACCTCCCTCCACTACCCCGTCCCTCCCTCCACTACCCTGTCTCTCCCTCCCACCCTCCACTACCCCCGTCTCTCCCTCCACTACCCCCGTCTCTCCCTCCACTACCCCGTCTCTCCCTCCACTAACCCCGTCTCTCCCTCCCTCCTTCCCTCTACTCCCCTGTCTTTCCCTCCATCCCTCCACTACCCCGTCTCTCCCTCCCTCCCCTACCCTGTCTCTCCCTCCACTCCCCCGTCTCTCCCTCCACTCCCCTGTCTCTCCCTCCCTCCCTCCACTACCCCTGTCTCCCTCCACTCCCCCGTCTCTCTCTCCCTCCCTCCGTCCACTACCCCTGTCTCTCGCTCCACTACCCCTGTCTCTCCCTCTCTCCACTACCCGTCTCTCCCTCCCTCCCTCCACCACCCCCGTCTCTCCCTCCCTCCCTCCATCACCCCCGTCTCTCCCTCCCTCCCTCCACTACCCCGTCTCTCCCTCCCTCCCTCCACTACCCCGTCTCTCCCTCCCTCCCTCCACTACCCCGTCTCTCCCTCCCTCACTCCACTACCCCGTCTCTCCCTCCCTCCCTCCACTACCCCGTCTCTCCCTCCCTCCCTCCACTACCCCGTCTCTCCCTCCCTCCCTCCGCTCTCCCCGTCTCTCCCTCCCTCCCTCCGCTCCCCCGTCTCTCCCTCCCTCCGCTCCCCCCGTCTCTCCCTCCCTCCCTCCGCTCCCCCCGTCTCTCCCTCCCTCCACTCCCTGTCTCTCCCTCCACTCCCCGTCTCTCCCTCCCTCCCTCCACTCCCCGTCTCTCCCTCCCTCCCTCCACTCCCCGTCTCTCCCTCCCTCCCTCCACTCCCCGTCTCTCCCTCCCTCCCTCCACTCCCCCGTCTCTCCCTCCCTCCACTCCCCCGTCTCTCCCTCCCTCCCCCGTCTCTCCCTCCCTCCCTCCACTCCCCCGTCTCTCCCTCCCTCCCTCCGCTCCCCCCGTCTCTCCCTCCCTCCCTCCGCTCCCCCCGTCTCTCCCTCCCTCCCTCCGCTCCCTCCGTCTCTCCGTCCCTCCACTCCCCGTCTCTCCCTCCACTCCCCGTCTCTCCCTCCCTCCCTCCACTCCCCCGTCTCTCCCTCCCTCCCTCCACTCCCCCGTCTCTCCCTCCCTCCCTCTGCTCCCCCCGTCTCTCCCTCCCTCCACTCCCTGTCTCTCCCTCCACTCCCTGTCTCTCCCTCCACTCCCCGTCTCTCCCTCCCTCCCTCCACTCCCCCGTCTCTCCCTCCCTCCCTCCGCTCCCCCCGTCTCTCCCTCCCTCCTCTCCCCCCGTCTCTCCCTCCCTCCCTCCGCTCCCCCCGTCTCTCCCTCCCTCCCTCCGCTCCCCCGTCTCACCGTCCCTCCACTCCCTGTCTCTCCCTCCACTCCCCGTCTCTCCCTCCACTCCCCGTCTCTCCCTCCCTCCCTCCACTCCCCCGTCTCTCCCTTCCTCCCTCCACTACCCCGTCTCTCCCTCCCTCCACTACCCCGTCTCTCCCTCCCTCCACTACCCCGTCTCTCCCTCCCTCCACTACCCCGTCTCTCCCTCCCTCCCTCCACTACCCCGTCTCTCCCTCCCTCCCTCCACTACCCCGTCTCTCCCTCCCTCCCTCCACTACCCCGTCTCTCCCTCCCTCCCTCCACTACCCCGTCTCTCCCTCCCTCCCTCCACTACCCCGTCTCTCCCTCTGCTCCCCCTGTCTCTCCCTCTCTCCCACTGCTCCCCCTGTCCCTCCCTCCCTCCACTCTCTCCCCTCCACTCCCCCGTCTCTCCCTCCCTCCGCTCCTCCCCGTCTCTCCCTCCCTCCACTCCCCCGTCTCTCCCTCCCTCCACTCTCCCTGCTCCTCCCCGTCTCTCCCTCCCACTGCTCCCCCTCTCCCTCCCTCCCTCCCTCCACTCCCCCCGTCTCTCCCTCCCTCCCTCCGCTCCCCCCGTCTCTCCCTCCCTCCCTCCGCTCTCCCCGTCTCTCCCTCCCTCCCTCCGCTCCCCCGTCTCTCCCTCCCTCCGCTCCCCCCGTCTCTCCCTCCCTCCCTCCGCTCCCCCCGTCTCTCCCTCCCTCCACTCCCTGTCTCTCCCTCCACTCCCCGTCTCTCCCTCCCTCCCTCCGCTCCCCCCGTCTCTCCCTCCCTCCCTCCGCTCCCCCCGTCTCTCCATCCCTCCCTCCGCTCTCCCCGTCTCTCCCTCCCTCCCTCCGCTCCCCCGTCTCTCCCTCCCTCCGCTCCCCCCGTCTCTCCCTCCCTCCCTCCGCTCCCCCCGTCTCTCCCTCCCTCCACTCCCTGTCTCTCCCTCCACTCCCCGTCTCTCCCTCCCTCCCTCCACTCCCCGTCTCTCCCTCCCTCCCTCCACTCCCCCGTCTCTCCCTCCCTCCACTCCCCCGTCTCTCCCTCCCTCCCCCGTCTCTCCCTCCCTCCCTCCACTCCCCCGTCTCTCCCTCCCTCCCTCCGCTCCCCCCGTCTCTCCCTCCCTCCCTCCGCTCCCCCCGTCTCTCCCTCCCTCCCTCCGCTCCCCCCGTCTCTCCCTCCCTCCCTCCGCTCCCCCCGTCTCTCCCTCCCTCCCTCCGCTCCCTCCGTCTCTCCGTCCCTCCACTCCCCGTCTCTCCCTCCACTCCCCGTCTCTCCCTCCACTCCCCCGTCTCTCCCTCCCTCCACTCTCCCTGCTCCTCCCCGTCTCTCCCTCCCACTGCTCCCCGTCTCTCCCTCCCTCCCTCCACTCCCCCGTCTCTCCCTCCCTCCCTCCACTCCCGTCTCTCCCTCCCTCCCTCCACTCCCCCGTCTCTCCCTCCCTCCCTCCACTACCCCGTCTCTCCCTCCCTCCCTCCACTACCCCCATCTCTCCCTCCCTCCCTCCGCTCCCCCGTCTCTCCCTCCCTCCCTCCGCTCCCCCGTCTCTCCCTCCCTCCCTCCGCTCCCCCGTCTCTCCCTCCCTCCCTCCGCTCCCCGTCTCTCCCTCTCTCCCTCCTCTCCCCCCGCCCGTCTCTCCCTCTCTCCCTCTGCTCCCCCCGCCCGTCTCTCCCGCTCTCCCTCCGCTCCCCCCCGCCCGTCTCTCCCTCCCTCCCTCCGCTCGCCCGTCCCTCCCTCCCTCCCTCCGCTCCCCCCGCCCATCCCTCCCTCCCTCCCTCTGCTCCCCCCCACCCGTCTCTCCCTCCCTGCACTCCCCCTCTCCGCCTGCCTCTCCCTCCCTGCACTCCCCCTGCCTATCATATGACAAGTAAAGCTAATTGCTAATCTCTAATCTCTGTCCTATTTCAGGAAGGCTGTGAAAAGGTTAGGGGATATCGGAGAGGGGCACTACTGAGGATTCAAGTTAGGTATTTCAGGGTGTTGACCGGACATGATTTATTTGTGATGAAAGGTATAGAAAGGCTAGTTTTTTTTTCCTGAAGAGGTATAATCAATTATGACTCGGGTTTTTTAGTAGAGAGGTAGATGAACAGTTGCAGATTCAAATTCAGTGATCTGTTGAACTGTGTAAACTTTTGTGTTTTCATTGTGGATATTTGTGGAGCAAGAACCTTGTTTTCAAATTCATTTTGTGTTTTTTTTAGTTCATCGACAGAATCTGGTTTGCTGTTTTAAAATTAGCAAGCTCCTGAAAAGAGAATTTGGATTATACCATTTGTTTTAAACGAAAAACAGGTAATTTAGCCTGATGGCATCATTCAGTTTTTATGTAACAAATCACCCAAGGTTGGGACTCAATGGGATGGTACAGTAGCATGGTGCTTAATACATCATTCTTTTGTGCCAGCCGGCAATAACAGATTAGGGTTTAATTCCTGCTGCTGCCTATAAGGAGTTTGTACATTCTCTCCATGACCGTGTGAGTTTCCTCCGGGTGTTCCAGTTTCGTCCCACAGTCTAAAGATGTATGGTTAGTGAGTTGTGGCCTGGCTATGTTTGCACCGGAAACATGGCAACACTTGCAGGCTACCCAGCATAATCCTCGCTGATTGGATTTGATGCAAAACAGCACACATTTCACTGCATGTTTAGATGTATGTGACTAATAAAGCTAATCTTTAAATCTTTTTCACCTCAGAACCTGTATCTGAATCCAGCTTGTGCTGTACAGTAAATCATCTATGTTTGGGCTGTGAGCAATGGATGAGAAATGTAAACATTAAGGGCAACCTATCTTTTTAATCTTGTAAGTTATGGGATGACACAGCATATGATTAGAAAAGTGTGGTTTGGAATTATATTGCCCAAATCTCACAGTGAAGTGTTTTTGAATAATTTTATAAAATGAAGTATATGATTTTAAAAAAAGCTTAATCGATGTGAATGCGAGCTGTGGCACCAGCAATAGTAAATGAAACCATCTGGTAGCTCATTCCTAGCCCTGTGCCAGTGAGCCTGTGCACACACTTGCCCCAATATAATCTTCCACTGTGGCACTTGTACACTAGACACTACACACTAGACTGAATTTACATTAGCCATTTAAACTCCCACCTCTATGGGTCCTGGTAGGAACCAATGAACACAGAGAAAACCCAAGTCTGTAAACCCTATGCCGACAGTGACTGTCTGATTAAAGCTTTGTGATTAAACACGCCTCCTTGTTGCAGTGAGGCAGCATCTCTACTATCTGCTCTTCTGCGTCTCTAGAGGTGAAATATTATACTATTCCTTAATTCTATGCAGAGATGAATTCTTGATCTTATCTACCCCACTGTGGCACTCTACTTGTACTGCATTCTATAACTGTAACACTATATTCTATATTCTGTTTTCTTTAAAACCACCTCTATGATAAGCCTGGATGGTATGCAAACAAAAATATCCTTCACTGTATCTTGGTACACGTGATGATAAACTAATTCCAAATAATGCAAATTGGAGGCCATATCAGAAAGTATTAACAAAGATGTGATGTGCTGCTCGTCAGTATCTGAGGATATGCTTTACATCTAATGAGATATTTTATTAATGATAAGCACAACCCTGTCCTACACTTAATTGTCTTAACTGAATATGTTTTCAATCTCACACCACTGGGAGTCTTTTGGGAGAGGTGACAGAACAGACAGACATTTTCTTGCTGATACTAGAACTATGGTTTGAGTCCCCGTGACGGGAACAAGGAACCAGCAGAGATGGAAAACACTTTGGAGTCCAGTATTGCTATAAACTATTAATATTTATTAGTAACTACGCAATACAGTAATATAAATGTAGATAAATCAAACAGGTTAGCGATGATCTTATTTATATATGTATATATGTGTGTGTGTGTATAGATATATATACACACACACACACACATATATATGTGTATATCAGTAAGTGTGGAAACATATATATGAAAAACCAAGCTGCTTTAAGTTTAGGGGTAAAAAGATACAGTCTTACGATGATGAGTAAAGTTCAGTTCGTGGTATTGAGTCGAGTAGTGATGGAGAGAGAGGGAGAGATTTGAGTCTTCAGGTGAGCTGATGCCGTCAATCTCCTCGTTGTCCTTCGAAATCTTTTAAAAGTCACCGACTGTGACTTTAACAAAGGGGTCTGGTTTTCTGTGGTGGAGCTATCCCCCAAGCGAAGGTGGACACATGGACAACTCCCCACCAGTGAACCCCTTTCCCCTTTCCACTGCAAGAGCAACTGATCGACCTGCCTGATTGATCCTCCAAAAACCCACTTTTTCTGCGGGAACAACACTCATTCAGTGTCCAAAACGTGTCTGATGTCTATCATCTGACCTCCTATTTTATCTTCCTGTGCTGAGCATTAGCTGTCATTCAAATAACTCCTCCTTCCTCTCTCTCTGTAAGAAATGCAAGCAGGCAAAAGTCCTTAAGAAGTATCAACAACCTGCCGAAAATCATAACATCCAGTGTCCACCAAATAACATCCCTTCGGTCACCATAGCAACTTACTAGCTGCTTGGTGCCATCTCGCTCTCCAACTCAGCAGAAATCCAAAAGTGACTTCCAATGCTTTAAAATGATAGTCTTCGTCTCTCTCTCTCTTCAAAACAAGTTGTTGGTGTTAAATAACTCTCTCTCTCTCTCTCTCTCTTTTCAAAAGCACAGTTAATAGGGGTAAACGAGCACAGTTCGTAGGGGTAATTCAGGATCCCGTCACACTGTGTGGAACTAAAGCAAATGAGATTAGTTTGTTTCTTGCACATCCAGTTTGTCATAGCATCACACACCATGGAAACAAGCCCCTAGATGTCATCTGACCATTAAGCCCCCAATTAAACTGATCCCGTTTTCTTATCCCACAGCCAGAAGTATTGGTATATATTGGCACCAATGACTTGGGTAGGAAAGGTGAGGGGGTCCTGAAAAGAGATTTTAGGAAGCAAGGTAGAAAGCTGAAAAGCAGGAACTCCAGGGTAGGAATCTCTGGATTGCTGCCTGTGCCACTTGTCAGTGAGGGTAAGAATGGGATGATTTGGCAGATGAATGCATGGCTGAGAAACTAGTCTAGGGGGCAGGGTTTCAGATTTATGCATCATTGTGATCTCTTCTGGGGAAGGTACGACCTGTACAACAGGGACAGGCTACACCTGAACCTGAGAGGAACCAATATCCTTGCGGCCGAGTTTGCTGGAGCTGTTCGGGAGAATTTAAACTAATTTGGCATGAGGCTAGGAACTGCAGTGATAGGGCTGAGTATGAGTTAGTTGGTTTACAAGCAGGCAATGTGTAGTGAGGAGAGGCTAATGATGGGGCAAAATCGCAGTCAACAGGATGAGTTGCAGCGTAAGATGCGGATAAAATCGAAAAAGGATGAATACAGGACTGAAGGTATTTGAATGCCTGCAGTATACGGAATAAGGTAGATGAACTTGTAGCACAGTTACTGATTGGCATGTATGACGTTGTCGGCATCACTGAATCATGGCGGAAAGACTATAGCTGGGAGCTTAATGTCCAAGGATACACATTGTATTGAAAGGACAGGCAGGGAGGCAGATGGGCTGGCATCGCTCTGTTGGTTTAAAAAAAAAATGAAATCAAATCATTGGTAAGGGGTGACATGGGATCAGAAGATGTAGAATCCTTGTGGGTAGAGCTAAGGAACTGCAAGGGTAAAAAGACCCTGATGGGAGTTACATACAGACCCCCCAAACAATAGTAAGGGTGTAGACTACAAATTGCAACGGAAGATAGAAAGCGCATGTCAAAAGGGCAATGTTACAATAGTCATGGGAGATTTCAATATGCAGGTAGATTGGGAAAATCAGGTTGGTGCTGGATCACAAGAGGGGGAATTTCTGGAATGCCTATGAGTTGGCTTTTTAGAGCAGCTCATGGTTGAGCCCACTAAAGGATCAGCTATTCTCCATTGGTTGTTGTGCAATGAATCAGAATTGATTAGAGAGCTTACGGTAAAAGAACCCTTAGGGGCCAGTGATCATAATATGATAGAATTCACCCTGCAGTATGGGAAGGAGAAGTTAAAGTCAGGTGTATCAGTATGAGAGTGGAATAAAGAGAACATTAGCCAGAATTGATTGGAGGAAAAAAACTGAAAGGTCTGAAGGTAGATAAATCACCTGGACCAGGTGGTGTACACCCCAGGGTTCTGAAAGAGGTGACTGAACAGATTGTAGAGCTATTAGTAATGATCTTTCAAGATTCACTAGATTCTGGCATAGTTTTGGAGGAATGGAAAATTGCAAATGTCACCCCACTCTTCAAGAAGGGAGAGAGGCAGAAGAAAGGAAACTATAGGCCAGTTAGTCTGACCTCAGTGGTTGGGAAGATGTTGGAGTTGATTGTTAAGGATATGGTTTCAGGGCACTTGGAGACACATGATAAAATAGGTTGTAGTCAGCATGATTTCCTTAAGGGAAAATCTTGCCTGACAAATCTGTTGGAATTCTTTGAAGAAATGACAAGCAGGATACACAAAAGAGAATCAATGGATGCTGTGTACTTGGAATTTCAGACAGACTTTGACAAAGTGCCACACATGCGGCCACTGAACAATCTACAAGCCCATGGTATTACAGGAAAGATTCTAGCATGGATAAAGCAGTGGCTGATTGGCAGGAGGGAAAGAGTGAGAATAAAGGGAGCCTTTTCTGACTGGCTGCCGGTGACTAGTGGTGTTCCACAAGGTCTGTGTTGGGACCAAATCTTCTTACGTTATATGTCAGTGACTTGGATGATGGAATTTATGGCTTTGTTGCAAAGTTTGCAGACGATATGAAGATAGGTGGAGGGGCAGGTAGTTTTGAGGAAGTAGTGAGGCTTCAGAAGGACTTGGATTAGGAAATGAGCAAAGAAGTGGCAGGTGGAATACAGTGTCAAGAAGTGTATGGTCATGCTCTTTGGTAGAAAAAATAAAAGTGTAGACTACTTTTAGATGGAGGGAAAATTTTAAAATCTGTGGTGTAACTGGACTTGAGTCCTCACGCAGGATTTGTGAAAGGAAAATCATGTCTGACGAATCTCATTGAATTTTTTGAGGATGTAACTAGTAGAGTGGATCGGGGAGAACCAGTGGATGTGGTATATTTGGATTTTCAAAAGGCTTTTGACAAGGTCCCACACAGGAGATTAGTATGCAGACTTAAGGCACACGGTATTGGGGGTAATGTATTGATGTGGATGGAGAATTGGTTAGCAGACAGGAAGCAAAGAGTGGGAATAAACGGGACCTTTTCAGAATGGCAGGCGGTGACTAGTGGGGTACCGCAAGGCTCAGTGCTGGGACCCCAGTTGTTTACAATATATATTAATGACTTGGATGAGGGAATTAAATGCAGCATCTCCAAGTTTGCGGATGACACGAAGCTGGGTGGCAGTGTTAGCTGTGAGGAGGATGCTAAGAGGATGCAGAGTGACTTGGATAGGTTGGGTGAGTGGGCAAATTCATGGCAGATGCAATTTAATGTGGATAAATGTGAAGTTATCCACTTTGGTAGCAAAAATAGGAAAACAGATTATTATCTGAATGGTGGCCAATTAGGAAAAGGGGAGGTGCAACGAGACCTGGGTGTAATTATACACCAGACATTGAAAGTGGGCATGCAGGTACAGCAGGCGGTGAAAAAGGCGAATGGTATGCTGGCATTTATAGCGAGGGGATTCGAGTACAGGAGCAGGGAGGTACTACTGCAGTTGTACAAGGCCTTGGTGAGACCACACCTGGAGTATTGTGTGCAGTTTTGGTCCCCTAATCTGAGAAAAGACATCCTTGCCATAGAGGGAGTACAAAGAAGGTTCACCAGATTGATTCCTGGGATGGCAGGACTTTCATATGAAGAAAGACTGGATGAACTGGGCTTGAACTCGTTGGAATTTAGAAGATTGAGGGGGGATCTGATTGAAACGTATAAAATCCTAAAGGGATTGGACAGGCTAGATGCAGGAAGATTGTTCCCAATGTTGGGGAAGTCCAGAATGAGGGGTCACAGTTTGAGGATAAAGGGGAAGCCTTTTAGGACTGAGATTAGGATAAACTTCTTCACACAGAGAGTGGTGAATCTGTGGAATTCTCTGCCACAGGAAACAGTTGAGGCCAGTTCATTGGCTATATTTAAGAGGGAGTTAGATATGGCCCTTGTGGCTATGGAGATCAGGGGGTATGGAGGGAAGGCTGGTACAGTGTTCTGAGTTGGATGATCAGCCATGATCGTAATAAATGGCGGTGCAGGCTCGAAGGGCCGAATGGCCTACTCCTGCACCTATTTTCTATGTTTCTATGTTTCTCTAAAGGTTCATTTGCAGGTTAAGTTATGGTGAGGAAGGGAAATGCGATGTTAGCATTTATTTCCAGAGGACAAGAATATAAAAGCAAGGATGTAATGTTGACACTGGTGAGGCCTCACTTGGGGTATTGTGAACAGTTTTGGGCCCCTTATCTTAGAAAGGATGTGCTGAAACTGGAGAGGGTTCAAAGGAAGTTCACAAAAATGATTCCAGGATTGAATGGCTTGTCATATGAAAAGCATTTGATGGCTCAGCCTCTATTCACTAGAATTCAGAAGGATGAGGGGTGACCTAATTGAAACTTGTTGAATGGTGAAAGGCCTTGATAGAGTGGATGTGGAGAGGATATTTCCTAGGGTGGGAGAGTCTAAGACCAGAGGACACAACTTCACAATAGAGGGGTGGCCATTCAGAATTTCTTTAACCAGAGAATGGTGTATCTATGGAGTTCGTAGCTACAGGTAGCTGTGGAGGCTAAGTCATTGGGTATATTTAAGGCAGAGGCTGATAGATTCTTGATTGATCAGGGCATGAAGGGATACAGGGAGAAGGCAGGTGATTGGGGCTGAGAAGGATAATGGATCAGCCATGATGAAATGGCGGAGCGCACTCGGTAGGCCAAATGGCCTAATTCTGTTCCTTTGACTTATGGTCTTATTCTCATCAATCCCGAGATTCTGTCATTCACCTACATACTCTCAGCAATTTACAGCGAATAATTAACCTAATAACCCATAAGTCATTGGAAGGATGCTGGAGCTCCCCGAGAAAACTTGCATACTCACAGGTAGAACATGCAAGCTCCACGCTGACAGCATCAGAAGTCAGGATCGAACCCATTTCACTGAAACTGGTAGGCTGTAGTTGTTCCACTGAACTAGAAGCAATGTTTCCCTAGTTTTTGGAATGATAACTCCATGGTTTTACTTCTTTCTTGTTGCAGAACCATGTCTTCCATGCAGTTTCTCAGAAGGTTATCCTTGCCTCGCCTGGCCTATCATAGGATCTCAGCAAAAAACCCTGGAGTTATGTTCCTCTCGGGATTCAAATCCAACATGAATGGGGAGAAAGCGTTGGCTTTGGAAGCATTTTGTGATTCAGCAGGCTATTCCTTTGTCAGGTAATGCCACAATGTTCTAAAAGCACATGCGCTTTACACGAAGCGTGCTACTTGGAATCTGGTAGGTTTTCCTGAAAGGCATTGAATATGTAGAAATTGTGTGCAAGTCCAATAAGTCTATCCTATATCTAATATGGCTGGATTGTCTTAACTAGTTCCTTTTTCAACGTCCTTCTGAATGGACAGTGAACCAATCCATGAACACTACCTCACTATTTTTTGCTCTCTTGCACTGCTAATTTAATTTAGTTTTTAATATATTATTTCTTACTTGTACGTTACAGTTTTTTAAATGTATTGCATTGTACTGGTGCCATAGAACAACAAATTTCATGACATTTGTCAGTGATAATAAACCTGATTCTGATAACATTTCTGGGGAAAATTCCTCATTCTTCGTAACCCTTAAGAAGTTTCAAGGTGCTTTGTAGCCATTATACTATTTTTAGAAGTGTTTTTACACTTGCAGTTCAGAAAAGGTGAGAGCCAATTTTCCCACTGAGAGCTCCCATTAATAGCAGTGACCCAATGAATCAATCAAATGATGATGACTGGTGCTTCGCTTGCGAAGATCGGGGGGAAGAGGAGTCCTCAGGAGCGACAGCACGATCGTTGGTGACTGTAGAGGCCAATTCTGGATCTGCAGACTCTGGAACAGCTGGGATGTGAGCGCTTGGGTAGTAAGATCCTTCCTGTGTCTCCTCTTCTCTTCAGCAGTAACTCTTCTGGTTTCTGTAAAATTCTTGGCTGCAACATGGATCAGTGGTCTCTATCACAAGCCAGCTGCTGTCACTTGTTGACCTCGATATTTGCCTAAGGGAGATGCTGCTTAAGTTAGTCTTTGTACCTCTTGTCCGGGACATCACAATCTCTCTTGCCCTGATAGAGTTCTCCGTAGAGTACTGCTTTCAGTATGGGGTTGTCCATACGAGACACGTGGCCTGGCCAGCGGAGCTGCCTGAGTAGCAAAGTGGCTTCAATGCTTGGAAGTTGAACCTTCTCCAGGACCTTGTTGTTGGAGGCACGATCCTCCCAGCTGATACCCGTGATGGATGCGCTCAAGCAACTGGATTTGCTTGCGGTACAAACCCCAGGCTTCGGAGCTTTATAGCAGTGTTATGATGATGGCAGCCCCGTACACCTGGATTTTTGTGGACAGACACAGCTGGTGGCTCTTCCACACGTTTCTGGAGGTGTCCGAAGGTACTGCTGGCTCTGGCAAGTTGATTATCTACGTCTCTTACTTCCATACCACTGCTGGAGATGACGTTGTTCAGGTAGGTGAACTGCTCAACTGTGGTGAGAGGGTGGTCGTCAATGGTGATCCGAGGTGCGTTGTAAACACCACGAAGGGGCTTCTGGTGGAGGATCATTGTTTTCTTCAGACTGACTATTAACCCAAAAGCCCTTGCAGCCTTGGCAAACTGAGTGACTACAGCCTGTATTGCATCCTTTGAGAGGGAGAGAGAGAAAAGAGCACAGTTACTTGCATATAATAGCTCGAGAATAGGTTGATGGATGGTTTCAGTTCGGGCAAGAAGGCGGTTGATAGAGTGGATGTGGAGAGGATGTTTCATATGATAGGGGAGTCTAAGACCAAAGGACACAGCCTCAGAATAGATGGGCATCCTTTTAGAACAGAGATGAGGAGAAATTTGTTTAGCCTGAGACTGGTGAATCTGTGGAATTCGTTGCCACAGGCAGCTGTGGAGGCCAAGTCTGTATGTATATTTAAGACAGAGGTTGGTGGATTCTTGATTGGTGAGGACATGAAGGGATCTGGGGAGAAGTCAGGAGATTGAGGCTGAGAGGAAAAATGGATCAGCCATGATGAAATGGCAGAGCAGACTTGGCCTAATTCTCCTCCTATGTCTTAGGGTCTTAATTAAATCAATGAAGTTCAAGAATTAAGACATTAAGAAAAGAAAGATTAGCTTTGTCACATGTGCATCAAAACATACAATGAAATGTGTCATTTGTGTCAACAAGTCCAAGGATGTGCAAGGACAGCCTGCAAATGTCGCCACACTTCCGGTGCCAACATAGCATGCCCACAAATTATTAACCCTATTGTGCATGTCTTTGCACTGTGGGAGGAAACCATGCGGTCACAGGGGGAACATATAAACTCCTTACAGGCAGCGAAGGAATTGAACCTGGGTTGTTGGTTCTATAATAGTGTTATGCTAACTGTTAAGCTACCATGCTGTCTTCCAGGAAAATAAAAATTCTCAGCCTTAAGTTCTTGAATGAAGCTTATCATGGTGTTGCCTCTCCCTGCACACTGGAAAGCACAGCTCTTCATGGTGATTGCCGCCACGGAACGATTGGCTTGAATGATCGTCAACACAAGAATATAACTTGTCTAAAATCATTTGAAGACTGTAGTCTGCTGTAGGTGAAGTCACCACTTACTGCCCACGAGATTCATTCCACAGTTAACAGTCCACTACAATCTTCTTTTGCATATTGGTTGTGTGTAGTTGTTTATTGATTCAATTATGCTTCTTTGTATTCACTGTGATCGCCTGCAACAAAATGGACATATACTTTGAATATTGCTGTGGGTTCAAAACAAAATGCTGAGTACCCATCATCTCAGTTAGCATCTCAAGAGAGAAGTGGAGCCATATTTCAGCTTGATGATATTTCCTGACCTGAATTGTTAAATCTGCTTTTTCTCTCTTTGCTGAGATGTTTGATGTGGATCATCTGCAGCATTTTCTATTTTTATTTCACATTTCCACATCTACACATCTGTGTACAAGATGAATAATAGATCAAGTGGACAACCAAAGACCTTTTCCCGGGCGGAAAAGGCTAATACAAGGGGGTATACTTTAAGGTGTTGGGAGGAAGCTACAGGGAGGCTGTCAGGGGTAGAGCTTTTAGACAGAGAGTGGTGAGTGTGTGAAAAGTAGTCATGGTAGAGGCATTTAAGAAACTCTTAAATATTCACATGGATGCAAGAAAAATGGAGGGCTACGGGGAGGGAGGTGTTTGATTTTAGAGTAGGTTAAAAGGTCAGCACAACATCGTGGGACGAAGGGCCTATATTGTGCTGTACTGTTCTCTGTTCTATGAATTTTGTTTTTAATAAAAAATATAAAAGGCCATTCAGCTCTTTACTGCAGCTCAGTTAGTCAATGCAATATTGGCAGATTTGCCTCAATATGATACTGTTCTCTCTCCCTTGCCTTTGCCTTTTGTATCTAGAAGTATTAATAATATTCAACAGCTTGAACCTTTTATGGTAGAGAATTCCACAGGTACACCACCCTCTAAGTGAAAAAATTTCTTCTCAGTCTGGAATATTGTGCTTTGTATCCTAAGGTAATCCCTGGGGTTCTGGACCAGGAATTGTCCTGTTGAGCCCTGTCAGAATGTTGTATGTTCTTTCATTTTTTTTGAAACTACAGTGAATTGAAGATCCAGTTGACCTAATCCCTCCTCATTCGATAGTGTTGCTATTTTGGGAATTAATCTGGTGAAACTTTGTTGCACTCCCTCTACGGGGTGGGAACATGATGGCATAGCAGCTAGTGCAATGCTTTACAGTGCCAAGTGTAAGACTAGGGTTTGATTCCTACCACCGTTTGACAGGAGTTTGTATGTTCTCCCTGTGACTGTGTGGGTTTCCTCTGGGTGCTCCGGTTTCCTCCCACAGTGCTATGTTAAACACAGAAGCACAATTTCAGCTGCTCAGCACAATCCTTAATTTAATTTGACACAAACAACACATTGCATTGTATATTAATGTGCATATGATAAATAAAGCTAATCTTTCAAACCTCAGTAAAACACTGTTAATCTGCTTTTCCTTGTTGGAATTCCAGTGGCTTTCTGGGCCCTCATTTTCGATGTTGTCTTTAAACTCACAGCCCTCTCTTTAAACTCACTGGGTTCTTCAGAAAATCTATTATACTGCTATATAATATCTTTTATCTTTTGGAGGGAAAAGTGAATTTGAAATAAATTAGTGTATTTCTAGGCATAATC
This sequence comes from Mobula birostris, assembly GCF_030028105.1. Taxonomy (NCBI): domain Eukaryota; kingdom Metazoa; phylum Chordata; class Chondrichthyes; order Myliobatiformes; family Myliobatidae; genus Mobula; species Mobula birostris. The sequence goes on from NC_092389.1 coordinate 1,363,814, forward strand.
TCCAGTAGTCTGATAAATCTGCCAATTTGCCACTGCCAACGCGCTGAGGGTGCTGGGTTGTCAGAAATTTATTGCCTATTCTTCCTTGGGTAAAGAAATCCAAAGTACCCACAATGCTGAATGTGTGTGGTCTCAATGAGGCAATGTATCATTGTAGTATTGTTGTTGGTCTGCAGTCAGATGTAGGATAGGCTGGGTAAGGAAGTTGGACTTCCTTTCCTGAAGGTCCTTAGTGAATCAAATTTCAGTTCTTTAATGACAATCCAGTAGTTTAATGGTCACATTATTGATGTTGGTATTTTTCCAGTGCTGGCTTTTATTTAATTAACTGAATGTACATTCTCGAGCTGCTCTGGTGGGATTGCAGTCATCTGTCTGAATTATTCATGCTGTGGGGCTGTGAGACAGAAAGGGTTATTCGTGGGAAATGAATAATGAGATTGAATTAAAAGATTCTAATTGTTAGAAATTTACAATATGGAAACCAATCTAATAATTGTGTCACTTCAATTAACTGTCCCACAACACTTGATATTCAAATGTTCCTATGTCTAACTCAGTCAATTAAAATGAGCAATCTTGCAAATGCAATTGATTAATAGAGATTGGACGCATTCAGTCTTACTGACCTAATGTCCAAAATGCTTCATGCTTAAATTAAAAATCATTTTTGATTATTGTTGCCAAGTTATTTGGTTCCCATCACTGTTTATAGCATTGACCTCTGAATTAAATCTACTCTGAATGTTTTACTTAGCGTTTACAGAAGATATCTTTGACCTGTAAATACCCTGTTGAACATCCAGAGTATTCAAAGTTTAAAGTGAATTTATTACCAGTGTACATATATGTCACCATATACAACCCTGAGATTCATTTTCTTGTGGGCATACTCAATAAGTCTATAGAATAGTAACTATAACAGGATCAATGAAAGACCACCCAACTAGGGCGTTCAACCAGAGTGCGGAAGACAATAAACAGCGCAAATGCAAATATAAATAATGAGAACATGAGATGAGGAGTCCTTGAAAGTGAGTCCATTGGTTGTGGGAACATCTCAGTGATGGGGCAAGTGTAGTTACCCCTCTGGTTCAAGAGCCTGATGGTTGAGGGGTAATAACTGTTCCCTAACCTGCTGGTGTGAGTCCCAAGGCTCTTGTACCTTCTGCTTTTCTACAGCAATATTTCATGTAGATGTGCTCAATGGTTGTGAGGGCTTTACCTATGATTTTCTGTTCAAGGGCATCGATATCCCCATACGAGGCTGTGATGCGGTCTGTCAATACTCTCTCCACTACACATCCATAGCAGTTTGTCAAAGTTTTAGATGTCACGCCGAATCTCCACAAACTCCTAAGGAAGTCGAAGCGCTGTGCTTTCTTCGCAATTGCACGTGTTAATAGCAGATGGAAATATTTTAATAAAGGAAGCAATTAAGGTCTTCTAGGTAGGAAAACTAAACAGCATTTTTGACCACTAACGGCTTCATTCCCCTTCACCTTTCTGCTTGTACTCCTACCACAACCCCCCCATCACCTTCTGGCTACTGCCCCCTTCCATTTGATGGTGTTTGACGGCTCTGGGCCTGTACTTACTGGATCTTAGAAGAGTGAAGGGGATCTCATTTTAAAAGAAAAATGAGTATTAAAAGGCTTAGCCAGAGTGGATATGGACAGGATGTTTCATATAGTGGGAGAGTCCAGGACCAGAGGGCATAGTCTCAGAATAGAAGTTCGTCCCTTTAGGACAGAGATGAGGAGGAATTTATTTAGCCAAGGGGTGGTGAATCTGTGGAGGCTAAGTCATTGGGTGTATTTAAAGTGGAGGTTGATAGATTATTGATTAGTGAGGGTGTCAAAGATCACGGGGAGAAGGCAGAAGAATGGTGGTGAGAGGGAAAATAAATTGGCCATGATGGAATAGCAGAGCAGACTCGGGCTGAATGGCCTAATTCTGCTCCTCTGTCTTATGGTCTTCCTTTCCAGTCCTCAGCTGAAACGTTGACTGTTTATGCTCCTCCATAGATGCTGCCTGACTGCTGAGTTCCTCCAGCATTTTGTGTGTTTTACTCCATTGTAGTGTAGCATGTTCAAAGTGTTGCTATACTGAAGGAGTGATTAAGGTTGTGCTGGTTGGTTCAAAAAGTGAATGGTTGAAGGGAAGTAGCTGATTTTGAACCTGGTGGTGTGTGACTTTAGGCTTCTGTGCCTCCTGTGCCATGATAGCTGCTCAATAGCATGGTCCAGTGGTGGGGAGGGATGTGCCTGTGATGTATTGGGATGAATCCACTATTGGCTGCAGCTTCTTGCTTTCCTGTTCATTCATGTTGCCATACCAGACCATAGTGCAACCAGTCAGGTCTTGACACAAGTGTTTCTGTAGATGCTGGAAATCCTGAGCAACACACACAAAATGGTAGCATAATGCTCACCTGATGGTTCGATTCCCATTACTATCTGTAATGATTTTGTACATTCTCCCCATAATCATGTGGATTTCTGAGTTTTCCAGTTTCCTCCCACATTCTAAAGCTGTATGGGTTAGGGTTAGTGAGTTGTGGGCATGCTAAGTTGGTGCCAGAAGTATGGCGACGTTTGTAGACTGCCCCCAGCACTTCCTTGGGCTCTGTTGGTTGCTGATGCAAACAAAACTTTTTGCTGTATGTGTGATAAATAAAATAAACTTTTAATCTTTAAGTGCTGGAGGAACTCAGTAGATCAGACAGCATCTATGAAAGGGATTAAACATTCAACATCTCATCAGGACTGGAAAGGAAAAGGGAAGGAGAAGGTGGCGTGAGAGGAAGGAGGACAAGCTGGAAGATGATGGGTGAGACCAGGTGAGGGAGAAGGTGGGTAGGGAATGGGGGATGCAGTAAGAAGTTGGGAAGTGATAGGTGGAGGAGATAAAGGGCTGAAGAAGAATGAATCTGATAGGAGAAGAGAGTGGACAATGGAAGAAAGGGAAGGAGGAGGGACACCAGAGGGAGGTCATGGGTAAGTCATGAGGGGAGATGAGAGGGTAACCAGGATGGGGAATGGAAAGAGAGAGATAGAGGAGAGTCTGGTATTGATTTGTGTTTGATAGTTGTGGGATTAATATTAGCTAGCAAGTGTTGGAGACTTTCCTCCTCCTTAAGAAGAACATGTATGCTTATGAAATGGGAAGTGGTTAGAGCCTGATTTTAACTTCTCACAGACAAGATGGCAGCTTCTTACAGCTAACTTTTTAGCCTGGATTAGATGTTTAACAATGGAATGGGCTTCAAATTTTAACCTTCTCATTTGAGGCTGCATTTGCTGCTCCTAACCCAAGACTCGTACTTATTACGGTAGGATAATGAATAGGTGGTTAGAACGTGCAGTTAAGATTTTGCATATCACTTAAGTTATGCAGTAATGGTAATGGCTTTTATCTGTAATAAAGGGTTATGAAAATTATATTACACCCTGTATCTGCATCTGCGAGGCTATTACCAGAAAGTAGATTGCATAAGGAGTTATTATGAAATGCACATGTAATGTTCAAAATAAATTTGAAACATCTGCATACAAATCAGACCCAGGGGACGAGGTGGTGATGAGTGGGAAAGGCTTCCCTGAGCACTACCTCACCAGTCAGCATTTAATCTTCATTATGTAATGGCTTTTGACAGATGCTGGAAGCCATAAGGAATAAAAATGTTTGTTTTCTGAGAAAAATGGGAGGGTGCCTGTTCTGTCTCCGTAATATGAATTCCTACACTTCATGTGTGTGAAAATGGGTAAAGGATGTTCTGTGCCACAGTGACAGGCCTATCTCAGTTCCAGGTACACACTGGTTTCCTCCCACGTTTCAAAGACGTTCAGGTTAGGGTGAGGAAGTTGTGGTCATGCTATGTTGGTGCTGGGAATGTGGCAACAGTTGCATCAAATCTTCACTGACTTGATTTGATGCAAATGACACTTATTCTATTTTATGTAGGGGTACAGCATGGAACAGACCTTTTCGGCCTAATGAGCCGCATTGCCTAACAGCCCACCTGTTTAACCCCAACCCAATCACAACACAATTTCAAATGGCCAATTAACCTACTAACTGGTACATCTTTGGAACATGGGAGGAAACCCGTGTATTCACGGGGAGGGCACACAAGCTCCTTACAGACAGTGCTGGAATTGACCATCAAACTCCGACACCCCAAATTGTAATAGCTACGCTACTGTGGCAAGGCATGTTATGATGGCAAATAAAACTAATCTTGACTTTACATGTGTAAAGTCTGAGGATGTAGGTTGGTGCACAAGATTTAAGGCTGACCTTCCCTGCAGGAACTCCAACTTCATTACATATTCTCTGGTTGTATTATTACATGGAATCACTGTTTTGCACAATGTTTATCCTTCAACATTTCTAGACAAAACACATTATCTAACAGTTATCATATTGCTGTTTTTCAATGCTTACTCTGCACAAAATGGCTGCCATCTTTCCTATAAGAGTACTTTACTGTTTGAAAGTACTTTGTGATGTGACACATGCTATAGAAATGCCTGTTCTTTTTATTAATCAGTATTGATGGAATGTATTTAATAGAAGTTTAGATAAGTAAATGGTGGGAGGGTTGAGGGGTATGGAGGGCTATGATGCAGGTGCGGATTGATGGGACTAGGCAGAATAACAGTTTGGCACAGACAAGATGGGCCTAGGGGCTGGTTTCTGTGCTGCAGTGTTCTATAACTCTATGTATTCTGTTTTCTGCCTGGAATTAACATGACAGGCTTTATAATAATTAGCCCTGATTTCAATTGTTTTCACTGTAACTTTAATATTTAAAATTTTTCTATAGACTAAACCAACTAAAATATATTTGCAATTACAGTATATAATTTGTAATGAAAAATATGAGATTAATACTATGCAGGGCTATAATTTTATTTTTTAAAAAGTGAAACAAAAATTATTCAGTGGTTTACAAGAGGTTATTTAAGCTTAGTATTTTATTGGTAAAATTAGCCTACTAATATTGTTTTTCCCATAGATGATTTTAGATCTTTCTTCATTGCATATATATATAAAATTGTAGCATCCTCACATCCTAAAATAATGTCATATGATAAAAAGTTTCTGGAATTCCTGAGATATATTAATACTGAATCACATGCAGAATAGCAGTTTGCCCTGTGTTTACTGTGAAAAGGAAGAGTGTGTGTGTACTAGTGTACAACAGGCAGTGTGGCCTATTTTTCATCTCCAGAGGCTTGGGTTGCTATTTTCTGTCTTTGCACATTTGAAAATCCAAGCAAAGCAGTAATGTCAATATCAGCAAAATGTTTTTTTTAATAAATTTTAGTTCCTTTGGAAGGAATAGCTATTAATTAAATATGGTCAGAGTAATAATACTCTTGTATAGGACAATAACAGTGATGGTCGTATTCTAGGTTTGTATCAGGCATATTATAAGGTCACAGTGAATGTTGTCTATGACAAATGAAGTTCTGGGGGCATCTGAACTGGGACCTTTGCTACAGTACTAGATGAAAATATAGGCGGGTGCGTTAGTAGGCTGGCAGATGAAGCCTAGATTGGTGATGATATGGATAGCATAGAAGATTGCCAAAGGATACAGCAGGATACAAGTCAATTGCAGATATGGGGAGAGAAATGGCAGATAGAGTTTGATCCAGCCAAATGGGAAGTATTGACCTTTGAGAGAGCAAATGTAAAGGGACAGTGCATTGTTAAAGGTAAGACGCTTCATGGTGTTGATGTACATACAGATGTTGGGGTCCTAGTCTATAGCTCCCTAAAAATGGCTGCACAGGTTGATAGAGTGGTTCAGAAGGCATAATGCAAGCTTGCCTTTATTAGTTGAGGCATTGAGTTCAAGAGTTGGGAAGTTATGTTGCAGCTTTATAAAACTCTTGTTGGACCACATCTGGAGTGTTGCATTCAGTCCTGGTTGCCTAATAATGGGAAAGATGTGTTGGCTTTGGAAAGGATACAGAAGAGGTTTACCAGGATACTGCTTAGTTTAGAGGACATGTTATGAAGAGACATTGGACGAATGTGGGTTGTTTTCTCTGGAGTGGCAGAGGCTGAGTAGAGATTTGATAGAAATTCAAAGATTATGAGAGGCTTAGATAGGGTACATAGCTGGTATCTTTTTCCCAGGGACAAAGTGTCTAATACTGGAGGGTAGTAAGGTGACAGAAGACGTGTTCAAAAGAAATGTGTGGAACATGTTTTTTTACACTGAGTGGTTGATGCGTGGAATACACTGCCTGGGGGTGGTAGTGGAGGCACATACGACAGAGGCATTTGAGAGGATCTTAGATTTTTTTTTCCTCTGGAAGAAGATGATGCCAGCGAACAACATGACTAAGGCGGCCTCCTCCCGACGGTTCACAAAATGACTTCTTTCACTTCTTTTACATCTTTTTCTTTCAAATGTAATCCTGCTAAAGTTGGAGCCTGTGATCTACATTTTGGTGGTGTGTTATCGGGCTGATTGAGCAATCTGGCACTTATCTGTCTCCGGGGATGTTTGGTGAGGCTTCAAGCAAAGTGTGCAGCCTCAAGGCCAAGAGGTCTGGAGCCCATGATCAGCTCCATTTTTTCACTGATCTCACTGATTAAAGTGTCGAGCAAGATTGAACTCATGAAGGCGAGCGGTTGTTCAGCACCATCTACCAGCCTCTCGCTCATTGCTGCCAGAGGGAGGTGTCTGTGTGTGATGGTCTCTCTTTCCCTGTCATCTGCTGCTCCTGAAGGAGGGTCCCTGCGTCCATATGGTCTCTCTCTCCTCGATGGTGCTGGAGCTCTGGGTCTTGGGCAAGGTTTAATCGATGGGGTTTGTGGATTGGACTCTGTAGTCCACGTTATGATGTGTTTCTGGTTTTTGGGGTCACTCCTTTTTTTGTTGCTATTTCGTGTGGTTTTGATCAGGAATTTTGAAGATAACGAATGAAACAGCGCTGGGTTGGTTGAACTGAGCTGGGCTGAATATGCCTAGACTCTTTCGATGACTGGTGGTTTGATGTTTTATGTTCTGTATTTTTTCGCTAGTTTTTTTAAATGCCTTTTGCGCCATTTGGCTTTTTTTGTGTATTGAGGGTTTGATGATTTTCTTTGAATGGGTTCCGCGGTGTTTGTTTGTGGCTGTCTGTGGGGTGAGAAATCTCACGGTTGTATACTGCATATGTACTTCGATAATATACTTTGCATCTTTGAATGGGTGGATAATGGAGGGATTTGGACATTGTGTTGGCTGTAGGGATTAGTTTCAATGAGCATTTACACTCAGTGGCCACGTTATTAGGTACAGGAGTGGAACCCGATCTGGTCTTCTGCTGCTGTACCCATCCACTTCATGGTTCAACATGTTGTGCATTCAGAGATGCTCTTCTGCACACCACTGTTGTAACGCGTAGTTATTTGAGTTACTGTCACCTTTCTGTCAGCTTGAACCAGTCTGACCATTCTCCTCTGACCTCTCTCATTAACAAGGCATTTTCAGCCACAGAACTGCTGCTCACTGGATGTTTTTTGTGGGTTTTTTTGGGTGTCATTCTCTGTAAACTCTAGAAACTGTTCTGTGTGAAAATCCCAGAAGCTGAGATACTCAAATCACCCTGTCTGGCACCAACAATCATTCCACGGTTAAAATCACTCAGATCACATTTCTTCCCCATCCTGATGTTTGGTGTGAACAACAACTGAACCTCTTGACCATGTCTGCAGGCTTTTATGCATTGAGTTGCTGCCATGTGATTGGCCGATTAGATATTTGCGTTAATGAGCAGCTGTGCAGGTGCACCTAATAAAGTGGCCACTGAGTCTAATTACTAGTTTAATTAGATCAGCACAATGTTGTGGGCTGGAGGAGCCTCTTCCTGTGCTGTACTCTTCTATTTCATTTGTTAACACTTCATTAATGTCAAATACTGTGATCCTAACATTAATTTGCAACAGTTTAAAATACACAATCAAATTTACATTCAAGTGAAAGATTGTTTTTGCTTCTGTGATAGAAAATGCCACTGACAATTTTAGAACAATTTAAACTACCAAATGGAATCCATTTTGGGTCTTGAATTCTAAACTCAAGATCATTTACAATAACATGGCTAAGCATTTTGTCTCTGGGCAAAAAATAATGGGGGGGGGGGCGGTTTGCTTTATCTGTCCAGCTAAGACCATAGTGTTGCATTCACAAGCTGTGACAATGGGCATTGCCAAAAGGTGGTCTCTCATCCATCTGAAGATTGACCCCAATGAAAATAGAAGTAAAAAAAATCTGTGTAATAATCCAGCACAGTCTTCTTCTCTGCCTATTAAGCCACTGGCATTTAGGGCAGCGATACAGGTCCTCCATCTCTGGTGGTGTTCAGGGCTTCCTTCATCGTGTCAGCAGTTTCAATCCAGTGCAGTGAACTCCAGTTAATTGAGGCACACTGGGACCAGTACATTTTGGCCCAGTTAAGCAGCTGCCCCAATTAGCTGAAGGCTCATGGAAATAGTTAAAAAGGTCTAAAAAAGACAAACTACTGTTAGAGTAACAAATTATGTATGTAAATGAAGTACAGAACAAATTGGAACACTAGCAATACTACTACAGTACAATGAACAAAATCAACCTCTAGTGCGGAGAACACACAAAGCTTTTGATGATTGTATCCTCCAAATCTTCATTTTCATTGTAACATTCAAGATGAATGTTGATCCCTTCAAATTCTTCATAGTTTCTAACTTGTTGAAGTAGTGAGATCGTTTCATTTTTGTTTCCAGCCATTTCAGGCATCTCCAACCCTGAATGCTTGACCACAATGCTTTACTTTACTTTATTGTCGCCAAACAATTGATACTAGAACGTACAATCATCAGAGCGATATTTGATTCTGCGCTTCCCACTCCCTGGATTACAAATATTAAATATTAAAAATAATAAAAATTAGTCAATATTAAAAATTTAAATTATAAATCATCAATAGAAAAATGGAAAGTAAGGTAGTGCAAAAAAAAAACTGAGAGGCAGGTCCGGATATTTGGAGGGTACGGCCCAGATCCAGGTCAGGATCCGTTCAGCAGTCTTATCACAGTTGGAAAGAAGCTGTTCCCAAATCTGGCCGTACGAGTCTTCAAGCTCCTGAGCCTTCTCCCGGGGGGGAAGAGGGACGAAAAGTGTGCTGGCTGGGTGGGTCGTGTCCTTGATTATCCTGGCAGCACTGCTCCGACAGCGTGCGGTGTAAAGTGAGTCCAAGGACAGAAGATTGGTTTGTGTGATGTGATGTGCTGTGCCGTGTTCACGATCTTCTGCAGCTTCTTCCGGTCTTGGACAGGACAACTTCCATACCAGGTTGTGATGCACCCTAGAAGAATGCTTTCTACGGTGCATCTATAAAAATTAGTGAGGGTTTTAGGGGACAGGCCAAATTTCTTCAGCTTTCTCAGGAAGTAAAGGCGCTGGTGGGCCTTCTTGGCAGTGAACTCTGCTTGGTTGGACCAAGTCATTTGTGATTGACCCCGAGGAACTTAAAGCTTTTGACTTGTTCCACTTGCGCACCACCGATGTAAATTGGGTTGTGTGGTCCACTACTCCTGAAGTCAACAACCAATTCCTTCGTCTTGCTGACGTTGAGGGATAGGTTATTGTCTTCGCACCATGCCACCAGGTTCTTAATTTCCTCTCTGTACTCAAACTCATCATTACCTGAGATACGGCCTACAATTGTGGTGTCATCAGCAAACTTATATATTGAGTTTGATGGAAACTTGGCTACGCAATCATGGGTGTACAGTGAGTACAGCAGGGGGCTGAGTACACAGCCTTGTTGGGCACCGGTGTTCAGAGTGATTGTAGAGGAGAGCTTGTCCCCTATTTTTACAGCCTGGGTCCGGTCTGTGAGGAAGTTGAAGATCCAGCTGCAGATCTGAGTGCTAAGGCCCAGGTTCTGGAGCTTAGGAATCAGTTTATTTGGAATGATGGTATTAAAGGCAGAGCTGTAGTCAATGAAGAGGAGCCTAACGTATTTGTCTTTATTCTCCAGGTGTTCTAAGGAGGAATGTAGGGCAAGAGAGATGGCATCTGCCGTTGACTTGTTGCTCCGGTAGGCGAATTGCAAAGCGTCGAGGCTGTAGTTGATGTGTGCCATAACCAATCTCTTGAAGCACTTCATAGCAATTGATGTCAGAGCCACAGGTCGATAGTCAGTCAGGCATGCCACCTTGCTCTTCTTCGGCACCAGGAAACATTTCTGAATTGTCTTCTGCTTATTTCTTGCTAACAATCAGTGATAGTAATCACTGCTTTTTGAACACAAACACATGCAATTGACGCTATTTAAAAAAACTGTTTGCTCTAATGAATGTATGGTGTAGTGTTTAACGGCCACACAAGCACACACGACTGACACAAGTTAGAAACTGTTCAGCAACAGTCTCCTGTCCCAATTAAGTGGCATAGTGTTCCAAATTAATGAAGGGGATCCTGGCTATTCTCTCAATTAGCTTTTGTTCTTTAAGAGTTGCCCCAAATAAGCGGCTGCACCAGTTAACCGATGGCCCAATTAACTGGAATCCACTGAATTGGATACAGTAGAGCCACTAGGCCACCTACTGGTTGTAATGTTGATATCAACTCTAATGAGATCCATTAGTCTGTAGCTGCTAGGTAGCCTTTTTGCATGTTTTGAATGTAGCACGACTATGCTTTTGGTTTAAATCGAAGGTTGTAATATAGATCAAATTGAAAATTAAATTTGGTCTAAGATTGAGTTGGGGAATCAAGAATTAGAGGGCATTAAGTTAAGAGGTGAAACATTTAATAGGAATTTTTTTTTACATGGGGTGGTATCTCTGTGGAATCAGCTGTCAGAGGAAGTGGATGAGGCAGGTGCAATCACAACTTTTAAAAGGTAGTTGGATGTGTTTGTCAATTAGAAAGGTTGAACAGAAGAGAATCTGCAGATGCTGAAAATCCAGAGTAAGCATGCAGAACGCTGCAGGAACTCAGCAGGTCAGGCAGCATCTACGGAGGGGAGTAAATAGTTGACGTTTCAGGCTAAGGCCCTTCTTCGGGAATCTGTAGTTTTATAAAGTCATGGGCCAAATCCTGGCAAATGGTATGAGGTTGACAGGGAGCATCATGGACTAGTTGCACTGAAGGGTCTTTTACCTTGCTGTATGATTATGATGATCTGATTTTTCGAATTAAGTCTATAACTTACTTGGGTTGTTGGTGTTTCTCTGTTCAGGTTTGATTACACCGGCTGTGGTAGCTCAGAAGGAAATTCTGAGGATTGCTTGTTAAGGGATTGGAAGAATGATGTACTAACAGTCTTGGATAATCTTACCACAGGACCGCAGGTCAGTACTGGGAACCCTTTTGCTATTTCTGTTTTATTAACTACCTGTATTCACTGAGCTGTAATGAACTTCATTTTCCCAATGTTAATTGAGAATAATCCATTAATATCTTTCAAATGTTAATTGGTTAAATATGTACAAGAGACAAATATTCAGAGTTTGTACTCAAGATGCTTGGGTGAGATGAATTGGCACAGGCCTAAGGCTGATGGACTTTTGAGTGAATTATTTTATGAAAATCCCTTCCCTCTATTGATGGACAAGCATGTCATTTGTAATTTTTAAGGGACCGCTACGAATTGTTGGAGCTGATGAGTCTAGGGCTTCACAAAAATAAACATAGAATATAGAACACTACAGCGCATTATATTGTACCAACCTTTTAACATACTCTAAGATCAATTAACCCTTCCCTCCCAAAAACACTCCATTTTTCTTTCATCCATGTGTCTTAAGTCTTTAAAATGCCAAAAGGAAATGTTGGACATTTCAAAAAGAAGGATCTTATATTTATGAAGTAAGTAACCACTCGACAAGTGTGACAGACCAGAGAGAAAAGTAGCGCAGAGCTATCTCACTGGAGATAGTGTCACTGCTTTTCTCAGTAGTGCTGGGAAATGCTTTGGAAATTCGCACAATGGTTCTGTAAAGATCTACACTCTAGCCACTTTATTGGGTACCTCCTTTGACTAATGAAGTGGCCACTGAGTGTACTTCCATATATCAGAATTAGGTTTATTATCACCGGCATGTGTCGTGGAATTTGTTAACTTAGCAGCAGCAGTTCAATGCAATACATGATCTAGAAGAAAAAATAATAAGTAAATCAATTACAGAAGGTATATATTAAATAGATCAAAAATAGTGCAAAACAGAAATGATATATATTAAATAGGTAGTGCCCATGGGTTCAATGTCCATTTGGGAATTGGATGGCAGAGGGGAAGAAGCTGTTCCTGAATCTCTGAGTGTGTGCCTTCAGGCTCCTGTAGCTCCTTCGTGACAGTAACAGTGAGAAAAGGGCATGTCCTGGGTGATGGGATCCTTAATAATAGATGCCGCCTTTCTGAGGCACAGCTCCTTGATGTCTTGGATACTATAGAGGCTGGTACCCAAGATGGAGCTGACTAATAATACAACTGTCTGTAGCTTCTTTTGGTCCTGTGCAGTAGCCTCGCCCCCACCCCCCATGCCAGACAGTGACGCAGCCTGGTAGAATGCTCTCCACGGTATATCAATAGAGGTTTTCGAGTGTTTTAGGTGACAAACCAAATCTCTTCAAACTCCTAATGAAGTATAGCCGCTGTCTTGCCTTCTTTATAGCTGCATCAATATGTTAGATCCTCAGAGATCTTGACACCCAGGAACTTGAAGCTGCTCACCTTCTCCACTTCTGATCCCTCTATGAGGATTGGTATATATTCATTCATCTTACCCTTCCTGAAGTCCACAATCAGCTCTTTCATCTTACTGACGTTGAGTGCCAGGTTGTTGCTGTGGCACCACTCCACTAGTTGGCACATCTCACTCCTGTACGCCCTCTCGTCACCACCTGAGATCCTATCAACAATGGTTGTATCATCAGCAAATTCATAGATGGTATTTGAGCTGTGCCTAGCCACACAGTCATGGGTATATAGAGAGTAGAGCAGTGGGATAAGCACACATCCCTGAGGTGCACCAGTGTTGATTGTCAGCGAGGAGGATATGTTATCACCAATTCTCACAGATTGTGGTCTTCTGGTTAGGAAGTCGAGGATCCAATTGCAGAGGGAGGTACAGAGGCCCAGGTTCTGTGTCTTACCAATCAGGATTGTGGGAATAATGATGTTAAATGCTGAGCTATAGTTAACGAACAGCATCCTGACGTAGGTGTTTGTATTGTCTAGGAGATCTAAGGCTGTGTGAAGAGCCATTGAGATTACATCTGCCGTAGACCTATTGTGGCGATAGGCAAATTGCAGTTGGTCCAGGTCTTTGCAGGAGCTCATTCTAGTCATGACCAATCTCTCAAAGCATTCCATCACCGTGGATGTGTGTGCTACTGGGCGATAGTCATTAAGGCAGCTCACATTACTCTTCTGAGGCACTGGTATAATTGCTGCCTTTTTGAAGCAGGTGGGAACTTCTGACCAGAACAATGAGAGGTTGAAAATGTCCTTGAATACTCCGACCAGTTGGTTGGTACAAGTTTTCAGAACCTTACCAGGTACTCCATCAGGGCCTGCAGCCTTACAAACGTTTACCCTCCTGAAATCTGCCCCTGACACAGAGATCACAGGGTCACCTGGTATAGTAGGGATCTTCACAGCTGTAGTTATATTCTCTCTTTCAAAGTGGGCATGAAGGCGTTGAGCTTATCTGGGAGTGAAGCATCACTGCCATTCATGCTACACACATCAAAGTTGCTGGTGAACGCAGCAGGCCAGGCAGCATCTCTAGGAAGAGGTACAGTCGGCGTTTCAGGCCGAGACCCTTCGTCAGGACTCACGAAGTCTTGACAAAGGGTCTCGGCCCGAAACGTCGACTGTACCTCTTCCTAGAGATGCTGCCTGGCCTGCTGCGTTCACCAGCAACTTTGATGTGTGTTCCTTGAATTTCCAGCATCTGCAGATTTCCTCGTGTCTGCCATTCATGCTATTGGGTTTTGCTTTGTTGGAAGTAATGTCCTTTAAACCCTGCCAGAGTTGATGTGCACCCAATGTCGCCTCCAACCTGGCTTGGAATTGTTTCTTCACTCTTAAAATAGCCCTCCATGAGTCATACCTGTTTTTCTTGTACAGACCTGGATCACCAGACTTAAATGCCACAGATCTAGCCCTCTTCAGATGACACACCTCCTGGTTCACCCATGGCTTTTGGTTTGGGAATGTACAGCATGTTTTCATTGGAACAGTCATCCACTCAGGTTTTAATGAAGTCAGTAACATCTGCGGCGTACTCATCCAGATTCGAAGATGAATCCCTGAATCCACTGATTCAAGGCAGTCCTGTAGACGCTCCTGTGCTTCCCTTGTCCGTACCTTCTTAGTCCTCACTACTGGTGCTGCAGTCTTCAGTCTCTGCCTATACTCAGGGAGTAGAAGTACAGCCAGGTGATCAGACTTCCTGAAGTGAGAGCGTGGAATAGTACAGTAGGCATTCTTGATGGTGGTGTAGCAATGGTCCAGTGTGTTGTTTCCTCTGGTATTACAAGTGATCTGTTGATGGTAATTGCTTAGTGATTTTTTTCAGACTGGCCTGGTTAAAATCTCCCAAAACGATGGTGAAGGCATTAGGGTGTGCTGTTTCGTGCATGTTGATCTCATTGCTCAGATCATCTAAAGCCTGATTGACATTGGCCTGAGGTGGAATGTAAACTGCTACCAAAATGACCCCAGAGAACTCCTGTGGTAGGTAAATTGGATGGTGCTTAATTGCGAGATATTGCAGGTCTGGTGAACAGAATTCATGGCCTTCTGCTACTGTAGCCCATTCACCTTAAGGTTTGACATGTGTGTTCAGAGATACTTTTCTGCACACCACTGTTGTAGTGCATGGTTGTAAGACCATGGGAGCCGAATTAGGCCATTTGGCTCATTGAGTCTGCTCCGCCGTTTCACCATGGCTGATCCAATTTTTCTCTCAGCCCCAATCTCCTGCCTTCTCCCCATATCCTTTCATGTCATGACTAATCAAGAATCTATCAACCTCTTTCTTAAATATACTCAATGACTTGGCCTCCACAGCCACCTGTGGCAACAGATTCCACAACTTCTCCACTCTCTTGCTAAAGAAATTCCTCCTCATCTCTGTTCATTTTCTCCCACAGAACTGCTGCTCACTGGATGTTTTAGTTTTGGTCTTTTTGCGCCATTCTTTGTAACTCTAGAGACTGTTGTGTGTGAAAATCCCAGCATATCAGCAGTTTGTGAGATGCACAAACCACCCCATCTGGCATCAACAATTATTCCACTCAGATCTCATTTCTTCCCCATTCTGATATTTGGACTGAACCTCTTGACCATGTCTGCATGCTTTTATGCATTGAATTACTGCCACATGATTGGCTGATTTGATATTTGTATTAATATGCAGCTCTACAGGTATACCTAATATGGTGGCTACTGAGTGGACAATGTGCGAAGGCTCGTCGATTGTTGGTGTGTGATCAGCTTTACGTGTGTGTGTGTGTGTGTGTGTGTGTGGTGTGTGTATGTATGGTGCTATACACAAAACAGAAGCTTCAAGGATCCACTAGCATAGCAGTTCTATTACCAATAACAGAAGCCAGAGAGACAAGTTCAAATCCCATCACAGCAGCTAAAAATTTTGAATTTGCTTCCTGGGCAATTAAGTCTGGACAATAAATGTTGGGTTCGCCCACATCCAGTGAATGATTGAAATAAAATATACAGAGGAAGTCACAAGGCATATTAGGCTATCAATTGTGGACTTTCTCTTTTGTGTTCCGCTCATGGCTTTTGTATCTCATAGCTGCTTGCATTTATATAGAGCCTTTTTTCAAAAAAAGAAAGTTGAAACCGGGTGATAATGAGGGCCTTACGAAACAAAGTGGAATTCTGTTGTATATGTATGAAGAGCAACAACTAATCTGCTGGAGGGACTCAGTGAGTGAGTTCCTCCTGAATATTGTGGCTCCATATTTCAGCACCTGTGGTCTCTTCTGTCTTGAGAATTCTTTGAGAATGTGACAAAGCACATTGATGAAGGTAGAGCTGTGGAAGTGTTGTATGTGGATTTTAGTAAAATGTTTCCCCATAACAGGCTCATTCAGAAAGTCAGGAGGCATGGATTCCAGGGAGACTTGACTGTGTGAATGCAGAATTGGTTTGCCCACAGAATGCTGAGGGTGGTAGTAGGTGGAGAGTATTCTGCCTGGAGGTTAGTGACCTGTGCTGTTCCACAGGGATCTGTTCTGGGATCCTTGTTTTATGTGACTTTTATAAATTACTTGGATGAGGAGGTGGAAGGGTGAGTTAGTAAGTTTGCAGATGACACTGAGGCTGTCTACAAGAAGGGTCAGAGCCGTCTCTATTTCCTTTTTTTATATATATAATTTTTATTGAATTTTCAAAGTAAATACAAGAGAAAAAAAAATCTACCCTCCCCCCTCCCCTTAACCCTCCCCCCGATATATACTACTACCTAAAGAGAAAAGAAAAGAAAAAGAGGAAAAAAAAGAAGAACCGCCTGAATATTGGAAGGTTTCCACATGCTCCATGGGATTAAAAATAAATTTTATATATATTTGTTACTTTCCCCAAGGAACCAAGATCTTTATCATATCTAAAACATTACTTAGCTTCTCAACTCTCATAGTTCCCTGGGGAATCTCTTTGAACTTCACTATGTTGCAAGTGTTTCCCTCCCAATCATCCAGGCAAAAAGGAAAAATAATAGATGAGATACAAAAAAAGAAAAAACAAAATACCCCCCCACTAATGTTGTGAATGAAAAGATACACAATACTACCCCCCTCCATTTTGCGGGTCGTGGCTATTGCCATGTTTGCACACATGAATAACGTAGCGATTGGTCAGTGTTTCTTCCAGCTCCCCCGTAACAAAAAATTGTGTGTGTATGTATATATATTATAAAAAAGATATTAATGTCATTATTCCCAGCTAGTATTCCTCAAATTTTAACCTTTCTTCCCCTCCCTCATATAATTAATAATATATTTATATATTCATCAGCCTAAAAATCCAACAGGCCTATTCCTTGATCTAGTCTTCATCTTCAATCCATCTCGCTCCTCTGGGTTTGTTCTTGTATCTGGTGAATATTCAAAGAATCTCGCACAAACTCCTCCGCTTTCCGGTAATCGTCAAAAAATCTTTTTTTTCCACCAGTTAAAAAAATCTTCAAGATTGCAGGATAACGCAATATAAATTGATAACCGTGATCCCATAGGGCTTTTTTCACTGGATTAAATTTCTTCCTTCTCTTCAAAAGTTCATAACTTATGTCAGGGTAGAAAAAAATTTTCTTCCCTTCTATCATCAGTGGCCCTTTTCTCTTCTTGGCAGCTGCCTGTAGAATCCTTTCTTTGTCTTGAAATCTTAAGAATTTTATTAAAATTGATCGTGGATATTGGTCATCTATTGCTGAATTTCAATTGATCGGTCTTCCTCTTTCATTTGCAAGGTTTTCGGGATCCATCTTTGAAAAAATTCTATTGGATTATCTCCTTCTATACCTTCTTTAAGACCAACAATTTTAATATTATTACGTCTACTAAAATTTTCCAACACGTCCACTTTCTCCAAGAGTCGATTTCTTTCCGTGTTCCAGACAAGCACATCATTTTCTGTTTTTTCCACTCTATCGTTAATATGCTCCATTGTTCTTTCCATCTTCTGAAGTTTCTTATCTATTTTATCCTGTCTTTTCATAGCTTTATCATAGCACATCTTCATGTCTCTAAGCTCTGTTCTTAATTTTCTTAGTTCAGCCGTTAATTGCAATAAAGCCTCTCTTATGTCTCCGTCGTCTCCTTTACTTCCAGTCTCTTCCAGTTCTTCCTCCTCCTCTTCATCTGTATTCTCTGCGGAATCCAATTCTGACTCTGAGTCATTTTCAATTGCAGTGGCCGTTGGTTCTTGTAGTTTAAGTTGTGTCGATTTGCGCATGCGTACTTCTTTGCGCATGCGCATTTCCGGCATCTTCTTCCGAGAGACCACTACCGCCGCCATTGCTCCCTGTTCTCCTACGCCAGAGATAAAATGTGTCTCCTCGGAAGGAGATCCAACCTGAATCCGAGGCTCCATCACTGCAGTAGGCCCTCGTCTCTATTTCCTGAGGAGACTGAGGTCCTTTAACATCTGCTGGACGATGCTGAGGATGTTCTACGAGTCTGTGGTGGCCAGTGCTATCATGTTTGCTGTTGTGTGCTGGAGCAGCAGGCTGAGGGTAGCAGACACCAACAGAATCAACAAACTTATTCGTAAGGCCAGTGATGTTGTGGGGATGGAACTGGACTCTCTCACGGTGGTGCCTGAAAAGAGGATGCTGTCTAAGTTGCATGCCATCTTAGACAATGTCTCCCATCCACTACATAATGTACTGAGTGGGCACAGGAGTACATTCAGCCGGAGATTCATTCCACCGAGATGCAACACAGAGTGTCATAGGAAGTCATTCCTGCCTGTGGCCATCAAACTTTACAACTCCTTCCTTGGAGGGTCAGACACCCTGAGCCAATAGGCTGGTCCTGGACTTATTTCATAATTTACTGGCATAATTTACATATTACTATTTAACTATTTATGGTTCTATTACTATTTATTATTTATGGTGCAACGGTAACGAAGGCCAATTTCCCCCTGAGATCAATAAAATATAACTATGACTATGACCATGAAAGGTTGGTAGTGTTGTGGATCGTGTGGAGAGTTGTTGTAGATTACAACGGGACATTGACAGGATGCAGAACTGCGCTGAGAAGCGGCAGGTGATGTTCAACCCGGAATATTCTGAAGTGATTCATTTTGAAAGGTTGAATTTGAAGGCAGAATACAGGGTTAATGGCAGGATTCTTCGCAGTGTCGAGGAACAGAGGCATCTTGTGGTATGTACCAATAGATTCCTCAAAGTTGTCATGCAAATTGGGAGGGTTGTTAAAGAAGGTATATGGTGTGTTGGCCTTCAGTATTTAGGGTGCTGATTTCTTGAGTCAGTGCAGGTAGTCAATAAGGTGCAAAGTTACAATGAGATAGATTGTGAGGCCAAGATTCCATCTTATTGTACTAGGGGAACTGTTTAATGGTCTTATAACAGTGGGATAGAAGCTGTCTTTGAGCCTGATGGGACGTGCTTTCAGGTTTTTGTATCTTCTGCCCGATGGAAGAGGGGGAAGAAGAGAGAATGTCTAGGCCTTCACTTTTCACTGATTCTTTAACATTTCTGGTACAAAGTTCAAAAGTTCAAGTAGAATACTACCCTGGGATTCATTTTCTTGCTGGCATTCACAGAAGAACAGAGAAATACAATAGAATCAGTGGAAAACTACACACAAAGACTGACAAACAACCAATGTGTAAAAGGAGACAACTGTGTAAATACAAAAAAGAATAATAAATGGATAGATAGATAGATAATATAATAGTGAGAACATGAGCTGTAGAGTCCTTAAAAGTGAGTCCATAGGTTGTGGAATCGGTACACTGTTGAGGTGAGTGAAGTTAACCACACTGGTTCAGGAGCGTGATTGTTGAGGGGTAGTAACTGTTCCTGATCTAAGGCACCCGTACCTCCTTTCTGATGGCAGCAGTAAGAAGAGAGTGTGGCCTGGATGGTGAGGGTCCTTGATGATGAATGCTTCTTTCTTGTGGCAACGCTCCTTCTAGATGTCCTTAATGGTGGGGAGGACTTGACCTGTGATAGACTGGGCTTTGAAAAGTTTGTGTGGAAAAAAAAACATTAAGCCTCAGTTGGCTCTCCTCTGCCTCCAACTCTTCAGATTCTGGTGGGCTCCAGCATGGGAGGATGGCTCATGTTACTGGCTTCCCTTGCCAGACCAGAGAAAGTAGCTGGAATGGTTGGCATAGCAACAGCTGCTGATCACCTTGTAACAGCGTTTAGACAGCTCCCCGCAGAGGTAAGTGAATCCGCACTAATACTTGCATGATATAAAGGGAGATTTTGGATTCTGCGGAGTGCCACTGCTGTGGATTGAGGGATAAGTCTGAGAGACAGATTCTCTGGTTATTATCATTCGCCGCTGTGTAGTCCAGTTGCAACAGTGACTGTTTTTCCAAAGTGCTTTAGAACATCCTCAGATAAAATATAAAAATCTTTATAAGCACAAGAGATTCTTTGGAAGCTAGAAATCCAGAGCAACACATACAGAATGCTGGAGGAACTCACAATTTATAGCTATTTTGTCTTTGCACTGTGCATTTTCCTCGAAACAACACATTTCATGTAATTTGAATCAGTGATAATAAATCTGATTCAGTCTGGGCTCCTTCAACATTTCCTTTAGTGCTGCTACTGGAACATGACATGCTCTCCTGTCTACAAACTGCAACAACATCTCTACGCGCTGAACTAACTTATCTCTGCTGGAAAACCCTTCTAATCACAGAAGTCCTTTGTTGATGGGCTATTACATAAACCTAATCACAAGTATATTTAAAGCAACACACACAAAATGCTGAGGAACTCAGCAGGTCAGACAGCATCTGTGGATAGGAATAAACAGTCCATGTTTCAGGCCGAGATCCTAGAATCTTTATAATTTTTTCACGTTTTTCTTTCTTTTCCCACTGGAAATTTCACTGAATCTGAAACCTTAGACCTTTTTGAAGAGTGCATTCCCGAGACACTGCAATCTCGTAATTCAGCTGCCTGGTTTGTTCTTAACCAGTGCCACACATATGAAAATCGTTCATAAACACAAGAGATTCTGCTGGTACTGAAATTCTGAAGCAACACACAAAGTGCTGGAGGAACTCATCAAGTCAGGCAGCATCTATGAAGGGTCTTGGCCCAAAACCTAGACTATTTATTCCTCTCCACAGATGCTACCTGACCTGCTGATTTCCTCGAGCATTTTGTGTATGTTACAAAAATAAAATTTTGTAGCCACGTTTCACCTTTCTAGAAATTCAGCCACACATTTGTAGTCACAAGTTGCACAGACGTCAGTGAAAAGATTTCCACATAGGACATGTGTGGGGACATTATTCTGGCCTTGTAACAATGCTGTAGAGTGTGGCCTCAGGAGTCAGCTCATGTTTTGAGGTGTGCCTGTCATTGGAGATATTCTACACAATCATGTTTTAATTGTGCTATTTCTGGAGAAGGTTCTAGCACAGGACTGGGGAACCATCTTTAAAGGTTTAAAAATATTTTAAAGATTTGCTTTATTTGTCACATGTACATCAAAACATGCAGTGAAATACATTATTCTGTACTGGGGACAGTCCACAAGTGTCGTCATGCTTCCGGTACCACCAAAGCATGCCCACAACTCACTAACTCTAACCGTACGCCTTTTTTGGAACGTGGGAGGAAGCCAGAGCACCTGGGGGAAACCCATGCAGTCACAGGCAAACTGTTTACAGGTAGCGGCGGGAATTGAACCTTGATCAGTAATTGCTGGTACTGTAAAGCAACACTCTTACCACTATGCTACCGAGCCTTGGGTAGCTACAGATCTTGGGTAGATCCCCTCATGAGCAATGATCTTTGCATCATCAGTAGGGACGGGAGAGGTTCCAGAGGATTGGAGTTTTGCAGATGTTGTTCCCTTATTCAAAAAAGGGAGTAGAGATAGCCCAGGAAATTATAGACCAGTGAGTCTGACTTCAGTGGTTGGTAAGTTGATGGAGAAGATCCTGATAGGCAGAATTTATGAACATTTGGAGAGGCATAATATGATTAGGAATAGTCAGCATGGCTTTGTCAAAGGCAGGTCGTGCCTTACGAGCCTGATTGAATTTTTTGAGGATGTGACTAAACACATTGATGAAGGAAGAGCAGTAGATGTAGTGTATATGGATTTCAGCAAGGCATTTGATAAGGTACCCCATGCAAGGCATATTGAGAAAGTAAGGAGGCATGGGATCCAAGGGGACATTACTTTGTGGATCCAGGACTGGCTTGCCCACAGAAGGCAAAGAGTGGTTGTTGATGGGTCATATTCTGCATGGAGGCCGGTGACCAGTGGTGTGCCTCAGGGATCTGTTCTGGCACCCCTTCTCTTCATGGTTTTTATAAATGACCTGGATGAGGAACTGGAGAGATGGGTTAGTAAATTTGCTGATGACGCAAAGGTTGGGGATGTTGTGGATAGTGTGGAGGGCTGTCAGAGGTTACAGTGGGACTTTGACAGGTTGCAAAACTGGGCTGAGAAGTGGTAGATGGAGTTCAACCCAGATAAGTGTGAGGTGGTTCATTTTGGTAGGTCAAATATGATGGCAGAATATAGTATTAATGGTAAGAGTCCTGGCAGTGTGGAGGATCAGAGGGATCTTGGGGTCCGAGTCCATCGGACCACTCAAAGCTGCTGCGCAGGTTGACTCTGTGGTTAAGAAGGCATACGGTGCACTGGCCTTCATCAACCATGGGATTGAGTTTAAGAGCCGAGAGGTAATGTTACAGCTATATAGGACCCTGGTCAGACCCCACTTGGAGTACTGTGCTCAGTTCTGGTCACCTCACCACAGAAAGGATGTGGAAACTATAGAAAGGGTGCAAAGGAGATTTACAAAGATGTTGCCTGGATTGGGGAGCATGCCTTATGAGAATAGATTGCATGAACTTGGCCTTTTCTCCTTGGAGCGACAGAGGATGAGAGGCAACCTGATAGAGGTGTATAAGATGATGAGAGGCATTGATTGTGTGGCTAGTCAGAGACTTTTTCCCAGGGCTGAAATGGCTAACATGAGAGGGCACAGATTTAAGGTGCTTGGAAGTAGGTACAGAGGAGATGTCAGGGGTAAGTTTTTTACGCAGAGAGTGGCGAGTGCGTGGAATGGGCTGCCGGCGATAGTGGTGGAGGGTCTTTTAAGAGACTCCTGGATAGGTAAATGGAGCTTAGAAAAATAGAGGGCTACGGGGTAACCCTAGGTAATTTCTAAAGTAAGTACATGTTTGACACAGCTTTGTGGGCCGAAGGGCCTGTATTGTGCTGTAGGTTTCTGTGTTCTAAGTTCTGTGAACTCTCTTGTGGACCTCAGCTTTCTCATCAGTACCACCTCTCCCATTCTCAACAGCTTGACTGAATCCCCAGCCAAAGTGTTGGTCCATCTGTTTCTTCTTCCCCCTCTAGTATTCTATCTCACTATCTGCCTTGGCCCTTCCCTAAAGTGCGTTACCAGTACTTAATAATGACCGATACCATGGATGGTGAGTGCTGCTGGGTTACTGCAGCATTGTGGTTGGGCTTTGGGGTTAGTATTCCTAATCAAGAGTCATGAGTTCAAATCCCACTACAATATCTGGTAACTTTGGTTGACAGTGTGCCAAAAGGCTTCTTTCTGCACTGTGTCCACTGCCCTTGCCTGGTCTTATCAATACACCACCCTGGACTGCTAAACACCTGTGTTCAAGAGCTAATGGGAATAAATATACGGTTCATGTTAGACCATAAGACATTCAGCCCATCGAGTCCACTCCACCATTTTATCATGGCTGATCCCTGATCTCATTAAACACCATACACTTGCCCTCTCACTGTATCCTTTGATTCCCAGACCAATCAGGAATCTCGAACTTCCACTTTAAATATACCCACAGACTTGGCCTCCACCACAGTCTGCGGCAGAGCAGTCCACAGATTCACCACTCTTTGGCTAAAAAATTCCTCCTTACTTATGTTCTAAAAGGTCGTCCCTCAATTTTGAGGCTGTGCCTTCTAGTTCTGAATATGCCCACCAGAGGAAATATCCTCTCCACATCCACCCTGCCTCATCCTTTTAACGTTCAGCAGGTTTCAGTGAGGTCCCCACATATCCTTCTAAATTCCAGTGAGTACAGGCCCAAAGCTGCCAAACGCTCCTCATATGTTAACCCCTTCATTCCCAGAATTGGCCTCGTAAACCACCTCTGGACTCCAGTGACAACTCATCCTTTCTGAGCTGAGGGGCCCAAAACTGTTGACAATACTAGTAACATAAAGCTTCAGCATTATCTCCTTGTTTTTATATTCTATTCCCCTTGAAATAAATGCCAACATTGCATTTGCCTTCTTTACCACAGACTCAACCTGTAAATTAACCTTCTGAGAGTCTTGCACGAGGACTCCTAAGTCCCTTTGCACCCCTGATGTTTGAATTTTTTCCCCATTTAGATAATAGTCTGCACTATTGTTCCTTTTACCAAAATGAATTATCATACATTTCTCAACACTGTATTTCACCTACCACTTTTTTGCCCATTCTTCCAATTTGTCTAAGTCCTGCTGCAATCGCATTGCTTCCTCAGCACTACCTACCCCTCCACCCATCTTCATATCATCTGCAGACTTTGCCACAAAGACATCAATTTCATTATCCAAATCATTGACAAACAATGTGAAAAGTACCGGTCCCAATACTGACCCCTGAGGAACACCACTAGTCACTGGCAGCCAACCAGAAAAGGCCCCTTTATTCCCACTCACTGCCTCCTGCCTGTCAGCCATTCCTCTATCCATGCCAGTATCTTTCCTGTAACACCATAGGATTTTATCTTGCTTTCTGAAAATCTAAGTAAATGACATCCTTTGCCTCTCGTTTGTCCACCCTGTGTGTTACTTCCTCAAAGAATCCTAACAGATTTGTCAGGCAAGACTTCCCTTTGCAGAAACCATGTTGTACACATTCTGTGAGTAAATTGATAAATATTTTGTTATAGCAGTTATAGGGGACTGTGAAACAGTGGCACATCTTCCCTGAGCACTAATAAATTTCTACATCCGTATCTTTTCCCTTCAGTTTGTATAATTACATACCCACACTAAGAACAGACTTACCAGTCTGGTGACACCTTCTGCAAACATACAAACAAATACTCTGGTGAAATGTGTGGTGTTTTCTCAGTCTCACTATACTTCGCCGCACCCACTAAGTAACCTTGTAAATTACATCTTTCCATCCATTTACTTGTTTAATTCTGCTTCCAATTCAACTGGATAGCTCTGCTGTTCTTGTCCTGCTTTTGTCTTTAAACTTTATAAAAATCAGTCTAATTTTGTAAAGAAATGAATTTCAGTCCAGTTGAAACTAAACTTGCCATCCAAAACACTACCACCAAGAAGAATCAGGGTAGCAGATACACAGGAACAGCAGCCCAACCCAAATCACCCACCATTATGACTTGGAAATGTATCGCCAAGCATTCATTGATGGTGGGTTTCAATCCTACAGCCACCTCTTGACAGTGTTACCAGAATCAGCTTTATTACCACTGACTTATGTCGTGAAATTTGTTGTTTTGAAGCAGCAGAAAAGTGCAGTAGATAAAATATACTATAAATTATAATAAGAAATGTATAAAAAAAACAAGTAGTGCAAAAAGTGAGGTCATATTCATGTCTGTTCAGAAATCCGATGGTGGAGGGGAAGAAGTTGTTCCTAAAACGTTGAGTGTGTGCCATTAAGCTCTTGTACCTCCTCTCTGATGGGCGTAATGGGTTAGATGATAGTAATGAAAGAGAGCACATCCTGGATAATGGGGGTCCTTAATGGGGCCACCTTTTTGAGGCACCACCTTTTGAAGATGGCAATATCTTCACAAAAAAGGGGGCAGTGTTGCAAGCAAGTTTCTCACGGGCATTCATGTATCAGATGTGACTGCTGGAGTCACAGAGCACTACAGCACAGAAACAGGCCCTTTGGCCCCTCTAGTCCACACCAAACCATTATTCTTCCTAGTCCCATCCACCTGCACCTGGACCATAGTCCTCCATACCCCTTCCATTAATATGTTTATCCAAACTACTCTTAAATCTTGCAACCAAACCTGCATTCATCGCTGCTGCTGTCAGCTCGTTCCACACTCGCACCACCCTCTGAGTGAAGAAGTTCCCCTGAGGTTCTTCTTAAATATTTCATCTTTCACCCTTAATGCACGACCTCTAGTTCTAGCAACACACACAAAATGCTGGAGGAACTCAGCAGGCCAGGTAGCATCTGTGGAAAAGAGTGAACAGTCGACATTTCGGGCTGAGACCCTTCAGCAGGACTGGAGAAATAAAAGCTGAAAAGTAGGGTTAAAAGTTGGGGCAGAGGAGGGTGATAGGTGAAACTGGGAGGGGGTAGGCAATGAAGTAAAGAGCTGGGAAATTGGTAAAAAATGTTCAGAACTGGAGAAGGGGGAGTCTGTCAAGAGGTAAGATGCGAGAGGGAAAAGGGGATGGGGAACGGTGAAAGGGGGGACGGCATTACTGGAAGTTTGAGAAGTCGATGTTCTTGCCATCAGTTTGGAGGCTACCCAGAAAGAATATTAGGTGTTGTTTCTCCAACCTGAGTGTGACTTCATCTTGACAGTAGAGGAGGCTGTGGATGGATATATCAGAATGAAAATGGGAAGTGGAATTAAAATGGGTGTGCATTGGGAGATCCCGCCTTTTCTAACACGTAGAGTGTAGGTGCTTGGCGAAGTGGTCTCCCAAACTACATTAGGTCTCACTGATATACAGGAGGCCACACCAGGAGCACTGGACACAGTACACGACCCCAACAGACTCACAGGTGAAGTGTCACCTCACCTGGAAGGACTGTTCGGGCCCTGAACGGTAGTGAGGGAGGAGGTGTAGCATCTGTTCCACTTGCAAGAATAAGTGCCAGGAGGGAGATCAGTGGGAGGGACAAATGGACATGGGAGTCGCGTAGGGAGAAATCCCTGCGGAAAGCAGAAAGTTGGGGGAGGGAAAATTGGCTTGGTGGTGGGATACCATTGGAGATGGCCTCAGTGAACATCCTTGTAAATGTTCTCTGCACTCTTTCAACCTTATTTAGATCTTTTCTGTAGGTAGGTGACCAAAAATGCACACAATACTCCAAACTAGGTCTCATCAATGTCTTATACAACTTCAACATAACTCGGTACTCTGTTTTATGTGCCAGAAGCTCTCAGAAATGGCCAGGTACTGAAAAATTAATGGAAAAGAATTTTCCTGTGCTTGTTACACATGGAGCGACATGGAGCTTAGAGAAATAGAGGGCTATGTGTAAAGCCTAGGTAGTTCTAAGGTAGGGACATGTTTGGCACAGCATTGTGGGCCGAAGGGCCTGTACTGTGCTGTAGATTTTCTATGTTTCTATGTACCTAACCTTGCCTTTGCTCTTTGCTTTGTTGTTTGCCCTTCAGTTGAAGAAAGAAGCTGAGGTGATGGGCCAATACAACATGCCCTCCAGGTACAGTGCCACTGGCTACGAAACCATGAAGTATGACTTTATAAAGGAGGCAGAGGTGCACTGTTTGCTACAGGGCAGCATCCCAATCTCGTGCCCAGTGCGGCTTCTCCATGGAATGATGGATAATGTGGTCCCATGGCAGATCTCCATTACTGTTGCGGAACAGCTTGTAAGCGATGATGTCGATGTCATTCTCCGGAAGAACGGAGATCACCGCCTGTCACAGCCTGATGACTTGAAGCTGCTTGTTGCTGTCGTTGACGACCTTCTGCACAAGTTAACAAAGAAAGATCTGAAGTGACTAGCCCTGCCTTGGAGTTGCAGTGATCCACATTCAATCCGGACCTCGGGTCCTACTTGTGTGGAGTTTGTATCTCATGGGATGAATTTCCCTTCTAGAGTTGTAAAGTCATAGATCACTATAGCCTATCTAGTCTGTGCTGAACTGTTATTCTTTATAGTCCCATCCACCCGCACCTGGAGCACAGCCCACCATACCCCTCCCATCCATGTACATATCCAAACTTAAATGTTGAAATCAAACCCACATCCACCACTTTCACTGACAGCTCTGCCTTAAGTACACCCAACGACTTTGCCTGCGCAGCTGCATATAGCAACAAATTCCACAAATTCACCACCCTCTGGCTAAAGAAATTTCTCCGCATCACTGTTTTAAATGGATACCCCTCTATCCTGAGGCTGTGCCCTCTTCTCACAGACTCCCCCACCATGGGAAACATTCTTTCCACATCTACCCTGTCTAGGCCTTTCAACATTCAAAAGCTTTCAATAAGATCCCCCCCAACCCCCTCATCCTTCTAAATTTCAGCAAGTACAGACTCAGAGCTATCAGATGCTCCTCGTATGATAACCTTTTCATTCCCAGAATCATCCTTGTGAACTTCCTCTGGACCCTCTCCAATGCCAGCACATCTTTTCTAAGATGAGGGGCCCAAAACTGTACATAATACTCAAGGTGAGGCCTCACCAGTGCCTTATAAAGCCTCAGCATCACATCCCTGCTCTTGTATTCTAGACCCCTTGAAATGAATGCTAACATTGCATTTGCCTTCCTCACCGCTGACTCAACCTGCAAGTTAATTCTGCACAAGGACTCCCAAGTCCCTTTACATCTCAGAATTTTGGATTTTCTCCCTGTTTAGAAAATAATCTGCACATTTATTTCTACTACCAAAGAGCATGACTGTGCATTTTCCAACATTTTATTTCAATTGCCACTCTCTTCCCATTCTCCTAATCTGTCTAGGTCCTTCTGCAACCCACCCGTTTCCTCAACACCACCTGCCCCTCCACCAATCTTCATATCATCTGCAAACTTGGCAACAAAGCCATCTATTCCATCATCTAAATCATTGATACACAGCATAAAAAGGAGCAGTCCCAACACCGACCCCTGCAGAACACCACTAGTCATTGGCAGCCAACCAGAAAAAGATCATTTTATTCCCAATTGCTGCCTCCTAATGTTAGCAACTTAACTTGGCATTTCTGGCACCTTGTCAAAGACCTACTGAAAGTCCAAATATACAACATGCACTGCATCCCCTTTATCTGTCCTACATGTAATTTCCTCAAAGAATTCCAACAGGTTTGTCAGGCAGGATATTCCCTGAAGGAAACCATGTTGACTTTGTCCTATCTTGTCCTGTGTCACCAAGTACTCCATAACCTCATCCTTAACAATTAACTCTAACATCCTCCCAACCACTGAGGTCAGGCTAACTAGTCCGTAATTCCCCTTTTGCTGCCTTCCTCCTTTCTTTAAGAGTGGAATGACATTTGCAATTTTCCAGTCCTCTGGCACCATGCCAGAGTCCAATGATTTTTTAAAAAACATTACTAATCTTTCACAATCGCTACCGCTACCTCTTTAAGAACCCTAGCCTGCAGTTCATCTGGTCCGGGTGATTTATGTACCCTTGGTTCTTTCAGCTTTTTGAGCACCTTCTCCCTTTAAATAGTAACTGCACCCACTTCTCTTCCCTCACACCCTTCAATACCTGGCATGCCACGAGTGTCTTCCACAGTGAAGACTGATGCAAAATGCTTATTTAGTTCATCTGCCATCTCCTTATCAACCGTTATTATTTCTCCGGCCTCATTTTCTGGTGGTCCTATATTCACACTCATCTCTCTTATTTGTTACATACTTGAAAAAGCTTTTACTATCCACTTTGATATTGTTTACTAGCCTGATTTCATATTTCATCTTTTCCCTCCTAAGGATTCTTTAAGTTGTTTTCTGTAGGTTTTTAAAAGCTTCTGAATCCTCTATCTTCCTGCTAATTTTTGCTTTTACATTAACTTTGGTTTCCCTTGTCAGCCACTGTTGTACTATTTTACCATTTGAATATTTTTTCATTTTTGGAATACACATGTTCTGCACCTTCCTCATTTTTCCCAGAAACGCACACCATTGCTGCTCTGCTGACATCCCTGCCGCAGCTCCTTCCAACTT
Organism: Mobula birostris; assembly: GCF_030028105.1. Lineage (NCBI taxonomy): Eukaryota > Metazoa > Chordata > Chondrichthyes > Myliobatiformes > Myliobatidae > Mobula > Mobula birostris. Next base: position 1,393,496 of record NC_092389.1, read on the forward strand.
ACTTTTGCCAACTCCTCTCTCATACCACTGTAATTTCCCTTACTCTACTGAAACACTGCTACGTCAGACTTTACTTCTCCCCATCAAATTTCAAGTTGAACTCAATCATATTGTGATCACTGCAGTCTCGTATATGGCACTTTGTCAAAGGTCTTCTGAAAATCCAAGTACACAGCATCAACTGATTTTCAGTAATTTGGGCATCGAGGGGGAGAGGAAGAGGAGAGCCATCCGCAGTACCACCGATGTGGCAGAGAGGGCCTCGAGATGGCTGTGGCTCAAAAGAGGGGAGTCATGGAGTCATAAGTAGCTAGCCATCTGGACACAAGCTAGGGTCTGATCAGCCCCGGCTGGGTCACCTGGAGGAGGTTGTATGATGTTGAAAGACCCGAAACACCCGATGATTCCAGGGACATCACTGAATATGTGTCCAGAAGCTGTTTATCCTGCTTGTTATTTCTTTATAGATTTCCAACAGGTTTGTCAGGCAAGATTTTCCCTTGAGGAAACCTTGCTGACTACGGTCTATTTTAAAATATGCCTCCAAGTACCCCGAAACCACATCCTTAACTGTCAACTCCAACATCTTTCCAATCACTGAGGTCAGGCTTAACTGGCCTATAATTTCCTTTCTTCTAATTTTCTCCCTTCTTGAAGAGTGGAGTGACATTTGCGGTTTTCCAGTCTTCCGGAACCGTTCCATAATCTAGTGATTCTTGAAAGATCATTACTGATGCCTCCACGATCTCTTCAGCCATCTCTTTCAGAACTCTGGGGTGTAGTCCATCTGGTCCAGCTGATTTGCATACTTTCAGACCTTTCAGTTTCCCAAGAACCCTGTCTCTAGTTATGGTAATTTTACACACTTCATGACCCCTGACACCTAGAACTTCTACCATATTGCTAGTGTCTTCTACAGTGAAGATTGATGCAAAATACCTATTCAGTTTGTTTACTATTTCATTGTCCCCCATTTCTACCTCTCCAGCGGGCCAATATTCGCTCTTGCCTCTCTTTTACACTTTATGTACCTGAAGAAACTTTTGGTATTCTCTTTAATATGGGTAGCTTGCTTTCATATTCCATCTTTACCTTTTTAATTACTTTTTTATTTGCCTTCTGTTGGTTTTTAAAAGCTTGCCAATCTTCTAACTTCCCCATAATATTTGTTCTTTTCTATGTCCTCTCTTTGGCTTTTATGTTGGCTTTGACTTCTCTTGTCAGCCACGATTATGTCATCTTTCCTTTAGAATGCTTCTTCCTGTTTGGGAAGTGTATATAGAAACATAGAAAACCTACAGCACAACACAGACCCTTCAGCCCACAATGCTGTGCCGAACGTGTACTTACTTTAGAAATTACCTAGAGTTACCCATAGCCCTCTATTTTTCTAAGCTCCATGTACCTATCCAGGAGTCTCTTAAAAGACCCTATCATATTCGCCTCCACCACCGTAGCCGGCAGCCCATTCCACGCTCTCACCACTCTCTGCGTTTTTTTTTAAAACAACAACAGCAATGACTACTTACCCCTGACATGTCCTCATTTGAACCCTGAGAAAAAACCTCTGACTACTCACACAATCAATGCCTCTCATCATCTTATACACCTCTATCAGGTCACCTCTCATCCTCTGTCACTCCAAGGAGAAAAGGCCAAGTTCACTCAACCTATTCTCATAAGGCATGCTCCCGAATCCAGGCACTTCCTTGTAAATTTCCTCTGCACCCTTTCTATAACTTCCACATCCTTCCTGTAGTGACCAGAACTGAGCACAGTACTCCAAGTGGGGTCTGACCAGGGTCGTATAAAGCTGTAACATTATCTCTCGGTTCTTAAACTCAATCCTACGGTTGATGAAGGCCAATACACTGTAAGCCGCCTTAACCACATAGTCAACCTGCGCAGCAGCTTTGAGTGTCCTATGGACTCGGACCCCAAGATCCCTCTGATCCTCCACACTGCCAAGAGTCTTACCATTACTACTATATTCTGCCATCATATTTAACCTACCAAAATGAACCACCTCACACTTATCTGGGTTGAACTCCATCTGCCACTTCTCAGCCCAGTTTTGCATTCTATTGATGTCCCGCTGTAACCTCTGACAGCCCTCCACACTATCCACAACACCCCCAACCTTTGTGTCATCAGCAAATTTACTAACCCATCCCTCCACTTCCTCATCCAGGTCATTTATAAAAATCACAAAGAGTAGGGGTCCCAGAACAGATCCCTGAGGCACACCACTGGTGTCCAACCTCCATGCACAATATGACCCATCTGCAACCACTCTTTGCCTTCTGTGGGCAAGCCAGCTCTGGATCCACAAAGCAAGGTCCCCTTGGATCCCATGTGTTTATTCACATCCTCAAAAAATGCAATCAGGCTCGTAAGGCACGATCTACCTTTGACAAAGCTATGCTGACTATTCCTAATCATATTATGCCTCTCCAAATATTCATAAATCCTGCCTCTCAGGATTTTCTCCATCGACTTACCAACCACTGAAGTCAGACTCACTGGTCTATAATTTCTTGGGCTATCTCTACTCCCTTTCTTGAATAAGGGAACAACATCTGCAATCTTGCAATCCTCCAGAACCTCTCCTGTCCCCATTGATGATGCAAAGATCATTGTCAGAGGTTCAGCAATCTCCTCCCTCGCCTCCAACAGTAACCTTGGGTACATCTCAATTAAAGAGGCTAGGCGTGAGGAGGTTAGTTCACAACAGGGGGATGGGAACCAGTGCAGAGAGATGGGGGTGTAAAGTGAGGGTAGAAGCAAAAAGTACTAAGAAGAAGAGTAAAAGTGGCAGGCCGACAAATCCAGGGCAAGCATCAAAAAGGGCCACTTTTCAACATAATTGTATAAGGGCTAAGAGAGTTGTAAAAGAGCGCCTGAAGGCTTTGTGTATCAATGCAAGGAGCATTCGTAATAAGGTGGATGAATTGAAAGTGCAGATTGTTATTAATGATTATGATATAGTTGGGATCACAGAGACATGGCTCCAGGGTGACCAAGGATGGGAGCTCAACGTTCAGGGATATTCAATATTCAGGAGGGATAGACATGAAGGGAGGGGAGGTGGGGTGGCGTTGCTGGTTAAAGAAGAGACTAACGCAATAGAAAGGAAGGACATAAGCTGGGAAGATGTGGAATCGATATGGGTAGAGCCTGCGTAACACTAAGGGGCAGAAGACGCTGGTGGGAGCCATGTACAGGCCACCTAACAGTAGTAGTGAGGTCGGAGATGGTATTAAGCAGGAAATTAGAAATGTGTGCAATAAAGGAACAGCAGTTATAATGGGTGACTTCAATCTACATGTAGATTGGGTGAACCAAATTGGTAAAGGTGCTGAGGAAGAGGATTTCTTGGAATGTATGCGGGATGGTTTTTGGAACCAACATGTCGAGGAACCAACTAGAGAGCAGGCTATTCTGGACTGGGTTTTGAGCAATGAGGAAGGGTTAATTAGCAATCTTGTCGTGAGAGGCCCTTTGGGTAAGAGTGACCATAATATGGTGGAATTCTTCATTAAGATGGAGAGTGACATAGTTAATTCAGAAACAAAGGTTCTGAACTTAAAGAGGGGTAACTTTGAAGGTATGAGACGTGAATTAGCTAAGATAGACTAGCAAATGACACTTAAAGGATTGACGGTGGATATGCAATGGCAAGCATTTAAAGGTTGCATGGATGAACTACAACAATTGTTCATCCCAGTTTTGCAAAAGAATAAATCAAGGAAGGTAGTGCACCCGTGGCTGACAAGAGAAATTAGGGATAGTATCAATTCCAAAGAAGCAGCATACAAATTGGCCATAGAAAGTGGCTCACCTGAGGACTGGGAGAAATTCAGAGTTCAGCAGAGGAGGACAAAGGGCTTAAAAGAAGGGGAGAAAAGATTATGAGAGAAAACTGGCAGGGAACATAAAAACTGACTGTAAAAGCTTTTATAGGTATGTAAAAAGGAAAAGACTGGTAAAGACAAATGTAGGTCCCCTACAGACAGAAACAGGTGAATTGATTATGGGGAGCAAGGACATGGCAGACCAATTGAATAATTACTTTGGTTCTGTCTTCACTAAGGAGGACATAAATAATCTTACAGAAATAGTAGGGGACAGAGGGTCCAGTGAGATGGAGGAACTGAGCGAAATACTTGTTAGTAGGGAAGTGGTGTTAGGTAAATTGAAGGGATTGAAGGCAGATAAATCCCCAGGGCCAGATGGTCTGCATCCTAGAGTGCTTAAGGAAGTAGCCCAAGAAATAGTGGATGCATTAGTGATAATTTTTCAAAACTCGTTAGATTCTGGACTAGTTCCTGAGGATTGGAGGGTGGCTAATGTAACCCCACTTTTTGAAAAAGGAGGGAGAGAGAAACCGGGGAATTATAGACCAGTTAGCCTAACGTCGGTGGTGGGGAAACTGCTGGAGTCAGTTATCAAAGATGTGATAACAGCACATTTGGAAAGCGGTGAAATCATTGGACAAAGTCAACATGGATTTGTGAAGGTAAAATCATGTCTGACGAATCTCATAGAATTTTTTGAGGATGTAACTAGTAGAGTGGATAGGGGAGAACCAGTGGATGTGGTATATTTGGATTTTCAAAAGGCTTTTGACAAGGTCCCACACAGGAGATTAGTGTGCAAACTTAAAGCACACGGTATTGGGGGTAAGGTATTGATGTGGATGGAGAATTGGTTAGCAGACAGGAAGCAAAGAGTGGGAATAAACGGGACCTTTTCAGAATGGCAGGCGGTGACTAGTGGGGTACCGCAAGGCTCAGTGCTGGGACCCCAGTTGTTTACAATATATATTAATGACTTGGATGAGGGAATTAAATGCAGCATCTCCAAGTTTGCGGATGACACGAAGCTGGGCGGCAGTGTTAGCTGTGAGGAGGATGCAGAGTGACTTGGATAGGTTGGGTGAGTGGGCAAATTCATGGCAGATGCAATTTAATGTGGATAAATGTGAAGTTATCCACTTTGGTAGCAAAAATAGGAAAACAGATTATTATCTGAATGGTGGCCGATTAGGAAAAGGGGAGGTGCAATGAGACCTGGGTGTCATTATACACCAGTCATTGAAAGTGGGCATGCAGGTACAGCAGGCGGTGAAAAAGGCGAATGGTATGCTGGCATTTATAGCGAGAGGATTGGAGTACAGGAGCAGGGAGGTACTACTGCAGTTGTACAAGGCCTTGGTGAGACCACACCTGGAGTATTGTGTGCAGTTTTGGTCCCCTAATCTGAGGAAAGACATCCTTGCCATAGAGGGAGTACAAAGAAGGTTCACCAGATTGATTCCTGGGATGGCAGGACTTTCATATGAAGAAAGACTGGATGAACTGGGCTTGTACTCGTTGGAATTTAGAAGATTGAGGGGGGATCTGATTGAAACGTATAAAATCCTAAAGGGATTGGACAGGCTAGATGCAGAAAGATTGTTCCCGATGTTGGGGAAGTCCAGAACAAGGGATCACAGTTTGAGGATAAAGGGGAAGCCTTTTAGGACCGAGATTAGGAAAAACTTCTTCACTCAGAGAGTGGTGAATCTGTGGATTTCTCTGCCACAGGAAGCAGTTGAGGCCAGTACATTGGCTATATTTAAGAGGGAGTTAGATATGGCCCTTGTGGCTACGGGGATCAGGGGGTATGGAGGGAAGGCTGGGGCGGGGTTCTGAGTTGGATGATCAGCCATGATCATAATAAATGGTGCAGGCTCGAAGGGCCGAATGGCCTACTCCTGCACCTATTTTCTATGTTTCTATCTCATCCGGTCCCAGAGACTTATCCAACTTGATGCTTTCCAAAAGCTCCAGCACATCCTCTTTCTTAATATCTATGTGCTCAAACTTTTCAATCCACTGTAAGTCATGCCTACAACCGCCAAGATCCTTTTATGTAGTTAATACTGAAGCAAAGTATTCATTATGTATCTTTGCTATCTCCTCCAATTCCAAACACACTTTTCCACTGTCACACTTGATTGGTCCTATTCTCTCACGTCTTATCTTCTTGCTCTTCACATACTTGTAGAATGCCTTGGGGTTTTCCTTAATCCTGTCCGCCAAGGCCTTCTCATGGTCCCTTCTGGCTCTCCTAATTTCATTCTTAAGCTCCTTCCTGCTAGCCTTATAATCTTCTAGATCTCTATCATTATCTAGTTTTTTGAATCTTTCGTAAGCTTTTCCTCTTGACTAGATTTTCTACAGCCTTTGTGCACCACGGTTCCTGTACCCTAGCATCCTTTCCCTGGCTCATTGAAACGTGCCTATGCAGAATGCCACGCAAATATCCCCTGAATATTTGCCACATTTCTGCCATACATTTCCCTGAGAACATCTGTTTCTAATTTATGCTTCTAAGTTCCTGCCTGATTGCCTCATATTTCCCCTTACTCCAATTAAACACTTCCCTAACTTGTCTGTTCCTATCCCTCTCCCACCACGACAACCCTGTTATTTTTACACTTTTCCAGAATCTGTCTCCCTATCTGCTCCTCGATGTCCCTGTTACTATTGGGTGGACTACAAAAAAACACCCAGTAGAGTTATTGACTCCTTCCTGTTTCTAACTTTCATCCACAGAGACTCAGTAGACAATCCCTCCGTGACTTCCTCCTTTTCGGCAGCCATGACACTATCTCTGATCAACAGTGCCATGCCCCCACCTCTTTTGCCTCTCTCCCTGTCCTTTCTGAAGCATCTAAAGCCTGGCACTGTAGGTAACCATTCCTGCCCCTGAGCTATCCAAGTCTCTGTAATGGCCACAACATCATAGCTCCAAGTACTGATCCACGCTCTAAGCTCATCTGCTTTGTTCATGATGCTTCTTGCATTAAAATAGACACATCTCAAACCATCGATCTGAGCTTATCCCTTCTCTATCACCTGCCTATCCTCCCTCTCACACTGTCTCCAAGCTTTCTCTATTTGTGAACCAACTGCCTCTTCCTCCGTCTCTTCAGTTCGGTTCCCACCCCGCAGCAATTCTAGTTTAATTAGATTAGATTAGATTCGGGAATAAAAACGGGCTAGTTTATCTTTAGACATATGGGCCCTATGCACTACTTTAAATTGTATTAATGTACGTTTAGCACATATAGAGGAAGTACTGACTAACTGAAAAATTTTATCCCATTTCTCTATAGGTAAGCAAAGTTGAAGTTCCCTTTCCCATTCATTTTTAATTTTATCAGATATACCTGGCTGTAATTTCATAATTATATCACAGATGGATGCTATTAATCCCTTCTGAAGAGGATTTAAACCTAAAATTTTATCGATGATATCAGTAGGGTATGAGGTCGGGAAGGTAGGCAGCATGGTATAATTGAACGTGTTCGTTTTTAGATAATGGTCTAGCCTTGTTTTGTTCCATTTGCTTTTTTCGGGTTTAGTATTTAGTTTTTTTTGTTGTTTCTTTTTGGGGGTTTTCTTTATATTTTTTCTTCTTATTTCTTTTTTCTCTATGATTAATTACATCATGAGTTTGGAAGTCTATTATACTTGTATTATTTGAAATCTTTTTCGTATATGCTTATTAGCAATACGATTATTCCAATCTCTATCAACATTGTTATTTTGTTTATAACTTTGGAAAATTAATAAAAAGATTTAAAAAGAAAGAAAGATTAGATCAGATTCAACTTTATTGTCATTGTGCCGAGTACAGATACAAAGCCAATGAAATGCAGTTAGCATCTGACCAGAAATGCAAAGAATAGTGTTATTTACAAAATAACTGAATACTGAGACAGTGCAATGTGGGTGCAATTATGCTTAACACTGTGATGTGAGGTTCAGCAGGGTCACAGCCTCCGGGAAGAAGCTCTTCCTATGCCTGTTGGTGTGGGAGCGGAGGCTCCTGTAGCGCCTACTGGATGGGAGGAGAGTAAAAAATCCATGGTTAGGGTGAGATGCATCTTTGATAATGCTTTTCGTTCTACCCAGGCAGCATTTATGGTGGATGTTCTCAATGGTGGGCATTTGGGTGCCGATAAGCCGCCGGGCAGTTTTCACCACACGCTGGAATGCTTTGCGGTCCGATACGGGACAATTGCAGTACCACACTGAGATGCAGTTGGTGAGTATGCTCTGAATGGTACAGCGATAAAAGTCCGTCAGTATCCTGGAACAGAGGTGAGCTTTCTTGATGCTCAGCAGGAAATAAAGGCACTGTTGCGCCTTTTTGATCAGGATGGAGGAGTTCAGGGACCAGGTGAGATCCTCGGAAATGTGGGCACCAAGGAATTTGAAGCTTGATACACGCTCTGCTACAGCTCCATTGATGTACATGGGGACGTGAGTGTGACTCCTAGCATGCCTGAAGTCCACAATGATCTCCTTGGTCTTCTGGGTGTTAAGGGCCAGATTGTTGTTGGCACACCACGTGGCCAGGTGCTGGATCTCGTCCCTGTAGGCCGTCTCATCATCCCCTCTGACCAACTACCGTGGTGTTGTCTGCGAACTTAAACTCTTCCCAATAGCTTTAGCAAACCTCTCTGCCAGGATATTGGTCCCCCTCGGATTCAAGTGCAACCCGTCCTTTTTGTACAGGTCATGCCTGCCCCAAAAGAGGTCCCAATAACCAAGAAATCTGAATCTCTGCCCCCTACTCCCTCTGCTTTCCAAGTTGCTTCCAGAAATTCCAGCCATTTTGGCTCTGTTGTCATCCCTGCCAGTGTTCTTTTCCAATCAATTCTGCCCAACTCCTCACTTGTGTCTCTATAATTCCCTTTACTATGCTATAACACTGCATCTGACTTTAGCTTCTCCTCAAATTTCAGTTTAAATTTGATCATATAAAGATCTCTTGCTCCTAAGGGTTCTTTTACCTTACACTCTCTAATCAGTTCTAGTTCATTGCACAACACCTAATTCAGAATAGCTGATCTCCTAGTGGGCTCAACCAGGAGCTGTTGTAAAAAGCCATCTTGTAGGCAATCTGGAGATTCCTCCTCTTGGAATCCAGCACCAACCTGATTTCCCCAATCTACCTGCATATTGAAATCCCGTTTGACTATTGTAACATTGCCCTTTTGACATGCATTTTTTATCTCCCGTTGTAATTTGTAGGCCAAATCCTTACTACTCTTTGGGGTCTGTATACAACTCCCATCAGGGTCTTTTAATCCTTGCAGCTCCTTAGCTCCATCCACTGTGATTCAATGCTTTCCAGCTCTGTGTCACCTCTTTCTAATGATTTGATTTCATTCTTCAGCAACAGAGCAATGTCATCCACTCTGCCTTTCTGCTTGTCCTTTCAATACAATGTGTATCCTTGGACATGATTCAGTGATGTCTACATCATACGTGCCTACCTGCTACAAATTCATCAGTCTTATTCTGTATACTGTACACATTCAAATATAATACCTTCAGTCCTGTATTCACCCTTTTCGATTTTGTCCACATTTTACATTACAACTCATCCTGTTGACTGCAATTTTGCCCCATCACCAGCCTCTCCTTTCTAGCAGTCTCACCACACATTACCTCTGTAAACGAACAACCTCATCTTCAGCACAATCATTCCATTTCCCATCCCCCTGCCAAATTAGTTTAAACCCACCCGAACAACTCTAGCCAACCTACCTGCAAGGATATTGGACACCTTTGGATTTAGTGTAACCTGTCTTTATTATACAGGTCATACCTTCCCCAGAAGATAACCCAATGACCCATAAATCTGAATCCCTGCCCCCTGCACCAGTTCCTCAGCAATGCATTCATCTGCCAAATTATTGTATTCTTACCCTCACTGGCACGTAGCATAGGCAGCAATCCAGAGACTACTACCCTGGAATTTGTGCTTTTCAGCTTTCTATTGAGCTCCTCAAAATCTCTCTTCGGGGCCTCACCTTGTCTACCTATGTCATCGGTGCCAATATGTACCAAGGCTTCTGACTGCTCACCCTCGCCCTTGAGAATGCCATGGACCCGATCTGAGACATCCCTGACGCTGGCACCAGGGTGGCAACCTATAACCTTTAACGCGCTGACTAATCAAGAACATATGAACCTTAGTGTTAAACATATCCAATGACGTCCTCCATAGCTATCTGTGGCAATGAATCACACAGATTCACCACCCTTTGGCTGAAAAAATTCTGGCTCATTTCTGTTCTAAAGGGACATTATGTACCATTTGTATTTATAGGCCTTTGATTACTGACCATCAGCAGTTTGTTTCAGTTCTGGGATGTGAAAACATAAAGCTGGACTGTGTAACACTTACAAAATGCTGGAGGAGCTCAGCAGGTCAGCTATCAACAATGGAGAGGAATGCACAGTTGATGTTTGTTCCTGCAGAACAGTTGGGAATATTTCTCCTTCTGATCAAGTATTCAAGGTAATTGTATTTCATGTTCATAGTATTCGACAAGGCCAGTACTTGCTGTCTATTCATTATTACCCTAGAGAAGATGGCAGTGAATGTTGGTGGTTCAGTGCTGTTTGAGTAGGTGGTTGCAGAAAGATTAAAAGATGGAATGCACCCCAGGTTCTGAGAGGTAGCTGAAGAGTTTGTGGAGGCATTAGTAATGATCTTTTAAGTTGGAATAAACTGATGAGAGAATATATTAAATGACCAAAGAAGATAGATAGCGCCAAGTGGGAGGCAGTGAGATGTAAAGAACCTGCCGATGGGTGTAAACAGTAATAGCAGAATCATTATCTGAAATCATTATACTTTCTGTTGAGTCCTGAAAGTTGTAATACATCTATTTGAAAGGTGAAGCATAGTTCCTCAAGCTTGTTGGACTTGGAACAGTATAGGTTAGTATGAGAAAATGAAAATTGTATTTATGCTCCTGGTATCATATTGCATGGTGAACTGGATTCACAGAGAAAGAATTTGTTTTATCAACAAAGCAGGTGGGATTTATTACTTGCCTCTTCAGTGAATGAATCCATAGTGATTGATTAGAACTAGGAATGTTGCACTTGTTTGCAAAGAATTCTATGGCAGATTTACACAAATGGACTGAAGCTAATGTGCTTCATTTAGTTTCTGGGGGAACTGCATGGACTGTGCAATGAATGGAGATGCAGATAGACACAGAGTCTATAGAAGTGAGGCAAAGCAACATCGACTTCATGGACCCTCTACACATTATGGAGAAGGAGATGTTTGCTGTTTTGAGGCAGATTAGGGTGGATAAATCCCCAGGGCCTGACGAGGTGTTCCCGCAGACCCTATGAGGCAAGTGCAGAAATTGCTAGGGCCCTCGCAGAGATATTTATATCATCCTTGGCTACAGGAGAGGTACCAGAGGACTGGACAATAGCCAATGTTGTTCTGCTGTTTAAAAAAGGCTCTAAACATAAACCAGGGAATTATCAGTTGTGGGAAAGTTATTGGAAGATATTCTGAGGGACTGGATATGAGTATTTGGATAGATATGGACTGATTAAGGATAGTCAGCATGGCTTTGTGCGTGGTAGGTCATGTCTAACCAGAGTTTTTAGAGGAAGTAACCATGAAAGTGGACGAAGGCAAGGTAGTAGATGTTGTCTACATGGACTTTAGCAAGGCATTTGACAAGGTCCTGCATGGGAGGTTAGTCGAGAAGATTCAGTTGCTCAGTATTCAAGATGAGGTAGTAAATTGGATTGGACATTGGCTTTGTGGGAGCAGCCAGAGAGTGGTAGTAGATGGTTGTCTCCCTGACTGGAGGCCTGTGACTGGTGGAGTGCTGCAGGGATCAGTGCTGGGTCCATTGTTATTTGTCATCTATATCAATGATTGGGATGATAATGTGGTTAACTGGATCAGCAAATTTGCACATAACACCAAGATTGGGGGTGTAGTGGACAGTGAAGAAGGCTAACATGGCTTTTAGAGGGATCTGCATCAGCTGAAAAAATGGGCTGTAAACTGGCAGGTGGAACTTAATGCAGATAAGTGTGAGATTTTGCACTTTGATAGGACCAACCAGGATAGGTCTTACACAGTGAAAGGTAGGACACTGAGGAATGTGGTAGACAAAGGGATCTGGGAATGCAGGTCCATAATTTGCTGAAAATGGCATCATAGGTAGATAGGGTTAGAAAGAAAGCTTTTGGCACATTGGCCTTAAGTCAAAGTATTGAGTACAGGAAATGGGATGTGATGTTGAAGTTGTATAGGACGTTGGTGAGGCCTAATTTGGAGTATTGTGTGCAGTTTTGGTCACCTACCTACAGGAAAGATGTAAATAAGGTTGAAAGAGTACAGAGAAAATTTACAGGGATGTTGCTGGATCTGGAGGACCTGAGTTATAAGGAAAGATTGAATAGGTTAGGACTTTATTCCTTGGAATGTAGAAGATGGAGAGGAGATTTGATGGAGGCATACAACATTATGAATGGTCTAGATGGGGTAAATTCAAGCAGCTTTTTCCCCTGAAGTTGGATGGAATTACAACCAGAGGTCATGGGTTATGGGGGAAAGGTGAAAAGTTTAAGGGGAACAGGAGGGTAAACTACTTCACTGAGGGTCATGAGAGTGTAGAATGGGCTACCAGCATACATGGTGCATGCAAGCTTGATTTCAAAGTTTAAGAGAAGTTGAGATAGGTAGGGGTATGGATATGGAGGGCTATGTTCCTGGTGCAGGTCAATGGGAGTAGGCAGTTTAATGGTTTGGGCATGGGCCAAAGGGCCTGTTTCTGTGCTGTACTTAAAATACAGAATGTAACACAGTACAGGCCCTTCAGTCCATGATGTACCAAACCTTTGACCTTTTCCAAGATCAATCTAACCCTCGAATTTTCTTTCATCCATCTACCTGTATAAATCTCTTTCTACCACCACCCCCTGGCAGCGAATACAATGCACTTACCACTCTGTAAAAAGAAAATTCTACCTGTGGCATCTCTCCTATACCTTCCTGCAAAGTTATGTCCCCTCTTTATTAGCCATTTCCACCCTGTCTGTCCACTCAGTCTATGCCTCTTATCATCTTACACACCTCTATCAAGTCACCTCTCATCCTCCCTTGCTCCTAAGTGGAAAGCGCTCACTTGCTCAACCTAGCTTCATGTTCTGTGTTTGCTGCCATTGGTGTTAAGCAAGGCTGCTTTTCAGATCATTTGATATTTCCTGTAGGAGCCTTCATCCTATTATGACTTGCCATGGAAAATGTACATTCAAAATCAGACACTGGCCATTGGTCCCAGGCCTTCAAGCAGGAACTGTTAATGCTCTAGAGAGAGGTAAAGTGGACATGCTGTGCTTTTTGCATTGAATCCACCCACAGCTTTGTATCAATGATCAGAATCAGGTTAATTATCACCAGCATGTGTTGTGGAACTTGTTAACTTAGCAGCAGCGCAATGCAATACATAATCTAGAATTTTTAAAGACTATAAGATTATTACTGCTGTGCTGTAGTTACTTCATTTTAGCAGTTCTATAACAGCAGTCTGTTCTGCTTTCAGCCTGGTTGGGTTTAAGCTGAGATAAGAGACTTAGTTGTTCAATTTAGGAATGTGATTATCATCCAGTCAGTATGGTGGAAATGAGAGAAGGTTCTGGAGAACACTGGGCGGAGAGGTTTTGTGAGGGACACTGCTGTATGTTGAGGTCTTTTTTGGTGGAATCTGGGAAAAGTGAAGGAAGATGGCTAAGGAGGTTGGTCCTGTTGCTTTGTGCAAATGAATGGCTTTCAAGGAGGATTGACCATGGGGAGTAGGTTTGTTCAAGATGGAATTTGAGCGACATTCAGAAGGTGGTGAGTTATTTCATGCAGACCAAAGATCCAGCACGTGAGTGACAGACAAGTTGGAGATCAGCTCCAACCTATGTGCACATTTGACTTGTTTAATTATAATGAGTCCTTTCTTTTCTTTAATAACTCTTTGGTTAAGTTAACGTTCATAACTATACTTGTATGATGTGTTATTTCTTGCCGACGGGTGATTGCGGGGGGACAGGAGATAGTAAGTCCTATTGTATTCACACAGTCTAGGGTTTGGTGGGACCAAGGTCGTATCCACCCTCAATGTACAGAGCCTGAGAAAGGTGGGTTTCTCGCTGCAGTGTCCAGGGGCTGTTAGTGGGGGTCTAACGAGCTGCATTTCCAGAGATGCCCAGTAAAATGGTGTTTCATAAATAAACATGGTACAGGTTCACTGGGTCAAACAAGGATCAGCTGCCAAGACACTGAAATGAATGTTGCTGCCATGGATCTAATAGGAAAAATAAAACACAAGGCTCTAAAACACAAAATAGGCTTTAAGATTTATTGTAACGATTTTCTATGACATCATATGCTTTACTGTAACAATGCCGCACAGCAAGTTGTAAAGTTAACAGTAAATGAATTGGACAAATATTTTGTAAAAAGTTGAAAATCTGAGCCACTTCTCAACAAAGGCCAGATCATTCTTTGAGGTTTTTATTAACAAAATGAGCCCCTCAACCTTTAGCCTTCACTAGGCCTGGAAGATTGAAGACAGTTATGCACAAACTTGATTACAGTTAACACAGTCTGAACTACCTCTGGGTGGCTGAGATGCATCTGTAATTTTTAAACTAGCCTGATTCAGGGTTTCATATCATTAATTGAAAGTGTTTTAAACACCTCCACTTTGAGAAATCTGTCTGCCAATAGCTTGGAATTAAACAGTATAGTACAGTATGGAGTGCCCATCACCTTAATGATAGTTTAATGCCCCCATTGCTGATGAGCCACACCAATAGCAACAATCTATAAATCTGCAGATGCTGGAAATTCAAGCAGCACACACAAAATGCTGGTGAACGCAGCAGGCCAGGCAGCATCTATAGGAAGTAGTACAGTGGACGTTTTGGGCTGGGAACCTTCGGCAGGACTACTGGCTGTCGACTGTACTGCTTCCTATAGATGCTGCCTAGCCTGCTGCGTTCCACCAGCATTTTGTGTGTGTTGCTATAAATTCACCACATGGCTGAACAACTGAATTGCTTGGAAATGAGCAGAATCTAAAATTGCTGTTCACATCACTATTAATCTTTGCTGAAATGGTCTGATCCTTAGCCATTTTTCCCTCACTTGGATTTGAACTCAGTGTTATATAATTAAATTATCATTTGTATTTTCTGTAATATTTTTAGTAATTTGGAAATCATTTAGATTTGTTTCTTTAAGAAAATGTTTAATATATTTCATAAAAGATTGCTTCTTTAATTTTGAATAGGGGCATTATAATTCCTGTCCTTCCTGTCTAAAGAAGGGTAGCATTAAATGGCAATGTCACATTCCCAGAGTTATTGGACTAAAACACAGCTAAAACCATTATACATTATTCTGTAGTTTTCTGCATCGTACATTAAGTGGGATAATCCTCATCCCTTTTCCCTTGGCAATCTCTGTAAGATAATGTTTGTAGGCAATGTTCCAGTCTCAGTGGGTTTAAGTTACAGTACCACATTGATACAACGTAACTATCAGTTCATCTCCACCCTCTGGCTAGTGGACATATTCTGATTCTCTAAAGGATTACCATTAGCCAGAGTTTTTGCCAGATGTGGTGAGAAACTAAAATGTCACAGTTTCACAGAGAGCTAGACTTTCCCAATCTGCCTGTGCAGCCTGCATCGCTGTGGGGTGTGGAAACCATGAACTAAGGCCAGCCTGAGGTGGAGTTCTACTGTTTCAGCATTTCTCTACAGTTTGCCATTTTATAGCCCAATATTGCAGACGGTATTGGGTGGGATTTGGCCAGTGAAATTTTAAAATGAGCTAGCACAATTTATTCCCAAGCAGTTGACTAACAACTGAGAGCAGCAAGGTTGGTACATCTCTACAGAATTACATCATATATATAACTCTGCAGAGAGAAATCTGTGTGAGCAGCCCAGTGATTACCTGAACCTTGTTTCAAGTTAAATCAGTACAATCCTGTATCCTCCTCTCCCTTGCTGTAGAAACAAGTTTCACATCTCTGCACTTCTGGGTACAAGAGATTTTTTTCTGATCTCATGCGGTCTGATCAATGGTTTCTGACTTTGCCCCTTCTCACTTTTAATAATTTTAACAGAGATATTCAATTTACCCCCTACCCCACAGTAGAAAGGCAGTGAGGCCCACTTATCCAGATGAAAATCAGAAACAGACCAATGACCATATACCCAAAGGTTCAACAGTCCTACCTAGTAGTAGCAGCCAACATTTCCAGAAATTGGGCCTTGCTACGAAGCACCTTATGACCCACGGATTCACTCTCTTCCAGTGCCCAACAAACTCTTCACATACAATACCAATGAAATTAACTCACTACCAGTGTTTGTAACTATAAAGTATCAAAACAAAAGTTTGCTGTTTAATTAACTATTTTTTCTTAAAATATAATACAATTTCCTGAGCCAGCTAAGATCAGAGTTTACTGCTAGAAATTTAGGCACATTATAATTCTAACCCCAACCATAGCATGTAGACTTTATATAGTTTACATCAACAAATGGTGATTACTGCTTTTTAAAAAGGTGCATTCTGGCTATCCAATTAATAGAGGATTAAACAGCACTGGAACTTTGTAAAGATTTAGCATTCTATTCAAACATCTTTTGTGCATAACAAGTATGGGGATTGTGCTATAATGAGAGCTAGTATGTTTCTATAAGAGGTCCTATTGCAGAAAATGGGATTTGATAAACCTTGTAAATTACATACTGTACTTTGTATATCTTGACGGTAGTGGGGGGGGGGGGCGAATTCATGCAAAAATTCTGTCACCTCACCCACAAAGAACAATTATTAAAATGAAAAATATTAAAATGAAAATTTATACATCAATCATTATGGAGACTCGCCACATTTTCAACCGGTAAGGTCCTCAAAAAGGATACTGTCATCAGTGTCACAATTTGAAGTGATCTCTGTGGATTAGAACTGCACCCTTGAAATTATCAGGCACACCATTACTGTATAGCCATGAATGCCAAACAGCTACAAGCCTTTGTGAGTAAGTGCACAGACATCAAGTGTTGAGGGTCTAACAGATGCAATACACTGGAAATGCCCACTATGTGATATCACATTGACCCATGTGGCCATCTCCCAGATAGGTTTTTGGAAACTCAGCAAAAATTAACCTGAGGACATTAAAGGGACCACAATGACAAGGCATAGATTAACACCAACTCAGCACATCAGCTGTAGGCAAAATTTAACCCTGATACAATCCATAACAGAGCTTACAACGTAAAATAGAGTTTAAAACTGATCCTTTGGGAAAAAGAGTAACACATAAACTCTCCTTTGGGGACATTTCTTCACAGCATAACATAAAGGTGAGGGAGAGATAATTTCCACATTATGCCTAGCAAAAGTAAAATTGCTTAGAAATTCAATCCCAATTTGTAACACGGTTACCAATGTGCAGCAAAACAGCATTTTGCACTATGCCCTTGAAATTCAGTTCTGTAAAATGAGCAACCAGGGATCAATTTTTAGGGCTCATCTATTTGCACATTGGGCAGGTATCAAATATAATTTGTGCATGTGCTAATTGAATACAGAGTTCCCCGTACAGTGCACCACAACTCCAATTCTAAACCATCAGCATAGCAAAGCACCAAGTTAATCATTATTTCATTATCCCCTTTGACAAGGTACAATAATTAGTGCCAGTTTTGTGCTAGATTCTGTATTGAGACTAACTTTTCCTATGATCACTTCATCTCTGCAAATTGTCTAATTTTACTTTCTCTAGTGTCTACACTGAGGCTAAACCAATGCACTGGCCTTGGGTTTTGACAAAACTTCTAAAGCCAACTGTGCCCCACAGATTGGTCACCAGGAACTCAAAGACAAATAGACTACAATGAATCTTTGTGTTACACTTGCTTCATGACCTCCAACAGGCAGGATACAATATTAAGCCACCACCTAGACCAATATATGAATATACAAACATATTATTTGTAGCTTTCCATTAGCAAGGTTGTGACAGAACACAAAAAGGCTAGTTTACTTTTAAAACCAGGCATGTTGTTTTCTGTTATCTTCCTCTCCTGATGGCTATAGAGCTTTGGTTAGGACTCAAATAGTGAAAAAATTGGTGATAAATATGTTGCCATTGAAAAATATTGTTTCCACATTTTCTGCCACAGCCTGAATTTATTCCAAAATTTCTGCATAAAAATCGAATTCTTCAAACTCTAGTCATCTATTGAAAGTAAAATTGTAAAACCGGATGACAATGATGTTGAGTCTTAAAAGACTGGGCACCCATCAACACTGGAGAAGCCGACATCTGTCTGTCTTGAGCTGAAGGTCCATGCAAAGTGACCAGGATCAACAACAAAAACTCGTTGCTTGAAACGCAAAAACAAGGCAGCTCTTGGGCATATGGGTCGCAACTGCTTCCACTGCGTCGGGCTTGCTTGCAACTGCCCTGTGAGTTCTGTTTCTCTTCTTTTGGCTCAAAAGGAGTGAACCAAAGAGGATGGAGGCAGAGGGTCTGCAGTACAGTGTCTGTTACCGTCCATTAGCTGAACAGGGATTAGAACACGTAGATCTTGTCTCTTGGTACATCATCCAGGTCTTCATCCAGGGTCAGCAAGATCTGAGGAAGAGACATATAACATTCACAAGGATGATAATACAACTGGATGGTTATAATTACCAGGAGAGATTGAATAGCAGAGGATGCCCACAGCAGCTGTCAAATCCCTCCCCATCCATCCTGTTGGTCTCCAAACGCTCCATATTTTCAGGGTGGCCATAAATCAGGGGTTTGCATCCTGGGAAGGACCGGTACTCAGGCAGCAGCCGAGGAGAGAGTTGCTCTTTCAAAGTTGATGACAGAACACTGATCTGCAGTTCAAAGTAAATTTATTATTGAAGTACATATATGTCACTATATACTACCCTGAGTTACATTTTCTTGCAGATATTCACAGTCGGTACAAAGAAATACAATAGAGTCAATGAAAGTCTGCACACAAATATTAACAACCAATGTGCAAAAGACAAACTGAAAATGTAAAAAAAAATAAGTAATATTGAGAACGCGAGTTGTAGAGTACTTGAAAGTGAGTCCATAGGTATTTTAGAGTTGAGGTGAGTGGAATTATCCATGTCGGTTCAGGAGCCTGCTGGTTGAAGAGTAATAACTCTTGCTGAACCTGGTGGGGTGGAACATGAGATGCCTCAATGGCAGCAGCATGGTCTGAGTGGTGAGGGGGGTGGGGGCGAGGAGTCCTCGACAACAAATGCTGCTTTCTTGTGGCAGCACTCCTTGTAGATGTGCTTAGTGGTGGGGAGGGATTTTCCTGTGATGGACTGCGCTGATTGAGTTGAAACATAAACTTCTTTTCTTCAGTATTTCTGCACCCCCACCCCATATGATGGTTGTTAATCCTATGTCCACTCAGCTGAACTGTAACAGTGCTGGAAACTGCAGCCTTTCTCAAAAGAACCACACACTGGAGAATTTCAGCTCACCAGAACATCCCTCCCCCTGTCCGAGCCCCACAGAGCTGGGATCGCTGAGGCAACTCCGTCACTGACCAAGTCACTGAGGACAGCTGCTGGCCATTCTTCATAGTCATACTTTATTGATCCCGGGGGAAATTGGTTTTCGTTACAGTTGCACCATAAATAATTAAATAGTAATAAAACCATAAATAGTTAAATAGTAATATGTAAATTATGACAGGAAATAAGTCCAAGACCAGCCTATTGGCTCAGGGTGTCTGACCCTCCAAGGAAGGAGTTGTAAAGTTTGATGGCCACAGGCAGGAATGACTTCCTATGACGCTCTGTGTTGCATCTCGGTGGAATGAGTCTCTGGCTGAATGTACTCCTGTGCCCACCCAGTACATTATGTAGTGGATGGGAGACATTGACCAAGATGGCATGCAACTTGGACAGCATCCTCTTTTCAGACACCACCGTCAGAGAGTCCAGTTCCATCCCCACAACATCAATGGCCTTACGAATGAGTTTGTTGATTCTGTTGGTGTCTGCTACCCTCAGCCTGCTGCCCCAGCACTCAACAGCAAACATGATAGCACTGGCCACCACAGACTCGTAGAACATCCTCAGCATGCTCCCCCATCACTGCTGGTTCTGTGACCCTCTCAACCATTGGGGGTGTTCATCTCCAACTTATGACCAGTTCAGGTAATAAACAGGGACAGGCTCTATTTACAAAGTTTGCTGTCTTTATTTAAGATTTACAGCATCTATGTTAATTTATTTATTTTTTGGTTAGTTTAAACCTCTTCTTCAACTTCTCCAAGGCCTTCAAAAGAGGTCCTTTCTTTGTTTGCTTTTTTGGACTTTCTTCAGAACAGTTAAACCATTTCAACAACCAAAAGGCATAAAACACCTTTTAATGTTGTGCGCATTTCTGCTCACTCCATTACAGGAAATATGTGGAAGCTTTGCAGAGGGTACCGAAGAGGTTCGCCAGGATGCTGCCTGGATTTCGGGTATGAGCTGTAAAGGGAGCTTGGACAAACTTGGGTCGAGTTGCTCTCTAGAGCATTTGAGGCTGAGGGGAGAACCAATAAAAGCTTATTAAAATTATGAGGCAATGATAGGGTGGACAGTCCAGTATGGAAATGTCAAATACTAGAGGCCATGCATTTAAGGTGAGAGGGGGGAAATTTAAAGTAAATGTGAGGGGGTGATGTGTTCTTAAACACACAGAGTGATGGGTGCCTGGAACAGATTGCCAGGGTAGTGGTAGAAGTAGATATGACTGTGGCATTTAAGAAGCTGTTAGACACGTGAATATGGAGGAATCTTGTTCATGTGCAGGAGGAAGAGATTTAGTCTAACTCAGCATTATGTTCAGCACAGTCTTTGTAGGCGAAGGACTTGATCCTGTGCTGTACTATGCAGAATGCTGTTGGATTGTAGAATTGTAATTTTCCTTGTAGTTTAACTTCTATATGCTTGTTTGTATTTTTATAAAATCACCTACAGTATAAATATATATATATAGTATATATGAAATTTTCACAGGTTACAGTTGCCTCTTTTTCTGAAAACTTCTTGGTTTTGGTGGCAACTTGAATCTGGCTATTTAATTGGTTGACTGTTATCAGTTGGAATCAGTGGTCTAAGATGACCAGACCACCTTTGCTCACTCTCTTCCCCTGCCTCTCCTTTCTATTCTTTGTTCTTGTAATGCTTAATATGACAATCATTCTTAACCTATGAAGAACTTTTGGATTGCAAAAGCATCAGGATTCAACAATGCCGACTGGAGAATTACCAAAATTTGACACCAAGGCACATGAAGGGGGCTTTGGGAAGATGGTTGAAAACTCAAATGGGCAGCAAGACAGCGGAGACGTTTACTTACAAGGAACGAGCCAAACAGCGCGATGGAGGATAGGAAGTGCCAAATGTCGTGATCATCAAAGAACTGGAGCAGGATGCATTCTCTGTTGTGCTCTCTGGACTCGGCAGGAGTTTTCTTGAAAACGGGAAAGGAAGCAGACGTTTACTCAGAATGTTAAACGAGCTGCTATTGTAGATATTGCAATTAAATAACAACAAAATTGGACTGTGTCCAATCCATGAACGGGAGCACGAGTAGAAGCGGTGATTTCACAGCTGAAGATTAAAAAAGGCAGCACTTTGCGACAGTTTTCAGAGTTGGACTGTGCCCAGTGAGCGGGGGTACGAGTAGAAGCAGCAATTTTACTTCGGTTCGCAGCTGAAGATTTTTTTTTTTAAAAAAGGCAACGCTTTGCGGCAGTTCTCAGAGTTGGACTGCGCCTAATCAGTGAGCGGGGACACGAGTAAAAGTGGCAATTTCATTTAGATTTGCGGTTGAAGATTAAAAGCAGCAGCACTTTGCGGCAGTTTTTGGAGTTGGACTGAGCCCAGTGAGCGGGAGGATGAGAAGAAGCGGCAATTTCACTTAGATCCGGGCTGAAGATTAAAAATGGGAGCGCTTTGCGGCAGTTTTCAGAGTCAGACGACACCCAATCAGTGAGCAGGAGCACCATAAGAAGCAGCGATTTCACTTAGG
This sequence comes from Mobula birostris, assembly GCF_030028105.1. Classification (NCBI taxonomy): domain Eukaryota; kingdom Metazoa; phylum Chordata; class Chondrichthyes; order Myliobatiformes; family Myliobatidae; genus Mobula; species Mobula birostris. The sequence continues at coordinate 1,415,475 of NC_092389.1, forward strand.
TCCACGGCTGAAGAGTTAAACAGACAGCGGGATTCATTAGAAAGGGCAAATAAAAATAAGGTGGGGCAAGTGGAAGGGCCATTATGTGAGAGGGCCAGTGTAGGAGTGGTTTTGGCTCATCAGGCTTGGGTGAGGCAAGTGTCTGGTAAGTTTCTTCTTCGTTATTCCTCATCCCTTGTCTGTAGGGGCACAGTTAGCGCAGTGAGAATGGCTCCAGGGGTTGTGTCTTGTTCTGTGTCTAAGATGAGGAACTCTGAGAAACCACCAGCCTCCCAGATAACCACATCTGTACCAGGTGTACCAAGCTCCAGCTCCTGAGAGAACGTGTATAAGGAACTGGAGCTGCAGCTCGATGACCTTCGACTCATACGGGAGAATGAGGATGTGATAGACAGGAGCTACAGGGAGGTTGTCACCCCTAGGGTGCAGGAGACAGGTGACTGGGTGATGGTCAGGAGAAAGAGGAGGCCAAGTCATTGGTTATTTTTAAGGCAGAGGTTGATAAATTTGTGATTGGTCAGGGCATGGAGGGATATGGGGAGAAGGCAGGAGACTGAAGCTGAGAGGAAAATGGATCAGCCATGATGAAATGGCAGAGCAGACTCAATGGGCCAAATGGCCTAATTCTGCTCCTATAACTTATGGTCAAAGATGTATTTATATTAAACGAGATAAAATGACCCAATGCGCTTCACAGGCAGGCTATTGATACCAAGCTAGACAGGAAGTGAAGAGTACATTGGAATTTATCAAATGCAGAGCGGGGAAGAGGTTTATCTAGGAGGCACTGTGGTTTGGAAACAAGCTCTTATCTACTGCGTGCTAAACTATTTTGCCTGGTCCCATCGACCTCATTAATGTCTTATACTACTTCAACACAACATCTGAACTTCTGTACTCAATGCTCTGATTTATGAAGGCTGATGTGCCAGGAATCATTTAGTGTGTTGCATTGGTGCTCGTGATATGGAGAGCTCAAAGGCAGATTGGATATCCACCACTAGTGCTGGCAGCTCATTCCAGTGTCATACCACCCTCAGGCTCCCTTTAAATATTTCACCTTTCACCCATGACCTCTAGTTCTAGTCTCACCCAACAACAAAGCCAACTAGCATTTACCTCATCTATATCCCTCATAGTTTTGTATACCACTATCGAATCTCCTCTCATTTTCATATGCTCAAGGTGGGAAAAAAAGTCCTAACCTATTCATTCTTTCCCTATTACTCAGGTGCTCAAGTCCCAGCAACATCCTTATAAATTTTCTCTGCACTCTTTCAAGCATGTTGATCTCTCTCCTGTAGGTTGGTGAGCAGAATTGCACGCAATGCTTCAAATTTAGCCTCACCAACATCTTATACAACTTCAACATGACATCACAACTCCTGCACTCAATATTCTGTGTATTGTATTGATGCTCATGATACGGAGGGCCCAAAGACCCATGTTCAATTTGCAAGAGTAACCTTTAACTTCGAACCTCCTGTCACTTTAATTTCCCATCCAATTCTCACAACGACCTTATATAACCACGTAACCATATAACAATTACAGCACGGAAACAGGCCATCTCGGCCCTTCTAGTTCGTGCCGAACTCTTCTCTCACCTAGTCCCACCGACCTGCACTCAGCCCATAACCCTCCATTCCTTTCCTGTCCATATAGCTATCCAATTTAACTTTAAATGACAACATCGAACCTGCCTCAACCACTTCTGCTGGAAGCTCGTTCCACACAGCTACCACTCTCTGAGTAAAGAAGATCCCCCTCATGTTACCCCTAAACTTTTGCCCTTTAACTCTCAACTCATGTCCTTTTGTTTGAATCTCTCCCACTCTCAATGGAAAAAGCCTATCCACGTCAACTCCATCTATCCCCATCATAATTTTAAACACCTCTATCAAGTCCCCCCTCAACCTTCTACACTCCAAAGAATAAAGACCTAACTTGTTCAACCTTTCTCTGTAACTTAGGTGATGAAACCCAGGCAATATTCTAGTAAATCTTCTCTGTACTCTCTCTATTTGGTTGACATCTTTCCTATAATTCAGTGACCAGAACAGTACACAATACTCCAAATTTGGCCTCACCAATGCCTTGTACAATTTCAACATTACATCCCAACTCCTATACCCAATGCTCTGATTTATAAAGGCCAGCATACCAAAAGCTTTCTTCACCACCCTATCCACATGAGATTCCACCATCAGGAAACTATGTACCATTATTCCTAGATCCCCTCTGTTCTTCAATGCCCTACCATTTACCATGTATGTCCTATTTTGATTAGTCCTACCAAAATGTAGCACCTCACAGTTATCAGCATTAAACTCCATCTGCCGTCTTTCAGCCCACTCTTCTAACCAGACTAAATGTCTCTGCAAGCTTTGAAAACCTACTTCATTATCCACAACTCCACCTATCTTAGTATCATCTGCATACTTACTCATCCAATTTACCACCCCATCATCCAGATCATTAATATATATGACAAACAATATTGGACCCAGTACAGATCCCTGAGGCACACCACTAGTCACCGGCCTCCAATCTGACACACAGTTATCCACCACTACTCTCTGGCGTCTCCCATCCAGCCACTGCTGAATCCATTTTACTACTTCGATATTAATGCCTAACGATTGAACCTTCCTAACTAACCTTCCGTGTGGAATCTTGTCAAAGGCCTTACTGAAGTCCATATAGACAACATGCACCACTTTACCCTCGTCAACTTTCCTAGTAACCTCATCAAAAAATTCAATAAGATTTGTCAAACATGACCTTCCACGCACAAATCCATGTTGACTGTTCCTAATCAGACCCTGTCTATCCAGATAATTATATATACCATCCCTAAGAATACTTTCCATCAATTTATCCACCACTGACATAAAACTCACAGACCAACAATTGCTAGGATGAGAGGTGACCTGATAGAGGTGTATAAGATAATAAGAGGCATTGATCGTGTGGATAGTCAGAGGCTTTTTCCCGGGGCTGAAATGGCTGCCACAAGAGGGCACAGTTTTAAGGTGCTTGGAAGTAGGTACAGAGGAGATGTCAGGGGTAAGTTTTTTTTTTAAATGCAGAGAGTGGTGAGTGCGTGGAATGGGCTGCCAGCAACGGTGGTGGAGGTGGATACGATAGGATCTTTTAAGAGACTCCTGGATAGGTACATGGATCTTAGAAAAAAAAGAGGGCTATGGGTAACTCTAGGTAATTTCTAAAGTAAGTACATGTTTGGCACAGCTTTGTGGGCCAAAGGGCCTGTATTGTGCTGTAGGTTTTCTGTGTTTCTATGTTCTAATTCGATGGGTCAGGTGATCTCTGGCTAAAGGAAGGTTGTGGCGTTAACAGGATCGACATAGGTGGAAGAAGAAACCATTTCAGGGTGCTATTGAATAAGTGGCAGACTGAATCTCAGTCCACTGGTTTGATAACAATGGTCTTACCTGCCACGTGCTGAGACCTTGAAAGAAGAAAAAGAGAGCAAAACCCCAGACCACAGCTGTGCAGATAATGCAGATCAGTGGAATCGGTCTGATCTGCTCACCACTCCTCAACTGGGGGCACAAACAGCAAACAGTCATTAAATCACACCAAAATCCTGCCTCCCCTCCCCTTCATTGACTGTCCACACACAATGCCTCACTAACAAAGCAGAATCTGATTTAGCCCTGACATACATTGTGGAATCTGTTATTTTGGGGCAACAGCACAGAGCAATACACAAAACATTCTCGAAGTTACGATACATATACACAAAGATAAATAACTGAGCAGTGCAAAAGGAGTTGGATGAAGAACAGGTGGTGAATGGAGACTTCTGTGGAGCATAACCCTTTGGAACAGATTCCTGGGGCTGAATGGCTTCTTTCTGAGCTCTCAGAAGTTAATAGAGTGTTTATAAAGAGTTGTACTCTTACCTTCATGATGATGTAAAAAGCAAAATACAGCAGCAAGTTGCAGATCCCAATTGCCAGCAGATAAGAGGCAAAATCTTTGGGTCTCAGAATAAGCCCATACGCAGCTCTGAAAAACAACAGGCAGATCAATTTAGCTCGTACTGCATTAAACTAGGAGGGGCAACTCAAAACACAACCTGTTGAACAACAGTCTCCCCAAGGTTTGCACAGTGTTCTCACACAATTACATTGATGTTTGCCGTCCAGAGCCCAGAAAACTAATTATAAACCATGATCCAGGGAGAATATAGCCCAGGTTTTCTGCATTTTGGATGTGAATTGTTTCCTCCCCGCAGTCTTATGTTTATTTTTGTATTCTGTATTTTTCGCCTGATCTTTCTCGTTTTTTTGTGTGCAGGGGAAGGGGATTTGGGGGTTGATGATCTTTTCTTTCTTGGTTTCGTGGCTATCTGGAGAAGAAGGATTTCAGAGTTGTATACCTTGATAATAAATTAACTTTTGAACCTTTGATAAATAAAACAAATCTTCATCTTTATATCAATTACTTAAAGGGGACCTCCCTGGGTCAGATTCATATCAGCTGGCAGGTTATGGCTCAGAGAGCTCTGCTCTGAGCTGTACACCTGTAGGCCATCAATGTAATTTACAGAAGAGGTATCACTTGACAACACTGTACCCAGAGTGTGATGTTTAGGCACGCCCACATTCTTCTGCATTATGCTCCACACCCAGAAGAGAAACAGAACCATCACACACACTGCAAGTTTGTGATTTACAGTTAAGTTTTAAAAAACTTTCTTAAGGAATTAAATCACAACCGTAGCAACCTGATGCTGCCTAATCTAATTTCCAGGCACCTGACCCAACCAGGTACTCAACGAATATCATGATATCTTCAGTCTCTGTCCCCCCCCACCCCCAAAAGGAATGGGCTAGACGGTCTGAGAGCTGCAAGATGACAGGAGGGACAGACATGTACTGGTAGAGGTGGAGCTGTCAAGTACTCACAATGACCAATTCACAATGTTCCCCATGATCAGCAACACCATTCGATCCTGAGAGCAGAAAGCAGAGGACTTTAATAGAACATGTCCAAAAGAAGCCGACATGACTGCCACAAGTCAGTGAATCAGAGCACACAACATTATCGTGAATCATGATCATATTTAGTGTTTATTTGCTTCCACACAATCACAACACTGGACATGGCTGGGAGAGAGTTGGGGGTCATTCTAGTTATGAAATTATGGATTGACTAAAATGAGAACCAGTCTTCAGAAATAAAACCTTACTGTACACAATTTAACTTTGAACTGATGTTTTGTGGTGGTTAGTGAAACCAATTACTGGGTGTGGGACATCTCTGTCTACACAAGGGAAGACAATAGCTGAATGCTCCTGCTATTAGCACATTGTTAAATGTGTATCCCCGCCACTCAATACACAATTCAGTCACCTGTTCTGTCAATTAACATTCTAGTTAGTTGTAAATTCATGTGGAACTTGAACAAATGGGGAGTCTGAAGGGAGTAGGTGAAGGGTCTCAACCTGAAACGTCAACTGTTCATTCATTTCCATAGATGCTGCCTGACCTGCTGAGTTCCTCCAGCATTTTGTGTGTGCGAGAGTGAGTGTGAGAGCGAGGGTCAGTAAAACAGATTATATTTTGCATGCTTGGCTTTAGGAACAAACACCAATATTGAAAATTCAAAGGGATTCTGCTAATTGGGATGTGCTGCCATTGTAAATATGTTATTCTGTAAATATTCCAAATGACTATATTCCAAATGTTAAAATATAGCAGGTGAAACTGTAGTTAATTATTTAATATGTTTGTGTTGAAACATCATGTCAGGAAAGTTACCACACACTGGCTAAAAGAGGGCTCAGGTTGGGAGTCAGAGGTGTAGAAATGATAGAATCAGAGGGACAGACCAGGAATTAAAAACCATGGGGAAATACTTGAAGAACACTACCAATGTCAGAACTCGGCAGTAGTGTAGCAGTTAGTGTAATGCTTTACAGTGCCAGCAATCTGGATCAGGGTTCAATTCCTGCCGTTGTCTGTAAGGAGTTCTCCCTGTAGGTTTTCCCAGCATGCTCTGGTTACCTCCCACATTCCAAAAGATGTGCAGGTTAGGGTTAATGAGTTGTGGGCCCGCTATGTTGGTGTCAGAAGCATGGCAACACTTGCGGACTGTTCCCAGCACTTCCTCGGCCTGTGTGTTGTTCATTGACGCAAACAACGCATTTCACCGGATGTTTCAATGTACATGTGACAAATAAACCTAATCTTTAAAAAAAATGTCTTGGCTGTAGACTGTGAAGCAACAAAGGAGCACTTACTATGTAGGCAGGACCACTGCACTGTCTGACATGGTCAGTATAAATTACATGAATTATCCTTCTGAATATTCCTGCATCTGCAAAAGAAAAGATGCACCATTTAAAATGCTCTCCGATGCCAGAAGCTGGGGAGAATCAGTTCATGGCAGGACTTCATCATTGCTGGGAGTTGGGGCTAACAGACTGTGTTGGATAGGGTGGGGGATAGTTACAGCCATTGTTGACCTGCTGTTTAGGCATTAGAAGAGTTGAGAGACATAGAGGCAATAGATTCTGTGCCCATCTCCCAGCAAAAAAATCCATTTCAACTCACTGCCATCTCTTTTGGCTCCACACACAAATGACCACACTGATCTTCAAATGGGCCAATTTTGTCCCTTGCTATCAGATAGTAGGCAAGAGGATGGGAATGAGAGTGATAGGGCTGAGGATGGGGCAGTTGGTATACAAGTCGATGCAGTGTGCAGTGAGACTCTCAGAAAGGGCAGACAGAAAATCAGCAAAATGCAGCTGGTGAGGACACTCTCGATGGAGCTCCTGTAAAGACTGCTTAGAATGGGGGCGGGGGGGGGGGAGGAGAGGAGCCTCACTTGCCTCAACCTCCTCAGGAAGTGGAGATGCTGCTGTACTTTCTTGACTAAGGAAGTGGTGTTGAGGGACCAGGTGAGATTGTCCATTATGTGCACTCCAAGAAACTTGGTGCTCCTAACTCTCTCCATGAAAGAGCTGTTTGTGTGCAGTGAGGAACCACCAAGTCTACAGGTTATAGCTGCCACAAATACATAAATATCCTGAACAAAACTGAGGAAGGACAATGCCTGCAATGGGCTCCCACTCCCAAGCCAGGGAAAGACTAATTCAACAGTGCTGTCATTTGGAATGTGAACGGTGCATTAGAAATGCAATCCCTTCTTCACAGCCGTGGCTGCTGTGAGATGGAGGTCCAAGGTGTACAGCTTTGGAAGCAAGCCCAAGACGTTAGTCAAGAACACCAAATAAGCAGGGAGATGGAACTGCCGCAGAGAACTTACCCAGTTTCCAGCGGCCCACGTAATAGAGCTGGATACTGAGCAGAAGCGTTGAAAGGATGTGAATAAAGGAGAAAACAGCCCAGAATACAATGTAATCCTTTCCAAAGACCTGGAGAGAAAGGAGGACAAAAAAAAAAAAAATCGGGATCATAAACACAAGAGATTCTGCAGATGCTGGAAATTCAGAGTAACACACACAAAATGCTAGAGGAACTCAACAGGTCAGGCAGCATCTACGGAGGGGAATAAACAGCCAATGTTTCAGGCCAAGACTTCATCAATCCTGTTGTCATCTGTTTATTCCTCTCCATAGATGCTGACTTACTTGGTAAGTTCTTTCAGCACTGGTCAGAGGACATTTATTTTTACTTAGGCATATGGAACGGTGACAGGCCCTTCTGGCCTAACAAGCCGCGCCACCCAATTACCCCATGTGACCAATTAACCTACTAACCCACATGTCTTTGGACTGTGGGAGGAAACCCACGCGGTCATGGGGAGAACATACAAACTCCTTACAGGCAGCGGTGGGATTTGAACCCAGGTCATTGGTGCTGTAATTTCTTGCACTATTGTCATTATGTTTATCTTGTTACTTATTTTTGTGGAAGTTACTTATGTGTTAATTTAGGTTTATGCTAACTTGTCTTGCCCTTATAATTATCTGCAAAAAGCTGAATTTCATGGCATTTATACCCTATGTAACTATGACAATAAATTGAACTTCATTCTCATGACATTACAGCCGTTATGAACAAGTTTGTTTCCTTTAACCAGAAGAGTATTTCAAAGAGAAGCTGAACTCACCACTCCCAATACGGAGATGAATATGACCAAGGCAAGGCTGGCGTAGGCAGAGTAGGCACTGGCATTAATGTCTGGGTGGCGCTTCTGGTAGAGTTTCAGCATACAGAGGCCAGCTATCATGTACATGAACGACGTGTCTGTGCACCAAACAGAACGAGGCATCAGAACGGGGACAAGGTTCCTCCATCAATACTTAAAATGAGCCTGTACAATGGCCATTGTCAGAACCAAACTGACACTGAATTGGGAACAATCAAAAATTCCTCTGGTTCTGATGCAGGGTCATGACCCAGAACATCAACCATCCCATTGCCTCCACAGATGTTACCTGACCTGCTGAGCTCCCCCAGGTTCCAGCATCTGTAGTCACTTTTGTCCTCAAAAAACCCTCTGAGTGCAGGGGACAGTAAGGAACAACCCGATTATTGGAATTATTTTTCTATAGAAGTTCAGTGATTATGCTAGAAGTGGGAAATCAACTCCAATTTCACTGGGAGGTTGAATCTGACTTCTCCCCAGTTACTGAAAAGTGAAAGACTGCAGATGTTATAAATCTGAAAGAAAAAGAATGCTGGAGATGGTCAGCATCTGTGGAGTTAGCTCTTCAGGTTGTATGAGCAACTGTATAATTGGTTTGGTCTAAAGGAGTTAAAACAGGGATAGATCAACTACTAAGTAGTTTGTCACTGGTGTGAAAACTATTTCTGCTTTGAGACCATCTTTGGATTTTGATCCCTACATGCACACACCATTTATTTTGGAGATACAGCACGGTAACAGGCCTCAGGCCTTTCTGGCCCAACGAACCCACGCTACCCAATTACACCCATGTAACCAATTAAGCTGCTACAGCACAAGACATAGGAACAGAATCAGGCCATTTGGCTCATTAAGTCGGCTCCATAAGATGCAACGTATGTCGTATGACTAACCAGTACATCTTTGGACTGTGGGAGGAAACCAGAGCACCCAAAGGAAACCCACATGGTCACGGGGAGAGCGCACAGTACAAACGCCTTACAGACAGTGGCAGGAATTGACCTGTGAAGTGTTGTGCTACCGTGCCGCCCGAAATAATAAAACATTTGTTGTCTAAATGGCAAGGCATTATTTCTTGTGGACCTGAGGAGGTTTGAGAGCAGTCAGATTGATTCTTCATACTCCTACTGAAGCCTCCTTGCTGTCTTTTCTCTCTCAGTGACTCCCTCCAATGTGTTCTGCTCTTAAAGCACCTTGAGATTACCACTGATCCAGAATAATGTTTATGTGACTGGAGCAAACAATTAACGACTGGAGGGAGCCAGTGGGTCAAGCAGCTGTTCTGATGTGGTGTCTCAATCTGAAATGTCAACTATTCCTTTGCTTCTAAACATTCAGCCTGACCATCAGGCTCCTGAACCAGTGTGGATAACTTCACTCACCTATGGGCTCACTTACAATGACTCTACAACTCATGTTCTCACTGTTATTCTTTATTTGTAGTTGCACAGTTTGCCTTCTTTTGCACATCAATTGTTTGTCAATATTTTTGTGTGCAATTTTTCATTGATTCCATTGTATTTCTTTATGAATGCCTGCAAGTGAATCTCAGGGTTGTATATAGTGACATATACATAAATTTACTTTGAACTTTGACCCAGTGAGTTCCCCAGCAGCAGGTTTGTTTTATTTCTGCATCTCGTGCTGTTGAACTGCTCGACATTTTTGCAGTTTGAATAGGCTTCAACTATGGAATGGCCTGAGCCCAATCCCAGATCCTAGACCCATTGATCATTGTCCTTGGATGTGACAAGTAGACTCACCAAACTGGAAATTGGTGTAGTTCGGGCACACATGGTAACAGGCACTGAGGAGACCTTCCATCATGAGCGCAGTTCCCATTGCGTAAAATAATCCAAAGTGCTTCGGAATTCCACACTCCTACAAGGGCAGAGGGATAAAATACTGATTGAAATGTAATAAACTGCTGCCACTGACTACTTGACTCTGAATGACTAATACCTGTTGCCCCCAAGATCAGGTTCAATCCCACATTGTCCAATTTCCCATGGCATTGTTGTTGTTCCTCCATTGACTCTAAGGGTTAACTCTATAACCCTTGGAGATCTGTGTATCTCAGAGGTATCTGCACTTGAGCAATTCTGGTCCCTTCACTAGCCCTGAAATGAATCAGTGCTCAAACATTCTCTATTTCCCTTCCAACCCGCTCCTGCATTTCAATATTTCATTTGGAATTTGAAAAGATTTGGTCTGTCACCAAACACACTTGCAAATTTCTACAGATGTACCATGGGGAGCATTCTAACTGCTACATCACTGTCTAGTACAGAGGGGCCGCTGCACAGGATTGGAAAAAGCTGCAGAAAGTTGTAAACTCAGCCAGCTCCATCATGGGCACCAGCCTCCCCTTCACTGAGGGCCTCTTCAAAAGGCAATGCATCTAAAAGACAGCATCCATCATTAAAGAGCCCCACCACTCTTCTCATTGCCACCATTAGGGAGGAGGTACAGGAACCTGAAGACCCACAGTCAATGTTTTAGGAACAGCTTCTTCCTCTCCACCATCAGATTTCTAAATGGATAATGAACCAACCCATGAACACTACCTCACTATTTCTGCTCTTCTTTTGCACTACTTACCTGCAGAACCTCAGCCTTGGGCTGCCTACTGGTTTAATACTCCACAACACACTCTTTATCGCCTCAAAGCTCAATGGAAGTTAAGATCAAAACATCACCATTTGTCACCAGCAATTTTATAAGCACTCAGCAGGTCAGGCAGCAGCTATGGAGGAGAATAAACAGTTGACATTTCGGGCCAAGCTCCAGCATCAGGATGCTTGGCCTGAGGCATCAACTGTTTACTCTTTTCCACAGATGCTGCCTGACCTACTGAGTTCCTCCAGCATTTTGTGCATGTTGTGCAAGATTTGCAGCATCTGCAGATTCTCTTGTGTTTCGAACCACTCTCCCTCTATCACAGATGGCAGATGCTTGCACCAGCTCTGGTGTTTGCTTAATCCCTTCTTTACTGTTGTAATTGTTTTTTTTCTCCTCCTCATTGAAAACTATCGAATGGTGAAAGGCCTTGATAGAGTGCATGTGGGGAAGATGTTCCCTATGGTGGGAGAGTCTAAGACCAGAGGACACAGCCTCAGAATGAATGGGCGTCCTTTTAGAATGGAGATGAGGAATTTATTTAGCCGGAGAGTGGTGAATCTGTGGAATTCTTGGCCACAGGCAGCTGTGGAGGCCAAATCTTTATGTATATTTAAGGCAGAGGTTGGTAGATTCTTGATCGGTCAGGGCATGAAGGGATATGGGGGTGTGTGGGAAGCAAGAGATTGAGGCTAAGAGGAAACTGGATCAGCCATGATGAAATGGCAGAGCAGATTCAATGGGCTAAATGGCCTAATCTGCTCCTATATCTTATGGTCTTATAGCCTCTTGTCCTTTCCTAGTTCCTGCACTTGCTTAAAACCTCTTTCTTGTTCAAGTTCCAATTGACGTTAAGCTCACAGCCATTATTTATGAGGAGGCAGACTGAAGTCCAATCCAGTACACAACAGAGCAATCTCAAGTGTTCTAATTTCCTCTGTTCATTCCCTTGCGATTCCTTCTCACTGCCAGAGGAAGCGGTAGTGGTAGGTACAATGTTGAGGAGACATTTGGACAGGGACATGGACGGTAAGAGAAATGGGACAAATGCAAGCAAATGGGGCTAGCTCATCAAGATATCTTGGTTGGCATGGACCAGTTGGGTTAAAGGGTCTGTTCCATGCTGTATGACTCAATGATATATGCATAAACTCCCCTTCAAGTCTTTTTGCCATTTACCAAAACTGAGGTGTAATATACATTCAGTGGCCAGCAAGTAGCCCACCCAGTTCAAGGTTCGACACGTTTTGCATTCAGAGATGCTCTTCTGCACACCACTGTTGTAACACGTGGTTATTTGAGTTAATGTCACCTTGAACCAGTCTGGTCATTCTCCTCTGACCTCTCTCATTAATAAGGCATTTTCATCCACAGATCTGCCGCTCACTGGATGTTTTTTTTGTATCATTCTCTGTAAACTCTAGAGAATGTTGTGCGGGAAAATCCCAGGAGATCTGCAGTTTCTGAGATACTGAAACAACCTCGTCTGGCACCAACAATCATTCCACAGTCAAAGTCACTGAGATCGCATTTCTTCTCTATTCTGACATTTGGTCTGAACAGCAACTGAACCTCTTGACCATGTCTGCATGCTTTTATGCATTGAGTTGCTGCCACATGATTGGCTGATTAGATATTTGCATTAACAAACAAGTGTACAGGTGTACCTAATAAAGTGGCCACTCAGCATACAGTGGATAATTAAACTACCAGCATATCACTGAGGTGTGGGATCAAACTGGAGTACCCAGGGGTTCACAGGGATAACAAGCACACAGACCTGTGACCAGGATCAAACCCACATCACCCAGAGCATTAAGTGGGACAGCACGGTAGCATAGCATTTAGCCCCAGCAACCCAGATTCGACTCCCACTGCTGTCTGTAAGGAGTTTGCATGCTCTCCCCAGGAAAGTGTGGGTTTCCTCTGGGTGCTCCAGTTTCCTCCCACATTCCAGAGATGTACGGGTTAGTAGGTTAATTGGTCACGTGGGTGTAATTGGCTGGAGTGGGCTCACTGGCCCAGAAGGACCTGTCACCATGCTGTATCTCTAAATAAAAATAAAATAAATAAATTGAAAGAACTCAGATGTGTCTTAGGTACTATGCCAATACATTTTTAACACCAAATCCCAATGGCTTCACCTCATCTTTTTATCCCCATAATGTACACAGGTACATTTTCATTTATGCAAAGCCGTTACAAACATCGTTTGATGATAATGTGGCACAGCACAATTTCATTAATTGAAAGGTGGTTGAACACAGCCTTGTGGTTCTCCAACACCAACATCATCCCAAAACTGTTCGTTTACTGCAGCCCTGTTAAAGATCAATCAGTAACGAAACACACAGAAAAGAGTTGGCTGGATTTGTACCAGAGCATAGACGTCATTCCGCATCAGGGCTCGTTTGTGCAGAATCTCACGTTGCAGGACAATCAGCAGGAAAAGCAGTCCCAGCATCAGGTATCCAAGGTTACTCAGGATGTTGTTAAATGCACTGTTGGTGGAAGAGGAGATTATCAACTCCAATTGGGCAAGCAGGAGAAAATGATGAACCAACAGAATGTATGTGGATAATTTCCACACTACAGTTTCACATACGCACCACGAACAATGGACGGTACAAGCCCAGCTAAAAGGCCTGCTACCTTTCTGCTCCAGCAGCCTGGGTTCAATTTCACCCTCCAGCGCTGTCTGGGTAGTTTGTCCCTTCTCCTAAAAGGGCATCACAGTTAGTACAGCCCCGGTGCCTCAGGTTCAATTCCTGTTGCAGTCTGTAAGGTGTTTGCACGTTCTCACCGTGACCGTGTGCATTTCTACATATGGGTTAGTAGGGTAATAGGTCACAGCAGTGTGATTGGACGACATGGGCACCCTGGGCCAGAAGGCACGGCTACCGTGCTGTATCTCTAAATTTAAAAAAAAATGCAGGGTTTTTTCTGGGTTTTGTGTTCCCCTAAAGGTATGCATGGTGTCATAACTGGGACAGGGGATGGGGGTGAGAGTTGTGAGGTGTAGGGGGGATAAGCTCCCACTACCTATTAAATGCTCCCAATGGCATGCATCTCAGATAGCTTCTGACACCGAAGTCCAGCTCCTGGCCTTCATGTGTGGCTTAGCTACTAAGCCCGGTGGAACAGTTTCTACTGATAGGAGATGGGACAAAGGCAGGTTACTGGTGCCTTAAAACCAGCCACTTTGGGCAGATGGGACTTACCAGCTGTGTTGGCAGTTCATCTAGAAGGGAAACCCTGATCTCAAACCTCCTCTGCCTTGCAGCTGTACCCACTCATAGGGAAGGCTTCAGGAGGAAATCTGGAGCTGGAGTTCCCAAGACAGTCCTGCGTTGAGTTCAACACTGACTGGCAACTCCTGCTATGCTGCTGGTGCCAAAGTACATCCGTCTCTGCCGTTCCTTTGGGTTCATCGGCTGCGTGAAGAGGTACTGCCCTGGCTCATGTATCACATAGATAGCTAGGATGCAACATCCACGGTTGACCCTGACCAATGGAGGGTCTCAACAGACGAGCAGTAGAATCTGGGTAGAACTGAATGAAACTTGGGGAGAATAAAATGGGGGTTAGTGTAACTGGGCGGCTGATGGCTGGCACAGACCCAGTTGGACAAAGGGCCTGATTCCACACCCATATGACTCCATAACAGCAGTTAAACTGGAAATTCCATCAACTCCAAATTCATATACCATGCTTGGACACGTACCCAAGCAAACTACAGTGGTTTCGTCAGGTGATGCACTACCACTTTAATAAGGGTCCTCTGCTTTGGGTGCTAACTGCTGACCTGGATCCCCTTTGCCACATCCCACTTGTGAACATTATTGCCGGAGTAAACTCCTCCACCATACTGGGGTTCAGGTAACTGTGTGGAGTCATGAATGGGACATTATATTGGATCTGTTCTTGACCCAAGAATTTAACTATCCAAGTTCAAAAACTTCAAAGTGAATTTATTATCAAAGAACATGTGTGTCACAAATGTGTGGGATCAATTTTCTTGCAGGCATCCACAGTAGATCAGAGAAACACAACAGAATCAATGAAAAACTACACACAAAGACTGACAAACAACCAATTTGCAAAAAAAAAAAAGGCAAACTGTGCAATGAATAATACTGAGAACATGAAAGCAAGTCAATAGGCTATGGAATCAGTTCTGTGGTGAGGTGAGTGAAGTTATCCATGTTGGTTGAGGAGCCTGATGGTTATAGGGTAATAACTGTCCCTGAACCTGGTGGTTTATACATTCATGGTTTAAAACCAGAGAGCCCGAGTTTAAGGCGAGGAGTAAGCAGCTTCCAGGGTTTGCAAGGGTACTTGGTGTTTAGAGTGTACTGCTGGATAAGATGGTGGAGATGGACACTGAACATGACCTAGATGTTCATTTGGATCACCAACATACATGCTAGGAAGCAGGATTAGTAGAAATGGGTACTTGATGGTCAGCATGGACTTCTAACGTGCTCATCTTTTGACGACCACTATAACCAGCAATGAACTCTGAAATGGAAGTGTTCTTGTATTCCCTTGGAAAAACTTACTTCTCATGTTAAACCTGGGCTCTGTTCGATAGTGATAGAGAATTATTTTTCTTGTAGTTTTACATAATCACCTATATACAGTACTTTGTAAGTCTTAGGCACATGTAAAAAAAAATTTATAAAGCCAATGTGCTTTCAAAAATAAAAATGAAATTTCTAAATATCCAAGAATTTACTATAAAGAGCAGTAAACAGCAAATCAAATCAATATTTGTTGTGACTGCCCTTTACCTTTGAAACTGCCTCAATTCTCTAAGGTTCACTGTCATGCAGGTTAATAAGAAAATCAGTTGGCAGGTTGTTCCAAGCATCCTGGAGAACTTGCCACAGTTCTGCAGAAGCTGGCTGCCTCACTTGCTTCTGTCTCTCCAGGTAATCCCAGACAGCCTGGTGATGTTGAGATCAGGGCTCTGTGGAGGCTGTGCCATCTATTGCAGAAATCCTTGTTCTTTTCACTGAAGGTAGTTCTTTGGCCTTGGCCCTGTGTTTGGGATCATTGTCCTGCTGCAGAATGAAGTTGGGACAGATCAGATGTCTCCCTGATGGTATTGTGTGATGGATGAGAGGATTGAGGATTCCATTAATTCTGACCAGATCACCAACTCTATTTAGAGAAATGCAGCCCCAAACCTGCAGGGAACCTCCTCCGTTCTTCACTGTTGGCTGCAGACACTCATCCACGTAGTCCTCTCCAGCTCTTCTGAGGGCAAACTGCCTCCTGTTTGAGCCAAACATTTACACTCTTCAGTCCAGAGCACCTGCTGCCATTCTTCAGCACCCCAGTCCTTTGTTTTTGTGCGTACGTGAGTCTCTTGGCTTTGTTTCCACTTCAGGGAAATGGCTTTTTGGCAGCAACTCTTCCATGAAGACTACTTCTGACAAGACTTCTCCGGACTGAAGAGGGGTGTACTTGGGTTCCAGTGGTTTCTGTGAGTTCAGAGCTGATAGCAGTGCTGTACTGCTTCCGATTGAGGAGGGACGTCAGTTTCATGTATCTCTCGTCTGCTGCACTACATTTCCGTGGCTGACCACTGCATTTCTGGTCCTCAACCTTGACAGTTTCTTTGTGCTTCTTCAAAAGAGCTTGGACAGCACATCTTGAGGCTCCTAACAACACACTCAAAATGCTGGAGGAACTCAACAGGCCAGGCAGCATCTATGAACAAGAGTGCAGCAGATGTTTCGGGCCGAGACCCTTCAGCAAGATGAGGTGTCAGAGCTAGAAGGTGGAGGGGAGGAGAGGAAGAAACACAATGTGATAGGGGAAACTGGGAGATGAGGAGGGGTGAAGTAAAGAGCTGCGAAGTTGATTACATAGAACACAGTACAGCACAGTACAGGCCCTTCAGCCCACAATGTTGTGCTGACCCTCAAACCCTGCCTCCCATATAAACCCCCACCTTAAATTCCTCCATATACCTGTCTAGTAGTCTCTTAAATTTCACTAGTGTATCTGCCTCCACCACTTGATTGGTGAAAGGGGATGGGGAATAGAGAAGGAGGAGCCATTACTGGAAGTTTGAGAAATTGATGTTCATGCCATCAGGTAGGAGGCTACCCAGACGGAATATAAGGTGTTGCTCCTCCACCCTGAATATGACCTCATTATGACAGTAGAGGAGGCCATGGACTGGCATATTGGGATGGGAATGGGAGGTGGAATTAAAACAGATGGCCACTGGGAGATCCCGCTTTTTTTAGTAGATGGAACGTAGGTGCTCAGCGAAGTGGTCTCCCAGTCTATGTCAGGTCTCACTGATGTACAAGAGACCACACCAGGAACCCCATCCTCACCACATTCTACAGAGGATGTATTGAGAGCATCCTGAGCAGCTGCATCACTGCCTGGTTCGGGAATTGCACTGTCTCGGATCGCAAGACCCTGCAGCGGATAGTGAGGTCAGCTGAGAAGATCATCGGGGTCTCTCTTCCCGCCATCACAGACATTTACACCACACGCTGCACCCGCAAAGCTAACAGTATTGTGAAGGACTCCACGCACCCCTCACACAAACTCTTCTCCCTCCTGCCATCTGGCAAAAGGTACCAAAGCATTCGGGCTCTCACGACCAGACTGTGCAACAGTTTCTTCCCCCAAGTCATCAGACTCCTCAATACCCAGAGTCTAGACTGACATCTACATCATTTATTATTATATTGTAATTTGTCCTCTACTGTGCCTATTGTCTTGTTTATTAATTATTGTACTGTCCTGCACTGTTTTGTGCACTTTATGTAGCCCTGTGCAGGTCTGTAGTCTAGTGAAGTTTTTATGTTGTTTTACATAGTCTAGTGTAGCCTTGTGCTGTCTCACATAGTCTGGTGTAGTTTTGTGTTGTTTGATGTAGCACCATGGTCCTGGAGGAACATTGTTTTGTTTTTACTGTGTACTATACCAGCAGCTTACAGTCAAAGTGACAATAAACTTGACTTGACACCGTATATGACCCCAACAGACTCACAGGTGAAGTGTCGCCTCACCTGGAAGGACTGTCTGGGGCCCTGAATGCTAGTGAGGGAAGAGGTGTAGGGGTAGGTGTAGCATTTGTTCCGCTTGCAAGGATAAGTGCCAGGAGGAGGATCAGTGGGAAGGGATGAATGGAAAAGGGAGTTGCGTAAGGGGCGATCCCTGCAGAAAGCAGAAGGTTTGTGGGAGGGAAAGATGTGCTCGGTGGTGAGATCCTGTTGGAGATGGCGGACGTTACGGAAAATTATTTGCTGGACATGGAGGCTGTTGGGGTGGTAGGTGAGGATAAAAGGAACCCTATCCTGGGTGGGGTGGCAGGAGGATAGAGTGAGGGCAGACGTGCATGAAATGGAAGAGTTGCGATTGAGGGTAGCGTTGATGGTGGAGGAGGAGAAGCCCTTTTCTTTGAAGGAGGAGGACATCTCTTTCACTCTAGAACGAAAAGCCTCATCCTGAGAGCCGATGCAGCAGAGATGGAGTAATTGAGAGAAGGGGGATGGCATTTTTATAAGTAACTGTTACATCTTTCTACCAGACGTAGATTGGACGACTGCTTTATGCACCGTCTGCAAAAAAAAGTGGGGTCTCTCAATGGCCACCCATTTTAATTCCACTTCCCGTTCCCATTCCGACAAGTCCATCCATGGTGTCCTTTATTGTCGCGATGAGGCTACACTCAGGTTGGAGGAAAAACACCTTATGTTCCATCTGGGTAGCCTCCAACCTGATGGCATGAACATCAATTTCTCGAATGTCCAGTAATGCCCCCCCCCTTTCTCTATTCCCCATCCCCTTTTCCCTCTGTCACTTTATCTCCTTGCCTGTCCATGATCTCCCTCTGGTGCTTCCCCTCCCCCTTTTCTTTCTTGCATGGCCTTCTGTCCTCTCCTATCAGATGCCCCTTGCTCCAGCCCTGTATCTCTTTGACCAATCAACTCCCCAGTTCTTTACTTCACCCTCTCGCTTCAGGTTTTACCTATCACCTTGTGTTTCTCTCTCCCCTCTGACTCTGACCTCTCATGTTTTTCTCTAGTCTCACTGAAGGGTCTCAGCCCAAAACGTCAACTGTACTCTTTTCCATAAATGCTGCCTGGCCTGCTGAGCTCCTCCAGCATTTTGTGTGTGTTACCTGGATTTCCAGCATTTGCAGATTATCCCTTTGATCTTGAAACGAAACTCCTGTCTGCCATGAAATTTCTGCTTGGGAGAGACCTTGCTAATGCAGGGTGACCACCTTGTGTCTTGTTGCTCTGCTCACTTTTGCCATGGTGTAAGAATTGATGATTTGAAGACCCTTCGTCACACCTTCACCTTTTTAGTTTGGTTGTCCTTTGTGCAGTTTGATTCCTTCTCCACCCATTTCTGTTTAGTTCATTCAACTCATTATGTCATTGACCATTCGCCTCCTGCTTGTTATCTCTGTTTAATCATGTACTGGGTTATATACCTGCAAAGTCATCAAGTTTTTTATCCCATAAATGGTCTATTATTTAATATCTTACTTTCTTTAACAAAATATACACATTTCTCTAACATTTAATTTTTTGGAAAGTGAATCACAGAAGTATCAGGATCCAACAGCTCTGGTCTTGCACTGTGAATACGTAGATGACAGTACTTCTGTTCACGGCTCAACACTGGCAAGGAGGGTTACTGAGTTCCTGCATGTGAAGGCAAGATTCGAAAGGGCCTGTTCTCCTGAGACCTCTAATTATTCCCTGCGATACAACCACAACAAAGGCAAAGAACAATTGGTCCAAACCAGGAGAGCTTTGCCTTCTTGTCACCATCAAGCGGATACCTTTCACCGACAGAGAAAACCACATCAAACAGGCTGTCATGGCAGAGTGGGGGTGATGACTAACCTCAGCACTCCCAGGGGATGAGCACACAGGAAGTTGTAGTAACAGATATCCTGGTTCCCTGTGATATTGAAAACCTGTCAGAGGAAGACAATGAATGTGACTAGCAGAAAACACTTGCTCATAACGTCATCAGATCATTTGTCAGTGAGGTCAGCTCCCCGGAATCACACAAGACACAGAAGCCAGCAGGACTCAAAAATTCACAACTGGAACATTTAACCTCCAGGCTCAAAACAAGCAGTGTACAGGGCAACTGTTGAACCAGTCAGCTATAAACACAAAGCCACCTAATGAGCCTCAATCGACTACAAAGACAAAACCACTTTTATTAAATCCCAGACTGACAAAGCTGTGAAGAAGACGGGTCAGAACAGAAGCCATTCTACCCTTCATTCCAAGCCACCAAAAATGGACTATAAATTAAATTCCACTTCCCAGACCTGTAAACCTGGTAAATAGAAGCAAGAGTAGACTACTTGACCCCCCAAGCTCAATCTATGCATTCAATGCAATGGTGGCCAATGTGTGTTCTCTCTCTCTCTCTCTCTCTGTGAGAGTCACCCAACGTGTGAAGAGCCTTTTTCTTAATGATAAACACAAGAGATTCTGCAGGTGCTGGAAATCCAGAGCAACACTCACAAAACACTGGAGGAACCCAGCAGATCAGGCAGCGTCTACGGAAATGAATACACAGCCAACATTTGAGGCCGAGACCCTTCTTCAGGACTGAAAAGGAAGGGGGAAGATGCCAGAATAAAAGGTGGGAAGAGGGGAAGGATAGCTAGGTGATAGGTAAAGCCAGATGGGTGGGAAAGGTAAAGGAATTTAATAGGAGAGAAGAGTGGGAGAAAGGGAAGGAGGAGGGGCACCAGGGGAGGTGATGGGCAGGTGAGAAGAGAAGGGGTGAGAGGGGAGCCAGAGTGGAGAATGGAAGAGGGAAGGGGGAGGGGGAAAATTATCAATCACACTTTTATCTGTGTCCTAAACCTCTTGCCCCTTAACCCAGAATAGTAATCTCTCAGTCGAAACATCCGACCTGTCTCAGCTTTGTTGGAATTTTTAAGTATCAATTAAATCCCTTCACTTTTGTGAATACATAGTCAACCACAGAGTCATGCTGTCATTCCAGGAATCAATATGTTAAACCTTGGCTACACTCTATCACCAGTAAGTGCTTTCTCAGGTAAGGAGACAGGAACTGTATACAAAACCCTAAGTGTGCTCCCACCAAAAAAAATCTTACATAATTGTAGCTAGACATCTTGCTGAGGTACTGAAGTTCTCTTGTGATGAAGTCCTCCAACTGGTGTTCCCCACTTCTGCGCCCCCCCCCCCCCCCCAGCTTCCCTTTCTCCCCGGTCCACTCTTCTCTTCTATCAGATTCCTTCTTCAGGCCTTTACCTTTCTCACCCATCACCTTCCCCCCCCCCCCCCCTTCTTATTCTGGCTTCTGCTCCTTTCCTTTCCAGTCCTGATGGAGGGTCTCGGCCTGACATGTCAACTGTCTGTTCATTTCCATAGGTGCTGCCTGACCTGATGAGTTCCCCCAGCATTTTGTGTGTTACAGCATCTGCAGATTCACTTGTGTGTATGCTTTGAAGACCATCACACTATTTACCTCCCCAACTGCTTTTTGCACCCATAAATTTGCTTTCAGTGATTAGCGTGAAAGGATAACGAGATCTCTTTGTACATTCCATATCAGTGTCGATTGTGCTGGGCAAGTGTTAGCACTTCTGATGCCAAAATAGCATTCCCACAACACTACCAGGTAAAGGAGCTTCACTCATTTGCCCTAACCAACTTCTCTACTTAAACTACGCTTGGCACAGTAGCGTAGCATTATTGTAACATTATTAGAGTGCTAGCAACCTGTCACTTGTACATTCTCCCCATGACCCCATGGATTTCCTAAAGGTGCTCCAGTCTCCTCTCACGTCCCAAAGACATAGAGGTCAAGGTTAGAGAGCTGTGGCCATGTTATGTTAGCACCAGAAACGTGGCTACCCTCAGCGTATCGTCGCTGAATTGATGTGATGCAAACGATGCACTTAACTGCATGTTTCCATGCACAATTGACAAGTAAAGCTAATCAAATTAATCAATCAGTCTTTAATAATTCAGCTTCTTACCGTCTGATATGTGATAACCAGCTGAATCACCGGCAGGGCATAGAAAACTGCGATAGTTGCAATATTCCTGGCACATAAAAATAAGGCGACAAAGTCAATTCCTGTGAACCAACACACTCCAGTAACATCACGAGAGGAAAGATCATGAATGTCTGATACTTTCTTCCTAATCTACCAAATTGGAAGTAAGGGCTTGTAATCCCTCTCTAGTACTTCCTGAAAGAAAACAGAATCATATCAAAATGCCAAGTCTTAGAGTCATTGAGCTCTACAGCACAGAAACAGGCCTTGTGGCCCATCTATTCCATGCCAATGTTATTCTGCCTACTCCCATCGTATTGCACCCAGACCACAGCCCTCCATACCCCTCCCATCCATGTGCTTATCCATGCCCGTCTTAAATGTTGTAATTGAACCTGTATCCACCGCAGCTCATTCCATGCTCACATGGCCTTCTGAGTGAAGAAGCTTCCCCTAAGGTTCACCTTAAACTTGTCACCTTTCACCCTTGACCATGACCTCTGGCCGTAGTCCCACCCAACCTCAGTGGAAAAAGCTTGCTTGCATTAACCCTATCTATACCCCTCATAATTTTGTATACCTCTATCAAATCTCTCCTCAGTCTTCTACATTCTAAGGAATACAGTCCTAACCTATTCAATCTTTCTTTATAGCTCAGGTCCTCCAGACCCCGCAACATCCTTGTAAATTTTCTCTGTACTCCTTCAACCTTATTTACATCTTTCCTGGAGGTAGGTGACCAAAACTGCACACAATACTCAAAATTAGGCCTCACCAATGTCTGATACAACTTCAACATGCTACCTCCTGTACTTATTACTTTGACTTATGAAGGCCAGTGTGCCAAAACCTCTCTTTATCAGCCTTCCTACCCGTGACACCTCTTTCAAGAGATTACGTGCAGAAAGAAATAATTTGGTGATATGAGCACAACACTGTGTGCCAAAGGGCCTGTTCCTGTGTTGTTCTGTGTGTTAGATGTCATGGCTCCCCACAGGTGTAGAAGAGGGCAGACCCATCACTTCCACATCACCAAGTGTCACTCAAGTTGCTTATTTGAAGCTCCTGATGTTACTTACCAAATCAGATCGAGCTTCACTACCTCCTGTCTGTGAAACATTTCTCAGGACTCAAGGACCTGAGTTACAGAGAGACTTTGGCAGGCATGTACTTTATTCATAGAACATAGAACAGTACAGCACAGTACAGGCCCTTCGGCCCACAATGTTGTGCTGACCCTCAAACCCTGCCTCCCATATAAGCCCCCACCTTAAATTCCTCCATATACCTGTCTAGTAGTCTCTTAAACTTAACTCGTGTATCTGCCTCCACCACTGACTCAGGCAGTGCATTCCACGCACCAACCACTCTGAGTAAAAAACCTTCCTCTATTATCCCCCTTGAACTTCCCACCCCTTACCTTAAAGCCACGTCCTCTTGTATTGAGCAGTGGTGCCCTGGGGAAGAGGCGCTGGCTATCCACTCTATTCCTTGGAGTCTAGGAGACTGAGGGGTGTATAAAATCATGAGGGGCTTAGGTAGTATAAAGGCATAAGGGGAGGCATGGTAGTATAGCGGCTAGCACAACGCTATTTCAGTGCCAGCAAGCCATGTTCAATTCCCACTGCTGCCTGTAAGGAATTTGTACGTTCTCCCTGTGACTGTGTGCAATTCCTCTAGATGCTCAGGTTTTCTTCAAAAAGTTCAAAGTAAAATTTATTATCAGAGTACATACATGTCCCCACATACAACCCTGAGATTCTTTTTCTGTGGGCACACTTAGCAAATCTATAGAATAGTAACTGTAAACAGGATCTGTAAACTAAAAACATCAGGAACTGTGAACAAATTGCGCAAGTGCAGATAATAAATAAATAGCAATAAATAACGAGCATGAAGTAACAAGATAAAAGGGTCCTTAAATGAGTGAAGCTATCCCCTTTTGTTGAAGAGCCTGATGGTTGTGGGGTCGTAACTGTTCTTGAACCTGGTGGTGCGAGTCCTGAGGCACCTGTACCTTCTACCTGATGGTAACAGTGAGAAAAGAGCATGGCCTGGGTGGTGAAGATCTTTGATGATGGATGCTGCTTTTCTACAGCAAGGTTTCATGTAGATGTGTTCAGCGGTTGGGAGGGTTTTACCCGTGATGTACTGGGCCAAATCCACTACATTTTGTAGGATTTTCTGCTCAAAGGCATTGGTGTTCCCGTAATGCAGCCTTCCACATTTTAAAGTTGTACATTAAGGGTTAATGAGTTGTGGCATGCTATGTTGGCGTCAGATCTGGGGCTGCCCAGCACAATCCTCAATGATTTGATTTGGTGCAAATGATGCATTTTACTGTATGTTTCAATGTACAGGTGACAAATAAAGCTAATCTTTATCTTTAGATAGGGTGAATGCACAGCCTTTCCAGGGAAGGGGGACTGAAAACTAAAGGGTTTAAGGCGAGAGTGGAAACATTTAAAAGAGATCAAAGGAGACCTCTTATCACATATTGAGTTCTGTGTTGTTCTGCTGAGCAGTGTGGGAGTGTTGCTGACACCAGAATGTGTGGTGACACTTGTGGCCTGCCCCCCGGCACATCATGGCTGTGTTGGTTGTTAATGCAAATGATGCATTTCACTGCATGTTTCCACATACACTCAAAAAATAAGTCTGAATCTGAATCTGGAACTTCTTCACACAGAGGGTGGTCCGTATATGGAATGAGCTACCAGAGAGAGTGGTTGAGGCAGGTACAATTATGATATTTAAAGGACATTTAAATAAGTACATGGACAGGAGGGATTGAGAGGAATATGGGCCAAATATTTGCTAATGAAACTAACTTGGTCAGCATGGATGAGTGGGGCCGAAAGGCCTGATTCCATGCTACATTACTCTATGTATTTAACACACTATACAACCAAATGTCTTTTCCTCAGGTTTTGGCAGAGGAGAGAGGTGAAACACCAGGACCACAATAAAACATTTGGCACCCACCCCCACATTAGAAAACCAACTAACCAGAAGTAGATCTTGTATTTTTTGCTGAGAACTCGCTTGTCCTTCCTTGCAAGGTCAGAGACATAGAGAAACTTCTGCAAACAGGACAGAGAGAAACATCTTTTTTTAAAAAAGGTCTGTTGCTCTTTCTTTGTGCCTTGTCATTTCCCAGGCATGTCAAACAAAACCTCATCCCCTACACAGTGTGAAAAATATAATGCTGGTCAGTACAGTAACTCAGGCTACGTCCACACTAGACCGGATAATATTGAAAATGCCGGTTTTGCGTAAAAACAACAGGCATCCACACCAGGCGTTTTTAAAAATACCTCTGTCCACATTAAAACAGATATTTGGGCAAATCTCCTCCTACTGGGCATGCACAGGACACACAGAAAACAAGCGAGGAGGAAACGGTATACTTGGTGCGCGTTTGTCCAGTTACAGACTAGAAAAACTTAAGGAAATTGCCAAACGAAAGACTTGGTGCGTGTTTGTCCAGAAACATTTCCTACAGCCACAGTCTCTTCACCGATGAAAGGGACGACAGCTACAACTAAATGCAATAAGGCTTGTTACTGGGCGAAAGTGAAATTTGCTGTTACCTCATTCGTTTGCCTTTACTTTTGCCGAGTCTTTGTGTATTATTTTGCTGTATTTAACATGTGCAATAAAACGAGTTACTGGGCAAAAGTGACAACTGCATCTATTGAATGTTTGCACAAGCAATACGTTACTAAAGCACCTTGTTAAATGTATAAAACATGTCTGCATCAGTGTTACCTTGTATTTCCATACAATGTTACATTAGGCTGTTACACATCCATTGTCAGATACTGTTGTTATGGTGTTGGAGGTTGCGTTCAAGAAAACAATGAAATGTTGCGCTGCCGCCACCATTTGTTCCGGCACGTCATGACAGCGTTTTAAAAATAGCCAGTTACCCCGTACGCAGTACAATGCCCAACCAGCGTTTTCAGATTTAAACACTCTGGGGTGTGTTTCTGAAAAAGCTCCGTTTTCAGGGGAGGAAAATGCCGTTTCAATGTGGACGGAGGGTCAAAACAAAGAGAAAAAGCTTCGGTTACGGATTTATCCGGTCTAGTGTGGACGCAGCCTGAGTCACTTACTTAGAACCAAAATGCAAATAATTGTAAGGCGTTGGGGAGGAGCTACTCTATAAAAAAGCTCATCGACTGATCTTTGCAAAGTGTATCACCTAAAATAACAATAAGTAAATCACCCAAAACTGAAATGATACAGTTTCAGTAAAGCTTGCCTGCTATATGTCCTGTACAGAAAAGCACAATACAAAAGTGTAAATTCTTCTCCAAGTTCCAAGGTAATTTTTGCTTTACTTTATTTGATAATTGGTTCATTATTGTCACATGTGCCAAGATACAGTGAAAAGCTTTTGCTCCAGTGTCATCCAGATAGATTGCTCTGCACTCAAGTACATCAATGGATAGTATTTCAAGCCACAGTGCAGGTAGACAGAGTACAAGGGCTTCAGCTGAAATAATGAATACTCATCTCTCCAGCGGCATCCGCTTCCTCAGCATGAATACCCAGCTAAAACTACCTGCTGGATTTCAGCTCACTTACCTTGGTTCTGATAACGTTTTTATCGGAATCAATGTCTGCCAGTGTGTCATACTCGTCTTCTTCAATGGAGCTGAGAGAATCGAGGCGAGGTCGGATCACATTGTCCAGTGGTTTCTCTGTGAAGAACAGGGCAAGAGGGTAAAGGTGCAAATACAATATTCTCAGATGACTGAGGATGCAGCATGTAAAGTTTCAAAGGTCCAGATGGGTGAGAGAGTGAAAATCTGTTTTCTTTAGCAATAGTGTCACTGGCAGGATCCATAGAGTTAAGGAAAGAGGAATGGAGAATGTAAGGACGACCTTTGGTGTTGCAGGGTTGCCAGGATCTGACCTCAGAAGGATTGAGGAAACAGACAGGATAGACATTGCACTGATGATTATGAGCTAATGATTGGCAAGTAGGATTATTCTGGGTAGACTTATTTTACAGCTGGTGTGGGCAGAATTTTACTTTATGTACCGTATAGCCTACAGTATAATAAGGGACGACTTTATGTTTCAGTAACACATCGTTGAATGCGCTATTAGACGCATATATTGAGTATGCACTATTAGGCATGCATTGATCTGTATGTGTGCGTCGAGTTCGGATTATGCCAGTAAAGAACCATGAAACTTAGCTCCCATCTGCAGCGTTTTCATTAATAGCATTGTTGTGTAACCAGGCCACATTCACAACACTTGATTTAGAGATACAGTGTGGTAACAGGCCATTCTGGCCCTACTATCCTCCTGCACTGCCCAATTACACCCATGTGAGCAATTCACCTCCTAAACCTGCATATTTTTGGAATGTGGGAGGAACCCGGAGCTTTCAGGGGAACTTCAAGCAGTCACTGGGAGAATGTACAAACTCCTTACTGACACCAGTAGGAATTGAAACTGGTTGTTGACGCTGTAAGAGCGCTATGCTAACCATTACACTACTGTGACACTCGTTATAGTATCCTCTGTAATATAAATTTCTTCCTCTCTATAAACTGCAGGCTCAACAAAAGCTCTAAATTTGTTCATATTGCCCAGAGACAGACACACGTGAGGTGTCGCTATGCTAACTCGGTAACCGGGGAACTAATCCAAAGGTATCATCCAGTCTTTTTGTTGCATATAAGACAGTGAACACAGGCAGGGTGTGTGGCTGCTCTTGCCCAATGTGAACTTTTTTCAGTTCAACAGACGCTTGTCTCCTGGCAACCTCTTCCTCACAGTAATCTCCCATCTGAGAAAAAGAGTTCAACGGACATACATAGAAAACAAGGACAAATTTCTACCCACAGCTTTAAAATCAGTTACCCTGCTTGATCATTAAAGGATACAAATAAACGACTGCTGGAAAAGCTTCACAATCATTTTAAAATCAGTGTGGCAGGTACAGGCCATGGCTGAGGTGAAAGAATCCTTACTGTTCCTGGTCATCAATATTCTAACAACTTAACCGGCTGCACCTCAGAAACACAAGTATCACCTTGGGGCGGACGTGTTCAATGCCACATTGTGTTCATAGCAGGGACGTGGGCTTTGCAGCCTGAGCCAGTCCAAACTGTAAGGTGATGGTGAATTCTACAGATGCTGGAAAACCAGAGTAACACACAAAATGCTGGAGGAATTTAGCAGGTCAGGCAGCATCTATGGAAATGAATAAACAGTCGACATTTTCGGCCAAGGAGGTGGAGAGCTGCCTTCTTGAACTGCTGCAGTTACTGAGGTGCAGGTAAACCTATACAGTTGCAGGATTACGTCACTTATCAACTCTCCAGTCCAGTCTTATTTCATCTCCCCTCCACCACCCACCCACCTTCCCTCTCACCTGGTCTCACCTATCACCTGCCAGTTTGTCCTTCTTCCTCTCCCCCGCCTTCTTATTCTGGCTTCTGCCCCCTTCCTTTCCAGTCCTGATGAGGGGCCTTGGCCCAAAATGTCGACTATTTCCCTCCACAGATGCTGAGTTCCTCCAGCACTTTGTGCATGTTATCTTCCAGTAGAATTTGTTTTTTGGTTATTTCCAAGAGTCCTGGTAAATTGAAATACAACCATTTGAAGAAAAGGACTTTTTTTAATTTTTGCACCACTGGCTCTAATTTAGTCTTTCCACCGGGACCACACGTGTACACTGTGATCACCTGGCTGTGTGTGTTAATCTAGGGCACAGGGAAACAGTCATCGTCTTACCCATATATCCACAGGTGGAATCAGACTCCATGCTGTCTGTAACAGCCTCTGACCCAAGAACGGAGCCATTCTCTGCAACACACAATGAAGGCAGAAGCCGCAGAGTTAAATCTCAAGTAACTGCAAACTCTCCCTCCCACATGGGCCCCAGTGGGTTGGAAAGTGGCAGAGAAGTTGCAGCAGGGTTGCAAAGCATTGAGTCATAGTTGGGGAACATTAAAGGAGGGTTGAAAACAAGACAATTCATCCAGACCATGCTCTCCTTTTGCTGCTGCCATCAGGAAGAAGGTACAGAAGCCTCAGGACCCACACCACCAGATTTAGGAACAGTTATTACCCCTCAACCATCAGGAAGGAGGTACAGGAGCCTCAGGACCCACACCACCAGCTTCAGGAAGAGTTCTGAACCAGCGTAGATAACTTCACTCACCCCAATACTGAACTGATTCCACAACCTACTACTGACTCACTTGCAAGAACTCTACAACTCATGCTCTCAGTATTAGTTATTTACGATTTGCAGAGTTTGTCTTCTTTTGCACATTGGTTCTTTGTCAGGCTTTAGTTATGTGTAGTTTTTCATTAGTTCTATTGTATTTTTCTGGTCTACTGTAAATGCCTGCAAAAAATGAATCTCAGAGTTGTATATGGTGACACACAGTTAACATACTTCAATAATAAATTCACTTTGAACCTGCCATCACCTGTACAAGGGCTCTCTCAGAACAGTAATGCACAAGCTGAGTTCAGCAGACCACCCCACTGCCTTGGACTACGACGAGAGTGTTAGTTTAATAAAAGGCACTTCAGTGGTGCCAGAGTGTTTGTGAAGCCTGTAGAAAGCCTACAGGGTTCACAAACTTTCTAGCTGCACTATATCAATGACGTTTGATAATAGACTATACAGCAAAGAACAGGAATTCTGCAGATGCTGGAAATTCAAGCAACACACATAAAAGTTGCTTATACAGCAAAGAAACAGGCCTTTGAGCCTGTTTAGTCCATGCTGACCATCAGCCAATAATCCCACATTCCCATCACAAGGTACATTTACAGTGGCCAATTAACCTGAACCAGAGGCCTGGAGACAGCCTGGCCTGGGGCAGGAGGCCTGTGTGTGCATGCGTGGGAGAGGGTGAGAGGACGGGGTTTAGGGAGGATAAGTGCCTCATCTCCTTGCCTGCCCATCGCCTCCTTCTGTTGCTCCTCCCTTTTTTCCCCTTTCATGGCCTCCTATCCTCTTGTATTAGACTCCCGCTACTCCAGCCCTGTATCTCTTTCACCAATCAGCTTCCCAGTTCTTTACTTCACACCTCCCCCTCACGGTTTCACCTATCACTTTGTGTTTCTCCCACCCCCACCTTTTAACTCTACTCCTTATCTTTTTTCTCCAGTCCTATCAAGGGACCTCGGCTCGAAACGTCGACTGTACTCCGTTCCATAGATGCTGCCTGGCCTGCTGAGTTCATCCAGCTTTTTGTGAGAGTTGCTTGTCTCCACATCTCTGTCCAATTAACCCTATTTAAGTGCAACACTGGCCGTCATGACCTTTTCCAATTTCCAAGCCTCGCTGAGTTGGAGGAGAAAGAAAGAATACCAGATGATGATCTTCAGGTATACTGTGCCCATCTGGGTGAGCTGCATAAAGACATGTCAGAAAGATTTCAGAATCTTCGCTTGATCCAAATTTGAGATTAACAAATCCATTCTTGAACTCTTGTAATGAGGAATTAACAGGAAGGATGGAGGAAAGACGGATCTCGCTACAAAATGACTTTGAGCTGAAGCCGAGATTCAAAAAAAATCATAAAGTCTTTTGTTTGCAGAAAGGAATCTCTGAACACTATCCTGCACTGTGGGAAAAAAAGGTCAAAATGTTGTTTATTGCCTTTCCAACATCACATTTAGCAGAGCACAGTTTTATTACCATTGCCCAACTTTCTCAGAGCAATAAAAAAATTATTGACTCTAAAATTATTGATGAAAATTGTTTTTACTGTAAGAAATAATTTTATTTGTAGCTTTACTAGATTTGAATAATTTTTGCAATTATGTATCACTGCTTTGAATTTGCAGTTCCTACACGCTTTCACTGTGCATCGTAAATCAAAATTCTTTATAGCTTTTATGTAATGACCAGAAAGGAAGAGAGGGGTTGCTGGGGATGTGGTCTGGGAGCCAAGGGGGCGGTAACCCAAAAAAGTTTGGGAACCACTGATTTGGAGTGATGTGTGACTCCCATCGTGCACACTGATGAGTCTGACTCCTGCCTGATCCTGGTTGTGAACCAGATCTTTGCCAAATCAAAAATACACAAACCAAAATAATGGCCAGCTCTCAGCTGCACAATTCATCAAGAGATGCATAGCCAGAGAATCAACCGATTAGGATCCTGAGTTGTGGGACACTTTGCTGAGTTTCCCCAGTGGGGGCTTGGATCAGAAAGTGTAGAATGATATCACAAAGCTTGCTGAGAAATTCTGAAGGCACAGCAGGTAAGAGATAGATTTCCTTCCTTAAGTGTCAATAAAGCACATGTATTTTACAGGATGTTTTGTGGTTGCCACAGGTAGCTTTTTAAAAATTCAAAGTTCAAAGTAAATGTCATTATCAAAGTACAGATATGTTACTATGTACCGGAGATTCATTTTCTTGTGGGTGCAATCAATAAATCCATAGAATAATCACAACTTGGGCATTCAACTAGTGTGCAAAAGACAACAAAGTGTACAAATACCAAAAGAAAGAAATAATAATAATAAATAAATAAGAAATAACTAGAGAACATGTGACGAAGAGTCCTTGAAAGTGAGTCCATTGGTTGTGGGAACATTTCAGTGATGGGGCAAGTGAAGTTATCACATAAATCTAGTTTCCTTAGCTAAAATTCCCCAGCTAATTTTCACACATAGGATTTGAACTCATGTATCTGGATTAATCAACAATTAGTTTCTGGGTTACTAATGCAGCAAGTCGCTGTTCTATTGCACCCCTTAATACATCATTAATAGTGAGACTCACCAAAGGATCCATAGCTTTGACAAGCTGAGCTTCCAGTGTAGAAGTCAGGACTCTGGGGAGTATAACCACCAGCTGAAATAGAATACAGTACTAAGTTTGAAGGAATGCATGAATAATTTCATATAAATTCACGTGGGAGTATGGTGCTAACTCCACTCAGACCGATAATAGTCCAGGACTTGGTCTACTGAAAGGAGAGTACTACAGAAGTGTCAGATGTCAGAAAAGTTGCCCTTGGAACACAGAACATTACAGCTGAATACAGGCCATTGAGTGTTACAACCGCTTAATCTACTCAAAGTCATTCTAACCCTTCCCTCCAACAAAGCCCTCCATTTTTCATTCATTCACGTACAGCTGCAAGAAAAAGTTTGTGAACCCTTTACAATGACCTGGTTTTCTGTATTAATTACTCATAAAATGTGGTCTGATCTTCATCTAAGTCACAATAATAGACTAACACCATCTGCCTAAACTAATAAACACACAAAAAAAGTCTGTGAACCTCTGGGATAATGCTTTCTACAAAAGCTATTTGGATCGGGTATTCAAATGAGATGAGATGAGATTGGAGGTGTGGGTTGTAGAGATGACCTGTCCTATAAAAAAAAAGACACACAAAGTCAGGTTACTGACAGAGCCTGCTCTTCTTAAGAAAGATCTCTTTATGGGCACGATGTCCCTATCAAAACAACCTTCAGGGGACCTTAGAAGGATTGTAGAGATGCAGGAAGCTGGAAAAGGTTACAGAAGCATTTTTAAAGACCTGAGTCTTCATCAGTCCACAGTAAGAGAAATTGCCTACAAATGGAGAAAATTCAGTACTATTGCTACTCTCCCTAGGAGTGGGTGTCCTACAAAGGTCACACCAAGAGCACAACGTGCAATGCTGAAGGAGTTGAATAAGAACCCAAGGGTAACAGTAAAAGCCCTGCAGAAATCTCGAGAACTTGCTAAAGTCTCTGTTCATGTGTCTACTATCAGAAAAACACTGAACAAGAATGGTGTTCATGGAAGGACACCACGGAGGAAACCACTACTCTCTTAAAAAAAAAGCATTGCTGCGCGTCTCAAGTTTGCAAAAGACCACCTGGATGTTCTACAATGCTTCTGGGACATTGTTCTGTGGACAGAGACAAAAGTTGAACTTTTTGGCAGAAATGCGCACTGCTATATTTGGAGGGAAAAGGGCACTGCACACCAACACCATAATCTCATCCCAACTGTGAAGCACAGTGGAAGGAGCATCATGGTCTGGGGTTGCTTTGCTGCCTCAGGGCCTGGTCAGCCTGCAATCGTTGAGGGAACAGTGAATTCAAAATTCTATCAAGACGTTTTACAGGAGAATGTCAGGGTAGCAGTCTGTCACCTGAAGCTTATTAGAAGGTGGATGATGCAACAAGACAATGATCCAAAAGACAAGAGTAAATCAATAACAGAATGGTTTAAAAAGAAGAAAATTTGTGTTTTGGAATGACCAAGTCAGAATCCAGACCTTAACCCAGTTGAGGTATTGTGGCATGACCTGAAGAGGGCTGTTCATGCAAGGTATCCCAGAAATATTGATGAACTGAAACAGCTTTGTACAGAGGAATGGCCTAAAATTCCTCCAAGCTGATGTGCAGGACTGATCAACAGTTACCGGAAATGCTTGGTTGAAGTTATTGCTGTAGAAGGGGGTCACACCAGTTACTGAGAGCAAGGGTTCACATACTTTTTCCAAGAAATACATGTCATACTGGATCATTTTTCTCAATAACTAAATGAACAAGTATAATGTTTTTGTGTTATTTATTTAATTGGGTTCTCTTTATTTTTAGGACACGTGAAGATCTGATCACATTTTAGGTCATATTTATGCAGAAATAGAGAAAATTCTGCAAGGTTCATAAACTTTCCAGCACTATTGTACCTATCTAAGGATCTCTTAATTGTCCTTGCCAGCACCCCTGGCAGTATGTTCCATGAACCAATCACTCTCTGTGATAAAACCTATCCCTGATACTCCCCCTCTACCCTCCTCCCAACCCTTAAAGGTATTCCCTGTCATATCAGCCATTAGCATGGGAAAAGGTGCTGGCTGTCCACTCTATCTATACCTCTTATCATCTTGTACCAAGTCACCTCTCCTCCTCTTCCTCTCCAAAGAGAGGTCAGAATACAGCTATCATGATTGTTGTGCTGGCGTGTGAAATGAGGCTGGGCATAGGGGAACGTTTCAGACTGGAAGAGTTCCCTTGATCGTGGGCAAGATGGACAACACAGTAGCGTAGCGGCTACCGTACGACTTTATAACACGGTAGCGTAGTGGCCACCATAACACTTTACAACACCAGTGTCCTGGGTTCAATTCTTGCTGCTGTCTGTAAGCAGTTTGTACGTTCATCCCATGACCACGTGGGGTTCCACCAACATTGCAAAGACACATAGGATAGTAGGTTAATTAGTCACATGGGTGAAACTGGGCAACGTAGGCTCTGTTACCGTGCTGTATCTTGAAATAAACCATGTCGTTCCTTTTACTCCCTGAAATGAAGCACTCCCATTCCCTAGCAACATTTCTCACGGAAAACAAAAACAACGTTGACCCAGAGAGAATATAAACTTGATGGACTTATTAAATATCTCATTGGCACATGACTTGGCTTAGCTGGATTTTGATATAACGGATTTCCTATTGAGTAATTTAATTGGCCAGTGGAAAGGAGGTTACTGCTTTGCCAGCATGGAACAGATGAAAAAGACACGAGGTAGGTCTATGTGGAACCACTTAGACTCAGCAACAAATTTAATTTTCTCCAATAAATCCATTAGCAAGGGTGACTCAGTTTCCGATACCAGATATTCAACCATTTTAACAAACAGTGAACGTTGGTGAAATAGTGGGGAATCAAAAATGGGCCCCGACCAAAACAACCTGGATTGTCACTTTACAAAAATAACTCAGTGGCCACTTTATTAGGAGTCTCCTGCACCTAATAAAGTGGCCACTGAGTGTACGTTCGTGGTCTTCTGCTGCTGTACCCACCCATTTCAAGGTTCAACATGTTGTTCATTCAGAGGTGTTCTTCTGCACACTACTGTTGTAACGTATGGTTAGTTGAGTTACTGTCACCTTCCTGTCAGCTTGAACCAGCCTGGCCATTCTCCTCTGACCTCTCTCATTAACAAGGTATTTTCACCCACAGAACTGCCACTCACTGGATGTCTTTGTGTTTTTCACATCATTCTCTGTAAACTCTAGAGACTGTTATGTGTGAACATCCCAGGAGGTCAGCAGTTTCTGAGATACTCAAACCACCCCGTCTGGCACCAACAATCATTCCATGGTCAAAGTCACTTAGATCACATTTCTTACACATTCTGATGTTTGGTCTAAACAACAGCTGAACTGCTTGACCATGTCTGCATGCTTTTATGCATTGAGTTGCTGCCACATGACTTTCTAATTAGATATTTGTATTAACAAGTAGGTGTACCTGTAACAAGATTTATCATTGGCTGGTTTGGGATGGATCACCGATTACCCATTCCAAAACATGTCAAGAGGAAAAGACTTGGCCAATGTTTCCAAATCTCAGTGGCCATTTTATTAGGTACCTAACACATTCTCAATGAGAAATCTTTTGCAGGTCTCTCTCGTGCATCAGACATTCAACATTGACACAGGGCAGCTGAAGAATGAGACTTGGACTGATATTGGAAGCCCTTCAGGTCATGAGAGGATCTGATACGATAGACACAGTGGTGTTGTTTCTTCTCGTGGAGAGAGTAAATCTAATAGCCATAACTATGGGCAGACACCAATAAGTCAGCTGAGATTCACCTACACCCTCCCAGGGTCTTACAGAATGACCTAGCAGAGGAAAGTCACAGTGGTCGGGTCTCTGGCACTGAGTCTGCCTCTGTGACTCAGAAGGGAAGGGGGGAGAAGAGGCGAGCTGTGGTGATAGAGGATTTGTTAGGGGAATAGATAGCAAGTTCTGTGAGCGAGAACAAAATTCCTGTATGGTCCGGGACATCTCGGATCAAGCCCTCAGCATTCTTAACTGGAAGGGTGAACAGCCAGAGGTCATGGTCCACATAGGTACCAATGACATGGTAAACAAGTGACGAGGTTCTGAAAAGTGAGTTCAGGAAGTTAGGTATTAAGTTGAAGGGCAGGACCTCCAGGGTTGTGATCTCAGGATTGCTACCCATGCCACGTGCTAGTGAGGCCAGAACTAAGAAGATTATACAGTTTAACAACATGGCTAAGGTGTTGGTGTAGGAGGGAGGCTTTAGATTTTTGGATCATTGGGCACTTTTCCAGGGAAGGTGGGACCTGTACAGAAGGGATAATTTGCACCTGAACTGGAGGGAGACTAATATCCTAGTGGGAAAGTTTGTTAATACTGCATGATGGGGTTTAAACTAGAGTTGCTGGGGAATGGGAACCAGAGTGCCAGAACAGTTAGTGGAGAGGTTGTGGAGACAGATGTTATTAAGACCTCAGACAAAGTCAGGAATCAAAAGGTTGAGCATGGTGTGACTAGCGTCCTGAGCTGTGTATATTTCAATGCAGGAAGTATCGTAGGAAAGGCGGATGATAGTGCTGAAGATGAGGCAGCTGGTTTACAAACAGGCAGTGTGTAGTGAGGAGAGGCTGCTGATAGGGAAAAATTGCAGTCAACAGGACGAGTTGCAAAGTAAAAGGCAGACAAAATCAAAAAGGGTGAATACAGGACTGAAGGTGTTGTATTTGTGTGCAGTATATGGTATAAGGTAGATGAACTTGCAGCATAATAGCAGATTGGCATGTATGATGTTGTAGACATCACAGAACCATGGCTGAAAGATTACAGCTGAGAGCTTAATGTCCAAGGATACACATTGTAACAAAAGGACAGGCAGGAAGGCAGAGGAGGTGGCATTGCTCTGTTGGTAAAATATCAAATCAAATCATTAGAAAGAAGTGGCGTAGGGTCAGAAGGTGTTGAATCAGTGTGGGTACAGCTAAGGAACTGCAGGGGTAAAAAGACCCTGATGGGAGTTGTATGCAGACCCCCAAACAGTTGTAAGGATATGGCCTACAAATTACAAAATACATGTCAAAAGGGTAATGTTACAATAGTCATGGGGGATTTCAATACGCAAAAAGATTGGGGAAAAAAAATCAGGTTGGTGCTGGATCACAAGGGGGGACTTTCTAGAATGCCTACGAGATGGCTTTTTAGAGCAGCTCATGGTTGATCCCAACAGGGGATCAACTATTCTTAGGGGATCAGCTATTCTGGATTGGGTGTTGTGCAATGAACCGGAATTGATCAGAGAGGTTAAGGTAAAAGAACCGTTAGGGGTAAGTGATCATAACATGTTTGAGTTCACCCTGAAATTTGAGAAGGAGCAGCTAAAGTCAGATGTATCAGTATTAGAGTGGAGTAAAGGGAATTACAGAGGCATGAGAGAGGAGCTGGCCAGAGTAGATTGGAAAAGAACGCTGGCAGGGATGACAGCAGAGCAACAATGGCTGGAATTTCTGGAAGCAATTCAGAAGGCATAGGATATATACACATCCCAAAGAGGAAGGAGTATTTTAAAGGAAAAGTGACACAACCATGGCTACAAGAGAAGTCAAAACCAACATAAAAGCAAAACAGAAGGTATGGAAAGCTTTAAATGGGTTTGAGCTCTGACATCTGATAGTGTTATAGGGAAGGCATTAAAGACCACAATGTACAATCAGACTGCAAAAAGTGAGAATGCCAGCAACAGAAGCACAAACTGGAATTCAGTTCTAATGGTATAGTGACTGGTGAAAGGGCTGTTGGGGATGCGGTTCCAGGAATCAGTGAGGATAGAGGAATGGCGATACATTTCTAAACCAGGTTGGTTGTGACAAGGGGGATGGAACCTTCAGATTTCCAGGTGCCTGCCCCCCCCCCCCCGCTGCTTCTTGGAGGTGGTAATTGCCTGGATGAGTAAGTGTTGTAGATGAAGACACTCCATCCCTGCACTCATTCAAACAAATGGACAGCACTCCATTCAATCCGTGAGTGAACATGGTGCTGTACTCATCCAAACAAATGGAGAGCTCCCCATTACAGGCAAGTCTTTAGCAAGTCTCTCCATTTGTGTCATGATATGTCAAGGAGTGAGGCAAAAGGCCAAATCTGCTGCATCTTCCGACAGAGATGAAAGGGAATTTCTTTAGCCAAAGGATGGAGAGTCTGTGGAATTCATTGTCACAACCGGCTGTGGAGGTCTAGTCACTGGGTATATTTAAAGCAGAAGTTGACAGTTCCTTTAATTACTCAGGGTGTCAAAGGTTACTGGAAGAAGGCAGGAGAATGGGGTTGAGAGGAAAAATAAATCAGCCAAGATGGAATGATGGAGCAGACATGATGGGCTGCTCTTATCTTCAACATGATATCTGAATGTGAACCAGCCCAAGTCCTTCTTTCCATCCACCGTGCTTTGCCATAAAGTGACTGAGAAACAAATCTTACCGAGTAATGGATCTGTAGCCAGAGAGATCAGCAGCCACAAAATACAAAGAGAGAAGGATTATTGTTCAGAATTGTCAGAGGGAAGAAGAAATTTACTTGGAACACAGAAACAAACCCAAGTATTTAAGTCATAAGTTAGCATAAGATGTAGTGGAACAGCAGAATTGGGGAGAATGAGAATTACAATATGGTGGTGCAATTCCACATTGAGTGTAGAAATGTAAAACAGAGATAGCACAGCACAGTACAGTACAGGGCCTTCTGTCCACGACATTGTACTCATCTTTTAACCTACTCTAAGATCAATCTTTTAAGAGCTGTATCATTGGCACTAGCCTCCCCAGCATCAAGGACGTCTTCAAAACACAATGCCTCAGAGAGGCAGCATCCATCATTTAGGCCACTCACCATCCTGGACATGGCCTCTTCTCCTTGCTACCATCAAGGAGGGACAGGAACCAGAAGACACACACACATTGGTTTAGGAACAACTTCTTCCCCTCCACCATCAGATTTCTGAATAGACAATGAACCATACTCCACTAGGTTTGATATATAAAATAATTTAGAGTATATTTTATGTTTTGCACTGTACTGCTTCCACAAAACAACAAATTTCATGCCTGCTCTTGTACTCTCCCACTATAGGAAACACCCTCTCCATGTCTACTCTATCTAGGCCTTATGCCAAAGAATGCTTCTGTGATAATGCTCCTGTGTATGCCTGTAGACCTTTTACAATGTTAAGACCATAAGATATAGGAGCAGAATTAGGCCATATGGCCCAGCAAGCCTGGTCCACCATTCTATCATGGTTAATTTATTATCCCTCTCAACCCTATACTCCTGCATTCTCTTTGTAACCTTTGACACCCTGACTAATCAAGAACCTATCAACCTCTGCATTAAATCTACCCACGGACTTGGCCTCCACAGCTGCCTGTGGCAATGAATTTCACAGATTCTCCACCCTCTGGCTAAAGAAATTCCTCCTCATCTTTGTTCTAAAGGGACGTCCCTCAATTCTGAGGTTGTGCCCTCTGGTCCTCGACTCTCCCACTATAGGAAACATCCTCTCCACATCCATTCTATCTAGGCCTTTCAATGAGATCCGTCCCCCACCTCATTCTTCAAAACTCCAGCAGGTACAGGAACAGGGCCATCAAACACTCCTCGTACGTTAACCCTTTCATTCCCAGAATCATAATCCTCTCCAATATCAGCACATCCTTTCTTAGATATGGGGCCCAAAGCTGCTCACAATACTCCAACTGAGGCCTAATCAGTGCCTTATAAAGCCTCAGCATTAAATCCTTAAGGAAGCTGTGTAAGGTAGTTATCTACTTAAGATGTGTAGTAACTTCTCAAAAAGATGGCACCTCAGAGCAAGCTCTGCCCCAGGACAGCAGTGGGACCTCAAGACCAGAGCCTCACGTTCTCTGAAGTAACTCCAGATGTATACAGATCAGGCCCTGTTGCTGGGGTTGCCTCTCTATACACGGCAAAATCCTCAACCAGGCCAGTCCAGGCCAAGCCAAGCACAAAGAGCAACAAAGAACCGAGGGGAGGAACTAAGTGAGTTGAGAAAATTCTGGGGGTGGGGGGAGGAACTGTTGACATTTTGAGTTGAAATCCTGCATCAGGACAACAATCCTAAAGTCAGGCCAAGCTCCTGATGCAAGGTTTTGACGCAAACAATCAACAATTTGGTTTCCCCCAGCAAACTGTGTTGCATCTGCAGTCTGTTGTGTCTCCATGCCTAGAATGGACCAAAATACTGGCATTTCACTCCTGCAAAGTGAAGCGGCTACAGTTATTAGCATCCAGACACACCGGCTTGTTACCACAAGCAATAACTTTTGTGATAAAAGACCTTTTTCCAGGGCAGAAATGGCAAATACAAAGGGACATCATTTTAAGGTGATGAGAGGAAAGTACGGGGGGGGGGGGGAGAGATGTCATGGGTAGTTTTTTTTTTCAAAACATGGAGAGCAGTGGGTGCATGGAACACCCTGCCAGGGCGGTGGCAAAGGCAGATAAGATTAGGAACATTTAAGAAACTCTTAGATAGGAACATGGATAACAGAAAGATGGAGGGAAGGGTTAGAATGACTTTAGATTTGATTAAAGAGTTGGCACAACATCGTGGGCTGAAGGCTCTGTAGTGTGCTGTAGAGTTTGATATATTGTATAACACGCGAGACACAATGGGCTGCGCACCAGGTGTGGAGAATTACAAAAGCAATCTAATAATGGCTGCTTTTCTGTGGAAACTTGGGAACCCAAAATGATCAGGTTCATTTTCCAAAGAGTAAATTTATCTCCTTAGTTACCACACTGATCCGGAGATGAGATGCTTTTCCCCAAGAGTCTCTCTCTTTTCCTTTGCTGCCTGAGGAGGGAAAGTAGAGAGAGCAGGATCAGGAAACACAATAATGGGGCTTGTTTAAAGCAATCATTACAACGGTCACATATCCCGACAGAACAAGATGTCTTTCCACCACTCACTCTATTAGTGGATACAACATTCTCAGGAGTTAACAACCAGTCACTTGTAACATGGTGGAACAGATTAATAAACTGTTCAAAGTAGACAGGCACGGTAGCATAGAAGTTAGCACTGTTACGTACCCCGTTACTGGGTTGTCAAACCAGCATAAATGGACCACTTAGTTGGAGTCTGGTTAACAGAAGCTAATAAAGTTTTATTAAAGAAATAAGCAACACAGTATTCTAATCGTATGGATATAAATGCAACAGGTTAGCCATGATAAAACACACACGTACACAGAACTAGGATAATAGGATCAATCAAGCTCTATCGCAGTCTAGGGGTAAAACGATCAGTCTCAAGTGACGCAGAGTTCAGTTCAGTTCGCAGTAATCACTGTTGTGCCGTTGGGGGGGGGGGAAGAGAGAGAGAAAGAGAGAGAGAGATAATATGCAAATCTGATTCAAACAGACCTTTGATGTTCTTCGTAGTTAGCTTTCGGGCGAACCTTTTTAATGCCTTCTGTGGTCACCAACTGTGACCCCTCCGTTCCCGATACGACCGTTCTTCCACGGTGAACCTGGCACCCAGGCAAGGGCGGACACACACACCAGGTTCCCGCCGATCGTACCTTTTCACCCTGTGTGTCTATGGTCGGTTCCCGCGACCAGACCTCCAAACTCCCACCAACTTGTGGGGGCACACCGCTCTTCCAGGGTCTTGTTATCTCGTGATCTCGTGGTGTGTGTCATGCCTTAGCGAACCTGTTCTTTTTATCCCCCTGCTGGGGTATCGCCTGTCCATCAAACTTCAAACAGTTCAGGTTCAAAGCAACCGATCTGTCAATACTCTCAAATGTGTTTCTTTCTCATTAAACTCTCTCTTCTCTCTTATTAGCATTTTGAATGTTTCTCTATTGTCTCCCTTATCTCTCTCATCAGCATCAATCTTCTGATAACTTGGTTTGTCGTCAGACCCCTATCCTTCAAAGGATTTTTACCGGGGTAAAAATTATAGGCATGAATACATTATTCGATACACACTAATATACAGGGTCATCAGCTATTCGGCTAATACAGAGAACTTAAAGTTGTCAACACCTTGACAGACAGTCAGCAATCACATTTTCCGTTCCTTTTATATGTTTTATTTGAATATCAAGTCCCTCTAAGACCAGGCTCCAACTTAGCAACCTTTTGTTTTTATCCTTCATAGTGGCCAAAAACACTAATGGGTTGTGATCAGTGTAAATTATTAGTGGTTTCCGTGCCGGACAGATACTACAAAGGTCGTCCCACACAAACTTCGCATTCTTTTGCAAGAGCTTAGTAAGAGGGAGGGTAATATCTGCAAAGTTTTTTTTTTGCAAACTTCTGATAGTACCCCACCATCCCCAAGAACCTTCTCAGGGCTCTCTTGTCTGTCGGGGTGGGGGCTTCAGAGATAGTCCGCACCTTAGCCTGCATCAGAGCCAGCTGCCCCTGTCCTACCACAAATCCCAGATAAGTGACCTTCGCGCGGCCGAATTCACTTCTTGCGAGGTTCACTGTCAGGCTGGCTTCAAACAGCTTTTTAAACAGTTCCTCTACTGCCACAATGTGCCCCTCCCACATGTCACTCCAGACTACTAAATCGCCAATATACACTTCTGTGTTCTTTAGCCCTTTTGTCACTGAATTAATCATCCTATAGGGGTGTTGCTCACTAGGCTGACCTGATGTGACAACAACACCATGTCCCGGCTCTTTGCATCGCCTCGGGACATCCGGACATACGTGTGTGTGTCGGTTAATTAGCTTTCTCAGCGGCTCGCTTTGTTCGGGGGTTAACTGAGAGAACTCGTCAGCAAAGTTGGCCAAAACAATAGAGTTCTCCCATCTGGTCGGCACCATACTTATCTTTTCAAAATGGGTTTTCCCCTTATCAGGTGGCACCCTAGCCTCATTAATTTTCGTGATAACACCAACTAGATCTGTTTTCTGATCATGGTAAGCTTTTAACATGTTAATAGACTGTAACTGTGTTAGCTCACGTCTACAATAGTCAATAACATCCTTCCTCCTGTGCAGCCAGTAAAACTCTTTCATGATTCTATCGACTGTCTTCCTTACCCCAAACTGTCCACCGAGGGGTATCTTGTGGGCGAGGTTAAAAATCTCATCCCCATAAATTTTCGGCACCACCCCCCATTCCTCATCTGTGGGCACGGTACTTGGTCTCCATTTCCTCCTTAGTACTCCCTCCTCCACATAATAGCCCACTGGCTCCCTTTTTAATTCTGCTTCAGAGAGAGCTGTCTCCATCAAAACCATCAGATCCTCGTCTCGCTCCTGTGTCTGTACAAATTCCTTCCTCGCTAATGATAAATCTACCTCAACTCCCTTACTTCCTTCTGTTTCACTATGCCCCTTCTCACTTTCTAACCCCTCCTGGTATGAGGCTGGTAAAAACGTCTCAGCTAAATCTATATTCGCTTCGGCAGCCTTTCTGGACATGCGCCGAGTCACTGCGCAAACGGGATAAACCTGTGAGTCCATGGGCGGGGCCTCAATGCTGGCAGGCTGGCCTGTCAGTTTTACTGCTGAGAACACATTTCCGCCGGCGAGGTCAT
Organism: Mobula birostris; assembly: GCF_030028105.1. NCBI lineage: Eukaryota > Metazoa > Chordata > Chondrichthyes > Myliobatiformes > Myliobatidae > Mobula > Mobula birostris. The sequence goes on from NC_092389.1 coordinate 1,458,666, forward strand.
TACCGAGTAAGACTTCCACGTCTTCCATCGGTAGTTCGGGCCTCACCCCGATCGTGACCGGTCCGGAGACCAAGTCGCTTTTTAGGTGTATCTGGTGCAAAGGTACTGCTTCAGTCCCTTTCCCAATGCCTTTTATCACCCTGACCTCCCTAGTCTGGGTCTCTGAACTAAAGTCTAACACACTCTTTAAGATCAATGACTGACAAGCTCCAGTGTCTCTCCAGATCCACACTGGAACTGGGTTTAACTCCTCCTTCATCGACACCAATCTGGCCGAGATAAACTTCTCGCGCCCTTCCTGAACTTTATCAGACCTCTTCTCCCCTAGCGGTTTGTTTGCCAGCTCAATACAGCCAGTCAGAACCGTAGTTTTTCCTTTCCCCGTCTCCTTCTTTGGGGCAAAGCACCTGGACGCAAAGTGACCGGCTTTCCCACAATTATAGCATATGACCCCAGGAGACTTCCTACCAAACTGCTCCCGGTCTACCTTATCCTTCTCACTAGTCCCTGGCTTACTAGTCTCCGCCCTCTTGACTACCCTTCTGGTAGCTTTTACTCGGGGTAAACTTCGCTTTGTGCGTTAACGCGTATTCATCCGCAAACTTAGCAGTTGCGGCCAAGGTTTCTGCCTCTTTCTCATCTAGATAGGGCCTCATACCTTCAGGGACACAACCTTTAAACTGCTCAATCAGTATTAGCTGTAGCAGCCTGTCCTGATCCCCTTTGACCCCTTTCGAGGCACACCAATGCTCACAATACATCTGCATCTCACAGGCAAACTCTAAATACGTGCGGTCCCACTGCTTCCTCGCATTCCGGAACCTCTGCCGGTATGCCTCCGGGACCAACTCATAAATCCTGAGGATGGTCTCTTTCACCACCTCATTCATCCTCTGGGCATCTTCTGCAGACAATGCCAAGTGAGCTTGCTGAGCTTTTCCTTTAAGTACGCTCTGAAGCAAAACAGCCCACTTATCCCTCAGCCAGTCCTGACCTGCAACGACTTTTTCAAAGTGGAGAAAGTACCGATCAACATCGGTCTCGTCAAATGGGGGAACCAGCCTAACCTCCTGGGTTGCCCGGAACCCTCCACCTTGGTTCAGCATGGGCCCCTGCGCTAGCCTCATCCTTAACTTCTCCAGCTCAAATTCCCTTTCCCTCTGTATCTCTCTCTCTCTTGTCGTTCTAACTGCTCCTCTTCTTGTTCTAACTGTTTTACCCGGAACTCGTGCTCAAGCCTCAATTTTTCAATCTGCGGTTGTACTGCTTCTCCACCAGGTTTGCCCATAGATACAACCTCCAGCTCCCCGTGGGGAAACACACCTTTAGATACATAATGCTCAATGATAGCTCTGTGCATCTCCGCTGTCCTCATTGTCGACTTCCCCTTAAAAAGATTCAACCGTTTGGCCACAGTTGCCAATTCTAATTTCCTGGCATCCTCTAATGCCTCCAAGGTCGGCACCTTTATAAATTCCTCAATCTCCATTTCTGCTGTTTGCCCTTCCTTTCTTTCGGGAATTTTAACCCAATCAATTTACCCAGTCCCAAATTTGGCGTTCAAAATCGCGGACGAGATCCCCACTTATGTTACGTACCCCGTAACTGGGTTGCCAAACCAGCAGAAATGGACCACTTAGTTGGAGTCTGGTTTAACAGAACCTAATAAGGTTTTATTAAAGAAATAAGCAACACAGTATTCTAATCATAAGGATATAAATGCAACAGGTTAGCAATGATAAAACACACATGTACACAGAACTAGGGTAATAGGAATTGCCCAAGCTCTATCGCAGTCTAGGGGTAAAATGATCAGTCTCAAGTGACGCAGAGTTCAGTTCAGCTTAGTACAGTTCGCAGTAATCGCTGTTGTGCCGTTGGGGGGGGGAGAGGGGGGAGGAGAGGGGGGGAGAGGGGGGGGGAGGGGGGGGGAGGGGGGGGGAGGGGGGGGGAGGGGGGGGGAGGAGGGGGGAGGGGGGGGAGGGGGGGGGAGGGGGGGGGAGGGGGGGGGGAGGGGGGGGGGAGGGGGGGGGAGGGGGGGAGGGGGGGGAGGGGGGGAGGGGGGGGAGGGGGGGGAGGGGGGGAGGGGGGGAGGGGGGGAGAGGGGGGGGAGAGGGGGGGGAGAGGGGGGGGAGAGGGGGGGGAGAGGGGGGGGAGAGGGGGGGGAGAGGGGGGGGAGAGGGGGGGGAGAGGGGGGGGAGAGGGGGGGAGGGGGGGGGAGGGGGGGGAGAGGGGGGGAGAGGGGGGAGAGGGGGGGAGAGGGGGGGAGAGGGGGGGAGAGGGGGGGAGAGGGGGGGAGAGGGGGGGAGAGGGGGGGAGAGGGGGGGAGAGGGGGGGGAGAGGGGGGGGAGAGGGGGGGGAGAGGGGGGGGAGAGGGGGGAGGAGAGGGGGGAGGAGAGGGGGAAAATATGCAAATCTGATTCAGACAGACCTTTGATGTTCTTCGCAGTTTGCTTTCGGGCGAACCCTTTTAATGTCTTCTGTGGTCACCGACTGTGACCCCTCCGTTCCCGATACGACCGTTCTTCCGCGGTGAACCTGGCACCCAGGCAAGGGCGGACACACACACCAGGTTCCCGCCGATCGTACCTTTTCACCCTGTGTGTCTATGGTCGGTTCCCGCGATCAGACCTCCAAACTCCCACCAACTTGTGGGGGCACACCGCTCTTCCAGGGTCTTGTTATCTCGTGATCTCGTGGTGTGTGTCATGCCTTAGCGAACCTGTTCTTTTTACCCCCTGCTGGGGTATCGCCTGTCCATCAAACTTCAAACAGTTCCGGTTCAAAGCAACCAGCCTGTCAATACGCTCAAATGTGTTTCTTTCTCATTAAACTCTCTCTTCTCTCTTATTAGCATTTTGAATGTTTCTCCATTGTCTCCCTTATCTCTCTCATCAGCATCAATCTTCTGATAACTTGTTTGTCGTCACGGCACAATGACTTGACAGCACCAGCGATCACCGATTGGGGTTCCATTCCCACCACTGTCTGTAAGGAGTCTGCATGTTCTCCCTGTGACCGCTTGGGATCTCTCCCACATTCCAAAGACGTACAGTTAACTACAGGCATGTTATGTTTGCACCGGAAATACAGCCAAACTTGTGAGCTGCCCCCAGCAAAATCTTTGGAATGTGTTGGCAAAAAAATGATGCATTTCACTGTAGGTTTCAATGTACATGTGACAAATAATACAAAGCTTCAATCTCTTCCAGTCAGTAATAGGCTGGTTAGGCAGAAAATCACTGACTATTGTGTACAGTTCTGGTCACCTACCCACAGGAAAAATATCTGAATGAGGGCATCCTGTCACACTCAGCTCAATCATAAGCAAATGCTTTGAGAGGCTGGTCAAGGACTACATCTGCAGCTTGCTACCACCCACACTAGACCCCTACAATTCACCTACTGATACAACCGATCAACAGATGATGCAATAGCCATAACTCTACACACCGTCCTTACACATCTGGAGAAGAAGGATGCTGATGTGAAAATGCTGTTCTTGGACTACAGTTCAGCATTCAACACCATAATTCCATCCAGGCTCAACAAGGAGCTCAGAGACCACAGCCTTGACTCTGCCTTGTGCAGCTGGATCCTGGACTTCCTGTCAGATCGTCAGCAGGTGGTAAGAGTGGGCTCCTCATCTCCACACCTCTGACCCTCAACACAGGAGCCCCTCAGGGCTGTGTCCGAAGCCCCCTCCTTTTCTTTCTGTCCACCCACGACTGTGTCACCACCCTCAGCTCTAATCTGCTAATTAAATTTGCGGACGATACTATATTGATTGGCCTCATCTCAAATTATAATGAGGTGGCCTACAGGGAAGAAGTCATCTCTCTGACACAGTGGTGTCAAGAAAACAACCTCTCCCTCAATGTCACAAAAACAAAGGAGCTGGTTGTGGATTACAGGAGGAATGGAGACGGGCTAACCCCTATTGACATCGATGGATCTGGGGCTGAGAGGGTGAACAGCTTTAAGTTCCTTGGTATCCACATCACCGTGGATCTCACGTGGTCTGTACACACCAGCAGTGTGGTGAGAAAAGCACAACAACACCTCTTTCACCTCAGACAGTTGAGGAAGTTTGGTTTGGGCCCCCAACTCCTAGGAACTTTCTACAGGGGCACAATTGAGAGCATCCTGACTGGCTGCATCACTGCCTGGTATGGGAACTGTACTTCCCTCAATCTCAGGACTCTGCAGAGAGTGGTGCGGACAGCCCAGCGCATCTGTAGTTGTGAACTTCCCATGATTCAGGACATTTACAAAGACAGGTGTGTAAAAAGGGCCGAAGGATCATTGGGGACCCAAGTCACCCCAACCACAATCTATTCCAGCTGCTACCATCCAGGAAACGGTATAGCAGCATAAAAGCCAGGACCGCCAGGACCAACAGGCTCCGGGACAGCTTCTTCCACCAGGCCATCAGACTGATGAACTCACGCTGATTTGAGTGTACTGTATATTACATTGACTGTTCTATTTATTATATATTACTATGATTGCACATTTAGATGGAGATGTAAAGATTTTTACTCCTCATGTATGTGAAGGATGTAAGAAAAATAAAGTCAATTCAATAAGATTCTAAGAGTACAGAGAAAATTTACAAGGACGTTGCCGGGACTTGAGGATTCAAGTTACAGGGATAGGTGGAATAAATTAGGACTTTATCCTCTGGAGCGCAGGAGAATGAGGGGAGGTATACAAAATGATGAGTATAGATAGGATGGGCTTTTTAACCTCAGGTTGGGTGAGACTTGAACTAAAGGTCCTTGATTAAGGGTGAAAGGTGAAACATTGAAAGAGAACGTCTTCACTCAGAGAGTGGCGAGAGTGTGGAATGAGCTGCCAGCAGAAGTGGTGGATGCGGGTTCGATTGCAATATTTAAGAGAAGTTTGGACAGGTACATGGATGGGAGGGGTTTGGAGGGCTGTGGCCTGGGTGCAGGTCAACGGGACGAGGCAGAAGATCAGGTCGGCACAGACTGGACGGGCCAAAGGGCCTGGTTCTGAGCTGTAGCACTCTGTGACTCGAAACACTTTGCAAATGAGGAGTAAAAATAGCGAGTTATTTTCCTCAAACAACAGGAATTCTGCAGATGCTGGAAATTCAAGCAACACACATCAAAGTTGCTGGTGAACGCAGCAGGCCAGGCAGCATCTGTAGGAAGAGGTGCAGTCGACATTTCAGGCCGAGACCCTTCGTCAGGACATAACAATGAACATAATATTGTATGTGTGGTCCTGACAAAGGGTCTCGGCCTGAAACGTCGACTGCACCTCTTCCTACAGATGCTGCCTGGCCTGCTGCGTTCACCAGCAACTTTGATGTGTGTTGCTTGAGTTATTTTCCTCCTGCTTTGGGGAAGCAGGATAAGTCCGTGGACCCTGATGAAGAAGATCTCCAACACCAGGCGTGGAGGTGAGGACTTTAAAACAAGAAGATGGCAATGGTGGCCGAATCTGATGATCAGCTGTTGACAAGAACCCTTAGTTTGAGTGGCTAACTGTTAAAACAGGATGCTTTAAAACCTCAAATGTTGGCATTCAGAGCCAATGCCTGCAGTCACTTCACCAGGCCACATGAAAAACATTGCTTTCCTATGTCAATCTAAGCAAATATAGAGGATCTGGGCCCCTATCTGCTATTACAAAGTGTTTAACTCCAGGTGCAGGCATTTGCTTTAAACACCTAAATTTTTACCTGTTCCAGTACGGTGGACAGTGCTTAGGCACCTACAGCTCATCAAACTTCCAGTCACGGAAGTTAGTTCCTTGTCCAATATCGTCATAACCCAGTGTGCAGGAGGAATAGGAGGTTGGAAGTGAGGAATGGGAAGGCTGCAATAACACGTACTTTTCTATTGTGTTATCCATTGTAAGCAGAGAGCACCTCCTTTCCAAGTCTCCAATAATCAAGTAAAGAGATCAACACAGCAAGAACAGAGATTACAAAACTGTGGATGCAGTGACAGAGGCAAATCTTCCAAATAAGGACCACTGATCCCTTTCAAAGTCTCCTTCTCCTCAAAACATTTGAAGTGCCAATACACTTACCTTCTATGCTCCCAGCATGCAATGAGAAGTGTGAGCAGGTAAAATGCCAGGAAAATCCCCAGACTGAAGAGCACCCCATTGACGTAGGCCACTGCTATAAGAGGAAACAGAAGAGGACTGATTCAGCACTGAAAATCTTCCCAAGAGTATGATATTACAGAGATCAAAGTCTTCATCAATGAAGGGAATACTGATAATCCAAGATTCTGGATTATACTACTCTATGGTTATATGCCTATGTCCATATGAGGCATTGGAGGTTATATCTTCTCAATAGCATCGAAGATATTGAGAATTATTCTAGACAAACAATTCACACCATGCCATGGCCAACATGCAACAACTGTTGCTGATCATTACTCCTGCATTTGGTAGACAAGTTGAAGCAGCCCAAGAACTTGCAGGAATAAACAGTGACAGAGACAATGATTGATGCTTCTGCTGAGTTGTCAGATCTCACCTCCCTATTGTCTTTTCAGAACAGAACAGTAAAGGTCCTTGTGCCAACCTATATCAACTTGGTGTAACCATTCCCCCTTAAACAGCGCACAACCCTCCATTTTCCTTATATCCATGTGCTTAAGTCTTTTAGATGTCTCCATTGTATCAGTCTCTACCATCAGTCCCGACAGTACTTTACAGGCACTTACCAGTCTCTGTAGAAAGAACACACCTCTGATTTCTCCCCTAAATCTTCCTCAAGTCACTTTAAATGGATGTGCTCTGGTATTGGCCATCACCATCTTGGGGAAAAGGTGCTGGCTGTCCACCTATACATCTTCATCAAGTCACCTCTCATTCTCCTTCGCTCCAAAGAGAAAAGCCCTAGTTCACTCAACTTCTACTCATAAAACATGCTCTCTAATCCAGGCAGCATCCTGGTGAATCTCCTCTGCACCCTCTCTAATCCAGGCAGCATCCTGGTGAATCTCCTCCGCACCCTCTCTAATCCAGGCAGAATCCTGGTAAATTTCCTCTGCACCCTCTCTAATCCAGGCAGCATCCTGGTGAATCTCCTCTGCACCCTCTCTAATCCAGGCAGCATCCTGGTGAATCTCCTCTGCACCCTCTCTAATCCAGGCAGAATCCTGGTAAATCTCCTCTGCACCCTCTCTAATCCAGGCAGCATCCTGGTGAATCTCCTCTGCACCCTCTCTAATCCAGGCAGCATCCTGGTGAATCTCCTCTGCACCCTCTCTAATCCAGGCAGAATCCTGGTAAATCTCCTCTGCACCCTCTCTAATCCAGACAGCATCCTGGTAAATCTCCTCTGCTCCCTCTCTGAAGCTTCCACATCCTTCCTATAATGAGATGACCAGAAATGAACATAATATTGTATGTGTGGTCTAACCAGACTTTTATAGAGCTGTAACATCACCTCACAGCCTTCATTAGTTGGGGGATTGAGTTCAAGAGGCAGAACACCATACATTTCAGTCAAAGGCAACAAGAATAGCATGCTATCACAACAGTATGTCACCGAGATGAGATGAGAGGTCAGGGCTAATAATTCCTGAAGGACTGTCAGGAACTCAAATCTCGACATTGTGCAGGGGAGGAAAATCCCATCTGCTTCACTGAAGTCCCTCAGGAAGGGAACTCTCCTATCCTTGAAAAATAAAAAAAAACTGCAGTTACTGGAAATTTAAAATAAAAAGCAGAAAATTTTGGAAACACTTAGCAGGTCAAGCAGCATCTCTGGAAAGAAGAAATAGAGATAATGTTTCAGGTCCAAGATATGAGGAAGGGCACTGGACCTGCAGTGTTAAATCCATTTCCATCTCGCACCCTTACCTGGTCTGGTCTGTGTATAACTCCAGACCAGCAGCCAAGAAAGCCATCAGTCCAGAGAAAAGACATCAAGGTAGGGTTGAAACTACAAGCTATGCCAGCAACCTTGTGAATGAATTCACAAAATGGAACACCATATCCCAATGAGGCAGGGCTTGAGGACACAGAGAGCAGCATTAACTATGTGTAAATGATATCTGTGTTGTTCATACAAGCTGTGTATGGGGACACAAGGAGTTTTGAATATTAGAGATTTAGTTGAACACAAATTCTCTGGCACTTTGGTTGCCCTTGAGAACTGGTTACACAACTTTCTCCAAGCTGAAATGCTCACAATTCACAGCTGGCACCACAGTCACATTCAGGATTTTAGTTCGATTCCCCAAACCCATCGGCTCATCTGGAAAGAGAGAAAAAAAGAAATATATTCTAACATCAGATTGAGACATTCAACAATAGAAAATCTGCAAGTTCAGTCACTGAGTTATATAGTCCTTTGACCAAACTGGTCCAAGCTAGTCAAGGTGCCTACCTGAACAAATCCCTTTTCCTTGTGTTTAGTTGATAGGAAAAGGCAGAATAAGTTTGGCATGGCCTAGATTGGCAGAAGAGCCTGTTTCTGTGCAATATTACTCTATGACTCTATCTAAATAAAAACAAACTCCAAGCAGCAGACAGAAATAATTTTTAAGAAACTGCAGATGTTGGGCATCAAATAAAAACATTGAGTGCTAGAAACACTCAACTGGTCGGGCAGCATCTGAGGGAAGAAAAACAGAATTCCCTTCCACTGCAGACTTCATTTATTAGGTTTTCAATCATTCTTATTGTCCAGACTTCAGGGGAGTGTGTAAGGAATGGGGAGACGGAGAGTGCAGAAAGGGCACACCCTCCCACCAGCTCATAAATCATCCTGGTGAACCTTCTCTGAACTGTCTCCAGTAAAAGGTCACAGACATCCAGTTTAAGTTGCCGAAGTGCTGGCCCTTCCCCCTCACTTTGTAATCTGAGTCACATAGTACCTAAGAAATGGCTGAATCAGAGTCAGGTTTATTACCAATGATATACATCCAGTAGCCACATTATCAGATACCTCCGGTACCTAATAAAATGGCCACTGAGTGTGTGTTCATGGTCTTCTGCTGCTGTAGCCCGTCCACTTCAAGGTTCAACATGTTGTGCATTCAGAGATGTTCTTCTGCACACCACTGTTGTAACGTGTGGTTATTTGAGTTACTGTCACCTTCCTGTCAGCTTGAACCAGTCCTGCCATTCTCCTCTGACCTCTCTCATTAACAAGGCATTTTCACCCACACAACTGCTGCTCACTGGATGTTTTTTTTTGTTTTTTTGCACTATTCTCTGTAAACTCTAGAGACTGTTGTGTGTGAAACTCCCAGGAGATCAGCAGTTTCTGAGATACTCAAACCACCCTGTCTGGCACCAACAATCATTCCACAGTCAAAGTCACTTCAATCTCATTTCTTCCCCATTCTGATGTTTGGTCTGAACAACAACTGAAGCTTTTGAGTGCGATATATTGTTGAGTCAGAGTGCTGGGGTATGGCCCCTTCCCCCCGGACAGTCTGGTTTAGTCAGGTGCCTGTTACCTACTTCCACAATAGCTGGAGGTGCTCTTTGCCCTTCTCTGCCTTCTTCCAGAAGACAAACCCTTGTGTTTATCACCGCCACCCCACCTTCCTTACACAGCGCCCCCGTTCGTACCTTCTTTCAGTGGGTAGAAGGGCAGGGCACCACCACACGCCTCGTCCTCAGTCTTCACCACCACCACCACATAAAAACTGCTGTTTCGGAAATCCTTCCGCTGTTAGGACGAAACAAGACACGCTTGATTATCACAAAGGTGCTGACTATCACGCAGTTCACTGCCCTAGACAACCTTGATAGAAACAGAAAATAGTCTTTTAATATTTGGGGGGCAGGGTGGGGGGAGAGAAAGAGAGGAGCCCTCCAGCACCCAGGGAATGCCCTTTTCTCACTGTTACCATCAGGTAGGAGGTACAGAAACCTGAAGGCACACACTCAGTGATTCAGGAACAGCTTCTTCCCCTCTGCCATCTGATTTCTAAATGGACATTGAATCCGTGAACACGACCTCACTTTTTAATATATATAATTTCTGTTTTTTTGCACGATTTTTAATCTATTGTACTGTATTTGATTTACTTTTTTTTTCTAGATTATGTATTGCATTGAACTGCTGCTACTAAGTTAACAAATTTCACGTAACATGCCGGTGATAATAAACCTGATTCTGAAATTCTCCTTGGGTCACTTCTGCAGGTCTTGCCACTGACTACTTTAATAAGCACAGTCAGCTTCGGCAAAATGAATGAGAGTGTATGAGTGAGGGTTCATCCCATGCCTGATACTCACATAGTTGTTAAACATCAGCAATCAAATTCAAACTCCATCCTTTCTTCTCCTCTCTCTCAATGTATAAGTTTGCTGATGCCACAACAATTGTAGGCCGTATCTCGGGTAATGATGAGTTTGAGTACAGAGAGGAAATTAAGAACCTGGTGACATGGTGCGAAGACAATAACCTATCCCTCAACGTCAGCAAGACGAAGGAATTGGTTGTTGACTTCAGGAGTAGTGGACTGCACGACCCAATTTACATCGGTGGTGCGCAAGTGGAACAGGTCAAAAGATTTAAGTTCCTCGGGGTCAATCACAAATGACTTGGTCCAACCAAGCAGAGTTCACTGCCAAGAAGGCCCACCAGCGCCTTTACTTCCTGAGAAACTAAAGAAATTTGGCCTGTCCCCTAAAACCCTCACTAATTTTTATAGATGTACCGTAGAAAGCATTCTTTTAGGGTGCATCACAACCTGGTATGGAAGTTGTCCTGTCCAAGACCGGAAGAAGCTGCAGAAGATCGTGAACACGGTGCAGCACATCACACAAACCAATCTTCCATCCTTGGACTCACTTTACACCGCACGCTGTCGGAGCAGTGCTGCCGGGATAATCAAGGACACAACCCACCCAGCCAGCACACTTTTCGTCCCTCTTCCCTCCGGGAGAAGGCTCAGGAGCTTGAAGACTCGTACGGCCAGATTTGGGAACAGCTTCTTTCCAACTGTGATAAGACTGCTGAACGGATCCTGACCCGGATCTGGGCCGTACCCTCCAAATATCCGGACCTGTCTCTCGGTTTTTTTGCACTACCTTACTTTCCCTTTTCGATTTTCTATTTATGATTTATAATTTAAATTTTTACTATTTACTATAGATTTGTAATCCAGGGAGCAGGAAGCACAGAATCAAATATCGCTGTGATGATTGTACGTTCTAGTATCAATTGTTTAGCGACAATAAAGTATAAAGTACTCAATATATCCCCTTCCCCAGCTGATTAGCAAACACCTCCAGTCTAAGCCCCTCGCTGAGGGAGGAGGTGGGGGAAGGAAGCCCACCTTTACTCTACTCTGCCCCAGAGGAAAGTCTTAAGTCTCCCGAAATCCGAATGAGGAACTACCACGAGGAAAATTCCAAGTCGACCCTCGGAGAGGAGAGAGAGAGGGAGAGTGTGTGTGTGTGTGTGTGTGTGTGTGTGTGTGTGTGTGTGTCCGTGTCCATCTTGCGAGACCATGGATCTGCGCCTGGAAGTCTTCACAGGCCTGGGCAAGGTTGTATGGAAGACCCTCTCCACGACACCGATGTTGTCCAAGGGAAGGGCATTAGGACCCATACAGCTTGGCACCAGTGTCGTCGCAGAGCAATGTGTGACTAAGTGTCTTGCTCAAGGACACAACACGCTCCCTCAGCTGGGGCTCGAACTCATGACCTTCAGGTCACTAGTCCAATGGCCGTAACTACTTGGCCACGTGCCCACACACGTACATACAACCAGCTGTGTGTGTGTGTGTGTGTGTGTGTGTGTGTGTGTGTGTGTGTGTGTGTGTATATATATATATATATATATATATATATATATATACACACACCAATAGTTTGCACTCATGTACAATTATTAAATTGACTTTATTTCTTATATCCTTCACATACATGAGTAAAAATCTTTTCATTACATCTCCATGTGAATGTGCAATCACAGTAATTTATAATAAATAGAACAGGCAGTGTAATATAGAGTACACTCAAATCAGCATAAGTTCATCAGTCTGATGGCCTGGTGGAAGAAGCTGTCCCGGAGCCTGGTGGTCCTGGCTTTTATGCTGCAGTACTGCTTCCCAGATGGTAGCAGCTGGAATAGATTGTGGTTGGGGAGACTTGGGTCCCCAATGATCCTACGGGCCCTTTTTACACACCTGTCTTTGTAAATGTCCTGAATCATGGGAATTTCACAACTACAGATGCGCTGGGCTGTCTGCACCACTCTCTACAGAGTCCTGCGATTAAAGGAGGTACAGTTCCCATACCAGGCAGTGTGCAGCCAGTCAGGATGCTCTCAATTGTGACCCTGTCGAAAGTTTTTAAGGATTTGGGGGCCCATACCCAACTTCCTCAACCGTCTGAGGTGAAAGAGGTGCTGTTGTGTCTTTTTCACCACACTGCTGGTGTGCACAGACCACATGAGGTCCTCGGTGATGTTTATGTCGAGGACTTAAAGCTGTTCCCCCTCTCAACCCCAGATCCATTGATGTCAATAGGGGTTAGCCCGTCTCCATTCCTCCTGTAATCCACAACCAGCTCCTTTGTTTTTGTGGCATTGAGGGAGAGGTTGTTTTCTTGACACCACTGTGTCAGAGAGATGACTTCTTCCCTGTAGGCCACCTCATTATAATTTGAGATGAGGCCAATCAATATAGTATCGTCCGCAAATTTAATTAGCAGATTAGAGCTGAGGGTGGTGACACAGTCGTGGGTGGACAGAAAGAAAAGGAGGGGGCTTCGGACACAGCCCTGAGGGGCTCCTGTGTTGAGAGTCAGAGGGGCAGAGGTGAGGGAGCCCACTCTTACCACCTGCCGGCGATCTGACAGGAAGTCCAGGATCCAGGCAGGGTGAAGGCCGAGGTCTCTGAGCTTCTGGACAAGCCTGGATGGAATTATGGTGTTGAATGCTGAACTGTAGTCCAAGAACAGCATTCTCACGTAAGCATCCTTCTTCTCCAGATGTGTAAAGATGGTAAGTAGAGCAGTGGCTGTCGATCGGTCAGTAGATCGGTTGTATCAGTAGGTGAATTGTAGGGGGTCCAGTTTGGATGGTAGCAAGCCGCAGATGTAGTCCTTGACCAGCCTCTCAAAGCATTTGCTTATTATTGAGGTGAGTGTGACAGGACGCCTTGGTCTTGACATGTTACCTTGGCCTTTTTTGGTACAAGGACAATGGTGGATGTTTGAAGTAGGAGGGCACTTTACACTGGGAGAGGAAGAGATTAAAAATGTCTGTAAACACACCTGCCAGTTGTGCTGTGCACATCCTGAGTACTCGCCCTGGGATGCTGTCCGGTCCCGCAGCCTAGCGACTGTCCACCCGTTGGAAACATCTGAGTACCTCAGCCTCAGAGATGACCGGTTGTAGGTTGTGGCGGTGGGTTTCCTCGGAGGCTCAGAGTTAGCGACATCGAAACGAGCGTAAAAGCGATTGAGTTCATCTGGGAGAGAGGTTGTGATGTTGGCAGCACCACGACGTTTGACTTTGAAGTCTGAGATGGTATGCAGTCCTCACCACAAGTCACGTGTGCTAGTCGTTATGAATCTTGACTCAGTCTTGTCCCTGTATTGTTGTTTCGCAGTCTTGATAGCTTTGCACAGATTGTAGCTGCTTTTCTTGAGCTCTAGTTGATCACCAGTGATGTAAGCCTGATGTCCCATGTGACTGCTCTCCTTGGCCTACTAGGTGGTGGAGTGTGTGTTTGGAAGGTGCATTGAGACATCAGTGGTGGAAGTTGTGAACATTTACAATGGTAGAAATGGACGTCAAAAAGCAGTCTGCCTTGACATAATTAACAGAGCTTCTCAGACACCAGTGAAGGATCAGCTCAAGTCTGACTTCTTCAGGTGTCGCAATGGGAGGACGGACTGCTCAACGTACGAGGGACTGCACTGCTGCCACAAAACAACGATTTTCACAACATATGTCAGTGATAATAAACGTGATTCTGAGTCTGAGGATTCTGTTGCAATGTGGAGGACTGTGGAGCTTATCTGTTGAATTCAGCTGCTGAGTTGAACATCTGCTGCCTTGTATTAGTTTGAGCTGATAAACTGGAAGGAGCATTCACCCCACACAACCATCCCCAACAAGAGAGAGTCCGATCATCTCCTCTTGACATACACAAGCCTGAACCCATTACTCCAGGGGTCACCACTGACCAGCAATTCAACCAAGCCAGACATTTTAACACTCACCAGAGCCTTTCCACCTTCTACAAGGTTCAGGTTATAAAAGTCTGTTGTTATCTCTACCTTCCTTTTCATCAAGTACTGAGAAATCTTTTGACAGAATCTCTGCAAGACAGCAGCTATACTTCATTAGGAGTTTGAATAGATTTGGTTTGTCACCTAAATCACGCGAAAACTTCTATAGATGTATCGTGGAGGGCATTCTGACAGGCTGTATCACTGTCTGGTATGGAGGGGCTACAGCACAGGACCGAAAGGAGCTGCAGAAGGTTGTAAATCTAGTCAGCTCCATCTTGGGTACTAGCCTACAAAGTACCCAGGACATCTTTAGGGAGTGGTGTCTCAGAAAGGCAGCGTCCATTATTAAGGATCTCCAGCACCCAGGGAATGCCCTTTTCTCATTGTTACCATCAGGTAGGAGGTACAGAAGCCTGAAGGCACACACTCAGCGATTCAGGAACAGCTTCTTCCCCTCTGCCATCCGATTTCTAAATGGACATTGAACCCTTGGACACTACCTCACTTTTTTTTTTAAAAAATATATATTTTTTTTTACTTCAGTTTTTGCATTATTTTTAATCTATTTAATATACATATATACACTTACTGTAATTGATTTACTTGTTTATTTTTATACTTTCTATATTGCATTGAACTGCTGCTGCTAAGTTAACAAATTTCACAACACATGCTGGTGATAATAAACCTGATTCTGATAGTTATTTCAGAACAGAGAGATTGACAGCAAATTTTGACACCATTTTTGGCAATGTTTACCTCTACGCCTTTCAATCAAGACCAAACAAATAGGATTACACTGCAGAACCCAGGGTCCCACAGAGGACGACTTGGACACAATCCAACAATATTGCAATATTCATTGCCAGTACCGAATATTAAGAGGCCTAGATAAACTGGACGTGGAGAGGATGTTTCCATTAGTGGGGGGGTCTAGGACAGAGGGCACAACCTCAGAGTAGAAGGACGTCGTTTTAGAAGAGATGAGGAGGAATTTCTTTTGCCAGAGGGTGGTGAGACACTGTTGTGGAAGCCAAGTCATTGAGTATATTTGAAGCAGAGGTCGATAGGTTCTTGATTAGTCAGGACATCAAAAGTTACAGGAAGCAGGCAGGAGAATGAGGTTGAGAGGGATAATAAGTCAGCCACGATTGAATGGCGGAACATTCTCGATGGGCTCTGTGTCTAATGGTCTAAGGCACAGGAGGGGTAAAACAATAAATCAGATATCAATGGTTTTGAATGCCAAGAGGTAAGTCGGTGGTCAATGCCAATAGCCGAAGGTGAAGATCAACACTTCTGTATGTGATGGGGAAATAAACAACCAAAACTGGACCCACATAACACCTTATCCAGTGAACTGCAGCTTTCATATCTACACAACTTTATTCTTTAGATGAAGCCCACACACAATTTATACACAGGAAGATGCCACTCACAACAAATGAAGGAACATCCAGTTCTTTTGATAGTGCTGATTGAGAAAGCAATGTCCTGGTTGGAAACTGGGAAACTTCCCTGCTCTTTCTACACTGGTGTCATGGGATCATTCATGTCCAGCTCAGCAGGCAGTAAGAAAATTAATTATCAATGGGAAAGAAAGGATTGTGCCTATCCACTGTTGAGCTCTGTCAGGTACCTGTGTATAGAATAGAGCTGTTGACATGAGTGACCAAAGTTTTAGAACATAGGACATGCCTACACAATGCCCATATCCTTCCATTTTCCTCACATTCTTGTGCCTATCTAAAGGTCTCTTCAAAGCCTAATAATATACCTGCCTCTACCACCACCCCAGGCACCCATCAGTCTCTGTGGAAAAAAACTTATCCCCAGCATCTTCTTTGAAATTATCCCCTCTCACCCTAAATGCACACCCTCTGGTATCAGCCATTTCAACCCTGGGAAAAAGATACTGCCTGTCTACTCTATCTATGCCTCTCCTAATCCTATAAACCTCCATCAGATCTCCCCTCAGTCCCTGCCACTCCAGAGAAAACAACCCAAGTTTGTCCAACCTCACGTGATAGCACATCCAGGCAGTATCCTGGTAAACCTCATCTGCACCCTCTTCAAAGCCTTGACATTGTTCAGATAGTGAGGCAACCAGAACCGTACGCAATACTCCAGATGCGGCCTAACCAGAGTTTTATAAAGCTGCAACATAACTTCTTGACTTTTGAACTTTGACTTCTGACTTTTAGTGAAATTGTCTGGCTTGCTCCTCCATTGCACATTAAAATGCAGAGATGGAATTTCAAAAATAAAATCTGTCCTGGTGATAAACAATAACTCTAGCATTCATTTCGAGAGAACTAGAATATAAAATCAAGCATGTAATGCTGAGGCTTTATAAAGCACTGGTTAGACTGCACCAAAGAGTAGTGTGACCTGTTTTGGGCCCCATATTAAGAAAGGATGTGCTGCCATTGGAGCGGATCCAGAGGAGGTTCACAAGAATGATCCCAGGAATGAAAGGGTTAACGTACGGGGAGCATTTGATGATGTTGGGCCTGTACCCACTGGAGTTTAGAAAAATGAGGGGGGGGGATCTCATTGAAAACTTTCAAATATTGAAAGGCCTAGATAGAGTGGATGTGGAGATGATGTTTCCTATAGTGGGGGAGTCTAGGACCAGAGAGCACAGCCTCAGAATAGAACATCTATTTAGAATGAAGAGGGGGAGGAACTTCTTTAGCCAGAGGGTGGTGAATCTGTGGAATTCATTGCCACAGATGGCTGTGGCGGTGAAATCATTGGGTATTTTTAAAGTGGGGGTTGATAGGTTCTTGATTAATCAGGGTGCCAAAGGTTACAGGGAGAAGGCAGGAGAATGGGGTTGAGAGGGATAATAAATGATAGAAATACAGAGCTGACACGATGGGCCAAATGGTCTAATTTTGCTCCTATGTCTTATGATCTTATGATCCAACAACTCATTCCTCAGATGGCTCTCCTGATACTGCATAGTGCCTCAGGATTTAGAGCTGGAACTCAGAGACAAATGCCATGTTTCTTTTCACAACCTTCTACCAACTACCAACTGAGCCACGGTGAAGCAGACACTGACAGAAGTCAAGCACATTGGTTCTCAGTACACACTGGACAGAGCACTGCAGTGCTGCTTACCTGTACAGTAATGGCTGCTTTCTTTGTCATAGTTTGATAGGTACCACTAAATGCAACATTGTTGTCCAAATCATTGACAGGGCACTGGAAGAAATACAAGTAGCATCAGTAAACAAGCTCACACTGCAGATCAGTTCAAGCTTTTAAATGAAGGTCCACAACTCCTGACTATTAACTATGAACATAAAACAGTACAGCACAAGATGTTGCTGTGTTGCCCCATCTACAAGGGGAAATTTAGAGTAATCGGTTAACCTACCAACACATCTTTGAGACATGAGGAGAACTGAAGGAAACCCACATTGTCACAGGGAGAATATACAAACTTCACAGGAGGCTCCGTCCCTGGAGCTGAGGGACCAGACCGCAGCACTACCTACTGTTCAAAATGTTTGCTAAAGGCACCACCATCAACATGGTGGCACTGAGCTTTGCTGAAAGACAACACCCATCAGGCCCCTTATCTAAGGATGGCTCAGCCTCAGAATAGAGGGATGCTCGTTTAGAACAGAGATGAAGAGGAATTTCTTTAGCAGAGGATGGTGAATGTCATAGATGGTTGTGGAGGACAAGCCATTGGGTATATTTAAAATTGAGTTTAATGGGTTCTTGAATAGTCAGAGTGTCAAAAGTTACAGGAAGAAGGCAGGAAAATGGGGTTGAGAGGGATAATAAATCAGCCATGATTGAAAGACAGAGCAGATTCGATAGGCTGAAATGGCCTCATTCTGCCCTTATACTTTATGGTGTGACACTATACATTAACATAATGCAGAGAATCCAAACAATCCAGGATCCTGCTCTCTCCTGACTGATTTTATGCAAAATTCTCCACACCTTGGAATAGTTCAACACTCCAAGTGTGGAGACGGTTGGACACACAAAGAAATAACTGGGAGATCGGCAAAATGTAAAATCAGGTTTCTGAACAATTCCTTGCACAAAACCTGCAATGTTTATCCTTCTCTCTCATTCATTGGTATTGGAAAGGAACAGAGATTGCTCTGGAGTAGGTGTGCAAACTAGCTTTGGGAGCACAGGATCATGCAAGGACTGAAACAGTGAGGCTGATGAAGGGTTTTTTGCTTCAGATCACCATCAATCTATTCTCTGCTTCATGTTTGACTGTTAACTCTCTTGGAACAATTATCATGGCTACTAACTCACTTACTTGCTAAATTTCCTCAGCACGGTTGACAAAATGTCTAAATTGCTGCAGTTCCATGCCAAACATACAACGCTCACATGGACCTCCCAAGCCGATGTTCCTCACTTACCAGGACATCCTGAATTGAGACCACAGAACAAGGAAATGCAGAATCCGAGCTCACTTTAACTATTACAGACTCTTCTCCATCGGAGAACTTGTATCTGAAGTACTGAGGAGGGACAACAGGAAAACAATGAAGACATCATAAACTACCGAGACTTTTCAACCTCAGGTACATCATTTTACAGACATTAGCAAGCACACATTATAGAGGATGAGACGCAAGAGATTCTGCAGATGCTGGAAGTCTTGAGTAACACACACACACACAAAATGCTGGAGGAACTCAGCAGGTCAGGCAGCATCAATGGAGGGGAATAAACAGTTGATTGGAGCACTCAAAGGAAGCCCACACATTCCACGGGCAGGACAGTAGAACTGAACTCCGAACTCCAACGCCCCGAGCTGCAATAGTGTCATGCTAACTGCTACGCAACTGTTCAATTTGGGTCGCCTCATTATAGGAAGGATGTGGAAGCTTTGGAGAAGGTGCAGAGGAGATTTAATCCAGGATGCTGCCTGGATTAGACAGCATGCCTGATAAGGAAAGGTTGAGTAAACTAAGGCTTTACTCATTGGAGCAAAGGAGGATGAAAGGTGACTTGATAGCGAGGACAGGGTGGAAATGGCCAAATATACTGTAGGCCGCTTAATCTTAAAGTGATTGAAGGAAGGTGGGTGAGTGCAGAGTGTCAGAGGTACTTTTAAAAAAAAAATGCAGCGTGCTGGGTACCTGGAACACATTTCCAGGGTTGGTAGTAGAGGTAGATACATTAGGGTCATTTAAGAGACTCACAGTGGATGAAAGTAAAATGGAGGGCTCTGAGCAGCAGGGAATGGAGGGATATAGAGCAGATGGGTTAGTTAGCTTGGCACCGTGGTGGGCCGAAGAGCCTTTTTCTGTTCTATGTTCCACTTCCTGTAAGGACTCTATTCCATTCTTCACAGGAGGCCGTGACCCTCTCAAGCTCTTCTCAGACAATATTAAGAAATGGGGTTCAGTTCCCCATTTCACTCCCACGCACCATCACCTGGTTCCTTATTTTGCCCCTTTCCTGAGGGGAAACGCTAGCTGAGTCATTAGTGCTGAACATGGGTGCTGGTGTATTCACCCGACATTCTGTTCTGCAGATGTCAATACAACCAAAATTCTGGAGGCTTTGCTCATGGTGGGCAGGGAAGATGTCTACACGTCACATGCTCAAAGGCGAGAACAGAGGGGAAATTCCCTTTGAAAGCTTCTCAGTACAGCTCCTTAAAATGTTAAACGTCTGTCCTTACCTGAGGTTGAGAAGGCGTTGCATTAAATCTGAACGGTTCGGCAGTTCTGTTTGATAAATAAAAAAAATGTAAAATGACAGATTTTAAAGATTAGCTTTATTTGTCACACGTATATTGAAACAGAGTGAAACGCAACATTGCATCAGTGACCAACACAGTCCGAGGATGTGCTGGGGGCAGCCTGTAAATGTCACTGTGCTTCCAGTGGCAACACAGTATGCGTGCAACTTACTAACGCTATCGTGTACGTCTTTGGAATGCGGGTGGAAACTGGAGCACCTGGAGAAAACCCATGTGGTCATGGGGAGAGTGCAAACTCCTTAGACAGCTGCAGAATTGAACCCAGTCACTAGCTCGGTTAATTGTTACCATACTGCCCACAGGTGATTAATGTGCAATTAGAACTTCACAATCTCTGGCTGTTCTATGAAATTTAATAGTTTACTTATTCACTCTGTGGGTGTAGCCACGTAGAAGGTAAACAGTGAATCAAGAACACAGGGCAATCATGAGTCGATCTCTCGTAAATTGCCAAATGCAGGGTGTGAAATAGATCAAATAGTGGAGGCTGTCAGCACCTTTGCTGGTCAAAATATTATACTGCTCCAACTCCTTCTTTCTGGTAGACGCTTTAGACCACTGAATGCCAGGACAAATAGGTACAAGAACAGTTTCTTTCCGTATGCCATCAGTCTTATGAACACTTGAATTTTAGTCTATTATAAACCAAGTCCACCTGTACATACACAGGTATACCTCATTGTATATAGTTCACGATTACTTGCACTATTGTTTTGTTTGCTTTTTGATTCTGTACAGCAAGAGCTCAGAGAAACCGGCATCAAATTCCCTGTATGTGTCCACATACTTGGTGATAATAAAGGATTCTGATTCTGTTTATTGATTCCATGAGTGGCTAACTAGATAGAGATCTTAACTGTATATGCAAGTTGAACTATGGGTAAAGCCTTCTCCACCATTCAGCACATCTACATGAAACACTGTCGCAGGAAAGCTGCAACTATTATCAGGGACCCCACCACCCAGGACGTGCTCTCTTCTTGCTGCTGCCATCAGGAAGGAGGTACAGGAGCCTTGGGACTCACACCACCAGGTTCAGAAACAGTTATTACCCCTCAACCATCAGGCTCCTGAACCAAATGGGATAACTTCACTTGCCCCATCATGTTCCCACAATCTATTGACTCACTTTCAAGGCTCTTTATCATGTTCTCGATATTTACTGCTTATTTATATTACAGTTTCTTCTTTTTGCATTTGCACAGCTTGTTGCCTTCTGCCCTCTGGTTGAAGCCCTAGTTTGGCAGTCGTTCATTGATTCTGTTATAGTTACTATTCTAAAGATTGTTGAGAATGCCCATAAGAAAATGAATCTCACAGTTGCATATGGTGACACATATGTATTTTGATAATAAATTTACTTTACACTTTGAGTTAGGAGGTAGTGTAGCTACTACAGTGCCAGCTCAATTCTGTTGCTATATGTGTATATACATTCTCCCCGTGACCACATTGATTTCCTCAGGGTGCTCTGGTTTCCTCCCACATTTCAAAGCAAGTCACATGGGTCTAATTTGGCAGTGCAGATCATTAGGTCAGAAGGGCCTGTTACCATGCTGCATCTTTAAATAAATAAAAATTCAAATGAGAGGAGCTAGACTAATTCACCCCATCTTCCACACAAAAGTACAAAGAACCACACAAATTACACCTCTGCTCCAAGAGACAAGTTAATGAAGGATATAGACAAGGTACGAGAGAGTGATTGCGGGCTGAGAAGGTAAGTTTACCGTGTGTCTAGACAAGCACTCTATTTATAAATCCAAGGCATGAAGGCCATGAGTGGGGCTAGTATAGATACAGCATGGATGGGACGGGCCAAGTGGCCTGTTTCTATGCTGCTGGACTCTTAACAATAAACAGATAGCCACGTTCTGAGGAACTCTCAGCACAGATATACAATAGCTGCACGAGTGCAGGTCAAATGGGAAATCAGAAAAGCACAGATGTTAGAAATCTAAACTAGACAGGGTGCTCGAAACAAAGAGTGGTACAGGTTGTGACCGAGGACAGGGTCATTGACCCAAAATGTTTTCCTTCTGTACATCAAAGGCAAAACCACAATACTTAACCAAGCAAACTATACTTATCCACAATTGATGAAGCAGTATTGTGCCTGGAGAACACAGGAAGATAACAGGAGCTCTAAACCTTCCTTGAAGCATAGGCAATAATGCTGAATCATTATCACCCACCTTAGGACAAAGTGCTGGATGCGTTTCACGTAGAGTTGGACCGAGGCGTTCTTTTCCGACAGTGTTGAGACATCCACATAGAAATACTGCATCTTCGATTCACTTTTAACTTCTGGCTGACAAAGTGTGCGACTCACATCCTGATAGATGTATTTCCTCTGATACCTGTGGAGAGGTACAGGCAGATTACGTTACACTTCCATCGTGCATGGCAGCGTGACAACAACACCAGCAAGCTGGGTTCAGTCCCCACTGCACGCTGTCCCCATGACCGTGGGCTTCCTCCAGGTGCTCCAGTTCCCTCCCACACTCCAAAAGTGTACAGGTTAGGGTGAGTGAGCTGTTGTCGGAAGCTTAGCGACCCCTTTGGACTGGCCCCAGCACATTCTCGAACTCTGCTGGTCCTTGACTCAAACAACACATTTCACTGTATATTTCCATGTACATGTGATAAGTACAGCTTATCTCTAATAAAGCATTAACAGCTGGAGCAAACAGTGTGGGTACAGTGTGGGTACTGCAGTAGAAATATTGGAGAGAGAATCATCCAATTAGAAAATAATTAGCTCGACATCACTTGTTCCTTCCTAAACACACTGAGAGAAGCTCCCACCCTGCCCTTCAGCTGTTTGCTCATGCAAAGAATGCCAGCAAGCTCCTCAATCTTGTGAATATCACAAATGAGCCCAGCACCATTAACAGACCATAATCAGGAAAAAGCTAACAGGCTATTGTTAAACCCTGTGTCCCCACATCTCCCTTTTTAAATCTAATGATCTAGTGTCTCGACTGAGAGACAACATGGCAGAGATAAAACCCAGTACTAGATCCAATTAGGAACTCTGGAGAAGGTTCTCTACAAAGGAATTATGACAACTGCTCTGCCCAAGACCGCAAGAGACTGTGGACATGGCTGGACATTCATGAAAACCAGCTACTCCTCCGCTGACTCGGTCTACGCTTCCTGCTGCCTCGGGAAAGTAGCCAATGTAATCAAAGACACTCTGATTTCTTCACTTCCATTGGGCAGAAGGTACAAAAGCTTGAAAACATAACAGGAGGCTCAAGGACAGCTTCCACTCCACTGTTGTAAGACCTCTTGTACAATAAAGATAACTCTTGATCTGTGAATCTACCTTGTCATGGCTCTTGCACCTTATGACTACCTGTACTGCACTCTCTGTAACCATAACATTATATTCTACATTGTTATTGCTTTCCTCTTTAATGCACAGATGCTTTGAACGATTTGTATAGATGGCAGGCAAAACAAAGATTTCACTGTATTGCAGTACAACACAGAAATAGGCCCTTCAGCCCATCTAGTTCATGCTGAACTGCTATTCTGCCTAGTCCCATCGGCCCACAGCTAGACCGTAGTCCTCTATACCCCTCCCAAATCTGTCATAAACCACTACAGCACAGAAGCAGGCCCGTCAGCCCATCTAGTCTGATGTGACAATAATAAATCAATGGCAGCCAGGTAAACAGGAGCGAGGAAGGTAACAGAGGAATATGCACTTGGCCTGATAACAAGACAGAGTGAAGTTTCTCAGAAACTTGGATCTGCACCAGATGATTTATTTTTTTTTTACAATTCTCTCTCTCAGGTTTGGAGGCAAGAACTGGACTCTGAACAGCCGCATATTTGCTCAGTGGACTATTGAAACAGCTTTTGTCTATAAAATGAGGTTGGCCATCAAACTTTACAACTCCTCCCTTGGAGGGTCAGACACCCTGAGCCAATAGGCTGGTCCTGGATTTATTTCATAATTTACTGGCATAATTTACATATTACTATTTAACTATTTATGGTTCTATTACTATTTATTATTTATGGAGCAACTGTAACGAAAACCAATTTCCCCCAGGATCAATAAAGTATGACTATGACGAGGTCAGAATCATTCCTTACAGAGCTTCACTGCAAAGGTTGGTGACTTGCATTTGTACTCCTGACAGGCCTAATAAAGTTCAAGTGATAAAGCATTTGTCTGCCGCCTGGACAGATCAGCAGCACACTGCTACCAGCAAGGTCAGGAGCCAAGCAATTCCTACCAAATTGGTTCAGCTAAATTCAAAGGGGAAGGAAGGACCCATTACAGAGTTAGTCCATCCATTACATAGAACAGTACAAGCCCTTTGACTCATGTTGTTGTGTCAACATTTTAACCCACTCTCAGGGTTAGGTTGATTGTTAGAGTAATCAAATACTTCCCTCCAACATAGCTCTGCATCTTCTCTCCAAAGAGAAGAAATAGCTCGCTCAACCTTTCCCTTTGGCTGTTGGTTCCATATATAGACTACTGGCAGGCAGTGACCTCACATCAGCACTGAGAAAGTTTAAGTGGGGAGGAGGAGGGAATGCTGGAATTGTGAGCTGTAGAACGTGCTGTTGGAAAACTGAAGTAAGAGAATGTTGAAAATAACCAGTGAGTTAGAAAGTACCTCAGGAAAAGAAACCCTGAGTCATTGGCACTCACCTCGCCACCACTGAGGACATCTTCAAAAGGCAATGCCTCGTTAAGAACCCTAATCACAACTTAATGCAAACATCTGAACCTTATCTATCACAACCCACCGTGATCAGGGATCCAAATCTGGCTCTTTGTTCAAATTTCGTCTCTTAACCATTGGAACGGTGGAACAATTTTCCCATTCTCAACTTTCCTGAACCGTTCAGCGTTGATGTCATTTCCTCTTCCTTTAAAGGTCTCAACCCTCTCTGTTTCCTGCTTTGCCACTTTTCTAAAGTCTTGCTCATCTCCAACACAAATCTCTCCTCTGCTTCTTGGAAAGCACTCGAAAGGTCTCAGTGCCTCAAGGTATTATAAAACCATAAGATATAGGAGCAGAATCAGGCCATTCGGCCCATCAAATCTGCACTATTTCAGCATGGCTGATCCAATTTTCCTCTCAGCCCCAGTCTCCTGTCTTCCCCTTATATCCCTTCATGCCCCGATGAGTCAAGAATCTGCCTTAAATATACATAAAGACTTGGCCTCCACAGCTTCCTGCGGCAAAGAATTCCACAGATTCACTACTCTCTGGCTAAAGAAATTCCTCTTCATCTCTGTTCTAAAAGGACACCACTCTATTCTGAGGCTGCGTCCTCTGGTCTTAGACTCTCCCACCATAGGAAACATCCTCTCCACATCCACTCTATCAAGGCCTTTCACCATTCGAAAGGTTTCAATGAGGTCACCCCTCATTCCTCAGAATTCTAGTGAACACAGGCCCAGAGCCATCAATGCTCTTCATATGACAAGCCATTCAATCCCAGAATCAGTTTCACAAGCCTCCTTTGAATCCTCTCCAATTTCAGCACATTCCTTCCTCAGATTTTTGTATTTTCTCTCCATTTAGAAAATAGTCAACCCTTTCATTTCTTCTGCCAAAGTGCATGACCATACATTTCCCAACACTGTATTCCATCTGCCACTTCTTTGCCCATTCTCCTCATCTGTCTAAGTCCTTCTGTGGTCACTCTACTTCCTCAAAACTACCTGTCCCCCCACCCGTCTTCATATCATCTGCAAACTTTGCAACAAAGCCAAAAATTCCATCATTCAAATCATTGACATATAACATAAAATGAATCTGTCCCAACACAGACCTCTGTGGAACATCACTAGTCACCAGCAGCCAGTCAGAAAAGGCTTCCTTTATTCCCACTCTTTGCCTCCCGCCCATCAACCACTGCTTTATCCATGCCAGAATCTTCCCTGCAATACCATGGGCTTGTAGCTTGTTAATCAGCCTTGTGTGGTACCTTGTCAAAGGCTTTCTGAAAATCCAAGTACACAACATCAACCGATTCTCCTTTGTCTCTCCTGTTTGTTATCTCTTCAAAGAATTCCAACAGACTTCTCAGGCAAGACCTCCCCTTGAGAAAACCATGCTGACTATGGTCTATTTTTTCATGTGCCTTCAAGTACACTGAAACCACATCCTTGATAATTGGCTCCAACATCTTCCCAACCACTGAGGGCAGACTAACTGGTCTATTATGAACAGTACACAGAACTACCATAGATCAAAAGTAGAGCAGATTAACTGAGGCCCTCCACTGGTCAGGGTCAACCATGGATGTTGCGTGCCAACTGTCCGTGTGATCCCATAAGACATAGGAGCAGATTTAGGCCATCTGGCCCATCGAATTTACTCCACCATTTGATCATGGCTGATCCTTTTATCCCCTCCTCAACCCCATTCCCCGGCCTTCTCCCCGTAACCTTTGATGCCATGTCCAATCAAGAACCTATCAATCTCTGCCTTAAATACACCCAACGACCTGTACTCCACAGCTGCCTGTGGTAACAAATTCATCACCCTCTAGCGAAACAAATTTCTCCACATCTCTGTTTTAAATAGATACCCCCTCTATCCTGAGGCTGTGCACTCTTGTCCTAGACTCTCCCACCATGGGAAACATCCTTTCCATATCTAATCTGTCTAGGCCATTCAACATTCAAAAGGTTTCAATGAGATCCCTCCTCCTCCTCTGTAATTTGTCCAGGGTCCTTGAAGTTGATGCCACTTTGCCTCACCTGTAGACTCAGTGTCCGTCTCCCAAGAAAATACAGATGCAAAAAATACATTTACGATCTCCCCCATCTCTTTTGGCTCCACACATGGATTACCATTCTGACCTTCCAGAGGACCATTTTGTCCCTTGCAATCCTTTTGTTCTCAACATATCTGTAGAATCCCCTAGGATTCTCCTTCACCTTGTCTGCCAGGGAAACTTCATGCCTCCTTTTAGCCCTCCTGATTTCTTGTATTTTCTTGAATTTCTTGTACTCCATAAGCACCTCATTTGTTCCTACCTGCCTATACCTGCAATGCATCTCCTTTTTTTTTTTAAAAACCACTGCCTCAATATCTCTTGAAAAGCAACATTTCCTAATTCTGTTATCTTTACCTTTTATTCTGACAGGCACATACAAGCTTTGTACTCTCAAAAATTCGCTTTTGAGGGCCTCTCACTTACCAACTACACCTTTGTCATTAGGCAGCCTGTCCCACTTGCCTGATCATTTCTGATACCATCGAAACTGGCCTTTCTCCCATTTAGAATCTCAAACTTATCTTTTTAGCATATTTACTTTGAAACTAATGGCATTATGGTCACAAGATGCACATCACCTGCCCTGTCTCATTCCCTAATAACAGATCCAGTATCACACTCTCTCACAGGGACTTCTACATACTAATGAAAGAAACTTTCCTGAATACATTTGACAAACTCTATCCCATCTAGTCCTTTTACAGTATGGGAGTCCCAGTCAATATGTGGAAAGTTAGAAACACCTACTATAACAAACCTGTGTTCCTTGCAACAGTCTGTGATCGCTTTACAAACTTGTTCCTCTACATCCCTCAGACTTTTGGGTGGTCTGTAATACAGCCCCATTACTGTGGTCATAACTTTCCTACTTCCCAGTTCCTCCCAAAACACCTCACTAGTTGAGTTCTCCAGTCTGTCCTGACTTGAGCACTGCCCTGACTCGAAAGGCCACCTCTCCTCCTTCAATGCCTCCCACCCTGTCACGTCTAAAACTATGGAACCTTGGGGTGTTGAGCTGCCAGTCCTGCAACCAAATCTCACTGTTGGCTACAACGTTGATCTTGTTTTTGATACCAAGGAGACTGACACCAGTCTCTCCTGTCTTTCCACTTCACCAGATTGCTCTGTGCAAGAGGGTGCCGTACTGCGACAAACACTATTATAGCTCAGGGTGTCGGGGTTCAGAGTTCAATCCCATCATCCCCAGTAAGGAGTCTGTGCGTCTTCCCCGTGGACTGTGTGGGTTTTCCCCGGGTGCTCCGGTTTCTTCCCACAGTCCAAAGACGTACGGGTTAGGGTTGGTGAGTCGTGGGCATGCTACGTTGGTGCTGAAAGCATGTCCACACATCCGAGCTAACCAGTACGATCCTCATTGATTGGATTGGGGCAAGCCACGCATTTCACTGTGTGCTTCGATGTACAGATGACAAATAAAGCTGACCCTTAATCTCTTTACCCTCTCCAAGAGGGCCACAACCTTGTTGTAGGGCTTAGAGACTTGCATGCCTCAATGACCCAGAGAGCTGTGTTTGCTTTATGCTTTGGCTCTTGGTAGGGTCACCCATGTCAAATAGGTCAAAGGGCAGAGGCCAGACTAAGAGTGGTCCACCGGTCCTCTGGGTTCAGGGGTTCAGCTCAGGATGAACAACCCCAACTGGTCAAACAAATTAGTTACCGATACAGCAATGAAGAATCCTTCTACATCGAAGTAGCCAAGAACAGAGAGATGAAGGACCTTCATTGTTGCCCAAAACACTGGTGGTATAACAGGCAGTAAGTAAATTAGCTAATCTCTTTACCTTGGGAGCAAGTAGTTCTGTATAGTGTTGTGTGGAATTCACTGGGGAGAAAGTCCATTCCGGTTTTCCGTGTTGGATCAGTGTGAGGATATCTCAGGCATTTGGTTCCAGAGTATGAGCGTTATCCAGCACAGACACAGGTCCTTCAGCCCAGCAAGCTCATGACAACCATCACGCACACATTTACAGTAATCCCACACTCATCTGATAGTATTCTCCCCAAATTTCAAATCAGCTTCCATCTGCACACCAGGAGCCAGTTAACCTTATTTAATAATTAGGGTAGCACTATCACAGCGCCAGTGATCCAGGTTCAATTCCCACCACTGTAAGGAGTTTGTAGGCTTTTCCGTGGCTATGTGGGTTTTCTTTGGGTGCTCCCACGTTCCGGAGGTTAATTGGGCGGCACTGCTAGTAAATATTACCAGTTACCCATAACCCCAAACTGCCTAAACCTTTCAAATATTTTATTTTATTTAGAGATATAGCACAGAACAAACCCTTCCGACCCAATGAGCCAAACCACCAGCAGCCCACTGATTTAACACTAGCCTAATTCACAATGACCAATTAACCAGTACATCTTTGGATTGTGGGAGGAAACCGGAGCACCTGGAGGAAACCCACACAGTCTCGGGAAGGAACGTACAAACAGCATCGGAATTGAACTCTGAACTCTGAAACCGTGAACTGTAATAGCACTGTGTTATCCATTACGCTACTGTGGCACCCTAATATTTATTAACTCTTCCTGAAAGGTCTCTAATGATGTGGCTCCACTACTCGAGGTCAGAGAATTCCAGAGATTCACCCCAATAAAGAAATTTCATCACACCTTAATTTTTAATGAACAAGTCCTTATTTTGTAGGAAAGTTAATATAGATTCATCTTACGAACGACCAACAGGAAGCTTTATGTGCTGGGACACATAATAAATGGAAATGTTTGATTAAGTCACAAAGTTCTGATATTCGTTCCCTGTGGGCAAGATGAAGGGTTTCAAACCGAAATGTTTTTATGTCCATTTTGCCCCACTATCTGTTGTGGGCACACTAACTTGGCACTGGAAGTGTGGCGACACTCGCAGTCTCCCTCTGCACAATCATTGGACTGCGTTGGTCAATCACTGCACAATCATTGGACTGCGTTGGTCAATCATTGGACTGCGTTGGTCAATCATTGCACAATCATTGGACTGCGTTGGTCAATCATTGCACAATCATTGGACTGCGTTGGTCAATCATTGCACAATCATTGGACTGCGTTGGTCAATCATTGCACAATCATTGGACTGCGTTGGTCAATCATTGCACAATCATTGGACTGCGTTGGTCAATCATTGCACAATCATTGGACTGCGTTGGTCAATCATTGGACTGCATTGGTCAATCATTGGACTGCGTTGGTCAATCATTGGACTGCGTTGGTCAATCATTGCACAATCATTGGACTGTGTTGGTCGTTGATTCAAAACAATGCATTGCACCGTATATTTTGATGTACATGTGACAAAGAAAGCTAATCTTTATCTTTAGATGCTGGGTTCTTCCAGTGCTATGTATCTGGCTTAAATATACTGTACACCTTTAACAGATTACTTCATTTTCAGAAGTTTCTTGTTTACATGTCTGGTAGAAACTCTTAAACACAAACTACTTCAATGGATCTGAGCAGCAGGTATATAATAACATCAGCACCTCCCCGATGTCAACAAATCATGTCCCATCACAGCTTTCCTTCACCTCTTTGTGTCAAAGTGCTGAGGGGACCTTCACCTCGAAACCTAGTCAGTGACCAGCATCACCTTCTCAAAGGCAGTTCAAGATGGATGATATCAGATTGCCTTGCCTTGCGTCACACACATACAGGAAAACGAATAACAATTGAAGACACACAGCAGGAAGGCATCTCTACATGCCTGGGCTGCCATCCAGTTTTCAAAAAAAAAAACAACACAGCATGAAATTTAACACAACTTTCAATTCTCAGGGCCTACACACACTCAAACTGCAGAGAAAGCAAGTCCCTGCATCTCAGCATCCATTATTTCTCTCTCGATCTGTGATGGCCAATTTCAATCCCACAGCAACTACTTTATAGATGGGGCGAAAATTAAAACATCAGAGGTGCAAAGGGACTTGTGAGTCCTTGTGCAGGATTCCCTGAAGGTTAACTTTCAGGTTGAGTCTGTGGTGAGGGAGACAAATGTGACATTAGCATTCATTTTGAGATGACTACAATATAAAAGGATGTAATATTTCGGCATTCAATACCATCATTCCCTCAAGACTAATCAATAAGCTTCAAGGCCTTGGCCTCAATACCTCCTTATATAATTGGATCCTTGATTTCCTCACCCTAGTCAGTTGGATTGGCAACAACATCTCCTCCACAATCTCCATCAGCACAGGCGTACCACACGGCTGTGTGCTTAGCTCCCTGTTCTACTCGCTTTACACTTATGACCGTGTGGCTACGCATAGCTTCAATGCTTTATTTAAGTTTGCCGATGACACCACTGTCATTCACTGAATCAAAGGCGGTGAGGAACCAGCATACAAGAGGGAGATTGAAAATCTGGCTGAGTGGTTCACAACAACAACCTCTTACTCAATGTCAGCAAGACCAAGACACTGATTATTGAGTTCAAGTGGAGGAAACCAGAGGTCCACGAGCCAGTCCCCATCAGGAGATCAGAGGTAAAGAGGGTCAGGAACTTTAAATTCCTCAGCGTTATCATTTCTGAGGATCTGTCCTGGGTCCAGGAGTATACTAACTGGCTGCATCACAGTCTGGTATGGAAACACGAATGCCCTTGAACAGAAAACCCTACAAAAAATAATGGATATGGTCCAGTCCATCACAGGTGAAGCCCTCCCCACCATTGAGCACATCTACACGAAACACTGTCTCAGGAAAGCAGCATCCATCACCAGGGACCCCACCACCTGGGCCAGGCTCTCTTCTCACTGATGCCATCAGGAAAAAGATACAGCAGCCTCAGGACTCATACCTCCAGGTTCTTGAACCAGAGGGGATAACTTCACTTGTCCCATCACTGAACTGTTCCCACAACCTATGGACTCACTTTCAAGGACTCTTCATCTCAAGTTCTTGGTATTTATTGCTTACTTATTATTATTTCTTTCTTTATGTATTTGCACAGTTTGTTGTCTTCTGCATTCTGGTTGAGTGCCCAAGTTAGTGCGGTCTTTCACTGATTCTGTTAATTATTATTCTGTAGATTTATTGAGCATGCCCTCAAGAAAATTAATCTCAGGGTTGTATATGATGACATACAGTATGTGGTGGCATTCGTTAGTCTCGCAAGACCATGGATCTGCGCCTGGAAAGTCTTGCTTCAGTCTGTGTTGGTACAGCAGCGCCTGTTGTGGCTGTAGAGGCCTACACGGGAGTATATGTACTTTGATAAAAGACTTGCTTTGAACTTTAATGCTAAGGCTTTACAAGGCATTGATCAGACTGCACTTAGGAGTATTTTGAGCAGTTTTGGGCCCCTTATCTAAGAAAAGACGTGCTGGCACAGGAGAGGGTCCAGAGGAGGTTCATGAGAATGATCCCAGGAATGAAAGGGTTAACATATGAGGACTGTTTGACGACTGGGTCTGTACCCACTGGAGTTTAGGAGAATGAGGTAGGAATCTCACTGAAACATTTCAAATATTGAAAGGTCTAGATAGAGTGGATGTGGAGAGGATGTTTCTTATAGTGGGGAGTCAAAGACCAGAGGACACAGGCTCAGAATAGAGAGATGTCTCTTTAGCACAGGGATGAGGAGGAATCTCTTTTGTGGAAATTATTGCCGCAGATGGCCAACATGGTGTAGAGCGTTGTGCTAACCACTACATCACTGCACTGCTTATCCAATACTAGTATCTGTTTCGCATACCTTCCATATTGCAAAGTGCCCGGGTATCCATTACATGCAAAGAGGCAACACTTCTTCTGTTGGCCAGTTCGAAACTTTCACTTCTGCTCATGACAATCTGACCTTTCACAAATTCAGTTCATGAATTAAATTCAGATTTTCAAACTGCTGAAGTGAGGATTCAGCAGTGCTTTGCTCTCTTTCCTTGATCACGCTTCGAAAGGTGTTTCACTGGCCAGGGAGTGGTTTCAAACAAGTACAGGCCCTTCAGCCCAATCAAGCTACCCAACTAAGATAGTCGTATTTGTCCACGTTCAGCTCATACCCCTCGATATCGTTCTTATCCACGTACCCCTCCAAATGCTGTCGTACCTGCCTTGGCCACTGTCTCTGGCAAATCACTCCTCTATATGAAATTATCACCCCCTCGGTCCCTGTTATTTTTATTTAGAAATACAGTGTGGAACTGGCTCTTCCAGCCCAAGAAGCCCACACTACCCAGCAACCCACCGATTTAACCCTAGCCTAATCACTGAACAATTTACAGTGACCAATTAACCTACTAACCCGCACGTCCTTTGGATTGTGGGAGGAAAGCCAGGCAGTTACGGGGAGAACATACAAACTCCTTACAGACAGCACTGACATTGAACTCTGAACTGCGGAATGCCTCAAGCTGTACGAGTGCACGTCAATCCCTCTATTCTCACCCCCAGACCCATGCCCTCTATTTTTGATTCTCTTACCCTGGGAAAAAAACTGTGTGCTTTCACTAAGTCTGTGCCCTCATGTGTTTTTTTAAATACACATCTATAAGGGTCTCCCACTCTTCAAGGAATAAAATCTGAGCCTTCCCAAGCACGCACACACAAAATGCTGGAGGAGCTCACAGGTCAGGCAGCATCTATGGAGGGGGAATAAACAGTCGACATTTCGGGCCAAGGCCCTTCAACAGGACACAGCCTTTCCAACCTCTGCCTTTAACTTAGAGCCTCGAGTCCTGGCAACATTCTGGTAAATCTTCTTTGCACTCTTCGTAACTTGACGTCTTTCCTATAACAAGGTGACCAAAACTGTAGACAATACTCTAAGCCTCACAAATGTCTCATACACAACAACATAACATTCCAAACCCTGTACTCAATAAGGTGACTGAAAGCCAGAACATCCTGAGGCTGTAAAATAAACTATTTAAATGCATTTCATAAACATGGGAGATTCTACAGATGCAGGAAATCCAGATTCACACTCACAAAATGCTGTAGGAACTCAGCAGGCCCGAAACATCAATTGTGTATTCCCCGTCGTAGGTGCTGCTTGACGTGTTGATACAAACTGATGTTATTTTCTTTAAAAAAAACTGCTGGAGGATGACAACACATCAAACAGCATCTGTAGAGGGAGTCAGATATTTGATGGTTCAGGACACAATTCTGCATCAGGGCGTTGATCCACAGATGCTGCCTGAATTTTGATGGGAGTTCCTCCAGCAATTTGTTCTGTTTTGCATTAGATTTCACCATTCACAGACTCCTGTGTCTGTTGTTTCCTTGCCATCACTGGAAGGCCAGTGTGTCCATACTGAACCAATGCAGTAACGTGGGAGATAGCGGGAAAAGAGGCGCAGCACGGCTGGGTTTACAAGCCACTGGGAGTAGGATGAAATGAGGAACTCCAGCAATACTCACAGTCCCCTGAGCATCAGCGGTGCCTGGAAGGAGACCACCGCTTTCTGCTGTCGGATCACAAAGAGAACCGGACTTTTGGCTTGCTCGGAGAGAACATTTACGTGGACACGCACTCCCTCAGTCTGCAGAAAGGACAAAACACTGTTAATTCAGACAGACGGAGAATTAATCCTTTCAGAGGCTAGTGTTAGTTTTACATTCAATTCAGCTGGAACAGCAGCTCCCATCTTTCTGAATGAAAGCCCCACTTTTTCCACACATACAACAATGGACTTTGATTCTAATTGTGTTCTTTCTTGTATAATTTACACCATTAATTTATGTTTCTCTTCTGATTGTTATGTATCTGATGTGATGTGTGACACTGCTACAGGTTCTTAATTGCACCTGTGCACACATATATACTCAGTAACCACTTCATTAGGTATACCTGTACACCCTCTTGTTAATGTGAGTATCCAGTTAGCAAATCATGTGGCAGCAACTCAATACATAAAAGCATGCAGACACGGTCAAGAGG
Source organism: Mobula birostris (assembly GCF_030028105.1). Taxonomy (NCBI): domain Eukaryota; kingdom Metazoa; phylum Chordata; class Chondrichthyes; order Myliobatiformes; family Myliobatidae; genus Mobula; species Mobula birostris. The sequence goes on from NC_092389.1 coordinate 1,493,300, forward strand.
TTCAGTTGTTGTTCAGTTCAAACATCAGAACGGGGAAGAAATTTAATCTAAGTGACTTTGACTATGGAATGATTGTCGGTGCCAGACAGGGTGGTTCGAGTATCTCAGAAACTGCTGATCTCCTGGGATTTTCACACACAACAGTCTCTAGAGTTTACAGAGAATGGTGCGAGAAACAAAACATTCAGTGAGTGGCACACAGGAGGAAATCTGCAGATGCTGGAAATTCAGGCAACACACACAAAATGCTGGTGAACGCAGCAGGCCAGGCAGCAACTCTAGGAAGCGGTACAGTCGATGTTTCTGGCCAAGACCTGATGAGGGGTCTCAGCCCGAAATGTCAACTGTACCTCTTCCTATAGATGCTGCCTGGCCTGCTGCGTTCCACCAGCCTTCAGTAAGTGGCAGTTTTATTTAGAGATACAACATGCTAACAGGTTCTTCCAGCCCAACAAGCCCGTGCTGCCCATTTACACCCATGTGAGTAATGAACCTAAGCTGCACATTTCTGAAATGTGGGAGGAAACCGGAGCACCCAGAGGAAACCCACATGGTCACAGGGAGAACGTACAGACAGCGGTGACACAATTGAACCTGGGTCACTGGTCCTGCAACAGCATTACCCTAACCACTACACTACTGTTATACCCCATCGGGAGAAATTCCTTAAAGTGACCCTGAAAGTTTGTAGGTCACGATTAAAATGATTTTAAGCAGAAATCCAAGCTCAATGATAGAAATCCTAGCCTCAAATTTTGGAAGGGCCACCTCTGCAGAAAAAATAAACAAACCTTTGGAATGAGCATCTTCCACACCCTGCTGAAAAAACAATAAATCTCTCTGTTGCCATAATAAAAATGTACATAGATCAAGCACCTGTAGACACTACTTGACCTGCTGAGCACAACCAAGACTTTCAGATATCTAGTATCTGCAGGTTTCTGATCTTCACCCGTGATCCAGAATCCCACGAACTCTCCCTGGGCAGGGGACTATGAGTGTGCTTATATGTACCACAAGAGATACTGGAAATGCAGAGTAACACACACAAAATGCTGGAGGAGCTCAGCAGGTCAGGCAGCATCTATGGAGAGGAATCAATAGTTGATGTTTTGGGCCAAGATTCTTTGTCAGGACTGGAAAGGAAGGGGGAAGATGCTGGAAGGAGGTAGGGGGAGGGGAAGGAGTACCAGCCAATTTGCACTCCTTGTGCATATGACAATAAACTTGACTTTGATTCATGTCACAAAATCAATAGACTGGAATACAAGTCCAGCAACACAACATCTGCGCATTGTTAAACTCTCTTCATTGTTCAATACATTAAAGTGCTCGGTTTAAATAATCCCAACCCACATTTCCAGTTCGACATGTTAATGTACAAAGTTAAAATGCAAATAAGTAGTAAGTATCTTTACTTTAGTCAAATGGAATTGCAAATATGTAACTTTTCAAATGGCTGAGAAACATATCAAATAATGATTGGATAAACTTTTCAAAATTCAATAAATAAGTTTTCTTCCCAAACAAGCTGCTGGGTCAGATAGTCTGGAAGCCAGAGGCCTGATGACTGAGAGTCTGCGAGTGCAGGACCCGTGCTGGGATTGGAGGCCTGTGTATGTGAGAGAAAGGGTATTATTGTTATGGTCATCGTGTTGTTCTGCTGAACACTGAGGACATGTTATGCTGTTGCTGAAATGAGTGGTGACACTTGTGGGCTGTCCCCAGCACATTCTTGGGTGTGCTGACTGTTAACGCAGACAACACATTTCACTGAATGTTTCAACTACGCGCAATAAATAAACCTGAATCTGAACACAAGATCTGACCTTGCAGTGTCAGGGTGTATGCAATGCTGCAGTTTTGGAAAGTAGAAAATATTACCGATTAAATTAATCATTTAGCAATTCCAATCCCCGATAAAAGAAAACAAGTGGCTGTTGTAGAACACAAATAATTTTGAAATCACACCTAAAAATGGATTCATTAAAAAAGGACTAAAGGCTTACTGGATTGTTACCAAAAAAAAATCAAGTTTTGTTGATACCTTTCTGCTAACCTGACCTCTGACCCAGCACTCTATGGTTGCTTCAAGTGCCTTTTGCAACAGGTACGGTAGACAATGAGGGATGGATAATAAAAGATCATAAGACATAGGAGCAGAATTAGGCCATTCGGTCCATCAAGTCTGCTCATGCAATTCCATCATGACTGATTTATTATCCCTCTCACTCCCATTCTCCCGCCTTCTCCCTGTAACCTTCGATGCCCCGACTAATCAAAAACCCATCAACCCCTTAAATATACCCAATGACTTGGCCTCCACAGGCGACTGTGGCAATGAATTCCACAGATTCACCACCCTCTGGCTAAAGAAATTCCTCCTCATTCTGAGGCTGTGCTCTCTAGTCCTAGACTTCCCCCCCATAGGAAAAATCCTCTCCACATCAACTCTATCCAGATCATTTTGTTTGTTGCTGCCTTGATGTTCTTCTACATAGAATGATTGGTCTAGAAAATAGAACATAGAAATCTACAACACATTACACCTTTGGCCCACAATGTTCTGCCTTTCTGTCTAGATGGCAGGCAAAGCAAATAGTCATAGTCATACTTTATTGATCCCGGGGGAAATTGGTTAAAATGCTTTTCACTGTAGCTTGCTACAGTGACCCAACACCTCAGCAGGATGAGGAGGTCGACTACACAGATGGGATGGATTGGTGTCTGACCGTGTGCGCAAGTGTGCTGGCCATCTCACTAGACTTTGCTCAGAAGATATAGGAGTCCAAGCAGGACATTCAGCCCATCACGTCTACTGAGCCATTCACTCAATGCCCTTTCTGTCCTCTTCCCAACCTTATTCTTCTGCCTTTGCCCCATAACCCTTGACCCCTTACCAATCTGGAACCTATCAATCTCGACTGTACATATACCCACTGACTTGTCTCCACCACTCTTTGTGGCAATGAACTCCACAGACTCACCACCCCCTGGCTGAAGTAATTGCTACCAGCTAGAAACATGCAAGCAGAGAAAATAGGAACAGCCATTCAGCCCTTGCCAACCTGTTGTTCCACTCAATTCAATTGTTTATTTAGTTATTTTTATGTTAATTATTTAGATAGAGCACAGTAACAGGCCCTTCCAGCCCAATGAGCCCACACCACCCAATTACCCCCGTGTGACCAATTAACCTACTAACCCGTATGTCTTTGGAATGTGGGAGGAAACCAGAGCACCCGGAGGAAACCCACACGGTCACAGGGAGAATGTACAAACTCCTTACAGACAGCGGTGGAACTGAACCGGGGTCACTGGTGCTGGAACAGTGTTATGCTAACCACTATGCTACTGTGTCACCCCCATTCTCTCCCAAACCCCAAGCTGCTCACCCTCCACAGACACTTGTAAAAATAAAGTTCCACAGGATGGCCACCATCTCCATTATACTAAATCTCAGCCCTAAATATACAGTACACAGGCAGCATCACAGAGTGATGTGCACAGAAATAGCTCCTTCAGCCAAATTCATCCATGCAGCCCAATTTGTCTAACTAAGCTAGACCCATTTGCCTGCATTGAACCCATCTCCCTCAAAACCGTCCTATCCATGTCCAAATGTCTTTTAAATGTGGTGATATAGATACTTTATTGATCCCAAAGGAAATTACAGTGACACAGTAGCATTGCAAGTGCACAAGTAGACAAACATACAAATATTAGAAGAGAAGTAAGAAAAGCAATAGATTTGGAAGTCGTCCAAAACTACAAATGCCTGGGAACTCCCCTGGACAATAAATTGGACTGGACTAAAAATACAGGGGCACTGTACAAGAACGGACAGAGATGACTGTACTTCCTGGGGAGGCTCCGGTCATTCAAGGTCTCCAGTGCTATGCTGCAGCTCAGCGGGAGCCAGCATTCTGTTCTACGGCGTCGTCTGCTGGGGCAGCAGGGTGACAGCAGCTGACGCCAAGACCATTGATAACCCGTCAGGAAGGCTGGTTCTGCTCTGGGGGTGGAACTGGATTCCCTGGTGGCTGTGTCTCAGAGAAGGATGCTGCAGAAGCTACAGAGCATTATGGACAATCCCTCTCACCCCCTCCATGACATACTAGACAAACAGAGGAGCACCTTTAGTAACTGACTGACTCCACTGAGGTGCACCATGAACAACACAGGAGATCCTCTCTCCCTCTGGCTATAAGACTCCACAAATCCTCCTCCTTGAGTATATAAGTATATGGTTTCATTGCAAATCGCTATTTTGTACTATTACTTTTTAATAAACATTTTGTTTTTTTGGTACCTCAATGGTTACATTTTGTATTTTAAAGTATACATTTCTGACTGAGCAACCTTGCAACAATAACTTCCTTCTGGATAAATACAGTTTTATCTTATCTTAAAAAATGTTATCTCAAACAGTCTAACGGGGTGGGGGGGCGGGGTCATCACTTCCCCCGCTATAGGTTGACTCATTATTGAGCCTAATAGCCGAGAGGTAAGAATGACCTCATTAAGCGCTCTTTGGAGCAGCACAGTTGTCTTTGTCTATTACTAAAAGTCTAAAGCCATCAATTCCATCATCCAAATCATTGAGATATAACGTAAAAATAATCGGTCTCAACACAGACCCCTGTGGAACACCACTAGTCACTGGCAGCCAACCAAAAAAGTCTCCCTTTATTCCCACTCTTTGCCTTTGTCAATCAGCCACTGCTTTATCCATGTCAGAACCTTTCCTGTAATACCATGGGCTCTTAGCCTGTTAAACAGTCTCATGTGTGGCATCTTGTCAATGCCCTTCTGAAAATCCAAGTACACAACATCAACCAATTCTCCTTTGTCTGTGCTGCTTGTTATTTCTTCAAAGAATTCCAACAGATTTGTCAGGCAAGATTTTCCCTTGAGGAAACCATGCTGACTATGGCCTATTTTATCATGTGCCTCCAAGTACCCTGAGACCTCACCCTTAATAATCAACTCCAACATCTTCCCAACTACTGAGGTCAGGCTAACTGGCCTATAGTTTCCTTTCTCCTGCCTGTCTCCTTTCTTGAAGAGTAGAATGATATTTGCAATTTTCCAGTCTTCCAGAACCATTCCAGAATCAAGTGATTCTTGAAAGATCATTATTAATGCCTCCACAATCTCTTCAGCCACCTCTTTCAGAACGCTGGGGTGTAGACCATCTGGTCCAGGTGACTTATCTACCTTCAGACCTTTCAGCTTCCCAAGAACCTTCTCTCCAGTAATGGTAACTTCACACACTTCATGACCCCTGACACCTGGAACTTCCACCATACTGCTCGTGTACTCCAGTGAAGACTGATGCAAAATACTTATTCAGTTCGTCTGCCATTTCCTTGTCCCCCATTATTACCTCTCCAGCATCATTTTCCAGCAGTCCAATATCCACTCTTGCCTCTCTTTTACACTATGTATCTAAAGAAACTTTTGGTATCCTCTTTAATACTATTGGCTAGCTTACTTTCCTATTCCATCTTTACCTTAATGATATTTTTGGTTGCCTTCTGTTGGTTTTTAAAAGCTTCCCAATCCTCTAACTTTCCAGTAATTTTTGCTCTATCATATGCCCTCTCTTTGGGTTTTATGTTGGCTTTGACCTCCCTTGTTTGGCACGGTTGTGTCATTTCCCCTTTAGAATACTACTTCTACTTTCGGGATGTATATATCCTGTGCCTTCTAAATTGCTTCTAGAAATTTCAGCCATTGCTGTTCTGCCGTCATCCCTGGCAGTGTTCTTTTCTAATTCAATTCTGGCCAACTCCTCGCTCCCTTTGCACCCCTGATGTTTGAACTTTCTCCCCATTTAGATAATAGTCTGCACTATTGTTCCTTTTACCAAAATGCATTATCATACATTTCCCAACACTGTATTCCATCTGCTACCTTTTTGCCCATTCTTTCAATTTGTCTAGGTCCTGCTGCAATCACATTGCTTCCTCAGCACTACCTACCCCTCCACCTATCGTCGTATCATCCACAAACTTTGCCACAAAACCATCAATTTCATTATCCAAATCCTTGACAAACAATGTGAAAAGTAGCGGTCTGAATACTGACCCCTGAGGAACACCACTAGTCACTGGCAGCCAACTAGAAAAGGCCCCTTTTCATCCCACTTGCTGCCTCCTGCCTGTCAGCCATTCCTCTATCGATGTCAGTATCTTTCCTGTAACACCGTAGGATTTAATCTTGTTAAGCAACATCATGTGTGGCACCTTATCAAATGCCTTCTGAAAATCCAAGTAAATGACATCCACTGCCTCTCCTTTGTCCACCCTGCTTGTTACTTCCTTGAAGAACTCCAACAAATTTGTCAGGCAAGACTTCCCTTTACAGAAACCATGCTGACTTTGACTTATTTTATCATTAGTCTCCAAGTACCCCAAAACCTCATCCTTAATAATGGACTCCAACATGGAGGGCTATGGGTAACCCTAGGTAATTTCTAAAGTAAGTACATGTTCGGCACAGCATTATGGGCTGAAGGGCCTGTATTGTGCTGTAGGCTTTCTATATTTCTAACACTTTCCCAGCCACCGAGGTTAGGCTAACTAGCCAATCATTTCCTTCCTTTTGCCTTCCTCTCTTTTTAAAGAATGGAGTGACATTTGCGATCTTCCAGTCCTCCGGGACAATGTCAGCATCAAGTGATTCTTGAAAGATCATGACCAATACATCCATTATCTCTTCAGCAACCTCTCTCAGGACTCTGGGATGTAGTCCATCTGGCCCAGGTAACTTACCCAGCTGAAAACTTTTGAGTTTTCCTAGCACTTTTTCCTTTGTAATAGCAATGGCTCTCACTCCTGCTCCCTGACACTCATGGATCTCTGGCACACTGCTTGTGTCTTCCACAGTGAAGGCTGATGCAAAGTACCCATTAAGTTCATCTGCCATTTCTTTGTCCCCTATTACTACCTCACCAGCATCATTTTCCAGTGGTCCAATATCAACTCTCATCTTCCTTTTACTCTTTATATAACTGAAAAAACTTTTAGTATCCTGCTTTATATTATTGGCTAGTTTGCCCTCATATTTCATCTTTTCCCTTCTTATAGCTTTTTTAGTTGCCTTTTGTTGGATTTTTAAAGCTTCCCAATCATCCAACTTCCTACTCATTTTTGCTACCCTTTCCTTGGCTTTTATGCAGTCCTTAACTTCCTTTGTCAGCCACTGTCACCTACCCCTGCCATTTGAGAACTACTTCCTCTGTGGGGCATACCTAACCTACACCTTGTGAACTATTCCCAGAAACTTCAACCGTCTCTGCTCTGCCATCATCCCCGCCAGTATCCCCCTCCAATCCACCTGGGCAAGCTCCTCTCTCATGCCTCTGTAATTCCCTTTATTGCATTTGCAATACTGATACATGTCAGTTATGCTTCTCCCTCTCAAACTGCAGTATGAAGTCAATCATACTATGATCGCTGCCTCCTAAGGGTTCTTTCACGTTCAACTCCCTAATGAGATCTGGGTTATTACAGAGCATCCAGTCTAAGATAGTCTTTCCCCAAGTAGGCTCAAGCACAAGCTGCTCTAAAAAGCTGATCACAGGCCTTCAACAAATTCTCTCTCTTGCAATCCAACACTAAACTGATTTTCCCAATCCTCCTGTATATTGAAGCCCCCCATTACAATTGTGGCATTACCCTTATTACAAGCCCTTTCCAGCTTCCTTTGCAATCTCAACCCCACATCTTGGCTACTTTTTGGAGGTCTACATATGATTCCCATGTGTTTTTTTTTTAAAACACTTGCAGTTTCTTAACTCATCCACAAATATTCAACATTTTCTGACCTGTCTAAAGACATAATTCCATCTCTTACCGATAAAGCCACACCACCGCCTATGCCTTCCTGCACCTTCAGTCCTGCATTCTTCACCCTTTTGAATTTTGCCTCTGTGGTACAATCGAACTCTCTGCTCTGTCTGCATTTATACTCAGTCATTGGCTTGTCCTTCCTTACATTCATGTTACACCCATCATCTACTTGTAAACCTGCTGGCTCATCCTCAGCTCTATCACACTGGTTCCCATCCCCCTGTCATGTTAGTTTAAACCACTCCCAACAGCTCTAGCAAACCTGCCCGCAAGGATATTGGTCCTCCTCGGACTCAAATGCAACCCATCCCTTTCATACAGGTCACACCTGCCCCAGAAGAGGTCCCAATGATCCAGAAATCTGAATCCCTGCTCCAATTCTTCAGCCACACATTTATCTGCCACCTCATTCTATTCCTATCCTCACTGTCGCGTGGCACAGGCAGCAATCCTGAGATTACTACCCTTGTGGTCCTGCTTCTCAGCTTCTTTTCCAACTCCTTGTATTCTTTTTTCAGGACCTCCTCCCTTTTTCTATCTATGCCATTGGTACCAATATGTACCATGACTCCTAGCTGCTCACCCTCCCTTCTCAGGATATTGTAGATGTGTACAGAAAAATCGCAGACCCTGGTACCTGGGAGGCAAACTACCATCCATGTTTCTTTTTCCCATCTACAGAATCACCTATCTGTCTCCCTAACTATGGAGTCCCATGTTACCGCTGCCATCCTCTTCCCTTCTGAGCCACAGGGCCAGACTCTGTGCCAGAGGCATGGCTGCAGTTGCTTCCCCTGAGTAGGTTCCCCACCCCCCAACAGTACTCAAAATGGAGTACTTGAGGGGGACAGCCACAGTGGTGCTCTCCACTATCTGACATTCTCCCTTCCCCCTCCCTGACAGTCACCCACTTATCTGTCTCCTGTGGCCCTGGGGTGACTACTTGCCTGTAGCTCCTGTCTAGTACTGCTTCACTTTCCCTAACAAGCTGAAGCATCGAGCTGCACCTCTAGATCCCTAACACAGTCTCTAAGGAGCTGCATTTCGATGCACCTGGAGCAGATGTGGCCATTGGGGAGGCTGGAAGTCTCCTGGAAATCCCACATCTGATACCCAGAACAGAACACTGGCTCTGTCGACGTACCCCCTATTCTTTCTAGTGTTAAATCCAACATAAGGCTTCTCTCTATAACCATTGACACCCTTACTAATCAAGAACCTACAAATCTCTGCTTTAAACATACCCAAAGACTTAGTCTCCACAGCTATCTGTGGTAATGAATTTCATAGATTTACCACCCTCTGGCTAAAGAAGTGCTTCATCTCTCTAGTCTGAAGCTGTGCACTCTTGATCCTAGACTTTCCCCACCTTTGGAAAGATCCTCTCCACATTCACTCTAAGCCTTTCAACATTCGATAGGTTTCAATGAGATCCCCCTCATTCTTCTAAACTTCAGCAAGTACAGGCCCAGGGCCATCAAAGCCCGAGAATGGGGTAGAAGGGGAAAATAAATCAGCCATTTTTTTTTTACTGGCGGAGCAGACTCGAGGGACCGACTGGCCTAATTCTGCCCCTATATTTTATGGTCTTTATTTAAATAGCGTTTTCCCAACAACTGGGGATTACTTTGCGCTTTAGAAATGATGGGAAGGCTCTCGTGTGGTTGCTGGGAAATTTTACCAGAATGCTTTCAGCTGTGTGGAAGCAGTTCTCTCCGCAGGCAGCATTTCGCATCAGAGGCTTAAACTAAATGACTAATCAGAAACCGTTTCAATTGTCTATAAACATAGGACACGGATTTTTTAAAAAAAAACTTTGTGCAAGGGCGGCGGAAGCTTCAATCCTCGTTTTCAACAAATTGGAATATTAATGAGCAGGGACTATTGGAAGTACAGTGCAGGAGACTAGGTCGTTTCCCTACTCTGTATGTTTTCACCAGTACCCACCAAAAACCAACTGCGTGTAGCGGTTGTAGGGAAATGTTGCAAGGCTTTGCCGCTGAGTCGGGTCCGATCCTACCGGATCCGGGTTGACACAGCGACCGGCCAACGCGCAGCTTCCAGGCCGCCGCTACTGTCACGATATAGAATCGGTCCACGTCTTGTGATTTCAGCACAGGAAGGTTGGGGGAGGGCTGCAAAACTTCAGACAGATGGAAATAGTAACTACAACAAGTTAAACAACATACAAATACCTTGTCCCGAGAAACCGTGTGATTGAAAGCGAATATGTTTTGGACGCTGTTATTGACGACCACGAGATAGACTTTGTCGAAAGCACCGTTCACTTGGATAATTTCTTGGCCTAGAACTCCCTTTCCAACATCTGAAGGCACGAAGGAGCCCAGCAGAAATACATTCATTAAAAAAGTCCAGCCTAACCGGCAACGAGTTTGGCTCCAGAACCGTCGCATAATGCTGCCTTGCAATGCCGAATTATCCAGCGGCATTGCGCAAGCAGTGGCGCCGAAGCAATGCCTCTCTCCGCCCGGCAGCTTCCCTAGCCTTCAGGGCGGTGAGGAGCCGTGTCCTCAACCATTAGCAGCGAAGAAACCCCACAAACAGCGAGGCAAAATATTGCCAGCGACTGAAAACGGAGTCATAAAAAACTGCTACACCGACTGGAGAATGTATCATTCTAGCCTGGACCAATCATGTTCAGACTCTGGTCAGAGACAATGGTCCTTGCGCTCTAACCAGGAAGTCAATGAAACCACTCAGTTTCAGACCCGTTGCTTGTCTGTCTCTTATCTCCTGCTCGCCTCTGAGGTTCTCGGCTGTCCAGCCCTCTCCCTCCGATTAAATGTTGAGGTCACACGTCGCATCTCCGGGCTGCAGCAACAAGCGGGCCCGTGTAAACAAATGCTGACTGAGCTGGGTTGACGTCATCCGCCAGCCCTGTTCCAACCATCGCGAAGAGCCGGCCTGTTATTTTTCCCCGGGGCTTAATTCCTTTACAGCGGGACAAAGATTTGCAAAATTTTAATGCATTAAAAAACAATTTCCTTGGTTTAAACACTAGAGATTGTGCAGATGCTGGAAATCTAGAGCAACACATACAAAATGCTGGAGGAACTCAGCAGGTCAGACAGCACCTATGGAAAAGAACGATCGACATTGTCAACTCTGTCTCGGTTCCAATAGTAGTGTGCAGAAAATGTTGTCCAGAGTCATTTGCACAAAAAAAACTATTCTGGCAATACTGAGAGAGCGCTGTATTATCAGACGTTAAACGGAGGTCCTGCCCCACATTCCCACGTTGATGGAAAAACACCATTTTGTACAACTGAAGTATGTCCAATGTAGGAACGAGCAGTTACGTTCCTACCCGCAGCCTTGCACGGTGATCATACGGTCTCACTACACGGAAACAGGCCTTCAGCTCAACTGGTCCATGACAGTCATGAGTGTATATTGGTATACACATTCTAATCTGTGGAATTCCTCGCCACAGGCGGTTGTAGGGGCCAAGTCTTTATGTATATTTATGGCAGAGGTTGATAGATTTTTGATTGGTGAGGGCATGAAGGGATATCGGGAGAAGGTCAGAAGATTGGGGCTGAGAGGAAAATTAGATCAGCCATGATGAAATGGCAGAGCAGACTCGATGGGCCAAATGGCCCAATTCTGATCCTTTATCTTATGGTCTTTATTAGCTGAGGCACTGATTGAAGAGTCTGGGAGTTATTTTGCAGCTTTTATAAAACTGGTTATAGACCATATCTGGAGTATTGGATTCAGTTCTGGTTGTCCTTTTATAGGAAGGGTGTGGAGGCTTTGGAGAGGATGCAAAAACAGGTTCACCAGAATGTTACCATTCTTATCTCCACCTTGATGGTAGCAATGAGAAGAGGGCATGTCCTGCGTGATGGAGGTCCTCAATGATGGACACTGCCTTTTTGAGGCATTGCCTTTTTAAGGTGTCCTTGATGCTGGTGAGGCTGGTGTCCATGATGAAGCTGGCTGAGTTTACAACTTTCTGCAATTTTTTCCGATCCTGTGCAGTAGCCCCTCCTTTCCAGATGGTGATGCAACCAGTTAGAATGCTCTCCACAGCATATTTGTAGAAATTTGCGAGTGTTTTTGGTGACATGCCAAGTCTCCTCAAACACCTAATGAAATACAGGCGCTGATGCACCTTCTTTGTAATTGAATCACTGTGTTGGGCCCAGAACAGATTTTCAGAGATGTTGACACCTGGAATTTGAAACTACTCACCCTTTCCACTTCTGGTTCCCCCAGTGAGGACTGGGGAGTGTTCCCTTGACTCCCCTTTTCTGAAATCCACAAACAATTCCTTGTTCTTACTGACATTGTTGTTGTTGCAACACCACTCAACCAGCTGATCTATCTCACTCCTGTGCACCTCCTTGTCACCATCTGAAATTCTGCCAACAATAGTTGTGTCGTTGACAAATAGCCTTTGAGCTGTCTAGCCACACAGCCGTGGGTGTAGAGAGAGTAGAGTAGTGGGCATGCATCCTTGAGGTGTGTCAGTGAGGAGGAGATGCTATTTCTGATCCACACTGACTGTGGTCTCTTGGTGAGGAAGTCAAGGATCCGGTTGCAGAGACCCAGGGTTCTGGAGCTTTTTGATTAGAACTGAGGGTATGATTGCATTGAATGCCAAGTTGTAGTCAATAGCCAGACGTAGGTATTACTATTGCCCAGGTGATCCAAAGCAGATTGCATCTGCTGTAGAACTATTGTGCTAGGCAAATTGCAGTTGGATTCTCCATGTTTCCAATGTGGGATCATCCACTTCTGTGATTGTTTGTCTCCACAGATTTGTCACTGCCTGTGCTTCCGAAATCTCCATTCTTATTATTTTCTTTATCAATTTTGTTGCCTCGAGGTCATCTGACTGATGTGTGCATGTTCTCATTGGTATTGTGTCAATTATGTCTGGTATGGTGGGGGTGGGGGAGGGTCTACTGCACAGGACCGAAAGGAGCTGCAGAAGGTTGTAAATCTATTCAGCTCCATCTTGGGCACTAGCCTACAAAGTACCCAGGACATCTTTAGGGAGCGGTGTCTCAGAAAGGCAGCGTCCATTATTAAGGATCTCCAGCACCCAGGGCATGCCCTTTTCTTGCTGTTACCATCAGGTAGGAGGTACAGAAGTCTGAAGGCACACACTCAGTGATTCAGGAACAGCTTCTTCCCCTCTGCCATTAGATCCCTAAATGGACATTGAACCCTTGGCCACTACCTCATTTTTTTAAATATACACTATTTCTGTTTTTTGCATGTTTTTTAATCTATTCATTATATGTATACTGTAATTGATTTACTTATTTATTATTATTTTTTTCTTCTATATTATCATGCATTGCATTAAACAGCTAAGTTAACAAATCTCATGACACATGCCAGTGATAATAAACCTGATTCTGATTCAGATTTAGCCCAGGGCTACAAGCAGTTTTTTTCATGGCTCTTGCCTTGGGTGATTTCTTTTGTTCTGTCCAACTCAGACTTGTTCAAATCAGTTCAACCAGGTCATCCAAACAGCAGGCCCAGCTGGTCAGATCACAAGCTGGTCCTTCTGCAAACTTGCCATGCATAATAAACAGCTTCTTATCTGAGGATGGCCTCAGGTTTAGCATATCATTAACAGAAACTCCTTGTGTTTACATTCAACTGCTCTGATTAAGTTATCCCATAGCAAGAATCAATTCACTGAATAGTTCACAAAATGGCCACCTACTTTCCTGTCATCACATGGCAAGAACAAAAACTTTTAATATACACCATTTTCCACCACCCTTGTTTTATTCCTGTTCACTGATTTGCAGGTTATTCTTTTTGACCAACAATAGTTTTTCATAAATTATTGTATTTCTTTATTTCCCTGTAAATGCCTGCAAGAAAAAGAATTTCAAGATAGCATATGGTGATACTATATACTACATACTTAGATAATGAATTTATTTCAAACTTTGAACATACCTCTGCTTCAGTTCCTCATATAAAAATGGAAGAAAGAGCCACTGTGGAAATGATCACAGTAACTACCTGGAGCAGAAAACAATGCAATTATACACAGCAGCAGCAGGGATACAGGCTCACTGCAATCCCTTCTTTATACCAACTGCAACATTCAGCTTTCATGGTTCCACTTCAGCTCATGTGAAGCACTACCGAACTGACATCCAGCATCAAGGACCCCCACTATCCAGGCCAAGTGCTTTGAGAGACTGGTTCTATCACATCTGAAATCCTGTCTGCCCTCTACCCTGGACCCTCATCAATTTGCCTATTGCACCAACAGGTCAACAGAGGATGCCATCTCCATGGCACTTCACTCTGCCCTGACCCACCTGGACAGCCCCAACTCTTACATCAGAATGCTGTTCATTGACTTTAGTTCGGCATTCAATGATGTGATCCCTTCCAAGCTGATCGTTAAACTTTGCCAGCTTGGTATTAGTGTATCCCTCTGCAATTGGACCTCGGATTTTCTGACCAACAGACCCCAATCAGTTAATTTAGACAACCTCTCCTCCTCCACTCTCACCCTGAACACCGGCGTGCCTCAAGGCTGTGTGCTGAGCCCTCTTCTGTACTCCCTTTTCACCTATGACTGCGTTCCTGTACATGGTTCTAACTCCATAATCAAGTTCGCAGACGACACCACGGTGGTTGGTCTGATCAGAGGGGATGACGAGACGGTCTACAGGGACAAGGTCCAGCACCTGGCTGCATGGTGTGCCAACAACAATCTGGCCCTTAACACCCAGAAGACCAAGGAGATCATTGTGGGCTTCAGGCACACCAGGAGTCACACTCACGTCCCCATCTACATCAATGGAACTAGTGGAGTGTGTAGCAAGCTTCAAATTCCTTGGTGTCCACATTTCCGAGGATCTCACCTGGTCCCTGAACTCCTCCATCCTGATCAAAAAGGCGCAACAGCGCCTTTATTTCCTGCGGAGCATCAGGAAAGCTCACCTCTGTCCCAGGATACTGACGGACTTTTACCGCTGTACCATTGAGAGCATACTCACCAACTGCATCTCAGTGTGGTATGGCAATTGTCCCGTAACGGACCGCAAAGCACTCCAGTGTGTGGTGAAAACTGCCCAGCGGATTATCGGCACCCAATTGCCCACCATTGAGAACATCTACCATAAACGCTGCCTGGGCAGGGTGAAAAGCATTATCAGGGATGCATCTCACCCTAACCATGGACTTTTTACTCTCCTCCCATCTGGTAGGCGCTACAGGAGCCTCTGCTCCCGCACCAGCAGGCACAGGAAGAGCTTCTTCCCTGAGGCTGTGACACTGCTGAACCTCTCATCACAGCACTAAGCAGTATTGCACCCGTATTGTACTGTCTCAGTACTTTTATATTTGTGTGCTGTAGCACTTACTTTTTATTTGCAGTTATTTTGTAAATAACACTATTCTTTGCATTTCTGGTCAGATGCTAACTGCATTTCATTGGCTTTGTATCTGTACTCAGCACAATGACAATAAAGTTGAATCTAATCTAATCTAATCTAATCTAATGCTCTCTTCTCACTGCTGCCTTCAGGCAGGAGGTACAAGAGCTTTAGGACCCACACCAGTAGGTTCAGCAAGTTATTATCCTACATCCATCAGGGTCCTGAACCAGCATGGGCAACTCTTTCCTCAACAGTGAACTAGCTCCACACCCTATGGACTCACTTTCAAGGATTCCACAACTCATGCTCTCAGTATTATTTATTTATTTATTTATATTTTATTTGTTTAGAGATACAGCACGGTAATGGGCCCCTTCTGGCCCAATGACCCTGTGCCGCTCAATTATGCATGTGACCAATTAACCCACTACTCTGTGACTCTTTGGTTACTGCAGCATTCTAGTAAATTCCTGTGGAGAGCAGTGGAGCACCGAGGATCCAATGCACAGAATCAGAAAAAGTTGCAGTTACTCCCAGACCCAGCCAGCTCATGGGTATCAGCTTCCTCACTATTCAGGCAATGTGTCAAGAAGGTGGCATTTATCAATTAAGGACCCTCACCATCCAGAATATGCTGTCTTTGCATTGCTACCATCAGGAAGGAGGTACAGGAACCTGAAGGCCTACTTTCAATTAATTAGGAACAGCTTTTACCCTTCTCCAATTAGATTTCTGAAGGGTCCTCGAACACCACCTCACAATTATCTTACCTTTTTGCACCTTTTGTTTTCATATATAGCATTTCTTATTGCAAACTATAGTAATTTTTTTGATGTGCACTTTACAGGGTGGGTGGCGGGTTAAAGATACATCTCTAACAAAGGAGGTGTAGGGTGCTCCTTCCCTCCGCTAGCCTGCAAGATACCCTCAGGCAAGATGTAGCATCTGCTTAGCCCCTCAATCAGGGTCATATGAAGCCATATGAGCAGGTAGTGGATGGTCGTAACTGTGCATATCACAAGTCCTGGTTATGTGACCACTGACACCAGGCAGACAATCTCTGAAGAGTTTTGATAAAGGTTGGGGTCACCTGTCTTGTAAAGGCACTGCCCAGAAGACAATGGCAAACCGATTCAAAGTCACTCATAATCACAGATCTGATCTGATCCGATCCTTTGGTCTACCATATTAATGGGAAATTCAGAACATAGAACAGTACAACACAATACAGGCCATTTAGCCCACGTTATTGTGCTGACATTCAACCTACCATTTGAGTATTTGACAATAAATTCAACTGTAACAAGGCAGACTGTGAGGAAGGACAAGCAGATGATAGGGCAAAATTGCAGTCAATGGGATGAGGTGAAGTGCAATGTGAAGGAAATGTTATGATAGCCATGGGGGATTTCAAAATGCAGGTAGATTGGGAAAATCAGGTTGGTGCTGGATCCCAAGAGAGTGAATTTGTAGAATGCCTATGAGATGGCTTTTCAGAGCAGCTTGTGGTTGAGCCCACTAGGGGAAAAACTATTCTGGATTGGGTGTATTTGTGGTGGGGGTTGATAGACCATAAGACATAGGAGCAGAATTAGGCCATTCAGCCCATGGAGTCTGCTCCACCATTTCATCACGGCTGAGCCCGGATCCCACTCAACCCCATACATTCCCTTCTAACGTTTGATGCCCTGACCAATCAGGAAACCATCAGTTTCCACCTTAAATACACCCACAGACTTGGCCGCCACCGCAGTCTGTGGCAGAGCACGCCACAGATTCACTACTCTCTGGCTAAACAAACACTGATTGTGGACGGAAGCGTAGGATTCCATGGAGGAAACGTGGCTGTACATCATGGATACAAGTGCGTTTAAGGAAACGGGGTTTTAAACTGCCAGTACTGACTATCTTGCTGGCAAACGTGCAGTCTCTGGTGAATAAAATCGATGACCTCAGAACTTTGGTGCTGATTCAGAGGGACATTAGGACCACGTGTGTCCTTTGTTTTACGGAATCCTGGTTAACCCCTTCCGTACTGGATGCAATGCTTCAGATCTACAGGTTGACGATACACCATCAGGATAGATCTATAGAGTCTCTCAAAAGCAGGGGTGGAGGAGTATGCCTCATGTTCAACTCTTCTTGGTGCATAAATGTATCAGTGCTGTCCCGATTCTGCTCACCAGGCCTGGAATATCTAGCAGTTAAGTGCCGTCCTTTTTACTACCACGGGAGTTCTCTGGGGTCATTTTGGTAGCAGTATACATTCCACCTCAGGCTAATGTCATTCGGGCTTTAGATGATCTGAGCAATGGGATCAACGTGCATGAAACAGCGCACCCTAATGCCTTCACCATCGTTTTGGGAGATTTTAACCAGGCCAGTTTGAAAAAAATCACTAAGCAATTACCATCAACAGATCACTTGTAATACCAGAGGAAACAACACACTGAGCCATTGCTACACCACCATCAAGAATGCCTACCGTGCTATTCCATGCCCTCACTTTGGGAAGTCTGATCACCTGGCTGTACTTCTACTCCCTGAGTATAGGCAGAGACTGAAGACTGCAGCACCAGTCGTGAGGACCAAGAAGATTTGGACAAGGGAGGCACAGGAGTGTCTACAGGACTGCTTTGAATTGGTGGACTGGACTGTATTCAGGGATTCATCTTCAAACCTGGTGATGAGTATGCTGCAGTTATTACTGACTTCACTAAAACCTGTGTGGATGAATGTGTGCCCACAAAGACTTGCTGTACATTCCCAAACCAAAAGCAGTGGATGAACCAGGAGGTACACCATCTGCTGAAAGCTAGATCTGTGCCATTCAAGTCTGGCGACCCAGAAAATCGGGTATGATTTGCGGAGGGCTATTTCAAGGACGAAGGGATAATTTTGAATGAGGTTGGAGGCGACATTAGATGCATGACAACCCTGGCAGGGTTTACAAGACATTACTTCCAACAAAGCGAAACCCAATAGCATGAATGGCAGCGATGCTTCACTACCAGATAAACTCAACGCCTTCTATGCAGGCTTTGAAAGGGAGAATATAACTACATCTGTGAAGATCCCTGCTGCACCTGATGACCCTGTAATCTCCGTCTCAGAAACCGATGTTAGGCTGTCTTTAAAGAGAGTGAACCTTCGCAAGGCAGAGATCCTGACGGAGTATCTGGTAAGGCTCTGAAAATCTGTGCCAACCAACTAACAGGAGTATTCAAGGACATTTTCAACCTCTCACTGCTACGAGCAGAGGTTCCCACTTGCTTCAAAAAGGCAACAATTATACCCGTGCTGAAGAAAAATAATGTGAGCTGCCTTAATGACTATCGCCCGGCAGTAGCACTCACATCGACAGTGATGAAATGCTTTGAGAGGTTGGTCGTGTCTAGACTGAGCTCCTGCCTCAGCAAGCACCTGGACCCATTGCAATATGCCTATTGCCACAATAGGTCAATGGCAGATGCAATCTCAATGGCTCTTCACAAGACTTTAGACCACCTGGACAACACAAACACCTATGTCAGGATGCTGTTCATCGACCATAGCTCAGCATTTAATACCATCATTCCCACAATCCTGATTGAGAAGCTGCAGAACCTGGGCCTCTGTACCTCCCTCTGCAATTGGATCCTCGACTTCCTAACCGGAAGACCACAATCTGTGCGGATTGGTGATAACATCTCCTCCTCACTGACGATCAACACTGGCACACCTCAGGGGTGTGTGCTTAGCCCACTGCTCTACTCTCTGTATACACATGACTGTGTGGCTAGGCATAGCTCAAATGCCATCTATAAATTTGCTGACGATACAACCATTGTTGGTAGAATCTCAGGTGGTGATGAGAGGGTGTACAGGAGTGAGATATGCCAACTAGTGGAATGGTGCCACAGCAACAACCTGGCACTCAATGTCAGTAAGATGAAAGAGCTGATTGTGGACTTCAGGAAGGGTAAAACAAAGGAACACATACCAATCCTCATAGAGGGATCAGAAGTGGAGAGAGTGAGCAGTTTCAAGTTCCTGGGTGTCAAGATCTCTGAGGATCTAACCTGGTCCCAACATATCGATGTAGTAATAAAGAAGGCAAGACAGCGAATATATTAGGAGTTTGAAGACATTTGGTATGTCAACAAATACTCTCAAAATCTTCTATAGTTGTACCATGGAGAGCATTCTGACAGGCTGCATCATTGTCTGGTATGGAGAGGTGGGGGGGGGTCTACTGCACAGGACCAAAAGAAGCTGCAGAGGGTTGTAAATTTAGTCAGCTCCATCTTGGGCACTAGCCTACAAAGTACCCAGGACATCCTTAGGGAGCGGTGTCTCAGAAAGGCAGCGTCCATTATGAAGGACCTCCAGCAACCAAGGCATGCCCTTTTCTCACTGTTACCATCAGGTAGGAGGTACAGAAGCCTGAAGGCATCACTCAGCGATTCAGGAACAGCTTCTTCCCCTCTGCCATCTGATTCCTAAATGAACATTGAATCTTTGGACACTACCTCACTTTTTTAATATACAGTATTTCTATTTTTTTGTACAATTTTAATCTATTCAACATATGTATAGTGTAATTGATTTAGTTATTTATTATTATTTTATTTTTCTTCTTCTATATTATGTATTGCATTGAACTGTTGCTAAGTTAACAAATTTCACGTCACAGGTCGGTGATAATAAACCTGATTCTGATATATAAAAAATTCCTCCTTACCTCTGTTCTAAAAGGGTCACCCAGTTTTGAGGCGATGCCCTCTAGTTCTGGATACCCCCACCAGAGGTAACATCCTCTCCACATCCACCCTATCTAGTCCTTTCAGCATTCCATAGGTTTCAATGAGATCCCCACACATTCTTCTTATTCCAGTGAGTACAGGCCCAAAGCTGCAAAATGCTCCTCATATGTTAACCCCTTTGTTCCTGGAATCATCGTCGTGAACCATCTCCAATGACAACACGTCTTTCCTGAGATACTGACCCAAAACTGTTGACAATACTCAAGTGCGGCCTGACTAGTGTCTTATAAAGCCTCAGCATTATCTCCTTGTTTTTATATTCTATTCCCCTCGATAGGTTCTGGGTGTGAAAGGTGAAGGAGAGAGAAGGCAGAGGAATGGGGTTGAGAGGAAAAAATAGATCAGCCATGACGAAATGACAGAACAGACTTAATGGGCCAAATGGCCTAATTGTACTTCTACATCTTATGGTCTTAAGAAACACTTCTACCTTTGTTAATGGCAACTGTTAGCATAGATTTACCATGATCCACGTGTCCAATTGTCCCAATGCCTATTTGCAGCTTTTCTCGCTGCTGCCACCAGATTCCTTGAAAAGCAGAGGAACGAAGGTGCGGGGAGTGAGGAGGGTGGGCACACTCACTGACAGTAAAACCTGCAGAAGAACTGTATGGATTGTTTTAAGATGACAACCTGACATTGTGTTTTAAGTTGCAGGGACAATGGCACTGGGGGAATGGGTGTGTGCTTCAAGGATGGAACGAAACTGGTGTAGGAAAGCAGCCTCCATCATCAGTGACCCCCACCATCCAGACCATGCTCTCTTCTCATTACTTCTATCGAGGAGGTACAGGAGCCTGAGGATCCACACCACCAGGTTCAGGAATAGTTACTACCCCTCAACCATCAGGCTCTTGAACCAAAGGTGATAACTTCATTTGCCCCATCATTGAAATGTTCCCGGAATCAACGGACTCACTTTCAAGGAGTCTTCATCTCATGCTCTTGATATTTATTGCATTTTTTTGTATTTACTGTGAATACCCACAAGAAAATGAATCTCAGGGTTGTATATGATGACATATAATAATAATAAATTAACTGAGGGCTTGTGCACATTTTAATGGATCATTAATGATGTAGCTTGTTTCTCCAGCCAACAGAACTGAACACAGTGGTGCAGAGTTCAATGAAACATAATTGTTCATTAATGCAGAAAATTGAGATTATCTCTATTATACATCAGGAACAACTGAAAAGTTTCAAACTGTTTTTAATATTACAGTACATTAAAGCATAAATTACAGTACATTTAAGCACAACACATCACTGCTCAGATATCTGATGACAGTTACACATTCATGTTTATTAAATAAGCTTATATACTACCATTCTGCAAGTCACCCAAACAAGACACAAAGAGTACTGTACGCTTTCTTCACTCCTGGATATATTTGGCTACAGCACGGTTTTATCAAGCATTACTATACAATGTGTTTCTGGAAGCATAATTTTATGCTGAGATCATACATGCTGATAGGAAAATATGAGGATGGAGGGAACAATTGAGGGTTTATTTTTCCCAATCCATGTAGTGTGTCAACAGTTGACAAAACATGGTCCTGTGTTTTAGAAATCCCTTCATAATCATACATTGAAAAAATAATGTAGCTTCATTTTTGATGAGGGTGGGAAGAGGAGCAAGATACCTCGTGACATGAGCAGAAACAAACATTTCTCGCCCACAAAAAACATTCACCTGTACTTTGAGCTTCTGGTTTCACACAATGTACTTTATATACTATTGCAATTAATTCATTATTACCTGAATTCAAGACAGAGAATTTGGATGTATATGAAGTGAGACATCAACTGCAGGACTGTGGACCAAGTATTTGGAAGGTGGGATTAGGTAGGAGTACAATGGGCTGAATGGCCTCCTGTTGCAAATATAGGAGACTACACAATGACTGGGAGGGAAGCAAGTGTGAAAATCCCTGATAATTTCAAGAAAAGGATTTCAGATGATATTGTAAAGTCAAAGCAGTCTCTTTCCAAGCTGCAGGGTAAGTGAGGAAATACATTTTAAACTATTTTAGATACATTCAAAGTAAATGGGCAGTTATAAAGTACAGGCAGCTGCTGCATTACGCCTCTTGCACACTGACTCGTTCAGGCTTCACATACACAGGAACTGGCTCAGCCCCTCTGATTCAGATGATTCAACATCCAATTCAGAAAAATAAACTGCAAATTGGAATAGGATGCCTTTCACTAAAGTGACTCTCTACTAGCCCCCACTGTTTAGCTGGAATGTTCGGGTTGAGGAAGTTGTTGGATAATTTTCTCTTTAGAATTCTGGGTAGATGCCACAACAGAGCACAATTCTTCTTCCTCTCTGCAACACTAATCCATCTTGTCCCCTAACCAAATATTTTATACATGAGAATGTGGTGCCCAAAATGGCATAATTTGCCAGAATAAAGTTAACATGGTTCTTTTCAATGTAATTAACCTCTTAAATGAAAGTCATAATTACTGCATTCCAGGTAACTATAAAGTTGGCTTCTGGTGAACCTTTAATTGAAAAGAATTTTACTTATTACAGTCTACTTTCCTGTATAAGTGAAGCATTTAAGTGAAGTTTTTATTCAGACAGTGGTCTGTATGTGTTTAAGACTTCTCCCAAGCTTCTGACCCCCCCCCCCCCATAAGCTAATCCCGACCACCTGAGCAAATGATAGCGCTCACTCTGCTCGGTCCAGATCCTGTGCATCAGTCCCCTTCTAATGTGTAAATATTTCCAAAGGTGTGGAACACAGGTGTAAAGTTATCCCTACAGTGAGTACCCACTGCCAAAGTCTGTTTATTACAACAACTCCATAACCAAACAAACCTGCAACCTGAAAGGGGTTGGAAGTAAAATATAAAAATACCATTACTGCAGGCATTTTCAGATACACTTGGGTATCTGTTTTATGCAGTGTTAATGGAGTAACCAGCCAATGTTAATACTTGATAACTTATACACTTCAAGGTGGAGTGGTGTAGTTAGGTCCTGGGAGAGCTGAGTCTCTGCAACATCATAAAGAACCCTGCAATCAATGCCTTGCAGCATCCTTCAGCCGTGTTCATTTGGTTACAAATGATGATTTCAATCATTTAAAAAATGGACAATCTAAGAACTTTTCTTAGAATGTCAAAAAAAACTGGTTGGTGTGAAAAAAATTCAGCTAGCATAGGATCACTGGTTTTGTGTCAATACAGTTGAAACAGTGCTGCTTCAGACAGTAATTAATTTCTTCTTGAACATCTCTGCATATTTGGGTTGGATTTCAGATTCGCTAACAAAAATTGTCCCTGAATTGTGGACACCTAACTTCAAATAGGAGCACTCATACATCTAAACAGACTGGTCTATATCTCATCAAGAGTCAACTAATTAAAATGTTGCTCAATTAAAATTCAGAGTGAATGGTGAGTCAGTAGCTAACAGATTAGCAAAGTCACAGTACAGTAAAGAGAAGGTAGAGTTAAATGTCGAGAGTGCCCAGTTTTTGTCTATGAACAATGCAACCCAACTGTAACAGCTTGGTGCTTATAATAGGGAATGGATTCAGGCTGAACAACAGACTACAGTTCAATAACTTCTTGTCAAGTAAAACGCTGAGGAAAATTCACTTACACTGTCTTCCCCACCACCTTAAAATCCCTGGGGCTGCTCTCTCTACCTTGCCTTGTGTCTCCTTACCTACTGAGATTACCGGGCCACCTGGTTTCAGCAGAGATCTGGGAACAAAGGGCCCATATTTTGTTTTGCATTACTCAGGGGACGTGAATGCTGCCTAATGGCACTGTAGTGAAGGGCATACTGGCCAAGGAAAACCTCTCACCTTCAGAAGGATGGGTTTTGATTGCAATATTTCCTGAGACCTGTTTTTGTTCAACAAATTCCAGATTTATTTTATTTTGTTTAATTTAGCTGTCACAGTGGGATTTGAACTCGTGCCTCTGGACTGATGATCGAATAACGTAACCACTACACTCCAGTGGTCTCTACCTGCATTCTTGGAAAAAGCAGTGATGGAGTGAAATGGGATTAAACTAAAAAAAGTTCTAAAATCAGGCCATACTCGCACCTATAAACAGGCCTCATATAATTCCAATTATAATGCAAGATGCTCCAGCACCTTTCTCTCAATCACTTGCACATAGAACCCCTCCCCCCAGTGTTGTAAACCGTGGCCCCTCCTTGTACCATTGCTCAGACTGAACCCAGGCAAATGCCATGGATTCAGCATGTCGGCAAGAATGATAGGAGTTTATTCTCCCTCAGGAGGGCCAAAGCCTAAATTACTCAAAATTCTCTCTTCTCCCAATAATCTGGGAAAAGGAAATTTAAAAAAAGGAAAAGGAAATAAAGTTGCTCAGTGTCATTTTGCATTACATGCCTGAGGCAACATCCAAAATGGTGAGGTTGCCTCGTGTATTCCACTCACTACCACTAGAGGTCTTCTGACCCCACAAGGCAATGCCAATTATTGAAACCCAGTTGTGCAAAAGGGGCAGAGACAGGATGCCTGGACTATACCAAAAAAATATTTTAACTGCTCTGGTTGCACTATGTTTAAAAGAGTTGGCTGTATGCAAGTCCATTAATTCAAGGCAGCTCTAACATGAATGAGAGCAATGAGTGTTTATTCCTAATATATGCAAACAACTGGCCAATTACAGCAGGCGCACACCATATTTAACAGGAAAGACATTCTGTCTAATCACTGTGAAAGAACAATGTTTCTATTAGCAGAAAGAATGGGCTGCTTTGCTGTGGAAAATTAATGCATCCAATTTGGTAAGAACCCTACAATTCATAATACAAATGTGCCTCTACTTGGGTGTGCCAGGCAAGGTTGTTGCAGGATTCTACAGATGGCTTCACTCAGATCGTAGTGAGGGCAGGTAACGGGGTCTATTACCCATCACGCCAGGATGGCTTGCTTTTCCTCGGGTGTCTCCTCCAGCAGCTGAACGAGCAGTTCATAGACAGGTTTGCAGACTTTGGCATAGCCGATGTGGGTGAGGTGCAAGTAATCAAACATGTCATGGTGGGAAATGGTGCCGTCCGAGTGCACAAAGTCGGCATCGATGTTCAGGAACTGCATTTTGGGAAATCTCGCCAGGGACCTCTTCAGCAATGTGTTGACTTGTGCATTCTTCTCTCGCAGTGGGTTGGGCTTCTCTCCTCGAGGCAGCAGACTCTGATAGAGGACATCACCACAAAAGAGGCATTTAGCTAATATAAGACCATAAAACAAAGGAGCAGAAGTCAGCCATTCGGCCCATCGAGTCTGCTCCACCATTTTATCATGAGCTGATCTATTCTCCCATTTAGTCCCACTCCCCCATCTTCTCACCATAACCTTTTCCTAGAGATGCTGCCTGGCCTGCTGCGTTCACCAGCAACTTTGATGTGTGTCACCATAACCTTTGATGCCCTGGCTACTCAGATCAATCTCTGCCTTAAATACACCCAATGACTTGGCCTCCACTGCTGCCTGTGGCAACAAATTCCATAGATTCACCACACTCTGACTAAAAAAATTTCTTTGCATTTCTGTTCTGAACGGGTGCCCTTCAATCCTTCAGTCATGCCCTCTCGTACTAGACTCCCCCATCATGGGAAACAACTTTGCCACATCCACTCTGTCCATGCCTTTCAACATTCGAAATGTTTCTATGAGGTCCCCCCTCATTCTTCTAAATTCCAAGGAGTACAGTCCAAGAGCGGATAAATGTTCCTCATATGTTAACCCTCTCATTCCCAGAATCATTCTAGTGAATCTTCTCTGAACCCTCTCCAACGTCAGCACGTCCTTTCTTAAATAAGGAGACCAAAACTGCCCACAGTACTCCAA
This sequence comes from Mobula birostris, assembly GCF_030028105.1. Taxonomy (NCBI): domain Eukaryota; kingdom Metazoa; phylum Chordata; class Chondrichthyes; order Myliobatiformes; family Myliobatidae; genus Mobula; species Mobula birostris. The sequence continues at coordinate 1,519,210 of NC_092389.1, forward strand.
GTGAGGTCTCACCAGTGCCTTCTGGAGCCTCAACATCACATCCCTGCTCCTATACTCTATTCCTCTAGAAATGAATGCCAACATTGCATTCGCCTTCTTCACCACCGACTCAACCTGAAGGTTAACCTTAAGGGTATCCTGTACGAGGACTCCCAAGTCCCGTTGCATCTCAGAACTTTGAATTCTTTCCCATTTAAATAATAGCCTGTGCATAACCATACATAGGCCATCCCACTTGAACAGTTTAACCAAAGCAGAAGAAAAGCAGGTTTTGTACAGGAAGAGAAGAAACACACACTTACCAAAACCACCACCTTAGCCTGAGGCTGCCGTGCACTAACGAGCTGAATGATGGCCTCAATCCCACCGACCACCTCCTCAGCCGTGTGCTCATGATTGTTGGTCCCCACCCACAGGACAATCACCTGAAAGAAGTTTGAATTTGGATTAGTTGCATTCGACATAGACTCAGCAGTCACTTTATTAAGTATACCTGTACACTAAGTATCTAATCAGCCAATTATGTAACAGCAACTCAATGCATAAAAGCATGCAAACATGATCAAGAGGCTCAGTTGTTGTTCAGACCAAACATCAGAATGGGGAAGAAATGTGATCTAAATGACTTTGTCTGTGGAATGATTGTTGGTGCGAGATGGGGTAGTTTGAGTACCTCAGATGTTCACACATAACAGTTCTAGAGTTTACAGAGAATGGTGTGAAAAACACAAAAACATTCAGTGAGTGGCAGTTCTGTGGGTGAAAACACCTTGTTAATGAGAGAGGTCAGAGGAGAATGACCTGACTAGTTCAAGCTGACAGGAAGGTGACAGTAACTCAAATAACCACAACAGTGGTGTGCAGAAGAGCATCTCTGAATGTACAACATGTCGAACCTTGAAATGGATCGGATACAGGAGAAGGCCACAAACAAACACTCAGTGCCCAGTTCATTAAGTAGAGGAAGTACTGAATGTACATTATAATAATCTCAATAACCCCAAAATCCAAATATAGACCAAACTTATTTGTCTGGATCAGTACTTGGAGCTATGATGTTGTGGCCATTACAGAGACTTGGATGGCTCAGGGGCAGGAATGGTTACTTCAAGTGCCAGGCTTCAGATGTTTCGGAAAGGACAGGGAGGGAGGCAAGAGAGGTGGGGGTGTGGCACTGTTGATCAGAGATAGTGTCACGGCTGCAGAGAAGGTGGACACCATGGAGGGATTGTCTATGGCGTCTCTGTGGGTGGAGGTTAGGAACAGGAAGGGGTCAATAACTTTACTGGGTGTTCTTGATAGGCCGACCAATAGTAAAATGGATATTGAGGGGCAGACAGGGAAACAGATCCTGGAAAGGTGTAATAATAACAGAGTTGTCCTGATGGGAGATTTTAATTTCCCAAATATCGATTGGCATTTCCCTAGAGTGAGGGGTTTAGATGGGGTGGAGTTTGTTAGGTGTGTTCAGGAAGGTTTCCTGACACAATATGTAAATAAGCCAACAAGAGGAGAGACTGTATTTGGTCTGGTATTGAGAAATGGATCTGGTCAGGTGTCAGATCTCTCAGTGGGAGAGCATTTTGGAGACAGTGATCATAATTCTATCTCCTTTACCATAGCATTGGGGAAAGATAGGAACAGATAAGTTAGAAAAGCGTTTAATTGGAGTAGGGGGAAATATGAGGCCATCAGGCAGGAACTTGGAAACTTAAATTGGAAACAGATGTTCTCAGGGCAAAATACGGAAGAAATATGGCAAATATTCAGGGGATATTTGTGTGGAGTTCTGCATAGGTACGTTCCAATGAGACAGAACATAGAATAGTACAGCACAGTACAGGCCCTTCAGCCCACAATGTTGTGCCGACCATCAAACCCTGCCTCCCATATAACCCCCCACCTTAAATTCCTCCATATACCTGTCTAGTAGTCTATTAAACTACACTAGTGTATCTGCCTCCACCACTGACTCAGGCAGTGCATTCCACGCACCAACCACTCTCTGAGTAAAAAACCTTCCTCTAATATCCCCCTTGAACTTCCCACCTCTCACCTTAAAGCCATGTCCTCTTGTATTGAGCAGTGGTGCTCTGGGGAAGAGGCACTGGCTATCCACTCTATCTATTCCTCTTATTATCTTGTACACCTCTATCATGTTTCCTCTCATCCTCCATCTCTCCAAACAGTAAAGCCCTAGCTCCCTTAATCTCCGATCATAATGTATACTCTCTAAACCAGGCAGCATCCTGGTAAATCTCCTCTGTACCCTTTCCAATGCTTCCACATCCTTCCTATAGTGAGGCGACCAGAACTGGACACAGTTCTCCAAGTGTGGCCTAACCAGAGTTTTATAGAGCTGCATCATTACATCGCGACTCTTAAACTCTATCCCTTGACTTATGAAAGCTAACACCCCATAAGCTTTCTTAACTACCCTATCCACCTGTGAGGCAACTTTCAGGGATCTGTGGACATGTACCCCCAGATCCCTCTGCTCCTCCACACTACCAAGTATCCTGCCATTTACTTTGTACTCTGCCTTGGAGTTTGTCCTTCCAAAGTGTACCACCTCACACTTCTCCGGGTTGAACTCCATCTGCCACTTCTCAGCCCACTTCTGCATCCTATCAATGTCTCTCTGCAATCTTTGACAATCCTCTACACTATCTACAACACCACCAACCTTTGTGTCATCTGCAAACTTGCCAACCCACCTCTCTACCCCCACATCCAGGTTGTTAATAAAAATCATGAAAAGCAGAGGTTCCAGAACAGATCTTTGTGGGACACCACTAGTCACAATCCTCCAATCTGAATGTACTCCCTCCACCACCACCCTCTGCCTTCTGCAGGCAAGCCAATTCTGAATCCACCTGGCCAAACTTCCCTGGATCCCATGCCTTCTGACTTTCTGAATAAGCCTACCGTGTGAAACCTTGTCAAATGCCTTACTAAAATCCATATAGATCACATCCACTGCACTACCCTCATCTATATGCCTGGTCACCTCCTCAAAGAACTCTATCAGGCTTGTTAGACACAATCTGCCCTTCACAAAGCCATGCTGACTGTCTCTGATCAGACCATGATTCTCTAAATGCTCAGAGATCCTACCTCTAAGAATCTTTTCCAACAGCTTTCCCACCACAGACGTAAGGCTCACTGGTCTATAATTACCCAGACTATCCCTACTACCTTTTTTGAACAAGGGGACAACATTCGCCTCCCTCCAATCCTCCGGTACCATTCCCGTGGACAACGAGGACATAAAGATCCTAGCCAGAGGCTCAGCAATCTCTTCCCTAGCCTCGTGGAGCAGCCTGGGGAATATTCCATCAGGCCCCGGGGACTTATCCGTCTTAATGTATTTTAACAACTCCAACACCTCCTCTCCCTTAATATCAACATGCTCCAGAACATCAACCTCACTCATATTGTCCTCACCATCATCAAGTTCCCTCTCATTGGTGAATACCGAAGAGAAGTATTCATTGAGGACCTCACTCACTTCCACAGCCTCCAGGCACATCTTCCCACCTTTATCTCTAATCAGTCCTACTTTCACTCCTGTCATCCTTTTGTTCTTCACATAATTGAAGAATGCCTTGGGGTTTTCCTTTACCCTACTCACCAAGGCCTTCTCATGCCCCCTTCTTGCTCTTTTCAGCCCCTCCTTAAGCTCCTTTCTTGCTACCCTATATTCCTCAATAGACCCATCTGATCCTTGCTTCCTAAACCTCATGTATGCTGCCTTCTTCCAGCTGACTAGATTTTCCACCTCACTTGTCACCCATGGTTCCTTCACCCTACCATTCTTTATCTTCCTCACCGGGACAAATTTATCCCTTCCATCCTGCAAGAGATCTCTAAACATCGACCACATGTCCATAGTCCATTTCCCTGCAAAAACACCATCCCAATTCACACCTGCAAGTTCTAGCCTTATAGCCTCATAATTTGCCCTTCCCCAATTAAAAATTTTCCTGTCCTCTCTGATTCTATCCTTTTCCATGATAATGCTAAAGGCCAGGGAGTGATGGTCACTGTCCCCCAGATGTTCACCCACTGAGAGATCTGTGACCTGACCTGGTTCATTACCTAGTACTAGATCTATGGCATTCCCCCTAGTCGGCCTGTCCACATACTGTGACAGGAATCCGTCCTGGACACACTTAACAAACTCTGCCCCATCTAAACCCTGGGAAGACAGGGAAGTTATGGTAGGGTACAGGAACCGTGGTGTACAAAGGTTGTAATAAACCTAGTCAAGAAGAAAAGAAGAGCTTACAAAAGGTTCAGACAGCGAGGTAATGTTACAGATCTAGAAGATTAGAAGGCCAATAGGAAGGAGCTTAAGGAGGAAATTAGGAAAGCCAGAAGGGGCCATGAGAAGGCCTTGGTGAGCAGGATTAAGGAAAACTCCAAGGCATTCCACAAGTATGTGAAGAGCAAGAGAATAAGACGTGAAAGAATAGGACCTATCAAGTGTGATAGTGGAGAAGTGTGTATGGAACCGGAGGAGATAGCAGAGGTACTTAATGAATACTTTGCTTCAGTATTCACTACCAAAAAGGATCTTGGTGATTGTAGTGATGACTTGCAGCAGACTGAAAAGCTTGAGCATGTAGATATTAAGAAAGAGGATGTGCTGGAGCTTTTGGAAAGCATCAAGTTGGATAAGTCACCGGGACCAGATGAGATGTACCCCAGGCTACTGTGGGAGGCAAGGGAGGAGATTGCTGAGCCTCTGGTGATGATCTTTACATTATCAACGAGGACGGGAGAGGTTCCGGAGGATTGGAGGGTTGCAGATGTTGTTCCTTTATTCAAGAAAGGGAGTAGAGATAGCCCAGGAAATTATAGACCAGTGAGTCTTACTTCAGTGGTTGGTAAGTTGATGGAGAAGATCCTGAGAGGCAGGATTTATGAACATTTGGAGAGGTATAATGTGATTAGGAATAGTCAGCATGACTTTGTCAAGGCCAGGTCGTGCCTTACAAGCCTGATTGAATTTTTTGAGGATGTGACTAAACATATTGATGAAGGAAGAGCAATAGATGTAGTGTATTTTAGCAAGGCACTTGATAAGGTACCCCCTGCAAGGCTTATTGAGAAAGTAAGGAGGCATGGGATCCAAGGGGACATTGCTTTGTGGATCCAGAACTGGCTTGCCCACAGAAGGCAAAGAATGGTTGTAGATGGATCATATTCTGCATAGAGGTCAATGACCAGTGGTGTGCCTCAGGGATCTGTTCTGGGACCACTACTCTTTGTGATTTTTATAAATGACCTGGATGAGGAAGTGGAAGGATGGGTTAGTAAGTTTGCTGATGACACAAAGGTTGGAGGTGTTGTGGATAGTGTGGAGGGCTGTCAGAGGTTACAGCGGGACATTGATAGGATGCGAAACTGGGCTGAGAAGTGGCAGATGGAGTTCAACCCAGATAAGTGTGAAGTGGTTCATTTTGGTAGGTCAAATATGATAGCAGAATATGGCAGTGTGGAGGATCAGAGGGATCTTGGGTTCTGAGTCCATAGGACACTCAAAGCAGCTGCGCAGGTTGACTCTGTGATTAAGAAGGCATACGGTGTATTGGCCTTCATCAATCGTGGAATTGAATTTAGGAGCCGAGAGGTAATATTGCAGTTATATAGGACCCTGGTCAGACCACACTTGGGAGTACTGTGCTCAGTTCTGGTCGCCTCACTACAGGAAGGATGTGGAAGGCATAGAAAGGGTGCAGAGGAGATTTAAAAGGATGTTGCCTGGATTGGGGAGCATGACTTTGGAGAATAGGTTGAGTGAACTCAGCCTTTTCTCCTTGGAGTGACGGAGGATGAGAGGTGACCTGATAGAGGTGTATAAGATGATGAGAGGCATTGATCGTGTGGATAGACAGAGGCTTTTTCCCAGGGCTGAAATGGTTGCCACAAGAGGACACAGGTTTAAGGCGCTGGGGAGTAGGTACAGAGGAGATGTCAGGAGTAAGTTTTTTACTCAGAGTGGTGAGTGCATGGAATGGGCTACCAGCAACAGTGGTGGAGGTGGATACAATAGGGTCTTTTAAGAGACTTTTGGATAGGTACATGGAGCTTAGATAAATAGAGGGCTATAGGTAAGCCTAGTAATTTCTAAGGTAGGGACATGTTCAGCACAACTTTGTGGGCCGAAGGGCCTGTATTGTGCTGTAGGTTTTCTATGTTTCTATCTATTCTATCTGGTACTTAGTATGTCATTGTCACAGAGTCATAGAAAACTACAAAACAGAAACAGGCTCTTTGGCCCATCTAGTCCATGCCAAACGGTTAATCTGCTTGGTCCCATCGACCCACACCTGGACCGTAGCCCTCCGAACCCCTCCCATCCATGTACTTATCCAAATTCGTCTTAAAATGTTGAAACTGATGCATACCAAGAGTGAAAAGCTTTTATCTGCATAACCTGCAGACAGATCATCCTGTACTTTAGTACATCAATGTGGTATAAAAGGAACCAATAATAAAACACAGAACATACAGGATACAGACTTCACAAGTAATGTTAGCATTTACTGTCCATTCCTAATTGAGGAAGCAATTACGAATCAACCACAGTGGACTGGTACATTGATAGGAACGGGCAGTATGGTAACAGTGGTTAGCGTAATGCTTTGCAGAGTCACTGCTCTGTGTTCAATTCCCACTGCTGTCTGTAAGGAGTTTGTACATTCTCCCTGTGACCGCATCGGTTTCTTCCCACATTCTAAAATAAGTACAGTTAGGTTTGGGAAGTTTTGGGCATGTATGTTGGCACTGGATGCACGGTAACACCTGTGGGCTACCCCCAGCACATCCTCAGACTGTGTTGGTTGTTGACACAAAACAATGTATGTTTTGGTGTACATTTGACAAATAAAGCTAATCTTTAAAAAGAAAAGGTTGAGATAGATATGGGTCAAACACAACTCCCTTAGATGGGGATCTTGGTCAGCACGGAGGAGTTGGACCAAAGGGCTTGTTTCTATGCTGTATCATGTCACCAGGTTAGAAGGATATGGGGATATGGACCATACATAGGTCAACAGTGGCAATCTTGTTGAGCATGGTCCAGTAGAGCCAAAAGCCCTATTTCCGTGATGTGTGCCTCTGACTTCACAGAGATTAGCATAAGAAACTAATGTTTGCACAGCAGCAAACACGAGGAATTCTGCAGATGCTGGAAATTCAAGCAACACACATCAAAGTTGCTGGTGAACGCAGCAGGCCAGGCAGCATCTCTAGGAAGAGGTACAGTCGACGTTTCAGGCCAAGACCCTTTGTCAGGACGTTAGCCTGAAACGTCGACTGCACCTCTTCCTAGAGATGCTGCCTGGCCTGCTGTGTTCACCAGCAACTTTTATGTGTGTTGTTTGCACAGCAGCATTTTGCAAGCAGTCATTAAGCTCAAAAGTTGCTAAACTCTTTAATATAATTCCATGAGCTTCCAGGTGGGTTTGAACTGGTTGGGATTATTTCTCTCCCCCTTACCTTAGGTTTAATGTTTTCCAATTCCCCATTCTCCAACCTCCACAGAACGTGCCTTGTGGTATCTCCACCAATGCCAAAGTTGAGGGCATGAAGTGGTGAGAACAGCTCCCTCCAGATCTATTGCAACAGACAGAGAGCACAGCAGTTCAATCTGCTGGTTTGTGGATCAACTTAAATGCATGCCATGTCAGACAAGAGCTGAGTAAGTCTGAATTACTTGAAACAAAGCCAGCAGGATGTACCACTAAAGAGGTGCTTAAACTTGTGTTCTCTTTGCTCAATGGAGTTACTCCATAGCACTAGAAATGGAAACAGCATCATAAAGCACTAAAGCACAAATAAAGGCTCTTCAGCCCATCTAGTCCATGACAAACTTTTTCTGCCTAGTCACACTGACCAGCACCTGGATCATACCATGCCCCTCCCATCCATCTTTCGATCTTCTTTTAATTGTTGTAATCAAAATGGCCTCCACCGCTTCCGCTGGTACCTTGATTCACACTTGCACTACCCTCTGAATGAGGAATAGTGGAATAAAAGTACAAATATTGCACTAAAAAGAAATATTCAGCATGCCAGGCACTACCCATGGACAGAGCAAAAGAGTCAACTTGCAGGTCAATCGCTTTTCATATCAAATAGATACACAAAATACCGGCTATTTCTATCTCCAAAGATACTGTCTAACATGCTGAAACTAAAGGCATTTTCTTTTTTGATGTTGGACTTCCTGCACCTGCTGCATTTTACTTTACTTTATTGTCACCAAACAATTGAAACTAGAGCGTACAATCATCACAGCGATATTTGATTCTGCGTTTCGTGCTCCCTGGAGTACAAATCGATAGTAAATATTAAAAATGTAAATTATTTATCATAAATAGAAAAGGGAAAGTAAGGTAGTGCAAAAAAAACGAGCGGCAGTTCCGGATATTTGGAGGGTGCGGCCCAGATTCGGGTCAGGATCCGTTCAGCAGTCTTATCACAGTTGGAAGGAAGCTGTTCCCAAATCTGGAAACTCATTTGAGATGTACACCCTCTGCTAGATTATTCTTTGGTAAGCAGCAAGAAGAAATATTTAATTTGAAGCAAAATAGAGTTCAATTCTTCTCACTCCAACCAAAGTCTGCATGTCCCTGCAGGAAGGTGATACCAGGTACCTGTACTCAAAGGAGGAAAATATCAATGTTTACCACAAGTGGGATCATTTAGCACAAATCCCCTGAATTTCCATAACTGCCTCTCCTGCCTCAAGGAAGCCACTTCCATTTTGTTTTGTTAAATCATTTCTGTTCTGCAAAATTGCCCTTACTCCAATGTATAATTTCTGCTACTTTATCGAGCACTTTTACATAATTAAGTTCAATCATGGCACAGCAATGAAAACTGCCACAAAAAAAAATCTTTCCCTCAACTCAAATCCTGAACTGCAACCCTGTTCCGTCTGCTGCATTTGTTAAAATACTGCCCGAAGAAGTTCTCCTGAATGAACTGGGCTGAGAAGTGGCAGGTGGGAACACACGGACTCGTGCAGATGTCAGACTACACTTTGGACTTTTAGTTCTCAGACCACATTCTCGGGACAGGACGGCAGAGTGGAGATACACACCTCGTATTGCTGTAACAGCTGTACCATGGAGTCCCCCACAAACAGAACATCTGGTTCCTTGTCCTTGCAGTCCAAGACAAACCGACTGTGCTGCAACGGGAAAGAAACTCACTGAAATTGCAACACCAACATAAAGGCTTTAAAATTATCTTCAAGTCACCAAAAAGAAGAGAGGTTAATTCACTAAGTCCTCAGCTGCACAAGGCCAAGGGTGCTGTAAGAAAATAATGTCAGCAGTCGACCACTTGGTCCCCTCATCAGTCCAGACACTCAACACAATCATGATTGATTTGTTTACCTATGCTGCAAGCATTTTGAATTATATTTTATTCACATATTTATGGTAATTTTATTTATTGTGCTGTCTGTGATATATGTATTGTGGGTGCACTGTGGTCCAGAGGAACATTGTTTCATTTGTTTGTATATATGTACAGTCAGATGATGATAAACTTGAAATGTAAGTGATTCTGAAGATGCTGGAAATCTTGAGAGACACACACACACACACAAAGTGCTGGAGGAACTCAGCAGGTCAGAAAGCATATATGGAGAGAAATAAATAGTCTATATTTCAGATAGACACCCTTCATTAGGTCTCATTAGTCTTGGCCCAAAACATCAACTGTTATTCATTTCCACAGATGCTGCCAGACCTGCTCAGATCCTCCAGTATTTTGTGTGTGTTACTTATTGCAGATCTATCCATTTTCCATTCCCTATTCTGCCTGATTCCTTTAATATCCAGAAAGTTTTCGATCTCTGGTCTGAATGAACTCAGTGACTGAGGCTCACAACCTTGCAGGGCAGAGAAGAACACAAGTTTATGAGAGGAGTTATGGGGAACCACAGCCAATAGATAAGATCTGATCTCCTTAATCTGCAAGTTTGAGTAAGTGAGGGACCCAGTAGGGCAAAGAAGCAGCAGGAGGTCATATTGAATGGAAGAATGGGCTTCAAGGCCTGAATGGCCCACCCCCACTCCATTCCTGCAGCTGACTAAGTATTCCAAAGAATTACTTGTGCGTGGTGGACAGACTGAGCTCCGTTCAAAGCCCCACCTGTCCATGGAAAGGGGTTAGCCATCCTTACCAATGATTTCCAACGACCATCTCCCTGCACGTCCTCCGCACAAAGAGGTACAGCGGCTGAGTTAAATTCCTCCTGACTCATTGTCTCCCTGGTGAGAAAGACCAGGAGCGAAGCTGGTAGTTGCAACTCTGATGAGGAACCAGCACTCAAAAGTCCCTGTAGAATTTGTGCTGCTCAGTTACAAACAACCTGAAAACAGGACAAGATGTAAACATTAAAATGAGATTCAGAAAGAAATCACACACAAAATGCTGGAGGAATTCAGCAGGTCAGACAGCATCTATGGAAAAGAGTAAACAGGCCGAGAATCCTTCATCATGACGAGAAAGGAAGAGGGCATCTGGCTTCTTCCCCCTTCCTTTCCCATCCCGATGAAGGGTCTCAACCCAAAATGTTGACTGTCTACTCTGGAGATTGCCATCTCCAGAAGTCTCTCTGGTGTGCGTTTGGTATGCAGCCAACAATTAAATTATTCTGTCATTTAATGGCATGAGGCACTGCACTGCTGGGGAAACTATCACTGGTAGTCAACCTCAGCCAAAGGCCACAATAGTCTAACGGGGTGGGAGAGGAGCAAATCAGCAGAAAAGTAAAAGGAAGGAGATAAAGCTCTGCTAAACCAAACAGAAAAACAGTTGTCTCAGCCCTACCACGACCTACGTTAGTTCACGCACTGAGGGATTGCTTGCAGGTTGGTGGCAGTTATTTAAAAAGGGAGATTTGAGAGTGCTAGGCCATTGTATGTGGCCTATCAGTAGCTATAACCAGAGCACCAGTCCTGAGTTAGATAGCAGGGAAGGTTCAGGCATAAAAGGGAGACACTGCCTAGCAGAGTGGTCATCGACGGAGAGATCTGAGACAGAGTGGTAGGGCTCTGGGCTTCCGCAATAACAGGTTAAGGCCAGGTAAGTTACCTGTGAGGAATAGGAACAGGAAGTATGTCTGTGAAGCCGGTGTTCTGTACTGGGTGTCAGATGTGGGAAGTCCAGGAGACTCCCAGCCTCCCGGACGGCCACATCTGTGCCAGGTGCGTTGAGCTGCAGCTCCTTAGGGAGATACGTGTTAGGAAACTGGAGATACAGCTCGATGATCTTTGTCTGGTCAGGGCAAGTGGGGAAGTGATAGAGAGGAGCCACAGGCAGGTAGTCACAACCAGGGCCTCAGGAGACAGATAGGTGGGCGTCAGTCAGGAGAGGGAAGGGCAGGAGTCAGATGCAAGAGAGCACCCCTGTGGCTGTACCCCTAACAATAAGTACTCCTGCAAAGAAATTTTTTTAGCCAGAAGGTGGTGAATCTACAGAATTTGTTGCCACGGGTGGCAGTGGAGGCCAAGTCATTGGGTGTATTTAAGGCAGAGATTGATAGGTATCTGAGTAGCCAGGCATCAAAGGTTATGGTGTGAGAAGGCGGGGGAGTGGGACTAAATGGGAGAATGGATCAGCTCATGATAATGTGGCGGAGCAGACTCGATGGGCCGAATGGCCGGCTTCTGCTCCTTTGTCTTATGGTCTATATCTTATGGTCTTATGGTTTTGGTGGCTCTCTGGTTGTTACAGGAAAGTCACATATGTGGATAGAGCGTTGGCTGATTGGCAGGAAACAGAGAGTGGGAATAAAGGGATCCTATTCTGGTTGGCTGCTGGTTACCAGTGGTGTTCCACAGGGGTCCGTGTTGGGGCCGCTTCTTTTTACGTTGTACATAACGATTTGGATTATGGAATAGATGGCTTTGTGGCTAAGTTTGCTGATGATATGAAGATAGGTGGAGGGGCCGGTAGTGCTGAGGAAACAGAGAGTCTGCAGAGAGACTTGGGTGGATTGGGAGAATGGGCAAAGAAGTGGCAAATGAAGTACAATGTTGGAAAGTGTATGGTTATGCACTTTGGCAGAAGAAATAAACGGGCAGACTATTATTTAAATGGGGAGGGAATTCAAAGTTCTGAGATGCAACGGGACTTGGGAGTCCTCGTGCAGGATACCCTTAAGGTTAACCTCCAGGTTGAATCAGTGGTGAAGAAGGCGAATGCAATGTTGGCATTCATTTGTAGAGGAATAGAGTATAGGAGCAGGGATGTGATGTTGAGGCTCTATAAGGCGCTGGTAAGACCTCACTTGGAGTACTGTGGGCAGTTTTGGGCTCCTTATTTAAGAAAGGATGTGCTGATGTTGGAGAGGGTACAGAGAAGATTCACTAGAATGATTCCGGGAATGAGAGGGTTAACATATGGGGAACGTTTGTCCGCTCTTGGACTGTATTCCTTGGAGTTTAGAAGAATGAGGGGGGACCTCATAGAAACATTTCGAATGTTGAAAGACATGGACAGAGTGAATGTGGCAAAGTTGTTTCCCATGATGGGGGAGTCTAGTACGAGCGGGCATGATTTAAGGATTGAAGGGCACCCATTCAGAACAGAAATGCGAAGAAATTTTTTTAGTCAGAGGGTGGTGAATCTGTGGAATTTGTTGCCAAGGGCGGCAGTGGAGGCCAAGTCATTGTGTGTATTTAAGGCAGAGATTGATAGGTATCTGAGTAGCCAGGGCATCAAAGGTTATGGTGAGAAGGCGGGGGAGTGGGACTAAATGGGAGAATGGATCAGCTCACGATAAAATGATGGAGCAGACTCGATGGGCCGAATGGCTGATTTCTGCTCCTTTGTCTTATGGTCTTATGTTTGAGTACTGTTGGGGGGAGATGGCCTACCTGGGGGAAGCAACAGTGGCCGCACCTCTGGCACAGAGTCTGATCCTGTGGCTCAGAAGGGTAGGGAAAGGAAGAGGAAAACGCATTAGGGAACTGGAGATGCAGCTCGATGACCTTCGCCTGGTCAGGGAGAGCGAGGAGCTGATAGAAAGGAGCTATAGGCAGGTGGTCCACAGGAGACAGAGAAGTGGGTCACAGTCCGGAGAGGGAAGGGGGAATGTCAGGTACTAGAGAGTATCCCAGTGGCTGTGCCCCTTGACAATAAGTACTCCTGTTTGAGTACTGTTGTGGGGGGACAGCCCACCTGGGGGAAGCAACAGTGGCCGTGCCTCTGGCACAGAGTCTGACCCTGTGGCTCAGAAGGGTAGGGAAAGGAAGAGGATGGCAGTAGTGATAGGGGACTCTATAGTTAAGTGGTCAGACAGGCGATTCTGTGGACGCAGGAAAGAAACTCGGATGGTAGTTTGCCTCCCAGGTGCCAGGGTCCAGGATGTTTCAAATCGCGTCCACGATAAGGGGAACAGCCAGAAGTCGTGGTACATATTGGTACCAATGACCGAGGTAGGAAAAGGGAAGAAGTCCTGAAAAAAGACTTTATGGAGTTAGGAAGGAAGTCGAAAAGCAGGACCACAAAGGTAGTAATCTCGGAATTACTGCCTGTGCCACGCCACAGTAGGAAAAGGAATAGAATGAGGTGGAGGATAAATGCGTGGCTGAGGGATTGGAGCAGGGGGAAGGGATTCAGATTTCTGGATCATGGGGACCTCTTTTGGGGCAGGTGTCACCTGTGCAAAACGGACAGGTTGCACTTGAATCCCAGGGGGACCAATGTCCTGGCGAGGAGGTTTGCTAAGGCTATTGGGGAGAGTTTAAACTAGAATTGCTGGGGGGTGGGAACCGAAATGAAGGGATGGAGGAAGAGGCGGTGGGCTCACAAATAGAGAAAGCTTGGAGACAGTGTGTGAGGGAGGATAGGCAGGCGATAGAGAATGGACGCGCTCAGACTGACGGTGTGAAATGACAGTGAATGGGGGATGAAGGTGGTGGTGTGGGACTGTGGAGAGGAGTGTGTCAGTGTGGGTATGAGCTGTGGGGTGTCAGTGTAAAGTGACAGTGAATGGGGGATGAAGGTGGTGGTGAGGGACTGTGGAGAGGAGTGTGTCAGTGTGGGTATGAGGTGTGGAGTGTCAGTGTGGAGTGACAGTGAATGGGGGATGAAGTGGGTGGTGAGGGACTGTGGAGAGGATTGTGTCAGTGTGGGTATGAGGTGTGGAGTGACAGTGAATTGGGGATGAAGGGGGTGGTGTGGGACTGTGTTGAGGATTGTGTCAGTGTGGGTATGAGGTGTGGAGTGTCAGTGTAAAGTGACAGTGAATGGGGGATGAAGGGGGTGGTGAGGGACTGTGGAGAGGAGTGTGTCAGTGTGGGTATGAGGTGTGGAGTGTCAGTGTACAGTGACAGTGAATGGGGGGATGAAGGGGGTGGTGATGGACTGTGGAGAGGAGTGTGTCAGTGTGGGTATGAGGTGTGGAGTGTCAGTGTGAAGTGACAGTGAATGGGGGATGAAGGGGGTGGTGAGGGACTGTGGAGAGGAGTGTGTCAGTGTGGGTATGAGGTGTGGAGTGTCAGTGTAAAGTGACAGTGAATGGGGGATGAAGGGGGTGGTGAGGGACTGTGGAGAGGAGTGTGTCAGTGTGGGTATGAGGTGTGGAGTATCAGTGTACAGTGACAGTGAATGGGGGATGAAGGGGGTGGTGAGGGACTGTGGAGGGGAGTGTGTCAGTGTGGGTATGAGGTGTGGAGTGTCAGTGTACAGTGACAGTGAATGGGGGATGAAGGGGGTGGTGAGGGCCTGTGTTGAGGATTGTGTCAGTGTCGGTGTGAGGTGTCGAGTGTCAGTGTTTTGATTCGGAGCAAGAAGGCTGCGGGTGAACGGCTTAGGATATCCCGAGTGAAGGTGGTTTTACTACTCGGGGTAAAGAGAGGGAAGGCTACGCAGGTGCGTGATATCAGGCAGTAGAGCGGGAAATGTTTAAAAAGACCGCCTTATCCAGCGGGCAGCAAGGTGAGAGGTAGCAGAGTGATAGGGCTTTGGCGGTAACGAGGCGAAGTAGGTCTACCTGTGTTAATTGCGGATAGGAAGAAGTATGTGTGTGAGGCCGGTTTTCTGTGCTCGGTGTCAGATGTGGGAGGTCCTGGAGTCTCCCAGCTTCCCGGAAGGCCATATCTGCACCTGGTGTGTCGAGATGCAGCTCCTGAGGGACCGCGTTAGGGAACTGGAGATGCAGCTCGATGACCTTCGCCTGGTCAGGGAGAGCGAGGAGCTGATAGAAAGGAGCTATAGGCAGGTGGTCCACAGGAGACAGACAAGTGGGTCACAGTCCGGAGAGGGAAGGGGGAATGTCAGGTACTAGAGAGTATCCCAGTGGCTGTGCCCCTTGACAATAAGTACTCCTGTTTGAGTACTATTGTGGGGGGACAGCCCACCTCTGGCACTGACCCTGTGGCTCAGAAGGGTAGGGAAAGGAAGAGGATGGCAGCAGTGATAGGGGACTCTATAGTTAGGGGGTCAGACAGGCGATTCTGTGGACGCAGGAAAGAAACTCAGATGGTAGTTGCCTCCCCGGTGCCAGGGTCTGGGATGTTTCTGATTGTGTCCATGATATTCTGAAGTGGGAAGGTGAACAGCCAGAGGTCGTGGTACATATTGGTACCAACGACAAAGGTAGGAAAAGGAAAGGGGTCCTGAAAACAGACTACAGGGAGTTAAGAAGGAAGTTGAGAAGCAGGACCTCAAAGGTAGTAATCTTGGGATTACTGCCTGTGCCACGTGACAGTGAGTATAAGAAGAGTAAGGTGGAGGGTAAATGCGTGGCTGAGGGATTGGAGCAGGGGGCAGGGATTCAGATTTCTGGATCATTGGGACCTCTTTTGGGGCAGGAGTGACCTGTACAAAAAGGATGGGTTGCACTTGAATCCGAGGGGGACCAATATCCTGGCAGGGATGTTTGCTAAGGCTACTGGGGAGAGATTAAACTAGAATTGCTGGTGGGGGGGGGGGGACCGAACTTAAGAGACTGGGGAAGAGGCGGATGGCTCACATTTTGAGAAGGCTTGGAGACCGTGCAAAAGGGAAGACAGACAGGTGATAGAGAAGGGATATGCTCAGACGGATGGTTTGAGATGTGTCTATTGTAATGCAAGAAGCATCATGAACAAAGTGGATGAGCTTAGAGCATGGATTAGTACTTGGAGTTATGATGTTGTGGCCATTACAGAGACTTGGATGGCTCAGGGGCAGGAATGGTTACTCAGAGTACCAGGCTTTAGATGTTTCAGAAAGGACAGGGAGGGAGGCAAAAGAGGTGGGGGCATGGCACTGCCGATCAGGGATAGTGTCACAGCTGCAGAAAAGGAGGAAGCCATGGAGGGATTGTCTACTGAGTCTCTGTGGATGAAAGTTAGAAACAGGAAGGAGTCAATAACTCTACTGGGTGTTTTTTTTATAGACCACCCAATAGTAACAGGGAATTCGAGGAGCAGATCGGGAGACAGATTCTAGAAAGGTATAATAATAACAGGGTTGTCGTGGTGGGAGATTTTAATTTCCCAAATATCGACTGACATCTTCCTGGAGCAAGGGGTTTAGATGGGGTGAAGTTTGTTTGGTGTGTTCAGGAAGGTTTCCTGACATAATATGTAATTAAGCCAACTAGAGGAGAGGTTGTACTTGATCTGGTATTGGGAAATGAACCTGGTTAAGGTGTCAGATCTCTCAGTGGGAGAACATTTTGGAGATGGTGATCACAATTTCTAGTGGCATTCATTTCTAGAGGTATAGAATATAAGAGCAGGGATGTGATGTTGAGGCTCTATAAGGCACTCGTGAGACCACACTTGGGAGTATTGTGTGCAGTTTTGGGCTCCTTATTTTAGAAAGGATATACTGACATTGGAGAGGGTTCAGAGAAGATTTACGAGAATGATTCCAGGAATAAAAGGATTACCGTATGAGGAACATCTGGCAGCTCTTGGGCTGTATTCCCTGGAGTTCAGGAGAATGAGGGGGGATCTCATAGAAACATTCCGAATGTTAAAAGGCCTGAACAGATTAGATATGGCAAAGGTATTTCCCGTGGTAGGGGAGTCCAGGACAAGACAGCATGACTTCAGGATTGAAGGACATCCATTTAGAACAGAGATGCAGAGAAATTACTTTAGTCAGAGGGTGGTAAACCTGTGCAATTTGTTGCCACGAGCGGCTGTGGAGGCCAAGTCATTGGATGCATTTAAGGCAAAGATAGATAGGTTCTTGATTAGCCAGGGCATCAAAGGGTATGGGGAGAAGGCAGGGGATTGGGGATGACTGGAAGAATTGGATCAGCCCATGACTGAATGGCAGAGCAGACTCAATGGACCAAATGGCCTACTTCAGCTCCTATATCTTATGGTCTTAATTCTATCTACTTTACCATAGCATTGGAGAGGGATAGGAACAAACAAGTTAGGAAAGCATTTAATTGGAGTAAGGGGAAATATGAAGCAATCAGGCAGGAACTTGAAAGCAAAAATTGGTAACAGATGTTCTCAGAATCAGATTTATCATCAGCGGCATGTGACGTGAAATTTGTTTACTTAGCAGCAGCAGTTCAATGCAATAGATAATCTAGCAGAGAGAAAAAAAATAAAATAAAACAATAATAAATAAACAAGTAAATCAATTATGTATATTGAATAGATTATTAAAAATGTGTAAAAACAGAAATACTGTATATTAAAAAAAAGTGAGGTAGTGTCCAAAGCTTCAATGTCCATTCAGGAATCGGGTGGCAGAGAGGAAGAAGCTGTTCCTAAATCGCTGAGTGTGTGCCTTCAGGCTTCTGTATCTCCTACCCGATGGTAACAGTGAGAAAAGGGCATGTATTACGTGCTGCCTTTCTGAGACACCGCTCCCTAAAGATGTCCTGGGTACTTTGCAGGCTAGTACCTAAGATTGAGCTGACTAGATTTACAACCTTCTGCAGCTTCTTTCAGTCCTGTGCAGTAGCTCCTCCATACCAGACAGTGATGCAGAAATGTACGGCTGAAATGTGGCAAACGTTCAGGGGATACTTGCGTGGCGTTCTGCATAGGTATGTTCCAATGAGACAGGGAAAGGATGGTTGGGTACAGGGACCGTGGTGTACAAAGGCTGTTGAAAACCTCATCAAGAAGAAAAGCTTATGCGAGGTTCAAAATACTAGGTAGTGACAGAGATCTGGAAGATTATAAGGCTAGCACGAAGGAGTCTGGAAATGAAATTAAGAGAGCCAGAAGGGGCCATGAGAAGGCCTTGGCCAGCAGGAGTAAAGAAAACCCCAAGCTATTCTACTAGTATCTGAAGACCAAGAGGGTAACACATGAAAGAATCAGACTCATCAAGTGTGACAGTGGGAAAGTGTGTATGGAACCGGAGGAGATAGCAGATGTACTTAATGAATACTTTGCTTCAGTATTCACTATGGAAAAGGATCTTGGTGATTGTAGGGATGACTTACAGCAGATTGAAAAGCTTGAGCATCTAAACATTAAGAAAGAGGATGTGACTAAACACGTTGATGAAGGTAGAGCAGTAGATAGAGACATAGAAAATAGGTGCAGGAGCAGGCCATTCAGCCCTTCGAGCCTGCACCACCATTCAGTACGATCATGGCTGATCATCCAACTCAGAACCCTGTACCTGCCTTCTCTCCATACCCCCTGATCCCTTTAGCCACAAGGGCCTTATCTAACTCCCTCTTAAATATGGCCAATGAACTGGCCTCAACTGTTTCCTGTGGCAGAGAATTCCACAGATTCACCACTCTCTGTGTGAAGAAGTTTTTCCTCATCTCGGTCCTAAAAGGCTTCCCCTTTATCCTCAAACTGTGACCCCTCTTTCTGGACTTCCCCAACATCGGGAACAATCTTCCTACATCTAGCCTGTCCAATCCCTTTAGGATTTTATACGTTTCAATAAGATCCCCCCTCAATCTTCTAAATGCCAGAGAGTATAAGCCTAGTCGATCCAGTCCTTCATCATATGAAAGTCCTGCCATCCCAGGAATCAATCTGGTGAACCTTCTTTGTACTCCCTCTATGGCAAGAATGTCTTTCCTCAGATTAGGGGACCAAAACTGCACACAATACTCCAGATGTGGTCTCACTAAGGACTTGTACAACTGCAGTAGTACCTCCCTGCTCCTGTACTCGAATCCTCTCGCTATAAATGCCAGCATACCATTCGCCTTTTTCACCGCCTGCTGTACCTGCATGCCCACTTTCAATAACTGGTGTATAATGACACCCAGATCTCATTGCACGTCTCCTTCTCCTAATTGGCCACCATTCAGATAATAATCTGTTTTCCTGTTCTTGCCACCAAAGTGGATAACCTCACATTTATCCACATTAAATTGCATCTGCCATGAATTTGCCCACTCACCTAACCTATCCAAGTCACCCTGCATCCTCTTAGCGTCCTCCTCACAGCTACACTACTGCCCAGCTTCATGTCATCCGCAAACTTGGAGATGCTGAATTTAATTCCCTCGTCTAAGTCATTAATACATATTGTAAACAACTGGGGTCCCAGCACTGAGCCTTGCGGTACCCCACTAGTCACTGCCTGCCATTCTGAAAAGGTCCCGTTTATTCCCACTCTTTGCTTCCTGTCTGCCAACCAATTCTCTATCCACATCAATACCATACCCCCAAGTATACACTAAATGTAGTGTATATGGATTTCAGCAAGGCATTTGATAAGGTACCCCATGCATGGCAGATGGAGTTCAACCCAAAAAAGTGTGAAGTGGTTCATTTTGGTAGGTCAAATAAGATGGCAGAATATAGTATTAATGGTAAGACACTTGGCAGTGTGGAGGATCAGAGGGATCTTGGGGTCTGAGTCCATAGGGCACTCAAAGCTGCTGTACAGGTTGACTCTGTGGTTAAGAAAGCATATGGTGTATTGGCTTTCATCAATCGTGGGATTGAATTTAGGAGCAGGGAGGTAATGTTACAGCTATATAGGACCCTGGTCAGACCCCACTTGGAGTACTGTGCTCAGTTCTGGTCGTCTCACTACAGGAAGGACATGGAAATCATAGAAAGGGTGCAGAGGAGAGTTACAAGGATGTTGCCTGGATTGGGGAGCATGCCTTATGAGAATAGGTTGAGTGAACTCGGCCTTTTTTCCTTGGAGCGACAGAGGATGAGAGGTGACCTGATACAGGTATATAAGATGATGAGAGGCATTGATTGTGTGGATAGACAGAGGCTTTTTCCCAGGGCTGAAATGGCTGCCATAAGAGGGCACAGGTTTAAGGTGCTGGGGAGTAGGTACAGAGGAGATGTCAGGGGTAAGTTTTTATGCAGAGAGTGGTGAGTGCGTGGAATGGGCTGCCGGTGACGATGGTGGAGGCAGATACAATGGGGTCTTTTAAGAGACTTTTGGATAGGTACATGGAGCTTAGAAAAATAGAGGGCTATGGATAACCCCAGGTAATTTCTAAAGTAAGTACATGTTTGGCACAGCACTGTGGGCCGAAGGGCCTGTATTGCACTGTAGGTTTTTGTATATTTTCATAACTCAAGGGAGGCACAGTCAGTCTGGGTACTCCATACAGTGTGAAACTTAACAGGAGGCAGAGTACTCGATTGACTTTTACTGGGTCAGCATCTGTGTGGTTGAGGTACACTGGGAACACACTGCACTCCATAGATACAGTTGGAGCAAAGCCCAACTCTTACTGATGCATCATTGAAAGCATCCTATTCAGATGCATCATTGCTCGGCGTGGCAAGTGTTCAAGGCCTCAAGGAATCGCTGAGCTGTGAACACAGCCCAATCTATCACAAAACCCAACCTCCCCTCTACTAAGTCTGATGACATTTCCCACTACTTCAGGAAAACGGCCAACGTAATCAAGGACCTATACACCCCCACCCCCTTCACAATTGGGCAGAAGATACAAAAGCCTGAAAGCACAAGGACAGCTTCTGTCCCACAGTTATCAGACTCTTGAATGGACCTCTCAAACACTAAAAGGTGAACTCTTGATCTCCAAATCTACCTTATTGGGGCCTGTGCCTTCCTGTAGTGCACTCTCTGTGTAAATGTAACACTAGACACTGTATCTTTTTGTTTGTTGCTGGTTTGATGTACCTCTACATGGAATGATCAGTCTAGATGGCAGGCAAAACAAATGCTTTTCACTGTAGCTTGCTACAGTAACCCAACAACAATACCACCTCAAGCTCAGCAGGATGAGGAGGTCGACTACACAGATGGGATGGATTGGTGTCTGACCGTGTGCGCAAGTGTGCTGGCCATCTCACTAGACGTTGCTCAGAAGATATAGGAGTCCAAGCAGGACATTCAGCCCATCACGTCTACTGAGCCATTCACTCAATGCCCTTTCTGTCCTCTTCCCAACCTTATTCTTCTGCCTTTGCCCCATAACCCTTGACCCCTTACCAATCTGGAACCTATCAATCTCGACTGTACATATACCCACTGACTTGTCTCCACTACTCTTTGTGGCAATGAACTCCACAGACTCAACACCCCCTGGCTGAAGTAATTCCTCCTCTTCTCTATTCTAAAGGGACTTCCCTCTATTTCTTATTGAATGGTGGAGCAGGATCGATGGGCCAGATGGCCTGCTCCTGCTCCATTCTGAGGTTGTGCCCTCTGGTCCCAGCGAGTCCCCCATGGATATTGCGTCCTAGTTGTCTAGCTAGGCAACCTGGGCAGTATGATATGGAGAGCAAGCTGTGGCCCAGGTAGCAAGCTCCACATATCTGATGAACCCAAAGGAGTGGCAGAGACCGATACAGTTTGCTACCAACAGCGTCACAGGAGATGCCAATCAGTGTTAATCTCAACGCAGGACCGTTCTAGAGACTCCAGCTCCAGATTTTTCATCAGGGTTTACTCCCGAAAGCTTTCCACGTGAATGGGTATTACCGCGAGGTCAAGAGTTTTCCTTCTCCTAGATGAGCTAGCACCATCGCTGACAAGCCCCACCTGTCTGAAGCGACTGGTTTTAAGGTGCCAGTGACCTGCCTTTGCCCCTTCTCCTGTAAGTAAAAACAGTTCCTCCGGGCTTCGTAGCTAAGCTACACGTGAAGGCCAGGAGCTGGACTTGGTTGTCAGAGGCTATTTGGCTCTGGTTCTAGACTCCTCTCCATGTCCACAATATTTGTCATGTTTTCAGAACTGAATATTTAACAAGTGAATAGCACGAGAAGTCATCAGAGAAATTGATTCAAATATGACCTGGGTCAGGGCTCAATATTAACCTGACAAAGGCACCATAAGGGACAACTACCCCATTATTTTAACAGCAGATAATAGGAACCCAGCTCTCACTTGGCACCATCATCTACAACTCGCAGTTTAAATCACTATCCTCAACACCAACGCTTCACGACCTGACACAATCCCTTTATATGTAAAAACCCTCCAGATCTCCACAGCCATCTCACAAAGAATTTTGGCTGCTGCATTTTCTGACCACTGAGAGAAATCCAAGCCTTAAAACATCATCAGACACTTGAACAACATTAGCACTTTTACCTCAAGCACCACTAGCAAGTTAAAGTTAAAATGCTGGAACAGTTACCTTCTGCTCTTGGGCACAATGCGCTCAGGTCAGGAACAGAGACCAATTGTAACCTTTGGAACGCGGGAGTGCACCGGAACACCTAGAGGAAACACATACCATCAGAGACACTAGAGATTCCACAGAAGCTGGAAATGCAGAGCAAGACACACAAAATGCTGGAGGAACTCAGCAGGTCAGGCAGCATCTATGGCAATGAATGACCAGGATCTTGGCCTGAAACACTGACTGTTCATTCCCTGCGACCGATGCTGCACCATTGTTCCTTTTACCAGAATGCATTATCATATATTTCCAATACTGACCCCTGAGGACCATATTTTGGGGAACTTTGAAATGGTGCCTTGTATTCCTATTGAAGATATCAAGTTCAAGTTTAACTGTCATTCAACCATACCACATACAAACGTTTGTAAATTCAGACAAACAGCACTCCTCCGGGGCCAACACTTTCCCAACCACTGAGGTTAGGCTAACTGGCCTATAATTGATGGCATGAACATTGATTTCTCAAATTTCCAGTAATGCCCTCCACTCCTCCCCCTCCTTCACCACTTCCCAATCCCCTTTTCCTTCTCACCTTATCTCCTTTCTGCCCATTGCCTCCCTCTGGTGCTCCTCCCCCTTTTCTTTCTTCCATGGCCTTCTGTCCTCTCCTATCAGACTCCCCCTTCTCCAGCCCAGTATCTCCTTCACCAATCAACTTCCCAGTTCTTTATTTCACCCTTCCCCTTCAGGTTTCACCTATTACCTTGTGTTTCTCTCTCCACTCCCTCCACATTTTAAACCTACTCCATCTTTTTTTTCTCCAGTCCTGCCAAAGGACTGAAACGTCGACTGTACTTTTTTTCCACAGATGCTGCCTGGCCTGCTGAGTTCCTCCAGCATTTTGTACGTTTTGCTTAGATTTCCAGTATCTGCAGGTTTTCTTGTTTGTGGCCTATAATCTTCTTTCTTTTGTCTTCCTTTCTTAAAGAATGGAGTGACATTTATAGTCTTCCAGTCCTCCAGGACCATATCAGAATCAAACGATTCTTGAAAGATCATGACCAGTGCATCTGTTATCTCTTCAGCAACCTCTCTCAGCACTCTGGGATGTAGTCCATCTGGTCCAGGTGACTTATCCACCTTAAGACCTCTCAGTTTGCCTCGCACTTTTTCCTTTGTAATAGCAATGGCACTCACTCCTGCTCCCTGATATTCACAGATCTCTGGCATAGTGCTTGTGTCTTCCACAGTGAAGACGGATGCCAAGTACCCATTAAGTTCATCTGCCATTTCTTTGTCCCCCATTACTGCCTCACCAACATCATTTTCCAGTGGTCCAATATCAACTCTCACCTCCATTTCACTCTTTCTATAACTGAGAAAACTTTTAGCATCCTGCTATATAATTATTGACTACTCTGCCCTCATGTTTCATCTTTTCCCTTATAGCTACTTCAGTTGCCTTTTTGTTGAACTTTTAAAACCTCCTAATCATCCAACTTTCCACTCACTTTTGCTACCTTATGTGCCCTTTCCTTGGCTTTTATCCAGTCCTTAACTTCCCTTGTCAGCAACGGTTGACTACCCCTGCCATTTGCAAACAACTTCTTCCGTGGGACATATTATGATCACTGCCTCCTAAGAGTTCCTTTACATTAAACTCCCGAATAAGATCTGGGTTATTAAACAATACCCAATCTAAGATAGCCTTTCCCCAAGTAGGCTCAAGCACAAGCTGCTCTAAAAAGCCATCTCGTGGGCATTCAACAAATTCCCTTTCTTGCAATCCGACACGAACCTGATTTTCCCAATTCCCTTGCATATTGAAGTTCCCCATACAATTGTATCATTACCCTTATTACATGCGCTTTCCAGCTCCCTTTGGAATCTGAACCCCACATTTTGGCTACTACTTGGAGGCTTGTATATGACTCCCATAATAGTTTTTTTTATCCTTGCAGTTTCTCAGTAAAGGAGCCCCAGGTCCCACACCACCAGGTTCAGGAACAGTTATTACCCCTCAGCCATCAGGCTCCTGAAACAGTGTGGCTAACTTCACTCACCATTACTCTGAACTAAGACCTACAGACTCATGTTCCCAATATTATGTTTTATTTGCAGTTTGTCTTCTTTTGTACGTTGGTTGTTTGTCTGTCTCATTACTTAATAGTTTTTCATAAATTGTTGTTTTTCCTCCCCCTACAAAATACCTTTCAGAAAATGAATCACAAGGTTGTATATGGTAGCAGATACACACTGTGATAAATTTACTTTGAACTTTGATCCCCTCACTTAATCCCCTGTAATCTATCAGTTCCACCCTAATTTCCCAACCACCCACTCACACTGGCCAACCTACCAACCTGCACACCTTTGGGGTGTGGGACGAAACAAGGGCACCGGGGAAAACCGGCAGTCAGAGGGAGAACATGCAAACTCCACAGAGACGGTTGGCAGGGAACCTGCATCAATGGAGCTGCCAGGTAGTAGCTCGAACCACTGCTTTATTGCACCAATAATCTCTAAGCATTCAATGTAAAATATCATCTTCAGTGGTGAGCGGTGTGCCGCAAGGGTCGGTTCTGGACTCGCAACTGTTCACGATATACATTAACAATCTGGAGGCAGGGACCGAGTGTAGTGCATCTAAGTTTTCTGATGACACTAAATTGAGTGGAAAAGCAAATTGTACAGAGGATACGCAGAGTCTGCAGAAAGATATAGATAGGATAAGTGAGTGGGCAAAGGTCTGGCAGATGGTGTACAATGTTGGTAAATGTGAGATTATCCACTTTGGAAGGATAAATGAAAGAGCAATTATTTAAATGGTGAAAGATTGCAGCATGCTGTTGTGCAGAGGGACTTGGGAGTGCTTGTTCATGAATCACAAAAGGTTGCTTTGCAGGTACAACAGGTTATAAAGAAGGCAAATGGAATGTTGGTCTTCATTGCTACAGGGATTGAATTGAAGAGCAGGGAGGTCATGCTGCAGCTGTACAGGGTACTGGTGAGGCTGCACCTGGAGTATTGTGTGTAGTTCTGGTCTCCATACTTGAGGAAAGATATACTGGCTTTGGAGGCAGTGCAGAGGAGGTTCACCAGGTTGATTCCAGGGATGGAGGGGTTAACCTATGAGGAGAGATTGAGTCACCTGGGACTATACTCACTGGAATTCAGGAGAATGAGAGGAGATCTTATAGAAACATATAAAATTATGAAAGGGGTAGATAAGATAGAGGCAGGAAAGTTGTTTCCACTGGTAAGTAAGACTAGAACAAGGAGGCATAGCCTCAGGGTTCGGGGGAGTAGATTTAGGACGGAGATGAGGAGGAACTGCTTTTCCCAGAGAGTGGTGAATCTGTGGAATTCTCTGCCCAATGAGGCAATGGAGGCTACCTCAGTAAATATATTTAAAACAAGGTTGGCTAGATTTTTGCATAGTAGGGGAATTAAAGGTGATGGGGAAAAGGCAGTGAGGTGGAGATGAGTCCATGGTCAAATCAGCCATGATCTTATTGAATGGCAGGGCAGGCTTGATGGGCTGGATGGCCGACTCCTGCTCCTATTTCTTATGTTCTTATGTGTGAAATGATAGTCAATTACCCAAGTGTCAACGACGATCTGTGTCGATCTTATTCCAGTTCAGTTCTTTTTGGACCCACCAACGTTTTCCTGCCGATGTCACTGTTTAAATAATAGTATTGAGATAGGAAAAAGTGGTTATTAGAAATTAATCTTCACAGCAAAGAATATAAATTGCAAGAAACCAAGTTTTCAGGGCCATTATCATCATCCAGTCTTTAGATTTCCTAACCGTTTGAGGGAATTAAGGTCGGGGTGGCATAGTAGTGTACTGGTTAGCGCTAGTTTCCCAGGTTCAATTCCCACCGCTGTCTGCAAGGAATTTGTACATTCTCCCCATGACCACGTGGCCTTTCTCTAGATGCTCCTGTTTCTTCCCGCGTTCCAACAAAGTACCAGTCTTTAATTAGCCTCATTTTTAGGGAATCCTGTGTGATTACACAATATTGCTGACAGTGCAAACCAACAACAGTAGAATTACTGACCCAAAATATAACTTTTTTTTTCTCCAGAGACATGGTCTGATCTGTTGTGTCTTTCCAGCATTTCCAGTTTTTATTTCAGCAGGTTCTATTTCTGTTCCAGCAGCTGAACGAATGGCCTGTGGTTCCAGAGGGTCAACGCTGCATAGCCGAGGTGGGGTCAGAGTTAGGGAGTCAAGCACGTGATTTGAAAGCAAGCATGAACATTTTAAACTTGAGTCACTGCAGAATCAGAACCTAATGTAGGTCAGTAAGGATTCTGGGTGAACGTGAGTGAATTTACCCCCAATACAAGGTAGGATTCACAATAACGCACTCTTAAAGAAACCAGAGTTAACTTTATTTATCAAAACCCCTCAAAAAGTAGGTTAGCATTAAGTATTATAATAATTTATAGCACAGAACAATAATAGACCAATCGCAGGTGAGGATTAGCATTAGGTATTATACTATTTTATTGCGTGGAATTGGCTTATTAATCAAATAGACCAATTCCACGAGGGTTCGGATTAGTACTAGGTATTGAATACTTTCTCATGCCACACTGTCAGGATCAAGTATTCCCAGATATGGGGCAGCACATTTGGGAGTGAAGTTCTCTCTCGATTGGCCCAACACTGGTCCCACGGCCCAACCACAGCGTCGCACCAGCGGAACAGCATCCAATTTCTCAAAATATTTCCATTGGTTTTGCGAATTAAAAACGAGCCTTCTGCGAAAGGAAACCTAACGAGACTATGGGATGTGGGGTGGCTGCTCCCTCTCGGGCCTCCTGAACCTGCAGGCATATTCCATGGCATCAATTTTACCCGCCCCCTCCGAAAAGGGTTTTCCGCTGGACTCCAAAGCCCCAGCTATTCCCCACCCGAACAGTGGATGCACGGGCTGCTGATACAGGCGGCGCATTGAGAGCAAAAGGCGTAAAGACAGAAAGGTTGCGGAGAAACATCATTGCAAAAATGTGCATCCTACAAACACAGGCCAGGGACAGCAACGTTATAAGAAGTAGTAGCAGGCCGGGTTTGGAGAGTATGCAGTGGTGAAGGGGTATGCATCGCTCGGTTTGCGGTGGAAGAGGTACCTGCGAGCCGAGCCGCCGGGGGCTACAGCCGCTCCTCCGGTCCCGTTGAGCCCGCGGCCAGACCCAGCCTCCAGAGGACGACGCAACGTTCCACCGACTTCCGCCCGAACCCGTCAATCAACCGGCACAAACCCCGCCTTCACCGTGTCCGCCGCCAGACCCAGCCTCCCGGGGACGTCGCAACGTTCAACCAACTTCCGCCCGATCCCGTCAATCAACCGGCAAAAGTCCCGCCTTCACTGCGTCTCTCATTGGCCGCTGTTCCTCCTTTTCCCCCGTGGCCTATCACCTGTCCTCACTGCTGGACCTCCGATGTGTGATTGATGGGATAGGCTGTCAATCATAGAAGGATCTGTTTTCAATGAAGACAGAGTTTGTATGCGATCGCCTGTTGCTGGTCATGTTTCATTTTGCCATATCCATTCAGTGCATTGCAAATGTTGTAGAGGATGGGGAAATACAGACTTAATTTTAAAGTTTTCTATTTCTATCTTTTGCGTGGCGGCCTATGCACATGCGCGGATTGCTCGGCCCTCTGGCGGTGCAAGCGCGCGTCTCCTGGTGCGAGCAGGCTGCATCCTCGTGAAAGCTGAAGCGTTCTGAAGATGAAGTGCTGGCAGGAGATATGAGGACTCCGGGACTCCTGCTCTTTGTCAATTTTCTAAGTGACTTGGAAAGGTGGGTTAGTAAATTTGCAGATGACACGAATTGTACCGAGCAGGATCAATGTGTACAGCACCGGACGATTGTGACCAAACACGAGAAAATCTGCAGATGCTGGAAATTCGAGCAACACACACAAATTGCTGGAGGAACTCCGCAGGCCAGGCAGCGTCTGTGGGGAAAAAAGTACAGTCGACGTTTCGGGCCGAGACCCTTATCTTCCAGGTGCCTTGTTACATTTCATACCATTCTCACTGCTACTGATATCAGACCAACTGGATTACAGTTGTTCTCTCTCTTTCTTCCCACCCCGTATGTTTTCTCACTCCCTCTCTCTCACTCACACTTCACTCTTGCTCTCTCTTCCCCCCTACAGACACATTTAAGAAACATCTCATCAAGCAGCTGAATCTCCAAGACACTGAAGGCCGTGCATCTATTGTGGGGGGTAACTGGCATTAGTACAGATGGATGCATAACAAATTTCACGTCACATACCGGTGATAAGTAAACCCGATTCTGATTCTGCAACAGTTGGTGTAGACGGTATGGGGCAAAGGACATGTTCACTCGTGTACAACTCCATGTCTATGTAACTGAAGAATCTCTCATGACAGAAATAATGATTACAGTACTTGGAGAAGTTCAACTTGTGAAACAGAATTGGCTGGAAGTGGACAATTTACTACCATAAATATACTGAGGATAATAGAGATATTGACTAAAGAGGGTTAGAATACCTATCACAATCCCATTGTAAGCTCTCCCTGTGACCGCGTGGGTCACAACATAAATCAGTGAGAATAAACCTGATTCTGATTGGGTTAACCTACATCTGATGGGCCAAATCATCTCCTAAAATTCTCTGATAAGATCTCTTGACAAATTTTCATTCCATGTTCGCAGTTGCTGGTGTGGAATGGAAGCCAAAACCACAAGCTTTACCCTTGAACAATGTTTCATGATATATGTAATTTTTTATTTGTCTCTGTTAGCATTGAGTCATAGAACTCTGATTAATGCCAGCTCTGTGACTCATTGCAGGAAGAGATCAGAAGTGTAAATGATGCATCTATTAGAGCTGTCTGACTGGGAGGGCAGAGCAGGTGTATCCTGCAGATTCACTGAGTTATTTCAGGCCCCTTTTACATGTTCAACTGAACATAGAAACCTAAGAGCACATTACAGCCCCTTTGGCCCACAAAGCTGTGCCAAACATGTCCTTACTTTAGAACTACCTAGGCTTACCCGTAGCCCTCTATTTTTCCAAGCTCCATGTACCTATCCAGAAGTCTCTAAAAGACCCTATCGTATCCGCCTCCACCACCGTTGCTGGCAGCCCATTCCACGCACTCACCACTCTCTGTGTAAAAAAACTTACCCCTGACATCTCTCCTGTACCTACTTCCAAGCACCTTAAAACTATGCCCTCTCGTGCTAGACATTTCAGCCCTGGGAAAAAGCTTCTGACTATCCACACGATCAATGCCTCTCATCATCATATACACCTCTATCAGGTCACCTCTCATCCTCCGTCACTCCAAGGAGAAAAGGCCAAGTTCACTCAACCTATTCTCATAAGGCATGCTCCCCAATCCAGGCAACATCCCTGTCCCATACACAAATCCCTAGTGCTTGATGTATAATGCCTTGGTATGGTAACTGCCCAAGGCCAGAAGAAATTGTAAAGTTGTGGGCACAACTCAGTCCATCACCCTCCCCTCCATGGACTCTGTCTACACTTCTTCCTTTCTCAGTAAAGCAACCAGTAAAATCAAAGATCCCACCCAACCAGAATGTAAATGATAGTGCTATGACTACAGATACAGAGAAAGTGCATTGCTGGTAGACAATAAGATACATGGACTATGATATGGAGTAGATTGTAAAGATGAGTTCTCTTATCTCCCCCTCCTATCAGTAGAAGATAAATAAGCTTAAAACACACATCATTGTACTCAAGCATTTTTGAATGGATTTCTTCATATTAAAAATAGTGCCTACGCATTCTTCCAAATTCCAGTGAGTACAGGCCCAAAGCTGACAAACGCTCCTCATATGTTAACCCCTTCATTCCCGGAATCATCCATATCATCCTCTCTCCAATGACAACATATCCCTTCTGAGATAAGGGGCCCAAAACCATTGACAGTACTCCAAGTGTGGCCTGACTAGTGTCTTATAAAGCGTCAGCATTATCTCCTTGTTTTTATGAGACCATAAGATATGGGAGCAGAATAAGGCTATTTGGCCCATCGAGTCTGCTCCGCTCCCTTTTATCCTCCTCCTCAACCCCATTCTTCGGCCTTCTCCCCGTAACCTTTGATGCCATGTCCAATCAAGAACCTGTCAATCTCTGCCTTAAATACACCCAACGACCTGGCCCCCACATGTACACATGGCAACAAATTCCAGAAATTCACCACCCTCTAGCTAAAGAAATTTCTCTGCATCTCTGTTTTAAATGGACGCCCCTCTATCCAGAGGTTGAGCCCTCTTGTCCTAAACTCTTCCACCATGGGAAACATCCTTTCCACATCTAGGCCTTTCAACATTCAAAAGGTTTCAATAAGATCCCCCCCTCAACCTTCTGAATTCCAGCGAGTACAGACCCAGAGCCATCAAACGTTCCTCGTACAATAACCCTTTCATTCCTGGAATCATCCTTGTGAACCTCCTCTGGACCCTCTCCAATGCCAGCACATCTTTTCTAAGATGAGGGGACCAAAACTGTTCACAATACTCAAGGTGAGGCCTCACCAGAGCCTTATAAAGCCTCAGCATCACATCCTTGCTCTTGTATTCTAGACCTCTTGAAATTAATGCTAACATGGCATTTGCCTTCCTCACCACCGACTCAACCTGCAAGTTAACCTTCAGGATGTTCTACACAAGGAATCCCAAGTACCTCAATCTTAGATTCCTGGATTTTCTTACCATTTAGAAAATAGTCTGCAGATTTATTTCCACTACCAAAGTGCATGACCATGCATTTTCCAACGTTGTATTTCATTTTCCACTTTTTGCCCATTCTCCTAATTTGTCCAAGTCCTTCTGCATCCTACTTGTTTCCTCAACTCTACCTGCCCCTCCACCAATCTTTGTATCATCTGCAAATTTGACAACAAAGTTTGCATCAAAGTTTCCATCATCTAAATCATTTATATACAGCATAAAAAGAAGTGGTCCCAACACCAACCCCTGCGGAACACCACTAGTCACTGGTAGCCAACCAGAAAAGGATCCTTTTATTCCCACTCACTGCCTCCTACCAATCAACCAATGCTCTAACCATTCCAACAGCTTTCCTGTAACACCATGGGCTCTTAACTTGGTAAGCAGCCTCGTGTGGCACCTTGTCAAAGGACTTCTAAAAGTCCAAATGTACAACATCCACTGCATTTCCTATATCTATCCCACTTGTAATCTCGAAGAATTCCAACAGGTTCATCAGGCAGGATTTTCCCTGAAGGAAATCATGCTGACTTTGTCCTATGTCACCAAGTACTCCATCACCTCATCCTTAACAGTTGACTCTTAACATCTTTCCAACTACTGAGGTCAGGCTAACTGGTCTATAATTTCCTTTCTACTGCCTCCCTCGTTTCTTAAAGAGTGGAGTAACATTTGCAATTGTCCAGTCCTCTGGCACCATGCCAGTCGAATGATTTTTGAAAGATGATTGCTAATGTCCCCACAATCTATATTGCTACCTCTTTCAGAACCCAAGGGTGCAGTTCATCTGGTCCGGGTGACTTATGTACCTTTAGGTCTTTCAGCTTTTTGAGCACCTTCTCCCTTGTCATAGTAACTGCACTCACTTCTCTTCCCTCACACCCTTCAACACCTGGCACACTGCTAGTGCCTTCCACAGTGAAGACGGATACAAAATATTTATTTAGTTCATCAGCCATCTCCTTGTCCCCTGTTATTATTTCTCCTGCCTCATTTTCTAATGGTCCTATATCCACTATCATTTCTCTTTTATTTTTACCATACTTGAAAAAGCTTTTACTATCCACTTTGATGTTATTTGCTAGCACACCATGTCCTGCACCTTCCTGACATCCCCGCCAGCAGCTCCTTCCAATTTACTTTGGCCAACTCCTCTCTCATACCACTGTAATTTCCCTTACTCTACTGAAATACTGCTACATAAGACTTTACTTTCTCCCAATCAAATTTCAAGTTGAACTTAATCATATTGTGATCACTAGTTCCTAAGGGTTCTTTTACCTTAAGCTCCCTGATCGCCTCCAGTTCATTACATAACACCCAATCCAGTGTAGCTGATCCCCTAGTAGGCTCACCGGCAAATTGCTATAAAAAGCTGTCTCATAGGCATTCAACAAACTCATTCTATTGAGATCCATTACCAACCTGATTTTCCCAATCAACCTGCATGTTAAAATCTCCCATGGCTACAATAACATTGCCCTTTTGACTCACCTTTTCTATTTCCTGTTGTAACCTGTGGTCCATATCCCAGATACTGTTGGGAGGCCTGTATATAACTGACATCAGGGTCCTTTTACTCTTGCAGTTTCTTAACTCAACCCACAAGGATTCAACATCTTCTGATCCGATGTCACATCCTTCTACTGATTTGATGCCATTCTTTACCAGTAGAGCCACACCATCCCCTCGCCTTCCTTCCTACCCCTCCGATACAACATGTAACCTTGGACATTCAGCTCCCAACTACAACCATCCTTCAGCCATGATTCAGTGATGGCTACAACCATCTGTAAAAAAGCAACAAGATTGTCCACCTTGTTTCTTATACTATGCGCACTTAGATATAACATCTTGAGTATTGTATTTGCTGTCCTTTCTGTTTCTGCATCCCTAATGATTTGATACTCAGCGTGCTGGCTGCAAATAAGCCCCATCACCTGCCTGCCCTTCCTGACAATCTGATTGCATGCTACCTTTTTTACTATCTGTCCTTTCCTGAGTCCCTTCACTCCAGTTCCCACCCACTGCTAAATTAGTTTAAACCCTCCCCCAACAGCTCTAACAAACCTGCCTGTGAGAATTTTGGTCCCCCTTGGGTCCAGGTGCAACCCGTCACTTTTGAACAGGTCGTATCTCAGATGACCTTCGTGAGATCAGCGTCACACGCAAGACAGCAGTGATTAACAATGAACTGTCGAGACTCCAAGTGGACATCGCAACGCTCCAAGAGACACGTCTCGCAGAATCGAGAGCCCTACATGAAAGAGACTATACCTTCTTCTGGCAGGGGAAGGGCTCAGACGAGACCAGAGAGCATGGTGTCGGCTTTGCCGTGAAGAACTCGCTGCTGAAGATGGTAGAGCCTAGAGAGAAAGGGACAGAGTGGATTTTCTCACCGACTCCACACATCCGACGGGTCTGTCAACCTTGTCAGCGTCTATGCCCCAACCCTCTACTCTACACAAGACACAAAGGACAAGTTCTACGACCAGCTCTCAACGATGATACAGGAGATCCCAAGTCAGGAACAGTTGCTGCTACTTGGCGACTTCAACGCCAGAGTGGGCGCTGACCACGACTCCTGGCCAAGCTGCCTGGGGCGGTATGGGATTGGCAGCATGAATGACAATGGGCAACGACTGCTCGAGCTTTGCATGCTCCACGAATTGTGTGTCACCAACACCTACTTCCAGACCAAAGCTCAGCACAAAGTGTCTTGGCGGCATCCCCGCTCCAAACACTGGCACCAGCTAGACCTGATAATCACAAGACGCCGTCACCTGAGAAACGTGCTCATGACTCGCTCCTTTCAGAGTGCCGACTATGACACCGATCACTCTCTGGTTTGCTGCAAGATCAGACTTCGGCCAAAGAAGATGCACTGCGCCAAGCCTCCAGGCAAGCAGCGCATCGATGCCAGTAAGACACAACACCCAGACAAAGCTGCAGAGCTCATCAAGTCACTGGAGGATGCTCTCCTTGCAGACCCACCAGAAGGAGATGCTCAGCAGAGATGGGACTCTCTCAGGGACACTATCCACAGCACTGCACTCAACGCCTTCGGGAAGAAACGGGGCAAGACACAGGACTGGTTTGAAGTGAGCTCAAGTAAGCTCACCGCTGTCATCAAGGTGAAGCGTGTTGCACTACTAGAGCACAAACACCACCCCATCCAGGCAAACTGCAAGCGCTAAGGACAGCAAGAAGCAGGGCCCAGGAAACAGCCAGACGCTGTGCAAATGACTACTGGCTACAACTATGCAAAAGCATTCAGTCATCATTTGACACAGGCGACATCCGTGGAGTGTACGAGGGGATCAAGAAAGCCATCGGGCCAACCCAGAGCAAGACAGCACCATTGAAAACCATGACAGCCGAGACCATCCGAGACAAAGGCAAGCAGATGGAGAGATGGGTGGAGCATTACTCTGAACTCTTCTTCAGAGAAAACAGCATCTCGGGCAGTGCTCAGACGCCGTGGAATGCCTGCCTGTCATGGAGGAACTTGATGCATTGCCAACTGCCGAAGAGCTGAGTAAAGCCATCGACAGCCTGCCCACTGGGAAGGCACCAGGGTTGGATAGCATTCCACCAGAGGCCATCAAATGTGCAAAGGGCATCCTGCTAAACCACCTGTATGAACTACTGTGCCGGTGCTGGACAGAGGGAGCAGTGCCGCAAGACATGAGACACTGCAACATTGTCACCATATATAAGAACAAAGGGGACAGAAGCGACTGTAACAACTACAGGGGAATCTCCTTGCTGAGCATCGTTGGGAAGGTCTTCGCCCGCGTGGTCCTGAACAGACTGCAGAAAATAGCCGAAAGGGTATATCCCGAGTCTCAGTGCGGTTTCAGGTCCGAACGCCCCACAATCGACATGATCTTCTCCCTCTGACAGCTACAAGAGAAATGCAGAGAGCAAAGACAACCACTCTACGTTGCTTTCATTGACCTTACGAAGGCCTTCGACCTCGTGAGCAGAGACGGTCTGTTCAAAATCCTTGCCAGGATTGGTTGTCCCCCGAGGCTCCTCAGGATAGTTCAGTCATTCCACACAGACATGAAGGGTGTTGTTCAGTTCGATGGCTCTTCTTCAGAGGCCTTCAATATCCGCAGCGGTGTGAAGCAGGGCTGTGTGCTTGCCCCCACCCTGTTCAGCATCTTCTTCACAGTCACGCTGAAGCACGCCTTTGGAACATCAACTGATGGTGTCTACCTCCACACCAGATCGGACGGGAGGCTGTTCAGTCTGTTCCGGCTGAGGGGGAAAACCAAGGTTCGTGAAGTACTCATCAGGGACATGTTGTTTGCAGATGATGCGGCACTGGCAACACACTCTGAAGAGCAACTGCAGCACCTCATGGACAGCTTCCCAAGAGCCTGCCAGGACTTCAGCTTGACCATCAGCCTGAAGAAGACCAACGTGTTGGGCCAAGGCGTTGAGCACCCCCCTGCCAATACCATCAACAACTATGTAGTTCACGAGTTTACATACCTTGGCTCCACCATCACGGACAGCCTCTCCCTAGACCCCGAGATCAATAGACGGATCGGACGAGCGGCCTCAACATTCGCCAAGCTGACAAAGAGAGTCTGGGAGAACAGAAAGCTGACAACGCACACCAAGGTTGCAGTCTACAGGGCCTGCGTCCTCAGCACACTGTTTTACGGCAGCGAGACCTGGAGCCTCTACTAAAGACAAGAGTGGTGTCTCAACGCCTTCCACCTTCGCAGCCTGAGATGCATCCTGGACATCACGTGGACTGACCGAGTCACCAACAATGAGGTCCTGGCCCGTGCCCAGATACCCAGCCTCTTCACCCTGCTCCAACAACACCGTCTCCGCTGGCTGGGCCATGTACACCGCATGTCAGACGGGAGGTTCCCGAAAGACCTGCTGTACGGGGAACTGGCCTCCGGCAAGAGAGCACAAGGGTGGCCCCATCTTCGTTTCAAAGAGAGAGACATGAAGTCACTGAAAATGAACGTTGAGAGGTGGGAGGACATTGCAAGCGATCGCTCTCACTGGAGGCTGGAACTACGCAGAGGTCTAAAAAGAGGAGAAGAGAAGCTGAGGCTTGCTGCTGAAGAAAAGCACACTCGTTGGGAAAACAGCACCAAGACAACACTGGAGGACAGCGCCTTCAAGTGCAGTCGCTGCAGCCGAGACTGTCACTCCTGTGTGGGACTCTACAGCCACAACAGGCGCTGCTCTGACGCAGATCCATGCTCTCGCGAGACTAACGGATGCCACCACCACCTCCCCCAGAAGAGATCCCGATGATCCAGGAACCTGAAGCCCTGCCCCCTACACCAGCTTCTCAGCCACACATTTATCTGCCAAATCATCCTGTTTCTACCCTCACTGGCAGGTGGCAGAGGTAGCAATCCAGAAATTACTACCCTGGAAGTTAATAGACAATAGGCAATAGGTGCAGGAGTAGGCCATTTGGCCCTTCGAGCCAGCACCGCCATTCACTGTGATCATGGCTGATCATCCACTATCAGTATCCAGTTCCTGCCTTATCCCCATAACCTTTGATTCCACTATCTTTAAGAGCTCTATCCATCTCTTTCTTGAAAGCATCCAGAGACTTGGCCTCTACAGCCTTCTGGGGCAGAGCATTCCATATATCCACCACTCTCTGGGTGGAAAAAGTTTTTCCTCAACTCCCTTCTAAATGGCCTACCCCTTATTCTTAAACTGTGGCCTCTGGTTCTGGACTCACCCATCAGTGGGAACATGCTTCCTGCCTTCAGCGTGTCCAATCTCTTAATAACCTTATATGTTTCAATAAGATCCCCTCTCAGCCTTCTAAATTCCAGAGTATAAAAGCCCAGTCACTCCAATCTATTGACATACGACAGTCCCGCCATCCCGGGAATTAACCTTGTGAACCTACGTTGCACTCCCTGAATAGCAAGAATGTCCTTCCTCAAATTTGGAGACCAAAACTGCACACAGTACTCCAGGTGTGGTCTCACCAGGGCCCTGTACAGCTGCAGAAGGACCTCCTTGCTCTTATTCTCAATTCCCCTTGTTATGAAGGCCAGCATGCCATTAGCTTTCTTCACTGCCTGCTGTACTTGCATGCTTGCTTTCAGTGACTGATGTACAAGAACACCTAGATCTCGTTGTGCTTCCCCTTTTCCTAACTTGACGCCATTTAGATAATAATCTGCCTTCCCATTCTTACCACCAAAGTGGATAACCTCACATTTATCCACATTAAACTGCATCTGCCATGCATCTGCCCACTCACCCAGCATGTCCAAGTCACCCTGCATTCTCATAACATCCTCCTCACATTTCACACTGCCACCCAGCTTTGTGTCATCAGCAAATTTCCTAATGTTACTTTTAATTCCCTCATCTAAATCATAAATATATGTTATAAACAGCTGCGGTCCCAGCACTGAACCTTGTGGTACCCCACTGGTCACCGCCTGCCATTCCGAAAGGGAGCCGTTAATCGCTACTCTTTGTTTTCTGTCGGCCAGCCAATTTTCAATCCATGTCAGTACTCTGCCCCCAATACCATGTGCCCAAATTTTGTCCACTAATCTCCTATGTGGGACTTTATCAAAGGCTTTCTGAAAGTCCAGGTACACTACATCCACTGGCTCTCCCTTGTCCATTTTCATAGTTACATCCTCAAAAAATTCCAGAAGATTAGTCAAGCACGATTTCCCCTTTGTAAATCCATGCTGACTCGGACCAATCCTGTTACTACTATCCAGATGTGTCGTAATTTCATCTTTTATAATTGACTCCAGCATCTTTCCCACCACCGATGTCAGGCTAACCGTTTCTCTCTTCCTCCCTTCTTGAAGAGAGGGACAACATTAGCCACCCTCCAATCCACAGGAACTGATCCTGAATCTATAGAACATTGGAAAATGATTACCAATGCGTCCACGATTTCTAAAGCCACCTCCTTAAGTACCCTGGGATGCAGACCATCAGGTCCCGGGGACTTATCAGCCTTCAGACCCAACAGCCTATCCAACACCATTTCCTGCCTAATATAAATTTCCTTCAATTTATCTATTACCCTTGGTCCTTTGGCCACTATTACATCTGGGATATTGTTTGTGTCTTCCCTAGTGAAGACAGGTCCAAAGTACCTGTTCAACTCGTCTGCCATTTCCTTGTTCCCCATAATAAATTCACCCGTTTCTGTCTTCAAGGGCCCAATTTTGGTCTTAACTATTTTTTTTCCTTTTCAAATACCTAAAGAAGCTTTTACTATCCTCCTTTATATTCTTGGCTAGTTTACCTTCGTACCTCATTTTTTCTCCGCGTATTGCCTTTTTAGTTACCTTCTGTTGCTCTTTAAAAGTTTCCCAATCCTCCGGCTTCCCATTTGTCTTTGCTATGTTATACTTCTTTTCTTTTATTTTTATACTGTCCATTACTTCCCTTGTCAGCCACGGCCTCCCCTTACTCCCCTTAGGGTCTTTCTTCCTCTTTGGAACGAACTGATCCTGCACCTTCTGCATTATTCCCAGAAACACTTG
Organism: Mobula birostris; assembly: GCF_030028105.1. NCBI lineage: Eukaryota > Metazoa > Chordata > Chondrichthyes > Myliobatiformes > Myliobatidae > Mobula > Mobula birostris. The sequence continues at coordinate 1,558,048 of NC_092389.1, forward strand.
CCATTGCTGTTCCACTGTCATCCCTGCTAGGGTATTGTTCCATTGAACTTTGGCCAGCTCCTCCCTCATAGCACCATAGTTCCCTTTGTTCAACTGTAATATTGACACTTCCGAGTTTCCCTTCTCCCTCTCAAATTGTAGATTAAAACTTATCATATTATGGTCACTACCTCCTAATGGCTCCTTTACCTCGAGGTCCCTGATCAAATCCGGTTCATTGCACAACACTAAATCTAGAATTGCGTTTCTCTCTGGTAGGCTCCAGTACAAGCTGATCTAAGAATCCATCTCGGAGTCCTGCTTCTCAGCTTTCTACTTAGCTCTCTCAATTCTTTTTTCAGGAATTCATTGCTTTTCCTTCCTATGTCATAGGTACCAATATGTACCACAACATCTGGCTGCTCTCCAAAACGTTGCGAACACGATCCGAGACACCCCTGACTCTGGTACCTGGGAGACGACATACCATCATGTCTACAGAATCTCTTGTCTGTTCCCCTCACTATTGAGCCCCCTATCACTACCGCTCCCTTCTTCTCTCTCTTTCCCTTTTGCACCATGGAACCATGCTCAGTGTCTGTAACCTGGTCGCCTGTGGCATTCACCCAGGAGGTCATTCCCCACAAAATTGTCCATAGCGGTATACTTATTTTTGAGGAGAATAGCCACAGGGGTGCTCTGCTCTAAATGTCTATTTCCATTTCTCCTGACAGTCACCCAGTTACTCACCTCCTACAACTACAGGGTGGCTACTTCCCTGTAACTTTGATCAATTATCTCCTCTCTCTCCTGTGTAAGCCGAAGGTCATCCAGCTGCTGCTCCAGATCCCTAACACGGTCTTCAAGGAGCTGCAGCCAGATGTATCTCACACAGATGTAGTTCCCTGGGAGACTCTGGGTCTTCCACTACTCCAACATCTGGCACGAAGGCATTTAAATGGTACAGTGAGAGAGAGAGAGAGAAAAAAAACCAGAAAGAAACCTTAACAGATGCTTTACACAGAGCCGACACCTCCTCTGAGCCGAAGCCTCCTTTGAGCCAAAGCCTGTCGCTTCTACTATCGCCGCTGACCTACTCCTGACAATGGCTGCTCCAGTCATCCCTTCTGTACTTTTATATAGTTTTCAGAACTCCGTTGACGCCACTGATAGGCCCCGTACAATGGACAAACACCCTTGAAGCTCTCTTTTTAAATAATCACCGCCAACCTGCGAGAAACACCTCTTTGTAGAGCTCTGTTGACGCCACTGATAGGCTAATTCTTTGAAGAAATAACAAGCAGGATAGACAAAGGAGAACTTATTGATCAAAGTTGCTGGTGAACGCAGCAGGCCAGGCAGCATCTCTAGGAAGAGGTACAGTCGACCCTTCGTCAGGGTCTTGGCCTGAAACATCGTCTGTACCTCTTCCTAGAGATGCTGCCTGGCCTGCTGCGTTCACCAGCAACTTTGATGTGTGTTGCTTGAATTTCCAGCATCTGCAGAATTCCTGTTGTTTTAGAATTTATTGATGTTGTGTATTTGGATTTTCAGAAGGCCTTTGACAAGGTGCCACACACGAGGCTGCTTAACAAGCTACGAGCCCATGGTATTACAGGAGAGATTCTGGCATGGATAAAGCAGTGGCTGATTGGCAGGAGGCAAAGAGTGGGAATAAAGGAAGCCTTTTCTGACTGGCTGCTGGTCACAAGGGTCTGTGTTGGGACGGAATCTTTTTACGTTATATGTCAATGATTTGGATGATGGAATTGATAGCTTTGTTGCAAAGAGAGAAAATACAAAAATCTGAGGTGCAAAGGGACTTGGGAGTCCTTGTGCAGGATTACCTGAAGGTTGATTTGCAAGTGGAGTCTGTGGTGAGGAAGGCAAGTGCAATTTTAGCATTTTATAAAGCATTTTAAGACCTTGTAAAGCACTGGTGAGGCCTCAGTTGGAATATTGTGAGCAGTTTTGGACCCCTTATCTTGAAAAGGATGTGCTGAAACTGGAGAGGGTTCAAAGGAGTTTCACAAAAATGATTCCAGGATTGAATGGCTTGTCATATGAAGAGAGTTTGATGGCTCTGATGGAATTCTTTAGCACAGGCAGCTGTGGAGGCTGAATCTTTATGTATGTTTAAGGCAGAGGCTGATAGATTCTTGATTGATCAGGACATGAAGGGATATGGGGAGAAGGCAGGAGATTAGGGCTAAGAGGAAAAAAAGGATCAGCCATGATGAAATGGCAGAACAGACTCGATGGGCCAAATGGCCTCATTCTTCTCCTATGGCTTATACACTCAGATAAATATCTAACACTTACGTTGTACCATATGCACACGTTTAATACTTACATCATACTATACGTACTTGTGATGTCCAAATTTCCACATGACCTCTTTCAGCCCTTATGGCTGCAACTGGATCTCCTCCCATTAAGAGGACTTATGTCACTTGAGAGACATAAAAACAAGATCAAAGCAAACTGCACTGAAGATCACCATGGAAATGTGAATTAATGGCCTTCTGACACTAATCTGCTAGCCTTGTCACAAATTTCAAGGCATTCACAAACTCAGAGTGAGATAGTTAGATATGATCGTGCTCACACACACACTCTCAGATTGCCATGTTTCCTCCTACCTAGGACAGCCTATCCTGGAGCAGGTCTGTGCCACCAAGGAGAGACGAGAGGCCTGTCCAGATTTCCACAAGGATCCCCAAAGTAACAATGTTGGCTCTTGCTAACAATGCACAACTTCACACTGTCTGCTCCTTTCTGGGTAACATATACAATTGTGCACTTACAACAAATTTTTCATTCCAGTTAGTGTTTTTTTTTAAATTTATGTGATATCTAAACTGTCTCCACTTTTGCCAAGCACCATATTACAGTACATCTAAACGAGTCAGTTCCAGCAAGCAGACATGGTTCATACTGTGAAGGCAAACTGCAGACCTTGCAGTTCTGCATTCCACCAGAAGATGGGGGGAGAGCTCAGAAACCATTGGAACAGATGTGAAAACCAAACTTTGGTGCCCCGCTATGGATGTGCACCATCTTACTTTGCGTGCTGTTAGAGGTTTATTGTCTCTGCACTATTCTACATCTATAGTAGATCCTCTGGTTCTATTCTAAAGCACGTGGTGAAAAGTTGCCATCAGTGAACATGTCAAATTAGTTTTCCATCTAATGATCGGCGAAGTAAATTCTATTGGATTCTGCAATGTTCTGTCAGATCATCACCCAGGTAACACAGTAAAATTCAATTACTCTGCTGCATTTTATAGTTTTGCCTCTGTTCTTGATTGTGAAGAAGACTGCTTAGTTCACGATCATTGAATTCTCCAATTTCATGTAACCAATTCCCTGTCTGACCCTTTTCTCTCTCTTCACTGGATCTACATCAAGTTCAGTTTATTGTCATGCAACCATATACATGTATACCACCAAACGAAACATCGTTCCTCTGGGCCAAGATGCAAAACACAGGTCACGTAACTCACACACACAACACAGAAAGTAATATTACTATAATAAATTAACAAATAATAAACTATATTCCAGAAGATTGACACTTAAGTTGCAGAAGATTGGCATATCTCTAGCCCATTCCCTCTGACCCCTGGATCACCATTTTCCATCTATTCTCTCTCCCCAACCCATTCACTTACCCTCCTCACCTATCACCTGCCAACTTCTCAGAATCAGAATCAGATTTATTATCACTGGCATATGTTGTGAAATTTGGTCCCCTGCCCCCACCTTCCTATTCTGGCTTCTTCCTCCTTCCTTTCCAGTCCTAAAGAAGGGTCTTGGTCCGAAACATTGACTGTCCGTTTATTTCCATCGATGCTGCCTGACCTGCAGAGTTTCTCCAGCATTTTGCGTGTATTGCTCATGATCCCATCCACTGGAGGGAGGTGACAAGTCTTTTCTCTCAGTCTCTCCTATTGTCTGAGGTCAGTGGAGGTGTGTGGTTAAGGGAAAATCAATGTATTGAAATTATCCTTTTATGAGTAAACAAAATTATGGGGGATTTACAGGTTTCAGTGTATTGATTTGAGATTATCAGAACTCAATGTGTTCAGGAACCATGGCTAAACCCACAGTTAATAGTCATTATGATTCAGAAAGGTTCCCATAATCTGAGATTAATAACCATCTGAAAAAGGTGGGTGTCCATTTCTAATTCTTGTCCAGGAACTCAGGTCTGCCAGTCAGCACACTAACCACTGTGAAAACTCATTTCCTCGAGGGTGGTCGATGGGGAAAAAAACACTGCCTGAAAGGAAGCAAAAAATGTGCCTCAAGTCACAGGTGTTTGAGGAGGGAGGAACATAGTCAATTACCATCCCATCACCTCCAGTATTCTGGTATCAAAGCTGAAAGGGAATTCCCTCTTGAGATGAGAATATTTGGTGCCAGTTTTTATTTTGTTGAAAGTGAAGTAAGGAATCTTTCTTCTCTCTCTGACTTTCCAGTGACACTGCCAAGAGGCTCAGTTTGATAGCAGCTTTCCATTCTCCATTAGAACCAAGGATCAACTTTATTTGCTGTACACATTTCCATGTATTAGGAATTTGTTGTGGTATGTTGGTCAGGGTGTGAGATGCAGCAGAAAACAATTCAACACTTGTAAAGAATACAGACTCATATAAAAATAAAGTTAAAGTACAGATATGGAATAAAATGTGCACAAATACCAGGATGTATCTGCAATGTAAACAGTGGTTTAAAGTGTTCACAGTGTGCTGTAGTGACGGGGGTAAGAGATAGAGGGGGAGAAATAACTAGAATGGTTGATCAGATTGACTGCCTGGGGGAGAAACTTTTAAAATAGCATGAAGTTTTTGTTTCCAAAAGGGAGCTTTTGGAAAAGGCAGATTCCTGGCTGGGTAGGGTCCACAATGATTTTTCCTTTCCGCTTCTTCATCCTGTAAGAAACTCTGATCTGTAGGCAAAAAATGATGTTAATGCTGGATGAAGTACTCGAACCCAACAGCAGCAAGACTGGTTGGCAGAAGACAGCAGCTTTTGCCTAGGGATGCTGATTGGTCATAGTAGAGGGCGGCACAATAGTGTAAACACTTTACAGTAAGATTCAGATTCAATTCTGACGCTGCCTGTAAGGAGTTTGCACGTTCTCCCTGTGACCACGTGGATTTCTTCTGGGTGCTCTCATTTTTCCCACATTCCAGAGATGTTCAGGTTAGGGTTAGTGAGTTGTGGGCATGCTATATTGCCACCAGAAGCACGACGACACTTGCAAGCCACTTCCAGTATATCCTTGATGCAAAATAATATATTTCACCATGTTTTGATGCACTGTACTTGTGACAAATAAAGTTAATCTTATCTGAATCTATGTCATCATTGTGGGAAATGGGAAATGTGGGAAAAGGTAATGCATTGGTTATAGGTTCAGTGAATGTTGTGGATGTGTGGAGAGCACATCTCTCCAAGGTCCCTTCCTTTCAGAGATGTTTGACACCCATCCCACAATCCAGTGGCGACAGGGATTGTGGGGCTGCTTGTGGTCAGTACTTCCACTATGGCAGGTATGGAGAAGATAAACTAATATTGCATACTTCCTTAATGGTGATTTTTCTGAAGCTCTGGTTCAAGGTATAAAGTCTCACTATAGGTGTGGCTTAGAAGGCACCATTGTCATCTCCAGATGGTTGTGAGTTCAAGTAGAAAAATTGCAGCAGAAGATGGCAGTCCCCGATCATGCAGAAGAATTGCTACACCACTAAGTGTGATGCTTTCAGATACTTGCACATGCTGTATGGAACTGTTTCCTTTGGAATTGTAAAGGTTCTATGAGACATAAAACTCCAATGCATGCTGGAAGATTCCAAAGCATTTTTAGAATAATAATCTGGCGAGCTTGTTTGAAAACCTGATTGATATTTGTCTCTCAGCTAATACCAAAAACAGATTTAGCTCTGAGTTTCCCCCAGAGCGGAAAATGAACGTGTCCAGCACTGTGCACCTGTATTTGACCCATCTCCCTCTCTTTTGGCTACTACCATTGAGCAGGAGCTACAGGATTCTTGGGTCCTGCACCAACAGCCATTGCCCTGCAGCCATCGTGCTCCTGGACAGGATTCACTCGCCTAAGCGATGAACAGACCACACAACTACAACCATCTTTCAGCCACGATTCAGTGATGGCCACAACATCAAACCTGGCAATCTGTAATAGTGCAACAGAATCATCCACCTTATTTCCTATACTACACTTATACTATTTCTTTAGCCAGAGGGCAGTGAATCTGTGGAATTCATTGCCACAGAAGGTCGTGGAAGCCAAATTATTGGGTATATTGATAGGAGATTGATAGGTTCTTGATTAGTCAGGGTGTCAAAGGTTACAGGGAGAAGGCAGGTGAATGGGGTTGAGAGGGATAATAAATCAGCCATGATGGAATGATGGAACAGACTCAATGGGCCGAATGGCCTAATTCTGCTCTTATATTTTATGGTCATATGCTCTTTTTAGGACATTTAGTCATCCTGTAGATCAGATAACTACTCACAGAAGAACAAGGAATACACTGCAATTACTGAATCTTCCCCATTCAATCACAGATTAATTTACAAAACCTCATTATGAAATATTAGTTAAAGGTAACACCCTCCCTTCTACTAATGAACTTTAAACAAGAAAGATATATTAGGGCATTTAAAATGGGCCAATTTTCATAAGAACATCAGAAATTGGAGCAGGAGTCGGCCATCTAGCCCATCAATCCTGCTCCGCCATTCAATAAGAACATGGCTGATCTGGCCGTGGAATCATCTCCACCTGCCTGCCTTTTCCCCATCACCTTTATTTCCCTGACTATACAAAAATCTATCCAACCTTGGCTTAAATTTTGTCATGGCTAATTTACAACCTTGTCATTCAAGAAACATGGAGTACAGGCATGTATTGTTTTGGTGTGGGAGTGGGAGTGTCACCTTCAATATGACATTGGTCTTGAGGTCCTTTTAGTAAAGATGACTCGTTCTACAACAATGCATCAATTCAAAATATTTCACATAATGAATAACCCATATTATATAACAATATCTTGGGAAGGCAAGAGATGGAGATTTAAAGTATAGTATATATGGTGAGTACGGGAATTACTTAACCCTCGGCCTCTGAAACTCTCATATTTCTGTCCCTTTTCCTACTCCCCATCACTCATCTCCAATGTCCCCCTCCCTCAGTCGGTCGGTCGGTGTGTGTGTGTGTGTGTCTGTCTGTCTGTCTCTCTCTCTCTCTCTCCTCTCGCTCTCTCTCCCTCTCTCTCTCTCTCTGTCTCCCTCTCTCTCTCTCTCTCTTTCACACACACTGTCTCTCTCCATTTGTATTTCTCTTTACCTGCCACCATGTATCACGCCTGCTGCTCTCTTCCAACTCTTACCCCCTCCCCTCCCGTCCCTGCCCTTCATCATCCACCCCTCCTCAGTCCACCAATCACGAGTCACCCTGGGGTCCTGTCTCACAATGCCCCCTCTAGTCATCACACTGGCCATCTCCCCTCCCCGGTCTCAGTCCTGATGCAGGGTTTCAACCAAAACATTCACAATTCACAGACCCTGCTTGATGAGCATACATATGGTCAGTTCGGGAATTACTTAACACTCCGCCTCTGAACCTCTCACATTCCCCCCCCCCCCCCCCCGGCTTTCCGCAGGATCGCTCCCTACACGACTCCCTTGTCCATTCGTCCCCCCCCCATCCCTCCCCACCGATCTCCCTCCCAGCATTTATCCTTGTAAGCGGAACAAGTGCTACACATGCCCTTACACTTCCTCCCTCACCACCATTCAGGGCCCCAAACCGTCCTTCCAGGTGAGGCGACACTTCACCTGTGAGTCGGCTGGGGTGATATACTGCGTCCGGTGCTCCCGATGTGGCCTTCTATATATTGGCGAGACCCGACGCAGACTGGGAGATCGTTTTGCTGAACACCTACGCTCTGTCCGCCAGAGAAAGCAGGATCTCCCAGTGGCCACACATTTTAATTCCACATCCCATTCCCATTCTGACATGTCTATCCACTGCCTCCTCTACTGTAAAGATGAAGCCACACTCAGGTTGGAGGAACAACACCTTATATTCCGTGTGGGAAGCCTGCAACCTGATGGCATGAACATTGACTTCTCTAACTTCCGTTAATGGCTCACCTCCCCTTCGTACCCCATCCGTTATTTATTTATTCAATATTATTATTAATTTTTTCTCTCTCTCTCTCTCTCTGTCTCTCCTTTTTCTCCTTCTGTCCCTCTGACTATACCCCTTGCCGATCCTCTGGGTTCCCCCCCCCCCACCTTTCCTTCTCCCTGGGCCTCCTGTCCCATGATCCTCTCATATCCCCTTTGCCAATCACCTGTCCAGCTCTTGGCTCCATCCCTCCCCCTCCTGTCTTCTCCTATCATTTTGGATCTCCCCCTCCTCCACCCACTTTCTAATCTCTTACTCACTCTTCCTTCAGTTAGTCCTGACGAAGGGTCTCCGCCCGAAACGTCGACTGTACCTCTTCCTAGAGATGCTGCCTGGCCTGCTGCGTTCACCAGCAACTTTTATGTGTGTTGCTCACACATTTCTGTCCCTTTTCCTACTCCTCATCCCCATCTCCAATGTCCTCCTCCCCAGTTTCACACACACTCTGTCTCTCTCCATTTGTATTTCTCTTTACCTGCCACCATGTATCACGCCTGCTGCTCTCTTCCAACTCTTACCCCCTCCCCTCCCGTCCCTGCCCTTCATCATCCACCCCTCCTCAGTCCACCAATCACGAGTCACCCTGGGGTCCTGTCTCACAATGCCCCCTCTAGTCATCACACTGGCCATCTCCCCTCCCCGGTCTCAGTCCTGATGCAGGGTTTCAACCAAAACATTCACAATTCACAGACCCTGCTTGATCTGATGAGATTTTCCATCAGATTGTTTGTTGCTGCAGATTGCAGAATCTGCCATCTCTTGTGTCTCCAATGAGGCACCACCTTTTTTCCTCTGAAAATGGTGAGACTCCAGAGACCATTGCTGACTGATGTGTCCTTCAGAGAAAGCAGAATCATCATTGGAGCAGGGTGGGATGCAGTTGCATTGTCAATGAGAACAATGTCTGTAGGTGGTCTGAAACCTCCCCGCCCTCATCATACTCCTTCACCCCACCATCTCCCTACTAAGACATCAGGAGAATCTATACAATAAATGAAATTGTGGGTTAATTCTACAATTTCAGTTCAATCAAGTTTTGTCCTGAAGTCTTGAGTCATCGTACACTTCCCCACAATAATTACAATGATTCATCCACATGCCAGGAATAATGCAAACAGTGTCTTTATACAGCTCTATAGGAGATGTGATTAGAATCTCTTGGCTTAATGCTGACAAGGAAGGCTTGGTTTACACAATCCCGGGCAGTGGGAGAGGCTGAAGAATAGGGAGGCACATCTGTATTAGTGGCTGCATCTCATTTAATATAAGTTCTACCCAGTAGCTGGTCACAAGCAAGTTACAAGATGACTGGAGGACCTCTATGTGGTTGTCCTTTTCAAGCCTGGTAGTTAACAATCGGGGTGTATGGGGTGTCAGGGAGGGGTGGACGAGACCAATGGAAGGTCCAACGGTCAAGAAGGTGGTCTCTGCAAGCGTCGTGGAACGTGTAGAGCAGGACAAGACACAGAAGACGTCCTGGTCATCCACTGTGCCTAGTCCCATCTCCAGCTGTCTCGACTCTGTCTTGCCACTGGATCCAGATGGGAATTGGGAAGAGAGAGTGAGGCTGACGCTGCGCAACTCTCCCTCACTTAAATCCAAATCACGCACTAGTCTCGACACCATCAGCATGGTGTCGAGGTCCTCATCAACGACGATGATGGACGAACATGGAGTTAACAATCTCTGAGCCTAATATCAGGAGCAGGGAAGTTACTGGAATATATTCTGAGGAAGAGGATTAGATTTAGATTGATTTATTTATCGTGTGTACATGGAAATATACAGTGAAATGTGTCATTTACGTTAAGAACCAACACAAACACTGCTTGGATGAAAATGCTGACTCACCACTGAATATGTTGATCCAAAACATTATTTGTTGCGTCAAGTTCAAAGGTGCTCAGAAACTTCCAATCAAAGCACTAACAGTTACAGAAGCTCCTGGAATCCAACACTTATTAACTTTTGTGCCTTTTCTAGGAAACAAGAAAGGATTTTGGGTAGTGGCCAGGGGATTGGTACTGAACATTTGTGTCAATGGTACAATTTCTCAACCATTTGGGAGTGAGGAAGGAACAGACCTTATTTAGCTGTTGTTCTGAGTTGTTCTGCTAAGCATGGTGGGCATACTATGTTGGTGCCAGGATGTGTGGCAACAGCTTTGGTCTACCCTCACCCTTGGATTGTGTTGATTGTTAATGCAAATGACTAATTTCACTGCATGTTTTGATATACATGTGATAAATAAATCTAAAGCTGAATTTACAGCAGACTTACAAGCAACCAGTGTGTTAAAGAGAAATCTGCAAAAGTTAACTTGCAGGTTATAAAGTAAAGGGAGAATTATTCTTTAACTTGGAAACAGTCTAGCACAAAAGAACTCCTCAGCTCCTAAAGCTCCAAGTGCTTCCTGTGTTTTGGTATTTAGATGAGCAAGCAGCTTCTGTTGCTTCAACAATGACAACTTTCTGTTTGAGTAACAAGAACAGTTGAAGTCAGAAATGAAGTGAGTTGCTCCCAGACCTTGCAGCATGACTTTGACCTCTGAGCATATTGATTTCCATTTCATACAGCACTTGATGTGGTCCACTGGAAAAGCCAGTGCATATTGGCTCAATACGTCAGTGTGCAGGGTGCCCCTGAGCTTCCTCTGCCTACACTTCCATTCCCCATCCCATTCCCACTCTGAGATATCAACTTTTAGTCTGTTACACAGTTCCCAAGAAACCTGACGACCAGAATATTTGAATTTTTCCTTTCAATGCAAGGAGGACCATCTGACCCATTGAGTTTATGCCATCCAATCTTATGAACTCCAAAACATAAAACTAATTGAAAGAAAAACAAAGAATGCCTAATACGATATAGGGTTATAACAAGGCCATTTGGCCCATCAAGTCTGCTCTGCCATTTCATTGTGGCTGATCCTCTTAGTCCTAATCTCCTTCCTTCTCCCCGTATCTCTTCATGACCTGATAAATCAAGAATCTATCAACCTTTGCCTTAAACATACATAATGACTTGACCTCCACAAGCTGCCTGTGGTAAGAATCCCACAGATGCACCACTCTCTGGTGGAAGAAATTGCTCCTCATCTCCATTCTAAAAGTACAACAATCTATTCTGAGGCTGTGTCCTCTGGTCTTAGACTCTTCCACCATTGGAAACATCTTCTCCACATCCACTCTATCAAGGTCTTTCACCATTTGATAGGTTTCAATGAGGTCACCCCTCATTCTTCTGAATTCTAATGAATACTGGCCCAGAACCATCAAACGCTCTTCATATGACAACCCATTCAATCCTGGAATAATTTTTGTGAACCTCCTTTGAAACCTTGCCAGTGTCAGCACATCCTTTTGAAGATAAGAGGCCCAAAACTGCTCACAATATTCAGTGAGGCCTCACCAGTGCTTTATAAAGTCTCAACATTACATCCTTGCTTTTATATTCTAGTCCTCTCAAAATGAATGCTAACATTGCATTTGCCTTCCTCACCACAGGCTCAATCTGCAAATGAACCTTCAGGGAATGCTGCACAAGGACTCTCAAGTCCCTTTGCACCTCAGATTTTTGTATTTTCTCTCCATTTAGAAAGTGGTCTACCCTTTCATTTCTTCTACCAAAGTGCATGACCAAACACTTTTTGACACTGTATTCCATCTGTCATTCTCCTAATCTGTTTAAGTCCTTCTGAAGCCTCTCTACTTTCTCAAAACTACCTGCTCCTCCACCAATCTTCATATTGTCTGCAAACTTTGCACAAAGCCATCAATTTCATCAACCAAATCATTGACATATAATGGAAAAAGAATCGGTCCCAACACAGCCCCCTGTGGAACACCACTAGTCACTGGCAGCCAAACAGAAAAGGCTCCCTTTATTCCCACTCTTTGCTTCCCACTCTTTGCCAATCAGCCACTGCTTTATCCATGCTTGAACCTTTCCTGTAATACCATGGGCTCGTAGCTTGTGAAGCAGCCTCATGTGTGGCATCTTGCTAAAGACCTTCTGAAAATCCAAGTACACAACATCAACCAATTCTCCTTTGTCTATCCTGCTTGTTAATTCATCAAAGAATTCCAACAGATTTGTCAGACAAAATTTTCCTTTGAGGAAACCATGCTGACTATGGCCTATTTTATCATGTGCCTCCAAGTACCCTGAGACCTCACCCTTAATAATCAACTCCAACATCTTCCCAACTACTGAGGTCAGGCTAACTGGCCTATAGTTTCCTTTCTTCTGCCTGTCTCCCTTCTTGAAGAGTAGAATGATATTTGCAATTTTCCAGTCTTCCAGAACCATTCCAGAATCAAGTAATTCTTGAAAGATCATTATTAATGCTTCCACAATCTCTTCAGCCACCTCTTTCAGAACCCTGGGGTGTACACCATCTGGTCCAGGTGACTTATCTACCTTCAGACCTTCCAGCTTCCCAAGAACCTTCTCTCAGTTATGGTAACTTCACACACTTCATGACCCCTGACACCTGAAACTTCCGGCATACTGCTAGTGTATTCCACATTAACATCTCTCCAGCATTGTTTTCCAGCAGTCCAAAATCGACTCTTGCCTCTCTTTTACACTTTATGTATCTGAAGAAACTTTTGGTATCTTTAATATTATTGATTAGCTTACTTTGGTATTTCATCTTTACCTTAATGACTTTTTTAGTTGCCTTTTGTTGGTTTTTAAACCTTCCCAATCCTCTTACTAAATACTAATTTTTGCTCTATCATATGCCCTCTCTTTGGCTTTTATGTTGGCTTTGACTTCTCTTCTTCACCATGGTTGTGTCATCTTTCCTTTAGCATACTTCTTCCACTTTGGGATGTATATATCCTGTGCCTTCCAAATTGCTTCCAGAAAGTCCAGCCATTGCTGCACTGCCATCATCTTTGCCAGTGTTCTTTTCCTATCAATTCTGGCCAACTCCTCTCTCATGCCTTTGTAATTCCCTTTACTCCACTCTTATACATCTGACTTTAGCCTCTCCTTCTCAAATTTCAGAGTGAATTTAATCATGTTATGATCACTTCAAAGGTTTCAAAGGTACATTTAATGTCAGAGAAATGTGTACAATATACATTCTGAAATGCTTTTTCTTTGCAACCATCCATGAAAAACAGAGGAGTGCCCTCAAAGGATGAATGATAGTTAAATGTTAGAACCCCAAATTCCCCCCTGCTCCCCTTCCTCCTGCATATAAGTGGCAGCAAGCAACGATCCCCCCTCCCCTCACTGGCAAAAAAAAGCATCGGCACCCACCACCGGGCACTCAAGTGTGAGCAAGGCAACAGCAAAGACACAGACTTGCAGTACTCCAAAGACTACATTGTTGACCCGGCATTCGACATACCACAGGCTCCCTCTCTCCAGGTGTCTCCGTTTTCACAGAGAGTGGGAAACATAACAAACAACTCGCTGGTTTATGATGTTAAAAGTCCATGGTGACACTTTTTCTGAGCTCTGTGCCCAAAGATCTCGGGTCTCTGGGCACACAGCCTTAGATCTTCCATCTCCCATGACACACTGATCTCCTGCCCGGACCCCAACCCCTGTCTCCAGAGCCACAGAATCTTGAACCTCCAAAGGTGAGCGAAGCTATTAGGCTGTGCCTTTGGCATGTTGAATAACAGACAGTCATGAAACCCCTAGAGTGGGTCCCATTCCAGCAAAGAACCGTAGTCAGCGTGTAACTCCAAGTCAGGGTCTTCAAAAGAACCCTGAAAGGGAAAAATAGAGATATGAAATATGGAAATCCAGCTGTTTCTGAAGATGCAAACAAAGGAGTTGCCATTAGACACCATTAATCCTCCTCCTAATGGTTCTTTTACCTTAAGGTCTCTAATCAATTCCGGTTCATTACACAACACCCAATACAGAACAGCTGATCCTCCACTGGGCTCAACCATGAGCTGCTCAAAAAGCCATTTGATAGGCACTCCAGAAATCCCCCCCTCCTGGAATTCAGCATCAACCTGATTTTCCCAAAATACCCGCATATTGAAGTTCCCCATGACTACTGTAACATTGCCCTTTTGGCATGCATTTTCTATCTCCCGTTGTAATTTGTAGATCACGTCCTTGCTACTCCATGGGGGTCTGTATACAACTCCCACCAGGGTCTTTTTACCCTTGCAGTTCCTTGGCTGATCCAATGTTTCCTTTTTCTAATGATTTGATTTCATTTTTTACCAGCAGAGCAACGCCAGCATCTCTGCCTTCCTACCTGTCCTTGCGATATAATGTGTATCCTTGGACATTAAGTTCCCAGCTTAATGTTTTTCAGCCATGATTCAGTTATGCCTACAATATCATACCTGCCAATCTGCAACTGTGCTGCAAGTTCATCTACCTTATACCATACACTGCGCACAAATATAACACTTTCAGTCCTGTATTCACCGGTTTTGATTTTTTCTGCCTTTTACATTGCAACTCATCCTGTCGACTGCAATTTTGCCTCGTCAACAGCCTCTCCTCGCTACACATTGCCTCTGTTTGTAATCCAGCTACCTCATCTTCAGCACTATCATCTGCCTTTCCTACGATTCTTCTTGCATTGAAATATACGCAGCTCGGGACCCCAGTCACACCATGCTCAACTTTTGATTCCTGACTTTGTGTGAGGTCTTATCAACATCTGCCTCCACCATCTCTCCACTAACTATTCTGGCACTTTGGTTCTCATTCCCCAGCAACTCTAGTTTAAACCCCACCATGCAGCATTCAAACAATATACTTAATCAAACAATATATTTACAATATTACTGAAATTTTAAATACACAATGCTTTTCCCTGCTTATCTATATGCTCCAGCTCAATATAGAATGCATCTCCACTCAAATGTGTAACTTATTGCTCTCTGGTCACTGTGTACACACAGCAAACTATATAATACAACTACTACACTATATAGACATCCACAGCACAGGAAATTTTTATTTGTCCCATTCAGGCCTAAAGATTTAATCCCTGTGGAGGATTTCTTACTCTTGTGGGATAACATCCTTCCTGACAAAGGGAATCACTCTGCTTGGCAGGTGAGAGTTGTGGCTGTGAAACAATCTCAGGTTCGGGGGCCTCCTCCGTGGTGGTTGCAGGAGTTGACTCTGGGACTGCAGGAAGTGGTTCTTGGATCCCTGGACAACTTTCTTCGGGACGTGTTGGTATCCCGAACAGTGCGTGGCAAGCTGCTCAATCTGCCGATCTATCCCAGGACAGCAGCAAAGCTTTGAGCCAACGCTTTCATTTTGACCACGTTTGGATGACCAGCATGTAGCTCCAACACTTTAGCTCTCCGCCTGGATCTCAATCCCCACATAAGGCAATAAGACTATAAGACCATAAGCTATAGGAGCAGAAGTAGGCCATTTGGCCCATCGAATCTGCTCCGCTATTCAATCATGAGCTGATCCAATTCTTCCAGTCATCCCCACTCCCCTGCTTTCACCCCATACCCTTTGATGCCCTGGCTAATCAAGAACCTATCTATCTCTGCCTTAAATGCATCCAATGACTTGGCCTCCACAGCCACTCATGGCAACAAATTCCACAGGTTTACCACCCTCTGACTAAAGTAATTTCTCCATATATCAGTTCTAAAAGGATGTCCTTCAATCCTGAAGTCATGCCCTCTTGTCCTGGACTCCCCTACCATGGGAAATAACTTTGCCATATCTAATCTGTTCAGGCCTTTTAACATTTGGAATGTTTCTATGAGATCCCCCCTCATTCTCCTGAACCCCAGGGAATACAACCCAAGAGCTGCCAGAAATTCCTCATACGGTAACCCTTTCATTCCTGGAATCATTCTCGTGAACCTTCTCTGAACCCTCTCCAATGTCAGTATATCCTTTCTAAAATAAGGAGCCTGAAACTGCGCACAATACTCCAAGTGTGGTCTCACGAGTGCCTTATAGAGCCTCAACATCACACCCCTGCTCTTATATTCTATACCTCTAGAAATAAATGCCAACATTGCATTGGCCTTCTTCACCCCTGATTCAACCTGGAGGTTAGCCTTTAGGGTATCTTGCACAAGGACTCCCAAATCCCTTTGCATCTCCACATTTTGAATTCTCTCCCCATCCAAATAATAGTCTGCCCATTTATTTCATCCACCAGAGTGCATGACCATACACTTTCCAACATTGTATTTCATTTGCCACTTCTTTGCCCATTCCCCTAAACTATCTTTGTCTCTCTGCAGGCTCTCTGTTTCCTGAACATTCCACCTATCTTTGTATCATCGGCAAATTTAGCCACAAAACCATTAATCCCATAATTCAAATCATTGACTTACATCATAAAAAGCAGCGGTCCCAACACCGACCCCTGTGGAACTCCACTGGTAACTGGCAGCCAGTCAGAATAGGATCCCTTTATTCCCACTCTCTGTTTTCTGCCGACCAGCCAATGCTCCACCCATGCTAGTAACTTCCCTGTAATTCCATAGGATCTTATCTTGCTGAACTGCTTCATGTGCGGCACCTTGTCAAAGGCCTTTTGAAAATCCAAATGCACCACATCTACTGCATCTCCTTTGTCTACTCTGCTTGTAATTTCCTCAAAGAATTGCAGTAAGTTTGTCAGGCAGGATTTTCCTTTCAGGAAACCATGCTGGCCTCGGCCTATCTTGTCAAATGCCTCCAGGTACTCCGTAATCTCATCCCTAACAATCGATTCCAACAACTTCCCAACCACTGATGTCAGGATAACAAGTCTATAGTTTCCTTTCTGCTGCTCCCCACCCTTCTTAAATAGCAGAGTAACATTTGCAATTTTCCAGTCATCCGGTATAATGCCAGAATCTATCGATTGTTGAAAGATCATTGTTAATGCCTCCGCAATCTCTCCAGCTACTTCCTTCAGAACCCGGGGGTGCATTCCATCAGGTCCAGGAGATTTATCCACCCTCAGACCATTAAGCTTCCTGAGCACCTTCTCAGTCGTAATTTTCACTGCACATACTTCACTTCCCTGATACTCTTGAATGTCCGGTATACTGCAGATGTCTTCAACTGTGAAGACTGATGGAAAACACTCATTCAGTTCCTCCTCCATCCCTGCCTCTCTCATCACAATATCTCCAGCGTTATTTTGTATTGGTCCTCTACCCTCAACTCTCTTTTACCCTTTATATACTTAAAAAAGCTTTTAGTATCTTCTTTGATATTAGTCGCCAGCTTCCTTTCATCATTCATCTTTTACTTCCTAATGACCTTCTTAGTTTCCTTCTGCAAGTTTTTAAAAGCTTCCCAATCCTCTATCTTCCCAGTAGATTTGGCTTCCTTGTATGCCCTCTCTTTTGGTTTTACTTTGGCTCTGACTTCGCTTGTCAGCCACAGTAGTGTACTTCTTCCCTTGGAAAATTTCTTCTTATTTGGAATATATCTGTCTTGCACTTCCCTCATTTTTCACAGAAACTCCAGCCATTGCTGCTCTGCTGTCCTTCCTGCAAATGTCCCTTTCCAGTCAACTTTGGCCAGTTCCCCTCTCATGCCATTGTAATTTCCTTTATTCTACTCAAATACCGACCCATTGGATTATATTTTTTCCCTCCAAATTTCAATGTGAACTCGATCATATTGCGATCACTGTTCCCTAGGGGTTCCTTAACCTTAAGCTCTCTTACCACCTCTGGATCATTGCACAACACCCAATCCAGCACAGTCGATCCCCTAGTGGGCTCAACAACAAACTGTTATAAAAAGCCATCCCTTAGACATTCTACAAATTCTCCATCAAGATTATCCTGGCGCTGGTAAATATTGGGGAACTGGAATTTCTGCCACACCTTCCAGCCATTTTGGGTTGCCACATAGACCTGAGACAATGTGGGGTCTTTTCTGATTTCCCTTTGGGTTATCTCTGCCGTAATAGGGAGACTTTTGATTCGCATTGGGAAGAATATGTCAAGAAGAGTGTCCTCTTTTGTAAATTTTTCAAGTATTTCCTTTTCCAAGGGCGAACGGGGCAATCCATATGCATTTCCATGATTAGTTGTCCTCTTGAATTTGATCTTGTAATTGTGTCTTCCAGAAACAGAACCCATCTCTACATTCGTGCTGCTGCTGTTGGTGGAACACCATTCTCTGGATTGAAAATGGACCCTAACGGTTGATGATCAATAATGAGGGTAAACTCTCCCTCATACAAGTACTGATTGAAATGTTTCACACCCAAAACCAGACTCAATGCCTCTCTGTAAATCTGTGCCTAATTTTTCTCTGCAGCGGTAAGGGAATGTGATGCAAAGACTATAGGGTGTTCACTTTCATCACTCATAACATGACCGCACCTATACCATAAGGCAAGGCGTCAAAGGTAAACTTCACTGGATGATGTGGATCATAACGTGTGAGTACTGTATCTGACGTCACTATTTCCATAAGACCATAAGACAAAGGAGCAGAAGTCAGCCATTCAGCCCATCGAGTCTGCTCCGACATTTTATCATGAGCTGATCCATTCTCCCATTTAGTCCCACTCCCCCGCCTTCTCACCATAACCTTTGATACCCTGGCTACTCAGATACCTATCAAACTCTGCCTTAAATACACCCAATGACTTGGCCTCCACTGCTGCCCGTGGCAACAAATTCCACAGATTCACCACCCTCTGGCTAAAAAAATTTCTTCGCATCTCTGTTCTGAATGGGCATCCTTCAATCCTTAAGTCATGCCCTCTCGTACTAGACTCCCCCACCATGGGAAATAACTTTGCCATATCCACTCTGTCCATGCCTTTCAACTTTCGAAATGTTTCTATGAGGTCTCCCCTCATTCTTCTAAACTCCAAGGAATACAGTCCAAGTGCGGACAAACGTTCCTCATATGTTAACCCTCTCATTCCTGGAATCATTCTAGTGAATCGTGTCTGTACCCTCTCCAAAGTCAGCACATCCTTTCTTAAATAAGGAGCCCAAAACTGCCCACAGTACTCCAAGTGAGGTCTCACCAGCGCCTTATAGAGCCTCAACATCACATCCCTGCTCTTATACTCTATTCCTCTAGAAATGAATGCCAACATTGCATTCGCCTTCTTCACCACCGCCTCAACCTGGAGGTTCCAGGTTTCCCTTTTTGAAAGCCACCGTCCATTGCCATTTTTTCCCAATCTGTAGTAATGAGTTCAAGGGGTGGAGCACAGTAGCCAGGTTTGGCAGGAACCTGCTTTAGCAATTGACAAATCCTAAAAAGGACGACAACTGTGACACACCCTTTGGCATTGGGGCAATCACCACTTCTTGAATTTTTTCAGCAATGCTCGTGTGTCAATGGTGTGGCCACAGTAATTGCTGCTTGTTTTAAAGAATTCACACAGGTTCCTCCAACCTGAGTGTGGCTTCATCTTTTACCCAGACGGAATATAAGGCATTGTTCCAACCCAGACGGAATATAAGGTGTTGTTCCTACCCAGATGGAATATAAGATGAAGCCACACTCAGATTGAAGGAACAACACCTTATATTCCGTCTGGGTAGCCTCCAACCTCATGGCATGAATATTGACTTCTCTAACTTCCGTTAATGCCCCACCTCCCCTTCGTACCCCATCCGTTATTTATTTGTTATTATTATATATATTGGCAAGACCCGATGCAGGCTGGGAGATTGTTTCGCTGAACACCTACGCTCTGTCTGCCGGAGAAAGCAGGATCTCCCAGTGGCCACACATTTTAATTCCACGTCCCATTCCCATTCTGATATGTCTATCCACGGCTTCCTCTACTGTCAAGATGAAGCCACACTCAGGTTGGAGGAACAACACCTTATATTCCGTCTGGGTAGCCTCCAACCTGATGGCATGAACATTGACTTCTCAAACTTCCGCTAATGCCCCACCTCCCCCTCGTACCCGATCCGTTATTTATTTATTTATATACACACATTCTTTCTCTCTCTCTCTCTCTCTTGTTTCTCCCTCTGTCCCTCTGACTATACCCCTTGCCCATCCTCTGGGTTTCCCCCCCCCCCTTTTCCTTCTTCCTGGACCTCCTGTCCCGTGATCCTCTCATATCCCTTTTGCCAATCACCTGTCCAGCTCTTGGCTCCATCCCTTCCCCTCCTGTCTTCTGTCATTTTGGATCTCCCCCTCTCCCTCCCACTTTCAAATCTCTTACTAGCTCTTCTTTTAGTTAGTCCTGACGAAGGGTCTCCGCCCGAAACGTCGACTGTACCTCTTCCTAGAGATGCTGCCTGGCCTGCTGCGTTCACCAGCAACTTTTATGTGTGTTGCCCACTATAGAGTTAGTGGTGATGGATTAATTATTCATCACCCTCCACAGGTAAAGTGAACTGTGGGGCAGAGACCAACTGCCCTTTGACACCATTTACGTTCCACAGGAGCCTCTATCCCTTCATTTGACAGATCAGAGACTCAAGAGGAAGCAACCACCAAAACCATAATCAGTTCCCTTCAAGAGTTTATCTACATTGAAGATTATTTATCATGTGTACATTGAATCATAGAGTGAAAAGTGTTGTTTGCATTAAGAACCAACACACCCAAGGCAGCACTGGGGGCAGCCTGCAAGTGTCACTGCACATTCTGGAGCCAATATAGCATGCCCACATTTACTGTTATACTATAGAGTCACAAAGTGCTACAGCACAAGCCATTTGGTCCATCTAGTCTGTGCCAAACCATTTAAACTACATAGTCCGATCAACCTGCACCCGGACCATAGGCCTCCACAGGCCTCCATAGGCCTCCATATCCCTCCCATCCATGTACCTATTCAAACTTCTCTTAAATGTTACAGACAATCCCACATCCACAACTTCCACCGGCAGCTCATTCCACCCTGTCATGTTCCCCTTAAACTTTTCACCTTTCACCCTTAATCCATGACCTCTCGTTCTAATCCAACCTCAGTGGAAAAAGTCCTTCTTGTATTTACCCTATCTATACCCCTCATAATTTTGCATACCTCTATCAAATCTCCCTTCGTTCTCCAGGGAATAAATTCTTAACCTTTTCAATGTTTCCCTATATCTCAGGTCCTTAAGTCCTGGTAACATCTCTGTACTTTTTCAGTCTTATTGATATCATTCCTGAAGGTAGGTGACCTTAACTGCATACAATACTCCAAATTTGGGTTTACCAATGTATTATACAACTTCAATATTTCAACTCTTGTACTTAATATCTTGATTTGTGAAGGCCAACATGTCAAAAGCTCGCTTCATGACCCTATCTACCTGTGACACACCATTGCATGTTTAGTTTGAAACTGACTTGGGAGTCCTCATGAAAGATTCCTTAAAAGTTAGCTTACAGGTTGAATTGGTGGTAAGGAAGGTAAATGCAATGTTAGCCTTTATTTCGAGAAGACTAGAACACAAAAGGAAGGATGTGATGCAGAGGCTTTACAAGGCATTGGTCAGACTGCACTTGGAGTATTGTGAGAAGTTTTGGGCCTCTTATGTTAGAAAAGCCATTGGCAAGAAAAATACTGGCATTGGAGAAGGTCCAGAGGAAGTTCACAAGAATGACTCTGGGAATGAAAAGGTTAACAATTGATGGCTCTGGGCATGTAGTCACTGGAGTTTAGACAAACAAGGATGATCTCATTGGAACTATATCAAATAGAGTCAATGTGGAGAGGATGTTTCAGAAGTGGGGGAACCTAGTACCAGAGGGCACGGCCTCAGAATAGAGAGATGTCCCTTTAGAACAGAAATGAGGAGGAATTTCTTTAGCCAGAGAGTGGTGAATCAGTGGAATTCATTGCCACAGACGGTTGTGAAGTCCAAGCGATTGGGTATATTTAAAACAGAGGTTGATAGGTTCCTGACGAATCATGGTGCCAAAGGTTGCAGTGAGAAGGCAGGAGAATGGGGTGGTGAGTGATAATAAAACAGCCATGATGAAACAGCGGAGCAAACTCCATGAGCCAAATGGCCTAATTCTGCTCCTAGGTCTTATGGAAAATATTCATTGAGGAGTGTGGCAAGTATCCAACCCCAAATCTCCAAGCTACAAGAGAATGGGAATAAAACGTCTCTTGATCCATGCAAGGGATTATTATCTAAACAGAGTGGGAGTGCCACAGTAGCATAGTGTAATTACAGTTTGGAGTTCAATTCCGGCTTCCTCTGTTTGTTTGTTCTTCCTGTGTGTGCGTGGCTTTCCTCCGGGGACTCCGGTTTCCTTTCACAGTCCGAAGTCGTACCAGCCAGTTGGTCATTGGAAGTTATCCTGTGATCAGGCTTGGGACGCTGTGACTCATCAGGATGGAAGGGCTTGTTCCACACTGTATCTTGAAATAAATCTTCATTCCATCATCTGCTTGGGTTGGAGGAATAAGACTTGTAAAATAAATATTGTATACCTATATGTGTTTTGTTGCTCATGTAAATGAAAAGGAGAAAGTTGAGATCTGCCTACGTGGAATGATCATTCCCAATTGATGTTGTGTATGACACTTGAAGCTCTTTTTACTTTGATGAACATATGGCAGCATTTGACAGAGGTAAAAATAGCAGAAATCCGTATCACAAAGCCACGACTCTGCCTGCATCACACGCTTACATCTGAAACTGGCAATGAAGTTTAAATTATTTGCAAATGGCATTGGAATCATGGTTCCAATGCCTCCCTCGTCATTTTAATTTCTTAATATCTACAGGAGTTGAAAGGATCACCCACAGTAAAAATGAATTTAGAGTTGTTCGATGAAGAGTCTGGCAGAAAAATGCATTGAAGGACAAATCGTTAAGTAGCTGGAATGTCTGATGTTCAGCACCAGGACAGTGAGAGAGAGATGAGTCCTGTTTAAAGGTCTGAAGGACCCTCACCATCTGGGCCATGCTCTCATTCTCACAACAACCACCTCTCATTCAACATCAGCAACAAGGAAGGGCTGACTACTGACTACCGGAGGAGGAAGCCATAGGTCCATGAGCCAGACCTCATCAGAGGATCAGAGGTGGAAAGATTCAGCAACTTTAAATTCCTGGGTGTTATCATGTCAGAGGACCTGTCCTGGGCCCAGCAACAAAGTGTAATTACGAAGAAAGGACGACAGCACCTCTACTTCCTGAGGAGTTCACAAAGATTCAGCGTGACATCTCAAACTTTGACAAACTTCACTCCCACTGATATGTAGTGGAGAGTATATTGATTGACCTCATCACAGCTTGGTATGGAAACACCAATGCCCTTGAACAGAGAATCCTTCAAGGAGTAGTGGATACAGCCCAGTCCATCACACATACAGCCTTCTCCACCATTGTGCACATCTACATGGAGCGCTGTTGCAGGAAAGCAGCATCCATCATAGAGGACTCCCATCATCCAGACCATGTTCTCTTAGACCATAGGGCCATAAGACATAGGAGCAGAATTAGGCCATTCAGCCCATTGAGTCCACTCTGCCATCATAGCTGATCCTGGATCCCATTCAACCCTGTACACCTGTCCTCTCACCACATCCCTTGATACCCTGACCAATCAGGAAACTATCAGTTTCCACCTTAAATATACCTATGGACTTGGCCTCCACTGCGGTCTGTGACAGAGCATTCCACAGATTCACTACTCTCTGGATAAAAAATCCCTCCTTACCTAAAAGGTCACCCCTCAATTCTGAGACTGTGCGCCCTAGTTCTGGATCCCCCCACCATAGGAAAGATCCTCTCCACATCCACCCTATCTAGTCATTTCAACATCCGGTAGGTTTCAATGAGATCCACATGCATTCTTCTAAATTCCAGTGAGTACAGGCACAAAGCTGCCAATCGCTCTTTATATGTTAACCCCTTCATTCCTGGAATCATCCTCGTGAACCTCCTCTGGGCTCTCTCCAATGACAACACATCCTTTCTGTGATATGGAGCTCAAAGCTGTTGACGAAACTCCAAGTACGGCCTCACTGGTGATTTATAAAGCCTCAGCATCATCTCCTTACTTTTATATTTTATTCCCCTTGAAATAAATGCCAACACTGCATTTGCTTTCTTTACCACAGACTCAACCTGTGAATTAATCTTCTAGGAGTCTTGCACGAGGACTTCTAAGTCCCTTTGCACCTCTGATGATTGAACTTTCTCCCCATTTAGATAATATTCTGCACTATTGTTCCTTTTACCAAAATGCATTTTCATACAGTTCCCAACACTATATTCCATCTGCCACTTTTTTGTCCATTCCTGCAATTTCATTGCATTGGTTCCTCAGCCCTACCTACCCCTCCACCTAAGTTTGTATCATCCGCAAACTTTTCCACAAAGCCATCAATTCCACTATGTAAATCATTGACAAACAATATGAAAAGCAGCAGTCCTAATACTGACCCCTGTGGAACACCACTAGTCACTGGCAGCCAACCAGAAAAGGCCCCTTTTATTCCCACTCACTGCTTGCTGCCTGTCAGCCATTCCGCTATCCATGTCAGCATCTTTCTTGTAATGCCATAGGATTTATCTTGTTAAGCAGAATCATATGTGGCACCTTATCAAATGCCTTCTGAAAATCGAAGTAAATGACATCTGCTGCCTCTCCTTTGTCCACCCTGCTTGTTACTTCCTCGAAGAACTAACAGAAACCATGCTGGCTTTGACATATTTTATCACTAGTCTCCAAGTATCCCAAAACCTCATCCTTAATAATAGACTCCAGTAGTTTGTGTGTGATGCTCTAGATTTCCAACAGCTGCAGAACCTCACGTGTTTATGATCTGCTCCAGACTCTGTCACTTCAGAAGACAGAGCAGTCAACAGACACTGCTCCCTCATTCACGCACCTGAAACACTAATACAGGATGTTTTGGAACACTGTGTTCAAATTTGTTCACCCTGCTGTTGGACAGATAAATTATATTTGATTAAAATACATTGATTTATTAATCACATGTATACCAAAATATACAGGGAAGTGCCTCATTTGTGTTAACAACCAACACAATCTGAGAATAGTAAACATAGGACAGGCCATTTGGCCCACGATGTTGTGCCAGTTTATACTAAAAGTCCTGTGTCATCCATATCTGTCCATTCCCTTCATATTCCTGTGTCTATATCAAACTGCCTGATACCACTACTATCCCTTCTAACCCATTCCAGGCACTTCTGTGTGGGGAAAAACTGGCCCTCACGTCGCTTTTAAGCTTCCACTCCCAACCCTAGCATGTTACCTGGTGCTTGATACTTCTACCCTGGGGAGAAAGAATTATAACTGTCTATCCTTTCTCAGCTTCTCATAATTTTAAAACCTCTATCAAGTCTTACCTCATCCCCTGATGCTTTAGGAAGAATCACCAAAGTTTGTCCAAACTTTCCTCATGGCTGTGAATGAACTGGGAAGAGTGCAGAGGAGATTAATGAGGCTGTTGCCAGCACACGATACTCTGATGTACAGGCAAGAGGTTGGGAGCATAAGAAAGTGTACCAGGACCTTGTATGAAATCGTGAGGGGCATGGATAGAGTTAATGCACACAGTCTTCATCTCAGGGATGGAGAATCAAGAAATGGAGGACATAGGTTTAGAGTGAGAGGAGAGCGATTTAATATGAACTGGGAAGGCAACATCTTCACCCAGATGGTGGTCCATACGTGGAACAGGCTGCCAGGGAAAGTGGTTGAGGCAGGTACAACAACAACAACATTTAAAAGACTCTGGGATAGGTAATGGATATGAAAGGTTTAAAAGGATATGGGTCAACGTAGGCAACGTAGTTCAAATGGCATCTTGTACTAGTGTTTCAGGTGCATGAATGAGGGAAATTTTGGTAAACTATGTCTTCCATATCCAGAAGAGTCCTTTTATCTCTGCAGGCTGGCACTTTAAAAATCAAATAAAAGTTAATGAAAATATTTCCAGTATGATGAATCTAAAACTCAATGGCTTTTAAAATTGTTTTTGTTGGAGATTTATGTAGCCATCACAGTTTTGAATTGACAAAAGCACTGTCCTGGAAACCAGTGAACTCCAAATCAAAACTGTGAATAAAATTACCAATAATTTAGCCCAGCCTAAGTTCCCATCAATTTGCACCAGGGATGTGACAAGTTTAAATTTCAAAGTTCAAAGTAAATTTATTATCAAAGTGCGTATATGTCGCCATATGCAACCCTGAGATTCATTTTCTTGCTGGCGTCCACAGTAGAACAGAAAAATACAACAGAATCAATGAAAAACTACACACAAAGACTGACAAACAACCAATGTGCAAAAAAAAAGACAAACTGTGCAAATAAAAAATAAGTAAATAAATAATATTGAGAACATGCGTTCTCAGTCATTTAGAATGTTAGTATCAAAAACCTGTAAATATCAAAAACTGTAATAGGTACTAAAATTACCAAGTGAGTTTGAGTGGGTATCTTAGGTTTGATGATTTTCCTGGAATCTCTTGATTAGTTTTTTTTTGTGCTTTTTCTGTAAATACTCCCACCCACCCATTACCACTGTCTGATTCACTCTCGACCTCCATATTACCTGATACTTACTTTGAAAGTCTTAGCCATGAATCAGTTTGCATCACTTTCCTCTCTGAGTCAGAGTGCTTAGTGCTCAAGCTGAGATCCTCAGCTGGTGTTGCAGTGTAGCACTGGAGGTGTGTAATGCTTTTAGTGATGCTGCTTTTTGTGTCAGATATGAAAGAAAGTTTGCAGCTTTAGACTCTCAGTGCCCAGAAACCTAGTGCACACAACCTTGAATACTGACAACTAGTGAACAATCGTGGGACGTAAATGATATTTTGAAGAAGCACAAGAGATCCTGCAGATGCTGGAAATCAGTCCCGATGAAGGGTTTAGCTTGAAACATCAACTATTTAGTCCCCTCATTGATGCTACCTGACTTGCATTTTGTGTGTATTACTACATCATTCTTTGTTCCCTGCTTTATGCAAACTGGCTGCTAGGTGTTTGACCTGACAAAACTGACTACAATTCAGACATTGGGTTCTTTGGAACACCTGAAGATGAAAAAGATGCATTCAGATGAAAGAATTTAATAGTTTCCACCAGCACTTCTCTTCATTTTTCAATGCCAAGTGAAAGCTCTTCATGTTAAGCAGGTGGAATTCAAATATTGCTACAAACCTCACAGCTGCCATGCCCATTTGCTAACCAGGAAGCCACAGTCTGAGGAAGTTTACCAGTAACTCAGCAATTCTCAGAGGGATTCAAAGTTAAAAAGTTCAAAGTAAATTTATTATCAAGGTACTACACACTGCCTTGAGATTCATTTCCTTGCAGGCATTCACTGTAGAACAAAGAAATATAATAGAATCAATGAAAAACTACACACAAACTACTGACGTGCAAAAAAATACAAACTGTGCAAATACAGAAAAGGCAAATAAGAATAATAATAATCAAAAATAAATAAGAAACAGTATTGAGAACATGAGTTGTAGAGTCATAGACAGTGAGCCCACAGATTGTGGAACAGTTCAGTGTTGAGGTGAGTGAGAACAGTTGCCCATTAAGAATAGAGATTTGCAGAAATTACTCCAAGCAGAGGGCTGTGAAGCTTTGGAATTCCCCACTTTGGCTGTTCAGTTA
The DNA here is from genome assembly GCF_030028105.1 of Mobula birostris. NCBI lineage: Eukaryota > Metazoa > Chordata > Chondrichthyes > Myliobatiformes > Myliobatidae > Mobula > Mobula birostris. The sequence goes on from NC_092389.1 coordinate 1,585,781, forward strand.
CTGAGAATAATTAAGGTGGAGTGGAATACGTTTCTGGTCACTGAGGAAACCATTTCATCTGAGGATTGGACAGCAAAGTGGATGAGACATAGGATCAGCCATGATCTTATTCAATAAAAGGATATACGGAGGGATTTAAGAGACTGCTAGACAGGTATATGGAGGAATTTAAGGTGGGAGGGTTATATGGGAGGCAGGGTTTAAGGGTCGGCACCAAATGGCGTGTACTGTGCTGTACTATTCTATGTTCTATGTTTGAATTGAAGCTCCAATTACTGGTGCTGTAAAGCATTGCACGAATGACTGTGCATGCCCATAGCGACCATGGTGAGTAACAGACACAAAGTGCAGGAGGAACTGAGTAGGCCAGGGCAGAATCCATGGAAAGGATCAAACCATCAACATTTCAGGCTGAAAACCTTTGCCCTATTAACCGTCCTGGCTAATAAAATTATCTTTCCTTCACAAATGCTTCTATGGCAGTGAAACAGTGTTACTCTACCACCACAGCAACAAGCACAATAGATGTAGAGGCATGGAATCAGGGTACAGCTTCACAAATGCAAACTTCCAATGTTGTGAATTGTTTTGTCAAATAGTGAGCAGCAGATGTGGTGTGCAGAAGAGCATTTCTGAACACGCGTCAAACGTGGAGGTTGGATGAGCTAAAGCAGCAGAAGCCCATGAACATCCACTCACTGGTCACCTCATTAGGTACAGGCCTCACTTGAGAAAGTGACACCAACTCTACTGTATTTCATTTGGAACATTTTGATTTTTAATCATATAACAAATATTAGATTGAAACTGCCTAGTTGCTTATTTTTCTCTCAATATTAAAACAGTACTTGGGACATGTTGATTATTGGATTTTTTTCTTCCTTTGGACTCTTTCCCCACTGAAATTAATGCAGTTAGTTGCTATGAGTAACAACTAAATTATTCAGGTTAATTTCACAGTTACCCAGGGCAACCTGCGTCATAAAAGCAAATGTGGCAAATATACCACTGACAAATAGAGTGCCAGAAAATGAATTAGACAGAGAGGGAAATTGGTGATATGTGTGTGTGTGTGTGTGTGTGTGTGAAAGAGAGAGAGAAGGGGTGTGTCTGTGTTTGTGTGTGTCTGTGACAGTGTGTGTGTGAATGTGAGTACCTCTGTGTGTCTGTGTGAGTGTAAGTGACTCTGTGTGTAACAGTGTGCTTGTGAGTGACTGTGTGTGTGGGTGCATGTCTGTATCTGTGTGTGTGTCTGTGTGAGTGTGCGTGTGCGAGACACTGTGTGAGTGTTCGTGTTTCTGTGTATGTGTGAGTGTGTGTGAGTGACTGACTGTATGTGTCTGTGCGTGTGTGTGTGTGAGTCTCTGTGTGCATGTGAGTGAGAGTGTGTGAGGGTGACTGTGTGCCAGTGAGCGCGTGTGTGAGTATGTGTTTTTGTGTCTGTCTGAGTGTGTGAGTGAATGTGTGTGTGATTGACAGCGGGTGTTTGTGTGTGTATGTTAGTGAGTGTGTGAGTGTGACTCTGTGTGTGTCTGAGTGAGTGGGTGTGTATGTATGTCTGAGTGTGTTTGTGTGAATGATGGTTTGCGTCTCTGAAAGTGAGTCTGTGTGTGGGTGTTTGTGGGTGAGAGTGTATGTGGGGGTGCCTGTGAGTAAGTATGTGTGAGTGTGTGATTGTATATGAGTCTGTGTGCGTGTGTCTGTGAGTGAGTGTGTGTGAGTAATTGTGTGTGTGGTTTTATGTGTCTGTGAGTGAGTGACTGCTTCTGAATGTGAGTGATTGTGTTTATGTGAGTGTGAGTGTGTGAGTCTGACAGTGTGTGTTTGTGTATGTTAGTGACTGTGAGTGTATGAGTGTGAGTGAATGACTGTGTCTCTGTGTGTGAGAGTGTGAGTGCTTGTGGGTGTTAGTGTGAGTTTGTCTGAGTGCGTGTGTGAGTGACTCTGTGACTGTGTGTCTGTGAGTGACTGTATGTGTGTGTGTGTCTGTGGGTGAATGTATGAGTGTGTGTCTCCGAGTATGCGTGTGTAACTGTATGTCCATGAGTGAGAATGTGAGTGTGTGTGTCTGTATGTGTGTTTCTGAGTGTGTGTCCGTGTATGTGTGCATGAGAGTGTGTGTGTGTGAGTGACAATGTGTGACTGTGTGTCTGGGAGTGTGCAAGTGTGTGTGTGTCTGTGTGAGTATGTATGTGAGTGAATCTGTCTGTGAATGTGTGAGTCTGCGAGTGAGTGTCTGCGTGTGACTGTGCATACTGTGTGTGTGTGTGTGTCTGCGAGTGAGTGCGTGTAACTGCATACTGAGTGTGTGTATGAGTGAGTGTCTGCGTGTAACTGTGTGTGTGTGTGTCTGCAAGTGAGTGCGTGAAACTGCATACTGAGTGTGTGTGTGTGTGTGTGTGTGTATTTGCGAGTGAGTGCATGTAACTGTGCAGTGTGTGTGTGGTTCTGTCAGTGAGTGCGTGTGACTGTGCATACTATGTGTTTGTGTGTCTGCGTGTAACTGTGTGTGTGCGTGTCTGCGAGTGAGTGCCTGCGTGTAACTGTGTGTGTGCGTCTGCGAGTGAGTGTCTGCGTGTAACTGTGCATACTGTGTGTGTGTCTGCGAGTGAGTGTCTGCGTGTAACTGTGCATACTGTGTGTGTGAGTGAATGAGTGCGTGTAACTGTGCATACTGTGTGTGGTTCTGTCAGTGAGTGTCTGCGTGTAACTGCCTACTGTGTGTGTGTATGATTGAGTGTCTGCGTGTAACTGCATACTGTGTGCGTGTGTGTATGAGTGAGTGTCTGCATGTAACTGCATACTGTGTGTGCGGGTCTGCGAGTGTGAGTCTGGGTCTGCGAATGTGAGTGTGAGTCTGAGTCTGGGTGTGTGAGTGTGAGGGAGTAGGGGCTGGTGTTTATTTGTATTATGTGGTTTAAAGATCAGATGTTGAAGTCAATCCTTTCCACTCTTTGGGTGTGAATACACAACCACCGCTTACTCTTGCCCACACGGCACCAGAATACATGGATCCCGGATCGGCCTCTGGAGACACCTGAGGAATCACTGATACACAACCCCCGAGGAGAACAGCATACTCGACTCGAGTGATTGCACTGCACTACACAATGGAATACAGAACCGTTACGTGATGCGCTAACAGATTGTCAAATGCAATTAACTTATTACATTACTGAAGAAGAGGTTTCCCGTGCCCCTTATGAATCTTTCTCATTGGCACTGGTTTGCTCACCCTGAATGTTCCTGTTTTTCATATACATTGTGCATTAACTCGTTTAATTTCTCTCTGTGGAGAAATTGCAAACGGTGGAAATCTGGGCTATGGTGGAGGGAGTGTTGCTGAAATCCAATGAGTGGTGGATGTTCCATGTGAAACAGGAGGCATTGTAAGAACTCCAGGAGCAGCGAGTGTGCACCCATTAGAATGGAGAAGCCATCACCACTGTGAACAACATTGCGGAGAGGGACAAAAATGGCATGTGCTGGAATCAGGAGATTCTAAAGGAACTCAGCAGGTCAGGCAGTATCTATAAACAGTTGACATTTCTGGCCGAGACCCTTCATCAGGACTTGTATGGTGGAAGAGGTAGATAAGTGAAATACTGCTGGCCCACCACCTCGAGGGAGTCTTGATCATAAGTGGGCCAAAACTCCTGAAGACAGGTGGCAGATCAACTGATGATCCCACTGGTGATAACACAGGACAGTTAACATCTTTGTCCATGTGTATTTTTTTAAACTCTATTATATAATTAAAGAAATGGTGGAAGAACAGAGCAACATGTCCAGTGGTATCTGTAGAAAGAAAAGCCTATTGAGGCCAAGGGCCCAAGGTTGAGGAGGAATTTCTTCAGCCACAGGGTGGTGAATCTATGGAATTTATTGTCACTTATGGCTGAGGAGGCCAAGTCATTGGTATATTTAATGTGGAGATTGATAGGTTCTTGATTAGTCAGGCCATCAAAGGTTACGGGGAGAAGGCAGGAAAATGGGGTTGAGAGGGATAATAAATCGGCCATGGTGGAAAGGGAAGGCAGATTCAATGGGCAGAATGGCCTGAAATGTTAACTTGCCTCTTTTCTACAAATGCTGCTTCGATAGGCTGATCTTCCAGCATTCCTATTGGTGCATGCAAGAGGAAGTGAGGTGATTGGTGAAATAATTTCCTTGAACAAAGCTGGGACTTTGTGCCAATCCACACTCCTGTTGGCACCACCATTCTCGATTGGAACTTTGTGCACATGGGAGCATAGTTTGGGGCATTGGAATTCAGAGATCAATTCTGGCTTCCTCTGTAAGTAATTTTGTGCATTCTTCCCGTATATGTTGGTGTTTCCTCTGGGTGCTCCAGTTTTCTCCCACAGTCCAAAGATGTAATACTGATTAGTAGGTTAATTGGTCATTGTAAATTGTCCTGTGATCCGGCTAGGGGTTAACGCGCTGGGTTGCTGGGCAGCGCGGCTCAGTGGGCCAGAAGGACCTGTTCCACACTGTATCTCTAAATAAATACATAAAATTAATTTGGAACTCGTGTGGGACTCTTCCCAACAGAATTTGCAACCACAGGCAAGGGAAAATCTGCAGATGCTGGAAAGCCAAGCAACACACACAAAATGCTGGAGGAACTAAGCAGGCCAGGCAGCATCTATGGAAAAGAATACAGTTGACTTTTTGGGCCTAGTTTCTAACTTGAAGTAGTGAGATCGTTTCATTTTCATTTCCAGCCATTTCAGGCATCTCCAAGGCTGAATGCTTGACCGTAGTGAGCGGAACAGTTCTGAATTGTCTTCTGCTTATTTCTGACCAGCTATCAGTGATAATAATCACTGCTTTTTGAACACAAACACATGCTTCTGACACTATTTAAAAAACTGTTTGCCCTAATGAATGTATGGTGTAGTGTTTAACAGCCACACAAGCACACACGACTGACACGAGTTACAAACTGTTCAGCAACAATCTCCTGTCCTAATTAAGGGGCACAATGTCCCAAATAAACAAAGGGAACCCCAGTTATTTTCTCAATTAGTTTTTGTTCTTTAAGAGTTGTCCCAAATAAACAGCTGCACCAGTTAACCGATGGCCTCATTAGCCAGAATCCACTGTGCTGCAGTAAGTATAAAATGGTGGAGGAACTCAGTGGAAGGAAAAAGGGTTAATATTTTGGGTTAACATTTGGACGCTTCATCGACATGTCTACTGAGTTGCCTATTGTAAACCACCCAGAGAGGAAGAAAGAAAGCTCTGACCTTTGAGCACCGTTCCCCCAATAACTCACACTAGTACCAGTTATATTTCACATGGTGTACAGGCCAAAGGGTTAAGATGGGCACCTTGGACAACTTGAATATTGCTGCCAGTGGAACCTGAATGTATAACTATGCCTCCATCTTGGTCTCCATAATAAAATGGGTTTGTACTCTACCTGCTGTTAAAAGGAAACAATTACGATTGATGATGCAAGTAGGATGAAGGCATGCCAGCGGTGATAATTAGTTAGGAATTTGAGGAGATTTGGTGTGTCACTAAAGACTCTAGCACATTTTTACAGATACACTGTGTTCTGACAGCTTGCACCACTGTCTGGTATGGAGATACCAACATGTAGGATCAGAATAAGCTGCAGAGGATTGCAAGTTAAAAAGTAAATAGTATAACACCTGATAAATATCTCTAATGGATGGAAGAGAGACCCTGATAATCCTCTCAACAGTCCCCGCAATCCTTTGTAGGGACTTGCGGTCAGATGCCTTGCAATTCCCGTACCAGACCGTGATGTAGATGGTCAGGACACTCTCAACGATGCTCCTGTAAAAATTGATTAGAATGGGGTGGGAAGCTTCACTCATCTCAACCTCCTCAGGAAGTGGAGACGCTGCTGTGCTTTCTTGACCAAAGAAGCTGTGTTGAGGGACTGGATGAGATCGTCCATTACTGCACTCCCAGAAACTTAGTCCTCCTGATTCACTCCACGTAGGAACCGTGTACATGCAGTGAGTAAGGGTGAGCCTGCACCTTCACCACTTTGATCTCGCCCACATTGAGACTCAAGTTGCTGTGCACACACCATTCTACCAGCCGCTGTACCTTCTCTCCGTACACTCTCATGTCAAAGTTATTCATGAAGCCAACCACTGTTGTGTCATCAGCAAACCTGATGATTCAGCTTGAACTGGATCTAGCAATGTTAGCGGCATGGGCTAGAGAGGTTTCTGTCAACACAGACTGACGCTGGTCTTTCTGTCAAGTAGTCCACAATCCAGTTCTACAGAGAGAAATGTTGAGATCCAACAAGGACAGTTTACCCACCAGCTTCCGAGGGATGATCCTATTAAATTCCGAGCTGAAATCCATAAACAGCATTCTGGCATATGAGGCACTATTTTCCAAGTGGGACAGGATGAAGTGAAGTGCAGTGGCTAAGGCATCATCAGTGGGCCGATTTGAGTGATAAACGAACTGGGAAAGGTCCAATATAGCAGGAAGACGGGGTTTAATGTGATCCATAACCACCTGCTCAAAGGACTCCACTATTGTTGGGGTCCGTGCCACTGGATGGTAGTTGTTAAGGCAGGTTACCCTTGCCCGCTTGGGCACCAGGGTGATGATGGCTGCCTTGAAGCCTGAGGGGACAGTGCACTGTTCATGAGAGATGTTGAAGATATCTGTTAGAACCTCTGTTAACTGGGCTGTCCAGTCACTCAGCACCTGACTATCAAGCCCCACCGTTTCAATGGGTTGATCCTGGCTAGGGTCTTCCTCACATGAATTGCATGCAGTAGAACTTGTAGTCCATAATGGTCTGAATGCCCTCCCACATGTGCCTCGTGTCTTTGGTGTCACAGAAAGGGTTGTATTTTCTCTTCCTGATGGCACTGGAAAATGTAGCTCTTGCTGACCTGAGAGCTGCCGTATCCCCCAATCAGTAATAAATAATAATAAAACAATAATAAATTTAAAACAGTAAATAGTAAAAAAATGAAGTAGTGTTCATAGGTTGGTTCATTGTCCATTCAGAAATCTGAGAGCGTAAGGGAACAAGCTGATCCTAAAATATGAGTATATGGTTCCTAAGGTTGTCATAGCCAGGGTGGTAGTGGGGTTAAGCTCCCACTACCTATGAAGTGCTCCCAATGGTGTGCATCTCTTATAGCCTCTGACAACCAAGACCAACTCTTGGCCTTCACGTGTGGCTTAGCTACTAGGCCGGGCGGAACAGTTTCTACTGACAAGAGAAGGAGCAAATGTGGACCGCTGGCACCTTAAAACCAGTTGCTCCGGGCAGGTGGAGATTGTCAGCCTTGGGCGGCAGCCCGCCTAAGAGAAGGAAAACTCTGATTTTAAACCTCTGCTACCTTGCAGCCTCACCCACCCATGAGAAAGGCTTCAGGAGTAAATCCCAAGGAAGAAATCCGGAGCCAGGGTCCCTAAGGCAGTTTGATGTTGTTTACAACTTCACTCTGGCAACTTCTGCGACAACACTGGTGCCAAGCTGTAGAAGTGCTTGCCCCTTGGACTACATCAGTGACGTGGAGAGGGAGGTCCCACTGCATGGGCAACAGCCAGTTCTTCAAATCTTCCTGCCCAAGCTTGCACTGGGAAAGGGCACAGTCCACCAGAGGCGCAAACCCATGATCCCCTGGGATCAACGGCTGCCTACTACTGTTTTCAGACTCCTGCACCCCCTCTCTGTGTCATATGGGGGCGTCATTGATGGTGGACCCAAATGCAAGACACAGACACTGAAGTACTAGGAACAGGACTTGACTGGAGAGCTGGGACAAGAACACAGACTTGGGCTAGGACATTGGCTAGGCAAGCGGGACCAGGACAAGGAACTGGGAACTAGGAGCCTGGGCTTGGACTCCAAGACTTGAGCTCTTCGAGGCGAGGACATGACGAGACTTGGTTTCGGACTCCAAGCCAGAGACTGGACAAGGACCCAGAATCTGGGTCTAGACTTGGGCTCGGACTCCAGAACTAGGCGAAGACATGACGTGGTCTTGGGAGACAGGACTAGGCGAGGCTACAGGACAGAACAAGAGACTCCTGGGCAGGGCGAGGGAACTCCAGTACAGGATGAGGGTACCCCAGCACAGGACAAAGCACGTGGACAGGACAAGGCACATGGACAGGATGAGAACACAAAGCCTTGACTTGGTACTCAGGAACAGCCAAGCCTTGGACTTGGGACAAGAGGAACCTCAGAACACAAAGCCAGAAGCCTTGACTTGGTCTTGGGGAGGACAGGAACATAGAGCCTTGGTCTAGAGCACAGGAACTTGGAGCCTTGGACTTGAGAGACAGGAACACAGGGACATGGAACACAGAGTCAGGACCCCTCCTTGGGAATAGGACTTAGGGCTGGGACTCATACACAGAATGCAGAGCCAGGACCCCTCCTTGGGAACAGGACTTGGGGCCAGGGTTCTACACAGAATGCTGAACACAATGAGACAGTTCCCAACACTAGGTAACGGCAAACAGCCAGACCTACCTAGCAAAGGCATGGACACAGAGACGGTTCCAACTCAACAACAGACAGTTCCTTATCTTGACACAGTAAGGCTCCAGTTGCACTCCAGTGGTTGAACTTGACAGGGTTGCAGGGCAAAGGCTCCAGACACAGGTTACAGGCAAGGCTTCGGGGGGAAGGGGGGAAGGGGGGAAGGGGGGAAGGAGGGAAGGAGGGAAGGGAACAGTCAAGCCTCAGGGTAACAGAAAAGACAGCCTGACTTACCCCACAGAGCCAAGGACAAGATACTGACAAAACAAACACCCCACCACACTCCAACCCAGGGCCACTTATATTCCCAGCCCCAAGACGAGCATCAGGTGCCTATGATTAAGCTCAACTGAAACAAGGGACAGCCGGAAGACCCGAAGTCCAGAGTCCACAGACCGGACTGTGAACCGGAACGTGGACCTCACGGACCGGACCATGACACTCTGATGGCAGTAATGAGAAGAAGGCATGTCCTGGGTGGTGAGGGTCATCAATGTTAGATGCCACCCTCTTGAGGCATTGCCTTATGAAGATGTCCTTGATGGTGGGGAGGGTTGTGACAATGATGGAGCTGGCTGAATTTACAATCCTCTGGTAGAGCCTCTTTCAATCCTATGCTTTGGAGCCTCCAAACCAGAAGGAGATGCAATCAGTCAGAGAGCTCTCCATGGTACATCTGTAGAAATTTGCTAGACATACAAGACTCAGAGTCAGGTTTATTATCACTGACGTAACAAACCTCCTCAAACTCTTCATGAAGCTTGCCTTCTTTGTGATTGCAACAATATGTTGACATTGGTTCCAATCATTCACCAATATCTGAGAAACAATTTGAATCTTTTCCAAAACAATGCAGTACCATCGTGTGCCAACAACAGGATACAAAGGGCTTAAGCAATAATGGAATAGTGGGAAAGTGATTTGAATCTGCTGCTTGCATAAACCACGTTCGATTGTACGTGGAATGAGATGATTCTGGTGCTCCTCTGGTGTGTTACGTTTCTTCATTGAAGGAACATCTGACTAAATTTTGAGTGAAGAGACCCAGCAGGTTTCCTTCCTGAAAGTGCAATCTGGATAAATGGCTGGAACAACCTGTGTTGTTCTGCCCTGGAGCTGTGGGTGGGAATAAGCAAAGGGGCTTGTTTTGCTGTTGTGTTCCATGTTGTTCTGCCGAGCATTGTGGGTGTACTATGTTGTCACCAGAATGTATGGTTACACTTGAGGGCTTCCTCCAGCACATCCTTACGTTGTGTTGGTTGTTAGCACGAATGATATACTTCACTGTATGTTTCCATGTATATGTGATAAATTAATCTGAATCTGAATCTGATCTGAAATGCTTTCTTTCTTCCTGACCTGCCACTGTCCCTCTACCATACCAAAGAGAGTCCTTGCTCACACCTCCTCTAGTTCTACACCATTGTCCACAGCTTCTGTATTTAACAAATCACCCTTTAAAACGTCTAAACACAAGAGATTCTGCAGATGCTGGAAATCCAGAACAACACACAGAAAATGCTGGAGGAACTCAGGAGGCCAGGCAGCATCCATGGAAATGAATAAACAGTCGACATTTCAGGCCAAGACTCTTCATCAGGACTCACAATGAAGGGTCTCAGCCCACAATGTCAACTGTTTATTCCTTACCATAGGTGCTGCCCGACCTGTCGAATTCCTCTTGCATCTTGCAGGTGTTACTTTGCAATTTATGCCGATTCAAACAAATTCCCAACACCCTCCCTTTCCCATTTTGAAGAGATTCCATTCCTCTCTGTACACTCTCTGATCTGTTCTTCCATTCCCAACTGCTACACCCCACTCTTTGGTTCTTGTTTTTGCAACTTTCTCTTCCCATCATCCATCTCAATCTGAACCCATGTACCTAAAATTCAGCCTTCCTCATTGTGAAATTGGGAACATTGTGCTTTTAGTTCATGTTCACGTTCATGGTTCACGTTAGCTCCACTTCTGACTGAGGTCAACACTGGAACACAAGCTGAACTTTTAACAGAGGGGTGCACCATTTGGAAAATTAGAGAGTACAAGTGCTTTGGGGTTTCAAGACAATTGTGGAGGCTGTTCCCTTGGTTACAGTTACACAACAGGTTTTTATTTCCATAGCATTACAAGCAGTAATCTTTTTCTGGATGTTTTTAACCTAAATTGAATGAATTATTTTCTGAGAAATTGTTATTGGCAGGAGGAAGCTGTATTGTTCAAGAAATTCAAAAACCTTTGTGCCAAAACAAGTCAGAAGTTGGTAGGATCTAGAAATACAGTTAGAGCCTGGTTAAGTCGCATTGTTCACACAATAAATTTCACCATCTGGACAGTAACAGATGCAATTAACAAGGTTAAACTTTGCTTCCAGTCAGAATGTCATTCTGTCTCAATGATGTGATCTTACTGAGTGTTCATTATCATTAGGAAAGAATGTCACTGAGTACAAATGCATTTAACTGAACTTTCATTATCTGACGTCATGATCATATTTACTAAAGGAAATGACTGAATTAGTGAATTTAATGAATGCTCCATTTGTGTAATTAATCTCAACAGAGATGTGCAGTGGAGCAGTACCATGGGATCAATGTTTTCTCCATAAACTGCAAGGATATACAGTATGTATTAGAAATTAGAGTTTTTAGAGATCTCTTTCAAACTGCCTGAAGCTGCCAGGAGCTTCAGGACCCACATCACTTTCCCAATGGTGACAGTGAGAAGAGAGCATGGCCTGGGTGGTGGGGTCCTTGATGATGGATGCTGCTTTCCTGTGATAATGCTCCATGTAGATGTGCTGAATGGTAGGGAGGGCTTTACCTATCATGGACTGAGCTGTATCCACTACTTTTTGTAGGATTTTCCATTCAAGGGCATTGGTGTTTCCATACCAGACTGTGATGCAAAAAAATACATAACTAAAATTTCAAGTCTCTGGAATTTCTGATTTCCTTCAATATCTCCTAAAACTACATTTAAAATTTACACTTCACAACATTGTGTTGTATCTGATTCATTGCTCCTTGGCTCAACTAACTCCAAATCTGTTGAATCCTCAGTTGTGACCTGTATTATTGGCCTCAACGGGTCACCTGCTCTTTTCTAAATATTTTTTATATAAAAATACTCTTTTTTGTGTTCAAGTTTCAAGATTTAAGATCCAAGATTGTTTATTGTCATTCTTCAGTACACAAGTGTAAAAGAGAATAAAATGATTGTTACTCTGGATTCGATGCACCATAAAAAAACACAATTAATGTAAAAGTAATCCAAAAAGCACAACGTACAAGTAACTGTTGAGTGTATGTCTGTGGTCTTCTGCTGCTGTAGCCCATCCACTTCAAGGTTTGACATGTTGTACATTCAGAGATGCTCTTCTGCACATCACTGTTGTGGTTATTTGAGTTACTGTCACCTTCCTGTCAGCTTGAACCAGTCTGGCCATTCTCCTCTGACCTCTCTCATTAACAAGGTGTTTTCATCCACAGAACTGCCACTCACTGAATGTTTTGTTTTTCACACCATTCTCTGTAAACTCTAGAGACTGTTATGCCTGAAAATCTCAGGAGATCAGCAGTTTCTAGGATACTCAAACCACCCCATCTCACACTAACAATCATTCCACATTCAAAGTCACTTAGATCACATTTCTTCCCCATTCTGATGTTTGGTCTGAACAACAACTGAACCTCTTGACCATGTCTGCATGTTTTTATACATCGAGTTGCTGCCATGTGATTGGCTGATTAGATGTTTGAATTAACAAGCAGGTGTAATGGAGTACCTAATAAAATGGCCACTGAGTGTAAATGAGATTCACTTATATGTGAGGTAAAATGGAACAGGAAGACATTCATCAAGTTTTTGAGCACTCATTTAATGGTGTTATTTTCTTGAAATCCGTTATTAAACTCCTGAAAATTGGTCATTGTGGCCTAATCTGACAGTTCATTTTCAGAAAGTTCGGCATGATTGCTGTGACCATGTAAGCCATAAAAGGAATTTCTCTGTCACTTTGAAAATTGGGAGGGGGGGGGGGTTCTGACATCATTACAATAGCCCTTCCCTGATAAGGAGTTTAATGAAAGTTATTAAACAGTTTTTGAACTGTATCCAACAGAATCTTCAGATCTCTCATACTTTGTTGGTTTATTATAAATCAACTTTCTTTGAAAGTTTGTAAACATGTGGCTTCACTCCAAAAAGAAATAGTTTTCCATCATTTGAGATACTAAGATCTGTGTGGGAAGAAAATGGTCTTGGGTAGACCTCACAGACAGCATTTTCCAAAAGCATATGAGGTGGAAAATAGCAGAGAAGCCTGCTGTGACTTTCCAAGTTTAAAGCACATTCATTATCAAAGTGCGTACATGTAACCATCTACTACCTTGAGATTCATTTTCTTACAGGCATTCAAAGTAGAACAAAGAGGTACAATGGAATCAAATATTGAGAAACCAAGATAGAGTGGATGTGGAGAGGATGTTTCCTGTAGTTGGCGAGTCTAGGATGTCTATTTAGAACAGAGATCAATAGGTTTGATAGGTTCAATAGGTACATTTAATGTCAGAGAAATGTATACAATATACGTGCATCCTGAAATTCTTTTTCTTCGCAAACATCCACGAGATCAGAGGAGTGCTCCAAAGAATGAATGACAGTTAAATGTGAGGAGAAATTTCTTTGGCTAGATTGTGGTGAATGTGTGGAATTCATTGCCAGAGGTGGCTGTGGAGGCCAAGTAATTGGCTATATTTAAAGCAGAGTTTGATAGGTTCTTGATTAGTAAGTATGTCAAAGATTACAGGGAGAAGGCAGGAGAATGGGATAGAGAGGGATAATAGATCAGTCATGATAGAATGGCAGAGCAGACTTGATGAGCCAAACAGCCTAATTCTGCTCCTGTGTCTCATGGTCTCATGGTCTTATTGAATGTTTTCCTCTGTCGTTTGGATAAACTCTTCACATGCTAGAGCAGGCTCAATGGGCTGAATGGCCTAATTCTGCACCTGTGTCTTCTGGTCTTATAGTCTTATGTCAAGTTGAGTTTATTGTCAAGCCCACAAGTACGGGAGGGACAGGTGCAACAAAAAAATCTCCTTGTAGCAACATTATGGGCACTTAGGTAGAGAGAACACACATAATACTCCAGACAGTGAAGAGAGAAAAAAGACTGCAGCGAACAAAGATTAAAGATAGAACTTTTTAATGATTAGTTTTATTTGTCGTATGTATATTGAAACATACAGTGAAATGGGTTGTTTGAGTCAATGACCAACACAGTCCGAGGTGGTCCTTAGTGTTGTACCTATTTCGGGAGTCTGAGAAGGGCATGGGAATGGGGTACATTGCAGCCTGGATGAATAAATAAAGCCATGGCTGCAACTGCCCCCAATGAACCTGATCAGAGAAATAGGAAAAAGCTGATTCTGAGTAATGTTATACAGAAAGCCCACAAAACTACAGGTTTAACAAAAATCAGAAACACAAGAGATTCTGCAGATGCTGGAAATCCCAAAAATACACACAACTTTCTGGAGGAACTCAACAGGTCAGGCAGCATGTATGGTGGGGGGTAAAGAGTTGACATTTTGGGTCGAGACCCTTCATCAGGTCTGGAGAGGAAGGAGGAAGAATCCAGAATAAGGTGGTGCATAGGTGGGTGTTTGATGGATAGCACAGGCATGGTGGGCCCAAGGCTTTTTTGTCCATGTTATATGATGCCATCAATTTAATGAGATATGTTATGAAAAGTCAATTAAAATATACCCTTCTTTTCCAGTCCTGATGAAGGTTCTTAGCCAGAAGCATCGATTCTTTATTCCTCTGACCTGCTGAGTTCCTCCAGCAGTTTGTATATATTTTTAAAAATCAATAGTTATTGTGAATTTTTCTTGGTCGCATGGCCTTCGTTAGCAGTAGCACTTTTGTCCCTTTGTCTCGCCATGAAAGGAGTTGCATACTGGTGCATCACCTCAAGGAACCCAGAGACATCAAACAACTTGCTGCTGGAGAACACATGAGACTAAGGCTCACCTCTGCTTCTGCCTGCCAGCCGTAGGAAGAGACACCTTGTTCTCTGCTTGCAGTCATGTTGGCAAAGCACAGGAAAGGAACCACCTGCTAGTGTTCATGAAAGGAACTTCACTTGGTGCATTGAACTGTTGTTTCTCCATGCTGAGACTGGCCTATATATCCACCTTTCACAAACTGGGATGGGGATGGGTCATAAAACCCTCCTTACAAGGTAAATGAAGTTTTAAAATGTAGAATTGTTCATAATATAGAAATTCTGATGATATTTCCTTCTCTGCATTTTTCAGAAATACACTACCAAAAAGTAGATTAAAAGTAAATTAAACATTATCAGTAATTATACTCCTGTAGGACAATTCGACTGCAGAGCAAATGTCGAAAAATAGAATGTACTCTCTATTATAAAATAGTGACCACAGATATTTTTATTCCAAATTGAACATAAACACAATAACAAGTTTATTAGAATGTGTTTTATCTGTAGATAATTTGTTTCCACACGTTAAGCTTTGAAATTTTTGGAACAAATTGAGTTCTTCCTTAATTATTTTAGTCTCCTTTTATTCTTCAACATTCACTCATAATAAGTGAATATAGGGTTATGCTTCTCTAAGGCAAAAAAAGTGGTGGTTTTAAGAATATATTCTGTTTTATCAAACTTCACAAATAGTGCCCATTTAAAAAAAAATTCCACATCGAACACAAATACAATAAGTTTATTGGAAGGTTATTTCTTTGTAGTTAGTTTTCACACGTTAAGCTTGAAATGATGAACTTGTCAAGTTCTTCCTAAAACCTTTTTGTTTCATTTGTCACTCATAATGAGTGAATATAGACTTCTGCTTCTCTCAGGTAATTTACACACCAGTCAATCTGATACTGTCACATTAAATGTTAACTCTACTTTGCTGTGCTTATTACAGTAACAATTTGACACCTACAATCTAAAACCTATTAAACATGAAAAGTATTTGAAACAGCCTGCCCTCTGTCTCTGACATTAAGGCAGTGATGCAATGCTGCAACCGTGATTCTTGTAAACAGGAAGATCTTAACAATGCAATCCCCTTTAAATATCGCCCTATCAATAGAGCAAAGTGACTCTCAATGTCAGCTCCTATTGTTCAAGTTGTTACAATGCAAGAGTATCACTAAATCTCACTAAAATTGTGATGGCGTGATTGTAAAACAATTATTGGCATAAAATTAAGTTAGTTTTTGTCTAATGATTTCTATCAGCCCATTCTGTATGGCTCATCTACGGGACCCTTTTGATCTCTGCCATCCCATAAGTCTTTGTCTTATTCTTTCACATTTCAGTTTGCCTTCCTACCTACCCCTTGTAAGGATCAATTTCCTTGGTATTTGTCTTCAGTGCTACATAAAAATATATTTCAAAAACCCAAGCTACTCAAGGATCTCTGGTAACTTTTGAAATGGAATTTTGTTAAATGCCACTCACTTACTAAGTAGAGAGGTTTAGAAGAAAGAGCCTAATATTACAACAGAGGCACAAGAGACTGCAAATACTGGAATCTGGAACAACACACAGAAACACAAGAGATTCTGCAGATGCTGGAAATCCAGAGTAACACACACAAAATGCAGGAGGAACTCAGCAGCTCAGACAGCATCCATGGAGAGGAATAAACAGTCAGCATTTTGGTAAGGGTCTTGACCCAAAATGTCAAACAAATTGCTGGAGGAACTCAGGATCAAGCAGCAACCAGATGACGACAGCCTCCACTACATTGGTGACACCCGATGTACTTTATACTTTATTGTCGCCAGACAATTGATACCTGAGCGTACAATCGTCACGGCGATATTTGATTCTGCGTTTCCCGCTCCCTGGATTACAAATCAATAGTAAATATTAAAAATTTAAATTATAAATCATAACTAGAAGATAGAAAAAGGGAAAGTAAGGTAGTACAAAAAAACGGAGAGGCAAGTCCGGATATTTGGAGGTTATGGCCCAGATCCGGGTCAGGATCCATTCAGCAGTCTTAACACAGTTGGAAAGAAGCTGTTCCCAAATCTGGCCGTACGAGTCTTCAAGCTCCTGAGCCTTCTCCCAGAGGGAAGAGGGACGAAAAGTATGTTGGGTGGGTGGGTCGTGTCCTTGATTATCCTGGCAGCACTGCTCCGACAGCGTGCGATGTAAAGTGAGTCCAAGGACAGAAGATTGGTTTGTGTGATGTGCTGCGTCGTGTTCACGATCTTCTGCAGCTTCTTCCAGTCTTGGACAGGACAACTTCCATACCAGGTTGTGTTGCACCCTAGAAGAATGCTTTCTACGGTGCATCTATAAAAATTAGTGAGGGTTTTAGGGGACAGGCCAAATTTCTTTAGTTTTCTCAGAAAGTAAAGGCGCTGGTGGGCCCTCTTGGCAGTGAACTCTGCTTGGTTGGACCAAGTCAGGTCATTTGTGATATTGACCCCGAGGAACTTAAAGCTTTTGACCTGTTCCACTTGCGCACCGCCGACGTAAATTGGGTCGTGCGGTCCGCTACTTCTTCTGAAGTCAACAACCAATTCCTTCGTCTTGCTGACGTTGAGGGATAGGTTATTGTCTTCGCACCATGCCACCAGGTTCTTAATTTCCCCTCTGTACTCAAACTCATCATTACCCAAGAACCATTTTGTTGAGCACCCATGACCCATCTGCAAAAAGCAGAATTTCCCAGTGGCCAACCATTTTAATTCCAATCCCAATTCCCAGTCCAAGATATCGGTCCACCTCCTCCTCTACTCAAGCTGGAGGAGCAACACCTTATATTCCAATCACAAACAAGATTGTGATTGGAATCAAACAAGAATAGGTTGAGTGAACTCAGCCTTTTCTCCTTGGAGCGACAGAGGATGAGAGGTGACCTGATAGAGGTGTATAAGATGATGAGAGGCATTGATCGTGTGGATAGTCAGAGGCCTTTTCCCAGGGCTGAAATGACTAGCACAAGAGAGCACAGTTTTAAGGTGCTTGGAAGGAGGTACAGAGGAGATGTCAGGGGTAAGCTTTTTTACACAGAGAGAGGTGAGTGCGTGGAATGGGCTGCCAACAGCGGTAGTGGAGGCAGATACAATAGGGTCTTTTAAGAGACTCCTGGACAGGTACATGGAGCTCAGGAAAAAAAGAGGGCTATGGGTAACCCTAGGTAACTTCCAAGGTAAGGACATGTTTGGCACAGCTTTGTGGGCTGAAGGGCCTGTATTATGCTGAAGGTTTTCTATGTTTCTAAGAGAAAATCTGCAGATGCTGGAAATTGGAGCAACACACCCAAAATGCTGGAGGAATTCAGCAGGCCAGGCAGCATCTAGGAAAAGAGTACAGTCGATGTTTATTTTGTATTTTGTTTTTGTCTGAAACAAAACACATCACAATGTCTGTGCCCTGTACTGTCTTAGTGAGAACCCTGAGCCTATAAATTGTTTTACAAGTGATGGAAGTGTTGGCGTTATGTTGCTAAGAGCACCCACAATCATAGCGCACATTCAGTTTATTGTGAGCATTTGTTTTGATGTCAAAAATGCACAAACTGTGATTTCTAACTGATAAACAATCAGGAAAGGAAGAGATACTATTAGTTGCTAAGTTAATTTAGGGGAAACATTTGGTCTGTTAATAAACAGAGATTTTTGTATCCATGCCCTGAAACACAACTCAAGGACCATGTTCTGAAGTTTAACTTCACAGTTCAGTGAAACAACATCTTCTAACTTCGGAAGAAATGGGATCCAAATCCCACCTATGCCTGGCAAAAAAGTCATCATCACAAAATTCAGGTTTCAACTCCTATTTAAGTCGTTTCACATAGTTCACAGCAGGGAAAACTGAGCAACATGCAAGATGCTGCACATTGGCTCTTTATTCCTCTCCATAGATGCTGCCTGACCTGCTGAGTTCCTCCAGATTTCCAGCATCTGCAGGATCTCTTGTGTTTATGATCTACAGCAGGTCAGGCAGCATCTGTAGAGGAAAAAGGACAGTTGTGTTTTGTATCGAGAGCCTTTATCAGGACCCTCTGCTGTTTCTGTTCTCATTAAAAGTCCACCTGCACTTCAAAATCCTCCTTTACACCACATTGCTAGATGAATAGAAAGGATAAGATCAGAATTGGGTTTGTTATGACTGGCATATGTCATGAAATTTGTTACCTTGTGGCAGCAGAACAGTGCAATACATAAAATTACTTTTAATTACAACAAGAATATATAAAAATAGATAAATAAGTAAACAGATAAGTAGATAGATAAATAATAAATAAACAAACAGAAAATAAGTAGATCGATAGATGCAGAAAGAGAGCAAAATAGGCCATTTTACCCATGAACCCTTGAATCTTACCTTACTGCCAAAACAAGGAATGATGTGGAGGATGCAGCAGGTTGTTCTTTCACAGAACAGTCCAACAAGGAGCTGTGGAATAGAGTCACAGTCATAGGACTTTACAGCATAGTATGCTCAACCTTTGAGCATACTATGATGCCTCTCCACTCTCACCCCATTTGCCTTGTATATTTAAGTACCTGTCCAAGTGCCTCCACCACTTCCACTGTCAGCTCATTCCAGATAACTACCAACCTTGGTGTGAAAAACTTGCTCCTCACATCTCCTTGAAGAGCACATACAGTACCACCAGTCTCAAGGACAGCTTCTTGCCCACTGTTATTAGACTATTGAATAGTCCACTATTATGACAGGATAACTCTTGACCTCCCAATCAACCTCGCTTTGATGTTGTACCTTATTGTCTGTCTGCAGTGCTCTTTCTCTGTAACTGTAGCACTTTATTCTGCATTCTGTTATATTTTCCCTTGCATTACTTTAATGCATGGATATACTGAAATGATCTGTATGGATGGCATACAAAACAAAATTTTCACTGTACATGTGACAATAATAAACCAACTCATCATTTATCAATTTAAATTTCTCCCCGTTCACCTTCAACCTATGTGCCAGACTCCTCCTCACTGGCTAAAGGACCCTGACTATCTACTCTATTAATGCTCCTCATAATCTTATAAATCTCTGTCAGCACTCTAATGAGAAAAAAATCTTTCTAGTCTCCCCTTCATTCCAAGTAACATCTGAGTAAAGCTCTTCTGTTACCACATTGCTCCTGTAGTGTGGAGACCAGAACTTTATACAATGAGGCCCTCCTTTGTTCAGGGTTGACCATGGATGTTGTGTGCCAAGTGACTATGTGATATGTGAGCCAGGACAGTATGATATGGAGAGCAAACTGTCCCCCTTGTGGAAGGCTCCCCCTCTCCACACAGCTGATGAATCAAAAGGAACGGCAGAAACTGACACAGTTTGGCCCCAGTGGCATCACACGAGTTGCCAGCTAGCGTTGAACTCAAGTGTTGGACTGCCTTAGGGACTCCAGCTCTGGATTTTTCCTCGGGGTTTACTCCTGAAGCTTTCCCCGTGAGTGGGTATAGCCGCAAGGCAGTGGAGGTTTGAGACCAGAGTTTTCCTTCTCCTAGGTGAGCTGCCAAGCATCTGACAAGCCCGATCTGCCTGAAGCGACTGGTCTTAAGGCACCACTAACGCGCCTTTGCCCTTTCTCCTGTCAGTAGTAGTTCAGCCACACGTGAAGGCCAGGAGGTGGACTTGGTTGTCAGAGGCTATTTGAGATGTACGCTATTTAATAGGTAATGGGAGCTTATCCCCACTAACACCCCCAGCTGTAACAACCTTAAGGAACCCTTACACAATACACACAAGGGATTCTGCAGATGCTGGAGACCTTGAGCAACACACACAAAAGGTGCTGGAGAAATACAGCAGGTCAGGCAGCATCTATGGAGGGCGATAAACAGTCGATGTTTCAGGCCAAGACCCTTCATCAAAATCTTGATGAAAGGGCTCGGTTCAAAATGCGATATTTCAAGCGTAGACTGACCAATGTTTTGTAGGGCTGCAACATGGAATCCCAACTCTTAGACCCAAAACCTTATCCTCTGAAGGTAAAGATACCTTCTTCACTACTACCTGTGTCACTATATTCAGGGAAGGAAATAAATAATAAATAATACTGAGATCATGAATTGTAGAGTCCTTCAAAATAAGTCTGTAGGTCATGGAATCAGTTGAGAGTAGTGTTGAGTGAAATTATCCACACTGATTCAGGAGTATAATGCTTGAAGGGTAATAGAACACAGAACAGTACAGCACATTACAGGCCCTTTCGACCCACAATGTTGTGCCGACCCTCAAACCCTGCCTCCCATATAAGCCCCCACCTTAGATTCCTCCATATACCTGTCTAGCAGTCTCTTAAACTTCACTAGTGTATCTGCCTCCACCACTGACTCAGGCAGTGCATTCCACACACGAACCACTCTCCGAGTAAAAAACCTTCCTCTAATATCCCCCTTGAACTTCCCACCCCTTATCTTAAAGCCATGTCCCCTTGTATTGAGCAGTGGTGACCTGGGGAAGAGGCGCTGGCTGTCCACTTTATCTATTCCTCTTATTATCTTGTACATCTCTATCATGTCTCCTCTCATCCTCCTTCTCTCCAAAGAGTAAAGCCCTAGCTCCCTTAATCTCTGATCATAATGCATACTCTCTAAACCAGGCAGCATCCTGGTAAATCTCCTCTGTACCCTTTCCAATGCTTCCATATCCTTCCTATAGTGAGGTGACCAGAACTGGACACAGTGCTCCAAGTGTGGCCTAACCAGAGTTTTATAGAGCTGCATCATTACATCGCGACTCTTAAACTCTATCCCTCGACTTATGAAAGCCAACACCCCACAAGCTTTCTTAACTACCCTATCTGCCTGTGAGGCAACTTTCAAGGAAAGTTGTAATAGCTGTTCCTAAACCTGGGGGTGTGTGACCTAAGGCTCCTGTACCTCCTTCCTGGTGGTAGTAGTGAGAAGGGCACGTGGCCTGGATGGTTGGGGTCTTTGATGATGGATGCTGCTTTCCTGTGGCACTGCTCCATGCAAATGCACTCGGTGGTGGAGAGGGCTTTGCCTGTGATGGACTGGGCTGTATCCATCACTTTCTGTCACCGTTTTCATTCCTGGGCATTGGTGTTTCCATAGCAGGCCTTTGTGCACCTTAAAAGTTTAAAATATGTGATCACTTGGTCATAAGATTCAGTCTCTGAATATAAATGCAAAAACAAATCTATTCAAAACATAATGCCCATCGCCTCCCTCTGGTGCTCCTCCCCCTTTTCTTTCTTCCATGGCCTTCTGTCCTCTCCTATCGGACTCCCCCTTCTCCAGCCCAGTATCTCCTTCACCAATCAACTTCCCAGTTCTTTATTTCACCCTTCCCCTTCAGGTTTCACCTATTACCTTGTGTTTCTCTCTCCACTCCCTCCACCTTTTAAACCTACTCCTCAGCTTTTTTCCCTCCAGTTCTGCCGAAATGTTTCGGCTAGACACATCAACTGTGCTCTTTTCCTAGATGCTGCCTGGCCTGCTGAGTTCCTCCAGCATTTTGTGTGTGTTGTTTGGATTTCCAGCATCTGCAGATTCTCTATTGTTGTGATCCTTAGATAAGCACATGGATTATAGGAAAATGGAGAGCTATGTAGGAAGGAAGAGTTAGGTTGATCCTAGAGTAGGTTAAAATATCGACAGAACATGGTGGGTTGAATGGCCTGTACTTTGCTGTAGTGTTCTATATCACTAGAGAACTCCGCACTGAAACCAACAACTTCAGCATAGCACTTATATAGCTAAACCCAACAAAGTCATTCCGTGAACCTCACAATTGAAGTTCTCACTCATTTTAGTGACTTTCACAAATGGTGTTAGAGTGATTCACAATGCTGTTTTAATGATACAACAATATTAAACTAGGTGGGATTGTGAGTGTGGAGGAGGATGAAAAGTGGCTTCAAGGGGACCCAGACAAGCTGAATGAGTGGGTGAGAACAAGGCAGATGGAATATAATGTAAAAAAAAACGTGAAATTATCCCCATAACAGAAAAGAGGGCTATTTGTAAAATGGCAAGAAATTGGGCTCTCAACGGGGCAGATTTTCTTAGATCCTTATCATGGCAAAAAAGTATAAAACTAAAGTTCAAACCAAGTTTATTATACTACCATATGCTACCTTGATATTCATTTTCTTGCAGGCATTTACATGAAAATAAAGAAATACAATAGAATTCACAAAACTATACATGAACAAAGACTGACAAACAGCTAATGTGCAAAAGAAGACAAATTGTGCAAATATAAAAATACTAAGAGCATAAATTGTAAGCAGTCCTTGAATTAGAGTCTGTAGGTTGTAGAATCAGTTCAGAGTTGCGGTGATTGAAGTTATCCATGCCACATCAGGAGCCTGGTCGTTGTAGGGTAATAACTGTTCCTCTTCCTGAAACTGGTGGTGTGGTACCCAAGTCTTCAGTACCTCCTGCCTGATGGTAGTAGCGAGAAGAGAGCATGGTCTGGATGGTGGGGATCCTTGATGATGGATGCTGCTTTCTTGTGTCAGCGCTCCTTGTAAATGTGCTGAATGGTGGGGAAGGCTTTTCGCGTGATGAACTGGGCTGTATCCATCACTTTCTGTTGCCTTTTCCATTCCTGGCATTGGTGTTCCCATACCAAGCTGTAATGCTACCAATTAGGATACTCTCCACTGTGTATCTACAGAAGTTTGTCAAAGTTTTAGAAGACATGCCAAATCTATGTAAACTTCAAAGAAAATAGAGGCTCTGTTGTATCTTCTTTGTGATGACACTTATGTTCTGGTCGCAGGACAAATTCTCTGATATGAGAATGCCAAGGAATTTAAAGCTACTAATCCTCTCCACCTCTGATCCCCTAATGAGGACTGGATCGTGAACATCTGGCTTCTTCCAATCCGCATTCTTGATAATGATGGAAAGACCAGGCATCAGGGATATTTTTGAGTTTGCGCTATATGGTCATTTCTGCTCACTTGAGAGCAGGTGAGGCAGGGGCTTAAATTCTTATTCAAAAGACAGCCTCTCTGATAATGCAGATCTCACCTGGTACTGCAGAGTATTAGCCTGGTTTATGTATGGAAGTCTCACAGGACGTAAATAGAGCTATAACCTCTGGTTGGCCTGACCACTATGTGTACCTATCAGAGAGCATTCTTGAATGCTTTCCCACCTTTTTGAACTGTTTCAGGCCACGGAGTCAGTGAGGATGTGACACTTCTTTCAAGGAGGCTTTGAGTGTGTTATTAAAGTGTTTTCTCTACCTTCCTTTAGCTCTGAGTGCATTGCTTGTATCAGGATTCTGGTTCTAGATATGCAGACTATGCAATCTGGCCTTCATAGCCGTGAGGTGTTAATGGGATCTGCATCAACGGCTCTCCAGGAGGAACAATGGAATCTTGCAGTCCTTGAAAGATTTCTATTCTCTTGGTCCTCAGTGTAATCGTTTTCAGTGTGAAGTGGGGATTCTAATAACAGGCTTCTTGGCTTGGGACAGAGAATTGATGTTGGTTTATCTATCTTCTGATGGATTTGAGAGGTTTCATGAAAGTCTAGACGAACATAGAGCAGTATAGAACAGTTCAGGCCCTTCAGCCCACGATGTTGTGCTGATCTTTTAACCTACTCCAAGGTCAATCAAACCCTTCCCTCCCACATAGCCCTCCATTTTTCTTTCAACCATATACCTCTTAAGATTGCCTTAAATGTCCCTAATGTATCTGCCTCTACCACCAGCCCTGGCAGCCTGTTCCATGCACTTACAGCGTCGACCAAGTCAAGTCGAGTTGATTGCCTGGTGCACAGGTGGTGAGGTACAGGTACAATGAAGAATATGCTTACAACAGCATCACAGCTAATACTCAGACGATAAATTAGACATAAATTACACAAGAGAGAGATGAAAGAAACATAGGGGGAAGGGTTAGATTGATCTTAGAGTAGGTTAAAATGTCGGCACAACATCGCGGGTTGAAGGGCCTGGACTGTGCTATACAGTTTTATGTTCTAATTAGAACAAGAAAAAATTCATTGAGTTGCTGCAGAGTGATGCTGTGTGGTGGGGGCAGGATAGTAAAACTACTCGTCTTTCATATGTTCGCCATTAAACCCATCCTCTCATTTGTTTTGGTGAAGGAATATAGTTATCTGTGTCTAAACCATTACCATAAACTACATGACCCAGCTTCTCATGCATGGAAAGCCCACAGCCCAATGACCTTATGCTTCCATAAGGTCAGTCCATTTCTGTGCAAGCACAGAGTGCAGAACTCAGCCTGATTATCGGCTCCAGGAGGAATTACAGTGGCAAACCCTTACCTCTTTGTGCAAGTGCAATATTCCTTATCTGTTTTCTACATTGCACCTTATCTGTACAACAGACACTCAAGCTTATTTTAATGCATGCACATGCTGACTTTGACAGAATAATTTCACTGAGGGAAGGGAGAACACTGTGATGTGATGAGGTACTTATGTGCAACTTACATGAAAAGTGTTGCTGAGAAATTCAATTACCTCATATTTTTTTCAGGATTTCGATTTGAGATCTGATTGTTTTTCCCTACTGGAATAAGACCATGAGACCATAAGACACAGGAGCAGAATCAGGCCATTTGGCCCATTGAGTCCATTCCACCATTCAATCATGCTGATCCACTTTCCCTTCCTCAACCCCAGTTCCTGGCCTTCTCCCTGTAATCTTTGAAGCCATGTCCAATCAAGAACCTATTGATCTCTACCTTAAATACACCCAACGACCTGGCCTCCACAGCTGCATGTGGCAACAAATTCCACAAATTCACCACACTCTGGCTAAAGAAATTTCTCTGTATCTCTGTTTTAAATGGATGCCCCTTTATCCTGAGGTTGTGCCCTTTTGTCCTAGGCTCTCCCACCATTGGAAACATCCTTTCCACATCTACTTGGTCTCGGCCTTTCAACATTCGAAAGGTTTCAATGAGATCCCTCCTTATTCTTCTAAATTCCAGTGAGTATAGACCCAGAGCCATCAAACATTCTTCCTACGATAATCCTTTCATTCCCGGAATCATCTTTGTGAACCTCATCTGAACCCCCTCCAATGCCAGCACATCTTTTTTTCGATGAGGGGACCAAAACTGTTCACAATACTCAAGGTGAGCCTCACCAGTGCCTTATAAAGCCTCAGCATCACATCCCTGCTCTTGTATTCTAGACCCCTTGAAATGAATGCTAACATGGCATTTGCATTCCTCACCGCTGACTCAACCTGTAAGTTAACCTTTAGGGTATTCTTCACAAGGACTCCCAAGTCCCTTTGCATCTCAGATTTTTTAATTTCCCCCCCCATTTAGAAAAAAGTCTGCACCTTTATTTCTACTACCAAAGTGCATGACCATGCATTTTCTATCATTGTATTTCATTTGCCACTTCCTTGCCCATTCTCCTAATCTGTCTAAGTCCTTCTGCATCCTACCTGTTTCCTCAACACTATCTGCCCTTCCACCAATCTTCGTATCATCTGCAAACTTGACAACAAAGCCATCTATTCCATCTTCTAAATCATTGATATACAGCCTAAAAAGAATCGGTCCCAACACTGACCCCTGCGGAACACCACTAGTCACTGATAGCCACCCAGAAAAGGATCCTTTTATTCCCACTCACCGCCTCCTTCCAATCAGCCAATGCCCTAACTGTGCCAGTAAATTTCCTGTAATGCCATTTGCTCTTAACTTGGTAAGCAGCCTCATGTATGGTACCTTGTCAAAGGCCTTCTGAAAGTCCAAATATACAACACCCACTGCATCCCTTTTACCTATCCTACTTGTAATCTCCTCAAAGAATTCCAACAGGTTCATCAGGCAGGATTTTCCCTGAAGGAAACCATGTTGACTTTGTCCTATCTTGTCTTGTGTCACTAAGTACTCCATAACCTCATCCTTTGCTGAGGATGTTGAGGATGTTCTACGAGTCTGTGGTGGCCAGTGCTATCATGTTTGCTGTTGTGTGCTGGGGCAGCAGGCTGAGGGTAGCAGACACCAATAGAATCAACAAACTCATTCGTAAGACCAGTGATGTTGTGGGGATGGAACTGGACTCTCTCATGGCGGTGTCTGAAAAGAGGATGCTGTCCAAGTTGCATGCCATCTTGGACAATGTCTCCCATCCACTACATAATGGACTGGTTGGGCACAGGAGTACATTCAGCCAGAGACTCATTCCACCGAGATGCAACACAGAGCGTCATAGGAAGTCATTCCTGCCTGTGGCCATCAAACTTTACAACTCCTTCCTTGGAGGGTCAGACACCCTGAGCCAATAGGCTGGTCCTGGACTTATTTCCTGGCATAATTTACATATTACTATTTAACTATTTATGGTTTTATTACTATTTATTATTTATGGCGCAACTGTAACGAAAACCAATTTCCCCCGGGATCAATAAAGTATGACTATGACTATGACTATGACTTTAACAATTGACTCCAACATCTTCCCAACCACTGAGGTCAGGCTAAATGTCTATAAATCCCTTTCTGTTGCCATCCTCTTTTCTTAAAGAGTGGAGTGACATTTGCAATGTTCCAGTCCTCAGACACAATGCCAGAGTCTAATGATTTTTGAAAAAACATTACTAATGCCACCACAATCTCTAACACTATCTCTTTCAGGACCCTAGGGTGCAGTTCATCTGGTCTGGGTGATTTATGTACCTTTTTGAGCACCTTCTCCCTTGTAACAGTAACTGCACTCACTTCTCTTCCCTCACACCCTATAACACCTGGCACAGTGCTAGTGTCTTCCATAGTGAGGACTGATGCAGAATACTCATTTAGTTCATCTGCCATCTCCTTGTGTCCCGTTATTATCTTTCCGACCTCATTTTCTAATGGTCCTATATCCACTCTCATCTCTCTTTTATTTTTTAAATACTTGAAAAAGCTTTCACTATCCACTTGGATATTATTTGCTAGCTTGCATTCATATTTCATCTTTTCCCTCCTAATGATTCTTTTAGTTGCTCTCTGTAGGTTTTTAAAAACTTCCCAATCTTCTATCTTCCTGCTAATTTTTGCTTTGTTGTATGCCCTTTCTTTTGCCTTTACAATAGCTTTGACCTCCCTTGTCAGCCATGGTTAAACTATTTTAACATTTGAATTTTTTTTCATTTTTGGAATACACACGTCCTGCACCTTCCTCATTTTTCCGGAAACGCACACCATTGCTGCTCTGCTGACATCCCTGCCAGCAACTCTTTCCAATTTACTTTGGCCAACTCCTCTCTCATACCACTGTAATTTCCCTTACTCCACTGAAATACTGCTGTATCACACTTTACTTTCTCCCTATGAGATTTCAAGTTGAACTCAATCATATTGTGATCACTAGTTCCTAAGGGTTATTTTACCTTAAGCTCCCTGATCACCTCTGGTTCATTACATAACATCCAATCGAGTATAGCTGATCCCCTAGTAGGCTCAATGACAAACTGCTCTAAAAAGCTATCTCATAGGCATTCAACAAACTCACTCTCTTGAGATCCATCACCAACCTGGTTTTACCAATTGACCTGCATGTTGGAATCTCCCATGACTACAATAACATTGCCCTTTTGACTCGCCTTTTACTCTTGCAGTTTCTTAACTCAACCCACAAGGATTCAACATCTTCCGATCCGATGTCACATCCTTCTACTGATTTGATGCCATTCTTTACCAGTAGAGCCACACCATCCCCTCGCCTTCCTTCCTACCCCTCCGATAAAACATGTAACCTTGGACATTCAGCTCCCAACTACAACCATCCTTCAGCCACAATTCAGTGATGGCCACAACATCATACCTGACAATCTGTAATAGTGCAACAAGATCATCCACCTTATTTCTTATACTCTGTACATTGAGATATAACACTTTGGATACTGCATTTGCTACCCTTTTTGATTCTACATCCCTAATGCACTGATACTCACCCGGCTGGCTGCAATTTTGCCCTATCACCTGCCTGCCCTTCCTGACAGTCTGACTGCACGCTATCTTTGCTTTTTTACCATCCGTTCTATCCTGAGTCCCCTCACTCTGTTTCCCACACCCTTGCCGAATTAGCTTAAACCTTCCCCAACAGCTCTAACAAACCTGCCTGTGAGAATATTGGTCCCCCTTGGGTTCAGGTGCAACCCGTCACTTTTGAACAGGTCATACCTCCCCCAGAAGAGATCCCAATGATCCAAGAACCTGAAGCCCTGCCCTCTGCACGAGCTTCTCAGCCACATATTTATCTGCCAAGTCATTCTGTTTCTACCCTCACTGGTGTGTGGCACAGGCAGCAATCCAGAAATTACTACCCTGGAGGTCCTGCTTCTCAGCTTCCCACCTAGCTCTCTAAATTCTCTCTTCAGGACCTCTTTGCTTTTCCTTCCAATGTCATCGGTACCAACATTACCAAGACATCTGGCTGCTCCCCCTCCCTCTCCTAAATGTTGTGGACGTGATCTGAGACACCTCTGACCCTGGCACCAGGGAGCAACATACTATCCACGTGTCCCATTCACATCCACAGAATCTCCTGTCTGTTCCCCTTACTATCGAGTCCCCTATCACTACCGCTTCCCTCTTCTCCCTCTTTCCCTTCTGCACCACGGACCCACGCTCAGTGTCTGTAACCTGGTCTCCGTGGCATTCCCCTGGGAGGTCAACCCCATAACAGTATCCTAAACTGTCTACTTAATATTGAGGGGAATGGCCACAGGGGTGCTCTACACTAACTGCCTATTCACTTTCCCATCCCTTCTCCTCACAGTCACCCAGCTTCTCGCCTCCTGCAACTTCAGGGTGACTACTTCCCTGTTACTCTGATCAATTATCTCCTCACTCTCCCGTACAAGCCAAAGGTCATCTAGTTGCTGCTCCAGATCCCTAACATGGTGTTTAAGGAGCTGCAGCCAGATGCACTCAATGCAGATGTAGTTCCCTGGGAGACTCTGGGTTTCCCAGGACTCCAACATCTGGCACGAAGAACACTGAACAGCCATTTACTACACTAGGTACACTAGGTAAGAGGAGAGAGAAAAAGGAACCTTAACAGAAGCTTACCCAGAGCCCACACCTCTTTTGAGCCAAAGCCTGTCACTCCTACTCTCACCACTGGCCGCTCCAACAATGGCTGCCCCACCTATCCCTTCTGTACTTTTAAACAAGCGTCGCCAACCTGCGAGAAACCTCATCGCTGTGGCCTGCTTTTGCTGCTGATTGGACTGTCGGAATGAAACACAATAATGTCCACTTCTGCATCATTTTGTGTCACCTTTACTCAACCAACCATGCCCATGTGTGAGTCCCCCTTGCTTTCAGACATTCACAGGGTCTCACAAGTAACACTTCATTCAGTTACTGCTTTCCCTTGTAACTCCTCAATGGTTCTGATTCTGCACTGTTATAATGATTTGATCTCTCTGAACAGTGGGCAAGACAAGTTTTTTACTGTACCTTGGACCATGTGAGAATAATAAATGATGAATTTACCAATTTTATTTCTCCTGAAACATCCTTGGTTATCTACTTCATACAGATCAGGACATCAGGCACAGGGCAATCATAGTGGTATTTGCTGCTTTAAGGCTCCTGCCTCTTGGAGTAAATGTCAGGTAGTTGCATGATAGTTCTGGAAGACTGGAAAATTGCAAAAGTCACTCCGCTCTTTAAAGGAGGGAGGCAGGGGAAAGAAAATTATAGGCCAGTTAGCCTGACTTCAGTGGGAGGGAAGATGATGGAGTCAATTATCAAGGATGAGTTTTGGGATACTTGGAGGCGCATGATACAGTAGGCTGAAGTCAGTATGGTTTCCTCAAGGGAAAATCTTGCCTGACAAATCTGTTGGAATGCTTTGAGATTTGGAGACAGTATTGACTACTTGGTAGCCAGGTCTGCTGACAATACAAAAATAGGTGGAGGGGCAGGCAGTGTTGAAGAAGCAGGGAGTCAGCAGAAAGACTTGGACAGATTGGGAGAATGGGCAAAGAAATGACAGATTGATTAAAGTGCTCGGAAGTGTATGGTTATGCACTTGAATAAAAGGAATAAAGCATAGAAAAAAGGGGGAGAAAATTCAAAAACCGGAAGTGCAAAGGAACTTGGGAGTCCTTGTGCAGAATTCCATAAGGGTTAAATTACAGGTTGAGTCTGTGGTGAGGAAGGCAAATGTAATCTTTGTATTCATTTTGAAAGGACTAGAATATGAGAACAAGGATGTGATGCTGATGCTTTATAAGGCACTGGTCAAGACCACATTTGGACTTTTGGGACCTTATCAAAGAAAAGGTGTGCTTGTGCTAGCATTGGAGAGGGTCCAGAGGAGGTTCATGAGAATTATTCCAGGATGAAAGGGTTAATGTGTGAGAAGTGTTTGATGGCTCTGGGTCTATACTCACTGGAGTTTAGCAGAATATTAGGCAGAGGATCTAATTGAAACCTACTAAATATTGAAAGGCCTTGATAGAGTGAATGTGGAGAGGATGTTTCCTACAGTGCAGGAGTCTAGGACCAGAGGGCACAAACTCAGAATAGAGAGACGTCCATTTAGAATGAAGATAATGAGGAATTTCTTTAGCTAGAGGGTGGAGAATCTGTGGAATTCATTGCCACAGGTGGCTGTGGAGGCCAAGTCGTTGGGTATATTTAAAGCAGAGGTTGCTATGTTCTTGGTTAGTCAGGGTGTCAAAGGTTACGGGGAGAAGGCAGAGGAATGGGGTTCAGATGGATAATAAATCAGCCATGATGGAATGGCACAGCAGACCCATTGGGCCAAGTGACTTAATTCTGCTCCTGTGCCTTATGACAAGGACACTGCACTGACTGTTTATGGTGTTCTTGTCTGAAGAACCATGTCAGTGAAAACTTTTGCCCCTCCACTAAATTTCCCTTGACTTAACAGTGGCATAAAAAAATGCAAAACAGCCTCTTGAGTGCCCCGTATGCTGACTGTCTCGTAGGTAGGTGTGCTGCCTGACATATTAGCAAAGTCTGCAGTGTAGGTGTATGCAAATCCTGTTTACTCAGAGATATCCAGTTCAATTTGCTGCTTGATAACCATTTCAGTTTCCATTGTTTATTCTTTACTCTAAAGCTTCATCTTTTTGTATTTTGCATCATTCTTCACAGTGGAAGATATCTGCAGTATACCGGACATTCAAGAGCGTCAGGGAAGTGAAGTTTGTGCAGTGAAAATTATGACTGAGAAGGTGCTCAGGAAGCTTAATGGATAAATCTCCTGGACCTGATGGAATGCATCCTCGGGTTCTGAAGGAAGTAGCTGGAGAGATTGCAGAGGCATTAGCAATGATCTTTCAGGATTCAATAGATTCTGGCATTGTACTGGCTGACTGGAAAATTGCAAATGTTACTCTGCTATTTAAGAAGGGTGGGAGGCAGCAGAAAGGAAACTATAGACCTGTTAGCCTGACATCAGCGGTTGGGAAGTTGTTGGAATCAATTATTAGGGATGAGATTACGGAGTACCTGGAGACATATGACGAGATAGGCCAAAGCCAGCATAGTTTCCTGAAAGGAAAATCCTGCCTGACTAACCTGCTGCAATTATTTGAGGAAATTACAAGCAGGGTAGACAAAGGAGATGCAGTGGATGTGGTGTACTTGGATTTTCAGAAGGCTTTTGACAAGGTGCCGCACATGAAGCTGCTTAGCAAGATAAGACCCCATGGAATTACAGGGAAGTTACAAGCATGGGTGGAGCATTGGCTGATCGGCAGAAAACATAGAGTGGGAATAAAGGGATCCTATTCTGGCTGGCTGCCGGTTACCAGTGGAGTTCCAGAGGGGTTGGTGTTGGGGCCGCTACTTTTTACGATGTATGTCAATGATTTGACTATGGTATTAATGGATTTGTGGCTAAATTTGCTGATGATACAAAGATAAGTGGAGGAGCAGGTAGTGTTGAGGAAACAGAGATCCTGCAGGGAGACTTAGATAGTTTAGGGAATGGAGTGGCAAATGAAATACAATGTTGGAAAGTGTATGGTCATGCACTCTGGTGGAAGAAATAAATGGGCAGACTATTATTTAGATGGGGAGAGAATTCAAAATGCAGAGATGTAAAAGGACTTGGGAGTCCTTGTGCAGGATACCCTTAAGGTTAATCTCCATGTTGAATCGGTGGTGAAGAAGGCGAATGCAATGTTGGCATTCATTTCTAGAGGTATAGAATATAAGAGCAGGGATGTGATGTTGAGGCTCTATAAGGCACTTGTGAGAACACACTTAGAGCATTGTGTGCAGTTTTGGGCTCCATATTTTAGAAAGGATATACTGACATTGGAGAGGGTTCAGAGAAGATTAACAAGAATGATTCTTGGAATGTCTGGCAGCTCTTGGGCTGTATTCCCTGGAGTTCAGGAGAATGAGGGGGGAAATCTCATAGAAACATTCTGAATGTTAAAAGGCCTGAACAGATTAGATATGGCAAAAGTATTTCCCATGGTAGGGGAGTCCAGGACAAGAAGGCACATCTTCAGGATTGAAAGACATCCATTTAGAACTGAGATGTGGAGAAATTACTTTAGTCAGAGGGTGGTGAATCTGTGGAATGTGTTGCCATGAGCAGCTGTGGAGGGCAAGTCATTGGGTGTATTTAAGGCAGAGATAGATAGGTTTTTGATTAGCCAGGGCATCAAAGGGTATGGGGTGAAAGCAGGGGAGTGGGGATGACTGGAAGAATTGGATCAGCCCATGACTGAATAGCGGAGCAGACTTGATGGGCCAAATGGCCTGCTTCTA
This sequence comes from Mobula birostris, assembly GCF_030028105.1. Taxonomy (NCBI): domain Eukaryota; kingdom Metazoa; phylum Chordata; class Chondrichthyes; order Myliobatiformes; family Myliobatidae; genus Mobula; species Mobula birostris. Next base: position 1,619,051 of record NC_092389.1, read on the forward strand.
CTCCTATATCTTATGGTCTTATGCATCCACCACTTCCACCGACAACCAGTTCCACACTCTCACCATCCTCTAAGTGAAGAATTTTCCCCTCATGTTCCCCTTAAATATTTCACCTTTCACCCAAAACCATGGCATCTGGTTGTAGTCCTACCCAACCTCAGTGAAAAAAGCCTGCTTGCATTTACCCTATCTCTACACCTTATAACTTTGTATACCTCTATCAAATCTCCTCTCAATTTTTTACGCTCTGGGGAATAAAGTCTGAACCTGTTCGACCTTTCCTGGCAACATGTCTCACAAAATCCACTTCTGATTGTGTGCATCAATACTAAAACAACAAATGTCATTCCTCCTTGTGCCTTCTTGGTATTATTTTCTTCCCCTCAGTTGTATACTAAATAATTGAAATTTTGGATTTATTTTCCTGATTTTCTGAGGGCTGCCTTTACATTTGTTGTTTACTGTCTTGTTTTCTCTGAACCAGTGAATTTCTTTCGTGCCATTTTCAGGTGTATTTCTACATTCATCTCACTGGAAGTGCTTTTGGTGTCCATGGTAACCATTTTGGTGATATGTGTGTGTTTGCAGTGATAATTTACCGCAGTCTGTTTCTCCCACTGATATTTTTTATTAATGTATCAAAGATGATAAAAATCCCCTACAACAATGATATTCCATTTGTATTAACTCAGCTTAAATTTATTAAGGGGATTTGTGGGAAAGTTATGAAAATAAATTGTTGAGTCAATCGAGGGATATTAAGATGTCCAAAAGGTTGACAAAAGGAGGAGTGGAGAGGGTGAAGTGGAGAAGTTTTGGGAAGTAATTTCCAGGTGTGGCAGCTGAAGACACAGCTTCACAGGCACAGTAGTGTAGAAGTTGGCAGAACACTTTACAACGCCATCAATCAGGATTCAGTTCCCATCACTGGCTGTAAGGAGTTTGGATGCTCTTCCCATGAACATGTGGCTTTCCTCTGGGTGCTTGGGGTTCCTCCCATATTTGAAAGACGAGTTGAGGTTAGTGAGTTGTGGCAATGCTATGTTGGTACAAGAAGCACAGCAACACTTGTGGGCTGCCCCCAGCACATCTTCAGACTGTGTTGGTCGATGATGCAAACAATGCATTTCACTATGTATTTCCATGTATGTGACAATTAAAGTTTACCTTTATATTTCTTTCCACTTCTGGGATGGACTGAAGTTCAGCACTGGAGAAGTGCAGACATCTCAGAGGGCTGTTGAGCTGTTGGAGATCACAGATATGGAGGAAAAAGACCATTGGCAAACTTCAAAATCAGGATGGGAATTATAATATGGAAGGTAGGAGGGGGAGATTGGTGGTTTAACCAAGAGCCTTCAAGGTCAACAAGGTTAGAGATGAGCTGAATAGGCTTGATGTGAACTAACATGGAGCTAGGTTGATTTTAGATGTCCTCATGTTCTTGAGGGGGAACAAAGAAAGCAAGACAAGAGTGCACTGGAAAATCAAGTCTATGGGGTAATAAGATTTGTACTTGCGCAAACACGAGGAAATCTGCAGATGCTGGAATTTCAAGCAACACACAAAAATTGCTGGTGAATGCAGCAGGCCAGGCAGCATCTCTAGGAAGAGGTACAGTCGACGTTTCAGGCCAGGACCCTTCGTCAGGACTAACTGAAAGAAGAGTTAGTAAGAGATTTGAAAGTGGGAGGGGGAGGGGGAGATCCAAAATGATAGGAGAAGATGGGAGGGGGAGGGATGGAGCCAAGAGCTGGACAGGTGATTGGCAAAAGGGATTTGAGAGGATCATGGGACAGGAGGCCCAGGGAGAAGGAAAAGGGGGAGGGGGGGGAAACCCAGAGGATGGGCAAGGGGTATAGTCAGAGGGACAGAGGGAGAAAAAGGAGAGTGATAGAAAGAATGTGTATATAAATAAATAAACAGATGGGGTACGAGGGGGAGGTGGGACATTAGCAGAAGTTTAAGTCAATGTTCATGCCAACGTCGACTGTACCTCTTCCTAGAGATGCTGCCTGGCCTGCTGCATTCACCAGCAACTTTTGAGATTTGTACTTATCTATTTCTCCATACACAGCCATTTCCCAACCTGGTCACAAAAGATGCAATCAGAGGTGAGTAGTGTCACAATGGGGGAGTGCTGGGAGCAAGGGTGGACCCAAATGCAAGACACAGACACTGAAGTACAAGGAACAGGACTTGACTAGAGTAGGGACGTGACAGGATACAGACAAGGAGCAGGGACAAGAACACAGACTTGGGCTAGGACATGGACTAGACAGGGAACCCAGACAAGGAACTAAGAACCAGGAGCCTGGGCTAGGGAGAGCAGGACCAGGACTACAAAACAGACTAGGAGACAAGGCTTGGACTCAGAGCCAGAGACTGGACAAGGACCCAGAACCTGGGTCTTGCCTCGAACTTGGACCCCAGAACCAAGCAAGGACATGACATGGCTTCAGGACAAGACGTGTCTGTGGTCTAGAGGCCTGAGCTTGGAAACAGGCTGGAGTCTTGGCTCTTGAGGCTTGCAGGCTGGGGCTCAAAGACAGACTGGGAACTGTACATCAACATAGAGCCGGGACTTATCCTTCAAAAAGCCAGGACTCATCTTTAACATGACACTAACATGAGACTTGACAGTACATAGACATAGAGCCAGGACTTATCCTTAGACAAGCCAGGACTCAACTTCATCTCCACACCAAGGTGGGACAGGTCCCTCTATCAGGTAACAGCAGAACAGCCAGACTTACCCAACAGAGGCAAAGACAAGACAGGACCCCCTGTGGGGCTACAGCAGAACAGTCTGACTTACCCCATGGAGGTAAGGACAAGACAAGACAGATCCCCCCACAGGGCAAAAGCAGTACAGCCTGACTTACCCCACAGAGGCAAGGACAAGAAGAGACAAACATCAAAGAACAACAGACAGTTCCATCTCTGCTTCAGGGTTACTCCAAGTCTCAGTTCAACCAGCAACCTCAGCTGGCTACAGAAACAGCCAAATCCATACCACAAAGACAGCTCCAAATACTGACAGCAAGGTTCCATGAAGCAATGGTTCTCCAACACAGCCTAAAGATGGCAAGTGGCCACTCTAGCTTTCCACCAGCAAATTGCTCCCAGGAAATCTTGACAAGACAAACCAACCAACCACCCACACTCAACCCCAAGACTACTTATATTCCAAGCCCCAAGATGGGAATCAGGTGCCTATGATTAACTCAAACAAAACAAGAGTCAGCTGGAAGACCCAGAATCCTGAGTCCACGGACCGAACCGTGAACCGGAATGTGGACTTCACGGACCAGACCATGACAAGTAGACAGTTTAGCAGAGCCTTTTTACAAGATTGCTTGCTGAGTCCAAGATGGTTTGGCTTCATGCATCATTTGCATAAGTAGGAATTGAACTGATACACCTCTGCTCCCACACTGCGTTCACCTGCTTACCCACTAAGATACCTTTGGTTTGAGCTTGTTTTTGATATTTGACTCTTTACTGCACAGTAATGATTTTGTACAGATTATTGATACCACTTTACTTTGTTAAAGCCTTAAGCAGATGGAACAAAAACAAAAAAATTCTTCCAATTGCCTCATTGTTGTGCCATATTGAAGGTAGAGGGTATTATCACACCGGACCGGAAAATGGTTCATGCCAATTAATTTCCATCCTGTAACATGAGTCCAACAATGTCTCCAGCAACAAGACTGGGAGTGAGATTCACTTCAGTCCACTGCACTATCTTCAGTCATTGGTCCCAACACAACTCTGGTGGATGGCAGAAGGAAATCATCTCACAAAGAAAAAAAACATATGATTGAAGAAAGAAGGAAAGTCTTGAACTACACCCAAGCATCATCTTTAATACGCTTATGTGAAGTCCATAATTCATTTGCAATTGGGGCACAGTGTAACACTCCCACCCTTTGAGTTTGTAGCTGAAACCTTTGAGCCTCTAACATCACTGGAACCAGCTGCCCCTCCATGGATTCTTAAAACTTGAGAGTGAACCCGCATTTACCACGTCAGATGACAGCTCGTTCCATACTCCCACCACTCTGAGTGAAGAAGTTCCCCTTAATGTTCCCCCTAAACCTTTCCCCTTTTCACCCTAAAGCCATGTCCTCTCGTATTTATCTAAGTGGAAAGAGCCTATTCACATTTACTCTGTCCATACCCCTCATAATTTGTAAACCTCTATCAAATCTCCCCTCATTTTTCTACGCTCCAAGGAATAAAGTCCTAACCTGTTCAATCTTTCCCTGTAACTCAACTCCTGAAGACCCGGCAACATCCTAGTAAATCTTCTCTGCACTCTTTCAATCTTACTGATATCCTTCCTATAGTTAGGTGACCAGAACTATACACAATACTCCAAATTTGGCCTCACCAATGTCCTATACAACCTCCCCATAACATCCCAACTTCTGTACTCAATACTTTGATTTATGAATGCCAGGATGCCAAAAGCCTTCTTTACAACCCTGTCTACCTGTGACGCCACTTTCAGGGAATTATGTATCTTAACTCCCAGATCTCTTTGTTCCTCCACACTCCTCAGTGCCCTACCATTTACTGTGTATGGCCTACCTTGATTTGTCCTTCCAAAATGCACACCTCACACTTGTCTGCATTAAATTCCATCTGCCATTTTCTGGCCCATTTTTCCAGTTGGTCCAGATCCCTCTGCAAGCTTTGAAAGCCTTCCTCGCTGTCCACAGTGCCTCCAATCTTAGTGTTCTAGGCTTGCAACGTGGTAGGCAACGAACTCCATTTCGAAAGTTCAATTGTGTTTCTTTCCTCAAAGGCAACTTAAAATTTCTATTGTTACGTCTTTCAGACTTATTCAGGTGTGTTAAGCAGGCCATTGTTTATACTGCTGAACAATGCCACACTAAGAGTTTTTCTTGCGGTCTCATAAAAAGAAACACAAAATCTTTCAAAAATAATTTAACATTGTAAAACAGAAAGCTTCATTGCAAATTTCACTTACTGAAAATACTTTAGAAACATAACCAGAACATTCACAAGTACAGAAGAGTTTGATTAGGTGCTGTTAGACCATAAGACCATAAGACAAAGGAGCAGAAGTCGGCCATTCGGCCCATCGAGTCTGCTCCGCCATTTTATCATGAGCTGATCCATTCTCCCATTTAATCCCACTCCCCCGCCTTCTCACCATAACCTTTGATGCCCTGGCTACTCAGATACCTATCAATCTCTGCCTTAAATACATCCAATGACTTGGCCTCCACTGCCACCCGTGGCAACAAATTCCACAGATTCACCACCCCTGGTTAAAAAAATTTCTTCATATCTCTGTTCTGAATGGGAGGCCTTCCATCCTTAAGTCATGCCGTCTCGTACTAGACTCCCCCACCATGGGAAACAACTTTGCCATATTCACTCTGTCCATGCCTTTCAACATTCGAAATGTTTCTATGAGGTCCCTCCTCATTCTTCTAAACTCCAAGGAATACAGTCCAAGAGCGGACAAACGTTCCTCATACGTTAACCCTCTCATTCCCAGAATCATTCTAGTAAATCTTCTCTGAACCCTCTCCAACATCAGCACATCTTCTCTTAAGTAAGGAGCCCAAAACTGCACACAGTATTCCAAGTGAGGTCTAACCAGTGCCTTATAGAGCCTCAATATCACATCCCTGCTCCTATACTGTATTCCTCTAGAAATGAATGTCAACATTGCATTCGCCTTCTTCACCACTGACTCAACCTGGAGGTTAACTTTAAGGGAATCCTGCACGAGGACTCCCAAGTCCCATTGCATCTCAGAACTTTGAATTCCCCTCCCCATTTAAATAATAGTCTGCCGTTTATTTCTTCTACCAAAGTGCATAACCATACACTTTCCAACATTGTATGTCATTTGCTGCTTCTTTGCCCATTCTTCCAATCTATCCAAGTCTCTCTGCAGACTCTCTGTTTCCTCAGCACTACCGGCCCCTCCACCTATCTTCATATCGTCAGCAAACTTAGCCACAAAGCCATCTATTCCATAATCCAAATCATTGATGTACAATGTAAAAAGAAGTGGCCCCAACACGGACCCCTGTGGAACACCACTGGTAACTGGCAGCCAACCAGAATAGGATCCCTTTACTCCCACTCTCTGTTTCCTGCCAATCAGCCAACGCTCTATCCACGTATGTAACTTTCCCGTAATTCCATGGGCTCTTATCTTGTTAAGTAGCCTCATGTGCAGCACCTTGTCAAAGGCCTTCTGAAAATCCAAATATACAGCATCCACAGCATCTCCCTTGTCTAGCCTACTGGTAATTTCCTCAAGAAATTGTAATAGGTTTGTCAGGCAGGATTTTCCTTTAAGGAATCCATGCTGAGTTCTGCCTATCTTGTCATATGCCTCCAGGTACTCTGTAACCTCATCCTTGACAATCGACTCCAACAACTTCCCAACCACCGATGTCAAGCTAACAGGTCTATAATTTCCTTTTTGCTTCCTTGCCCCCTTCTTAAATAGCAGAGTGACATTTGAAATCTTCCAGTCCTCCGGAACCATGCCAGAATCTATTGACTTTTTAAAGAACATTGCGAATGCCTCCGCAATCTCCACAGCTACTTCCTTCAGAACACGAGGGTGCATTCCATCTGGTCTGGGAAATTTATCTACCTTTAGACTATTCAGCTTCCTGAGTACTTTCTCTGTCGTAATTGTGACTGCGCACGCTTCTCTTCCCTGACACCCTTGAGTGTCTGGTATACTGCTGATGTCTTCCTCAGCGAAGACTGATACAAAATACTTGTTCAGTTCCTCCACCATCTCCTTATCTTCCATTACAATTTCTCCAGCATCATTTTCTATCGGTCCTATATCTACTCTCACCTGTCTTTTACTCCTTATATACAGTACTTGAAAAAGCTTTTAGTATCCTCTTTGATATTATTTGCTAGCTGTCTTCCATAGTTCATCTTTTCCCTCTTAGTTTCCTTTTGTAAGCTTTTAAAAACTTCCCAATCCTCTGTCTTCCCACTAATTTTTGCTTCCTTGTATGCCCTGTCCTTTGCTTTAACTTTGGCGTTAACTTCTCTTGTCAACCACGGTTGCATCCTTTTTCCATTCGAAAATTATTTCTTTTTTGGAATATATCTGTCTTGCACCTTCCTCACTTCTCACATAAACTCCAGCCACTGCTGCTCTGCTGTCTTTCCTGCTAGCATCCCTTTCCAGTCAACTTTGGCCAGTTCCTCTGTCATGCCATTGTAATTTCCTTTACTCCACTGAAATACCGACACATCAGATTTCGGCTTCTCTTTCTCAAATTTCACAGTGAACTCAATCATGTTATGATCACTGCCTCCTAAGGGTTCCTTCACCTCAATCTCTCTAATCACCTCCGGTTCATTACACAATACCCAATCCAGTACAGCCCATCCCCTAGTGGGCTCAACAACAAGCTGTTCTAAAAAGCCATTTCGCAGACATTCTACAAATTCTCTCTCGAGATCCAGCGCCAACATCATTTTCCCAATCCACTCACACGTTAAAATCCCCCACAATTATCATAACACTGCCCTTCTGACAAGCCTTTTCTATTTCCTGTTGTAATTTGTAGTCCACATCACTGCAGCTGTCTGGAGGCCTATAAATAACTGCCATCAGGGTCCTTTTACCCCTGCGATTTCTTAGCTCAACCCATAAAGATTCTGCACCTTCCGATCCTATATCACCTCCTTCTAATGATTTAATATCATTTCTTACCAATAAAGCCACGCCTCCCCCTCTGCCTACCTTCTTATCCTTCCGATACACCGTGTATCCTTAGACGTTCAGCTCCCAGAGACATGCATCCTTTAGCCACGTCTCAGTGATGGCCACAATATCATACCTGCCAATCTGTAGCTGTACGACAAGATCATCCACCTTATTCCTTGTGCTGCGTGCATTTAAGTATAACACCTTAATTTATACTTATGAAAAACTAAATAAACACAAACACAAGGAAACAAAGCTGAATGATATTTTAAGTTAATTACTAATTGTTTGTTGTTGATTTGAGTAACTGGTCTTCCAGAGGGTCTGAACTTCTGATTCTTTGAGATCTTGGATATCCAATCCGGCTTTTTTCTTTCTGCTCAAGTAGCGTCCAACCATATACACCAAAGCTAACAAAGCTCCATGTTGTATTTCAGGGCTACTGTCTTTAGTGGATTCTGTCTGTACTTCTTAGTGCCTCACAAAAGCAGTAGCATAACAAAGACCCCACCCACCCTAGACATTCTCCCCCTCCCATTGAGCACAGCATACAAAAGGCTGAAAGTCCAGACCACCAGGCTCCGAGGACAACTTCTGTCCCATTGTTGTAAGACTTGAATGGTTCCCTAGTACATGAATCTTTTTCCTGTACATTTCTGCAAGAAAATGAATCTGAAGGTATTATATGGTAACATATGTACTTTGATAATAAATTTTGTCTTAACTTTGATAAGGTAGATTGTGAGGTCAATCATCCATCTTGTGGTCTTGCACCTTATTCTCTACCAGCACTGCACTCTCTAACTGTTACACTTTATTCTGCAAAGCCAAAATTGACTCCACTCCATGACAGTACTGAGATAAGGTAGCAATTGAATGAAATATTAAAGTGAGATCTGACTGCTTTCTCACGCAGAAGATCCCATAGTATTTATGTTATTTGTGCCTGGTTCATATTCATCCTTACTGAAAGCATTATCTGGTTATTATCAACTTGTTGTCATAGGGGCTTATATTTCTTATACCACAATTGAGATAGTTACAAAAGGATTTTACAACACCTTGGATCTACTGAGATCATGAGAAGTGCTACATTAGCAACAGGCCTTTTTTATTGTTCCAAGAATCAGAAGTATGAAACAACAAAATGACTATGAACATTGTTTTTGAAGGTATACAGTCATTTTCTCTCACCCTCTGTGACCCTGATGATCTGAGTTAAACATTGCAAATAGCTACTAGGCAGCAGAAATTCCCTTTGTGGAGCCATTCTACTAATACTATCTTCAAAGTTGTGTTCATGCAGGAACACTTAAGAATGAACATCAATCTCAAAAATTCATTATCCACCATTGACTTTTTTTATATTTAGGGAAACAGCACGTTACCAGACCCTTCCAGCCCAATGAGCCCGTACTACACAACTTGTGTCCAATTAACCTACTAACCAGTACATCTTTTGAATGTGGGGTGGGGAGGGGGAAATCCACTTGGTCACGGGGAGAATGTACAGGCAGCGGTGGGAATTGAACCACTGGTCACTGGCACTGTAATAGCTATGCTATCACGCCACCTTTGCTTCATTGTACTTCTAAAATAACACAAGCTTTCACATTTAAATCTGATTTAGTTCTGTTTATTTACTGATTTTGTTTGAATAAAAAGCCAATTCTGCATTTATGAAAGATCCCTTTCACTACATAAACGTGACTCAGATCTTGGGATGCTGGGAAATGCTGACTGAATGTGGCATCCCTCTGAATCAGTGTGTTTCACTGGTAAAAGTTTAGGTAAACTAAATTAACTGTCAGGACACTGGAGCAGGGATCCAATCGCAGACCCAGTACTGTGCACACTGTGATATTATATAACCATATAACAATTACAGCATATAAACAGGCCATCTCGGCCCTTCTAGTCCATGCCAAACGCTTACTCTCACCTAGTCCCACTGACCTGCACTCAGCCCATAACCCTCCATTCCTTTCCTGTCCATATACCTATCCAATTTAACTTTAAACAACAACATCAAACCTGCCTCAACCACTTCTACTGGAAGCTCGTTCCACACAGCTACCACTCTCTGAGTGAAGAAGTTCCCCCTCATGTTACCTCTAAACTTTTGCCCTTTAACTCTCAACTCATGTCCTCTTGTTTGAATCTCCCCTACCCTCAATGGAAAAAGCCTATCCACGTCAACTCTATCTATCCCCCTCATAATTTTAAATATCTATATTAAGTCCCCGCTCAACCTTCTACGCTCCAAAGAATAAAGACCTAACTTCTTCAACCTTCCTATGTAACTTAGGTGATGAAACCCAGGTAACATTCTAGTAAATCTCCTCTGTACTCTCTCTATTTTGTTGACATTTTTCCTATAATTCGGTTTCCAGAACTGTACACAATACTCCAAATTTGGCCTTACCAACGCCTTGTACAATTTCAACATTACATCCCAACTCCTATACTCAATGCTCTGATTTATAAAAGCCAGCGTACCAAAAGCTTTCTTCACCACCCTATCCACATGAGATTCCATCTTCAGGGAACTATGCACCATTATTCCTAGATCCCTCTGTTCTACTGCATTCTTCAATGCCCTACCATTTACCATGTATGTCCTATTTTGATTAGTCCTACCAAAATGTAGCACCTCACATTTATCAGCATTAAACTCCATTGGCCATCTTTCAGCCCACTCTTCTAAGTGGTCTAAATCTCTCTGCAAGCTTTGAAAACCTACTTCATTATCCACAACTCCACCTATCTTAGTATCATCTGCATGCTTACTCATCCAATTTACCACCCCATCATCCAGCTCATTAATATATATGACAAACAACACTGGACCCAGTACAGATCCCTGAAGCACACCACTAGACACCATCCTCCAATCTGACCAACAGTTATCCACCACTACTCTCTGGCGTCTCCCATCCAGCCACTGCTGAATCCATTTTACTATTTCGATATTAATGCCTAACAATTGAACCTTTCTAACTAACCTTCTGTGTGGAACCTTGTCAAAGGCCTTACTGAAGTCCATATAGACAACATCCACCACTTTACCCTGGTCAACTTTCCTAGTAACCTCTTCAAAAAATTCAATAAGATTTGTCAAACATGACCTTCCACGCACAAATCCATGTTGACTGTTCCTAGTCAGACCCTGTCTATCCAGATAATTATATATACCATCTCTAAGAATACTTTCCATCAATTTACCCACCACTGACGTCAAACTCACAGACCGATAATTGCTAAGTTTACTCTTAGAACCCTTTTTTAACAATGGAACAACATGAGCAATACACCAATCCTCGGGCACCATCCCCGTTTCTAATGACATTTGAAATATTTCTGTCAGAGCCCCTGCTATTTCTACACTAACTTCCCTCAAGTTCCTAGTGAATATCCTGTCAGGACCCAGAGACTTATCCACTTTTATATTCCTTAAAAGCTCCAGTACTTCCTCTTCTTCAATCATCATAGTTTCCATAACTTCCCTACCTGTTTCCCTTACCTTACACAATTCAATATTCTTCCCCTTAGTGAATACCGAAGAAAAGAAATTGTTCAAAACCTCCCCCATCTCTTTTGGTTCCACACATAGCTGTCCACTCTGATTCTCTAAGGGACCAATTTTATCCTTCACTATCCTTTTGCTATTAATATAACTGTAGAAACCCTTTGGATTTATTTTCACCTTACTTGCCAAAGCAACCTCGTATTTTCTTTTAGCTTTTCTAATTTCTTTCTTAAGATTCTTTTTACATTCTTTATATTCCTCGAGTACCTCATTTACTCCATGCTGCCTATATTTATTGTAGATATCTCTCTTTTTCCGAACCAAGTTTCCAATATCTCTTGAAAACCATGGCTCTCTCAAACTTTTAACCTTTCCTTTCAACCTAACAGGAACATAAAGATTCTGTACCCTCAAAATTTCACCTTTAAATGTCCTCCATTTCTCTATTACATCCTTCCCATAAAACAAATTGTCCCAATCCACTCCTTCTAAATCCTTTCGCATCTCCTCAAAGTTAGCCTTTCTCCAATCAAAAATCTCAACCCTGGGTCCAGACCTATCCTTCTCCATAATTATATTGAAATTAATGGCATTATGATCACTGGACCCGAAGTGCTCCCCAGCACAAACCTCCATTACCTGACCTATCTCATTCCCTAACAGGAGATCCAACACTGCCCCTTCTCTAGTTGGTACCTCTATGTATTGCTGCAAAAAACTATCCTGCACACATTTTACAAACGCCAAACCATCCAGCCCTTTTACAGAATGGGCTTCCCAGTCTATGTGTGGAAAATTAAAATCTCCCACAATCACGACCTTGTGCTTACTGCAAATATCTGCTATCTCCTTACAAATTTGCTCCTCCAATTCTCACTCCCCATTAGGTGGTCTATAATACACCCCTATAAGTGTTACTACACCTTTCCCATTCCTGAATTCCACCAAATAGCCTCCCTAGACTAGCCCTCTAATCTATCCTGCCAGAGCATCATTTGTGTTGACAACCAACACACCTAAGGGTGTGCTGAGGGCAGCCCGCAAGTGTCACCACACATTCCGCACCAACATAGCATATCCACAATGTTCAGCAGAACAACACAAACAACAACAACAGCAAAACAAGTCGCTTTCCCAACCTCCCTCCCACATACACACTGTCTCTCTCACACACGCACATACACTCTCAAATACTCACACACACACAGACCAACACACTCCCTCTCTCTCTCACACACAGACCAACACACACACTCTCTCACACACACAGACCAAGACACACTCTCTCTCTCACACACACACACACACACACTCTCTCTCTCTCTCTCTCTCTCTCTCTCTCAAATACTCACACACAGACCAACACACACTCGCTCTCTCACACGCACACACACATAAACACACACACACTCAAATACTCACACACACAGACCAACACACACTCGCTCTCTCACACGCACACACACATACACACACACACTCAAATACTCACACACACAGACCAACACACACACTCTCACACACACACACACACACACACACACACACTCAAATACTCACACACAGACCAACACACTCTCTCACATATACATGCACACACACACAGACCAACACACACTTTCTGTCACACACTCTCACTCTCACACATGCACATACACACCAACTCACTCTCACATACATACACACTCCCTCTCTCACACACACACACACACACACACACACACACACACACACACACACACACACACACACACACACACACACACACACACACACACACACCCAACTCTCTCTTTCCCTCTCTCACACACACACACACACCCCCAACTCTCTCTTTCCCTCTCTCTCACACACACACACACACACACACACACAGTCCTCCAATCCCAGGGCAGGCCACCTCCAGTAGACTCACAGACTCACAGGCCCAGTGTGGGCTTCGGCCATTGGGCCTTGACAACAACAGTCCCATTGTGCCCATACCATACCCTGTAAAACATGCATCGTTCCCACCTCCCACAAATAAATGCTCAAGTGTGTCATTCTTCACTCCTATTAAGGAGCTGGGGCTCTCCAGTGATTCAGAAGACTGCCAGGAATCGCAGGACAGGAGTAAAAAGCAGGCTGATATTTTTATACATTTTCACTTTTTTTTGCTCTTTTTAAATAAATCACTTTGATTTTATTAATGCCACCCCTCCCCTTCCATAATCTTCAGTGACCTCCTCATTCCATTGACTCCCACCTCTGAGGTGCAGCCCGGAACTGGGAAAATTATTTTTCATTTACTTTAAATATTAAATTTTTTAAATATATTTGAGTTCTCAATATTTAGGGAAGGAAAGCTATCATCTTTATCCGACTGAGCTCGATGAGACCTCTCTTTCTGCTGACTCAAGATCTTTGGATTCTGCCGCAATATTCAAGGAGATGATCCCTGGTGCTTTGACTGATATCCACCTGAAGGTAGCCAAAACAAACCACAAATAGAGTTATGCAATGTTCTCTACACTAAATAGCTGTCGCTTTGCCCAGGGAAAGAATTGCTGCTGTGAGGGATTATTTATCATATCTGAAGCATTTGGAGACATCACTGTACAATGTGGTAAAGTTCTGCATGAATATGATCCATTCTTCCATTTTGTAGGAATGTAGTTTGTTTTTCAACACTGCCATAGCTCTCCTTGACTGATGGTACTGTCATGTGGAGGTTAAATTACTGGACTGGTAACCCAAAGGCTAATGATATAGAGATAAGCACAAGAGATTCTGCAGATGCTGGAAATCCAAAAACACTGGAGGAACTCGGCAGGTCAGGCAGCATCTAGGAGTAGAAAAACAGAATTAACATTTCATATGGAAGATCCTTCAGAACTGGGAAAGAAAGAAAGAAAAAGAGCTAGTTTTAAGTTTCAGAGAAGGTGGGGAAGCGATGGAGAGGACACAGGAAATATCACTGATAGTACAAGATCAAGATTGCCATGAGGATAAAATCTTTGATGATCAATGACTAGTTTAGTCATTAGTTGATAGAATAATCAAGGCAGCTAGAAAGAACTAAGACAAAGAAACAAAGCTATAAGATGAGGTAGTTGATGAGAGGAACAAAAGATTTTAAGACTTTAAAGATCAGCTTTATTTGTAACATGCACATCATACAGTGAGATGCATCGTTTTGCGTCAACGACTGGCACAGTCCGATGATGTGCTAGGGGCAGCCAGAAATATCACCATGCTTCCAGTGCCAATATAGCAGGCCCAGAACCAACTAACCTTAACTGTATGCCTTTGGAATGCAGAGACGTATGTCAGTGATGACAGACCTGTTTCTCATTCTGAAATGGAATTAATACAGGCCAATGAGATTAGTATAGATAATCATGCGGGCTGGCGTAGAGTTGGTGGGCCGAAGGGCCTGTTTCTTTGCTGACTCTATGTAACAGGGCATAGGTTGAAGGTGAGAGGAACTTTTGAAAAGGATCTGATAGAATTATTTCTTTTACACAGAGGTCAGGAATATGCTGCCAGAGGAGATACAACCACTACAAAGGATATGGACACAGTGCGGGCATTAGTGTCGATGGGCCACTGGTTGTTGGGGATCTGCTTTCAGCTCTTCGGCACTATGGCATCTCAGAGGCTTGATGGAGGTGGGGTAAGTGGGAGAATGGAGTGGCATTCTTGCAGAAGGCAAAGTAGGTAGAAATATAGTCAAGACGACTGTGGGAACCTATGGACATGCAGTGCATATTTTTTGCTACTTAAGGAAGGAGGGCATTAAGGTGTGGATGCAGGCAACCACATCTGAGTCAGTGAGTACCTGTGGGGAAGAGTCTGGCTTCAGCTGTATGGAAGGAGATTTATGGGGGTTTTATGAACATACACTCTGTTACTTTAAGTAGAAATACATTGAAAAGGAAGATCTACACTCAATGGAACGCAGCAGGCAAGGCAGCATCCATAGGAAGAAGTACAGTCAACATTTCAGGCCGAGACGTTGACTGTGCTTCTTCCCATAGATGCTGCCTGGCCTGCTGTGTTTCACTAACATTTTGTGTGTGTTGCTTGAATTTCCAGCATCTGCAGATTTCCTTGTGTTTGCATTTACACTCAGTGGCCACTTTATTAGGTACACCTGTACACCTGCTCATTAATGCAAATATCTTATCAGCCAATCATGTGACAGCAACTCAATGCATAAAAGCATGCAGACATGGTCAAGAGGTTCAGTTGCTGTTCAGACCAAATGTCAGAATAGAGAAGAAATGCTATCTCAGTGACTTTGACTGTGGAATGATTGTTGGTGCCAGACAGAGTGGTTTGAGTATCTCAGAAATTGAGATTCCCTGGGATTTTCACACACAACAGTTTCTAGAGTTTACAGAGAATGGTGTGAAAAACAAAAAACATCCAGTGAGCGGCAGTTCTGTGGGTGAAAACATCTTGTTAATGAGAGAGGTCAGAGGAGAATGGTCAGACTGGTTCAAGCTGACAGGAAGGTGACAGTAACTCAAATAATCACACATTACAACAGTGGTGTGCAGAAGAGCATCTCCGAGTGAACAACACATTGAACCTTGAAGTGGATAGGTACAGCGGCAGAAGACCATGAACATATACTGAGTGGCCACTTTATTAGATACAGGAGGTACCTGATAAAATAGCCACTGGGTGTATGACTTATCTTTAATTCCCCAAATGTTAAAAAAATCCTAACTGAAATGTATTTTGAAAAATGTGAGCCATATAAATTGGAGTAATTCAGCAGGTCAAGCTGCATCTGCGGAGGGGAATAAAGAGTCAACTTTTTAGGTGAGACCCTTCATCCAGACTGGAAAGAAAGATGGAAGGAGTTCCTCCAGCATTTTGTGATTTATTATTCTGGCTTCTTCCTCCTTCCTTTCCAATCTCGATGAAGGATCTCGGTCCAAAACATCAACTGCTTATGCCCCCTCCCCAGATGCTGCCTGTCTAACCTGCTGAGTTCCTCCAGCATTTTGTGTGTGTTACTCTGGATTTCCAGCGTCTGCAGATTTTTTCATTTTTAATCACAGACATCTTTTTGCACATTAGCTGTTTGTGTGCAGCTTCTCATTGATTCTCTTGTATTCCTTTGTTCCACTGTGAATGCCTGCAAGGAAATGAATCTCAGGGTAGTTCATGGTGACATATACGTACTTTATTAATAAATTTACTTTGATCTTTGAATATTAATTGGATGTTTAGGACATTAAATGACTCCTTCTAAATGCAGCATTTTCTTCTGAGAGCGAAGGCGTGCAGAACTCGGTGCACTTATAATTACACCAAACACTGAACGGTCTCCATTTACTCTGTAAGAGTAAACGTGATTCTCTGGGAATGATGCTGTCTCCATGTGGATGAAGAAACCTTTTTTTTTGCTTCTCAAACAAGTAATGATTCACCTTGTTGAAAATAATAATGCATTCAATTTAACTGTCAGCAAGCACAGCTCTGTACAAAACCGCATATAAAAGTCAAGGAAAGCATTAAAGCAGTGACTAAATTTCCCCTCCTCCAGGAAATTGCACCTCTCTAAGAGTTATTTTGAGGCTCCCCAGAGAATTCCAGATGTTCCTGAAAAGGATCCTAGCTTTCCTGGCTTCCCTGATTTCCTCCCCTACCACATCAGTCCCACTATGCAAAACACTGATTGAAGTCAAAAACAAATTGGCCAACATTGAAAATTTGAAATCTTTCCTTCAGCTTCAATTACTCTAGGGGCCCACTTTCTTTAAGGGGTCATGATGGCAGGTAAACACTGGTGAGACAGAATGGTCCTCATCTGATCACAAACAAGAGAAAATCTGCAGATGCCGGAAATCCAAGCAACACACACAAAATGCTGGAGGAACTCCACAGGCCAGGCAGCACCTATGAAAAAAAGTACAGTCAACGTTTTGGACTGAGATCCTTCAGCAGGACCAGAGGAGAAAAAGCTGAGGAGTAAATTTAAAAGGTGGAGGGAGTGGAGAGAGAAACACAAGGTAATAGGTGAAACCTGAAGGGGAAGGGTGAAATAAAGAACTGGGAAGTTGATTGGTGAAGGAGATACTGGGCTGGAGAAGGGGGAGTCCGATAGGAGAGGACAGAAGGCCATGGAAGAAAGAAAAGGGGGAGGAGCACCAGAGGGAGGCGATGGGCATTATGTTTTGAATAGATTTGTTTTTGCATTTATATTCAGAGACTGAATCTTATGACCAAGTGATCACATATTTTAAACTTTTAAGGTGCACAAAGGCCTGCTATGGAAACACCAATGCCCAGGAATGAAAAAGGTGACAGAAAGTGATGGATACAGCCCAGTCCATCACAGGCAAAGCCCTCTCCACCACCGAGTGCATTTGCATGGAGCAGTGCCACAGGAAAGCAGCATCCATCATCAAAGACCCCAACCATCCAGGCCACGTGCCCTTCTCACTACTACCACCAGGAAGGAGGTACAGGAGCCTTAGGTCACACACCCCCAGGTTTAGGAACAGCTATTACAACTTTCCTTGAAAGTTGCCTCACAGGCAGATAGGGTAGTTAAGAAAGCTTGTGGGGTGTTGGCTTTCATAAGTCGAGGGATAGAGTTTAAGAGTCGCGATGTAATGATGCAGCTCTATAAAACTCTGGTTAGGCCACACTTGGAGCACTGTGTCCAGTTCTGGTCACCTCACTATAGGAAGGATATGGAAGCATTGGAAAGGGTACAGAGGAGATTTACCAGGATGCTGCCTGGTTTAGAGAGTATGCATTATGATCAGAGATTAAGGGAGCTAGGGCTTTACTCTTTGGAGAGAAGGAGGATGAGAGGAGACATGATAGAGATGTACAAGATAATAAGAGGAATAGATAAAGTGGACAGCCAGCGCCTCTTCCCCAGGTCACCACTGCTCAATACAAGGGGACATGGCTTTAAGATAAGGGGTGGGAAGTTCAAGGGGGATATTAGAGGAAGGTTTTTTACTCGGAGAGTGGTTCGTGTGTGGAATGCACTGCCTGAGTCAGTGGTGGAGGCAGATACACTAGTGAAATTTAAGAGACTACTAGACAGGTATATGGAGGAATCTAAGGTGGGGGCTTATATGGGAGGCAGGGTTTGAGGGTCGGCACAACATTGTGGGTCGAAAGGGCCTGTAATGTGCTGTACTGTTCTGTGTTCTATTACCCTTCAAGCATTATACTCCTGAATCAGTGTGGATAATTTCACTCAACACTACTCTCAACTGATTCCATGACCTACAGACTTATTTTGAAGGACTCTACAATTCATGATCTCAGTATTATTTATTATTTATTTCCTTCCCTGAATATAGTGACACAGGTAGTAGTGAAGAAGGTATCTTTACCTTCAGAGGATAAGGTTTTGGGTCTAAGAGTTGGGATTCCATGTTGCAGCCCTACAAAACATTGGTCAGTCTATGCTTGAAATATCGCATTTTGAACCGAGCCCTTTCATCAAGATTTTGATGAAGGGTCTTGGCCTGAAACATCGACTGTTTATCGCCCTCCATAGATGCTGCCTGACCTGCTGTATTTCTCCAGCACCTTTTGTGTGTGTTGCTCAAGGTCTCCAGCATCTGCAGAATCCCTTGTGTGTATTGTGTAAGGGTTCCTTAAGGTTGTTACAGCTGGGGGTGTTAGTGGGGATAAGCTCCCATTACCTATTAAATAGCGTACATCTCAAATAGCCTCTGACAACCAAGTCCACCTCCTGGCCTTCACGTGTGGCTGAACTACTACTGACAGGAGAAAGGGCAAAGGCGCGTTAGTGGTGCCTTAAGACCAGTCGCTTCAGGCAGATCGGGCTTGTCAGATGCTTGGCAGCTCACCTAGGAGAAGGAAAACTCTGGTCTCAAACCTCCACTGCCTTGCGGCTATACCCACTCACGGGGAAAGCTTCAGGAGTAAACCCCGAGGAAAAATCCAGAGCTGGAGTCCCTAAGGCAGTCCAACACTTGAGTTCAACGCTAGCTGGCAACTCGTGTGATGCCACTGGGGCCAAACTGTGTCAGTTTCTGCCGTTCCTTTTGATTCATCAGCTGTGTGGAGAGGGGGAGCCTTCCACAAGGGGGACAGTTTGCTCTCCATATCATACTGTCCTGGCTCACATATCACATAGTCACTTGGCACACAACATCCATGGTCAACCCTGAACAAAGGAGGGCCTCATTGTATAAAGTTCTGGTCTCCACACTACAGGAGCAATGTGGTAACAGAAGAGCTTTACTCAGATGTTACTTGGAATGAAGGGGAGACTAGAAAGATTTTTTTCTCATTAGAGTGCTGACAGAGATTTATAAGATTATGAGGAGCATTAATAGAGTAGATAGTCAGGGTCCTTTAGCCAGTGAGGAGGAGTCTGGCACATAGGTTGAAGGTGAACGGGGAGAAATTTAAATTGATAAATGATGAGTTGGTTTATTATTGTCACATGTACAGTGAAAATTTTGTTTTGTATGCCATCCATACAGATCATTTCAGTATATCCATGCATTAAAGTAATGCAAGGGAAAATATAACAGAATGCAGAATAAAGTGCTACAGTTACAGAGAAAGAGCACTGCAGACAGACAATAAGGTACAACATCAAAGCGAGGTTGATTGGGAGGTCAAGAGTTATCCTGTCATAATAGTGGACTATTCAATAGTCTAATAACAGTGGGCAAGAAGCTGTCCTTGAGACTGGTGGTACTGTATGTGCTCTTCAAGGAGATGTGAGGAGCAAGTTTTTCACACCAAGGTTGGTAGTTATCTGGAATGAGCTGACAGTGGAAGTGGTGGAGGCACTTGGACAGGTACTTAAATATACAAGGCAAATGGGGTGAGAGTGGAGAGGCATCATAGTATGCTCAAAGGTTGAGCATACTATGCTGTAAAGTCCTATGACTGTGACTCTATTCCACAGCTCCTTGTTGGACTGTTCTGTGAAAGAACAACCTGCTGCATCCTCCACATCATTCCTTGTTTTGGCAGTAAGGTAAGATTCAAGGGTTCATGGGTAAAATGGCCTATTTTGCTCTCTTTCTGCATCTATCGATCTACTTATTTTCTGTTTGTTTATTTATTATTTATCTATCTACTTATCTGTTTACTTATTTATCTATTTTTATATATTCTTGTTGTAATTAAAAGTAATTTTATGTATTGCACTGTTCTGCTGCCACAAGGTAACAAATTTCATGACATATGCCAGTCATAACAAACCCAATTCTGATCTTATCCTTTCTATTCATCTAGCAATGTGGTGTAAAGGAGGATTTTGAAGTGCAGGTGGACTTTTAATGAGAACAGAAACAGCAGAGGGTCCTGATAAAGGCTCTCGATACAAAACACAACTGTCCTTTTTCCTCTACAGATGCTGCCTGACCTGCTGTAGATCATAAACACAAGAGATCCTGCAGATGCTGGAAATCTGGAGGAACTCAGCAGGTCAGGCAGCATCTATGGAGAGGAATAAAGAGCCAATGTGCAGCATCTTGCATGTTGCTCAGTTTTCCCTGCTGTGAACTATGTGAAACGACTTAAATAGGAGTTGAAACCTGAATTTTGTGATGATGACTTTTTTGCCAGGCATAGGTGGGATTTGGATCCCATTTCTTCCGAAGTTAGAAGATGTTGTTTCACTGAACTGTGAAGTTAAACTTCAGAACATGGTCCTTGAGTTGTGTTTCAGGGCATGGATACAAAAATCTCTGTTTATTAACAGACCAAATGTTTCCCCTAAATTAACTTAGCAACTAATAGTATCTCTTCCTTTCCTGATTGTTTATCAGTTAGAAATCACAGTTTGTGCATTTTTGACATCAAAACAAATGCTCACAATAAACTGAATGTGCGCTATGATTGTGGGTGCTCTTAGCAACATAACGCCAACACTTCCATCACTTGTAAAACAATTTATAGGCTCAGGGTTCTCACTAAGACAGTACAGGGCACAGACATTGTGATGTGTTTTGTTTCAGACAAAAACAAAATACAAAATAAACATCGACTGTACTCTTTTCCTAGATGCTGCCTGGCCTGCTGAATTCCTCCAGCATTTTGGGTGTGTTGCTCCAATTTCCAGCATCTGCAGATTTTCTCTTAGAAACATAGAAAACCTTCAGCATAATACAGGCCCTTCAGCCCACAAAGCTGTGCCAAACATGTCCTTACCTTGGAAGTTACCTAGGGTTACCCATAGCCCTCTTTTTTTCCTGAGCTCCATGTACCTGTCCAGGAGTCTCTTAAAAGACCCTATTGTATCTGCCTCCACTACCGCTGTTGGCAGCCCATTCCACGCACTCACCTCTCTCTGTGTAAAAAAGCTTACCGCTGACATCTCCTCTGTACCTCCTTCCAAGCACCTTAAAACTGTGCTCTCTTGTGCTAGTCATTTCAGCCCTGGGAAAAGGCCTCTGACTATCCACACGATCAATGCCTCTCATCATCTTATACACCTCTATCAGGTCACCTCTCATCCTCTGTCGCTCCAAGGAGAAAAGGCTGAGTTCACTCAACCTATTCTTGTTTGATTCCAATCACAATCTTGTTTGTGATTGGAATATAAGGTGTTGCTCCTCCAGCTTGAGTAGAGGAGGAGGTGGACCGACATCTTGAAGATTATAGGCCACAAACGAGAAAACCTGCAGATACTGGAAATCTAAGCAAAACGTACAAAATGCTGGAGGAACTCAGCAGGCCAGGCAGCATCTGTGGAAAAAAGTACAGTCGACGTTTCAGTCCTTTGGCAGGACTGGAGAAAAAAAGATGGAGTAGGTTTAAAAGGTGGGGGAGGGGAGAGAGAAACACAAGGTGATAAGTGAAACCTGGAGGGGGAAGGGGGAAGTAAAGAACTGGGAAGTTGATTGGTGAAGGAGATACAGGGCTGGAGAAGGGGGAGTCTGATAGGAGAGGCCATGGGAGAAAGAAAAGGGGTAGGAGCACCAGAGGAGGGTGATGGGCAGGCAAGAAGATAAGGTGAGAGAGGGGAAAGAGGCTGGGGAATGGTGAAGGAGAAGGGGGTGGGGGACACTACTGGAAGTTAGAGAAGTCAATGTTCATGCCACCAGGTTGGAGGCTACCCAGACGGAATACAAGGTGTTGTTCCTGCAAACTGAGTGTGGCCTCATCACGACAGTGGGGGAGGCCATGGATGGACATGTTGGAATGGACATATGGGAAGTGGAATTAAAATGGGTGGCCACCGGGAGATCCTACTTTTTCTGGCATACAGAGTGTAGGTGTTCAGTGAAGTGGTCTCTCAATCTATGTCAGGTCTCACTGATATAGAGGAGGCCACACCGGGAGCACCGGACACAGTACACGACCCCAACAGACTCACAGGTGAAGTGTCGCCTCACCTGGAAGGAACATTTGGGGCCCTGAATGGTAGCAAGGGAAGAGGTGTAGGGGCAGGTGTAGCACTTGTTCCGCTTGCAAGGATAAGTGGCAGGAAGGAGTAAGTTTGCATTGAGACTCTGACTAGTGGATGCTTTAGGGAATGAAGCAGGGACCCCAGCTACTCAAAACTAACATCAATAATTTGGATGAGGGGATCAGGTGTAATCCATCTAATTTTGTTGCTGAGGTTTCAGGGAACATAGAGTGTGAGGACATGCAGATGCTTTATAATGTTACAAAAAATATATAATGTTACAAAAGAAAAGAGAAAGGAGGACTATTAGGCGGGTCAATATAACGCTTAACCCCAAAGAAATTGCAAAAAAAGTTTTATGATTGTTATTGTACTATTTGATGTGGAGAACAACATGTCAAAAGTTGGTCAATTTTGACACATAGGAACGTCTCCAAAAATGACATCAAAAAACAAGATGACTGCCAGCAAAAAAACGCCAAAAATCTGACTGATAACCATCAAATTGCAAGTTTTTTAAACCTGATGTTTTAATGAATGCTCTTTTCACCAATGTTTTTCAAATAACAGAAGTTCCCGGAATGAAAGATGCATTTGTACTGACATCATGATGTCATCAATGACGTAATCAAGGGACAACTCTGGTATTAAGTACTGACATCATGACACATAATATGCTACCTTATGGCTTCTCAGATGCAGTCTTGTTCATCATCCTCTTCTATCACTGCCTCACTTGTCATATTGTCACAGTTGCCATCGTGGCAATGCCCACATGCACTGGTGCATTCCAGCTCATGCTTTCTGCAGGTACACTTTAGCATATTGCACCCTCCCGAACAGTTGCAGTGAATCATCTGAATAAGTACCTCTGGAGCAGGCCTTTTGTCTGTCATCACTGGAACGAGTTTTTCCCCTTCTACCCTCCATCCCCACTCAGACAGCTCCATTTCATCACTACAGCCCATCCACTCCATAACCTGGTAGTAAGTCCGCAGGGAGTGAAATTTACAGGACGAGGTGGTTGGTGGCAGTCTTTCAGGCGTGACGAAAGTCTTAGCTCTTGCAACTTTCTTGCAGAGCATATTGTATCTGATAGATACTAGGGAGTCATTCTGATTTCCATTGAAGAACCCCACCGTTGCCCTACAGCCATTGGTTTCCACGACATCCTGACTTTGCTTTGGTGAACAGAACACTTTCGAACAGTCTCTGATTCCCTTTTCTTTCTTGATGATTCTTTGGAACCCCGACTTCTTTCCAATCCCAAATACTCTGGACGTTGAGTCGCATCCGATAAAGGCATGGAGAAACAATAGATCATTACAAGCTGCTTCTCCGAGTATCTGCTTAAGGACCTTGATATTATAGGCATTTGATTTTGCCTTGTCCGAGCAGAAATAAGAGTTCAGTGCAGTTTGTTACCACTACGTGGTAGAGCAAGAGTACGAGGAGATCCGTGTCTTCTCCAACGAGGGTGGTAGATTTGAAAACAGACATTGTGACGGCTGCCTTTGTGATCTCAACGTCGGCATCTCCTTCAGCTTGAATCACTTCGCAGCCTCTCTGTCACAAGCATTCCATGATCAGCTGGATAATTACCCGCTTGTTTGCCTCATTGGACAAGAAGTCCTCCTCTTTCCAACAAATTTTGTCGCCATTGTAATGTTCACCTTGTTCGCATTCAAATTTCTACTTCGACGCTGATGAGTACAGTCCTTTATGCCTGGCTCAACCCCATAACCATCAAACACTCCAGTGGCTCTGGCATAGTGTTTGACAGTGAATGAGGCGTAGTCATCTGCAATTGAACTGTAGGTGCACCCCCCCCCCGTCCATTTTAAGCGGTGCAGAAGTGATCCCCCCATCTAGAACATAGTGATCTGTCACTGGGACCATCTGTGTGACAGCATGGTCTGATTTGGAGGTGACATAGTTTTTTATCGCTTTTTTGGCTGGTGCAAGGTATTCTTTGCTTCAAACAAAGACATCCGATATGGACAGAGTTCATAGTTCACCACTTCGTCTAGCCAGAGATCACCTGTCTGTGACACAACTAGGAACCTCTGGAATAACAACGCTGGATCTATGGTACAGTCTTCAGCAACTTTGACTGCCCTGCTGGATGCTAGTGTCTTGACCTTTTGAACTCCTTTTGTGCGTATACGAGAAAACAGAGTGTCCGTCCATCTTCCTAACGACAGTATGTCATTCCTATTGCGAACAGGTCATGTGCACTGACATCCTCACTGGGGGATCATTGGTTTTGTTGTTGGGGGAGTCGGAACATATGCAGTCAAAGTCAGAGAGAACGTTGTTAAGGAAACCTAAATTGATTGAAACAATAAGACATTTGGATTAACAGTGACAATAACCATTAAAATACTATGAATACATCATGACGTCATGAAATAATAGTTCATAGTTCTGGCGATAAAACACACCCTGTGGGTATTCCCGTTCACATTTTATACCACAATTATGGCACTACCATTGTTAGAAACAGTGAAATATAGCAAAGTAAGACAGGTATGGGGTATGGGTCTGATTCTTTTCATTGGCGGCCACGTTTTTTAACGTCAGATTCTTTTACTTTCCTGTGCTCCGTTTCTGTCCAACATTTGATATGTTGTTCAGTATGTCTGAAAGTACAAGAAATGACCATAAAACTTTTTTTTTGCAATTTTTTTGGGGTAGGGGTATTTTGGCACTATATTGACAGCATTATATTATTTAAATGTCACAACGTTGAAAGGTGTTCGTGTTCAAAAAGTCTTGTGTGTCCTTGGAAACAATTCACTGACATTTAAAGTGTATAATATGCAATTAGATAGGCACGTGGTGTATTGGCCTTTAATGCAAGAGAATTTGAGCACATGAGTGGACTTGCTTCAGTTATCTAGGGCCTTGGTTTGATCACATCTGCAATGTTATGAACAGGTCTGGTTATCTTTCCCAAGGCAAAGCATTCTTGCAATACTTGCAGTAAATATTAATCAGTTTAATTCTCGGGATGACAGTTCTATTGTAAAGTAAGAGATTGAAGAGATTACTCCTTTTCAACGTGATCTCAATAAAACACACAAAGTTCTTAGAGGAATTTGGATGCAAAATTTGAGGAGCATTTGCTGGCTCTGGGTCTGCACTTACTGGAGAAGAACGAGGTGGGATCTCATTGAAACCTATCGAATATTGAAAGGCCTAGGTAGAGTGGATGTGGAGAGGATGTTTCCTATAGTGGAGGGGTCTGGGACCAGAGGGCACAACCTTAGGATAGAGTGACGTCCATCTAGAACAGAGATTAAGAGGAATTTCTTTTGTCAGAAGGTGGTGAATCTGTGGATGGCAGAGGACGCCATTTCATTGGGTTTATTTTAAGCGGGGTTCGATAGGTTCTTGTTTAATAAGGGTGTCAAAAGGTATGGGGAGAATGCAGGAAAATGGGGTTGAAAGGGATAATGGCCCAGTTCTGCTCCTACTGTATGTCTTATGGCCTTACCAGGCAGATGTAGCTAATGTTCTCTCCTGGCTAGTGTATCTTACTGAGCTCCTCCACCATTTTGTGTGTGTTACACAAGATTTCCAGTATCTACAGAATCTCTTGAGTTTAAGGTGTCTTGAACTAGGGATCATGGTTCCAACATAATGGCCAGACCTCCAGGAGAGATAAGAAGAAATTTATTCACTCAGTGAATCTTTGAAATCCCCTAATCATTTTTGAATGTTCGAGCATGCACAAGGAGCCAAATGGCCTAATCTTACGTTTATTTCTCATGACTTAATTGCTGGTTTATATCTTTCAGGAATTGCTGACATTTATTGGCATTCTGATCAAAATTCAATGCCATGAATTTTTAAAATAATCTTTTTAAATCTTCAGATTGATGGCTCTTCCTGTTACTGTTGACTAATTATGCAAGATAAAGTTTATCAAGTATTTACATATTTTGAGTTACATATTTAATGCCATTTTTATTTAATCTGGTTCAGGCATAGATCCAATGAGCTCTGGAGGTTTGATCCCTCTTTCTTCAATGTTTGATGTACAGCAATTACACATACTTTGCAATGAATGTTATTCATTCAGATTAGTAGTTTGTTTGCCTTTGGTATTCCACAAACCATTCTCTGGACAAGAAAGCTGAAATTAACCATCAATCTTCTGATGTGGCACTTTCACAACCAATGAAACACTCTGATCTATCTCAAACAAGAGAAAATCTGCAGATGCTGGAAATCTAGAGCAACACACACAAAATGCTGGAGGAGCTCAGCAGGTCAGGCAGCAGCTATGGAAAAAATTACAGTTGACATTTCGGGCCGAGAGCCTTCAGCAGGACTGGAGAAAAAAAAGATGAGGATTCAGAGTAAGAAGGTGGGGGGAGGGGAGGAAGAGTCACAAGGTGTTAGGTGAAACCGGGAGGGGTGGAGAGGTGAAGTAAAGAGCTGGGAAGTTGATTGGTGAAAGAGATACAGGGCTGGAGAGGGAGGAATCTGACAGGAGAGGACAGAAGCCCATGGGAGAAAGAAAAGGGAGAGGAGCACCAGAGGGAGGTGGTGGGCAGGCAAGGAGATGGGGTGAGAGAGGGAAATGGGGACGGGGATTGGGATGGACCCATACCTTTTGACACCGTTATTAATCAGGAACCTATCAAACCCCGCTTTAGATAAACCTCACACTCTATGTTCCCTGAAACCTCAGCAGCAAAATGAGACAGATTACACCTGATCCCCTCATCCAAATTATTGTTATTAGTTTTGAATAGCTGGATCCCGGCTTCATTGCCTGAAGCATCCACTAGTCGGAGAGTGTCAATGCAAGCTTACTTGCTTAAATCCGTCACCCCTACTGGGTCACAGGCTGCTAGCGTAATCCACTGAAGATTCTTCCTCTCCCGGGGCTGTGATCTTTGGAGCTTTTGTTGGCATTTCTATAGCTCTGGGATTTTATGGGATGGAGTTGCTAAACCAATGCTCAACTCCCCTCCTTTCGCAGCTGACCTTGGGACCATCCATGGCAGGGTTGTCTCAATACAAAACTGACACATTAACTCTGATTCTTTTTTCTTCTGTCCATTAAACAATCCTAAATCCACTTCAATGTTTTACCCACTGAATATCCTATCTTCCACTTAAGTTATTAGATATTAAAATTTATCAAAAAATAGAGAATTCTGAATTAGAAGAGGAATTTTCAGTGTTATCCATTCAGGGAATAGATAAAGAGTACTACAGATTTTGTTCATGAGTGATGATCCAGCAACTGCAAAACTGGATAAACTGGATTGTGGATTTGAAGATTCCTACTCTCCTCAGTATTATTCTGAAAAACCTTGAATCTTCCTTCCTTTCTTTTATTAGCATGTGAGTGGTAAGTCAGAAGACCACCATGGAGGTAGAGCTATCCCAACATTCATTGCAGCTCTGAAAGCCATCTATCAAATCAATAAGTAAAGCCAAATACTTTTTGGTTTCTCAGTGAAAAATAACAAGCAAATTAATTTGTAAATCCCCATAGCTGCCAATAAAAAGACAAAGAGGGAAAGAGGAATGAAGAAAAGAAATAATCAAAACTCTAAATGCATTTACGGCGTTTTTTCTTCTCAGCAGTTCGTGTAATAAATGCTACTAATTGTTATTAACTAACTTATTGGCTTTAATGCTTCAATTATATTCTTGTGATAAAAAGTCTTGCGTTTGTCTTATGATTCTGATGGACCGCCCTTCTGGGCCTTTTAGATACAAATAGCTATTGTCACAGAGCACTAAAAATGAAATGTTGTTCAAGGATCAAAACATGTTTTTAGAAAATGATCAGTTCTTCAGGCTATAATCACTGTCCAATGCTCATCTTGTGAATTGGATTTCTAAAGCTGACACATTTCACTCTTTTCTTTAATAGATGAAATCCCATTGCATTGCTTAATATCTACATCTCTGAGGATCTAGCCTGGACCCAAAATGTTGACGCAGCTACAAAGAAGGCACAGCAACAGCTATATCTCATTTGGAGTTTGAGGAGATCACCATAAACACTCACAAATCTCTACAGATGCACTGTGGACAGCATTCTAACTGGTTGCGTCAATGTCTGGTATGGTGGGGGGTGGGGGGCTATTGCACAGGATCACAGTAAGTTGCAGAGAATGGTAAACTTAGTCCGCTCTATTATGGGCACTAGCCTCCGTAGTGTCCAGGACACCTTCAGAGGAGTGATGCCTCAAAAAGGCTGTGTCTATCATTAAGGATCCCCATCATATGCCCTCTTCTCATTGCTACCATCAGGTAGGAGGTACAGGAGCCTGAAGACACACACTCAGCGATTCAGGAACAGCTTCTTCCTCTCTGCCATCCAATTTCTGAATGGATATTGAACCCATGAACACTAGCTCACTAATTTTTAATTTCTATTTTTGCATGACTTACTTAATTTAACTATTATGTATATACACACACTGTAATTCACGTTTTTTCTCTCTGTTATTATGTATTGCATTGTAATGCTGCCGCAAAAACAACAAATTTCACAACATGTGCTGGTGATCTTGAGCCTGATTCTGATAACGTGTTGGAAAGTACACGTAGGGTATAACTTTTAATTGGTAAATTAGTAACTTTTTTATTGTCACATGTCCCAAGGTACAGTGAAAAAGTTGCATAGAAACATAGAAACATAGAAAATAGGTGCAGGAGTAGGCCATTCGGCCCTTCGAGCCTGCACCGCCATTCAGTACGATCATGGCTGATCATCCAACTCAGAACCCTGCCCCAGCCTTCCCTCCATACCCGCTGATCCCTTTAGTCACAAGGGCCATGTCTAACTCCCTCTTAACTATAGCCAATGTACTGGCCTCAACTGCTTCCTGTGGCAGAGAATTCCACAGATTCACCACTCTCTGTGTGAAGAAGTTTTTCCTCATCTCGGTCCTAAAAGGCTTCCCCTTTATCCTCAAACTGTGACTCATTCTGGACTTCCCCAACATCGGGAACAATCTTCCTACATCTAGCCTGTCCAATCCCTTTAGAATTTTATACGTTTCAATAAGATCCCCCCTCAATCTTCTAAAATCCAACGAGTACAAGCCTAGCCGATTCAGTCTTTCATCATATGAAAGTCCTGCCATCCCAGGAATCAATCCGGTGAACCTTCTTTGTACTCCCTCTATGGCAAGAATGTATTTCCTCAGATTAGGGGACCAAAACTGCACACAAGACTCCAGGTGTGGTCTCACCAAGGCCTTGTACAACTGCAGTAGTACCTCCCTGCTCCTGTACTCGAATCCTCTTGCTATGAATGCCAGCATACCATTCGCCTTTTTCACCGCCTGCTGTACCTGCATGCCCACTTTCAATGACTGGTGTATAGTGACACCCAGGTCTCGTTGCACCTCCCCTTTTCCTAATCGGCCACCATTCAGATAATAATCTGTTTTCCTGTTCTTGCTACCAAAGTGGATAACCTCACATTTATCCACATTAAATTGCATCTGCCATGAATTTGCCCACTCACCTAACCTATCCAAGTCACCCTGCATCCTCTTAGCATCCTCTTCACAGCTAACACTGCCGCCCAGCTTCGTGTCATCCGCAAACTTGGAGATGCTGCATCTAGTTCCCTCATCCAAGTCATTAATATATATTGTAAACAACTGGGGTCCCAGCACTGAGCCTTGCGGTACCCCACTAGTCACTGCCTGCCATTCTGAAAAGGTCCCATTTATTCCCACTCTTTGCTTCCTGTCTGCCGACCAATTCTCTATCCATGTCAATACCTTACCCCCAATACCGTGTGCTTTAAGTTTGCACACTAATCTCCTGCGTGAGACCTTGTCAAAAGCCTTTTGAAAATCCAAATCTACCACATCCACTGGTTCTCCCCTATCCACTCTACTAGTTACATCCTCAAAAAATTCTATGAGATTCGTCAGACATGATTTTCCTTTCACAAATCCATGTGACTTTGTCCGATGATTTCACCGCTTTCCAAATGTGCTGTTATCACATCTTTGATAACTGACTCTAGCATTTTCCCCACGACCGATGTTAGGGTAACCGGTCTATAATTCCCCGGTTTCTCTCTCCCTCCTTTTTTAAAAAGTGGGGTTACATTAGCCACCCTCCAATCCTTAGGAACTAGTCCAGAATCTAAAGAGTTTTGAAAAATTATCACTAATGCATCCATTATTTCTTGGGCTACTTCCTTAAGCACTCTGGGATGCAGACCATCTGGCCCTGGGGATTTATCTGCCTTTAATCCCTTCAATTTACCTAACACCACTTCCCTACTGACATGTATTTCCCTCAGTTCCTCCATCTCACTAAACCCTCTGTCCCCTACTATTTCCGGAAGATTATTTATGTCCTCCTTAGTGAAGATAGAACCAAAGTAGTTATTCAATTGGTCTGCCATGTCCTTGTTCCCCATAATCAATTCACCTGTTTCTGTCTGTAAGTGACCTACATTTGTCTTAACCAATCTTTTTCTTTTCACATATCTATAAAAGCTTTTACAGTCAGTTTTTATGTTCCCTGCCAGCTTTCTCTCATAATCTTTTTTCTCTTTCCTAATTAAGCCCTTTGTCCTCCTCTGCTGGACTCTGAATTTCTCCCAGTCCTTGGGTGAGCCGCTTTTTCTGGCTAATTTGTATGTTTTTTCTTTGAAATTGATACTATCCCTAATTTCCCTTGTCAGCCACGGGTGCACTACCTTCCTTGATTTATTCTTTTGCCAAACTGGGATGAACAATTGTTGTAGTTCATCCATGCAACCTTTAAATGCTTGCCATTGCATATCCACCGTCAATCCTTTAAGTGTCATTTGCCAGTCTGTC
This sequence comes from Mobula birostris, assembly GCF_030028105.1. NCBI lineage: Eukaryota > Metazoa > Chordata > Chondrichthyes > Myliobatiformes > Myliobatidae > Mobula > Mobula birostris. The sequence goes on from NC_092389.1 coordinate 1,650,517, forward strand.
TTAGCTAACTCATGTCTCATACCTTCAAAGTTACCCCTCTTTAAGTTCAGAACCTTTGTTTCTGAATTAACTATGTCATTCTCCATCTTAATGATGAATTCCACCATATTATGGTCACTCTTACCCAAGGGGCCTCTTACGACAAGATTGCTAACTAACCCTTCCTCATTGCTCAATACCCAGTCCAGAATGGCCTGCTCTCTAGTTGGTTCCTTGACATGTTGGTTCAGAAAACTATCCCGCATACATTCCAAGAAATCCTCTTCCTCAGCACCCTTACCAGTACAACAGTGCATTGAGGTAGTACAAGGGGAAACAATAACAGAATGCAGAATAAGATAATACATACAAAATGCTGGAGGAACTCAACAGGCCAGGCAGGCTGCATCTATGGAAAGGAATGAACAGTCGATGTTTTGGGCTGAGACCCTTCATCAGAACTGGAAAGGAAGGGGGCAGAAACCAGAATAACAATGTGGGGAGAGGGGAAGAAGTACAAGCTGTAAAATGATAGGTGAAGCCAGATGAGGTGGAAGGTGAGTGGGTAGAGATGAAATCAGAAGCTGGGAGCTGATAGGTGGAATAGGGCTGAAAAAGGAGGAATCTGATAGGAGAGGAGAATGGGCCATAGGAGAAAGGAGGCGAGGAGGAATAAGGTGTTACATTTACAGAGAAAGGTTTTTAAAGAAAGGGCGGGGGAGAGAGATTTGGAAAGGGTTGGGGGTTAGTAGGGAGGAGTTTGGGGTCACCAGTAGCCCAATGTACCCACCCCTTCCCAACCCACAACAGTTGATGAACACAGACACGAGGAAATCTGCAGATGCTGGAAATTAGAGCAACATACACAAAAAATGCTGGTGAACGCAACAGGTCGGGCAGCATCTATAGTCAGGACCAAAACGTCGACTGTACCTCTTCCTATAGATGCTGCCTGGCCTGCTGCGTTCACCAGCATTTTGTATGTGTTACAGTTGATGAACACTTCAGAGAGGCATTCTAATATTTTTGTGAGTTTGTAAAACATCCTCCTCCAATATTAAAATTCATGCACACTTCTGCTGAGAGATGATTGAATCACTTTTACTGCAGAGTGGGAGAGTGAAGGACCCATTTTCTGTGGTAGAGTTAAATAATCAGAACATAGGTCCAACTTCATCAAAGAATGAAATGGGAATTTTAAAGCAGGAGAATGCTCTGTTTTGGAACTCACTGCCAGAATGGGAAGTTATGGCAGGAATTTTCTTACATTTAAGAATATATCCAGTTTAGACACCACAATGCTCCAATGTGAGAGCTTTGAAATTACATTCAGCAGCGCAGCATTTTATCTACTGACGCGAAAGGCCAAACAGCCCCCCTTCTGTGCCATAAATTGCCATGAATTTATGTTTCTATAAAGTGAAGGGGTACTAGTTAGGTGATAACACGTCTGTATTTTTATAATATTGTCAAATTTAAAAGAAAAGGAAGGAGCTCAACAGTATCATGCCACTGAGAAAGAACAGAATAGTGACGTAATTTTCCTAATTAAGAATAAATGTTATCACAAAGAAAAATAAATATGAATAAGCTGACTCCTTAGGAGCCATTATTAGCACTGATAAAAAGACAATAATATGATGTGAGTTGTACCCAGGAATATGACTCAATTATCTCAAAGCAGATTATTTGCTTTTCATTCTGGCTGATTACTGTCTAAAATAACATTACAAAACTACTTTCTTAAAATCTCCCCAGTTTATTGTAGATGTATTTATACCCAGAATAAGTGTATTATAAAGAGCATAGTGCCTGGTTAGAATGAATTTACTAATGGATAATTTTTACACAAATTGCTACCTAAGATATATATTTCTTAGCCTGGAACCAGATGACTGGAATATATAAACAGAACTACAAATTTGTGTAAGTTCCAATTTGTATCAGAAGGCTAAGGCTAGCTGTCGTAGAATTTGAGAAGAATGTTGTACTCTGCCCAGCCCATCAGGAAAAGCCTTCCTGCTACTGAGCTCATCCACAAGAAAGCAGCATCCATCATCAAGGACTCCAACCACCCAGGCCATGCCCTCTTCTCGCTGCTGCCATTAGGAAGGATTTACAGGAGCCTCAGGACTAACAACACCAGGTTCAGGAACAGTTATTATGCCTTAGCCATCAGGCTCCTGAACCAAAGGGGGTAACTTCACTCGCCTCAACACTGAACTGATTCCACAACCTATGGACTCACTTTCAAGAACTTTCCAACTCACATTCTTAGTATTATGTATGTATTTGTTTATCTATTTACTTATTTGTTATTTATCAGTCTATCTATCCATCTCTTTCTATCTAGCTATTTGTTTATTTACAGTTTGTCTTCTTTTGAACGTTAGTGTTTTCAGTCTTTGTTTATTTATTCTACTGAGTATGTCTGCAAGAAAATGTATCTCAGGGTTGTATATGGTGATATATATGTATTTTGATAATAAATTGACTTTGAACTTTGAACTTTGTGCTTACAATCCAGAAAGTTCAGAAACAATGCTGAAACAACCAACCCTTACACCAATTTCAGTGTTTCAGTCAAGATGACAGTCCCAACCTGAAGTGTCAAAAGTCCATTTCTCTCCTCAGTTCCTCCAATAGTTTCTTTTTAGCTTCAGTGTTTCAGTCTTTTCTGATATCAATATCTAGCGAACACATAACATCCCAAACCTTCAAAAATACTGGCAGCACATTTTTAAGAAGCCTTAGAATTAAAATGTAAATATATTAGAGTGGTCTTGCTGCTATCAAACCTGTATCTTTCTTTCTGTCTGTGCATGCCCTATTACATTTTTCAGTGATCTTAAAGGCTTTAATTCACTTAATTTGATATCAGAATTCAGCATTCAATTCAAATTCAGAATTATTCATCGCTTGTACATGGAAACATGCAGTGAATTGTGTTGTTTGTATTAATAACCAGCACAACCCAAGGATGTGCTGGGGGCAGCCTACAAGTGGAACCACACATTTTAGCAAAACAACACAAACAACAATAACAACAATGCAGCAGCAGCAACAAAACAAAACAACCCTTTTCTTCCTCCCAACCACCCATCCACTCACACACACGGACAGGCTTCCAACACCAGGACTGGCTGCTTCCAGGCGTCCAGTTCCAGTGATGACTTGCGGACCAGGCTTCCGACATCCAAGTACGCTGACCCAGGGACCTTGAAAGGGACTTTGGTCCTCAGACTTCAATAGCAACCTTAGGACTCACTGATCACAGGATTTTGAACTCTGGGCTCGCATGGGCCTTCGACCTCAGGAACCGATTTTATAACTTAGCAAGGAAAAGGCAGAGCTGTACAAAAGGATCAGGAAAATGTGTGTGTGCTCTAATCACTGGCTTTAGTTGCCTTGAAGAAGTAATTCTATGCAACATCCCTATGACACAGGTTTTTAGTCAATCCCAAGTAAAAGCAGAAAATGTTTGAAAATGTCGGTCAAGTAGCATTGGTGGAAATAAAAATAGAGTTAACATTTGAGGTTTGAAACCTATTGTCAGATCTGGAAAATAAAGAAGCAAGTTAGTTTTTAATAGCAGAGAAGTTGGGGGCAGGAGGGATAAAATAAAGGTGCAGTAATGGGCACTTGGATGAGCCCAAGTTGAGCCTTTCCCTTGTGGGATACAAGAAACAATCTTTGTTTCAGTCCACCTCAGGTCCCCTCCTTAAGTCTTTCTGCAGAACATTAACAAGTCCATTGGTGCCTTTTTTTCATTCATATAGAACTTGGAAACTTCATCAGTTTTCCTGCCAATTTCTACCTTTCTCTCACCTTCACATGGTCCATCTTCCATTTCTTTTCCTTTCTCTTTTCAAGAGATTGGTCAACCACAAAGAGCTATTACAGGCCCACAGACTCCCACTGTCCAACTCTGCCTTCTATAATGTCTCCATTCCATTTTTCCTCTCTTTTGCATTTTTTCTGATGAGATTTTCTGCACAGGTGCCTCTGCGCAGTCTTGAGGTCATTACCGAAGGTCAAAGCCCTAAGGTTGAAGGCTGAAGTCAACAAGTCTGAAATTTGAAGCCTCTGTGTCATTGTGTATGGAATTTGGAGGCTTGTTGGTGAGCCGGGGCCAGGAACTGGAGGCTGCAGGCCCAGAGGCCTGTCTCTGTGTGAGAGTGAGTGAGTGGGTGGGAGGGAGGGAAGGAGGAAAGGGGTGTTGTTGTTGTTGCTTGTGTTGTTCTGCTGAACATTATGGACATGCTGTGTTGACAAAAGAATGTGTGGTGACACTTGCAGGCTGCCCAAGCACATCCTTAGGTTGTGTTGGTTGTTGACGCAAATGACAAATTTCACTGTGTATATGTGATAAATGACTCTGAATCTGTACCATACTGAAGAGAGTCCTTGCTCACATCTTCTCTAGTTCCTACACCATTGTCCCATCAGCTTTTGAGTTCAACAAATCACCCTTTGCAATTTCCACTGGCTTGTACAAATTCCAAACACTTTCCCTTCTCCTTTCCCATTTTGAAGGGATCACTCTCTTTGCATTCCCTGATCTGTTTTTCCATTCTCACTTGCTACTCCCCACCATTTGTCACTTCCTTTTGCAACTGAAGTAGTTGTGACCTCTGTCCTTTCACTTTTCCCTTTTCAGCATCCAGTGATCCAAACAATCTTTCTTGCTGAAACAATAATTCACTTGCATTTCTATTGATCTAATGCTCTGTATCTGCTGTTCACAGTATAGATTCCGTTGCACTGGAGAATATTAGAATGTTACTTACAAAGCATTTGCATTCCGTCTGCAGGACTGACTGTGTGAGTGTGCACATGATTGCCATTTTAATTCCTCTTCCCACTCACACTCTGAGCTTTCTGTCTGTGGCTTCTGGCACTGTTGCAATGAGGCCTAATGCAAGCTTGAGGAACAATATCCTGTTTTATCTCAGCATGTTGCAGTCTTCTGGATTTAACATTGAATTATCTACTCTCTTATTAATTTGATCTTTCTTTCATCCTGTATCAGAAATGCCCATTTCTTCCAGTTCATATATTTCATTCGGAGATTTGGTATGTTACAAAGGCTCAAGCAAATTTCTACAGATGTAGAAATTCATCTACTTGCAGATGAATTTCTACAAATGTAGATAAGGCCACTCTCAGTGTGGAGGAGCAACACCTCATATTCCATCTAGGTCGCCTCCAACCTGATGGCACAAACATCGATTTATCCTTCTGGCAATTTTACCCCCTCCCTCTTCCCTCTTCCCTCTTCCTTTATTCCCCACTCTGGCCCCTTCCCTCTTCTCCTCATCTGCCTGTCACCTCCCTCTGCTGCCCCTCCTCCTTCCCTTTCTCCCATGATCCACTCTCCTCTCCTATCAGTTTCCTTCTTTTCTAGCTCTTTACCTTTTCCTGGTGCAGGTTGACGGGAGTAAGCAGTTTAAATGATTTCAGCATGGACTAGATGGGCTGAAGAGCCTGTTTCTGTACTGTACTTCTCTATGACTCTTTGACCCTATTACTTCATTCCCCTCCCCTGCCCACCTGGCTTCACCTATCACCTAATTTGTCCTCCTTCCCCTCCTCCCCACCTTTATATTCTGGCGTCTTTCCCCTTCCTTTCCAGTCCTGAGGAAGGGTCTTTGCCAAAAGTATTGACTGTTCATTCATTTCCATAGATGCTGCCTGACCTGCAGAGTTCCTTCAGCATTTTGTGTGTGTTGCTCTGGATTTCCAGCATCTGCAGAATCCCTTGTGTTTCAACAGATGTACCATGGAGAGCATTCTGACTGGTTGCCTCACTGTCTGTTATGGAGGGGCCACTACACAGGATCAGAAAAAGCTTTCAGAGGGTTGCAAACTCAGCCAGCTCCATCGTGGTCACTATTCCTCCGAAATAAGAACACTAGCAATTTGAAGTTGCTGACCCTCTCCACCTCTGATGGGGACTGGCTCATGGACCTCTGGGTTCTCCTGAAGTCAATAACCAGCTCCTTGGTCTTGCTGACATTGAGTAAGAGGTTGTTATTGTGGCACTACTCAGCCAGATTTTCAATCTCCCTCCGATATGCTGATTCGTCACCACTTTGATTTGGCTTACGACAGTGGTGTCATCAGCTTGAATATGGCATTGGAGCTGTGCCTAGCCACACAGTCATAAGGGTAAAGCGAGTAGAGCAGGGGACTAAGCACACAACCTGGTAATTTGAAAGAGGTACAGTATATTTAAAAGTATATTTAGAACTATTGTATGCAGCCCACAGAACGTCATCAATGTTCACCAGTGCCATCTTGAAATTGTACTTAACATCTCCATAACTCTGAACACAGCATACACGGTAAATAGTTTACACGAACCTTTGCACAAACACCTGTTCTCTATTTAATACTTTAAAAACTATAATTATACAATGTGTTTGGTGCACAATTAAATATGAATGCAGTGGCAACAGTCTGTAGTTACCTTTAATACTCCCTTTCTGCTGATTTTCTGACTTTCCTTCTTTCTTCCAATTACTAAAATGCTCCTCTCCTTTTCTTCTTGCCCATTTTTCAGTCTCTACTAAGAATCCATCCACTGAGGTTTGTATCTTGAACTTGTTCTCATCCCACCTGTAAACACAAGAGATTCTGCAGACGCTGGAAATCCAGAGCAATGCACACAAAATGCTAGGGGAGCTCAGCAGCTCAGACAGTATCTATGGAGAGGAGTAAAGAGTTGATGAAGGGCACAAAATGTTGATACTTTACTTCCTTCCATCGACGCTGCCTGACATTCTGAGTTCTTCCAGCATTTTGTGCGAACCCAATATTCACTGTTTGCCTTGAAATTACATTACAGTACCCATATGATGTACAGTATTTCTAGGTCGCTTTATTCCCTTGTAGCTGTCTTGGTTGAAATTCCGTAACACCATAAGCTAGAGGAGCAGATCCATTTTCCCTCTCAACTCCATTCTGTTGCCTTCTTCCAGGAACCTTTGACGCCCTGACTAAACAAGAGCCTATCAAACTCTGCTCTAAATATACCCAATGACTTGGCCTCCACAGCCACCTGTGACAATGAATCCACAGATTCACCAGACTCTGGCTAAAGAAATTCCTCCTCATCTCCGTTTGAAAGGGACTCTGAGCAATGTTGTTCAGACATATGTGACTGATAACATGATTGGTGGGAGTTACAGTTTATGTTCTTTTATAGAAGTGTTTATAATTATGAGCACCATAGATAAAGCATTTTCCCCAGGGAAAGGGAGTCCAAAACTAAAGGACATAGGTTTAAGGTGAGGGGGAAAGATTTAATACCGACCTGAGGGGCAACATTTTCACCCAGAGTGTGGTGAATACATTAAACAAACTTCCAGAGGAAGTGGTTGGGGCAGGTACAATAGTATCATTTAAGATGCACTTGGATAGGTGCATAGAGCGGCAGGTCTTACAGGGATATGGGCTGAATGCAGGAATTTGGGACAAGTTGGGTGGGCACCATGATCGGCATGGATTAGCCAGGCCAAAGAGCTCTATGACTGCCCACATTGTTCTTATAATCCATAAAACTGGAATGGAATCATCACTTCATTCTGAAGGGTTGCTAAGGAACCTGCTTTGTTTTCCCTTTGCTGTAGAGATGTTACTTCAGTCCAGTCATACAGTGCCCAACCAGAAGGGTTAGTCCAGATCAGGCCAGGATCAAGTTATCATCTTGGTTTGTCCTACATCCTCCAAGCCTATCCACCACATAATTCTTTCTCCTTTCCGAAAGAAATTTTCCAGAAACTCCAGGGATTCTGTTTTAACCTGCTGCTGCCACGTGACAAATAATAGTTATTGTAAATATGCTTTGTGAAATTAGGTAAATCATGGGGTTTGTTCAAGATGTTTGTTGATGCTAATAAATCAGTATTTATAACTCCTTTCCACTTGCTCAGAGGGCATGAAGAGACAAATTTATAATCTGAAGTTATGCACAGTGATTGGGGTGGGGTCAGATTTTTTTTGCCTAAAGGATGTTAGTGAACCAAGTAATGACGATTCAAAATCATGGGCATATTCTGGTGCAAACCTGCAGTCATTCAGATTTATTAGACAAGCTGTCGCAGTGTGATTTAGACCCATTGCGGTTAGTATTGAATGCTAACACTGCTTTGAAATAAAACCTTGAGATTTGAAGAGGAAAGCCAGTGAGCAAGGGAAGAAAGTTGTTTCATAAAGTCTGCACCTTTTTCTGTTCTGAAAACAGAAATGTACAGAGCTTAAAAGGTTTGTCAGGATCTGAAATAAAGCAAGGCTGTACCTTTCAATTAAAGCACTAAGTTTCTCTTTAAGGTGCCAATGCACTTGCTATGTCCAGCAGTTTGAAACACATCTGCAGATGTTATTTTCAAATGTACTCTTTGGAGAAGCATAGTCATCGTTGCAGGTCGATGACGTTACATCAGCTGTCAGTAACATTAACTCGCCATTCTATACAGATGCTGCTTATCTTGCTGAATATTTGCACATTTTCTAATTTTACTTCTGATTTTCCAGCAACTATAGTATGTGTTTTGCATGTTGTTTTTATTTAGTTTCTCAGAGCTGGTGCAAGATGAGTTATTTTTGTTTTATTTAATATAGCTTTGTCAAGGACATCAGCAAATGATATTTGAATTCGAATCTCTCAGTGATAATCCTGCAAGCAGGCAGCACCAGTTTGAGAACGCACGCAACGCCTTCTCGGAAATAACCTTCAGGACATTCGCCTCATTTGCATTGACGTCAGCGCTCCTGGCCGGTCGTTCGGCCAGGAATCACGTGACCGAAACCGGCTAATGCGCGCCGGGCAGGATAAGCGGGGACTGTGAGTGTGCGTGCGCGCGGGCGCGCGCGCCCCCGCTCGCGAAGCCCCGCCTTCTCTCCCACTCGGCTTGCGCCTGCTCGCCCGCCCGCTGGTGTTTTCGACAAGATGGCGTCCAGCGGTGCAGCGAGGAACGGCAGCCTTCATCAGACCTCGCCGTTACCGCCGCAGCCGCACAAAACTGGGTCGGCCAGAATCAATTGCTACGAGATCGAGAGGACCATCGGCAAGGGCAACTTCGCTGTGGTCAAGCTCGCCACTCACATCGTCACCAAAGCTAAAGTAACGTATCTCCTTCTCTCGGGGTATAATGTGTAACATCGTTATTTCCTTCACCACCGTATCATGGTCACCTTCTTTACGCTGAAGTTTTGCTGCCGACTAGGGAAGGATGGCTCTCTGAAGTGGGTAAAACCCCACTGGGGTTGACAGCTGTAGTAGTCTCGTCAGGGCAGAAACGTCTTCTTTCCTGTCTCCCCTCTTCTCTCCTTTGCTCCCTTCTTTTGTAAAAAAAAAGCCGAAAACTTGGATTTTATTACCGATTAGGTTTCCCGTTCGTTCTCCCTGTAATTGTTGGTGATGTCACTTAAGTCCCTTTATTCAGTGTTCGGCCGGAGGGGGTCAGGCAAGGTCCGGGCCGGAGCTGTCAACTCGGCCTGTCCTCAGCTCGATAGCCTGTCCTCCGCCAATGCGATTTTTCCTAACATAAGTTTTTCCCAAAGTTCCGGGGTCTTATTTGTCACTCCTGGACCGTACACACTTCTTAAAGTAACTAATTTGCAACACACTACGCGAACAATTTGCGCTCAATGTACAGTGATCATTTATTATTTACGTACATTGATCATGGTTATTGTGGTGATCTACACGATAATTTGTTTTTTTTAAAAAGCCGACCTGAGAAAACATCGTTGGTTTAATTGAAAGTGTAGCTACAGTACTTTATTGTTTGGAGTGGAAAACATAAGTGTTCAGCTATTTCTGAAATTATTATCGCTATATATATATTTCCTGCAATTACTCAGTGTGAGGCATATTATTCATGCAATGTTTAGTAAAATGATATTTTTGATTTGCTAGAAACATTTAATGGAGAATCTAGTATCAAGAGTTTACAATGGAGAGGTTACACATTTGTCAATTGATACACCAAAATGTATTTCCTAAAGGTCAGTTTCAGTTCACTATTTATGACAGAAACTAGTTTGTAATTTTCGTGTGATTAAATAGGTTTCATGTTTCTATCACACAGCAAATTTTTTATCAGTTGCATTTGCCTTTTCAAAGATACAAATTTGGAAGTGCACATCTGTTTTAGTGCCATCAGTATTTTTATGTGCTGCATTAATTTTTCCTATTAAGGCAGATTCTTCTGAAATCAATAGGCAAATATGTACATTATTTACTTAAGCCAATGATGAAGCATGATTTTATTACCTTAATTTCATTCATCATAATTACTGATGAGTTTTGGATGTTGTAGCTGACTCCAATGTTAGAATATCCTTTAATACATGCTGTGTATGGTCAGTGGACTTATTAATTTACACTTTTCTTCGAGTTAATCTTAGTCAACTATTTTTGATGTGCCCTTTAAAAAAAATCTGCTGTGCTGTGATGACTGACGTATACTTGTATATTAAGCACCGACATTTGTATTTCTATGCTAGGAATTCTTTGAACAATTGTTGTTGAATGTGTTGTCATTGCCCAACTGTAAATTTGCAGCTTGCTAACCTTCAATACTCTTGTGTTTAAAAAAAAATCTCTGCATTGTACTGCAGGAAGGAATTCTTGATGATCACACAATTTTTTTGACATCTGCGGTGAAATTTGTGTTTTTGAATCAAAATCTGGAAAATATAGAAAAAAAGAAAATTCTATTTGATAGTTTTTATACTTAATAATATTTTAGCCAGGAAACCCAATTTAAACCACAATAGTTAGTTGGGAGCCGATATGACATTAGTTGAGACCTGATGGTTGAGGGATAGTACTTGTTCCTGAGCCTGATGGTGTGAATACTGAGGCTCCTGTAGCTTCTTCCTGGTGACCACCCAGGACGTGCTTTCTTCTTGCTGCTGCCATCAGGAAGAAGGTACAGGAGCAACAGGGCTTACACCACTAGGTTCAGGAACAGTTATTACCCCTCAACCATCAGGCTCCTGAACCAAAGGAGATAACTTCACTCAACTTCACTTGCCCCATCATTGAAATATTCCCACAACCACTGGACTCACTTCAAGGACTCTTCATCTCATGGTCTTGATATTTATTGCTTGCTTGCTTGCTTATTAATTAATTATTTCTTCTTTTGTATTTGCACAGTTTGTTGTCTTCTACGCTCTGGTTGAACACCCTAGTAAGGTGGCTTTTCATTGATCCTGTTACGGTTATTATTCTATAGATTTATTGAGTATGCCTGCTCAAAAATGAATCTGAGGGTTGTATGTGGTGACACATGTACTTTGATAATAAAATTTACTTTGAATATACTAGATCATATAACAGATATTGTTATTTTACTGACTTGCTTCAATAATAATGCATTTTGATGTAGTGAACTATTAAAAACTTTTATAGCATTGTTTCCTTTAGTACTTGTTTTTTATTTGAAATAGCTTCTGAAATTTTTGACTACAGCTGTTCTGTGACAAAGGGTGCTAAAAATGTCTCTGTACATCCTTGTCCTACATCCTACAATTTGGTCCTTTTCTTTCCTGTGTTGTACATGACTTTATCACTGAGTGAACAGCATATAACTTGCTGTATATTTCTGCCTGTGCTGCTCTGCATGTGGCCATAAAGATGTAAAAACAGTGATCCAAAATAAGTCATAGGCTTTGGCTGTGGAGAAACTTATCATTATTTTCAATGTTGTGAATTTATTACATAAATCCTGTGACAGTTTTCATTTTGGCTCTGGAATGTCATTGTATTCTTGAAATACTAGAACAATTCTATATATATGATGCCAAGAAACAATTTTTCCTTTATCTTTGACTGTTCTTTCTTTTTTATTTGACTGAGACATTGCCTCTGCCTTGTTTTTCTTTGGTGGGAGGAACAGGGATGTGGTCTGAGTGACAGCTTACACACAGCTGGAGTCCAGGTGATTCCGTGTCTGGACTCCTTGAAATACATACTTTCTTAATTCAGGAAGAGTACCTCTGTGATCCCCCACCCCTCCTGACCCTGGGGTTGAGCAGTCCGTTTTATGATAGCGCCAAGAAAGGATTTTATTTTGATTTTGTGGAAGTGGGATGAAAGCCAAGGAAACATTGTGGTACTTCTTGGAAGGGATTTTGGTGCACTGTTGACTTTGAATTATGCTGGCAAAGACCTGCCAAGAAAGGTCTGATTGGCACACTTAATGAGACAGAACACTTGAAAACAGGTAGGGTAGCGTATGCCAAAAAATTGAATTGGGCTGGTGTTACTTCAGAGTTTCTAAATCAATATGTCATTTTTAATATACTGTATGAGTAAATTTTCTGAATATCCTTGAATTAGTATGTAAGTTATTTAATTAAATTGTTTAAATTATTAGTAGTACAGCAAGATTTGAAATGGTAACTGTTACTTCATGCTACTGCTATTCATTGTTTTTATGTTATTGTTCTGCATAATTGAATTATCCATAATTTGATTTAATAACTGAAGTAGACTTTACTGTTCCTGAAAATTGTAGCCTAATATATTCTTAGTGCAGTTATTATGAGGACATACTGTTACTCAGTGATCCTTGTAAGTAACAGAAATGTTATAAAGTCAGTTGTCTTTGGGTAAAATTATAGTCCAGTGATGTCTCAAACTATGTTATTGCTTTTAAATGGTCTGTTAGTTAGTAATTACAATCCTGCAAACACGAGAAAATCTGCAGATGCTGGAAATTCAAGCAACACACACAAAATGCTGGTGGAACGCAGCAGGCCAGGCAGCATCTATAGGAAGAGGTACAGTCGACGTTTAAGGCCGAGACCCTTCATCAGGACTAACTGAAAGAAGAGCTAGTAAGAGATTTGAAAGTGGGAGGGGGAGGGGAGATCCAAAATGACAGGAGAAGACAGGAGGAGGAGGGAAGAAGCCAAGATCTGGAAAGTTGATTGGCAAAAGGGATACAGAGTTGGGGAAAGGGGAGGATCATGGGACAGGAGGCCTAGGGAGAAAGAAAGGGGGAGGGGAGCCCAGAGGAAGATGAATAGCAGGCAAGGAGTGATTGTGAGAGGGACAGAGAGAGAAGGAAAAAAAAAGGGAGGAATAAAAATAAATAAGGGATGGGGTGAGAAAGAGAGGAGGGGCATTAATGAAAGTTAGAGAAATCAATGTTCATGCCATCAGGTTGGAGGGTACCCAGACTGAATAAAAGGTGTTGTTCCTCCAACCTGAGTGTGGCTTCATCTTGACATTAGAAGAGGCCATGCATTGTCATAACAGAATGGGAATGGGACGTCGAGGACCCGACGCAGACTGGGAGACCGTTTTGCTGAACACCTATGCTCTATCAGCCTCCGAGTCCAACACATAATTCTCCGTAACTTCCGCCACCTCCAACGGGATCCCACCACCAAGCACATCTTTCCCTCCACCCCCCCTTTCTGCTTTCCACAGGGATCGCTCCCTATGCGACTCCCTTGTCCATTCGTTTCCCCCCCCCCATCCCTCCCCACTGATCTCCTTCCTGGCACTTATCCGTGTAAGCGGAACAAGTGCTACACATGTCCTTACACTTCCTCCCTTACCACCATTCAGGGCCCCAGACAGTCCTTCCAGGTGAGGCAACACTTCACCTGTGAGTTGGCTGGGGTGATATACTGTGTCCGGTGCTCCCGGTGTTGCCTTCTATATATTGGTGAGACCCGACGCAGACTGGGAGATCGTTTCGCTGAACACCTACGCTCTGTCCGCCAGAGAAAGCAGGATCTCCCAGTGGCCACACATTTTAATTCCATATCCCATTCCCATTCTGACATGTCCATCCACGGCCTCCTCTACTGTAAAGATGAGGCCACACTCAGGTTGGAGGAACAACACCTTATATTCCGTCTGGGTAGCCTCCAACCTGATGGCATGAACATTGATTTCTCTAACTTCCGTTAACGCCCCTCTTCCCCTTCTCACCTATCCCTTATTTATTTTTATTTCCCCCTTTTTTTCCCTCTCTCTGTCCCTCTCACAATCACTCCTTGCCTGCTCTCCACCCTCCGGACTCCCCTCCCTCTTTCTTTCTCCCTCGGCCTCCCATCCCATGATCCTCCCCCTTCTCCAACTCTGTATCCCTGTTGCCAATCAACTTTCCAGCTCTTGGCTCCATCCCTCCCCCTCTGGTCTTCTCCTATCATTTCAGATCTCCCCCTCCCCCTCCCACTTTCAAATCTCTTACTATCTCTTCTTTCAGTTAGTCCTGACGAAGGGACTCGGCTTGAAATGTCGACTGTGCTTCTTCCTATGGATGCTGCCCGGCCTGCTGCTTCCAATTACAATCCTGGGTTGCTTTCTAACAAGTTCAAAGAGAAATAAATATGTGACCTGAAAGGGTTACTTTCTTTCATTTTTAGGCAGTGTCTATCAGAATGCTCTGTTACATTAAGAACTTTAGAAATAGGAGTAATGGACCATTTGGCCTTTTGAACCCACTCTGCAATTCATGAAAATCATGGCTGATCTACCTCTATCCTTTTCCTGAACTCTCCCCATGTTGCATATTTCCTTTAATATCCATAAATCTATCAGGCTTTGTTTTGAGCTCTTTTGGGGTTGAGAATTCCTAGATTCACAATCCCCTGTGTGAATAAATGCCTTTTCTCAGTCTCTTTTGACCTACACCTTATTCTGAGAAGTTACCTCAAGTTAACCAACCCCTTTTGTGAGATCTTATCATGTGAGATCTGTATGAAAGTCTGAATGCAACACATCCAGTGGTTCTCCCCTTTCCACGCAATTTATCACAGCTACACAAAATGGCAGTAGATTTAAGCATGATTTTTCTTTCATGATTCCAAGTTTTAACTGCTCAATTAAATTATTGTTTTCAACGTCATCTATTATTAAATTTTTCATTGTAAAGTTTGGCGTTTTCCCCTAATGATGTTAGGTTGGTATTTCCCCCTTTTTTAATCTACCTTTTGTAAATAGTGGGATCACATTTGCAGCTCTCTAATCCATGGAAAAGGTTACAAAATTCAAAAAATCTTGGCTTTGATAACCAGATAACTGTCTATATAAGTGTCTTTCAAAGCTTATTAAGTCCCTAGGATTTATGTTTTTAGTCTCACCAACTTCTCTGGTTTTATTTTTCTTTGAATTCCTTATTTTTGTTAGTCTCCTGCTATTTGGTATTTCGTCAATTTTTTTTGTCTCTGTAAAGATGCACACAAAGTAGTTGCTTGTCATTTCTTTATTACCATTATAATTTTTTCATCTCTGCTTGTAAACAAGCCGTATTTCTTTTGTTAGAACTTACCTTTTCACATACTTTTATCCTGTATTAGAATAAAGATGTGAAATTAATACATACTGTATTTCTATTTCCTTGATGGTATTCTGGACCAAAACTGACGAAAGGAAGATTTGCACTAATTTTGCAGATTTCAGTTCAGGCAGTAATAACAACAACCTACACTGTTCTCATAAATTTAAAAATCTCTGCTGTTGGTACTTAAGTCCTTATTATGATCTATGCCATTGTTATAACCTCTTTTTTTCATTTTGTCAGAAATGCATATCATTTGGAGCCAGCTTTCTTACCTCTGTGTGTTTCCAGGGAAACAATTGCAGTTCCTGCATCATTACTGATCTGATTCTGACATCACACTCTGCAGTTGTGCACATAGGTAGAGCATGTGCTTGTGATTTTTTTTTTTGTTAAGGGCAAACAAGAATGATAAATAGGCAGGAATGAGGATAGACACTGCAACAGTATTGATAGATAGAGGAGTTGCCCATTGCATAGGCAAAGACTGCAGCCCAATCTCAGTCTATCATGTCTGAGGATATTATGTAATTTAAAATAAACTTAAATCCCTTATTTCTAATGTTTAAAATCCACTGAAATTTTCTCATAATTAGGCATCTGAATATCTCATGATATTTCTCATTTGTATGATTTTTATCTTTAAGCTTCTCAATTATGGATAATGTGAAAATGAAAACATAAAACTATGTGTAACTAATTCTTTACAAAGAATGCAAGAAGTTTTAATGCTAACAGAATAATGGTGTTAAATTTGTGTGTACTGATCAGGCCTAGCATGGTTACTATACTGTATGTCATACCTTCTACTGAGATGTTGCTACACATTCAAATTGCACAGTTTTGTGTCCAACTTCAGCTGGTTTACTTTCAGCACAGAAGCTGAGAAAACTAAAGCTATCCATTTTACTGTGCCTACATGTTTCAAGTCTTAACTTGCTCACTCTTGTTTCTGTGTAATCCAAGTTTGGTAATTTGAACTATGTTGTGTTGTTCAACCTCTTCCTCCCACATCGATTCTATTATTGTCATTGGCCCAGTACCATTTAGCTCCATCCCTTCTTATGTTCTCTGCTACCAAATCCACACTTTTATCACCTGCATCTGGTCACCAGCCTCATGAAGTTATGAATCATTTTGACCATCACTACCTACATCCTCAGTTATGTGTCCATTACTCTGTTGTCAATGTACTGTTTTCCGAAAACCTTGTCAATACATTAAAGCGGGGTGTCAAACTACTAGCCTGCGAAGGGGTCCAATTCAGCCTGCGGGATGAGTTGGGGGGGGGGGAGTATATTCATGACCATTTATTATCTACCTGTACGGCAGTCGCTCTCTCTCCCACCGCTGTCTGTGCCGTCTGCTGCACTAGCAGCTTGTTGTGTGTACTTAGAAAACAGTAGGCGGCAGTTAACCACCCGCTGTGCATAAGCACCTACCACCCTGCACTGAAGACCACTAGGGCCCCACTTATGTCGTCAGACACAGTATAAACACACAGAGTACTCAGGTAAGTAACACCTGTAGCAAGGCTGAGACTGTTTCCTGCTGTGGTTCAAAATGCCTTCCAAGAAAAGAAAAGTTGACATCGAAGGTTGGATATTCAACGATAATTGGAAAGATCGTTTTTTCTCCTGTGAGGTCAACGGCAAACCTGTGTGTCTGATACGCTCACAACAAGTGGCTGTGGCAAAAGAGTACAATATCAAACGACACTATGAGACGTCATACGGAGAAAAATATGACAAGTACACAGGACAACTCAGAACGCAAAAGGTAAACGAGCTTGAAGCAGCTCTGAAAAATCAGCAGTGTTCACCAAAAGTCGGGAGACTCATGATGGAGCTGTCAAGGCCAGCTATATTATTGCCAACAAAATAGCTGCTGCGTCGAAGCCATACTCAGAGGGGGAGTTCATCAAAGCATGCATGCTGACGGTGGCTGAGTTTGTGTACCCTGAGAAGAGACAGGCTTTAGGTAATATCAGCTTGTCAAGGAATACTGTGGCAGAAAGAATCGGGGACCTTACAGGAGATTTGAACAGTCAACTAAAAGAAAAAGTGAAGTCATTTATTGCCTTCTCTATTGCAATTGGTGAGAGCACCGATGTGACTGGTGTAGCTCAGTTGGGAATATTTATTCCTGGTGTTGATGCATCTTTGACCGTCACCAAGGAGTTTGTGGAGATGGTGCCCATGACAAACACCACAACGGCGAACGACGTTTTCTCCAGCCTCGTCGAGTCCTTGGACAGACTGGGGATTGACTGGAGTCACACTGTCAGCGTGGCAACAGATGGCGCACCGTCCATGGTCGGGGAAAAGGCAGGTGTTGTTGTGAAACTCAGAGAGAAAGTTCAGACAGGGAATCCAGAGCAGGAATTCTGGAATTTTCATTGTATTGTACACCAAGAGGTGTTATGTAGCAGGAGCCTGAAAATGGGCAATGTCATGGATGTAGTGATCAAAACGGTTAATTTTATTAGAGTCAAGGGACTCAACCATCGGCAATTTGACACTCTTTTGTCCAAAAGTAATATTGGACACAACCTACCCTACCACGCTGAAGTCGGCTGGTTGAGCAGAGGGGTTGTGATCAAATGTTTTTTTCAATTATGTGCGGAAATTGGACTATTCATGAACGAGAAAGGGAAGCCAGTGGCATAGTTGGATGACCCAGACTGGCTTCATGATCTTGCATTTTTGGTGGATATAACAGAGCACTTAAACGTGCTTAATGTTAACATGCAAGGCCGCAACAAACTTGTTACGGAATACTACGACAGCATTCGTGCCTTTCAAATTAAATTAGGCCTGTGGGAGATGCAACTATCCCGGAGCAACCCTGCTCATTTCCCCTCTTTGCAGTCTGTGCGTGTCACTCATGGGAATAATGACAACATGGACAGGTACAAGGACAAAATATCACGGCTGAAAAGTGAGTTTCAGAATCGTTTTCAAGTCTTCACTCAGCTCGAGAAGGAATTCTCACTATTTTACTCGCTGTTTGCCGTCAATACAGCATCAGATGTGCCGGAGGAACTAATGGAACTAATTGAAATTCAGTGTAACTCCGCTTTGAAATATAAATTTGAGACTGTGGGTCTGGACTCATTCTATCAATACTTGGGACCGATATACCCCAAGATGTCAGACTTTGCCTCAAAGATCCTTTGCATGTTCGGGACAACATATCT
This sequence comes from Mobula birostris, assembly GCF_030028105.1. Classification (NCBI taxonomy): domain Eukaryota; kingdom Metazoa; phylum Chordata; class Chondrichthyes; order Myliobatiformes; family Myliobatidae; genus Mobula; species Mobula birostris. The sequence continues at coordinate 1,669,012 of NC_092389.1, forward strand.
CTGTGAGCAGGCGTTCTCCATAATGAACATGAACAAATCCAAACTGCGCTTGCAGCTGACACACAGACATCTAAATGACATTATGAAAATCACAACTGGCCAGAAACTGGTCCCTGATGTTGACAGGCTGTTTAAAGCCAAGAGATGTCAGGTGTCTGGAAGCAGCAAGTGAAAAATGAGTGACACTGTTCGATGCACTGTGACATGTAAGCAAAATGCATTATGAAATATTGAGTGTCATAATATTGTGATTCATTCATTTTCTGACTATATTGTAAATGTGATCACTTCAATAAAAAATAGAGGCTAACTCTGTTCATTGTCTGAGTTTGATTGCTGGAAGCAGGGTAATAAAAATTAGGTGCAGTTGTGTAGCCTGCATTTACAGTTTGTTTCGTTAGGTCTACTTTTGTGTCTGCTAATGTTTGATTTCAAATGGTTTATTCATGGAAAGGTGTGGCTCCCAAAACAATCTTAGCCAAAATAGCATCCTTTTTTCTCTCTCATCACAACTTTCTTGTAGCCTACGACTGTAAGTTAATACCAATCATAAAAATAATGCTTGCTAGGCAATCTTCTTCATAAAAAATGAAATTCGTCAAGTGAAACACTTTGTAGTTATAGCAGAGACGGAGACACATGAGAGCAGGTTGAAAAAACAAAGACAACGAAAGCTGTGGGAGCACGCACGTGCACAACTGATCCGGCCCGCATGAAGTCGCATTTTGCCAAATCCGGCCCGTGACCTAAAGTGAGTTTGACACCTCTGCGTTAAAGTCTCTCTGTAACCATAGCCACCCTTTCCGGTGACATTATTATGTCTCCGCATTAATCTTGTGTTTTTCCAAAACCAAATCACATCTTGTTTTCTGTTGTAGTTTTGCAGCCTTTTCTTCCTTTCAGATCGGGAATCTCTCTGGCCTACCAGCTCCACAAACCTTGCTTTTGGGCCATCTAAAATCTTTCCCTGTGATTGATCTTTTGATTGAGATTACAAGAAATAATGTGAATAATATAATTAATGTAGGATTTTGGTTGTCCTCCAGATGTGGAGTATGCATTCCACTGGGTCAGTAAAGATTGTTTAGATTTAACTAATTTTCTGACAACATATTGCTGATTCTTCTAATTGGATTAGCATGGTTTGTAAAGCACAGTGAAATTTATTCTTATGAGATGCCATAATGTTACAGTAAGTTTTTCCAGTTGTGGTAAAAGCCTCCCTTTCTGGTAAAGATTATATTTTGCTCCCTGTAGAAACAATGAAAACGTTTTGCACTGGGGAGAAATAAGTACAAGATCAGCACTTTAGTTGGCTTTATGGACTGGATGACATTGATGCTACTGGAATGGATGATGAACAATATGGATACTTAAGATGCATCTGCACCTTTCTCCCACTCCCTTTTTTCATATAATGTGCGCACACTGGTTATAGGACTTGAATTGCTGTGCAGTTTATGAGCTTGTTTGAATAATTAGTGTTAGAATGTATTAATCTTAGAGCCATGTAAAGATTCTCGTCTCCTCTGTAGTAGCTTGATATGTGACAATGGAGAGTTGTTAAAATCATTAAGTATTTTGGGTTGCTTGGATCCTTTGGATAAGTAATTTTTGTGCACTCCATATTACTAGGTGCTATTGGATCATTGAATTTGAATGCAGCATTTAATGTTATCACATTAAAAAATCTTTTCTATAAGAGAGAAATTTGAGCACAGGTGTACACAAGTCATTGTAAGATTCTTTTTATCTTGTTTAGTCTTAAGTTTATATTATTTAGGTGGCAGTCCTCAACTATTACGCTCAATTGGCTTAGAAGTACTAAATTTAGTTTGCAACAATGGTTTGTGCATAAGTTTGCTGTTCGATTATTCCTTTGCAGACTTATGTAACACACCACAAAGAACTAAAATGGACCAGATAATGTATAAAAAATGAAAAATGTAATTAATGAAAAATGTATTTTTCATGTTTATGGTTGTGTATTGTAGCTTTTTGAGCTATGTCTGTGGTCAGAGGTGTATAGTCAAAAGAAAAGTAGCTAATTCAAAATTATTCAGTTGGATTTTGATGTCAAAACCCTTATCTCTTTCTTTCCATGAGGAAGTAATGCATAGTCTGTCATCAGATCCTTCTGATAATGTTAACTCTATTTATGTTGAATCAAGTATTGTTGACTTGTATGTTTTCAATTTAAGCTATAAACAGTTTTGCATTACAGTAGAGGAAAGAAAACGATTGTAAATTTATCATCAGCAAATATGTAGTAATGAGATACTGATTTTATAGTCAATGAGTACTTGAGAGCTTTCATACTAAAACTGAAATTGTTTTACACTGATGATCTTGGGAATGTAACTTGGATTTGAAAAACTAATCAACTCAACTAATGTGAAGATCTTCCAGGTACTATGACAATTCACTTAGTTTTAGTGTTGGATCTGTTATAACTCTAGAATTGGGCTGCTGTGTTGGAGTGAAGTCTAACCTCTTTACACCGTTGTTGTGGTTGGAATGCCTCCTCAAACTACTTTTGCCTTTTTTTTCAACATTGCTGGATCAGTATTCCCATCTGAATTAGAGATGACCGTAAATACTATGTCCACGCCCAATAAACAAATGTATTAATGTATTTTACTATTTTTCTTGTTTACTTCAGAATTGGACTTTTATTTTGTACTGTCCCTAAACCTGAGGCTAGTACTGGTTCAGATTTCTAATTCTTCATTCTAGAATTTTTTTTTTGAAAATTCTACTTCCAGTAAAGTTAAAATTCAGGTTGGTGTGATTTCTAAGAAAGTAAAAGACGGACCTGTTCAAAATCTAGCGGCCCCTGCTGAGAATTGGTGTCTTCAACAGTTCCAATGATGTTTGCCTCATTGTACTCATCTGTAGCCATTTATGATGTAAAAGTGACCTTGTTTGCTGTTCCCAGGGAAGTGTAGAGGTTTTGAAACCTTCATCAGAGCAGAGAACTATGACGGTTCAAACAAAGAAACACAAGGACAGAATGAGACTGCTCTGTCAAATGTGGCAATTTCAGCTGAATGCTCAGGAAGTTAAAATTAATCCCACCACTTTTCATCTTCTTGTCCTGTAGAATGTGCTTTAAATGTTCATTCACCATTTCCCTGAAAGATACATACTTTTTATGTTCCACTTGAAAAGAGCTGATTTCTCAATATTTTTGCTGCTTTGGTGAAAGTCATCTTTTGAATGTGGTGGCACCATATCAGTGGTGGACTTAGTCTTTCTTTGCCTTAATAATTTTAAAATTTTGATCTATCCATTTCAGATCTCTCTATTTAAGATAATAAACCCAATAACTCAAGTTTGTCCTTGTAACTATCATTCCCTACCTCTATTATCAATCTGGTTAGTTCATTCTATTTCTTACAGCTATGAAGTCTTTTTTTTATTATAGACACCTTAGAGCTACACAGTATTCTTCTCAGTATTATCTCAGGTATTGATATGCATTATCAGCATAATAGAAAATAATTACATCTTACTGATGTACCCTGCTGAGGAAAAAATTTATCCTCTTTTATACGTTAAATATGCAAAATTTCAGAAGATGACTTCATAGGAACTAAACTTGAAAAGTAGAATTCAGTCGTTAGTTGCATCATTAGTATAGAGTTGAAAATCTATCCATGTCTTTTTTCCAAGAGCATGTTTTACTTATTAGCTGTGTTATGTAGATTTGTGCTCGTATAAATTTTAAAAGAACTATGCTTTTGAAAAAGGCTCTAGTGCTTTCCTGGCATATATGACATATAAGATCTTCTCGTGTTTCCAGCTGGATACAGGTATCAATTATAACTGACATTTTGATGACAAATTCTGCCATCTTCATCGGGGATCATCCTCCTTGGATCAGGAATCATGTGTTTGTCATGGAAACATCGGTTATAATCGATACCTGTACCTGGCTGGAAGCCCAAGAAGAGTTTATCCAACTCTGCTTTTGTTCGTTCTTTTCTAATGTGGCTGTCCAGTAACCTGCCTTAACAACTACCGTCCAGTGGCACTGACCCCAACAATAGTGGAGTCCTTTGAGCAGGTGGTTATGGATCACAGTAAACCCCATCTTCCTGCTATATTGGACCTTTCCCAGTTCGTTTATCACTCAAATCGGCCCACTGATGATGCCATAGCCACTGCACTTCACTTCATCCTGTCCCACTTGGAAAATAGTGCCTCATATGCCAGAATGCTGTTTATGGATTTCAGCTCGGAATTTAATAGGATCATCCCTCGGAAGCTGGTGGGTAAACTGTCCTTGTTGGATCTCAACATTTCTCTCTGTAGAACTGGATTGTGGACTACTTGACAGAAAGACCAGCGTCAGTCTGTGTTGACAGAAACCTCTCTAGCCCATGCCGCTAACATTGCTAGATCCAGTTCAAGCTGAATCATCAGGTTTGCTGATGACACAACAGTGGTTGGCTTCATGAATAACTTTGACATGAGAGTGTACAGAGAGAAGGTACAGCGGCTGGTAGAATGGTGTGTGCACAGCAACTTGAGTCTCAATGTGGGCGAGATCAAAGTGGTGAAGGTGCAGGCTCACCCTTACTCACTGCATGTACACGGTTCCTACGTGGAGTGAATCAGGAGGACTAAGTTTCTGGGAGTGCAGTAATGGACGATCTCATCCAGTCCCTCAACACAGCTTCTTTGGTCAAGAAAGCACAGCAGCGTCTCCACTTCCTGAGGAGGTTGAGATCAGTGAAGCTTCCCACTCCATTCTAATCAATTTTTACAGGAGCATCGTTGAGAGTGTCCTGACCATCTACATCACGGTCTGGTACGGGAATTGCAAGGCATCTGACCGCAAGTCCCTACAAAGGATTGCGGGGACTGTTGAGAGGATCGTCTGGCAGTCTCTCTTCCACCCATTAAAGATACTTATCAGGAGTGCTGTGTAAGCAGGGCCCTTAGCATTGACAATGATTTATCCCATCCGTCCCACAGTCTCTTTGACCCCAGGCAGGCAGGAGTTACCATAGCATTAGGATAAGAATTGTTAGGATGGAAACGGCTTCTCCCCCCGGGCCATCAGACTACAGAACTCCCTGCCACCACCCAGGTCTCATCACATATGAAGCGACAGTAGTATTATACTGTTTACTTTTTAACGTATCGTATATGCAACTTGTTAATTCATTTGTGGTAATATTACTTTGTGTTATGTACGTGAGTTATACTTACTGTTCTGCACCTTGATCCAGAGGATTGTTGTTTCGTTCAGTGGTTATACATGTTACGATTGAATGACAATAAACTAAATTTGAGCTTATTTGACAGTACACATGATAAGAAACGAGTCCATTCCAGTTATCACATGTCTCTTTCTATGTGCGTCCCCTTGACTGCATTTTGTCATCTCTTTAGCCCAGATACAGAGCAGACATTTAATTTCCAATATTACTGCCATTGAGGAAAGGTTAGCTTTTTCTCGTCTATGGACAGAATTTTGTGTCCACCATGTCAGTATTGGTTAATCAGAAGGTCAGCACCTACCAAAATTGTTTTTTTTCCTCATGAAGTTTGCACAATTTCACTGCTGTTCCATTTTCCCTCAATGGCTTTAAAACCTGTTAGGAGATAATAAATTCCTCCTCTCCTAGTACTTTTGGAATTGCAAACCAAAGTTTTTGATTTTTATCTGTATTACTTGTTCAATTCATCTGTGTTCTGGCATGTTCTCTTGTTTATGCGGGTGAAACGGCAGCTTAAGACTTCCAAAATATTGGATGAAAGTGGTAAGAATATGTAGAGGCCCGAGTAACTCTTCTGCTTTTTCTTATATTTCACTAAATCAAGTTTTCATTTTTAAATTTTAGAATAATTTTAGGAGATTAAAATTTGTGGTGTAAGTAGCCTGAAAAATATTGAAATGGTAGTTGAAGCTAAGTGCAAAATATTTTCAGAAACAATTGTAAAAGGGTATGAAAAAGTAATTTAAGAACTTGCTGACACTTAGTTGATTTTCAGAGTAAAAATATAACTGAGATACTAAATAGGGGGCATATTCTTAAATGAAATATTGAGTATTTTCATATTAATTTGTATGCTCTAAATAGTGGCTAATGAGTTTAGTTAACCTTTTAAATAAATATAGAGAACATCTTGAGTCTCATTGAGGATTTGGGTTGTTGTAGCTGAGTACAGACCTTTAGAAATTTGGCTATTTTTGTAGCTGAATAGGCACCTTCAATTCCTTCTGTAACAAAGAAACAGGAAAAGTATCTCTCAAATAGTGCACACATGAATTGGCCTGCTTCCTTAAGTTAGGACCTTCTTTCCTGTGTATGGCTCATATTGTTTCTTAGCAGCATATGCACAGTCACTTATGGCAGTGCTCTGCATAATATTGATATAACTGTAGAATAACATTCTTTGTGCATAAGATCCAAAGTTTAAAGTTTCTGGAAATGTTCTGCACAGTTTAGTTTCTAGACCTGAAGGTTTTGTATTTCACAAGCATGATGTACAGAAAGAAAACCTGTATGTAGATTTGGGTGGTTTGATAATATTTGAGAACCTGACAGTGAAAGGGATTGAATACTTGCTGATAGCGGGGAGAGCAGCTATCAACAAGTATTCCAGTGTTAAAGGCAGTGTGAGGATTGTAGGATTGCACTTGATAACATTAATGTTACAGGTGTCCCCCACTTTTCGAATGTTCGCTTTACGAAACCTCACTGTTATGAAAGACCTACATTAGTTACCTGTTTTCGCTACCAAGAGGTGTTTTCACTGTTAAGAAAAGAGGCAGCGCGCGCCCCGAGCAGCCGCTCCTCCCCTGGATTCGGAACTGCAATCTAGCCAGTATTGCTTAAACACTTGCCTCTGTGCATCTGTTAGCAAGATGAGTTCTAAGGTATCGGAAAAGCCTAAAAGAGCTCGTAAGGGTGTTACACCTAGCGTAAAACTAGACATAATTAAGCGTTTCGATTGTGGTGAACGAAGTAAGGACAAAGTGAGTTTGGCTTGTGGAAGTTGACAAAGATAATGTTGAAGAGGTTTTGGCATCCCATGACCAAGAACTGATAGATGAAGAGCTGATGTAATTGGAAGAGGAAAGGATAACAATCGAAACCGAACGCAGTAGCGAACGGACCGAAAGAGAAGTCGTCCAGGAACTGAAAGTGAAGCAACTGCGTGAGATTTTCGCTGCAATGGTAAAGTACGACCTTAATTTTGAAAGGGTAGGTAGGTTTAGGGCATATTTGCAAGATGGTTTGAGTGCTTACAAAGAACTGTATGATAGAAAAATGTGCAAGGCTGAGCAGTCAAGCAAGCCTTCCACATCAGCCACAGCAGACAACGAACCTCTATCTTCGACATCAAGGCAGGCAGACATAGAAGAAGATGACCTGCCTGCCTTGATCGATGAGATGACACCCCAGTGTCCCACCACCCCAACCCTCAGGCCGTGGACCGATACATTGCCGCGGAGAATGCAGTGGTAGCCGGGTCGCACCCAGCTCGTCTTCAAGAAAAAATGCCAAAATAAACAAGCTAATTAATTAGGTGCCGCCCAGCACATAAATATCAACCCAGATCAGAGGCGATTGCCGATTGCGTTGCCTCTGATCTGGGCCGACATTTACGTGCCAGGCGGCACCTAATTAATTAGCTTGTTTATTTTGGCTTTTTTCTTAAAGATGTGCTGCGTGCATCCCAGCCACCACTGCACCCCTGCATGTTTCGTGGATCGGTATTGGTCGGTGGCCTGGAGGGTGGGGGCCACTGCACCACCCCACCCTCCGACGACTCAGCCTAACACACCATCATCAGTGTGCTCGGCGCTGTCTTCCTGATTCCGGTAAGTGAAACTACACTGTACATACATTATTTCTACTTTATATAGGCTGTGTATTTTTATGTGTTATTTGGTATGATTTGGTAGCTTCATAGCTTAAAGGTTACTGGAGAGAGTGTTTCTGCCGAGAGCGTTTGCGTGAGATTTTTGCTACGGAGAACAGTGCGGCAATGATTGTAGAGAAGTATTTCTACTTTATATAGGCTGTGTATTTATCATATCATTCCTGCTTTTACTATATGTTACTGTTATTTTAGGTTTTATATGTTATTTGCCATGATTTGGTAGGTTATTTTTGGGTCTGCGACCACTCACAAATTTTTCCCATATAAGTAAATGGTAATTACTTCTTCGCTTTACGACCTTCCGGCTTACGAACCGTTTCATAGGAACGCTGTACCTTCGGATGGCGGGGGAAACCTGTATAGGTAATGAATTCAGGAAGCATGATAATTGTTGGCTACTCATCTTGGAGAGATGCGCATTATGAAGTTGAATGTGAGAGGGTACAAGCTGGAGAATGGTCTTCATTGGTACAAATGTATGAGAGGACTTGCAAGTAATTATGGAGAGTAAGAGGATGTAGATGAAATATTTTTTTGCAGGTAGTACTGAGCTGAGATAAAGCAATCTTTAAACTCTGCACTTGGTGTAGGAAGGCAGAATAGGGATGAAGATGGAAGAAAATAATCAGAATCAGATGTTGGTTTTAATAGGCTCCTGAATAAAGCAATGTTATCAAGTCCTAAAGAGCAAGTGTTTTTGAATTATGTATTCTAGTCCTTAAAGCAACAAATATAATTAAACCAGTGTGACGGCGGTTTACTTCAGATGTGATGGTAGCACTTCACTTCAGGTACTAAGATTGTAACACCTGATTCTACAGTGCAAAATCTCGTAATAGAACTAGTTTGATACTTATCGGTTTTGTTTAGTAATAAATTTCAGGTTATGTCTTTTCCTACATAATTAATTGACAGTATTATATATTAATGTGCACTATTTGAAGCTAATTTATGACAGCAGTCTTGGAGAAGGAAGCAATTAATTACACAGTACTCCTCACTGACTAATGATATTGGTATTTGGGGACTGCCCTGAGGGAGAGCTGCAGAATTAGAAGTGCCAGTTTGGAATGAGAAGTTAATGAGGTTCCTTCTCTGCTTCTTTGTTCCAATGTGAAGAGGTGGTTTTCTTGAGGTACTTAACTAACCTTTAACGAGCCCTTTCTACCTTAACTAATACAATCAAGATTTGAAAGGTTACACACTATTTGAGAGTGTTTTCTTTTTTCCTTTTTGTTCAGTATTTGAAAACAGAAGAATAAATTGGATTGATAAACATTTTGATATTATTCACAGTATAATTTCCTTGACAACTGTTGTGAGTTTTTAATTTTGCATCCACACCATCGATCTTGCACATGCAAAATGTTGATCAGAAGTGCTGGTGACTGTAGTTGCTAAGATGTCTTCAACTGTAGATTACTGTTGAAAGCTATTATCTTCCTGAAGGAAAAATAACTCACTTTTTGCCACTTGTTGATGGTGTGACATAAGTTGTTATGTGAGTAGAGAAAATAGACACAGAATTTCATACACAATGACAATTTATTGTTATGAGCAACTTCATACATTTTGTGTATGTGAATTTAATGGTAGTAAAATATAGAATTTGGCAGTATGTTAAGGAAGATTCCACTGAAACTAACAATTCTGCAAAAGTCAGGATGAAATTGATTGTAGTGAGAAGTTGAATCTCCTCTGAAAAATATGCTCCTCAGGAAGACATAAAGAAGGTACAAGGATGTCGCCAGGACTGGAAAAGTATAACTAGTGAAAAATTGGTTAGGCTATAGTTATTTTCTTTGTGGCAGAACTTGCCTTACATGACATTAGAATAATAAAATTATTAAGCAGGATGAGGAATGTGTAAATGCTGAATATGAAAATGTGAAAATACAGTTGAAGTGAGAAAGAAAATAAAACGACACTAAGAATATACTGTATATATGGGATCTGGAGCTCTGATCCTTTGTGTTTACACAGTACTCGGATGTGTGCATTGTCCTTGATATCCATTGACTTACTAACTGCAGATTCACATACCCTTGAGGCCTGCTCACAACTCCATATCAAAATTATTTTGGAGACACCAAACAAAAAACAGTAATGTATTTGAAATTGCTCCAGAATGTGGTTTGGTGTAAGACCAACACTGGGGTTTGTGTGTTGGCTGGCTGAAATACTTCAAAGTATGTACAGTGGCATGCAAAAGTTTGGGCACCCCAGTCAAAATTTCTGTTACTGTGAATAGTTAAGTGAGTAGAAGATGAACTGATCTCCAGAAGTCGTAAAATTAAAGATGAAACATTCTTTTCAATATTTTAAGCAAGATTAGTATATTATTTTTGTTTGGTACAATTTTAGAGTGGAAAAAAAGGAAAGGAGCACCATGCAAAAGTTTTGGCATCCCAAGAGATTTGAGCTCTCAGATAACTTTTACCAAGGTCTCAGACCTTAATTAGCTTGTTAGGGCTATAGCTTGTTCACAGTCATCGTTAGGAAAGGCCAGGTGATGCAAATTTCAAAGGTTTATAAAAACCCTGACTCCTCAAACCTTGTCCCAACAATCAGCAGCCATGGGCTCCTCTAAGCAGCTGCCTAGCAGTCTGAAAATTAAAATAAATGATGCCCACAAAGCAGGAGAAGGCTATAAGAAAATAGGAAAGCGTTTTCAGGTAGCTGTTTCCTCAGTTCGTAATGTAATTAAGAATTGGCAGTTAACAGGAACGGTGGAGGTCAAGTTGAGGTCTGGAAGACCAAGAAAACTTTCCAAGAAAACTGCTCGTAGGATTGCTCGAGAGGCAAATCAAAACCCCCGTTTGATTGCAAAAGACCTTCAGGAAGATTTAGCAGACTCTGGAGTGGTGGTGCACAAGTATGACCTTCATGGAAGAGTCATCAGAAGAAAGCGTTTCCAAAATGCTTCAGGCTTGTTTTGATACGCAAACACAAGGAAATCTGCAGATGCTGGAAATTCAAGCAACACACACAAAATGCTGGTGGAACGCAGCAGGCCAGGCAGCATCTATAGGAAGAAGTAGAGTCGACGACTCAACCCGAAATGTTGACTGTACTACTTCCTATAGGTGCTGCCTGGCTTGCTACATTGCACCAGTATTTTGTGTGTGAGGCTTGTTTAGATGTTCCTTTGCAAACTTCTGACGCTGAATTTTGTGGTGAGTACGCAGGAAAGAAGTCCTGTGGACTGATGAAGTTAAAATAGAACTTTTTGGCCGCAGTGAGCAAAGGTATGTTTGGAGAAAAAAGGGTGCAGAATTTCATGAAAAGAACACCTCTCCAACTGTTAAGCACGGGGGTGGATCGATCACGCTTTAGGCTTGTGTTGCAGCCAGTGGCACGGGGAATATTTCACTGGTAGAGGGAAGAATGAATTCAATTAAATACCAGCAAATTCTGGAAGCAAACATCACACCGTCTGTAAAAAAAACTGAAGATGAAAAGGGAATGGCTTCTACAACAGGATAATGATCCTAAACACACCTCAAAATCCACAATTGACTACCTCAAGAGGCGCAAACTGAAGGTTTTGCCATGGCCCTCTCAGTCCCCCGACCTGAACATCATCGAAAATCTGTCGATAGACCTCAAAAGAGCAGTGCATGCAAGACGGCCCAAGAATCTCACAGAACTAGAAGCCTTTTGCAAGGAAGAATGGGCACAAATCCCCCAAACAAGAATTGAAAGTCTCTTAGCTGACTACAGAAAGTGTTTACAAGCTGTGATACTTACCAAAGGGAGTGTTACTAAGTACTGACCATGCAGGGTGCCCAAACTTTTGCTTTGGGCCCCTTTCTTTTTTTTATTATTTTGAAACTGTAAAAGATGGAAATAAAGTATTCTTCCTTAAAATATTAAAGAAATGTGTCATCTTTACTCGCTTAGCTATTCACAGTAATAGAAATTTTGACCAGGGGTGCCTAAACTTTTGTATGCAAACAATGTGCGACCTTGAGATTTGTCTCCTTATAGGCAGTCACAAAACAAAGAAACCTAGTGGAACCCATTTAAATAAAAGAAGACCCAATATGCAAGAAAAAAGAACAAATCATGCAAGCAGTAAAAGTAAGTAAATAACATTCAGAACTAAAGTTCACAAAAGTGAGTTCAGAGCCACAAAGCTAGTTGTAGCCGATCTAGGAGTCAGTTAGTTGTAGGTCACAGCCTCAGTTCAGCATAGAGACAAGTAAACCTCACCGAGCAGTGAACTGAACACCAGCCTGACCCACGCCACTGGCCCTGACACTCCGTTTCAATCTGGTCCAGCGCTTAAACCAGCCAAAGCTTTTAAGACTATCTGAAACGTATGGCCTTGGTATCTGTATATTTTTGTTTTGCACAAAAGGTCAATGTCCTCATTCCTTGGAGGAAAAAAAATGAATATTCGGTGTAGTTGAAGTACAGTAACTTCATGTGTCACGAAATGCTACTTAAAAGTAATTATTTACTTTTCACACAAATTTTCATGAGTGAATTTTAGTGTGTCTGAAATTGTTGGATAGTGATCTGTAAATTCTGTAAGTGTAAATATCCTTTCCTTGAATAGCCATAACATGGGGTTGCTGGTCAACTACATGTGGTGGCTAATATTTGTGACCATGCATAAGAATCATGAAAAGATATTTATAAGTTTTCAAATGGCAAAAGCTTTACATAGTTTGGAAAACTATTGTACATTGCCATTATGGTATTACAATAGTATAGCAGCTAGCGCAAACGCTTTATAGCGCCAGCATTCACCTATCAGCGTTTGATTCCTGCTGCTGTCTGTAAGAAGTTTGTATGTTCTTCCTGTGACTGTGCGAGTAAATTGTTCTGTTTCTATTGGCAGGCTATCTCTGCTTCTTACCTGCCTACAAAATTACTTGTGGAGTAGTCTTAATTAAACTATGAAAAATGCTAGGCATAATGGAGAGGATAAATTTGCAACTAAATCTGGGAGAAAATGAGAAATAGAGAAAATATTAGTTTATGAAGAAGAGGGAAAACAGACATTAAATTTTACGTTGTTAGGAAACTCAACAACAAATAGTTATTATAGCTGATATTGGAGAAGTTAATTGGTGTCTTTTAGTGAGCCTGGATTAGAAGACTTTTATATGAATGTCCTCAAATAGCTCTGAAATAGGCTGCTTGTGCAAGAACAGCCAACAACCATTTCATAATATTATTAAACGGATTTTTACGACTTGTATGGCAGTCAGATTATGTTTTCATAAAGCAGTTTTTGCATTGCTGCCTTTAAAAGTGTGAAGTTGTTGTCACAATAATATATGGTAATAGATCATAACTGATAGATAATAAGTAATTTTTTCTTTAATGTTATATCTGTAATTTTGAGTTTTTTTTTCCTAGTTTCATATTACAACCTTTGTTTTTAAATACTTTATTGTCAGCATCTGCTTTCCAAGATGCATGTACCACAAACCCACTGCTCTGTGGGTAATACTTCAAAAATACAATTGCAATTATATTTGTGAATTTTGTATTTATCACTAGGTAAGATGGTCTGTTTGCAGTGCTATTATCCATTGTTCTCCAAAGTGAAAAGCAAGATCACAACTTCAACTCTTTTTTCCCCATTGAAAATATAATTTGTATTGGGATGACAATTATCCTCTATTCTTGCAATTGCCTGAAACCCTTCCTAAGCATTGGCCAAACATTTGCACAGTATTCCATTGTGGCCTCACTAATGATCCACTCAAGGTTAAAATAACACAGTAACAAAGTAAACTGGATATTAAAGTAATGACAATGGCAGCTGGTGGATGTTATTTCGCAATTCAAACTTCAGAAATATAAATGTTGAGTAACAATTGCTGCAGTGCATGTTTGCACTATTGAAACTTGTAGTCAAATGGCTAAAATCTTGATGACTTTAAAAATAGATAATCAGTCGTGACTATTCTAAAGCATCAAGTGTATTTTCCACATTGTATGCTTGCATGGACAGATGCATGAGATAAAGAAAGAGAAATAGTTAATTTACTCTAGACCTAATGATTAAAGTCCCATTAAGGTTAGCTCTGTTTTGGGGCTGCAATATTGTTTGAAGTAGCATGGTCACAGCTTCTGTCTTTCACCATCTTAAAAATAGGGTAACACTATTTATTACTGGCTTTAATGCAAACACAAATGTTTTAAAATTAATGTTCTTCAGCAATTTTTACATGGAATTATTGTATTAACATTTCACAGCAGCCTTAAAATGTATACATTCAATAACCTCCATTATATTGCTGATACTGTAAATGTCATTTGTTCTTTTAGCTTAACAGATTTTCCGTGTATTGCTAAATCAACGATAGAAACGAGAGGGGATAAAACTATTGGTTTCTAATTTATCAAGTTAAGTCACTTTTTATTGTCATTTCGACCATAACTGCTGGTACAGTACACAGTAAAAACGAGACAACGTTTTTCAGGACCATGGTGCTACATGAACAATACAGAAACTACACTGAACTACGTAAAACAACATAAAACTACACTAGACTACATACCTACCCAGGACTGCATAAAGTGCACAAAACAGTGCAGGCATTACAATAAATAATAAACAAGGCAACATACACAGTAGAGGGTACAGTAGTTTGGTGTCAGTCCAGGCTCTGGGTATTAAGGAGTCTGATGACTTGGGGGAAGAAACTGTTCATAGTCTGGTCGTGAGAGCCTGAATACTTTGGTGCCTTTTGCCAGATGGCAGGAGGGAGAAGAGTTTGTATGAGGGGTGCTTGTCTGAAAAAATAAGAATAAAAAATGTTATTAGTATGGTATCCACAATAACTTTGTAATATTTGATCAACTTTAGTTGGAAGAATATAAATTACAGTGCACTTGTTTATCTTGAAGTTATTTTTTAACGTTTTCCCATTGTCTTGATTGTATGTTCTTTAAGTATAGAAGTTTATAATCTCTCAAAGGGTATGGACGTGGTTGATGGTTATCGTCTTTTCCCCAGGATCTACAGGGCACTGATATAAGATGAGATGGGAGAGGTTTGAAAAAGATGACACAGAGAATAGTGAGTACCTGGAGTGAGCTGTCAGAGGAAGTGGTCGAGTCAGGTACAATTGCAACAGTCAGAAGATGTTTGGGTTGGTACATGGAGGGGAGGGGCTTGGAGGGTTATGACGCGGGGGGGGAGATGATGTGACTAGCATGGGGTTCTTGGACTGAAGGAGCTGTTTTTATGTTGTATTACTCAGATTCTGACCTTTTCTCAAAGCTACATTAACTTAATTAGAAATGTGTGCAATAAAGGAACAGCAGTTATAATGGGTGACTTCAATCTACATGTAGATTGGGTGAACCAAATTGGTAAAGGTGCTGAGGAAGAGGATTTCTTGGAATGTATGCGGGATGGTTTTTTGAACCAACATGTCGAGGGACCAACTAGAGAGCAGGCTATTCTGGACTGGGTTTTGAGCAATGAGGAAGGGTTAATTAGCAATCTTGTCGTGAGAGGCCCCTTGGGTAAGAGTGACCATAATATGGTGGAATTCTTCATTAAGATGGAGAGTGACATAGTTAATTCAGAAACAAAGGTTCTGAACTTAAAGAAGGGTAACTTTGAAGGTATGAGACGTGAATTAGCTAAGATAGACTGGCAAATGACACTTAAAGGATTGACGGTGGATATGCAATGGCAAGCATTTAAAGGTTGCATGGATGAACTACAACAATTGTTCATCCCAGTTTGGCAAAAGAATAAATCAAGGAAGGTAGTGCACCCGTGGCTGACAAGAGAAATTAGGGATAGTATCAATTCCAAAGAAGAAGCATACAAATTAGCCAGAAAAAGTGGCTCACCTGAGGACTGGGAGAAATTCAGAGTTCAGCAGAGGAGGACAAAGGGCTTAATTAGGAAGGGGAAAAAAGATTATGAGAGAAAACTGGCAGGGAACATAAAAACTGACTGTAAAAGCTTTTATAGATATGTAAAAAGGAAAAGACTGGTAAAGACAAATGTAGGTCCCCTGCAGACAGAAACAGGTGAATTGATTATGGGGAGCAAGGACATGGCAGACCAATTGAATAATTACTTTGGTTCTGTCTTCACTAAGGAGGACATAAATAATCTTCCAGAAGTAGTAGGGGACAGAGGGTCCAGTGAGATGGAGGAACTGAGCGAAATACATGTTAGTAGGGAAGTGGTGTTAGGTAAATTGAAGGGATTGAAGGCAGATAAATCCCCAGGGCCAGATGGTCTGCATCCTAGAGTGCTTAAGGAAGTAACCCAAGAAATAGTGGATGCATTAGTGATAATTTTTCAAAACTCGTTAGATTCTGGACTAGTTCCTGAGGATTGGAGGGTGGCTAATGTAACCCCACTTTTTAAAAAAGGAGGGAGAGAGAAACTGGGGAATTATAGACCGGTTAGCCTAACGTCGGTGGTGGGGAAACTGCTGGAGTCAGTTATCAAAGATGTGATAACAGTACATTTGGAAAGCGGTGAAATCATCGGACAAAGTCAGCATGGATTTGTGAAAGGAAAATCATGTCTGACGAATCTCATAGAATTTTTTGAGGATGTAACTAGTAGAGTGGATAGGGGAGAACCAGTGGATGTGGTATATTTGGATTTTCAGAAGGCTTTTGACAAGGTCCCACACAGGAGATTAGTGTGCAAACTTAAAGCACACGGTATTGGGGGTAAGGTATTGGTGTGGGTGGAGAATTGGTTAGCAGACAGGAAACAAAGAGTGGGAATAAACGGGACCTTTTCAGAATGGCAGGCGGTGACTAGTGGGGTACCGCAAGGCTCAGTGCTGGGACCCCAGTTGTTTACAATATATATTAATGACTTGGATGAGGGAATTAAATGCAGCATCTCCAAGTTTGCGGATGACACGAAGCTGGATGGCAGTGTTAGCTGTGAGGAGGATGCTAAGAGGATGCAGAGTGACTTGGATAGGTTGGGTGAGTGGGCAAATTCATGGCAGATGCAATTTAATGTGGATAAATGTGAAGTTATCCACTTTGGTGGCAAAAATAGGAAAACAGATTATTATCTGAATGGTGGCCGATTAGGAAAAGGGGAGGTGCAACGAGACCTGGGTGTCATTATACACCAGTCATTGAAAGTGGGCATGCAGGTACAGCAGGCAGTGAAAAAGGCGAATGGTATGCTGGCATTTATAGCGAGAGGATTCGAGTACGGAGCGGGGGGTATTACTGCAGTTGTACAAGGCCTTGGTGAGACCACACCTGGAGTATTGTGTGCAATTTTGGTCCCCTAATCTGAGGAAAGACATCCTTGCCATAGAGGGAGTACAAAGAAGGTTCACCAGATTGATTCCTGGGATGGCAGGACTTTCATATGATGAAAGACTGGATGAACTGGGCTTGTACTCGTTGGAATTTAGAAGATTGAGGGGGGATCTGATTGAAACGTATAAAATCCTAAAGGGATTGGACAGGCTAGATACAGGAAGATTGTTCCCGATGTTGAGGAAGTCCAGAACAAGGGGTCACAGTTTGAGGATAAAGGGGAAGCCTTTTAGGACCGAGATTAGGAAAAACTTCTTCACTCAGAGAGTGGTGAATCTGTGGAATTCTCTGCTACAGGAAACAGTTGAGGCCAGTTCATTGGCTATATTTAAGAGGGAGTTAGATATGGCCCTTGTGGCTATGGGGATCAGGGGGTATGGAGGGAAGGCTGGGGCGGGGTTCTGAGTTGGATGATCAGCCATGATCATAATAAATGGTGGTGCAGGCTCGAAGGGCCGAATGGCCTACTCCTGCACCTATTTTCTATGTTTCTAAAAGTGGTAGAATTACTTCCTGTAGAACCAGAGATCCCAACACACTAGATTGCTGTTGTACTAAAATAAGGCATGCCTACTATTCCATGCCTTTAGTACATTTTGGTAAATCAGATCACTTGGCTGTCCTCCTACCTGCACACAGGCAGAGGCTAAAGAGCAAAGCTCCAGAGATTAGGACAACAAAGAGGTGGTTGCGGGAGGCAGAGGAGTGGCTACGGGATTGCTTCAAGTCAGTGGACTAGGCTGTGTTCAAAGACTCATCTGTGGTTCTGAATATACCATGGTTGTCACAGACTTTATTAAAACAGTCTTAGACAAGTGTGTGTCCACAAAATCATTGGGGAGAGTCCTCAACCAGAAGCCCTGGCTGAACCATGAGATCAACAACCTGCTGAGGGCCAGATCAGAGGCATTCAAGACTGGTGACCATGAAAGTTACAAAAGGTCCAGGTACGATCTCCGGAAAGCCATCCCACTGGCGAATTGGCAATTCCAGACCAAACTTGAATCAATGAAGGATACTCAACAGTTGAGACGGGGCTTGAGTGCTATCACCTTCTAAAAAGTTAAATCAAGCGACATAGCACGCAGGGCTTCGCTTCCAGATGAGCTCAATAACTTCTATGCTCGTTTTGACCATCAAAACATGGAGGAACCTTCTCAAGCTCCTGCAGCCCCCAATGATCTTGTGATTTCAGTTTCTGAGGCCAACGTGCGAGCAGCCTTCAGGAGGGTGAACCCACGAAAAGCATCTGGCTCAGATGGGGTACTAAAGACCTGTGCTGATCAACTGGCTGAAGTGTTCACTGACATCTTTAATCTATAGCTTTGGCAGTCTGAGGTATCCAAGCATTAGTAGCCAGTTTAAGTGGGCTTCAATTCTACTGGCGCCTAAGAAGAACGTGGTGATCTGTTTCAATGATTATCGTCCAGTAGCACTTTCATCCACAGTGATGAAGTGTTTTGAGAGGTTGGTGATGAAACATATCAACTCCTGCCTGAGAAGCGACTTGGATCTGCTCCAGTTTGCCTACCGGAGCAACAGGCCCTCACAGATGCCATCCCATTTGACTCTGCACTCAACTCTGGATCATCCCCTTAAGACTAATCAATAATTTCCAAATCCTTGGCCTCAATACCCATTTGTGCAATTAGATTCAAGATTTCCTCACTTGTAGACCCCAGTCTGTTCAGATGGGCAACAATATATCCTCCACGATCTCCATTGGCACAGGTGCACTACAGGGCTCTGTGCACTGCTCTACTCGCTTTACCCTTATGACTGTGTGGCTAGGCACAGCTCCAACGCCATATTCAAGCTGATGACACCACTGTCGTAAGCCAAATCAAAGTGGTGATGAATCAGCATATCGGAAGGAAATTGAAAATCTGGCTGAATGGTGCCACAATAATGACCTCTTACTCAATATCAGCAATATCAGCTAATTACTGACTTCAGGAGAAGGAAACCAGAGGTCCATGAGCCAGTCCCCATCAGAGGTGGAGAGGGTTAGCAACTTTAAATTGCTAGTGTTCTTATTTCGGAGGATCTGTCCTGGGCCCAGCATGTAAGTGCAAATTTGAAGAAAGCATGGCAGTGCCTCTACCTCCTTAGCAGTTTGCAAAGATTCTGCATGACATCTAAAACTTTGACAAACTTCTATAGAGATGTGTAGTGAAGAGTATATTGACCGGCTGCATCACAGCCTGGAATGGAAACACCAATGCCCTTGAACAGGAAATCCTACTGAAAGTGGATACAGCCCAGTCCATTACAGCTAAAGCCCTTACAACTATTGAGCACATCTACATGAAATGCTGTTGCAGGAAAGCGGCATTCATCATCAAGGACCCCCCACCACCCAGGACGTGCTCTTTTCTCGCTGCTGCAATCAGGAAGAAGGTACAGAAAGCCTCAGGATTCACACCTCCAGGTTCAGGAACAGTTACTACCCCTCAACCATCAGGTTCTTGAACCAAAGGGGATAACCTGATTTGCCCCATGATTGAAATGTTTCCACAATCAATGGACTCACTTTCAAGGACTCTTCATCTCAAGTTCTTGATATTTATTGCTTATTTATATTATTAATATTTCTTCTTTTTGTATTTGCACAATTTGTTGTCTTTAGTACACTAGTTGAGTGCCCAAGATGGTGCTGACTTTCGTTGATTCTGTTATGGTTATTATTCTGTGGATTTATTGAGATTGCCCGCAAGAAAATTAATCTCAGGGTTCTATATGGTAACATGTATGTACTTTGATAATAAATTTACTTTGATCTTTAAACAATACTGTAAATAAAAATAGTAAATATCGTAAACTTAGCAGTGGAGAGAAAACCATGGTTAATATTTTGGGTTGAACACTTTGTGAACTTCTGATTGCTTTATTCGCTTCTGATTGCCACTGCTGAGTGACAAGATATTGAAAATGTCATATCCTTGTCAAAAAAAAACTAGGACTTGAAGTGCATGATGTTCCAAAACATGATAGTGAGAAACATAAATCACAAATTCACAACCTTGTCTTCAGAAAGATCTCTTTTGGACCTCTGAGATTGTCTTCCAAAAAAAGAGTTAAATCTAAATACAGAATGACCAATTTTTTTTTGATAGATATTGCTAGGGCCCTCCTTGACTACCATTTCTCAATGGATGGAAAGCTGCTCCATGAATTGCAGTGTGCATTTTGATATCTTCATTGTCTGACAGCTCTAAGGAAAATGCAGTTAGCTGCACTGTATGCAGCCTATTATGATCTTATTAAGCCTTTGACTCTATCATTCGTGAATAGCAACCTCCTCAAATTCATCTTCATTTTACACTTGCTTCAGTGAAGGAAATCTGAGAATCGGAGCGGGAGTGCGACGAAAGCCATTTTGAATTTTTCTTTTTCTCATCGGAGCTAAGAGAGGCGGGACAGCGCAGGCGTGTGATGCCGGGCAGTGAAGCGCGGAAGATTTAAAAGGAACAGAGCCTTATACAGTGGGCAGCGGAGTGAGCCGGGAGCAGAGTGAAGGCCGAAGGGCTTTGGCTCAACGGGCTTAGGTGGAAACAGGCAAGGCGAAGTAGGTTTGGTTTTCAATTTTTCCTGTTATTTGAGGAAAGGGGGAGGTATAAGTGTGAGGGCAGCTTGTTGTTCTCGATGTCGGATGTGGGAGGTCCTGGAGTCTCCCAGCCTCCCGGACGTCCACATCTGTGCCAGGTGTGCTGAGCCGCAGCCCCTAAGGGACCGTGTGAGGGAACTGGAGATGCAGCTCGATGACCTTCGTCTTGTCAGGGAGAGTGAGGAGTTGATAGACAGGAGTTACAGGCAGCTGGTCACACCGGGGCCACGGGAGGAAGACATGGTTGGGAAGGGGAAGAGTCAGATACTAGAGAGTACCCCAGTGGCTGTGCCCCTTGACAATAAGTACTCCTGTTTGAGTACTGCTGGGGGGGAGGGGAACAGCTTACCCGGGGGAAGCGACAGTGGCCGTGCCTCCGGCACAGAGTCCGGCCCTGTAGCTCAGAAGGGTAGGGAAAGGAAGAGGAGGGCAGTAGTAATAGGGAACTCGATAATAAGGGGGTCAGATAGGCGATTCTGTGGATGCAGTCAGGAGACCCGGATGGTAGTTTGCCTCCCTGGTGCCAGGGTCCGGGATGTCTCTGATTGCGTCCAAGGTATCCTGAAGTAGGAGGGTGAGGAGCCAGAGGTCGTGGTACATATAGGTACCAATGACATAGGTAGGAAAAGGGAAGAGGTCCTGAAAGGAGAATATACGGAGTTAGGAAGGAAGTTGAGAAGAAGGACCGCAAAGGTAGTAATCTCAGGATTACTGCCTGTGCCACGCGACAGTGAGAGTAGGAATGGAATGAGGTGGAGGATAAATGCGTGGCTGAGGGATTGGAGCAGGGGGCAGGGATTCAAGTTTTTGGATCATTGGGACCTCTTTTAGTGCAGGTGTGACCTGTACAAAAAGGACGGGTTACACTTGAACCCTAGGGGGACCAATATCCTGGCGGGGAGGTTTGCAAAGGCTACAGAGGAGACTTTAAACTAGATTAGTTGGGGGGTGGGAATCCAATTGAAGAGAGTAGGAGAGAGGAGGTTAGTTCACAAATAGAGAAAGCTAATAGACAGTCTGTGAGGGAGGATAGGCAGGGGACAGAGAACGGGAGCACTCAGACCGAAGATGTAGGGGAGAAGGAAGAAAAAGATAACAAAGTTGTTTGCACCATTAGGGATAAACAGAGAGGTGGAGACTTTCTTAAATGCATCTATTTTAATGCTAGGAGCATTGGAAGAAAGGTGGATGAGCTTAGAGCATGGATTGATACCTGGAAATATGATGTTCTAGCTATTAGTGAAACATGGTTGCAGGAGGGGTGTGATTGGCAACTAAATATCCTTGGATTTCGTTGGTTCAGGTGTGATAGAATCGGAGGGGCAAGAGGGGGAGGCGTTGCATTGCTTGTCAGGGAAAATATAACAGCAGTGCTTTGGCAGGATAGATTAGAGGACTCGTCTAGGGAGGCTATTTGGGTGGAATTGAGGAATGAAAAAGGTGTAGTAACGCTTATAGGGGTGTATTATAGACCACCTAATGGGGAGCGAGAATTGGAGGAGCAAATTTGTAAGGAGATAGCGGATATTTGCAGTAAGCACAAGGTCGTGATTGTGGAAGATTTTAATTTTCCACACATAGACTGGGAAGCCCATTCTGTAAAAGGGCTGGATGGTTTGGAGTTTGTAAAATGTGTGCAGGATAGTTTTTTGCAGCAATACATAGAGGTACCAACTAGAGAAGGAGCAGTGTTGGATCTCCTGTTAGGGAATGAGATAGGTCAGGTAACGGAGGTTTGTGCTGGGGAGCACTTCGGGTCCAGTGATCACAATGCCATTAGTTTCAATATAATTATGGAGAAGGATAGGTCTGGACCCAAGGGTTGAGATTTTTGATTGGAGAAAGGCTAACTTTAAGGAGATACGAAAGGATTTAGAAGGAGTGGATTGGGACAATTTGTTTTATGGGAAGGATGTAATAGAGAAATGGAGGTCATTTAAAGGTGAAATTTTGAGGGTACAGAATCTTTATGTTCCTGTTATGTTGAAAGGAAAGGTTAAAAGTTTGAGAGAGGCATGGTTTTCAAGAGATATTGGAAACTTGGTTCAGGAAAAGAGAGATATCTACAATAAATATAGGCAGCATGGAGTAAATGAGGTGCTCGAGGAATATAAAGAATGTAAAAAGAATCTTAAAGAAATTAGATGTTTTGCACCTTCATTAATCCCTTGGTTCTGTAGGGTTTTCGAGGCTTCATTAAAACTTGGTAAACTTCCCGAATCTTTCAATAGAGCGTCAATCTCTCTAATATTAAAGAAGGATAAAGATCCTGCTCAATGTGCATCTTATAGACCAATATCTTTATTAAATGTTGATTCTAAAATTTTTTCTAAGTTATTAGCAAACAGATTAGAAAAAGTACTTCCTCTTATTATTTCGGAAGACCAAACGGGTTTTATTAAAGGTCGTTACTCTTTTTATAACATTCGCACACTGTTAAATATTGTTTATACCCCCTCACAAAATGTTCCTGAGTGTGTTATCTCTTTAGATGCTGAGAAAGCTTTTGATAGAGTAGAATGGCCTTACTTATTTAAGGTGCTTGAAATGTTTAATTTTAGCTCAAAATTTATATCCTGGATCAAACTGTTATAGCTCACCTTTTTTCCCTCTTTTTCGAGGTACTCGACAAGGTTGTCCTCTTAGTCCTTTATTATTTGATATTGCATTAGAACCTCTTGCAATTGCCATTTGAGAATCTCCAAATATTACTGGGATAACTCGGGGCTTAAAGTCCCATAAAATATCACTCTATGCTGATGACTTACTTTTATATATTTCTAATCCTCAAAAATCCATCCCTGCTGTTTTAGAGTTATTAGCACAATTTAGTCTTTTTTCAGGTTATAAATTAAATCTTAGTAAGAGTGAACTTTTCCCGATTAATAAACAACTTCCCTTATATCATAACTTTCCGTTTAAATTGATTAATAATTACTTTTCATATCTTGGGATTAAAATTACTTGTAAACACAAAGATTTATTTAAGATTAACTTTTTACCCTTAATTGACAATATTATTCAACTTTCATCTAAATGGTTTCCATTATATTTAACTTTGGTCGTATTAATGCAGTTAAGATGTTTTTTCTGCCAAAATTTTTATATATATTTCAGGCATTACTGATTTTTGTTCCAAAATCTTTTTTTTGATAAAGTTGACTCAAAAATTTCTTCATTTATTTGGCAGAATAAAAACCCGAGACTGGGTAAAATACATTTACAGAAAGCTAAGAGAGATGGAGGTTTAGCATTACCTAACTTTAGATTCTACTATTGGGCAATTAATATTCCACATATGAAATTTTGGTTACTTGACCAGGATATACTATCCATTCCTAAATGGGTAGCATTGGAATTACAATCTGTTCAGGGCTTATACACTTGGCTCTATTTTAGGTTCCTCTCTTCCTTTTGATTTGAAACGCCTCAAACAGGTCTCTAACCCGATATTTAAATATACCCTATGTATTTGGTTTCAATTCAGAAAATTTTTTGATCTTAACCAATTTGGGCTAGCGATTCCTATTTTAGGTAACATATTTTTTCCTCCCTCTTTTACGGATCGTGCTTTTCAAATTTGGAAGACTAAGGGTATTTCATGGTTTTTGGATTTATTTTTAGATGGTTCCCTTATGTCTTTTGAACAATTATCTAATAAATATAATTTATCAAGAATACATTTTTTTAGATATCTACAAGTTAGAAATTTCCTAAGTACTATACTTTCTTCCTTTCCAATGGTTTTTCCTACATATATTTTAGATACTATAATTAATCTTAATCCATGTCAGAAAGGTGCATCGGCTATGATTTATAATATTATTATGAAACTTAGGAAAGCTCCATTTGATAAGATTAGGGTAGATTGGGAACAGGAATTGGGTTCAATCATTTCCGTGGATGACTGGGGGCAGATTTTACAATTAGTCAATACTTCCTCTATCTGTGCTAAACATTCCCTAATTCAATTTAAAGTTGTTCATAGAGCACATATGTCCAAAGATAAATTAGCTTGCTTTTATTCTCATATTAATCCTTTTTGTGATAGATGTCCGGGGCAGATAGCCTCTTTAACTCATATGTTTTGGTCTTGTCCTACTCTGGAAACTATTTGGAGAGACATTTTTAATATTATCTCAAAGGTATTGAATATAGATATCTCTCCTCACCCTATTACTGCTATCTTTGGATTACCTAAAATTTCCAGTAATCTTTCTCCTTCAGCCCGTAGAATGATTGCATTTCTTACTTTAATGGCGAAAAGATGTATCTTACAGCATTGGAAAGAGACTAATGCTCCAACTACGTTTTTTTGGTTTTCTCAGATGATATTATGCTTGAATTTGGAGAAAATTAGAGGCAATCTTTATGATTCCTCACTTAAATTTGAACAGACTTGGAGATCTTTTATTCAATATTTTCATTTAATGTAGTTTTTTTTTCTCCTCTTTTTTGCTCCATATTTATATACCCTTCTTGTTTTTTTTACTGTTTTTAATGGAGGTTGGGTTTGAGGACGTGATTTTAAGTTCTTTAACTCTACTTGGTTCCAAGTGAGCCCATTGCTTTGCTTTGCTTTTAGTTTAGTTGCACGGTGGGTTTTTTTTTGTTTTTTTTTTCCTTTTCTCTATTGATAGAGATATTAGTATACTATTATGTTACCTTAGTATGTTATGTTTAAATTACATTGTTTGTATCATTTTTTTTTCTGTATTAATATCTCCTGTAATTTTATTATATTCTAACAGTGTATTAGTGCCTATATGGCTTACCTTTTTGTATACTTATTCAATAAAAAGATTTAAAGAGAAATTAGAAAAGCTGAAAGAAAATACGAAGTTGCTTTGGCAAGTAAGGTGAAAATAAAT
The DNA here is from genome assembly GCF_030028105.1 of Mobula birostris. NCBI lineage: Eukaryota > Metazoa > Chordata > Chondrichthyes > Myliobatiformes > Myliobatidae > Mobula > Mobula birostris. The sequence goes on from NC_092389.1 coordinate 1,694,689, forward strand.
CCAAAGGGTTTCTACAGTTATATTAATAGCAAAAGGATAGTGAAGGATAAAATTGGTCCCTTAGAGAATCAGAGTGGACAGCTATGTGTGGAACCAAAAGAGATGGGGGAGATTTTGAACAATTTCTTTTCTTCGGTATTCACTAAAGAGAAGAATATTGAATTGTGTAAGGTAAGGGAAACAGGTAGGGAAGTTATGGAAACGATGATGATTAAAGAAGAAGAAATACAACAGGGGGATGGGAACAAGTGCAGAAAGACAGAGGGGTGTAAAATGAGGGTAGAAGCAAAAAGTAGTAAGGTGAAAAGTAAAGGTGGCAGGCTGGCAAAAATCAAAAAGGGCCACTTTTCAACATAATTGTATAAGGGCTAAGAGTGTTGTAAAAGCAAGTCTGAAGGCTTTGTGTGTCAATGCAAGGAGCATTCGTAACAAGGTGGATGAATTAAAAGTGCAGATTGTTATTAATGAATATGATATAGTTGGGATCACAGAGACATGGCTCCAGGGTGACCAAGGATGGGAGCTCAACATTCAGGGATATTCAATATTCAGGAGGGATAGACATGAAAGAAAAGGAAGTGGGGTAGCATTGCTGGTTAGAGAGGAGATTAATGCAATAGAAAGGAAGGACATTAGCCGGGAGGATGTGGAATCGATATGGGTAGAACTGCGTAACAATAAGGGGCAGAAAGCGCTGGTGGGAGTTGTGTACAGGCCACCTAACAGTAGTAGTGAGGCTGGGGATGGCATTAAACAGGAAATTAGAAATGTGTGCAATAAAGGGACAGCAGTTATAATGGGTGACTTCAATCTACATATAGATTGGGTGAACCAAATTGGTAAGGGTGCTAAGGAAGAAGATTTCTTGGAATGTATACGGGATGGTTTTCTGAACCAACACGTCGAGGAACCAACTAGAGAGCAGGCTATTCTAGACTGGGTATTGAGCAATGAGGAAAGGTTAATTAGCAATCTTGTTGTAAGAGGCCCCTTGGGTAAGAGTGACCATAATATGGTGGAATTCTTCATTAAGATGGAGAGTGACATAGTTAATTCAGAAACAAAGGTTCTGAACTTAAAGAAGGGTAACTTTGAAGGTATGAGACGTGAATTAGCTAAGATAGACTGGCAAATGATAGTTAAAAGGTTGATGGTGGATATGCAATGGCAAGCATTTAAAGATCGCATGGATGAACTACAATAATTGTTCATCCCAGTTTGGCAAAAGAATAAATCAGGGAAGGTAGTGCACCCGTGGCTGACAAGGGAAATTAGGGATAGTATCAATTCCAAAGAAGAAACATACAAATTAGCCAGAAAAAGCAGCTCACCTGAGGACTGGGAGAAATTCAGAGTCTAGCAGAGGAGGACAAAGGGCTTAGTTAAGAAAGGGAAAAAAGATTATGAGAGAAAACTGGGAGGGAACATAAAAACTGACTGTAAAAACTTTTATAGATATGTGAAAAGAAAAAGATTGGTTAAGACAAATGTAGGTCCCTTACAGACAGAAACAGGTGAATTGATTATGGGGAACAAGGACATGGCAGACCAATTGAATAACTACTTTGGTTCTGTCTTCACTAAGGAGGATATAAATAATCTTCCGGAAATAGTAGGGGACAGAGGGTCCAGTGAGATGGAGGAACTGAGGGAAATACATGTTAGTAGGGAAGTGGCGTTAGGTAAATTGAAGGGATTAAAGGCAGGTAAATCCCCAGGGCCAGATGGTCTGCATCCCAGAGTGCTTAAGGAAGTAGCCCAAGAAATAATGGATGTATTAGTGATAATTTTTCAAAACTGTTTAGATTCTGGACTAGTTCCTGAGGATTGGAGGGTGGCTAATGTAACCCCACTTTTTAGAAAAGGAGGGAGAGAGAAACTGGGGAATTACAGACTGGTTAGCCTAACATCGGTGGTGGGGAAAATGCTAGAGTCAGTTATCAAAGATGTGATAACAGCACATTTGGAAAGCGGTGAAATCATCGGACAAAGTCACATGGATTTGTGAAAGGAAAATCATGTCTGACGAATCTCATAGAATTTTTTGAGGATGTAACTAGTAGAGTGGATAGGGGAGAACCAGTGGATGTGGTATATTTGGATTTTCAAAAGGCTTTTGACAAGGTCCCACACAGGAGATTAGTGTGCAAACTTAAAGCACATGGTATTGGGGGTAAGGTATTGATGTGGATAGAGAATTGGTTGGCAGACAAGAAGCAAAGAGTGGGAATAAACGGGACCTTTTCAGAATGGCAGGCAGTGACTAGTGGGGTACCGCAAGGCTCAGTGCTGGGACCCCAGTTGTTTACAATATATATTTATGACTTAGATGAGGGAATTAGATGCAGCATCTCCAAGTTTGCTGATGACACGAAGCTGGGCGGCAGTGTTAGCTGTGAGGAGGATGCTAAGAGGATGCAGAGTGACTTGGGTAGGTTAGGTGAGTGGGCAAATTCATGGCAGATGCAATTTAATGTGGATAAGTGTGAGGTTATCCACTTTGGTGGCAAAAACAGGAAAACAGATTATGATCTGAATGGTGACCAATTAGGAAAAGGGGAGATGCAACGAGATCTGGGTGTCATTGTACACCAGTCATTGAAGTGGGCATGCAGGTACAGCAGGTGGTGAAAAAGGCGAATGGTATGCTGGCATTCATAGCAAGAGGGTTAGAGTGCAGGAGCAGGGAGGTACTACTGCAGTTGTACAAGTCCTTGGTGAGACCACACCTGGAGTATTGTGTGCAGTTTTGGTCCCCTAATTTGAGGAAAGATGTTCTTGCCATAGAGGGAGTACGAAGAAGGTTCACCAGATTGATTCCTGGGATGGCAGGACTTTCATATGATGAAAGACTGGATCGGCTAGGCTTATACTCGTTGGAATTTAGGAGATTGAGGGGGGATCTGATTGAAAGGTATAAAATCCAAAAGGAATTGGACAGGCTAGATGCAGGAAGATTGTTCCCGATGTTGGGGAAGTCCAGAACGAGGGGTCACAGTTTGAGGATAAAGGGGAAGCCTTTTAGGACTGAGATGAGGAAAAACTTCTTCACACAGAGTGGTGAATCTGTGGAATTCTCTGCCACAGGAAACAGTTGAGGCCAGTTCATTGGCTATATTTAAGAGGGAGTTAGATATGGCCCTTGTGGCTAACGGGATCAGGGGGTATGGAGAGAATGCAGGTACAGGATTCTGAGTTGGATGGTCAGCCATGATCATACTGAATGGCGGTGCAGGCTCGAAGGGCCGCATGGCCTATTCCTGTACCTATTTTCTATGTTTCTATGTTTCTACTGGCACTTTTAAGGAATATAAAAGTGGATAAGTCCCCGGGTCCTGACAGGATATACCTTAGGACCTTGAGGGAAGTTAGTGTGGAAATAGCAGGGGCTCTGACAGAAATATTTCAAATGTCATTAGAAACGGTAATGGTGCCAGAGGATTGGCGTATTGCTCATGTTGTTCCATTGTTTAAAAAGGGTTCTAAGAGTAAACATAGCAATTATCGGCCTGTGAGTTTGTCGTCAGTGGTGGGTAAATGGATGGAAAGTATTCATAGAGATTATCTGGATAGACAGGGTCTGATTAGGAACAGTCAACATGGATTTGTGTGTGGAAGGTCATGTTTGACAAATCTTATTGAATTTTTTGATGAGGTTACTAAGAATGTTGACAAGGGTAAAGCGGTGGATGTTGTAAGGATGCTGGTGGACTTCAGTTAGGCCTTTGACAAGGTTCCACACGGAAGATTAGTTAGGAAGGCTCAATCGTTAGGTATCAATATTGAAGTAGTAAAATGGATTCAGCAGTGGCTGGATGGGAGATGCCAGCGAGTAGTGGTGGATAACTGTTTGTCAGGCTGGAGGCTGGTGTCTAGTGGTGTGCCTCAGGGATCTGTACTGTGTCCAATGTTGTTTGTCATATATATTAATGATCTGGATGATGGGGTGGTAAATTGGATTAGTAAGTGTGCAGATGATACTAAGATAGATGACGTTATGGATAATGAAGTAGGTTTTCAAAGCTTGCAGAGAGATTTAGGCCAATTAGAAGAGTGGCCTGAAAGATGGCAGATGGAGTTTAATGCTGATAAATGTGAGGTGCTACATTTTGGTAGGACTAATCAAAATAGGACATACATGGTAAATGGTAGGACATTGACGAGGGATCTAGGAATAATTGTGCATAGTTCCCTGAAGGTGGAATCTCATGTGGATAGGGTTGTGAAGAAAGCTTTTGGTATGCTGGCCTTTATAAATCAGAGCATTGAGTATAGGAGTTGGGATGTAATGTTGAAATTGCACAAGGCATTGGTAAGGCCAAATTTGGAGTATTGTGTACAGTTCTGGTCACCGAATTATTGGAAAGATGTCAACAAAATAGAGAGAGTACAGAGGAGATTTACTAGAATATTGCCTGGGTTTCATCTGCTAAGTTACAGAGAAAGGTTGAACATGTTGGGTCTCTATTCTTTGGAGCGTAGAAGGTTGAGGGGGGACTTGATAGAGGTATTTTAAATTATGAGGGGGATAGATAGAGTTGACGTGGATAGGCTTTTTCCATTGAGAGTGTGGGAGATTCAAACAAGAGGACATAAGTTGAGAGTTAAAGCGAAAAAGTTTAGGGGTAACATGAGGGGGAACTTCTTTACTCAGAGAGTGGTAGCTGTGTGGAACGAGCTTCCAACAGAAGTGGTTGAGGCAGGTTCGATGTTGTCATTTAAAGTTAAATTGGATAGGTATATGGATAGGAAAGGAATGGAGGGTTATGGGCTGAGTGCAGGTCAGTGGGACTAGGTGAGAGTAAGAGTTTGTTACGGACTAGAAGGGCCGAGATGGCCTGTTTCCGTGCCGTAATTGTTATATGGTTATATCATGATGGCACAATCAATGTGAGATGCACGAGAGAGCCAGTCTCAGCACCGACTGTGTCAGGTAAGGCATTACCATTGTTCTAATACTTTTTGATCTTTCTGGCTGGGGTACTTCACTTTGTCTCCAGCAAGCTTCCTTCTGGAGTGAGACTGATTTACAGGACCAGAGGTCCATAAGACATAGGAGCAGAATTAGGCCATTCAGCCCATCAAATCTGCTCTGCCATTCCATTATAGTTGACTCTGGATCCCACTCAACTACATACACCTCGCCATTTCCTTTGATACCCTGGCTGATCAGGAAACTATCAACTTCTGCCTTAAGTTCTGCATGGCTTTGTGAAGGGCAGATCATGTCTAACAAGCTGGATACAGTTCTTTGAGGGGGTGACCAGGGATATAGATGAGGGTAGTGCAGTGGATGGGATCTAGATGGATTTTAGTAAGGCATTTGACAAGGTTCCACACAGTAGGCTTATTCAGAAAGTCAGAAGGCATGGGATCCAGGGAAGTTTGGCTAGTTGTATCAGAATTGGCTTGACTGCAGAAAGCAAAAGGTCGTGGTGGATGGTGTACATTCGGATTGGAGGGTTGTGACTAGTGGTGTCCCACAAGGATCGGTTCTGGGAACTCTACTTTTTGTGATTTTTATGATCAACCTGGATGTGGGGGTAGAAGGGTGGATTGGCAAGTTTGTAGGCGACACAAAGGTTGATGGTGTTGTAGATAGTGTAGAGGATTGTCAAAGATTGCAGAGAGACATTGATAGGATGCAGAAGTGGGCTGAGAAGTGGCAGATGGAGTTCAACCTGGAGAAGTGTGAGGTGGCACACTTTGGAAGGACAAACTCCAAGGCAGAGTACAAAGTAAATGGCAAGATACTTGGTAGTGTGGAGGAGCAGAGGGATCTCGGAGTACATGTCCACAGATCCCTGAAAGTTGCCTCACAGGTGGATAGGGTAGTTAAGAAAGCTTATGGAGTGTTAGCTTTCATAAGTCGAGGGATAGAGTTTAAGAGTCGCGAGGTAATGATGCAGCTCTATAAACTCTGGTGAAGTTACACTTGGAGTACTGTGTCCAGTTCTGGTCGCCTCATTATAGGAAGGATGTGGAAGCATTGGAAAGGGTGCAGAGGAGATTTACCAGGATGCTGCCTGGTTTAGAGAGTATGCATTATGATCAGAGATTAAGGGAGCTAGGGCTTTACTCTTTGGAGAGAAGGAGGATGAGAGGAGACATGATAGAGGTATACAAGATATTAAGAGGAATAGATAGAGTGGATAGCCAGTGCCTCTTCCCCAGGGCACCACTGCTCAATACAAGAGGACATGGCTTTAAGGTAAGGGGTGGGAAGTTCAAGGGGGATATTAGAGGAAGATTTTTTACTCAGAGAGTGGTTGGTGTGTGGAATGCACTGCCTGAGTCAATGGTGAAGGCAGATACACTCGTGAAATTTAAGAGACTACTAGACAGGTATATGGAGGAATTTAAGGTGGGGGGTTATATGGGAGGCAGGGTTTGAGGGTCGGCACAACATTGTGGGTCGAAAGGCCTGTACTGTGCTGTACTATTCTGTGTTCTATATTCTAAATTTACCCACGGACTTAGCCTCCACTGCAGTCTGGCAGAGCATACCACAGATTCACTACTTTCTGGCTTAAATAAAATTCCTCCTTGCCTCTGTTCTAAAGGGTCGCCTCTGAATTTTGTGCCCTCTCGTTCTATCTAGTCCTTTCAGTATTTGGTAGGTTTCATTGAGACCCCGCCCCCCCCCCCCCCCCGGGCCATTTTTCTAAATTCCAGTGAGTGCAGGCCCAAAGCTGCCAAGCACTCCTCATATGTTAACCCTTTCATTCCTGGAATCATCCTCACAAATGCCTTACTTATGTTCATATGTAAGGGATGTACAAGTGTTTAGGAGACTGGCATTATGAATTTGTCCACTTCTGGTGCTGTGGTTTTGCAGGCATCTTCTGCACTGTGAAAACACTGTTCCCAGCTGCATTCCTAATTCGCGTACTGCTTGTGTTATGAACAGTTTACAAGAATGAAACCTTGCTACACCCTGGGGATAACTTGTACTGAGAAATTATTTACTGCACTTGAACAAAGGTCACCCTAATCTCATGACACTTACATTTGTGCTGCCCAGAAGCCAAGCTCTAAGTCTATGTTAACAGAAATATAAGAGAAGATGTACTTTAGGCTGAACTTCTGCAAAGCAAAGGTCTTCTGCCAGCCTGCTGCTGTACAATGTTACTTCCACTGTTATGTCTGAGATAGTGTGAGTTACTTCCTGTATTTTGAGAGCCACCTCCATTCAAAGATGGAAATTGATGAGGAGTCACCATCACCTTTAGTTTGTTAGCATAATCTTTGGCCATCTTAGGAAAATGATGTTTGAAGATCAAGGTTGGAAAACTGGTACTAAACTCATGGTTGACTAAGCAACAGTGATTCCTAACCTTTGAGATGTTTCTGAGTTTTGGACAGCTTCAATACTGGTGATGTCTCCAATGTTGCCTCTGCAAAATCTTTCAAATCTACTGAGTAACGGGTGATCTTAAAGCTTGCTGGAAAAAAATGCAACATTTTCAGTGACTCTTGGGAATCCCTGGTTCGTGACTGCTCAAAGTGTGCAAGATGCATATTCAAAGGATTCAAAGATTCATGTATTATCGAGGTATATAACTCTGAGATTCTCCTTCTCCAGATAGCCACAAAACCAGGAAAAAAACAACCAGCAATACAATCATCAACCCCACCCTGCCCGTCCCCCACACAAAAAGCAACAAAGGCATGAGCCCCCAAATGACCTCCCCATACAAAAAAATGAACAAAAACGCAACAAGAACATCAACCCCCCCCGCACAAGGAAGCTAACGAAAGAAAACAAGATTGACCCGCCCCTCAGATCCTCCCCCCTCCCCCCAGCACAAATTGCCATAAGTACATCGACCCTCAAATCCCTCTCCCACACAAAAAAGATGAGAAAGCTTGGGGGAAAACAGAGAATATTAAAAAAAACTGTAAGACTGAAAATAAATCGTCCATATCCATATCTATAAAGGCAGAAAAACCTCCAGAAGGTGTTCTGGGCACAGCGACAAACGACCCACCTTCCCCTCTCTGGCACCAAAGTGATCCCACCAGCGATCAAAAGTCAGGCAGCTGGCACTCACCCTCTTGATCTGCCTCGATGTTTCAATCTCCCTCATCGGTATCGGATGATATTAACAGCTTCTGTGTCTGGGGCCTTGAGAAATACGGTATAAGTAAAAACAAGGAGCACTGTCATCTCACAAATTATCTATTTGCCTGTTCTGGTAAGCACTTTATGCTGCATAAATGTAAGATTTTTCAAGCTCACATTAACTTCATTAGCTGTCTTGATAGCCACAAAAATGGAATGGTGACAAATCATCCTTAATCTTGACGGACATAGAAGGGGATTATATTGTTTAAAATGTTTCTCTTTAAGATTTAAGACATAATTTCAGTTTTATCTTAATAAAACTTTCTCTTCCACCCTTGTCTTAAGATTTGTCCAAAGTAAATTCAGTTGTGTACTGATTCGTCTAAGTTAGGAACTCAGCAGAAGTGTAACCTTTAATTGAAAGTTTGCTAATCAAGCACTTGTTAAACTTCAGAACCCTTGTAATATTTGTTTCTTCAGTACTGTTTTTCACAACTTTTGTAAACCTCTTTGCACTATTAGATGCAAGAGCTTATGAAGAAATAAGCATCTAATTCCATTTTGTTTCATTTAAATAGAAAGAAATGAAATTGAGTTCTGTTGTCTAATTCTGGCCCTTCTGGTAGGCTATGATAAAATGTGATATATGTGAAAAATGACCTGAGGTCTTCAATGGTATGTTCTTGTGCTTCACTTCAATTGATTTACCCATAAGTACGAAGAAAACATAGAAACATAGAAAACCTGCAGCACAATACAGGCCCTTTGGCCCTCAAAGTTGTGCTGAACATGTCCCTACCTTAGAAATTACTAGGCTTACCTATAGCCCTCTATTTTTCTAAGCTCCATGTACCTATCCAAAAGTCTCTTAAAAGACCCTATTGTATCCACCTCCACCACCGTTGCTGGCAGCCCATTCCATACACTCACCACTCTGAGTAAAAAAACTTACTCCTGACATCTCCTCTGTACCTACTCCCCAGCGCCTTAAACCTGTGTCCTCTTGTGGCAACCATTTCAGCCCTGGGAAAAAGCCTCTGTCTATCCACACGATCAATGCCTCTCATCATCTTGTACACCTCTATCAGGTCATCTCTCATCCTCCATCGTTCCAAGGAGAAAAGGCCGAGTTCACTCAACCTATTCTCCAAAGGCATGCTCCCCAATCCAGGCAACATCCTTTTTTTTTGTAATATAATTTTTATTGAATTTTCAAAAGGAATACATGGAAAAAAAAGAATCTACCCTCCCCCCAACCCTCCCCCCCCCCCCATATAAAGTCCTACCTAAAAAGAAAGAAAGAAAAAAGAAAGAAAGGAAGAAAAGAACCACCTGGGTATTGGAAGGTTTCCACATGCTCCATGGGATTCAAAATAAATTTGGTATAATTATTCGTTACTTTCCCCAAGTGACCAAAGTCTTTATCGGAGCACTTAAATATGCCATCCTATCTTTTGTAAATAAGGGTGCCAAATATTCAAAAATGTTACATATTTATCTCTTAAATTATAAGTAATTTTTTCGAGTGGAATAGAACTAGCCATTTCATTATTCCAACGATCCATACTTAAATACGAATCAGATTTCCAAGTAACTGCTATAGTCTTCTTAGCTACTGCCAATGCAATTTTTATAAATTCTTTCTGATATTTATTCAATTTAAGTTTCAGTTTTATCCCTTCAATATCACCTAATAGAAATAATACAGGGTTATGTGGAAGTTGAGTTCTAGTAATTTGTTCCAGTAAGACTCTTAAATTTATCCAAAAGGGTTGAATTTTAAAACAAGACCAAGTAGAATGTAAGAAAGTACCAATTTCTTGATTACACCGAAAGCATTTATCGGATAGATTTGAATTTAATCTATTTATTTTTTGTGGTGTAATATATAATTGGTGTAAAAAATTATATTGTACTAATCTAAGTCGAACATTTATTGTATTTGTCATACTGTCAAGACAAAGTCTTGACTAATTTGTTTCATCAATATTAATATTCAGATCTGTTTCCCATTTTTACTTTGACTTATGGGTTCCTTGTTTAATTGTCTGTTCTTGAATCAAATTATACATACAAGAAATAAATTTTTTAATTTTCCATTTTTGTATTAAAATTTCAATTTCATTAGGTTTTGGCAAAAACATCGTTTGACCCAGCTTACCTTTTAAGTAAGCCCTTAATTGAAAGTAACAAAAGAAAGTATTATTAGATATTTTATATTTATCCTTTAATTGTTCAAATGACATCAATATACCTCGTTCAAAACAATCTCCTATAAATTTAATCCCTTTTTGGTACCAATTATATAAAAGTTGATTGTCCATTGTAAAAGGAATAAGTCTGTTTTGGAACAAAGGCCTCCTTGCTAATAGAGATTTCTGTGTTTCATTATCAACATTTATCTTATTCCATAGATCAATCAAATGCGTTAATATAGGAGATTCTTTCTTTTCCCGTATCCATTTAGATTCCCATTTATATATAAAATCTTCAGGTTTATTTTCTCCTATCTTGTCTAGTTCTATTTTAATCCATGCTGGTTTTTGATCATCGAAAAAAGATGCAATAAATCTAAGTTGATTTGCTTTATAGTAGTTTTTAAAGTTTGGAAGTTGTAATCCTCCTAACCCAAATTTACATGTCAGTTTTTCCAATGATATTCTTGACATTTTACCTTTCCAAAGAAATTTTCTCACACATTTATTTAACTCTTGAAAAAATTTCTGTGGCAATTGTATTGGTAATGTTTGAAACAAATACTGTAATCTAGGAAATATATTCATTTTTACAACATTGACTCTACCTACTAATGTTATTGGTAGTATCATCCATTTGTCAAGATCTTCTTGAATTTTTTTCAACAGTGGCAAATAATTAAATTTATATAAATTCTTTACATCATTATCAAGTCTTATACCTAAATACTTTATACCATTTACCGGCCATCTAAATTGGGTTACTAATCGACATTGACTATAGTCTCCTTTAGTAAGAGGTAAAATTTCACTTTTATCCCAATTTATTTTGTAACCTGATACCTTCCCATATTCATCCAATCTAGAAGATAATTTATGTAACGAATGTTGTGGGTTTGTTAAATATATCAAAACATCATCGGCAAAAAGATTAATTTTATATTCCTCCTGATTAACTCTAAAACCCATAATATCTGGATCAATTCTAATTAGTTCTGCTAATGGCTCTATCGCCAATACAAATAAAGCAGGTGATAGTGGACGACCTTGTCTAGTTGACCTTTTTAACTGGAATGGTGTTGAAATTTGAGAGTTTGTCACTACTTTAGCTTTAGGGTTAGAATTTAAAGTTTTAATCCAATTTATAAAAGATGTTCCTAACCCATATTTTTCCAGTACTTTAAATAAAAAATCCCATTCTAATCTATCAAATGCTTTTTCTGCATCCAAAGCTACTACTATACTCTTCTCATCCCTTTTTTGTGCCAAATGAATTATACTGAGTAGCCAGGTTACATTATCTGCCAATTGTCTATTTTTAATAAATCCTGTTTGATCCATATGTATTAATTTTGGTAAATATTTAGATAATCTATTTGATAAAATTTTTGCTATTATTTTATAATCCGTATTCAATAAAGAAATAGGCCTGTATGATGTTGCTTTCATAGGATCTCTGTCTTTTTTTGGCAATACTATTACAATTGCTGTTGAAAAAGATTCTGGAAGTTTATGTATTTTTTCTGCTTGACGTATTAGTTCCATAAAAAGAGGAAATAATAAATCTTTAAATTTTTTATAAAATTCAGGTGGAAAACCATCTTCTCCTGGAGATTTATTACTTTGGAGTGATCCTAAAGCTTCTTCAACTTCTTTTAATGTAAAAGGCATATCTAATCCCTTCTGTTCTTCCAAATTCAATTTTGGAAGAGAAACTTGTGATAAAAACCTTTCTATCTCGTTAACATCATTTTGGGATTCTGACTGATGTAATTCAGAATAGAAATTTTTAAAGGTTTCATTTATTTCAAGAGGTTTATAAGATATTTTATTTGCCCTTGTTCTAATTGCATTTATTGTTTTGGAAGCTTGTTCTGTTTTCAACTGCCAGGCAAGAATTTTATGTGCTCTCTCACCTAACTCATAATACCTTTGTTTAGTTCTTATAATTGCTTTTTCCGTTCTATATGTCTGAAGCGTATTATATTGTAACTTCTTATTGTCAAGTTGTTTTCGTTTTTCTTCTGACATATATCTTTGAGATTCTTTTTCTAATTTTGTAATCTCTTTTTCCAATTGATCTAGTTCTGCCATATATTCTTTCTTAATTTTAGACGTATAACTTATTATTTGGCCCCTAAGATATGCTTTCATTGCATCCCATAATATAAATTTATCATCCACTGAATGAAAATTTGTATCCAAAAAAAATTGAATCTGTTTTTTCATAAAATCACAAAAATCTTGACGTTTTAATAATGTTGAATTAAATCTCCATCTATAAGCCACTTTTTCCTTATCAGCCATTATTATTATCATTAATAAAGGGGAATGATCTGATAATATTCTTGCTTTATATTCCATATTTTTCACTCTGTGTTGAATATGCATTCATAATAGAAACAAATCTATCCTTGAAAAAGTTTTATGTCTATGGGAGTAGAACGAATAGTCTCTTTCTTTAGGATTGATTCTTCTCCATATATCAATCAGATTTAAATCCTTCATCAATGATAAAGTTAAATTTACTACCTTCGATTTTATAACAGCCTTGGTTGATCTATCTAAGACTGGGTCTAAGCAAAAATTAAAATCTCCTCCAATTAATATTTTTTCATGCGCATCTGCCAAATTCAGAAAAGCTTCTTGTATGAATTTTGCATCATTTTCATTTGGTGCATAAGTATTCATAAAAGTCTATAGTTCAGAAAAAAGTTGACAATGTATAATCACATATCTCCCCGCAGAATCAGTTATTACATTTTGTATTCTAATTGGTAACGTTTTATTGATCAAAATTGCTACTCCCCTCGCTTTTGAATTAAATGAAGCCGCAACAACACTACCCACCCAATCTCTCTTTAGTTTCTGATGTTCTGTTTCTGTTAGGTGCGTTTCCTGTAAAAAGGCTACATCTATCTTCATTTTTTTAATATGTGTTAAGATTCTTTTCTTTTCACTGGTCCATTAAGCCCGTTAACATTAAAACTCAAAGAATTCAATAAATTAGTCATTATTCTTAAGAAAGTTACTCCAATCTAAAACATTATTTATCTTCTCAACTCTCATAGTTCCTTGGGGAATCTCTTTAAACTTCACCATGTTGCTATGTGTCTCCCTCCCAACCTTCCAGGCAGAAAGAAAAAAGATAGAAAAAAAACAAAAAAAGAAAAAACAAAATACCCCCCCACTAATGTTGTGAATGAAAGGATACACAACACTACCCCCCTCCATTTTACGGGTCATGGCAAAAGCCACGCTTGCACACATGACTAGCGTAGCAATCGATCAGTGCTTCTTCCAGCTCCCCCGCAACAAAAAAAAACATTATATATATATATATAGACAAAATTAGTATTACTATTCCCAACTAATATTCCTCCAGTTTTAACCTTTCTTACCCCCCTCGTATAATTAATAATATATTTATACATTCATCCAGCTTCAAAAATCCAACAAGTCCATTCTTTAACCCAATCTTCATCTTCAATCTATCTCGCTCTCCTGGGTTTGTTCTTGTATCTGGTGAATATTCAGAGAATCTCGCACAAACTGCTCTGCTTTCTGGTAGTCATCAAAAAATCTTTTTTCTCCACCAGGCAAAAAAATCTTCAAGGTTGCAGGATAACGCAATGCAAATTGATAACCTTGATCCCATAGGGTTTTTTTCACTGGGTTAAATTTCTTCCTTCTCTTCAAAAGTTCGTAACTTTATCAGGGTAGAAAAAAAATTTTGTTCCCTGCCATTTTCAGTGGCCCTTTTCTATCTTTGGCAGCTTGAGCAGCTACCTGTAGAATCCTTTCCTTGTCTTGAAATCTTAAGAATTTTATTAAAATCGATCGTGGATATTGGTCATCTTTTGGTTTTGGTCTTAAAGCTCTATGTGCCCGTTCAATGTCAATTGGTCGAACCTCCTCTTCCATTTGCAAAACATCCGGGATCCATCTTTGAAAAAATTCTATTGGTTTATCTCCCTCCGTACCTTCTTTAAGACCAACAATTTTAATATTATTACGTCTACTAAAATTTTCCAACATGTCCACTTTCTCCAAGAGTCGGTTTCTTTCCGAATTCCAGACAAGCAGATCATTTTCTGTTTTTTCCACTCTATCATTCATATGCCCCATTGCTCTTTCCATCTTCTGAAGCTTCTTATCCATTTTGTCCTGTCTTGCCATAACCTTATCATAGCACATCTTCGTATCTCTAAACTCTTCTCTTACTTTTCTTAATTCAGCTGTTAACTGCAATATAGCCTCTCTCATATCTCTATCATCTTCTTTACTTCCAATCGCTTCCAATTCTTCCTCCTCTTCCTCATCTGTATTCTCTGCAGAATCCAATTCTGACTCTGAGTCATTTTCAATTGCAGTGGCTGTCGGTTCTTGTAGTTTGCGTTGTGTCGATTTGCGCATGCGCTCTTCTTTGCGCATGCGTATTTCCGGTGTCTTCTTCGAAGAAGCCGTTACCACCGCCATTGCTCCCTGTTCTACCGAAGGAGTTCCAACCTGAGTCCGGGGCTCCATCGTTGCAGTAGGCCCTTTTTTCTTCCCGTCTCGCGGCTGCTTCGCAACAGCAGACTTCTTTTGTTGCGGTTTAGGAGGTATATCGTAAAGTAGTCTTACAAAGTTTATAAATAGTTTTCAGAAAATATTTACTAACTTTGTTTTGTTTAAACGGTACTTTACTGATTTGTTGCGGAAGAGCTGGATTTACAAGTCTCAATCCCACGTCATCACGTGACGCCCCCCTCGGCAACATCCTTGTAAATCTCCTCTGCACCCTTTCTATGGTTTCCACATCCTTGCTGTAGTGAGTCGACCAGAACTGAGCACAGTACTCCAAGTGGGGTCTGACCAGGGTCCTATATAGCTGCAACATTACCTCTCAGCTCCTAAATTCAGTTCCACGATTGATGAAGGCCAATACACCGTATGCCTTCTTAACCACAGAGTCAACCTGCACAGCAGCTTTGAGTGCCCTATGGACTCGGACCCCAAGATCCCTCTGATCCTCCACACTACCAAGAGTCTTACCATTAATACTATACTCTGCCATCATATTTGACCTACCAAGATGAACCACCTCACACTTATCTGGGTTGAACTCCATCTGCCACTTCTCAGCCCAGTTTTGCATCCTATCAATGTCCCGCTGTAACCTCTGACAGCCCTCCACACTATCCACAATACCCCCAAACTTTGTGTCATCAGCAAACTTACTAACCCATCCTCATCCTCATGAGGATGGTTCCACTTCCTCATCCAGGCCATTTAGGGTCCCAGAACAGATCCCTGAGGCACTCCATTGGTGACTGACCTCCATGCAGAATATGACCTATTTTCAATTCTTTAGTCAAGCAACACACAAAAACTGCTGGAGGAACTCAACAGGCCAGGCAGCATTTATGGAAAAGAGTACAGTCAGCATTTTGGGTTGAGACCCTTCAGCAGGACTGGAGAAAAAAAGCTGAGGAGTAAATTTAAAAGGTGGAGGGAGGGGAGAGAGAAACACAAGGTGATAAGTGAAACCTGAAGGGGGAAGGGGGAAGTAAAGAACTGGGAAGTTGATTGGTGAAGGAGATACAGGGCTGGAGAAGGGGGAGTCTGATAGGAGAGGCCATGGGAGAAAGAAAAGGGGTAGAAGCACCAGAGGGAGGCGATGGGCAGGCAAGGAGTTAAGGTGAGAGAGGGAACAGGAGATGGGGAATAGTGAAGGGGGGCAAGGAAAAGTGCCGGGAGGGATGAATGGACAAGGGAGTTGCGTAGGGAGTGATCCCTGCGGAAAGTACAAAGTAGGGGGGAGGAAAAGATGTGCCTTGTGGTGGGATCCCATTGGAGATAGCTGAATTGCAGAGAATTATGTGCTGGATGCCATTCCCCATTCCCTTTTCCCCTCTCTCACATTATCTCCTTGCCCGCCCCTTGTTTTCCTCAGGTGCTTCTCCCCTCTTTCTTTCTTCCATGGCCTTCTCTTCTTCACTCCCTGCCTTTAATGTTTTCCATATGCAATTTGTATTTTCACCCTGTGACAAGGTGGACTTCCTTCAGGTGCCTCTGCTTCTTACCATGTCCCAGTGATGTATGGGTTAGGAGGTTAATAGGCCAATGTAAATTGCCACAAGGGTGTGGTGAGAGAATCTGTGAACAAGGAGTTGATGGATTCTGAGGAGAATAAAATAAGATGATTTTAAGTGGGTTCTTAATTGTCTGTTTCCATGCTGAATAGCTGGAACTGCAGAACCAGTTATTGAGCTGTAGAAGCTGCTGTCACCAACATCAACAACAGTAGGTTCCAGTTAATTGGGCTATCAGTTAATCGGGGCAGCCGCTTATTTGGGTCAACTCTTAAAGAACAAAGACTAATTGAGAAGATAGCTGGATTCTCTTTGTTTATTTGGGACATTATGCTGTTTAGCTGGGACAGGAGACTATTGCCAGACAATTTCTAGCTAGCATCAGTTACCTGTAGTTGCATGCCCGTTGGACACTACAATGTGCTTAGATCGAACAGTTTTTAAATAGTGTCATTTGTGTGTGCTTGTGCTATCCATTTGGGCTGAAAGACACGGCTTCAGAGAAAGTGGTTTTTGATAATGTTGTGCCAGGATATTTATTCTTGGATTACGACATTACTACATGCAGGAAGGCAAAGAAGGCTGTCCACTATCTGCATGAGGTGTCTGCACTGATTTTGTTCATTTACAGTCAATCAAAAGAACATGGCAGCATACACTGGATGAATTCCTCCATCGATAACTATTAGGAACTAATGCACAGTTCTATAGTACTTCAGTAGAATTGTTAGTGTTCTAATTTGTTCTGTATTTCATTTGAATACATAATTATGTACTTAGTTTGTCTTTTTTTAAATTTCCCTTTTTAACTATTTTCATGAAACTTCGGCGAATTGGGGCACCCACTTACTTGGGCCAAGAAGTACCGGTCCTGATATGTCCCAATCCACAGTACTTGCGCCTACACCAAAAATGTACCCTTTTAGTTACGGTCTTGGGGGATGGCTCCATGAATATACAACTAACTGGAAGGTTAAGAGATAAAACAGATCTCTCCTGAACTGGCTGAGGTACAATACAGGGACATTTGTTGATGGTCTTTTCGTAAGTTGTTTCAATGGGACAGAATTAGAATGTCTCATGAAATTGTTTTATTCTTTGAACATAATAAAATAGGCCATAGTCAGCATGGTTTCCTTAAGAGAAAACTTTGCTTGACAAATCTGTTCTTTGAGGAAAGAACAGGCAGGATTGACAAAGGAGAGTCAGTGTCTGTTGTTTATTTGGATTTTCAAAAGGTGTTCCAGGGTATTCCAGGGCACCGAGGGGCAACTCGAGTAGTAGCAGCATGCCCAATGGTTATGATTAAATATTCTGGTTTCAGCCTGATACAGCTAAAAAGCACAACTACTTCCAAGGTCAGTATGGTCAACAAAGATGTCTTAATGCGTTTAAGTGAATATTTGCAGCTTGAAAATGATGGAAACACTGATTGTGGACGGAAGCGTAGGATTCCATGGAGGAAACGTGGCTGTACATCATGGATACAAGTGCGTTTAAGGAAACGGGGTTTTAAACTGCCAGTACTGACTATCTTGCTGGCAAACGTGCAGTCTCTGGTGAATAAAATCGATGACCTCAGAACTTTGGTGCTGATTCATAGGGACATTAGGACCACGTGTGTCCTTTGTTTTACGGAATCCTGGTTAACCCCTTCCGTACTGGATGCAATGCTTCAGATCTACAGGTTTACGATACACCATCAGGATAGATCTATAGAGTCTCTCAAAAGCAGGGGTGGAGGAGTATGCCTCATGTTCAACTCTTCTTGGTGCATAAATGTATCAGTGCTGTCCCGATTCTGCTCACCAGGCCTGGAATATCTAGCAGTTAAGTGCCATCCTTTTTACTACCACGGGAGTTCTCTGGGGTCATTTTGGTAGCAGTATACATTCCACCTCAGGCTAATGTCATTCGGGCTTTAGATGATCTGAGCAATGGGATCAACGTGCATGAAACAGCGCACCCTAATGCCTTCACCATCGTTTTGGGAGATTTTAACCAGGCCAGTTTGAAAAAAATCACTAAGCAATTACCATCAACAGATCACTTGTAATACCAGAGGAAACAACACACTGAGCCATTGCTACACCACCATCAAGAATGCCTACCGTGCTATTCCATGCCCTCACTTTGGGAAGTCTGATCACCTGGCTGTACTTCTACTCCTTGAGTATAGGCAGAGACTGAAGACTGCAGCACCAGTGGTGAAGACCAAGAAGATTTGGACCAGGGAAGCACAGGAGCGTCTAAGGGACTGCTTTGAATCGGTGGACTGGACTGCATTCAGGGATTCCTCTTCGAGCCTGGATGAGTATGTTGCAGTTGTTACCGACTTCATTAAAACCTGTGTGGATGAATGTGTGCCTACAAAGACTTGCTGTACATTCCCAAACCAAAAGCAGTGGATGAACCAGGAGGTACGTCATCTGTTGAAAGCTAGACCTGTGGCATTCAAGTCTGGTGACCCAGGCCTCTATCAGAAAACCAGCTATGATTTGCAGAAGGCCATTTCAAGGGTGAAGGGACAATTTTGAACAAGGTTGGAGGCGATATTGGATGCATGACAACTCTGGCAGGGTTTGCAAGATGTTACTTCCTACAAAGCTAAACCCAATAGCATGAATGGCAGCGATGCTTCACTACCAGATGAACTCAACGCCTTCTATGCCCGCTTTGAAAGGGAGCATATAACTACAGCTGTGAAGATCTCTGCTGCACCTGATGACCTTGTGATCTCTGTCTCAGAAACCAATGTTAGGCTGTCTTTAAAGAGAGTGAACCCTTGCAAGGCGGAGATCCCGATGGAGTATCTGGTAAAGCTCTAAAAACCTGTGCCAACCAACTGGTGGGAATATTCAAGGACATTTTCAACCTCTCACTGCTATGGGCGGAAGTTCCCACTTGCTTCAAAAGGGCAACAGTTATATCAGTGCCTAAGAAGAATAATGTGAGCTGCCTTAATGACTATTGCCTGGTAGTGCTCACATCAACAGTGATGAAATGCTTTGAGAGGTTGGTCATGACCAGAATGAACTCCTGCCTCAGCAGGGACCTGGACTGGTTGCAATTTACACAATAGGTCAACAGCAGCTGCAATCTCAATGGCACTTCACACGACTTTAGACCACCTGGACAACACAAACACCTGTGTCAGGATGTTGTTCATCGACTATAGCTCAGCATTTCATACCATCACTCCCAGAATCCTGATTGAGAAGTTGCAGAAACTGGGCCTTTGTACCTCCTTCTGCAATTGGATCCTCGACTTCCTAACCGGAAGACCACAGTCTGTGCGGATCGGTAATAACATCTCCTCCTTGCTGACGATCAACACTGGCGCACCTCAGGGGTGTGTGCTTAGCCCGCTGCTCAACTCTCTAAATACACATGACTGTGTGGCTAGGTGTAGCTCAAGTACCATCTATAAATTTGCTGACAACACAACCATTGTTGGTAGAATCTTAAGTGGTGATGAGAGGGTGTACAGGAATGAAATATGCCGAGGATTCAAGGATATGTCGAACTTTCAATTGCAGAGGGAGGTACAGAGGCCCAACTTCTGCAACTTCTCAATCAGGATTGTGGGAATGAGAGTATTAAATGCTGAGCTGTAGTCGATGATCGAGGCATGACTGCGCAAGTGCATGGATGTCAGCGAGTTAGACCAGCAGGAAGGATTTAAAAAGCAGACAGCTTTATAGAACAGGTGACAGAGCAGGAGGGCTTTGGTGATAATGGGTCGAGGCAAGGTAAGTTACTTGTGAGGAATAGGAAGTATATCTGTGAGGTTGGTGTTTTGCACTGGGTGTCAGATGTGGGATGTCTGGGAGACTCCCTGCCTCCCAGATGGCCACATTTGCGCCATGTGTGTCGATTCCCAGCTCCTTAGGGACTGGGTTAGGGAGCTGGAGATGCAGCTCGATGACCATCGTCTGGTCAGGGAAAGTGAGGAGGTGATAGACGGAGCTATCGGCAAGTAGTCACACCGGGGCGTTGGGAGACAGATAGGTGGTTAACAGTCAGGAGAGGGAAGAGCAAGAGTCTGTTACGAGAGAGTACCCCTGTGGCTGTCTCACTTAACAATAAGTACTCATGATTGAGTACTGTTGGTGGTTGGGTGGGGGGGTAATGGCCTACCTGGGGGAAGCAACAGCGACCATGCCTCTGGCACAGAGTCTGACCCTGTGGCTCAGAAAGGTAGGAAAAGGAAGAGGATGGCAGCAGTAATAGGAGACTCTGTAGTTAGGGGGTCAGACAGGCAATTCTGTGGATGCAGGAAAGAAATGTGGATGGTAGATTGCCTCCCAGGTGCCAGGGTCTGGGATGTTTCTGATCGCGTCTATGATATTCTGAAGTAGGAAGGTGAACAGCTAGAGGTCGTGGTACATATTGGTACAAACAACATAGGTAGGAAAAGGGAGGAGGTCCTGGTAAAAGAATACAGGGAGTTAGGAAAGAAGCTGAGAAACAGGACCTCAAAGGTAGTAATCTCGGGAGTACTGCCTGTGTCACGCGACCGGGAGTAAAGGAATAGAGTGTGGTGGAGGATAAATGCGTGGCTGAGGGATTGGAGCAGGGGGCAGGGATTCAAGTTTTTGGATCATTTTGGACCTCTTTTGCTGCAGGAGTGACCTGTACAAAAAGGACAGGTTGCACTTGAATCCGAGGGAGACCAATATCCTGGCGGGGAGATTTGCAAAAGCTATTGGGGAGAGTTTAAACTAGAATTGCTGGGGGTCTGGGAACTGAACTGAAGGGATGAAGGAAGGGGCGTTTGGCTCACAAATAGAGAAAGCTTGGAGAGAGTGTGAGAAGGAGGATAGGCAGGTGATAGAGAACGGATGCGCTCAGACTTGAGATGTGTCTACTTTAATGCAAGAAGCATCATGGACAAAGCGGATGAGCTTAGAGTGTGGATCAGTACTTGGAGCTATGATGTTGTGGCCATTACAGAGACTTGGATGGCTCAGGGGCAGGAATGGTTACTTAGAGTGCCAGGCTTTAGATGTTTCAGAAAGGACAGGGAGGGAGGCAAAAGAGGTGGGGGCATGACACTGTTGATCAGAGGTAGTGTCATGGCTGCAGAAAAGGAAGAAGTCATGGAGGGGTTGTCTACTGAGTCTCTGTGGGCGGAAGTTAGAAACAGGAAGGAGTCAATAACTCTACTGGGTGTTTTTTCTATAGACCACCCAATAGTAACAGGGACATCGAGGAACAGATAGGAAGACAGATTCTGGAAAGGTGTAATAATAACAGGGTTGTCATGGTGGGAGATTTCAATTTCCCAAATATTGATTGGCATCTTCCTCGAGCAAGGGGTTTAGATGGAGTGGAGTTTGTTTCCTGACACAATATATGGATAAGCCTACAGGAGAAGAGGCTGTACTTGATCTGGTATTGGGAAATGAACCTTGTCAGGTGTCAGGTCTCTCAGTTGGAGAACATTTTGGCGATAGTGATCACAATTCTATCTCCTTTACCATAGCATTGGAGAGGGATAGGAACAGACAAGTTAGGCAAGCGTTTAATTGGAGTAAGGGGAGATATGAAGCTATCGGGCAGGAACTTGGAAGCATAAATTGGGAATAGATGTTCTCAGGGAAATGTACGACAGAAATGTGGCAAATGTTCAGAGGATGTTTGCATGGCCTTTGGCACAGGTAGGTTCCAATGAGACAAGGAAAGGATGGTAGGGTACAGGAACTGTGGTGGACAAAGACAGTTGAAGAGTTGAAGAAGAAAAGCTTATGAAAGGTTCAAAAAAAAACTGGGTAATGATAGAGATCTAGAAAAATATAAGACTAGCTGGAAGGAATTTAAGAATGAAATTAGGAGAGCCAGAAGGGGCCATGAGAAGGCCTTAGCGAGCAGAATTAAAGAAAACCCCAAGGCATCCTACAAGTATGTTAAGAGCAAGAGGATAAGACTTGAGAGAATAGGACCAATCAAGTGTGACAGTGGAAAAGTGGAAGTGGAACTGGAGGAGATAGCAGAGGTACTTAATGAGTACTTTGCTTCAGTATTCACTATGGAAAAGGATCTTGGCGATTGTAGGGATGACTTACAGCGGATTAAAAAGCTTGGGCACATAGATATTAATAAAGAGGATGTGCTGGAGCTTTTGGAAAGCATCAAGTTGGATAAGTCAACAGGACCAGACGAGATGTACCCCAGGCTACTGTGGAAGGTGAGGGAGGAGATTGCTGAGCCTCTGGCAATGATCTTTGCATCATCAATGGGGACGGGAGAGGTTCAAGAGAATTGGAGGGTTGCAGATGTTACTCCCTAGTTCAAGAAAGGGGGTATAGACCAGTGAGTCTTACTTCAGTGGTTAGTAAGTCGATGGAAAAGATCCTGAGAGGTAAGATTTTTGAACATTTGGAGAGGCATAATATGATTAGGGATAGTCAGCATGGCCTTGTCAAAGGCAGGTCGTGCCATACGAACCTGATTGAATATTTTGAGGATATGACTAAACACATTGAAGGTAGAGCAGTAGATGTAGTGTATATGGATTTCAGCAAGGCATTTGATAAGGTACCCCATGCAAGGCTTATTGAGAAAGTGAGGAGGAATGGGATCCAAGGGGACATTGCTTTGTAGATCCAGAATTGGCTTGCACACAGAAGGCAAAAAGTGGTTGCAGATTGGTCATATTCCGCATGGAGGTCGGTGACCAGTGGTGTGCCTCAGGGATCTGTTCTGGGACCCCCTTCTCTTCGTGATTTTTATAAATGATCTGGATGAGGAGGTGGAGGGATGGGTTAGCAAATTTGGTGATGACACAAAGGTTGGGGGTGTTGTGGATAATGTGGAGGGTTGTCAGAGATATCGATAGGATGAAAAACTGGGCTGAGAAGTGGCAGATGGAGTTCAACCCAGATAAGTGTGAGGTGGTTCATTTTGGTAGGTCAAATATGATGGCAGAATATTGTATTAATGGTAAGACTCTTGGCAGTGTGGAGGATCAGAGGGATCTTGGGGTCCAAGTCCATAAGACGCTCAAAGCCGCTGGGTAGGTTGACTGTGTGGTTAAGATGGCGTACGGTGCATTGGCCTTCATCAACCATGGGACTGAGTTTAAGAACTGAGAGGTAATGTTGCAGCTATTTAGGACCCTGGTCAGAGCCCATTTGGAGTACTGCGCTCAGTTCTGGTCACCTCACTACAGGAAGGATGTGGAAGCCATAGAAAGGGTGCAGAGGAGATTTACAAGGATGTTTCCTGGATTGGGGAGCATGCCTTATGAGAATAGGTTGAGTGAACTTGGCCTGTTCTCCTTGGAGTGACAGAGCATGAGAGATGACCTGATAGAGGTGTACAAGATAATGAGAGGCATTGATCATGTGGATAGTCAGAGGCTTTTTCTGCAGGGCTGAAATGGCTAACACGAGAGGACACAGTTTTCAGGTGCTTGGAAGTAGGTACAGAGGAGGTGTCAGGGTTAAGTTTTTTACGAAGAGAGTGTTGAGTGTGTGGAATGGGCTGCCAGCAACGGTGGTGGAGGTGGATACAATAGCGCCTTTTAAAGGGCTGCTGGATAGGTACATGGAGTTTAGAAAAATAGAGGGCTATGGGAAACCTGAGGTATTTTCTAAAAGAAGTACATGTTCGGCATAGCATTGTGGGCCGAGGGGCTTGTTTTGCGCTGTAGGTCAGGGGTCCCCAACCTTATTTGCACCATGGACCGGTTTAATATTGACAATATTCTTGCGGACCAGCCAACTGGGGCGGGGAGGGGGGGGGGGAGAGTGGTGTTAATCACGACCGGAATATAGTGGATAAGTCAACTATAAGTCACTTATCAGTGGCTAGTACACTCAATTTTGTTTCTAAAAGGGTTTATCTAATGAATTTAATATTAAAACACACCGTATATTTTCCTCGCATGAATATAGTGATAAATCAATTATAAGTCATAAGGGAGTTCCTTATGTCCTGTCTATTCTGCAATTTAGTTTTTGTTGCATTCATTGCAGAAAACTCCGCTTCGCAGAGATATGATGTTGGTAATGGAAGCAGCGTTTTCAGTCCTTTCGTGGCTATCTCAAGATATTCAGCCTGGACTTTGATCCAGAATGTCAGCAGAGATGTTATGTCAAACATACTTTTCAGCCCACCGTCATTTGCAAGCTTGAGGAGTTGATCTTCCCGCGCTGACATGGATGATTCACCGTAGACATTCACAAACAGGTCACGGACCCATTCCTTTGCATGTCTTGGGTCATTTGCGGTTGGGAAGTAACGCTCGAATTCTGTCGACAGCGAAGATAGGTGATCGCACACCAGCTGTGAGAAGGATGGTGCAGCCTGAGTCTCTCCCAAATTCCCAGCTAATGTTGGGACATGTCAGATATGCCCCTGTCCACTCGCCATCCCCACAGTTCCAGTTTGGCTGTGAAAGCAGGCACTTTATCTGCCAACTTGAAGACAGTTGTCATTCTCCCCTGAAGTGTCAAATTGAGTTCATTGAGCAGGTTGAAGATGTCACACAGATAAGCGAGTTTTGCTATCCACTCCTCGTCACTGAAGTGTGCTGCCAGTGGTGACTTTTTTCCTGAAAGAAATCTCTGTAGCTGCTCTCTTATCTCAAAAACCCTGGCCAGGACTCTCCCCCTTGATAGCCACCTGACTTCAGTGTGTAAGAGAAGGCGTTTGTGCTCTGCATCCATTTCCGCACAAAGCTGCTCAAACAGATGTGAATTCAGGGCTTTTGCTTTTTTAGATCATGAAGACGCGCAGTCCTCTTTTGTCACTTATTAATGCATGCATTAAGAAATGATACAATATTTCCTCTGGTGTGATATCACAAAACAAAGGACAGACCAAGACTGGAAAAAAACTAACAAGACCACGTAATTATAACGTATAGTTACTACAGTGCAACAATACCATAACTTGATGAAGAAGTCCATGAGCACAGTAAAAAGTTCGAAGTCTCTCAAATATCCCACATCTCACGCAGACGGGAGAAGGAAGAAAAACTCTCCCTGCCATGCCGACCACGGTCCGACTCTGAGTCATCCGAAAACTTTGAGCTCTGATCAGCTCTCCGACACCGAGTACTGAGCGCCATCTCTGTCCGAACGATTCGACCTCCATCTCGGTTGCTAACAGCAGGCAAAGCCAGGGATTTTGAGGCCTTCCCTCCGAAAGATTCCTGATCACGCAGTAACAACAGCAGCGAACTGGCGTTTCAGAAATTTTTCCAGATGTTCCTCTGTGCTTTCACGTCCATCTCCATCAAATCAGAATTGTCCATGGCCCCTATTTAACGGATACGATATCATTTTTCACTGGAGGGCTGCGCACGCGCGGCGCACTGCTCTCTTTCCTCCCGCCTTTGATGTGATTGATAACTTCAACAATGTCACTCAGTACGCTGTTAAGATCAGGTGACATTTTTCAGCTAGCCAGCATTTCCTTGTGTGTGACACAGTGTGTAGACTGGCATTCAGGAGCAACCTCTTTGACTCGGGTAGTGAAACCAGACTCGTTAAGCCGTTCCAACAGCTGTGCTTTGATGTCCTCCACTATGTCATCGATTCCCCTTGAAACTCTGGTAGCTGAGAGAGAAACCTGTGCCATCTTGTTAGCTGCAGCTTCTCCCAACAGTTCACGGCACATGTCCTTGGCAGCAGGCAGAATCAATTCTTCACCATCAGTGAAAGGCTTAGCCATAGCAATACGGCTAGCCACTAAGTACGATGCTCTCAGAGCAGCAGCATTTGTGGAGGTGGTGGCTCTCAGCACTTGCTTCTGTTCCGCTTGCTCACGTTTTTTCTGCTCAAAAAACTCAACGGGTTTGTCTTTAAGTGCAGGGTGCTTGGTCTCAAGGTTATGAAGTAGATTTGAGGGCTTCATTGCCTCATTAGACAGCTTGTCTCCACATTATCACACACAGGGGGCTTGGAGCATGCGAGTCACCGTTTGCAATAAAGCCATATTTTATGTACGACTCGTCGTATTTTCTGTTGAAGGAAGCTTTCTTTTTTTTTTGCAGTCTCGGCCTCAGCTGTCTCTGCATTATCATCGTTAGGCCTTTTATGTCCCCTACCATCTCTTCCAAAGAAACTCTCAAACGACGTTTGTTTTTTACTCATTGAGTAGTTGCAGGTTAATGACCGACTGATGACCTCGCATGTGTTCAAGTTCAACAGTGGACGTGACAGGAAATGAGGAAAGGTGCAGTTGACTCGTATCGTTTCCTCGCGGCCCAGTAGCACATGCTTTGTGGCCCAGTACTGGTCCGCGGCCCTGTGATTGGGGACCACTGCTGTAGGTTTTCTGTGTCTTTAACTAGTGGAGCGGAATGGTAGTAACAACCTGGCACTCAACGTCAATAAGACGAAAGAGCAGATTGTGGATTCCCAGAAGTGTGAGACCAAGAAACACATACCAATCCTCATAGAGGGATCAGAAGTGGAGAAAGTGAGCAGTTTCAAGTTCCTGGGTGTCAAGATCTCTGAGGATCTAACCTGATCCCAGCATATCGATGCAGTGAAAATGAAGGTAGGACAAGGTGTACTTCATAAGACCATAAGAGACCATTAGGAGCTTGAAGAGATTTGGTATGTCAACAAATACACTCAAAAACTTCTATAGATATTCCATGGAGATCATTCTGATAGGCTGCATCACTATCTGGTATGGGGGTGCTACTGCACAGGACCAAAAGGAGCTGCAGAAGGTTGTAAATTTAGCCAGCACCATCGTGGGTACTAGCCTACAAAGTACCCAGGACATCTTCAAGGAACGGTGTCTCAGAAAGGCAGCAAGTATTATTAAGGACCTCCGGCACCCAAGGCATACCCTTTTCTCACTGTTACCATCAGGAAGGAGGTATAGAAGCCTGAAGGCACACACTCAGCGATTCAGGAACAGCTTCTTCCCCTCTGCCATCCAATTCCTAAATGGACATTGAACTCTTGGGCACTACCCCACTTTTTAAAAAATATATAGTATTTTTGTGTTTTGCATGATTTTTAATCTACTCAATATATGTGTACTGTATTTTATTTACTTATTTATTTATTATTTTATTTTGTGTTTTTTTTTCTTTTTGATGTTTAGCATTGAACTGCCGCTGGTAAGTTAACAAATTTCACGTCACATGCTGGTGACAATAAACCTGATTGTGATTCTGACAAGACTGCCAAACAAGATAAGAGCCCATGGTATTACAGGAAAGATACTAACGTGGATAAAGTTGTGGCTGACTGGCAGGGAGGAGAGAGTGGGAACTCAGGGGGCCTTCTCTGACTGGCTGCCGGTGACTTGTGGTGTTCTGCAGGGGTTGGTGTTGAGGCCACTTTTTTTTTTGAAGTTATATTTCAATTGTTTGGGTGATGGAATTGATGGCTTTGTGATCAAGTTTGCGGATGATACAAAAATAGACGGAGGGACAAGTTGTGATAAGGAAGCCGAAAGTCTGCAGAAAGACAGGTTAAGAGAATGGACCACAAGGTAACAGACTGATTATATTGTAGGGAAGTATATGGGAAAAGGAATCAAAGCCGAGACTATTTTCGATATGGAGAAAAATCAGAAATCAGCAGTGCAAAGGGCGCACATTTGTAAAATTGTTTAAGTCTTTATTGACACGGCATACCTTCGGGTGAGAGAGAAGGAGAGATCTCTCCTGACACGATAGAAACCATAGAAAAACTACAGCACAGAAACAGGCCTTTTGGCCCTTCTTGGCTGTGCTGAACCATTTTCTGCCTAGTCCCACTGACCTGCACACGGACCATATCCCTCCATACACCTCCCATCCATGTATCTGTCCAATTTATTCTTAAATGTTAAAAAAGAACCCGCATTTACCACCTCGTATGGCAGCTCATTCCATACTCCCACCACTCTCTGTGTGAAGAAGCCCCCCCTAATGTTCCCTTTAAACTTTTCCCCCCTCACCCTTAACCCATGTCCTCTGGTTTTTTTCTCCCCTTGCCTCAGTGGAAAAAGCCTGCTTGCATTCACTCTATCTATACCCATCATGTTTTCTATTTCGAAACAAATTGCACTGGACAACAAATTTTTTCAAAAGTGTTGCTTCCTCAGAATTTTTTTGTTTATGATAGACTGCTTGAAGATGAACACAAATATAATTTCAGACTACTTGTATCACGTAGGAATTTGGAGAAACAACAAAGTAACTTATATTGAATATAATGTGTTTAATTGGATAATGGTGCTGATGCTTTGCAATAGTTCAACTAAGTTAAAAATATTTTGTTAATGATTTTCATTTGTACTCAGTGTCTGAGGCTTCTCACTCAAGTGTCCAACAATAATTCGCCAGCATTGATGGATTCCGGTTGCCCTGGTATCTTTTCTCCATGTCCGTAATGTCCTGGTGAAACCTTTCACCATGCTCATTACTAACAGCACTAAAATTTGCAGGAAGAAGTCTAAATGGGAATGCAGAAAATGAATCTTTAGTGACATGTTGCATTTCATGGTTTTATATGCTTGAAGCATGCTTTCAACCAACTGCATGTAGTTTGGTGCCCTGTAGATGCCGAGAAAGATTTCAACAACTTCCTTGATCGCCTTCCATGTGATTTTCTCCGGTCCCACTAGAAATTCTTCAAATTGCCTGTCATTGATTAACCTGTTTGATTTGTGGACCAACAAAAATGCTTTCCTTAATCTTGGCATCAGTTATTCTGGGAGGCATGTCTCAAATATCAAAATCTTTCATAGAAATTTTTGTGCCTGGTGATAGCAAATTTCACCCTTACAGTCCTGAACCCAATGCAGCAGCCGCGCCGCCTAAGCATACCTGGACAAGATAGGAAACTTTCCAGCTTACATTGTAGGCAACTTTTTAATTGACTTGAATGATGAATTGAAATAATAAACATATTTTTATTAAAAAAATGGTGTGTGATTGGGAAATTTCATGGTGATTTTCATGATCAGTAGCCTAAAATTCATAAGATACACCTAAAGGTATTCAGGAAGCAAAATCTTTGTTGTCCAGTGTTGTTAAAATCACCGACTTTAACATCATGAATATAATCAGGTAATTGAACAGAATGATATATTTACAATGGTAGCACATCTCAGCTTTGAACATACAAAATCAAATTGTTAATGTCAAATAAAAAAAATTGATGGATATTTGCTAACTGAAGTGTTAAAGAAATAGGAGAAAATAGTTATATACAACAAGATGCGTCAACAGCCTTAACCTCATTGATAGATTGGAATGGAGGGATAAATTTGCTGTTCCCATTTCTGTGTCCTTAAGGATGCTGATTCCAGTTGGAAGAATCTAAATCTGCAAATATGATAGAATGTTGCCAGATCTTGATGCAAGGATCCAATAACTATGGTAACTTGAAAGATTAAAATTACAGTCTGTTTACTAGAGACCACCACTCATTAAGTCATGTTGAAACAAAGTATTTGTTAAGTTTCTGACTCATCAGACTAGGTTTCGCACAATAATTAGTAATCTTTTAGTCAGCTGAATTTATCACAAGATGACAAGATGATTTGGATGACAGAATTGGTGGCTTTGTTGCAAAGTTTGCAGACGATACAAAGACAGGTGGAGGGGCAGGCAATTTTGAGGAAATAGAGAGGCATCAGAATGGCTTTAGGAGAATGGGCAAAGAAGGGGCAGATGAAATACAGTTTGGGAAGTGTATGGTTATGCACTTTGCTAAAAGAAATGAGAGAGTTGACTATTTTCTAAATGGAGAGAAAATACAGAAAAACTGAGGAGCAAAGGGACTTGGGAGTTCTTATGCAGGATTCCTTTGTGCAGAATTTGCATTTTGAGTCTCTGGTGAGGAAGACAAATGTGATGTTAGCATTCATTTCAAGATAGCTAGAATATAAAAGCAAGGATGTAATGTTAAGACTTTATAAAGCACTGATGAGGCCTCTCTTGGAGTATTGTGAGCAGATTTGGGCCTCTTATCTTAGAAAGGATGTACTGAAACTGGAGAGGGTTCAAGGGATGTTTATGAAAATGATTCTAGGATTGAATAGATCGTTTGATCGCCCTGGACCTGTATTCACTGGAATTCAGAAGAATGAGGGGTGACTTAATTGAAACCTATAGGATGGTGAAAACCTTGATATAGTGGGTGAGGAGAGGATGCTTCTTAATGTGGGAGAGTCTAAGACCAGACGACACAGCCTCCGATTAGAGGGGTGTCCTTTTAGAATGGAGATGAGGAATTTCTTTTGCCAGAGAGTGGTGAATCTGTGGAATTTTTTGTCACAGACAGCTGTGGAGACCAAGTCATTATGTGCAGAGGTTGATAGATTCTTGATTATTCAGGGCATGAAAGAATACGTGGTGGGGAGGATTTCGGGGGGGGGAGGGATTGGGGCTGAGAGGAAAATTGGATCAGCTATGTAGAAATGGTGGAGCAGACTTGATGGGCCAAATGGCCTAATTCTGCTCCCGTATCTTATAGTCTTATGGACACATATGTATTGAAATTTACATAGGAAGCCATTTGTGCATCACATTGAAGTTGGACAAAATGGAAGTAATTGGCTAAATGTCACTTCCCAGATATTGGGTTGTATAATTGCATTTTCAAATACTTTTAAATAATATGAGCATTTTTATTTTCACTAACCTTTGGGACAGTCAGTTCCAGAATTCCAATTTTTTTGTAATTTTTTTTCTTCCTCATTTGCTTTCTTATCTATATTCCTTAGTTATTGATTAGATTAGATTCAACTTTATTGTCATTGTGCCGAGTA
This sequence comes from Mobula birostris, assembly GCF_030028105.1. Classification (NCBI taxonomy): domain Eukaryota; kingdom Metazoa; phylum Chordata; class Chondrichthyes; order Myliobatiformes; family Myliobatidae; genus Mobula; species Mobula birostris. The sequence continues at coordinate 1,725,768 of NC_092389.1, forward strand.
CAGATACAAAGCCAATGAAATGCAATTAGCACCTGACCAGAAGTGCAAAAGAATAGTGTTATTTACAAAATAACTGCGAATAAAAAGTAAATGCTACAGCATACAAATATAAAAGTACTGAGACAGTACAATATGGGTGCAATACTGCTTAGCGCTGTGATGTGAGGTTCAGCAGGGTCACAGCCTCAGGGAAGAGAAGCTCTTCCTGTGCCTGCTGGTGCGGGAGCGGAGGCTCCTGTAGCGCCTACCGGATGGGAGGAGAGTTAAAAAGTCCATGGTTAGGGTGCCCTACGCCACATATGCCACATGTGCCGGGGGTCTGAGGAGTTGAAATCCTCCTTGATCCTCTGTTTGTATGTGTGTTTAGCCTGAGAGATACCCCTCCTCAGGTTGGCCCTGGCTGAGCTGTAAGCCTCCTGGTCTCCAGACCCGAAGGCTGAATCTCTGGCTTTGAGCAGGAGGCAAACCTCTCTGTTCATCCATGGTTTCTGATTGGGGAAAACTTTTATTTGTTTTAGTGATGTCACTCTACCTACACACTAGGACAGAGTTGGTATACAAGTCAATGTTAATCTGAGAGTCTGTGGTGGCATGGGCAGCAAACGCGCTCCAGTCTGTGTGCTGGAATTGGTGCTGAAGAGCAGAGTCAGCACCCTCCAGCCAGATCTTAATAGTCATTGTGGGTTTCAGACGTTTACTGACCGGGCTGTACTTGGGAAGCAGAACAATGAAAGATGGTCGGACTTGATATCACTACCAAGGGAAATACTTTTAAGTTCTTCCTGCTTATACTTTGTAGGCATCCCATAATTTTGTACAGCTGAATTAAATCTTTCTTCATTTCATTTGTATTTCAAATAATATCTAACTTCTTGAACTAGCCTACATTTTTGTGCATCTTCTTTGCATAATCTCTATTGCTCTTTCATCCTTTCTGTGGGGTCATAGAGATGTACTGTGAAGCAGTGGGCGTGCACAATACCTGTTCACAATACCCCAAGTGAGGCCTCACTAGTGCTTTATAAAGTCTCAATATTACATCCTTGTTTTTGTGTTTTGGTCCTCTAGAAATAAATGCTAACATTGCATTGCCTTCCTCACCACAGACTCAACCTGCAAATTAACCTTTAGGGAATCCTGCACAAGGACTCCCAAGTCCCTTTTGAGTCTCAGTTTTTCTTTGTATTTACTCTCCATTTAGAAAATAATCAACCCTTTCATTTCTTCTACCAAAGTGCATGACCATACATTTCCTGACACTGTATTCCATCCGCCACTTCTTTGCCCAATCTCCTTATCTCTGTCTCTCTGCCCATCTGTGCTAATCTCATTTGGCTGCATAATACGTACATACCACTATTTCTTTCCTATCTAAATACTTGTCCATATGCATTTTAAACTTTGTCATTGTATCTCTTTCTGCTACCTTCTCTGGCAGTTTGTTCCATTGAACCACTATATTTTGTGGGGAGGGGAAGGGAAATTCCCCCTCAGGTTTTTAATTTTCTCCCAGTTTTATTAATCACAGTAGTAGAATGGATGGGACAATGCACATAATGATGATGAGTGGAGTGATGGAATTCAGCTTGCTTTCATGTTGTGGAGTTTAAAGTGTTAAATACAGGGCGAGAAGCTTCTTAATGGAAGTTTACATCGATGTGCCTCAGTGCTGTTGCTTTATGTTGCCAAATTTGACTGATCGGTGAATGTTCATCACGTAAGTGGAAGTAACTTTTAAGTGAAAGCAAAGGTTCTATAGAGGATTCTAGATACCTCCATTTTTGCGTTGACAGTTAAAATAATTTGTGACAAAAAGCATGCAATTCAAAGTTCAAAATTCAAAACTGTTTCATTAAAGCAGCTAGTGTTGATGAATTATGGACTCCTTTGGATTGCAACGTGCCCTGTTAAGTATTGAGTTGCTGCTATCTTCAAATCTTTTTGTTATTAGTATTTAATATGTTCATCTCTTTGATATTATTTCAGTTTCTTGAATCTGATTTTTGTTTTACATCATTAGAAATTGGTTGTTTTGCTCGATCAGTCACTTTATTGAAGTTAAATTAGATATTTTTTTCAATATTGTGCTCAAAGTGAAACTCCAAGCAATGCTGTCAACATAAATAGTTTTGAGACATTGAAGCAAAACATCAAAGCTACTTTAAAAGTTTTAATAGTTATTTCAATCTTAATAAATATATATATTTCTGTATTCTCTAGCTTGTAGCCAATACTTTGGAGGTTTTCCCAGAAAGTGTGTTTTTAGTGCTTCAATTTTGTGCATTGCTATAAAAGCTGTTAGTGTAAGTTTCAAAATCCACCCTGGGATCAGTTGAAGCTTCCAGATTTTTGGTGTATGTTATGATCCCACATTCGTAAGCTGAAGGATCATTTGGCGTTCACTAATTCGATAGATGGAGTTGTTCATTAATGACGAAGAGACAAAAGTCACATTAACCTTCTGGTTTGACCCTCCCCATTCCTTTCCCCAAAGTCTACCTAGCACCTTGTTCTTTGAACATGCCATTTCCTTAAATATGCACGGAATTGTAAATAGCATTGTTGGTGACATGTTTTTTTAAGGTGGAAATGCTAGAAATTGTATGAAGTTCTATTTTTTTGGGTAAATACTTAGAATTATGGACTAATAATATTGGAAAGAATTTTGAAACATTGATTCACTTCATTGTTTGATCTCTCAGGAGGTGAAAATGTTAAAATTTCGTATCTTTGATTACAGTGTCCCTAATTTCTGGCAAGATTTTAATGAATAAACATTGCAACATATATATTTTTCCTTTCACACCACCATCCCTGAACACCTCAAACCTCCCTTCCCCTCAGGCACTAACAACCCCTTTCCCCCCTCCGATTCCAACTCTCATCTGTGTCAGATTTTCACCGTTCCTTCTGACGGGGCATTAACCGTCCAGACTTTAACACTCATCTCCTATTCCAACCCCACTCCTTTTGAACACTTGGCTCTCCATTCCAGCTGCATCAATCCTAACCTCACCATCAAACCCGCAGATAAGGGGGTTGTTGTAGTTGCCTGGCGTACTGATCTCTACCTTGCTGAGGCCCGGCGCTGACACTCAGACACCTCCTCTTACTTACACCTTGAATAGGACCCCACTCAGGAACACCAGGCCATTGCCTCCCACACCATCACCAACCTTATTGACTCTGGGGGATCTCCCATCCACTGTTACCAACCTCATAGTTCCCACACCCCGCACCTCCCGTTTCTACCTCCTACCCAAGATCCACAAACCTGCTTGTCCAGGTAGACCCATTGTTTCAGCTTGTTCCTGCCCCACTGAACTCATATCCGTATACCTCGACCCTGTTTTATCCCCCTAGTTCCTACCTACATCCATGACACCTCACACACTTTTGATCTTTTCAAGGATTTCAAGTTCCCCGGCCCCCATCATCTTATTTTCACTATGGACGTCCAGTCCCTATACACCTCCATCCCCCACCAGGAAGGCCTCAAAGCTCTCTGTTCTTTTCTGGACACCAGAACGAACCAGTTTCCCTCTTCCAGCACTCTCCTCCGCCTCATGGAACTTGTCCTCACTCTCAATAATTCCTGCTTTGGCCCTTCCCACTTCCTTCAAACCATAAACCATAGAAACTACAGCACAGAAATAATAGGGGTAGCCGTGGCACTCACATGGGTCCAAGCTATGCCTGCCTGTTTGTCGGCTACATGAACAGTCTACGTTCCAAGCCTACACTGGTGACTGTCCCGCACTTTTCCTACGCTACATCGACGACTGTGTTGGTGCTGCTTCCTGCACCTGTGCTGAACTCATTGACTTCATCCACTTTGCCTCCAGCTTCCACCCGGCCCTCAAATTCACCTGGTCCATTTAAGCCACCCATTTTAATTCCATTTCCCATTCTGATATGCCCATCCATGGCCTCTTCCACTGTTGTGACGCGGCCTCACTTAGGTCCAACACATTGTATTCCATTTGGGTAGCCTCCAACCTGATCGCATGAACACTTATTTTTCAACTTCTGGTAATGTCCCCCCCTTCTCCATTTCCCATCCCTTTTTTCCCATCTCGCCTTGCCTGTCCATTGCCTCCATCTGGTGCTCCTCACCTCTTTCTTTCTTCCATGGCCTTCTGTCTCTTTCACCAATCACTTCCCAGCTCTTTTCTTCATTCCCCCCCCTCCAGGTTTCACCTGTCACCTTGTGTTTCTCTCTCCCCTCCCCTCACCTTTTAAATCTACTCCTCAGCTTTTTTTCTCCAGCCCTGCCAAAGGGTTTCAGCCCAAAACGTTGACTGTATTCTTTTTCATAGATGCTACCTGGCCTGCTGAGTTCCTCCAGCAGTTTGTGTGTATTGCGTACATTGCAACGTGTGTATTTTTCCTGCAGGTGAAGCCTAAAACATGAAACAGTGCAGAAATTTGAGTTTGACGATGTTCAGTTTACAGCCTTTGTATTCTTTATCTCAACATAGACAGATCTTTTTCTCTGGAGTTTTTTTTAAAGCTGAGAATGTGTGTAGTCTTAAAGCAGGTTGAGTAGTTCAATTTTAGTGGAAATTTCTTGGATGTAGTAAATTACAATGCAAGTTATTTGAGATTGTTTATGCATACGATTACAGTAAAATAGAATGACCTCATCGCTGTTGAAAAATGAAAAGAATATGCGGCATTGTGTGTTATGAGAACTGTTTTTCTCTTGTCTTAATATTGCCTGTTATTCTTTACTGAAAGTATTGGCTGTTTGCTGAGGTATGCCTTATACAAGTGGCCATTATTTTAAGCCTGAGAGCTAGCACTGTTGGCAGCCTGAAGGCATCACAGCTGAGTCTTGTTGTCTTCATGAAATTGTATATATGATACAGACGGAGATCATAAGATAAAGATCAGGAGCAGAAACTTGGACTCATTTTCCCCTATTTGTCCCAAAACTGTTGATGCATTTGCAGTATGCTACCATCATCCTGACCAAGATCAGTTATCTCATCGCAGTTACGCCGTAGAACTTGGCAAGTTCCTGTTCAATATGGTTCAGCTGCTGTCATGGGGTAACTTCGAAGCTTGTTTTTGGAAGTTGAGGCACATTGTTATCTTTGTTATAATACCTAATAATAACAGCTAGTTATTAGAACGATGATTGTTACAGGATGAGATTCTGTAATCCGCTTCTATTGGATGACTTGTATGGAAAGTGGAGCGGGGGAGGACTTCAATGTTCAACTGAGTAAATTATGTTAAGTGCATATGTATCTGCACTGTTAATTGTCCATTTCAGGTTAGGTGCAATCAATTCCATCTTGAATGAGACAGTCTTGCTATTATAAGAAATAATTACAATAATATTGTGTCCCAATTTAAAAACAAAATGTAGTGAATATAATTACTGAAATTATGAGATAACATACTTTATTTTTACAATTATTTTTTGCCAGCACTATCAAACTAGTTCTTTAATTTCCTTAGTTTATTATTTGTACCCTCCCTTAACATTGAGGGGAATCCATCTTTTAGTGAAAGCTATGATATTAGAAATGAAATTTTGTAACTTAGCATGTAGAAATTTTGCTGGTTTTTGAGTGCAGCAATCTTTAGAATCAAATTTGTAAGCAATGTGCATAATTTTGGATCTTGAGGGAAGACAGGTGACAGCATTTCTAGGCAAGAGCTAAAGAAAGAAGATTGGGAACAGCTGTTGGATAAATCCATATCTGAGATGTGAGAGTCATAAAAGAACAGGATCAGAATCAGATTTATTATCACTGAGTTAGATTACATGAAATTTGTTGTTTTGTAACAGTAATAGGTTTCAAAGTTTTCAAGGTTTCAAAGGTACATTTAATGTCAGAGAAATGTATACAATATACATCCTGAAATGCTTTTTCTTCACAACCATCCACGAAAACAGAAGAGTGCCCTCAAAGTATGAATGACAGTTAAATGTTTGAACTCCAAAGTCCCCCCAGCTCCTCTCCCTCTCCCCTCCCCCCACCGGCAAAAAAAAGCATTGGTACTCACCACTGAACACTCAAGCGTGCAGCAAAGCAACAGCAAAGGCACGGACTTGCTGTACCCCGAAGACTACTCGTTCACCTGGTATTCAACATACCACAGGCTTTCTCTCTCCCTAATAAGGGAGAAAGAGGTATCTCTGTTTCACAGCGAGAGGGGAGACATAACAAACAACTCGCTGGTTTATGATGTTAAAAGTTTGTTGCATTGCTTTTTCTGAGTTCTGTGCCCAAAGATCTCAGGTCTCTGGGCACACAGCCGTAGATCTTCTGACTCCTACAACACAGCGATCTCCTGCTGGAACACCGACCTTCGGCCTGTCTCCAGAGCCACGAGATCTCGGACCTCCGAAGGCGAGCGAAGCTCTTAGGCCGCGTCCTTGGCACGTTGAATAACAGCCAGTTGTGAAACCCTGAGAGCAGGTCCCATTCTCGCAAAGAACTGAAGAAGTCAGCGTTAGGTCCAGGTCAGGGTCTTCAAAAGAACCCTGAAAGAGAAAAATAGAGATATAAAGATAGAAATCCAGCTGTTTTTGAAGATGCAAGCAAAGGAGTTGCCGTTTAGCGCCATCCTGACTAGGCTCCACCCTCCAGACAATATGGTGCAAAGAGATAAAATTACTATAAATTACAGAACTAAATAGTGCAAAAACGAATAATGAAGTAATGCTCATAGATCAGAATTCAAGATTGGCATTTTCCAATGAGGAATAGATACAAGGATAGCAATGGTCAGGAACTTTGGATGCTGATGTTGCAAGTTTAGTCTAAAAGAAAAAAAGAAATCGCATGTTTATCGAGCTGAAATTAGACAGGGCTCTAAAGGAATATAAAGAAAGCAAGAAAGAACTTAAACAGGGCATCAAAATGGCCAAAAAGGATCATAATTTTCTTGGCAAGTAGGATTAAGGAAAATGCCAAGGTAATTTGGGCATGCGTTAGATCAGAGTGGGAAGTACGAATATTTCAGGCAGGTTCATATCAAGATGGAGGAGGTTTCTTGAAGAACATTAAGGTGGATAAATCTCCAGGCCTTGATGGGATTCACCAAGGTTATTGAGGGACTAAGAGAGGAGATTGCTGGGGTGTTGGTAAAGATCTTTGTATCTTCTCAAGCCGTGGGCAAGGTCCCAAGAAAACTGATGAGTAGCCAATGTTGTTCTTTGGTAAAGAAGAGCAGTAGGGATAATTAAGCAAATTATAGTCCAGTGAACTTTATATCAGTGGTATGGAAGCTATTGGAGAGGATTCTTAGGGATAGGATTTACTCACATTTGGAAAATCATGAGATTTAGTCAGAATAGACAGCATGGCTTTGTGAGAGACAGGTCATGTCTCATGATTAATTGAGTTTTTAAGGTCATAATGAAGGTGATTGATAAGGGCAGGCCCTTAAGGGTAGATGATTGATAAGATGATAATATATAGGAGCAAAATTCGGCCATTTTTCCCATCGGGTCTGCTCTGCCATTTCATTATGGTTAATCCATTTTTCCTCTCAACCCCAATCTCCTGCCTTACCCCCATGTAGCCTCCTGGTAAGCCTCAGGCTCTCTTAGCTCACTTTCGTCTGGGGGGAGCAGCCAGACTGGGTAATCAAGTTTGTGTGGATGCTGTGTGATGTACCCCACACCACCAAATAACAGACAATACACCATATGCAATTAAATGATTACACTTTATAAGTATTTCTTGGTGATGGGTTAGTAGAAACAAATACAATAAAGGCGCCAAGTCAGTAACTCTATCAGTTCTGTGCACAAATAATTCGTTGGAGCTCACGAACCAGGTATCCTTTTCTCCAGTTGATGTCCTCCGGACTCTGCCGGGTCCCGAGCCCCCGCTCGGGGTCCACTCTGCTAGCCAGCTCACAGCATCTCTCCATGTGTGCCTTCTCTCTTCATCCCCATGGTGCGATCTGCCCAAAGCCCGCGAAAAACAATAGCTTTCACACACAAGAAAGAATAACGTCTATTCTGTTGCTTAGCAACGGCATTGCAAAGTCAAGTTATCTATGATTATAACCCAAATATGCTGCTATAGAGAACCCCTTACATCAGCAGTTAATATTACAAAGAAGCCATTTTATTAGCCTTAGCAGTTAACATGAAAAAGAAACCCCTTACACCCATATCCCTTTATTCCTTGACCAGTCAAGAATCTATTAACCTTTGCCTTAAATATACATACAGACTTGGCCTCTACAGCTGCCTGTGGCAATGAATTCCACAGATTTACCACTCTCTGGCTTAAGAAATTCCTCCTCATTTCCATTCTAAAAGGATGCCGCTGTATTCTGAGGCTGTGTCTTCTGGTTTTAGACTCCCCCACCATAGAAAACATCCTCTCCACATCTACTCTTTCAAGGTCTTTCACTGTTAATAGGTTTCAATTAGGTCACCCCTCTTTCTTCTAAATTCCAGTGAATACAGGCCCAGAGCTATCGATGTTCTTCATATGACAAACTGTTTAATCCTGGAATCATTTTTGTGAACCTCCTTTAAACCCTCTCCAGCTTCAGCATATGACTTATAAGGTAATGGGCCCAAAACTACTCTCAATACTCCAAGTGAGGCCTCACCAGTGCTTTTTAAAGTATCAACATTACATCCTTGCCTTTATATTCTAGTCCTCTTGGATGGTGCTAAATGGCGACTCCTCTGCTTGCATCTTGGGAAACAGCTCTATTTCCATCCTTAATGTTTCCATTTTTCCCTTTCAGGGTTCTTTTGAAGACCCTGACCTGGAGTTAGACGCTGATTTTGGTTCTTTGTGAGAATGGGACCCGCCCTCAGGGTGTCACGACTGGCCGTTAACTGACATGCCAAGGGCATGGCCTAATAGTTCGGCTTGCCTTTGTAGGCCTAGGATCTCGTGGCTCTGGAGACGGGTGGATCAAAGGTCGGTGTCCCGACAGGAGATCGGTGTGTAGTGGGAGCTGGAAGATCTTTGGCTGTGTGCCCAGAGACCTGAGATCTTTGGGCCCAGAGCTCGGCAAAAGCGACACAGTGGACTTTTAACATCGTAAACCAGTGAGTTGTTTGTTATGTCTCCCCTCTTGCTGTGAAACGGAGACCTTTCTTTCTCCCTTATTAGGGAGAGAGAGAGCCTGTGGTATGTCGAATACTGGGTGAACACGTAGTCTTTGGAGTACTGCAAGTCTGTGTCTTTGCTGTTGCTTTTGCTGCACATTTGAGTGCTCGATGGCGAGTGCCCATGCTTTTTTTTGCCGGTGGGTGGAAGGGGGATCGTTGTTTGCTGGCCGCGTACAGGAGGGAGGGGAGCTGGGGTGGAATTTGGTGTTCTAATTCGAACATTTTAACTGTCATTCATTCTTTGGGGCACTCCTCTGTTTTCGTGGATGGTTGCGAAGAAAAAGCTTTTCAGGATGTATACTGTATACATTTCTCTGACATTAAATGTACCTTTGAATGCTAGCATTGCATTTGCCTTCCTGACCACAGACTCAACCTGCAAATTAACCTTTAGAGAATCCTGCACAAGGACTTCAAAATCCCTTTATGCCTCAGATTTTGTATTTTCTCTCAATTTAGAAAATAGTCAACCCTTTCATTTCTCTACCAGGGTGCATAGCCATACACTTCCCGAGACTGTATTCCATCTGCCACTTCTTCGTTCATTCTCCTAATCTGTCTTAGTCCTTCTGTAGCCTCTCTACTTCCTCAAAACTACTTGCCCCTCCACCTATCTTCGTATCGTCTGCAAACTTCATATTTAAGCCATCAATTTCATCATAATGTAAAAAGAATTGGTCCCAACACAGACCCTCTGGAACACCACTAGTCACCAGCAGCCAACCAGAAGAGGCTCCCTTTATTCCTACTCTTTGCTTCCTGCCAATCAGCCACTGCTTATTCCATGCTAGAATTTTTCCTGTAATACCATGGGCTCGTAGCTTGTTAAGCAACCTTGTGTGTGGCAAATTATCAAAGGCCTTCTGAAAAATTCAAATATACAACATCCATCAATTCTCCTTTGTCTATCCTTGTTATTTCTTCAAAGAATTCCAACAGATTTGTCAGGCAGGATTTTCCCTTGAGGGAACCATGTTGACTGTGGCCTAACTTGTCATGTGCCTCCAAGTACCCCATAACCACATCTTTAACAATTAACTCCAACATCTTCCCAACCACAGAGGTCATACTAACTGGCCTATGGTTTCCTTTGTTTGCCTCCCTCCCTTCTTGAAGAGTGGAGTGGCATTTGCAATTTTCCAATCTTCCAAAACAATTCCAGAATTGGTGAATCCTGAAAGATCATGACTAATGCCTCCATGATCTCCTCAGCCACATCTTTCAGAACACTGGGGTGTACACCATCTGTTTTAGGTGACTTCAGACCTTTTAGATTCCCAAGAACCTTCTCCCTAGTAATGGCAATCTCACTCACTTTATGACCCCTGACACTAGCAACTTCGATATTGCTAGTTTCTTCCACAGTGACAACTGATGCAAAATACTTATTCAATTCATTCACTATTTCCTTGTCCCCCATCACTACCTCTCCAACATTATTTTCCAGTGGCCTGATATCCACTCTCGCCTTTTTTTTTACATTTTATATATCTGAAGAAACTTTTGGTATCCTCTTTAATACTATTGGCAAGCTTACCTTTATTCTTTCTTAATGACTGTTTTAGTGTCCTAATCCTTTAACTTCCCACTTATTTTTATGTCCTCTCTTTGGCTTTTATGTTGGCTTTGATATCTCTTGTTAGCCACAGTTGTGTCATCTTTCCTTTTCCTTTTTGGGATGTACAGTGGCATGCAAATGTTTGGGCACCCCCAGTGAAAATTTCTGTTACTGTGACTAGCTAAGCGAGTAAAAGATGAACTGATTTCCAAAAGGCATTAAGTTAAAGATGACACATTTCTTTAATATTTTAAGCAAGAAAACCTTTTTATTTCCATCTTCTACAGTTTCAAAATAACAACAAAGGAAAAGGGCCCAAAGTAAAAATTTTGGGCACCCTGTATGGTCAGTACTTAGTAACACCCCCTTTGGCAAGTATCACAGCTTGTAAGTGCTTTCTGTAGTCAGCTAAGAGACTTCTAATTCTTGTTTGGGGGATTTTCGCCCATTCTTCCTTGCAAAAGGCTTCTAGTTCTGTGAGATTCTTGGGCCGTCTTGCATACACTGTTCTTTTGAGGTCTATCCACAGATTTTCAATGATGTTTAGGTCGGGGGACTGTGAGGGCCATGGCAAAACCTTCAGCTTGTGCCTCTTGAGGTAGTCCATTGTGGATTTTGAGGCCTGTTTAGGTTCATTATCCTGTTGTAGAAGCCATCCTCTTTTCATCTTCAGCTTTTTTACAGACGGTGTGATGTTTGCTTCCAGAATTTGCTAGTATTTAATTGAATTCATTCTTCCCTCTACCAGTGAAATGTTCCCCGTGCCATTGGCTGCAACACAAGCCCAAACCATGATCGATCCACCCCTGTGCTTAACAGTTGGAGAGGTGTTCTTTTCATGAAATTCTGCACCCTTTTTTTCTCCAAATATACCTTTGCTCATTGCTGCCAAAAAGTTCTATTCAAAAGGTTCAAAGGAACATCTAAACAAGCTTGATGCATTTTGGAAACAAGTCCTGTGGACTGATGAAGTTATAATAGAACTTTTTGGCACCAGGGAGGCAACATACCATCCAGGTGTCTCTATCGCGCCTACAGAACCTCCTCTCTGTTCCTCTGACTAAGAAATTTCCTATTAACAGTACAGTCCTCTTCACCCCTCTGCCTTTCTGAGCCACAGCACCAGACTCAGTACAAGTGACCTGGTCACTGTGGTTCCCCTCTCATAGGTCATCCCCCTCAATAGTATCTGAAGTTGAATACTTATTATTGAGGGGCACAGCCACAGGTGTACTCTGTACACCTGTGTATTTCACCTTTTTCTCCTAACAGTCACATAGTTACCTCTCTGCTGCAACCATGTACGTTCTGTTTGGACAGTTTAGTATTGATCCTGCTGCCTCTTTTTCTCCCATAGACATAGGGAACTGTATCTAGCTTTCTTTAAAGAGATTTGTTTCTAGCTATACTTAATAAAATGGCCAATGAGTATGTTTGTGGTCCTGTGCTGCTCTTGCCCATCCTCTTCAAGGTTTAACGTAGTGGTCATCAACCTTTTTAAGCCCAAGATCCCCTACCTTGACCTCAGTGAAAGGCAAGATCTACCTACTAAATCGTTTAGAGAAAAAACAGCTCAGACTGTACTTCCAATTTGAGGCCTTTTATTTGGGTGAATTGTATTTGAATTACACAAAACACATTTGTCAAACTTTCAAATTAATTCAAACAAGAAAACACTGTAACTAGCATATCAAACAGGCCATAGCTGTCTTTCTTTAAGAATATTACAATACTTCACACCTTTAATTCTAAGTTTCATTATTTAATTTTATTTCAACATGAAAAATAAATGAATGAAAATTGACTGTTGCACTCAGTGTGATGACTGGGGCTGAATACTTTCTGCTAGTTCCCTGAAATTTGGCTCATATCTACAGGCAGCCAATCTGAGACAGTCTGTGGGGTGTAGGGTTGCCAACTGTCCCGTATTTCACCCGCTAAGGTAGAGCGTTCCTATGAAACCTTTTGTGCCGAAATGCTTTACGCCGAAGAAGCAATTACCATTAATTTATATGGAAAAAATTTTGAGCGTTCCCAGACCCAAAAAAATAACCTTTCAAATCATACCAAATAACACACAAAACCTAAAATAACACTAACATATAGTAAAAGCAGAAATGATATGATAAATACACAGCCTATATAAAGTAGAAATAATGAAAGTTAAGCCAAAACCGATTCGTGGGGTAAAAAAATCGGCACATACACGCATGCGCACACAGTTGCCCGCGCAGGGCTTCATGGTCATTGTAGTCTTTTTGGGGTAAACACAAATGTCCCGGGATTTGACTGCTACTTTTGTCCCTTATTTGGGAGTGAGAAAGTTGGCAACCCTAGTGAGGTGTCTTGTCAGTAAGTCAGCTCCTGCACTTAGATTTAATAATTTTCATCTGTGAAAATGCAATTTCACATAGATAAGTTGACCCGAAGCAGGCACTGACTTTCAGTGCTATAAAACTAACGCACACACCGCGCATTGCTCGGCCCCATCAGTAGTAATTGTCACCAGGTTATGAATGGGGATGTCATTTTCACGGACATATTTTTTGAACTCATTGTAAATATCCTCACCTCTCGTTCTTTCCTTTAGTTGCAAAAGAGTGAGGAAGTCCTCCTTTGTTGTAAAATCCTGGAAAGCCATTCTGACAAATACAACAAGCTGAGCTGTTTGCATTACATCCAGGGATTCATCGAACTGTAGTGAAAAATATTCACGTCCTCTGATGGTGACTCTACCCTCCTTGTCACTGTTGCAGGGCCAAGCGGTATATTATGTATTGCGGTTGTGATGTCGTTTTTGTTTTTAAAGTCATTAAAAACAGTCTCTGCGGCAATGACCATTGCTTCCTTGAATAAATCACCATCTGTAAAAGGCTTCTTGTGCTTAGCCAAAAGGTGACTTACATGAAATGATGCTTCAATAGCGGCATGTTTTGTGAAAAACGATTGCTGGGTCTTCAACCCCGATTTCAGCTCAACTTTCCAGGCACGAATTGCGCTCTTTGGGGGGGTAGGTGTCTTTAAATTCCTGGTGGTTGGTGTTGCGGTGCCGCTCCAGATTCCCTCTTTTAGTCAGTGCTTGTGTTTGGTGGCACAACATACATACACACTTGTCTTTCACCAAGGTAAATAGAAATTCCTCTTCCCATTCTGGATGGAATTTGTACGTTTTCGCTGCCTTTTGTGGAGCCTCCGCCATGCTATCAGGATATCATGAGCGATTGCGGATTGCGTCGCCTCTGATCTGAGCTGACATTCACCTAATTAATTAGCTTGTTTATTTAGGCTTTTTTTTCTTAAAGATGTACTGTGTGCATCCCGACTACCGCTGCACCCCTGCATGCTTCGCGGCCCGGAGGTTGGAGACACTGCTGTATATTGATGTTTGCGACAGTCTGTACTGTTACCTAATCTAATTGGTCACTTTGATGCAGCACAGGCTACACTGAAAACGCGGTGCATGGCGTGGGAACTACACATATGCGCACTGGGCAGAAAGAACGGAACTAAACGCCTGCAACCCGGAAACAATCTCTCCTTACAAACAGCCTTTTAGTGAAATATTGCTATATTACCATTATCCTAATTAGTATTACTTACTTTTGTAATGCTCACATTACAACAGTATTTGTGTATTTATTTTTGATTTTTCTTCAGAATCTACTGGGAAAGTCTCAAAGATTGACCGGTCGATCGTGATTGATGGGTTAGTGACCCCTAGTTTAACGTGTTATGTACTCAGAGATTCTTTTCTGCATACCACTGTTGTAATGCTAAGTGATTTGAGTTACTGATGCCTTCCTATCAGCTTGAATCAGTCTGGCCATTCTTCTCTTGCCTCTTTCGTTAACAAGGTGTTTTCGCCCACAGAACTTCTACTCACTGGATGTCATCTTTGTTTTTTGCACCATTCTATGTAAACTCCAGAGACTTGCCCATGAGAATTCCAAGTGATTGGCAGTTTCTGAGATAGTCAAATCACCCTGTCCAGCACCAAAAATTATTCCACGATCAAAGCCACTGGATCATATTTCTTCCCCATTCTGATGATTGTTCTTAACAACAGCTGAACCTTTTGACCTCCTCTTCATGTTTTTATGCATTGAGTTGCTGCCACATGATTGGCTGATTAGATATTTGCACTAATAAGCAGGTGTTCTTAATAAAGTGGTCACTGAATGTATATCAGTGCTATATATTTTTAAACATGGTCATTATTCTCTGCATGTGGCTGTTTCTTCTCCTGTTTTGCTTTACTAGTAATGTGATTTGTCTGGAAAAACCCAACCTTTCATTATGAGGTTGTTCTCAGTGGACATGGAAATTCCCTATTGGAGTTGCACAAAAGATTAAAACTGAAAATATCAGAAGGAATAATGACCTGTGGCATTCAAGACTGATGACCAGGTTCGTACAAGAAAACCAAGTATGGCTTGCGGAGAGCTATCTCAAGAGCAAAGGAACAATTCCAAATGAGGTCAGAGGCAGAATTGAATGCACGTCAACTCTGGGAAGGTTCACAGGCCTTCCATTACTTCCTACAAAGTAAAACTAAACATCATGAATGACAGTGATGCTGCACTCCCAGATGAGCTCAATGACTTTTACAGACACTTTGAAAGTGAGAATAAAAATACAGCTATGAGAATCCCTGCAGCATCCAGTTACCCTGTGATCTTTGTCTCACAGGACCTTGCCAGGTGACAGGCCAAGATGGAGTACCCAGTACAGCTCTGAAATCCCATGCCAACAAACTGGCAGTGGTGTTCTAAGACAATTTGAATCTCTCCTTGCTATAGTCAGAAGTTCCCATTTGTTTCAACAGGGCAACAATCTCTTCCCACTCCCTGTTTCTCTCTCCCCCCGTCTCTCTCTCTCCCCCCGTCTCTCTCTCTCCCCCCCGTCTCTCTCTCTCCCCCCCGTCTCTCTCTCTCCCCCCCGTCTCTCTCTCTCCCCCCCGTCTCTCTCTCTCCCCCGTCTCTCTCTCTCTCCCCCGTCTCTCTCTCTCTCCCCCGTCTCTCTCTCTCTCCCCCGTCTCTCTCTCTCTCCCCCGTCTCTCTCTCTCTCCCCCGTCTCTCTCTCTCCCCCGTCTCTCTCTCTCTCTCCCCCGTCTCTCTCTCTCTCCCCCGTCTCTCTCTCTCTCCCCCGTCTCTCTCTCTCTCCCCCGTCTCTCTCTCTCTCCCCCGTCTCTCTCTCTCTCCCCCGTCTCTCTCTCTCCCCCGTCTCTCTCTCTCTCCCCCGTCTCTCTCTCTCTCCCCCGTCTCTCTCTCTCTCCCCCGTCTCTCTCTCTCTCCCCCGTCTCTCTCTCTCTCCCCCGTCTCTCTCTCTCTCCCCCGTCTCTCTCTCTCTCCCCCGTCTCTCTCTCTCTCCCCCGTCTCTCTCTCTCTCTCTGCTCTCTCTCTCTCTCTCTCCCCCGTCTCTCTCTCTCTCCCCCGTCTCTCTCTCTCTCCCCCGTCTCTCTCTCTCTCCCCCGTCTCTCTCTCTCTCCCCCGTCTCTCTCTCTCTCCCCAGTCTCTCTCTCTCTCCCCCGTCTCTCTCTCTCTCCCCCGTCTCTCTCTCTCTCCCCCGTCTCTCTCTCTCTCCCCCGTCTCTCTCTCTCTCCCGTCTCTCTCTCTCTCCCCCGTCTCTCTCTCCCCGTCTCTCTCTCTCTCTCCCCGTCTCTCTCTCTCTCTCTCCCCGTCTCTCTCTCTCTCCCCCCCGTCTCTCTCTCTCTCCCCCCGTCTCTCTCTCTCTCCCCCCGTCTCTCTCTCTCTCTCCCCGTCTCTCTCTCTCTCTCCCCGTCTCTCTCTCCCCCCCGTCTCTCTCTCTCTCCCCCGTGTCTCTCTGTTTTCATCTCCACCTCTATCTCTCCCCCCCCTCTCTCTCTCACCCCTCTCAGTCTCAACTGAAGCCATGCAGAGCCCCACCAGTAAATTAGTGAACTGAATATGCAGCACTCTGTCAACAATGTGAAATGGGTTCTTGCGATCACAAGAAAACTGACCAAGAACAGGGGAACCCTTTGAAACAATACCAAGCGATTGAAAATCAGTCAAGTTATAAATTGAGAGGACAGAAATAAAAGCAATGTACTTCTATTAGACAATACATGAAGGAAATTAACAGTTTTTTTCAAGTGAAAGATTTAAGCCTGTTATGTTGGGTTTCATCTTAAACACCTGGAATAAGATGAAATTCAAGATAATGCAACAAACATCGTGTGTGTTTATTGAATCTTCATACAGGAGCATTTTTGAATCATGAGCAAGACAAAATAACATTCTTTAAGATTTTACTTTTGCAAGATAGATGCTGGAAATCTGAAACAAAAACCAAGTACTGGAAACCCTGCATCAAAATCTTCTCTGTTGTTCCCTCCAAATATGGTCATCTAAAGCAAAGCCTGTAGCAGAAATAACAGGACTTTATACAAGAATTATGATTGCTACAATTGTAATGACCAGTTTTTCTGAACCTAAGACCTGCTTTACTACTTTCTCCAGATAGATGGAGAAAAGGTATTTGAAGGTTGAGGCTTGTCGGAAGTGAGTAAGTTGGGCTTAAAAGGACTCGTAAGTGTTTTTTGAACCATAGAAGCAAAATATCTTAAACCAGCTCTGTTTTGTTAGCACTTGTAATACATGCAGTGGTCATCATTCATATTTTCAAATGTAATTGTTTGAAGACAAATAGGTCACACTACACTAATATTTCAAATGCTAGTATTGTTTTTCCTAGCAAATTTTTTTCCAATCTACACATAACTGCCAATTTAACTTTTGAGGTTTTGGCACATTGCAGTTGAGGACATGAGTAAGATGAATGAATGCTGTATCACTGGCAATGCTGTCTTTCAGTTATTGAGGCATTTAATGGGAGGATCAATGTGGATAAGGGAGAGGAGAACAAGAATACACTGAGGTAATTAAATGGGTGATAATATAAATCAGAATATTAATTAATATAACCTATTTTGTGTATTCTGCTAAGTACCATTACATTGCTTATAAAACCAACTTAGAGCCGAACCAAAAATGTTCCAAACAAGGATCTGTAGAGAAAAATTGCTCTGAGAAGCTGTGCTGTTTTTCTTTATGGAAATTGATTTACTTGCTGTGTGTTTTGGCATTTTCTGCTTTTGTTTCTGATTTTTAATGTGTTGTTCAGCTGTGTTATATGGAGCAGATCTTTTATGATTGCTAATCTTTTTTTCCCAAACTTTAAAAAAGGAATATGAAAACAAAATGTGTTCTACTTGTGCACAGTTTGTTGTGCATCTACTTTTTGAGGAATGATTGTGACTTCAAAACTGTGCAGATTTTACATTGCATAACAGAGTTTGGTATATTGTTTATTTACAGGTTTGCTTTGTCCATAAATAATTTTGTGTGCATTTTTATCTCAAGCTGGCAGGTTTTGATAGAGAAGCGAATCACTGTTTCTCAGAAGACTTCAAGGAAATATCAGACAGTCTATTTCTGTTGCTGATGGCTGCAAATAAGTGTGCACAAGGTTATCTGTACACACTAGGATGTATATGGCTAAAAAGGCTGCTTGATGTGGTGATTAATGATTTCATATTTGTTTTGGCTTAACAGTAACACAAGTTAATTATATCTGGTTTATGTAATGATTTGTAAAAGCTAAAAAGGATTTTACATTACTGTTTTTCTCTTATTGCAGCATACAAACTCTAAAAATCATTTAGGTTTATATACTTCTGTGATAATCATTTAAACTATTATCCTTTAGGTTTTGCTTATATTTTTATGAGTGCACCTGACACCTATGTACCTTAACATTGTTCAGGATTGTATGGTTAAATGTGTTCCAAAGATTGTCACAAATCAAACTTGTGTATACTTACATTGCAAAAACAAGAATACAGGTTTCTCCCGCCATCCGAAGGTAGAGCGTTCCCATGAAACAGTTTGTAAGCGGAAATGTCGTAAAGCGAAGAAGCAATTACCATTTATTTATATGGGAAAATTTGTGAGCGTTCGCAGACCCAAAAATAACCTACCAACTCATGCCAAATAACACATAAAACCTTAAATAACTAACATATAGTAAAAGCAGGAATGATATGATAAACACACAACCTATATAAAGTAGAAATACTTTTCCACAATCATTACTGAACTGTTCTCCGGAGCAAAAATCTCATGCAAGCGCCGTCGGCAGAAAATCTCACGCAAGCGCTGTTGGCAAAAACACTCTCTCCAGTAACCTTTAAGCTATGAAGCTGCCAATCATACCAAATAACACGTAAAAATATACAGCCTATATAAAGTAGAAATAATGTATGTACAGTGTAGTATCACTTACTGGAATCGGGAAGACAGCGCCGAGCACACTGATGATGGTGTGTTACACTGAGTCGTCGGAGGTTAGGGTGGTGCAGTGGCCCCCACCCTCGAGGCCACCGACAGATACCGAACCGTGAAGCATGCAGAGGTCCAGCGGTAACCGGGAGGCATCCAGCACATCATTAAGAAAAAAGCCGATACAAACATGCTAATTAATTAGGTGCCGCCCATAATTGTCAGCCCAGATAAGTGCTGATTTCCGATTGCGTCGCCTCTGATCTGGGCCAACAATTATGTGTCGGCGACACTTAATTAATTAGCATGTTTATTTCAGCTTTTTTCTTAAAGATGTGCTGGTGCCTCCTGGCTACCGTTGCATTCTCCACGAATCGGTATCTGTCCGTGGCCTGGGTGTTGGGGTTGGTGGGAGACTGGGGTGTCATCTCGTCGCCTACTTCCATTAGAGCAGGCAGCTCATCTTCTCCTATGACTGCCCGCCTCGATGTCGAAGATCGAGGTTCTTCGTCTGCTGTGGCTGATGTGGAAGGCTTGCTTAACTGCTGAGCCTCGCGTATTTTTCTATCACACAGTTCTTTAATAAGGACTCAAACCATCCTGCAAATACCCCCTAAACCGACGTACCCTTTCAAAATTAAAGTCGTACTTTATCATTACTCATTCAGTTTCGATTGTTATCCTTTTTTCTTCCAATTGCATCAGCCCTTCATCTGTCAGTTCTTGGTGATGGGATACCAAAACCTCTTCAACATCATCTTCGTCAACTTCCACAAGCCAAATTCACGTTGTCCTTACTTCATTCACCACGATCAAAACGCTTAATTATGTCTAGTTTTACTGTAAGTGTAACACCCTTACGAGCTCTTTCAGGCTTTTCCGATACCATAGAGCTCATCTTGCAAACGGCTGCTCACAAGCTCGTGTTTAAGCAATGCCGGTGAGAATCCGGGGGAGAACGGCTGCTTGGGGCGCGCTGATTTTTTATCGCGCGCTGAATTTTTTTTTCGTAACAGTGAAAACACCTTCTGAAAGCGAAAATAGGGTACTAATGTAGGTCTTTCGTAACAGTGAGGTTTCGTAAAGTGAACGTTCGAAAAGCGGGGGACACCTGTATATCCTGTACTGCTTGTAGTGCAATCTTTAATTTATTTGTTTGATGATATAGCTTAAGTAGCTTTGTATTTGTTTCCCAATTTTTTACATCCTTCAATAAATCTGTTGCAATAAATCATTCAAAGTGAATATTAGCTGTTTACTCATTTACAGAGTTGTTATGGTCAACTCTAATCCCATTCTTGTTCAGCATTTGCGCATGGCATTTTGCAGCCAAGGTCAATGGGCAGCAATTAAAGTGCAAGTGCTGACTGTTTTTCACCTTTTTCTTCACTTTCCCTATTCCACCAGAGCTAGTTGTTACCATTGATGCACCTCCTTCCCTCTTTCCTCCTAGTTTCTGCTCCTCTTGTAAGGTAACTGAATGCAAGCCAGATAATGATCTGTCCATTGTGCAGTGCACTATATTACTGGCTTCACTTAAGAACTAATCCATTGTATGTGTGGCAGTCCTGATTTGAGATGAATGTAATTGCTTCAAAGCAATTTTAGTTATAATGTGGAGAATAATGAATCTGGTTGTACTTTTAAAAATAATTGATTCAAAATTGAATTTTCAAGTATTTTGTATGCAACAGGAGGCCACGTAGGAGTCTGAAACTGTAAGGTTTATGTGGCTGATAAATGTTCAGTATTTTTACATAGAGATTGTTTCAGTTTGGATGACTTCAACCTCTTCCTATCATTCATGCACTCCTCCAATTTTGACTTGTTGACCATTTGTGTAGTTATTTGCTGCAAACTCCACTGTTATGATGTTGTCCCAGGCTCTTGTATCCCTTATTGATATACATTAGTTTTAAATTCTCTGGCTTTTATATTTTTCAAATCCTGTCATAGCTTTAGCCTTTCAGGGCTAAAACCTGCTTTAGCCCTGCATATGTTCCTCTGGAAATTCCTGTAGTTTTATTCTTTTGTGCAAAGGCATCCCTACTTTTGAAAGCAATTTAGATTTTATGCTGAAAATTCCCTTTCTGGGATCCACTGCCTCTTGGTTCCATGACCTTCCTTAAATTCCAGCTTTCATGAAATTTCTAGTAAATGAAGAATGTTTTCTTTCTGTGGGTCCTTGCTTGTGTATGACTTTCCCCTCTGTGAAACATTTGGGGATTTTTTTTCTCCATGAAAGGTGCTCTATGCTTTAATTATGTTTCCAAGTGTTATTGTAGTAAAGTTTAAAAGTTAAATTGTTAGCATGCCTAGATTTTTGTAAACTAACTATTTTAGTAAATGTCTAAAAACTATATTGAAACGAACAAGAATAATGATGCTGTTGTTTAAAGGAATAAAGCAAGTAGAGGAAATGGGATATTGAATTTGTGCTGTCTATGTTGTCCCTTTATGTTCTACAACAGCAGAATTTCAAGAGTACACTACTCTGCGTCATAGCTTCAGATGTGAGAGTACTGATTTATGAGATATTCAATTCTAGGTTTAGTTGAACTTCCAGATATTATTAAACTGGTTTGTGTAGTGGAGATATGCTTATGTGAGCTCTGTACCAGATACATGGCTGTTCCATTAAATCTGTGCTATAACTTTTCAGTTAAAATATAGCATGCAAAACATTTGTCAGCAAAGCTAGTTATTCAGTCCTAAAGGTTCATGTAATTACATTGTTGGTTAAGTAAAAGCCAAATATGCATATGTGTGTGTGTGTGTGTGTGTGTGTGTGTGTGTGTGTGTGTATATATGTTTTTTTCTTCGGTTGTCCATTGAAATCCGATGATGACGTCCACTCCTTTAACGGTGAGATCTCTGACTATACAGTCCTATCCTAGACCCACAAGCTCTATTGCAGGTGGGACATGTATATGTGGTAGTGGTGGTAACCATGGCTGCATTTCTCCTGGCTCTCTTCTGCTGTCTTCTGGTTGTTCTTTCCATCTCCAGAATACGAACCCCATCCCTACACAGCTGTCGCCATGTGGTACGGTCAGCAGCAACATCCTCCAGGTCCTCGGGTCCGATCTTGCACTTCCTTAAAGCATTCTTCATCTCATCCTTATAGCGCTTCTTCGGCCCTCCAGCTGAGTGTCGACCATGATGTTGCTGGCCGTATAACACTCTGCGGGGTAGCAGACATGGGGGGGGCGGTGGTGGTGTGTGTATGTGTGTACGTACGTGTATATACACACACACACACACACACACACACACACACACACACACACACACACACACACACACACCAACAACCGGGTGACCCGTTGGGGCACCCTTTGAGAGAAAGGTAGTGCAGTCTAATATGACCTGAATGAACACTAAATTTCCCTCAATGCTATTGCTTTGGAAATTAAAGAAGAAAACCTCAGTTTATTAAAGAAGAAAGAAGCGTATATAGCTCCTCTTCGTTTAACGAAGGACACTTTTGATGTCAGCATTTCTGGTTGATCTGCACCCTTCAAGAATACTCTAACATTTTCTTTTTCCCTGGCTTAAAGCCACATACAGCTGACCATGCTGGAATACCGGTTTCTCCAGATAAGTCAGCACATTCTCCATGGTTTGGCCTTCACCTTATGTATAGTCATAGCAAAGCATGACTGTATCGGGAACTGGCTCAGCTGAAGAGGGACATCTTCCCCTTCTGATAAACTGACAGTGACCTTTGGGATCATGACAATGTCATTTTTGAACGCACCAGTGTTTATCTTTGCTACAATGAGATTGTCGTGCAGTTCTTCCACCATCATTCACGTTCCATTGCAAAGCCTTGGTGGATCCAAGTTCCTCATTCAAATGATGGGAGATCCCCTCTTCAATTCCAGTTTCTGTGGTGGCAATCCAGAGAGTTCAACCGAATCAAGGAATTCTGTTGGAAAATGAGTGGCGTTAGCTCCTTCACTTACGGCATTGAAGGAACAGTATTCTTTCATGGTTCCAGGGAAATATAATGCATGTGAAGTTTATTTTTCTCATCATTTCGTTGAGAGGAACCAAGATAGAATTCCTCGAGAACGGTTCTGCAGGATTGTCGAATGTCGGGTAGATGAAATCAATACATTTTTCCATAGTTTTTGCTGGTAGAATCATATCTTCAGGTAATTCAATTTCATCGTTTTCATTTTTCTCAATCTTGTCTTCTCTATCATCCAATAAGAACTCAGAATATCGTCCTTCTCCCTCACTCAATTGCATGTTTTTCTTCAATTGAAACTTGATGAAGCTTCTCCATAACTAGGATTTTTTTATGCATGAATTCTCCACATCAGCATCATTTCCTCGTTTCACAACTGCTAGAAGCTGTCAGAAATTGCCACAGCAAATGGTTAAAATACCCCTGAAGGCCTTATTCTCGCTGCATACATCACGAAGAGTCCGGTCCACGGCTTCAAAGCTCTCCCTCCAAATCATGGGGCACTCATCCCAGACAATAAGCCTCTCATTTCGGAGTAAATTTGCAGTAGTGGTGTTTATATCGATGTTACAAAGGGCATGGTCATTGTCTTTGAGGGGTATCTTGAATCTTGAATGCGCTGTCCTACCACCAGGCAATACTGGATGATGCTACAGCAATAGCAACACCTTCATCTCCCCTAACTTTAGTGAGGATCAAGTTGATGATAAATGTCTTGCCCGTTCCTCCTGGTGCATCAATGAAAATCATTGAAGGGAGATTCCTTTCCAAGCAGTCTCATACATATTCATATTCTATACTTCTCTTTGCTCATTATTCAATAGGGGCTCCTTCTGTGAAACAAATTCCTGCTGTTCGTCTGTGTTGTATTGCAGTTCACGCAATAATTCCAGATTGCCAGAGTGATGGGACTCTGAAATTATTTGCAAATCACCTCCTTGTTCTTTCAACGCAATGTGCCGTGATCTTGCTTCAGGTTCGGTGCTGTTCGGTATAATGACAGCGACTTTGTTGGCAATTTGTGTATTAAATCTTCTCTCATATTCAAATGCTGGTCTCTGGTCAGGATCAATGGCAGTGGACGCCTCTGGCATGCCTTGAATTTGTTCTTTTGCAAGTCGAAGGAACACAATGTATGGGTTTCGTTGTTGTAGTAGGTTTTCCAATAATTCAACAATCTCACATTGAATTCCATCATTCTGTAGTATCCCCATTCTCAATTCTACGCTGTCTTGAGGATCCATGAAGTAAATTTGAAGGAATCGGGCTTGCTGGTTGGGGTCTGGCATTAAATGTCCGATGTAATGATGGATTTGGTCTTGGATAATCACAGAAGGATTCCATCCATTCCTCGTTGGAAGGACTTCTTTGGCACCAAAGGATGTCATTTGGAAGAGGCAGTTGTATTGTCTGATGTTCTTCCTGAACTCGTTTGGGATAAGTTCATCATTGCTATATAAATTGAGGAGTTCATTGGGTAGAGGTTGCAAATTGCCTATCCTGACCTTTCCCTTCATACAGCAGAAATTTGCGGTTTCTCCAGTGAATAGGAAGGCATGACAGTGAGGGCATACACTCGACATCACACCAACATCAGCAGAAATGTTACAGCGTGCAAGTCGTGCATTTTGCCTTGCTCTTTCTCTGTTGAGGTATTGTCGTTGAAAGCGGGCATTGTCGTCTGCAGCAACTCTTGTAATAATTACTCTTTGCTGCATATTCTTGAGTCGATCTTTCCTCTTCTCCTCTGTCTCTTCCTCTCTCCTCCTCCTGTGCCTGTTTTTGTCATTCTGGAGATGCGCAGTCCTTTCATCCCCCGTCTCTTCATCTCTTCTGCTGTTTGTTCTTTGTCTCTGATTCTGGAGACGTGCATTTCTCAGCTCCTTTGTCTCTTCCTCTCTCCTCCTTCCATGCCAGTTGTTGTCTGGAGATGCGCAGCCCTTTCGTCCTTTGTCTCTTCATCTCTTCTAGCATTTGTTCTTTCACTCTGACCCTGGAGTTGTGCGGCCCCGGTCTCATCCGATTTGCGTTCTCTCCCTCTCCTTGCCGCTTCCCGACGACGTTTGGTGTAATCTCTTAACCATAATGTCCTCCTTCTCTTTCCACGCGGCATAATTAGGCTGACCATATTTTTTTTTTTTTTTTTTTACCTTAATGCTGGATAGAAGATACGAAGCAGTAACACCAAAGCCTCCAGGATGCTGATTTCTCTTGATGATGTAGTTGGCGCTCTCCTAAATGGACATGATATAGTCACCATTGTCCTTTGACTTCAGCAAAGGGTTTGGTGGGTGTTTCGAAGTACTTCATTACAATAAGATTTAATGACCTTTTACTGATGGGTCACAGTTTGATCTGTCCCAATCCTGCACATGCTGATGGTGATTCACAGAATGTGACTGCTCAAAGTAAGCTGCCCTGCCCTTTTGCTGCGGTTGGTGTCACTGCTGTGAGCATCGTGAGGTGCTGCTGAGGCTGGCCCTTCTCATGCGTCGTGGTGTCACGTCGCAGTTTCCATGAAAGCTGGAATCAGGTGTGGAAAGTGAGCAATTTTAAATGAATATGAGCAATTTTAAATGACTATAACCCAGACCTTTGCATGCATTCTGTAAGTTAGCGCATTTTAAGTCCATTTAGTCAAAAAATAGTGCCGCTGTAATGCATCGTTTGGGCTAATTTGAAGGCATAAACAGATAAACAGAATGAAGAATTTTAGTAATGTATAGATACAGTGCCTCTAAAAAGTATTAACCCCACCCCCGGAAGTTTTTATGTTTTATAACATTGAATCACAGTGGATTTAATGTGGCTTTTTTGAGACTGACCAACAGAAAAAGACTCTTTCGTGTCAAAGTGAAAACAGATCTCTACAAAGTGATCTAGATTAATTACAAATATAAAACAAAAAATAATTAATTGCATAAGTATTCACCCCCCTCCCCTTTAATATGACACACCAAATCATCACTGTCTGTCTGTATCTTGTTTTACTGCGGTTGGAAATCATCACTGGTGCAGTCAATTGGTTTTAGAAGTCACATAATTAGTTAAATGAAGATCACCTATGTGTAGTCAAGGTGTTTCAATTGATTGTAGTAAAAATACACCTGTATCTGGAAGGTCCAACTGCCCTTTTTGATAATAATATTAAAAAAGCGTTTCAAAATAGAGAAGTAATGATAAGTGTGTTTCTAGATATTGAAAGAGCATATGACTCACTATGGAAGGATGGCTTATTAATTAAACTCTGATGCGGGAATTAAAGGTAGAATGTTTAATTGGATCAAAGATTTCCTTAAGGAAAGGACAATTCAAGTAAGAATAGGCGGAACAACCTCCAAGTCAGTTAAAATAGGTAATGGTACCCCTCAAGGAAGTGTCATTAGTCCAGTTCTTCTTAATGTCATGATAAATGATATCTTTGATCAGGTAGGGACAGGATTTGGCAAATCATTGTTTGCAGATGATGGTGCAATCTGGAAAAGAGGAAGAAACATCAAGTATATATTTAGGCAGGTACAACAGGCTTTAAGATCAGTTGAAAACTGAACTAATAAATGGGGTTTCAGGATTTCTGCTTTTAAGTCCAAATATATTTTGGCTTTAGAAGAAAGATTCCTGATTGTGAATTGTGTCTATATGATTCTCCACTAGAAAAAGGCAAGGTATTCAAGTTTTTAGGTGTCTGGTTTGATGACAGACTTACTTGGAGGGTTCATATAGATAAAACAATTGGAAAATGTGAGAGAGTTTTTAATATTATGAGAAGTATTGCTGGATGCGACTGGGGAGCAGGGCGGGAAACTATGTACCTAATATATCTAGCCATGATTAGATCAGTTATAGATTATGGTTGTATTGCTTATGGTTCCACTGCTACGGCAGTGCTTGGGAAACTAGACACTGTGCAGTCCAAAGCACTTAGACTCTGTTGTGGAGCTTTTAGAACAACATCAGTCCTGGCATTATGTGTGGAGATGGGAGAAGTGCCTCTACAATTAAGACAAATTCAGTTGGGCCTGCAGTATTGGGCAAAACTAAATGGATTCAATCACAGCTGTCCATCAAAGTATCTTTTGCAGGGGAAGTCGGAGCACCAAAGTAAAATTAAAAAATATCCATTTTTAGATTTGGTTAATAACTGGGCTGTGAAATTGAAACTGACTGAGGAAGACGTAGTTGACCAAATTTGCTTGCCACCCGTCCCTTTTTGGCTTTTGCCAGAACCAGAAGTAGACCTATTCCTCCTTTTTCAGCTTCAAGGAAGCAGTACAATTCCATCAGCATTGATCACAAATGAATATTTAAATAATAAATGGGGATCTTATCTGAAGATTTTTACTGATGGCTCAGTGGACCCAGAGAGCAGTAGGGCAGGATTTGGGATGTATGTGTCTCAACTTGGAGTTAAGATTGGTCACCGGGTTTCAGATGGTGTTTCTGTCTTTGCAACGGAATTATTAGCAATCCTCTGGGCCTTATGGTGGATAGAAGACTCTCGACCACGTAGGGTTATCATCTGTTTGGATTCCGCTGCTGCCTTAGAGGCTATAAAAGGGAGTAAGTCAAAAGCTCATCCTGACATAGTTATTGAGATTCTCTTAGTGTTGTTTAGAGTAGTGAAGATGGGTTGTGCAGTTAGATTTTCATGGATATCTGGGCATGCTGGGGTGGAGGGAAATTAAATTGTGGATGGCATTGCAAAGTCTTCCTTACAGAGCAGACAAGTAGAAATTAGAGTTCCCCTAGGCAGAGCAAAATTGAGAAGTAGGATTAAAAAAGGTATAGAGAAGAAGTGGCAGGAGGATTGGAAAAATGAATTAAAGGGCAGGCAAACACGAGGAAATCTGCAGGTGCTGGAATTTCAAGCAACACACATAAAAGTTGCTGGTGAACGCAACAGGCCAGGCAGCATCTCCAGGAAGAGGTACAGTCGACGTTTTGGGCCGAGACCCTTCATCAGGACGAACTGAAAGAGGAGCTAGTAAGAGATCTTTTATGTGTGTTGCTTAAAGGGCAGGCATTATTTTTCTAGTCACCCACTAATTAAAAAGGTCTTTTAAATCGTAGAGATATGGTGAAATTAACAAGATTTAGGTTGGGGCATTGTGGGCTAAACTATTATTTAAAGATAATAAGAAGATATCCTACTGGATTATGTGACTGTGGGAGTCCAGAGACAGTCCAGCATGTTTTGCTGAGCTGTAATCGATACAAATTGAAAGAAACATGTTGTTCAAGAGGCTGTCTGGCTTAAATGTATTTTGGTTTTCTATTAAATCTTTGTTTGACCATTAAGAGAACCAACAACAGATTGATGAGTTTATAAACGTAAAAACGAGGGATTCTGCAGATGCTGGAAATTCAAGCAACACACATCAAGGTTGCTGGTGAACGCAGCAGGCCAGGCAGCATCTCTAGGAAGAGGTACAGTCGACGTTTCGGGCGGAGACCCTTCGTCGGGACTAACTGAAGGAAGAGCTGGTAAGAGATTTGAAAGTGGGTGGAGGAGGGGGAGATCCAAAATGACAGGAGAAGACAGGGGGGGGAGGGATGGAGCCAAGAGCTGGACAGGTGATTGGCAAAAGGGATATGAGAGGATCATGGGACAGGAGGCCCAGGGAGAAGGAAAAGGGGGGGGGGAACCCAGAGGATGGGCAAGGGGTATAGACAGAGGGAGAAAAAGGGGAGAGAGGGAAAGAATGTGTGTATATAAATAAATAACGGATGGGGTACGAGGGGGAGGTGGGGCATTAGCGGAAGTTAGAGAAGTCAATGTTCATGCCATCAGGTTGGAGGGTACCCAGACGGAATATAAGGTGTTGTTCCTCCAACCTGAGTGTGGCTTCATCTTTACAGTAGAGGAGGCTGTGGATAGACATATCAGAGTGGGAATGGGATGTGGAATTAAAATGTGTGGCCACTGGGAGATCCTGCTTTCTCTGGCGGACAGAGCGTAGGTGTTTAGCAAAGCTACCTCCCAGTCTGCGTCGGGTCTCGCCAATATATAGAAGGCCACATCGGGAGCACCAGACACAGTATATCACCCCAGCCGACTCACAGGTGAAGTTTCGCCTCACCTGGAAGGACTGTCTGGGGCCCTGAATGGTGGTAAGGGAGGAAGTGTAAGGGCATGTGTAGCACTTGTTCTGCTTGCAAGGATAAGTGCTAGGAGGGAGATCAGTGGGGTGGGATGGGGGGGACGAATGGACAAGGGAGTCGCATAGGGAGCGATCCCTGCGGAAAGCAGAGCGGGGGGAGGGAAAGATGTGCTTAGTGGTGGGATCTCGTTGGAGGTGGCGGAAGTTACGGAGAATAATATGTTGGACCCGGATGCTGGTGGTGGGGTGGTAGGTGAGGACCAGGGGAACCCTATTCCTAGTGGGGTGACGGGAGTATGTCTCACCCTGTCTCTTGCAAAAATGCCATCCCCTTCTCGCAATTCCTCCGTCTCCGCCGCATCAGCTCTGAGGATGAGGCTTTTCATTCCAGGACGAGGGAGATGTCCTCCTTTTTTAAAGAAAGGGGCTTCCCTTCCATCAACTCTGCTCTCAAACGCATCTCCCCCATTTCACGCACATCTGCTATGCTCCGTCTAGCAGAACTAGTCCTTACTCTTAATAATTTCTCCTTTGGCTCCTCCCACTTCCTCCAAACTAAAGGTGTAGGTATGGGTCCCAGCTATGCTTGTCTTTTTGTTGGCTTTGTGGAACGATCTATGTTCCAAACCTATTCTGTTATCTGTCCCCCACTTTTCCTTCGCTACATCGATGATGGCATTGGTGCTGCTTCCTGCACGCATGCTGAGCTCATTGACTTCATTAACTTTGCCTCCAACTTTCACCCTGCCCTCAAGTTTACCTGGTTCATTTCTGACACCTCCCTCCCCTTTCTAGATCTTTCTGTTTCTATCTCTGGAGACAGCTTATCTACTGATGTCTACTGTAAGCCTACTGACTCTCACAGCTATCTGGACTACTACTCTTCTCACCCTGTCTGTTGCAAAAATGCCATCCCCTTCTCGCAATTCCTCCGTCTCCGCCGCATCTGCTCTCAGGATGAGGCTTTTCATTCCAGGACGAGGGAGATGTCTTCCTTTTTTAAAGAAAGGGGCTTCCCTTCCTCCACCATCAACTCTGCTCTCAAACGCATCTCCCCATTTCACGTACATCTGCTCTCACTCCATCCTCCTGCCACCCCACTAGGAATAGGGTTCCCCTGGTCCTCACCTACCACCCCACCAGCCTCCAGGTCCAACATATTATTCTCTGTAACTTCCGCCACCTCCAACAGGATCCCACCACTAAGCACATCTTTCCTCCCCCCCCCCCCCCACTTTCTGCAGGGATCGCTCCCTACGCGACTCCCTTGTCCATTCGTTACCCCCCCATCCCTCCCCACTGATCTCCCTCCTGGCACTTATCCTTGTAAGCAGAACAAGTGCTACATGTGCACTTACACTTCCTCCCTTACCACCATTCAGGGCCCCAGACAGTCCTTCCAGGTGAGGCGACACTTCACCTGTGAGTCGGCTGAGGTGATGTACTGCGTCCGGTGCTCCCAATGTGGCCTTTTATATATTGGCGAGACCCGATGCAGACTGGGAGATAGTTTTGCTGAACACCTACGCTCTGTCTGCCAGAGAAAGCAGGACCTCCCAGTGGCCACACATTTTAATTCCACATCCTATTCACATTCTGCTATGTCTATCCACGGCCTCCTCTACTGTAAAGATGAAGCCACATTCAGGTTGGAGGAACAACACCTTATATTCCGTCTGGGTAGCCTCCAACCTGATGGCATGAACATTGACTTCTCAAACTTCCGCTAATGTCCCACCTCCCCCTCGTACCCCATCCGTTATTTATTTATATACACACATTCTTTCTCTCTCTCTCCTTTTTCTCCCTCTGTCCCTCTGACTATACCCCTTGCCCATCCTCTGGGGGTTTCCCCCCCTCCCCCTTTTCCTTCTCCCTGGACCTCCTGTCCCATGATCCTCTCATACCCCTTTTGCCAATCACCTGTCCAGCTCTTGGCTCCATCCCTCCCCCTCCTGTCTTCTCCTATCATTTTGGATCTCCCCCTCCTCCTCCCACTTTCAAATTTCTTACTAACTCTTCCTTCAGTTAGTCCTGACGAAGGGTCTCGGCCTGAAACGTCTACTGTACCTCTTCCTAGAGATGCTGCCTGGCCTGCTGTGTTCACCAGAAACTTTGATGTGTGTTGCTTGAAGCGTTTATTATTCAGTTTATATGTGAGAGTAGGTTATATTCGAGAATTTGAGTTCCTTGAAGTTCTATAATTAATTATACATCCTGCGGAGGGCAGTAATACGCCTAGATGCGTCTAAACTGCCGGAAATACAAGAAGAAGAAGAAGGTCCAACTGCTGGCAAGTCAGTATCTGGCAAAAGCTACACCATGAAGACAAAAGAACACTTCAGGCAACTTCGTGAAAAGATAATTGAAAAGCACAAGTCAGGAGATGGATAAAACAAAATTTTCAAGTCACTGAATATCCCTTGGCGTACAGCTAAGTCAATCATCAGGAAATGGAAAGAATATGGCACAGCTGTAAATCTCCTTTGTGCAGGCCGTCCTCAAAAGCTGTGTGACCGTGCAAGAAGGGGACTAGTGGGGGAGGCCACCAAGAGACCTGTGATAACTCCGGAGGAGTTACAAGCTTCAGTGGCTGAGATGGGAGAGACTGCACATACAACAACTGTTGCTTGGGTGCTTCATCAGTCGCAGCTTTATGGGAGAGTGGCAAAGAGAAAGCCACTTTTGGGAAAAAAAACGCACATGAAATCTCGGCTGCAGTTTGCCAGAAGGCATGTGGGAGACTCTGAAGTCAGCTGGAAGAAAGTTCTATGATCTGATGAAACCTAAATTGAACTTTTTGACCATCAGACTAAGCGCTATGTTTGGCATAAGCCAAACACCACACATCATCAAAAACACACCATCCCTACTGTGAAGCATGGCGGTGGCTGCATCTTGCTGTGGGGATGCTTCACTACAGCAGACTCTGGAAGGTTTGTGAAGATGGAGGGTGTAATGAATGCAGTAAAAAACAGGGCAATCCTGGAGGAAAGCCTGATGCAGTCTGCAAGAGAGCTGTGATTTGGGAGAAGTTTTGTTTTCCAGCAAGACAATGACCCCAAGCATAAAGCCAAAGCTACACAGAAATGGCTTAAAATAGCAAAGTTAATATCCTGGAATGGCCAAGTCAAAGTCCAGACCTCAATCCAATTGAGAATTTGTTGCTGGACTTGAAAAGGGCTGTTTACTCTTGATCCCTATGTAATCTTGCCAGAGCTTGAGCAGTATTATAAAGCAGAATGGGGGAAAAAATGCAGTGTCCAGATGTGCAAAGCTGAATGAGACTTATCCATACAGACTCGAGGCTGTAATTGCTGCCAAAGGTGCATCTACTAAATACTGACTTGCAGGGGGTGAATACTAATGCAATCAATTATTTAGTGTTTTATATTTGTAATTAATTTAGATCACTTCTGTTTTCACTTTGATATGAGTCTTTTTCTGTTCGTTCGTGTCAAAAAAGCCAAATTAAATCCACTGTGATTCAGTGTTGTAAAACAGCAAAACATGAAAACTTCTGTGGGAAAGGGGGTAATACTTTTTATAGGCACTATATAATTGTAAAACAGTTCAAGGTGAGCCATCATATGTTACATTTCCGGCAGGGGATTCATGATGCTGATTTTATAATTTGTTCTACTTTTGTTTCTGAGCACTTAAAATTATTGTAATGTTTTCATCCATTATTAATTGTAACCTTAAAAAGTTGGTGAATTTGGTCAGGTGAAATGTGAAGGTATAAAATTTACAAATTCTTTCCTAATTCACCATTAACTTATTTCCCTCAATATTTCAGATAGATGAACAATGGAGGCTGAGGGAGGGAGGGTGTGTTGACCAACTTGATCCCAAGCATTGGGTTGGGCATTTTGATGTTAAATGTAAAGTCCTACTGCAGCAAAGTAACCTACTGTTACCTCTCTTTGACCTTGGCTTGTTCCTGGAAGCATGGCAGCCAACTGGAGGCAACGCTTAAAGATTTCCAAGCTTTATATACCTTTAGTATATTGGATGTGGGCCAAGAGGAGACAGAGATTCTTCCTGACTCATCAAGTTAACTTTTCCCCTTGTTTGCATGGGACGTTTTATTTCCATCCATAATTATCTCCTTTAAAGATTTGATTTGTTAGCTGCCAGAATTTGTCAACCCCACCATCCCTTTCCCCTGTGGAGCCACTAGTTCAACTGCAGTCTGTCTTGATACTAGCTTCTTGGTGAGGAACTGTTAAAACGGGTTACCTTTTTTCCTTTCACGTGCTCTTTCTCAGTTCTTTACTTAGAAAACTTTTCACTGTTTGTTTCCCAACCCATAAGTATAGTGTAAATTAATGTACCTATCCTTTACAAAAATTTTGTGGAATGAGGTTTAGGAAGGAGTTATGTCACCCAACACTTTTGGATAGTACCATTGTAGTATTGGATGTCAGCATCAGTACACAATGACAATGTAACCTAATAGATTATTAGATATACTGAGCTAAACAGTTTGAGATTCTTCCACGAGGTGCTTTCTGTGTGCAGAGTAACTGCAGTAAACAGTTTTATTTTTCTCTCTGACAATTCAGTTAGACTTGGAGATTTATTCCTATTTTGTAGATGCCATGCTTGCCCTGTTTCATGCATCTCTCGAAGCATAGTTAGCTTTTGTCTCGGAGAAGAACCTAAAATCTTAAAAGTCTGCAATAATCGATTCCTTAATCCCTATTGCTACTATGTAGCCATGCACGAACCCATGGGAATAACTGGATTAGAGTTCTTAAATTTTCAAAACCAGACCAGATTTTAAAATCTTTCAAACGTTTAGCCACTCGTCTATCTTGCTGTTTTTCCCCCATGATTCTTTTTATTTGATTCTAGGAAGAATCCGAGAGCGATGTTAATGCACCCTGGAGGTCAAGGTTTATTCATGTTTGAAGCTGTTTATAATTTGGGTTTCCTGTGGTTTATAAAGAATTCATGTATAATTTGTAAATGAGCATGATTTCTGTAGCTAACCTGATTGTAAGCAGAATCAAGTTTTGAGATTTGGAAGAGCTCCAGAAAGCCTGAGATAAGATATTTATTATCAAAGATGTTGTGTATTACTTTCATTTTTTTTTTACTTTTTTTCATTTTGTACTTCCTCAGGCAAAAAGATGATTCTATTACACTGGGCTGTGTGGGTTATAGGGAGTCAGTAGATGAGTCACAGCCTGGAATTTACAGCCTGTGATGTCCTTTGTGGTCAAAGTAATTAATTGGCTTCATAATAAACTTCAGATTCATGAGATGTGACCATAGATGTAGATTGTTCATGCAACTCTACACAAAAGAAAGCCTTCATTGGTTTGGATTGGTGTTCTGAGGAACTTCTTAAGTAATGATTCTGTGGTATTTGCTTTGCTGAGTTCCCCCCTAAGTATACTGCAGCTATAATAGCAATGCATCTGCTGTGTATCCTGATCTATGGCCTGTTCCTAGGTTTGCACACCAAGACACATTTCAGGTGCTGCTGGAAGATCATTGATTTGGTGAAAGTTGCTTTTTGGCCTGCCCAAAACTTGTACATCTTCCAACTGCCACATTGCAGGTTGCAGAAGCAACTGTTGAAGGATGAACTGACGCTTGGTGCAGCCGCCGCAATGGTTCTGTGTGGAAGGACCACAGTCTCGGCTCCCTCTGTGACTAGACACGGAGGGGCTGAGTCGGTTAAGGAAATCTCTCAACCATTGTAAGGGTGCATCATCCTAGTGCATCATGAATAGCAGTGGTGCCATAGTTCTAAAAATAAGTTAACACTGTTGAATGTCTGGACTAAAGACAATAAGATTGTTAAAAAAAATGCACTGTATTTTCCCATTTGAATTTTTTCCCCTTTAAAATAAGTAAAAACCTCAAAGCCTTTTTACCATTTCTAAGGCACAATTCATAGTGATCAAACACCATCCACTTGCCTGATTAAGTGCAGCACTGGCATTAGATTTGAATTAGTTTATTGTTATATACATGAGCGCAATGAAATCCTTGCTCGAGTGAAGCTCAAAGAGTAAACAGTACACGTGGTATTAACTTAAAATAAATGTAGCAATAAGCATAGAACGATGCAGAGATAGAAGTGCAATCTGAAGTAATGCAGGAAGGAATGCTAAAGTGACAACAGAATGACTGATAGAGGTAGCAGTAAGAGACCGAGATGTGGCAGCATTACTAGGAAGCAAAAGAAGTAATTGCTTGTGAAGTGTGATAACAGTGGTGAAGAAGCTGTTTGAGAGCCTAGCCATCTGAACTTTCAAGCTCTTTATTTTGATGCTGATAGTCTTAAGTTACAGAACCATATTGATATATTGGGCAGAACAATAGCACATGAAATTTCATCCCAGTAATAATGGAGTGATGCATTTTGGGCAGTCTAATAAGTGTATGACAAACACAAAATAGGGAGTATTACGGAATAGTGGGACTTTGGTATACAAGTCCATCGGTCCCTGAATATTTTTTGGTTTGGTCACAGCTGGAATATTATATACAATTTGTTTGCCTCACTGTAGGGAGGAATTGATGACAAAGGAAGGTGCAGAGGAGAATTACCAGGATATTGCCTGGGATGGAACATTTCAGTTATGAGGAGAGACTAGATAGTTCCTTTTGGAGTTATGGAGGCTAAGGGGGTGGAGGGAATCTGATAGAAATGTACACAATTCTGAAAGTTACAGACCATGAATAGAAAGAAACTTTGAAATTGGAGCGCACAGCTTTAAACTATTCTTACAATGAATAAAATCTTCTTGGGCTTCTAGCTGGGTACAGATATCGGTTTTAACTGGCGTTTCGTGACTAACTCTGCCATCTTCATCAGATATGATGCCTGGGCATGTCTGGTCTGCTGGTATTTAATCCTCCATCATCCATCCCTCCTGATTAGTTAGTCCTCATCCAGTCAGGTTCCTGCTGTTCCCCCTTGTTTACAGTTGTATTCCAGTTCTTTCTTGGAGCAAGGCTTTGGTCTTAGTTAAAATTCTTTTCCTCTAGCTTAATTTCAATGGCTTCCTTCAACAGGCAGTCCCAAAAGCCATTGGCGTGGCACACTAGTTTTGTGCCATCGTGAATGCAATGTTCTGCTATTGTTGATTTCTCCAGGTCACCAAACAGGTACACCTCCTGTGCTCCTTGATGTGGGTTTCCACCATGCATCTCATCTGGCCGATATACGCTGCTCCGCATTCACAGGGAATCCTCTAAACGCCAGCCATCTCGAGTCCCAGGTCATCTTTGGCCCCCATAAGCTGTGATTTGAGCTTCCTTACAGGTTTGTGGATTGCCAGGATCCTGAAGGAATACTGGATTAATACCATCCACAAACCTGTAAGGAAGCTCAAATCACTCCTTTTACGGGTGAAAGGTGACCTGGAACTCAGGATGGCATACATCCAAACATTCAGTTTACTATAGAGATGCAGAAGAATGGTTGCCTCCCATTCCTGGACATTCTAATACGACGGAAACCGGACGGTAGCCTCGAGCATGGCATCAATCGGAAACTCACTCACATGGACTTGTACAATAACAGCCACCGTCACGCCTTCCAACGTAGAGCGGTTCCTTCTACTTTGATTAACCGTGCGAAAACTATTTCGCACCCAGAGATTCTCCACGAGGAAATAAGGTAATTATACATGGCATTCCGACAGAATAGCTACAAGGTGAAAGAAATCAATTGGGTCCTTAAAAGGGCCAACAGAAAAACCAGGAAACCTAACAGTGGGGAAGACCCGTTGCTGCTGCTTGTCTTCCTTATATTCCCATGGTTTCTGGAAGGATCACCAGGATCATGAAGAAATACAGGATTAATACCATCCACAAACCTGTAAGGAAGCTCAAATCACAGCTTATGTGGGTCAAAGATGGCCTGGGACTCAGGATGGCTGGCTTTTACAGGATTCCCTGTGAATGTGGAGCAGTGCACGGTGGAAACCCGCAACAAGGAGCACAGGAGGTGTATCTGTTTGGGTTATCTGGAGAAATCAGTAGTAGCAGAACATTGCATTCATAATGACTTCAATACAAAACTGCTGTGCCACGCCAATGACTTTTGGGACTGCCTGGTGAAGGAAGCCATTGAAATAAAACTAGAGGAAAAGAATTTTAACAAAGACAAAGGTCTCACTCTAAGTAAGAACTGGAATTCAATTGAAAACAAAGTGAGTCAACAGAAACCTGATTGGATGAGGCCTAACCAATCAAGAGGGACGGACAATGGGAGTATAAATACCATGGGACTGGACGTGCCCAGGCATCATCCCTGATGAAGGTGGCAGAACTTATCATCAAAATGTTGGTTGAAATCGATATCTGTACCCAGCTGAAAGCCTGAGAAGGGTTTGTTACGGGGATGGTATGAGCTGTCCAAAAGGGGCAGTTTCACCTGAACCCAAGGGGGGTCCAATATTCTTGTGGGAAGGTTTGCTAGAGCTGTTGTGGAGGGTTTAAACTAATTTGGCAAGGAGATGGGAACCAGAGTGATAGTGCTGAGAATGGGGCAGATCATATACAACTAAATGCAGTGTGTAGTGAGGCTGTGAGGATGGACAAGCAGATATTAGGACAAAATTGCAGTCAGTGGGGTGAGTTAAAGTGTAACAGGGAGCCAAAATCGAAAAGGGTCATGAATACAGGACTGAAAGTGTTATATTTGAAGCACACAGTATAAGGAATAAGGTAGATGATCTTCTAGTGAAGTTAGAGATTGGCAGGTGTGATGTGGGCATCGCTGAGTTGTGGTTGAAAGAAGATTATAGCTGGGAGCTTAACTTTCAAAGATACACA
This sequence comes from Mobula birostris, assembly GCF_030028105.1. Lineage (NCBI taxonomy): Eukaryota > Metazoa > Chordata > Chondrichthyes > Myliobatiformes > Myliobatidae > Mobula > Mobula birostris. The sequence continues at coordinate 1,763,620 of NC_092389.1, forward strand.
TTGTGTCACAAGGACAGGCATGTAGATAGAGAGAGTGGCATCGTTCTGTTAGTAAAAAATGAAATTGAGAAAGAGGTGACATATGATCAGAAGGTGTAGAATCCTTGTGGGTAAAATTAAGAAACTGCAAGGATAAGAAAGACCCTGATGGGAGTTATATACAGGCCTCCAAACAGTAGCCAGAATATGGGATATAAATTACAATAGGAGATTTAAAAAAAAGGCACCGTAAAAATAGCAACATTGCAATAGTCATGGGGGATTTCAGGTTGATGGCAGATCTCAAGAGAAGGAACTTGTAGAATGCCAATGAGATGGTCTTTTAGAGCAGCTTGTGGTTGAGTCCACCAGGGGAATGGCAGTTCTGGATTGGGTGTTTTGAGTGTTTATTAAGCCAGATTTGATTAGGGAACTTGAGTTAAAGGAACCCTTCAGAGTCAGTGATCATAATATGATAGAATCCACCCTGCAGTTTGAGAAGGAGAAGCTAAAATCGGATGTATCAGTATTGCAGTGGAGTAAAGGCACTTAAGAGGCATGAGAGAGCAACTGGCCAAAACTGATTGGAATGGGGCACCAGCAGGAATGATGGCAGAACAGCAATAGCTGGAGTTTCTGAGAGAAATTCAGATGGTGCAGGAAAAATGAAGCAGTATTCTGAAGGAGGATGAAGCAACTGTGGGTGACAAGGGAAGTCAAAGACAGCACAAAGACAAAAGAGGGGACATATAGCAAAATTTAGTGGGGTTAAGAGAATTGTGCAGCTTTTAAAAACCAACAGAAGGCAACTAAAAAGCCATAAATTGAGAAATGATGAAATATGAAGGCATGCTATGCTAGTCAATAATATAAAACGATACAAAATTTTTTTTCAGACATATAAGGAGTAAAAGAGAAAACTGCTGCAAAAATGACAATGGAGATGTAGTAATGGGGGACAAAGAAATGGCCAAACTTAATAAGTGGAAAAAACTACCGGAAGGCCAGAAATGCAAAGGTGTCAGAGGGCAGAAATGAGTATCATTGCTATTACTAGGAAAGGTGTTTGTGAAAAGTGAAAGGTTTGAAGGTAGATAAGTCACCTGGAGCAGAGTTCTGAAAGAGGTGGCTGAAAAGATTGTGGAAGGCTTAGTAATGATCTTTCAAGAATCACTAGATTCTGGAATGGTTGTGGAAGACTGGAAAATTGCAAATGTCACTCCACTCTTCAAGAAGGGAGAGAGGCAGAAGAAAGGAAACTATAGGCCAGTTGGTCTGACCTCAGTGGTTGGGAAGATGTTGGAGTCTTATTTTTAGGGACGAGGTTTCAGGGTACTTGGAGGCATGTGATAAAATAGGCCCAAGTTAGCGAGGGAAAATCTTGTTTGACAAATCTGGTGGAATTCTTTGAAGAATTAACAGGCAAAGGGGAGTCGGTGAATGTTTTTGGATTTTTAGAAAGCCTTTGACAAGGTGCTGCACATGAGGCTACTTAAAAAGATAAGAGCCCTTGGTATTGCAGGAAATGTACTGACATTAATAGAAGATTGGCTGACTGGCAGGAGGCAAAGAGTGGGAATAAAGGGGGCCTTTTCTGATTGGCTGCTGGTGACTATTGGTGTTCCGCAGAGGTAGGTATTGGGACCACTTCTTTTCACGTTGTATGTCAATGATTTGGATGAAGGAATTGATGGTTTTGTAGCCAAATTTGTGGATGATGCAAAGATAGGTGGAGGGGCAGGAAGGGTTGAGGAAGTAAGGTGTTTAGAGAGACAGTTTGGGAAAATGAACAAAGAAGTGGCAGATGGAATATAGTGCAGTGAAGTACATGGTCATGTACATTAGTAGAAAGAATAAAGGTGTGGTCTATTTTCTAAATGGGGGGGAAAATTCAAAAATCAGAGATCCCAAGGGACTTGGGAGTCCTCATGCAGGATTCCCTGAAGGTTAACCTGCAGGCTGAGCTCTTGTTAAGGTAGACAAATGCAATGTTAACATTCATTTCAAGAGGATTAGAATACAACTAGACAACGGGGTGACCCGTTGGGACACCCTTTGAGAGAAGGGTAGTGCAGTCTGATGTGACCAGAATGAACATTAAATTTTCCTGAACGCTAATGGTATCGCTTTGCTTTGGAAACTGAAGTAGAAAGCCTCAGTTTATTAAAGAAGAACGACACATAGCAAAGCAAATATAGATGCTCCTCATTTAACGAAGTACACTTTTGATGGCATCATTTCTGGCTTATCTGCCACCCTTGTGCCTCCCATTGTCATTCTGGAGACATGCAGCCCTTTCATCCCCTGTCTCTTCATCTCTTCTGCTGTTTGTCTCTGATCCTGGAGACATGCATGCCTCTCCTCCTCTGTCTCTTCTTCTCTCATCTTTTTTTGTCCTGACTCTTTGATCCTGGAGTCGTGCGGCCCTGGCCTCATCCGATTCTTGTTCTTTCCCTCTCCTTGCCACTTCCCGATGATGTTTGGAGTTATCTCTTGACCATAATGTCTCCCTTCCCTTTCCACGTGGCATAATTAGGCTGACCATTTTTTTTTACCCTAATGCTGGATAGAAGATATGAAGCACTAACACCAAAGGATGCTGATTATTCTTGATGATGTGGTTGGCGCTCTCCTAAATGGATGTGATATAGTCACCGCTGTCCTTTGCCTGCAGCAAAGGGTTTTATGGGTGTCTCGAAGTACGTCATTACAATGAGATTTAATTATCTCTTATTGATGGGTGACAGTTAGATCTGTCCCAATCCTGCACATGCTGATGGTGATTAGCGAAATGTGACCCCTCGAAATAGAGCTGTCCTGCCCTTTTGCTGCAGTAGGTGTCGCTGCTGAGGCTGGCTGTGTGCGTGCGTTGTGCTGTCGTGTCCCGATTTCCATGATGGCTGATCGAGTCTCGGGTGAAAAGCAGTCTGTCGATTTGGCGAATGAGCAATTTTATACACATATATAACCCTGAACTTTGCCTGCATTCTGTAAGTTAGCGCATTTTAATTTGATTTAGCCAAAAAAAAGTGCCGCTGTAATGCACCATTTGCGCTTTTTGGAGGTCATAAACAGACAGACAGAGCATGAGAGTTTTAGTAGTATATAGAAAGCTAGGATGTAATGCTGATGTTTAATAAGATATTGGCCAGACTGCACTTGGAGTATTTGTGAGCAGGTTTTGGCCCCTTATCTAAGAAAGGATGTGTTGATGTTGGAGAGGAATATGATTCCGGGAATGAAAGGGTTATCGTGTGAGAAGCATTTGATGGCCCTGGTCCTGTACTTGCTGGAGTTTAGAATGAGGGGGGATCTCATTCAAATCTATTGGACATTGAAAGGTCTCGATCATGGGTTCCCAACCTGGGGTCCACGGACCCCTTGCATAACTGTATTAGTCCATGGCATACAAAAGGTTGGGAACCCCTGTTCTAGATGAGTGGATGTGGAGAGAATGTTTCCTATAGCGTGGGACTCTGGGACCAGAGACCACAGCCTCAGAATTGAGAGACATCCATTTAGAACAGAAATGAGGAGGAATTTCTTTAGCCAGGGGGTGGTGAATCTGTGGGATTCATTGCCATAAATGGTTGTGGAGACCAAGTCATTCTGTATATCTATGTTGAAGTTTGAGAAGTTCTTGCTTAGTCAGGCTGTCAAAGATTATGGAGAGAAGGCAGGAGAATGGGGTTGAGAGGAATAATAAACCAGCCATGATGGAATGGCGGAGCAGACTTGATGGACAAAATGGCCTGATTCTGCTCCCATGTCTTATGGTCTCCATGTTCTTGGATCAAAGATGTGATGTACACAAACATCTGTTCTTTATTGTTTTACTGATAAGGAGAGTGAATTTTATAATTAATTGGGTGGCATTTAGGAAAAGCTATGTAGCTAGGCACAGGTCAAACACCATCTATAAATTTGCCAATGACACTACTGTTGTTGGTAGTATCTCGGACGGTGATGAGGTGTTCAAAAGTAAGATAAATTGGCTCGTTGAATAGTTTCTCAACAACAAGCTTGCACTCAATTTCAACAAGTCCAAGGAACAGCTTGTGGACTTGAGGGAGAAGTCGGGAAATTACACACCAGTCCTCACTGAGAAGTCAAGAGTGGAAAGGGGGAAAAGGGCGAGCATTTTTTAAATTCCTGGGCATCAGTATCTACAAGGATCTATCCTGGCCCAAGCAGATTGACGTGATCACAAAGAAGGTACACCAGTGGCAATACTTGTTAGTGATTTGAGGAGATTTGGTATGTCATCAAAGACTAGAGTAAATATTTATAGATGTGCAGTGGAGAGCACTGTGGTTTGTTGTATTTCCGCCTGGTATCGAGGCTCCAATTCATAGGATCAAAAGGGGATCTTGAGTGTTCTAGATACAACTAGCTCCATCACAGGTCCAACCCTTCCCACTATCATCAAAAGGTGGTGTCCTTGGAAGGCAGCATTTATTATTAGGGGACTTCACCATCCAGGACATGCTCTCTGCTCGTTACTGCCATCAGGGAGAAGATTCAGGAGCCTAAAGACCTACTTAGCCAGCTAGTGGTGTAGTGGCATCCACACCAGATTTTGAGGTGAGTGGTCCTGGGTGCAAATCAGGCCGACTCCTTGCACACTTTCCAACCCTACCTAGTTGAATGCCAAACTAGCAACTGGGCCTCATTTAAAAAAGACAGAAAAATGCGAAAGAAACAACAAGGTTACCGTCTGATGCGCCACAACCAATTTCCCCCGGGATCAATAAAGTATGACTATGACTAAGACACGGCAAGGAACAACAACATAGTCCTACGGTTAATATTTTAGGAGACGTGAGATCCTGCAGATCCTAGAAATCTTGAGCAGCGCACACACCTGCTGGAGGAACTCAGCAGGTTAGGCAGTACCTATGGAGGAGAATGAACAGCTGACGTTTCGGGCCGAGACTCTTCATCAGTCCTCCGTCATCAAAAGACCATAGGACATAGGAACAGAATTAGGCCATTTGGTCCATTGAGTCTGCTCCACCATTCAATCATGGCTCATCCTTCTATCTCCTCCCCAGCCTTCTCCCCATAACCTTCTCCCCATAACCCTGGGTGCCGTGGCTGATCAAGAACCTGTCAAATTCTACCTTAAGTACACCTAACAACCTGACCTCCACAGCTACCTGTGGTAACAAATTCCACAAATTCATTACTTGTTAAAGAAATTTCTCCGCATCTCTGTTTTAAAAGGTTGCCCCACTGTCCTGAGGCTGTGCCCTCTTATCCTAGATTCCCCCACCATGGGAAACATTCTTTCCACATCTACTCTGTCTAGGCCTTTCAACATTCAAAAGGTTTCAATGAGATCCCCCCATCATCCTTCTGAATTCCAGTGAGTACAGGCCCAGAGCCATCAAACTTTCCTCACATGGTAACCCTTTCATTCCGGGAATCATCCTTGTGAACCTTCCCTAAACCCTTTCCAATACCATCACATCTTTTCTACGATGAGGAGCCCAAAACTGTTCACATTGCTCAAGGTGAGGTGTCACCAGTGCCTTGTAAAGCCTCAGCATCACATCCCTACTCTTGTATTCTAGACCCCTTGAAATGAATGCCAGCATTGCATTTGCCTTCCTCACCACCAACTCAACCTGTAAGTTAACTTTTAGGGTGTTCTTCACAAGGACTCCCAAGTTCCTTTACATCTCAGAGTTTTTAATTTCCCCCCCATTTTAAAAAAAAGTCTGCACCTTTATTTCTACTACCAAAGTTCATGACCACGCATTTTCCATCACTGTATTTCATTTGCCACTTTCTTGCCCATTCTCCTAATCTGTCTGTCTTTCTGCAGCCTACCTGTTTCCTCAACGCTACCTGCCCTTCCACCAATCTTCGTATCACCTGTAAACTTGACAACAAAGCCATCTATTCCATCTTCTAAATCATTGATATACAGCCTAAAAAGAATCGGTCCCAACACTGACCCCTGCGGAACACCACTAGTCACTGATAGCCACCCAGAAAAGGATCCTTTTATTCCCACTCACTGCCTCCTTCCAATCAGCCAATACTCTTAACTGTGCCAGTAAATTTCCTGTAATGCTATTTGCTCTTAACTTGGTAAGCAGCCTCATGTGTGTCTTGTCAAAGGCCTTCTGAAAGTCCAAATATACAACATCCATTGTATCCCCTTTATCTATCCTACTTGTAATTTCCTCAAAGAATTCCAACAGGGTTGTCAGGCAGGATTTTCCCTGAAGGAAACCATGCTGACTTTGTCCTATCTTGTCCTGTGTAACCAAGTACTCCATCACCTCATCCTTAACAATTGACTCCAACATCTTCCCAGCCACTGAGGTCAGTCTAACTGGTCTATAAATTTCTTTCAGCTGCCTTCCTCCTTTGTTAGATTGGAGTGATATTTGCAATTTTCCAGTCCTCTGGCACCATGCCAGAGTCCAATGATTTTTGAAAGATCATTGCTAATGCCTCCACGATCTCTAACGCTATCTCTTTCCGAATGCTAGGGTGCAGTTTATCTGGTCTGGGTGACTTATGTACCCTTAGATCTTTCAGCTTTTTGAGCACCTTCTCCCTTGTAATAGTAACTGCACCCACTTCTCTTCCTTCACATCCTTCAACACCTGGCATGCTGCTAGTGTCTTCCACAGTGAAGACTGATGTGAAATACTCATTTAGTTCATCAGCCATCTCCTTGTCCCCCGTTATTATTTCTCTGGCCTTATTTTCTAGTGGTCCTATATCCACTCTTATCTCTCTTATTTTTTTGCATACTTGAAAAAGCTTTTACTATCCACTTTGATATTGTTTGCTAGCTCGCTTTCATATTTCAAATTTTCCCTCCTGATGATTATTTTAGTTGCTTTCTGTATGTTTTTAAAAGCTCCCAATCCTCTATCTTCCTGTTAATTTTTGTTTTGTTGTGTGCCCTCTCTTTTGCTTCTACATGAGCTTTGACTTCCCTTGTCAGTGACAGTTGTACTAGTTTGCCGTTTGAGTATTCATTTGTTTTTGGAATCCATCTATCCTGCACCACCTTCATTTTTCCCAGAAACTCGTGTCAGTAGAATGGAGAAGAGTGATTGGAAATATTTAAAATCAAGCTTGTCAGCCATCCCTGTGCATTAGGTAATATGTCACGTTCTTTATTTTATTGACTAATTAATGCAGATAAATTTATACTGATAGTTCTATTGATTCAATAAACAATTTAACAAACTTGTCCCCTCTTAATGTTTTGTAACCTTCAATATGGCTGAAGAGGAGAGCACGAGGGTCATGTGAAAAGTGGAAATACTGATTTGAACTTGCAATAACATTTCCTTAAATATGTGTTGTTCTAAATTGGCTAGGTGATGTGCAACATTGACATAGCCATAATATGTTCAGGTCACTTGTGAGCATTGCCAAACAGAGAGAATAATTAATACCTATCAAAGTCTTGTTTATTATTAAATATACAAGTGCATATATGTACAGTGGCAATGAAAAACTTGCAGCAGCATCACAGCCACCATAATATCAGATAAGTAACATTCAGAAGAAAAAATATAAAATAAACATTATACATAATTTTTACAAGGAAGAGCACAATTACAACAAAATAGCTTGGTGCTAAACTCTTTGCTTATCGTGTGTGTGTGTGTAAATAAATGTTTCTTATCTGAATAGAGGAACCACAATGTGGAGGTTTACTGAAAGTACCAAAATTGGTAGCAGGGACACCACAACATAGGAACAAACCCTTTGTCTTGCAATGTACTGAATTAATTAAACTGCTAATTAAGTGTCTAACTAAAAGTGGGTACAAAACTGACAATGAATTTCAGTCTGAGTAGTGAGAAGTGGGGGGGGGGAGGTGGGGCAGGCGGGGCAGCATGGCCTCGACTGTTGTGCAGACCAGGCTCTCATGCCGCAGCGTCGCCTGTTACAACCAGGCTGCTCCACAGTGTTTACTCTCTGGAAGATAGTGGACCCAGTGTGAGACGAGGAATTGCTGTGTGAGAAATGTACTAATGTTGAAAAATGCGGCTGTTTTCCATTTCAAGTATCAGTTGTGAAGAGTGGGCCAGTGCAGCAAAGTATACTTTAACCTATAAGCCTACCGAATGGCCCCTAAAATGGACTCTCAATCTCTCAATCTACCTTGTATTATCCTTGCACCTGCAGCTGTACCTTCTCTGCAGCACTTTATTCTGCATTCTATTTTTGTTTTTCTCATGCGTTACCTCAATGCATTTGTGCAATGGAATGGTTTGTATAGATGGCATGCAAACCAATGTTTTTCACTGTACGTGTGACAAAACAGTGTTGAGGTTGAGAGCCTGGAGAGCTTCAAGTTTCCAGGTGTGACCATCACCAATAGCCTCTCCTGGCCCATTTATGTTGATGTCACAACCAAGAAAATTCACCAATGCCGCTATTTCCTCAGGAAGTTAAATAAATTTGGCATATCCCTGTTAACTCTTACCAATTCTTGTCGATGGAAAGCCTTCTGTCTGAATGCATGATGGCTTGGTATGGCAGCTGTAAGAAACTGCAGACAGTTATGGACAAATCTCAGCACATCCCAGGAAACAGCTTCTTCTCTATGGGCTACATTTATACTCCTCACTGCCTCTGTAATGTATCCAACATAATTAAAGACCCCACCCACCCTGGACATTCTCTCTTTTCCTCTCTCCCGTCGGGCAGAAGTTACAAAAGCCTGAAAGCACATACCACTAGGCTCAAGGACAGCTTCTATCCCATTGTTATCAGACTCTTGAATGGACCTCTTATATGGTAAAATGGACTCTGGCCTCACAATCTGCCTCGTAATGACCTTGCACTTGATTGTTTACGTGCTCTGCACTATTGGTAGCTTTTACACTTTATTCTGCATTGTTGTATTACCTTATTCTAGTCACAAGTGCAATGCACTGTGTCGTAATTTGATCTGTAGAAAATTATGTAAGACCCTGTAGTTTGGTACATGTTGACAATAATAAATCAATTTTTTTACCAATTATTTTACCATTATTGTACTGTGGATTGTGACAGTTGCATTTCTATAATTGAGCATTCTCAATTAAGTCATTTTAAAGGTTGTTTAGTGTATATGCTTGTAATTTGAAAACTAGTAGAAATCATATCCATTTTGTGTTTCCTTTTATAGTTGGTAGAGCTTGAAGACCGAGGCAGGGCAAAAGAGGTGAATGAACTGTATTAATAATCCACTGAGTACTTGAGGAATAGAGGATGAATGTGTATGGCTTGTGCTGTAAATAAATTGAAGATGTAGTGAACCTCAAGATCATTCTTGAATATTTCATCAGTATCAGAATTTCAATATTGATTAAGCTTATTCACCTGCAGGTGACCATCCGTAATATATTAAAATTCATGATAGTCAGCATTTTTCCACACTTCTTTCCTATGTTGATATTTATGTCTATACGAATGTCACAATGTAATCATATCTTCTTGCTGGCAGTGATATTTCTACACCCAAGTTTGTAATATTTCTGGTATGTATTTATTTTTAGTATTGAATCTGGCTACAAAAAGTCCTTACAAATGATGTGAAGCAATGGGTGAGCATATGCTTGTAGATCAGTTACCAAATATACATATCTAGGCCATTATGACAGATTGAACGGAGTAAGAATATTAGTATTTCTTCCTGTAATGCTGGTAAGCACTTCCAAACAAGCTGAAATCTGTCGACAGCTTTCTCCATTTCTTTATCCATTGCAGTAGGTTCTTATGAGGCATCCTATCAGCAGATTTCTTAAAATTCAGGAAAATATATTCTGTAATAAGACCATAAGATATAGGAGCAGAATTAGGCCATTTCATCACAGCTGATCCAATTTTCCTCTTAGCTGTAACCTCTTGCCTTCTCCTCGTATCCCTTCATGCCCTGACCAATCAAGAATCTGTCAACCTCTGCCTTAAATATACATATAGACTTGGTCTTCACAGCTGCCTGTGGCAAAGAATTTCACAGATAAACCACTCTCATAAGTCACCTGGACCAGATGAACTGCACCCTAGGGTTTTGAAAGAGGTAGCGTTAGAGATTGTGGTGGCATTAGAAATGATCTTTCACTCCACTCTTTAAGAAAGGAGGAAGGCAGCAGAAAGGACATTATGAACCAGTTAACCTGACCTCAGTGGTTGAGATCATGTTGGAGTCGATTGTTAAGGATGAGGTGATGGAGTACTTGGTGACACAGGACAAGATTGTACAAAGTCAGCATGATTTCCTTCAAGGAAAATTCTGCTTGACAAACCTGTTGGTATTCTGAGGAGATTACAAGCGGGTTAGATAAAGGAGATGTAGTGGATGTTGTATATTTGGACTTTCAGAAGGCCTTTGACAATGTGCCACACATGAGGCTGCTTACCAAGTTAAGAGCATACAGGAAGGTTACTAACATGGTTAGAGAATTGCCTGATTAGTAGGAGGCAGCGAGTGGGAATAGAAGGATTCTTTTCTGGTTGGTTGCCAGTAACTAGTGGTGTTTCGCAGTGGTCAGTGTTGGGACCACTTCTATTTATGTTGTATGTAAATGACTTAGATGATGGATTAGATGGCTTTGTTGCCAAGTTTGCAGATGATATGAAAATTGGTGGAGGGGCAGGTAGTGTTGAGGAAATGGGTAGGGTGCAGAAGGACTTGAACAGATTAGGAGAATGGGCAAGAAAGTGGCAGCAGAGCAACGCCAGCATCTCTGACTTACTACCTGTCCTTGCGATATAATGTGTATCCTTGGACATTAAGTTCCCAGCTTAATGTCTTTCAGCCATGATTCACTGATGCCTACAATATCATACCTGCCAATCTGCAGTTGTGCTGCAAGTTCATCTACTTGGTGTGAGGTCTTATCAACATCTGTCTTCACAACCTCTTCACTGACTGTTCTGGCACTCTGGTTTCCATCCCCCTGCAACTCTAGTTTAAACCCCACCATGCAACATTAACAACCCTTCCCACTGGGATATTAGTCTTCCTCCAGTTCAGGTGCAAACTGTCCCATCTGTACAAGTTCCACTTTACCTGGAAGAGAGCCCAATGATTTAAAAATCTTATGCCCTCCCTCCTACACCAGCTCCTTAGCCATATGTTAAATTGTATAATCTTCCTAGTTCTGGCTTCACTTGTAATTGGCACAGGTAGCATTCCATGCTTATAATCAGAGTTGAATGATTTAACTATGGTATATCATGCATTACATTTCAAACCTCTGAAGACTTTCATAATGCAAACCGAATCTCACAAACAACTAATCTTAATCTGTTCTTTCCTTTATAATCTTATAATCAAAGCACACAATTGTTACACTTCTTATTCCCTGCCATTGCACCTTGGTCATGTTCATAGCTGAAGTAATTTGACATGTTTAGCTACATTAAGAGCATTCCATAAAAGACTGGGGAAAGTAAGCTGTCAGGTCAAACAGCATCTGTTGAGAAGGAAATAGGATTTATGTTTCACATCAATGACTTTTTATCTGCCCTCTTGGTAATCTCTATCTTTCCACAAGTTCTGCCTCGCCTTCTGAGAGCATCTATCATCTTCTATTTTCAATTCAGATTTACAACATTTGCAGTTTTTTACATTTTCTATTTCAGTTGACCCCTCTCATTATGGCTATTTGGGTCATAGAAACACCCTTATGGAAGTCACAAATCACTACCCAGATATTTGAGATAGGGAATAAAACTATGGAACTTGTATGCATATCAATTTCTTTTTCTGATTAAAACAAATTCTCTCCCACTTCCTCTGTTCGCACCTCCTCTCCTCTATTCAACCCTCCTCTCTTCTATTCACACCTTCTGTCCTCTATTATTCATACCTCCTCTCCTCTCCTTCACCATTCCCCGTTCCCATTTCCCCCTCTCGCCATATCTCCTTACAGTGTTGCTGGAAAGTTTGTGAACCCTGTAGAATTTTCTCTGTTTCTGTATAAATATGTCCAAGAATATGAACAGATCTTCACATGTCCTAAAACTAGATAGAGAACCCAATTAAATAAATAACACAAAAATACATTGTACTTGGTCAGTTATTTATCTAGAAAAATGATCCAATATTACATGTATGTGAACCTTTGCTTTCAATAACTGATGTGACTCCCTTGTACAGCAATAAATTCAACCAAACATTTCAGGTAACTGTTGATCAGTCTTGCACATTGGCTTGGAGGAATTCTAGACTATTCCTCCTTACAAAGCTGCTTCAACTCTGGGATGTTGGTGGGCTTCCTTGCATGAACTGCTTGTACAACATTTCTCGAGGATTAAGGTCAGAATGTTGACTCAGCCATTCCAAAACACAATTTTCTTTTTTTTTAACCATTCTGTTGCTGATTTACTATTGTCTTTCGGATCATTGTTTTGTTGCATTATTTAACTTCTGTTAAGCTTCGGGTGCTACCCTGACATTCTAATGTAAAATGTCTTGATACAATTTTGAATTTGTTGTTCCCTTATCGATTACAAGCTGCCCAGGCCCTGAGACAGCAAAGCAGCCCCAAACTAGTGTGCATTTCTGCCAAAATATTCAACTTTTGTCTCACTTGTCCACAGAACATTGTCCCAGATGCATTGTGGAACATCCAGGTGTTCTTTGCAAACTTGAGACATGCAGCCATGTTTTATTTAGAGAGTAGTAACTTTGGTGTCCATGAGCACCATTCTTGTTCAGTGCTTTTCTTATAGTGGACTCATGAACAAAGACTTCAGCAAGTTCTAGAGATTTCTTCAGTTCTTTTGCTGTTACCCTTGGGTTCTTATTCAACTCCTTCTGCATTGCACGTTGTGCTGTTGCTGTGATCTTTGTAGGACACCCACTCCTAGGGAGAGTAGCAATAGTACTGAATTTCCTCCATTTGTAGACAATTTCTCTTACTGTGGACTGATGAATACTCAGATCTTTAGGAATGCTTTTGTAGCCTTTTCCAGCTTCATGCATCTATAATTCTTCTAAGGTCCTCTGAAAGTTGTTTTGATTGAGGGATGGTGCCCATAAGGGGAGCTTTCTTGAGAAGCATAGGCTCTATCGGTAACCTGACTTTGTGTGTCTTTTTAAAAGAGCAGGTCACCTCTACAACCCACACCTCCAATCTCATCTCATTGAGCGGAACATCTGACTCCAAATAGCTTTTGTAGAAGACATTACCCCAGAGGTTCACGTACCTTTTTCCAACAAATACATGTAATATTGGATCATTTTTCTCAATAAATAAATGAACAAGTGTAATGTTTTATGTTATTTATTTAATTGGGTTCTTTTTAACTAGTTTTGGGACTTAAATGAAGATCTGATCATGTTTTGGGTCATACTTCTGCAGAAATAGAGAAAATTCTACAGGGTTCACAAACTTTCTAACACCATTGTACCTGCCCATCACATCCCTCTGGTGCTCCTCCCCTTTCCCTTTCTCCCATGCCCTTCTGTCCTCTCCTATCAGATTCCCCCTTCTCCAGCCCTTTTTCTCTTTCACCAATCAAATTCTCAGCTCTTTACTTCACATCCCCCCCCTTCTAGTTTCACCTATCACCTGCCACCTTGTACTACCTCCTCCCCTCCCACCACCACCTTACTCTGACTTATCCCCTTCCTTTCCAGTCCTGACAAAGGGTCTTGGCCCGAAACGTCAACTGTTTATCTTTTCCATAGATGCTGCTTGGTCTTCTAAGTTCCTCCAGCATTTTGCGTGTGTTGCTTGTATTTCCAGCATCTGCAAATTGTCTCAGGTTGGTGACTGTGTAATTAAGTTATTTAAGATGTTCAAAGTTGTAATTAGTACTGAACAATCTGGCTAGCTTTTTAAAAACTAATTTAAAATTTGTGGAGTGTTCAGTTTATTTCATTGTAGGACAAATATTGTGCATATTTGTACAAAATGTACAAATATGTACATATTTGTCCTACAGTGTTTTAAAGTTAATGATACTTGTTAAACTCCCTATATATGTCATTATTTGTTTACTGTAAACATCAAACAGAATAAAATCAGCTTATTTCCTGTGTCCCTTATTTTTGTGAGAATTGTGAAGTACGATAGGTCATTCAAGTTGTTTGACAACCTTTTTCTGTGGCCGAAGCTCATGAATCTTGCTGTAGCTGACAGTGAAATCCATGGCAAGATCACAAGACGTTGTGATATTTTCCTTGAGGCTCTGCAATTAAAACTTTATTAGTGAAAGTAAATGCTCTGTTCATCATTAACAGAAGTTGTCACAAATTCTGTTCAGGACAGTGGTGGATGAAAAGTTGTGTGGTAGGATTTTATTATGAATGCAAGCTATGTTGCCATAACCAGCATGACCAGCATTTATTTCCAGTCCCTAATTCCCATTGAATGGTGAATTATCAACTTCTGGAAGCTGTGTGCTCCCACACTGCTGTTAGGATTTTGATCTAATAATGTTGAAGTATTAGTGATTCAAAGTACCTTTATTATCAAAGTATCTGTACTATATACAACCTGGAGATTTGGCTCCTTACAGTTAGCCAGAAAACAAACAAACCCAGTAAACCCCTTTTTTTTCATACACCCAATGTGTAGGAAAAAACAAATCGTGCAAACCATAAAAATAAGGAAATAACATTTAGAGCTGAAGCTCATGAAAGTGAGTCCACAGGCACAAAGCCAGTCACAGCCGATCCAGGAGCCTGTTGATTACAGGCCACAGCCTCAGTTGAGCGCAGAGATGAGTAAACCTCGCAGAGCAGCGAGCTGAACACCAACCCATCCCTCATGTTCGGCCCTGACAGTCTAACCTTTTTAATCTGGCCTGGCACTTAAATTGGCCAAACAGCGGATCGTTCCTCCCTCTTGGACCTGGGTCCTGCTGCTTTGATTTGGCCCATACCCAAACTTTCCAATCTGGTCAAGACCCTGTTCCTTGCTCTCAGGCCTGGGCCTTGCTACCTCGACCCTGCCATCCATTTACAAATCAAACTGTGCATAATTTAGATTGTTTTGTTTGAGTAGTGGTCTTTCTATGTGGTTGCTACCTGTCCATGGTTCAGGTCACGGGTGTGTTAGGTATTGCTGAAGAAGCTGGATGAATTGTTACTGCATGTGGCAGATCGTATCGTAGCCACTGGAGTCGTGAATTTTTGACCTGCTGATTAATAACTATGGCTGGCTGGTATCTGTTTCTAGTGATGGCAAGTAATTTTGGTTCAATCCAGCAATTTGGACTTGTCTTGAAAAATAAACATTTATTTGATGACATTTAATAAGTAAATTTGGAATGTTTGCTGACAACCTCTTAATAGATATTTTATGAATAATTAAATTATTTTATTCATGAACATTTGTATATTTGGCATATTTGGTTGTGAAGACTGGTATAGAAAAGAAACAATTCCAATGCACCTGCAAAATATGTACTTACAATATATAGTAAATGCACAACATGAATATCAGAATTGTATTTGCAACAGCAGAATAAATATTTTTGAAATGAATTGTTAATGAATAATGGTGATTGCTTTCTTCTGTTTCTGACTTCCACCCACACTGACTCAGTTGACAATCCCTCCACCACACCCTCCTTTCTGCAGCTGTAATACTATCCCTGATTAGCAATGCAATTCCCCCCACCACTTTTTCCTCCCTCCCTGTTCTCTTTTGAAACATCTGAGCCCCAGTACATCAAGCAGTTAATCCTGCCCTTGACAGCCATATAGCCAATGAGGATCATGAAGCTTGCAGAAAATTGAAACAGCGAAATCATGAAGTGATTTGAAAGCAAAGATGAGAGTTTGTAACATTGTTAATATAATGGAGTGCAAAAAAAACAAACTGCTGGAGAAGCTATAAGCGGGTCAGGCAGCATCTGTGGAGGCAAAAGGATAATTGGTGTTTCAGGTTGAGATCTTGTTTTAGTACTGTGTATGTAAAGGGGAGGTGGCCAGTATAAAGGGGGGGGGAGGGTGAGGTTAGAGTTGGCAAGTGGTAGGTGGATCTAGGTGAAGAGGGGTTGATATGTAGGTGGAATCACACGGGTGAGGGAAGGGTGGAATTAGATACAGGGGCTGGGAGGTGATAATTGGAAACAATATTAGGCTGCAGATTATGAAAATCTGATAAGAAAAGAAGGCAAAGTGTGGAACTAGATGAGGGAAGGATAATGGCTTAAGTTTTTATTACATTGATTGAATATTTTGAAGTAATATCACTGTGCAATGTTATTACTTGGAAACCTTGCTGTTGATCATTCAGAAATTTGACTGAAATGAATTGTTGAAAAAGCACAGTTAAGTATTTTGCACATGTGTAAGCAGTACGTTTACCTAGACCAGAAATCTAACTTGTTCTTTGGGTGATAAATAATTTTATTTCTGTACATGAGAATACCTTGGGTATTGGTTGCTTGGCAATTTTCATGGTGCAAGACTAGTCTTTAATTTGTGTTTTACCACTGACCTTTCAGGCAAACTAAGTTAATCTACAATTACCTCGATCCCGAGGCTCGCTGCAACTGTTTATGATGCAAACAGAAATGTCTTTGCATATTAATAAAGGAAAGGAAATTGCACAAAAGTATATTTGCATTCCAGTTGATTAAAAAGTAAGTGATATGAAAGGTTCATGTTACTCAGTATGAAGCTGATGCTTCAAAAGCTGGAAACATCTGATCTGAGGGTTAATCTTGAAAGGAGTCTTCATTAGTCATTTATTGATATATGATATATATATATATATATATATATATATATATATATATATATATTGATATAGGAGCCCCCCAATACTCCCCCCACTCACTATACTTAATAGTATTGTTTCTGCTGTGGAGACCTTCAGGTTTCTGGGTGTCACAATCTCCCAGGACCTGAAGTGGACATCCAACGCGGACACTCTTATCAAAAAGGCTGAGCAGAGGTTGTATTTCCTACGTCAGCTCAGGAAGTACAACCTGCCTCAGGAGCTGCTGATTCAATTCTATTCAGGAATGATCCAGTCTGTTCTCTGTTTGTCCATCACTGTCTGGTTTGGATCAGCTACCAAACAAGACAAGAATAGATTCCAAAGAACCGTCAGGGTTGGGGAAAGGATTATTGGTGTGAAGCTGCCCTCGATCCAGGACTTATATGCATCTAGAGTCAGGAAGCGAGCAAGCAGCATCATTGTAGACCCATCACACCCTGGACATCACCTGTTCCAACTCCTTCCTTCTGGTAGGCACTTTAGATCACTGTATGCCAGGACAAATAGGTACAAGAACAGTTTCTTTCCGTATGCCATCAGTCTTATGAACACTTGAATTTTAGTCTATTGTAAACTAAGTCCACCTGTACATACACAGGTATACCTCATTGTATATAGTTCACGATTATTTGCACTATTGTTTTGTTTGCTTTTTGATTCTGTACAGCGAGAGCTCAGGGAAACCGGCATCAAATTCCCTGTACGTGTCCACATACTTGGCGATAATAAAGGATTCTGATTCTGATATCCCCTATGCATGTAATTTATCATTTCTAGAATATTTATGTATTTTAGCTACACTGCGGGAATTTTGAGATAATAATTATCACCACAAAGAGATGAATCGTCTAGTGGATGCTGCTAAAGCTCGTAACTGAATCATACAAAAATTCTCCAGTTCACTTCTTGGTTTATACTCTGTTAACTGACCTCAGCGATATCTTCTGTTAATATTAGGGAATTAGGAAGAGAAAATATGTCAGGGCTTTTACAGTTGTTAACTGATTCAAGATTGTTTAATGCCATTTCCTGTACCCCCTTGATCCGATGCAGCACAAAAAACCCACAAAAAGTAAAGAACGCAATAATAATTAAAAAACTGCAATAATTATACAATAAATACATAAGATTATATAAGTTGATTCTATGCCCATAAAGTGATGCAAGGCACAGGAATCTCTGTACATAAGGTGACAGGAAATGATAAAGTGATGCAAAGGGTTCACAAAATTTTCTTGCAACTCTACATTAAAAATATAAGTATCTTTTCCCATAGCTCAGACCAGTACAATTCTAAATGGTGCCATGTACAGTTGCAAGAAAATGTTCGTGATTTCTTTGCAATTACCTGGTTTTCTGCATTAATTACTCAAAAAATGTGATCTGATCTTCATCCTAGTCACAATAATAGACAAACACAATCTGTCTAAACTAATAATACACAGACAATTGTACTTTTCATGTCTTTATTGAACACATTTTTAATCATTCTCAGTCTAGGTTGGAAAAAGTATGCGAACCCTTGTATTTAATAACTGGTAGAACCTCCTTTCACAGCTATAAACTCAACCAAACATTCCTGTAGCTGCTGATCAGACTTGCACAATGACGAGGAGGAATCTTAGACCATTCCTCCATACAAAACTGTTTCAGTTCATCAATATTTCTGGGATACCTTGCATGAACAGCCCTCTTCAGGTCATGCCACAGCATCTCAATTGGGTTAAGATCTGGACTTTGCCTTTGCCATTCCAAAACACAAAATTTTTTTTTTTTTTTTAAACCATTCTGTTGTTGATTTAGTCATAGTCATACTTTATTGATCCCGGGGGAAATTGGTTACTCTTGTGTTTTGGATTATTGTCTTGTTGCATCATCCACCCTCCATTCAGTTTCAGGTGATGGACCTCTACCCTCAATAATTGCAAGCTGTCCAGGCCCTGAGGCAACAAAGCAGCCCCAAACCATTATGCTCCTTCTACAGTGCTTCACAGTTGGGATGAGTTATGGTGTTGGTGTGCAGTGCCCTTTTTCCTCCAAACATAACGGTGTGCATATCTGGAAAAAAAAGTTCAACTTTTGTCTCATCTGTCCACAGAACAATGTCCCAGAAGTATTGTGGAGTATCCAGGTGGTATTTTTGCAAACTTGAGATGTGCAGCAATGTTTTATTTGGAGAGCAGTGGTTTTCTCCATGGTGTCCTTCTGTGAACACCATTCTTGTTCAGTGTGTTTCTTATAGTGGACACATGAATAGAGATCTTAGCAAGTTCTAGAGATTTCTGCAGGTCTTTTGCTGTTACCCTTGAGTTCTTTTTCACCTTCAGCATTGCATGTTGTGCTCTTGGTATGATCTTTGCAGGACACTCACTTCTAGGGAGAGCAGCAAAAGTACTGAATTTCCTCCATATGTAGGCAATTTCTCTTACTGTGGACTGATGAACACTCAGGTGCACATAAAGAGATCTGTCTTGAGAAGAGCATGCTGACTTTGTGTGTCTTTTTTTTTATAGGGCAATGCACCTCTCCAACTCAACGTCCAGTTTCAACTCATCGATTGGAACATCTAACTTCAAATAGCTTTTGTAGAAGGCATTACCCCAGAGGCTTAGACTTACTTGAGCCTTAGACTGTGATTGTTTAAATGGTGTTCCAAGTATAGACGAGAAGAAGTAGAATTGTTTGTGCGTTATTGCTTTTGACAGATTGTGTTTGTCCATTATTGTGACTTAGATGAAGATCAGTCCACATTTTATGAGTAATTAATGCAGAAAACCAGGTAACTGCAAAGGGTTCACAAACCCTTTCTCGCAACTGTAAATTGTGGACATCCTCTCCAAAATAGGGCTTGCGGAGGGAATTGACTATAGGATCAAACTGTTTTGTATGGACATCAGTAGTGAAATATAAATGAATGGATGGGAAATGGAGAGCTTCTCCAAGAAGTCGGGTGTTTCACTCTTCACTGACTGGTTTGTGTAAAACCCTTTGCAGACTCTATTCGGGAAGATGTGAGCATAAGAGGAGTGATAATACCAGGCAATCGGGGGCATTCAGATCAAAGCCTCTCGCTAATGGGTCGCTTATCATTGCCATAGGTTTGGCCCATACCTGCTCCTCTGCCATGATATTCATCTACACCATCTTCAGTTTCATCTGATGATCATGATGTGCACTTCTCAGGCAAAAAGCATACTTAGCATCAAGCTGGTCATAATAGGAATTTTGTGTGTGGCTGCATCAAGTTGTCCATAGAACTGAAGAATGTAGACATCAAATATCACTGCTCAAGTTCTACCTGGCCCCAGTGTTGCGAGGGATGGGTGCAGCTTTGTTGCTGTGCAGTGTCACATTCAGTTGGAAATTGTTCAACACCCTGTCCTGTGTGAAAAAAGTTGTATCATAAAAACACCTTTGACCACGCATCCATCAGGCAGTTGTCAGCATGGAACGTACTGCAGACCTTGTGGAGGGAAGGACAAATTGGATTAGATCATGAGCAGGTTGTCAAGACCATTTGGCAGAATGTCTCATCGGCCAATATTCACCAAAAAACATTAAGACCTCACTTGGCTGCCACTGAGAAGGGGCCTTCCTCATCAAGTCCTTCCTGCACAGATAGAATCTCATTCCTATCCCTGTTGCCCTCATTTTGGTTACAAAAAGAGCAACTCATTCTGTGCATTTGCAATGAAAGCCAGGGAGAGAATGCAATGGTCCTTGCCCAGGTTTATTACAAGCAGCTGCGTAACAGAGGACTCCCTGATTGTCAGCTTTTCCCAGTGATGCATATTTTGAAAATCAAGTGCTGCTGGAAGATTATCAATTTGGTAATGGATGCACTTTGGTCTGTCCAAAAATTTGTTGGTCTTCTAGTAGAGTGAAATGTCCATTAGAGAACAATGGTATATGGGGTGTCAGGGAGGGGTAGCACCTCTGGTGGGGGAACATATCGCGTCCTTTTCAGGGCAGTTAGTCCACCTTTGGTTCCCACCTGGCACTCAGCTCTCACCTGTGGCTCCCCGTAGCTGTTTGCACGTGACAGCGGCCACACCCCGGGCAACGGCTTCGACAAGCCGGCTAAACCAGGTGAGGGTAGCTGAGGGGTCTCAAACCCTCAGTGAGATAGGGAGTTGTCTATCCCAGCATGTGAAGATAGACTCCGGCGGATTGAGCGGACGAGACCAATGGAAGGTCCAACGGTCAAGAAGGCGGTCTCTGCAAGCGTCATGGAACGTGTAAAGCAGGACAAGACACAGAAGATGTCCTGGTCATCCACTGCGCCTAGTCCCATCTCCAGCCGTCTAGACTCGGTCTTGCCACTGGACCCAGATGGGAATTGGGAAGAGAGAGTGAGGCTGACGCTGCGCACCCCTCCCTCACTTAAATCCAAATCACGCGCTAGTCTCGACACCATCATTATGGTGTCGAGATCCTCATCAACGTCAACGATGGACGAACAACAGAGAACAATGGACATTGGCTATCCTATTTCTTAGAGCCAATGCAGGAAAGTGATTGTTTGAAAAAATGAATTAATCTGAAAACTGCAGCTTTGAATATCAAGCGATAGTGAAATTAGTATAAACAAGTGTGTGAACGATATTGTTTGTGACATTTCATAGCATTATTTACCCTGTTCATCTTGGCCAGAAAATTTCCATATTTTTATAGGATTTGGTATAATGCTTTTTGGTACAAAATGAAAGCATGTAAGCACGTTCCTTTTGATATCCTCCAAGGAAATGTTATCTCTTTTATCTCATGGTGTCTTGGCTGTTAGCTTTTGAATAATATTCTTCTTGCTCTCGTACAAATAATGTTTTGTTCTTCGGAATAGTGATATAGCCATACCTTGGGTTTAATAACTAAATACAGACTGTCATCTCTGAAACACTGTGAAAGGCTACAAGACATATTTCGTGTTTTATGAAAGGAAGCAAGGCTTCATTTTTGATATTAGGTTGAACTTGGACGAACACATTTGGCTTAATGGACAGTGGTTGCAGTCTTACTTCAAACAGAACCCCATAAATCACCAAGAGGGACCAGCAGTAGGTGAACGGAACGTCATCTGCAGATTCCTCCCTGGGATGCACACCAGCCTGACTGGAAAGTAACTAACATTTGCTTCAACTGCTTCATCTACCTAACTATTGTGGAACAGGTCCTTCCAGCCCAATGAGCTGTACTGCCCAGCAACCCACCTATTTAACCTTTGGCCTAATCACAGGACAATTTACAATGATTAATTAACCTACTAACCGTACATCTCTAGACTGTGGGAGGAAACCGGAGCACCCGGAGGAAACCCTTGCTCACAGTGGAAAGCATACAAACTTTCTTACAGAGGATGCTGGAATTGAACTCTGACAACCCAAGCTGTAATAGCACTGTGCTATTTTGGTCCTGGAACTCTTCACACAGCACTGTGGCAGTACCAACACCAGAAAGCTTTCACTATTTCAGGAAATTCTCTCAGCACCGCTTTCACAAGGGCAGTAGATGATGGGCAACAAATAGTGGCCTTGACAGTGAAGCCAGTGTCCAGAAATAAATAATCTAATACATGTGTTCTATATTTTGCACTACACATTTTGTATTTTAATTATTTAAAGTAGCAGTTAAAATTGTGACTGTTTTTCTTGATGTGTTTTCTGAAAGAATTTTCAATTGTACTGGCTATTCTGATGATACTCTTCTGTTATTTTGTCTACTTTCCTGTTCTTGGAACATATTGAACATTGAAACTGCATCCAATCTTTGATTCAGATTCAGATCCATTTTATTATCATGTGTACATGGAAGCATACATTGAAATGCCCAAGCTAAGGTGTACTGGGAGCACAGCACAAGTATTGGCATACATACTGGTGCTAACGTAGCAGAAGAACTTTATCATAGGAAATTAATTACCTAGCAGTTTTTGTACTGATTAGAATAGAAAAGCCTGTAAATTTAATGCAGCACACATAAAAGTTGGCTGGTGAACGTAGCAGGCCAGGCAGCATCTCTAGGAAGTGGTACAGTCAACGTTTCGGGCCGAGACCCTTCGTCAGGACTAACTGAAAGAAGAGCTAGTAAGAGATTTGAAAGTGGGAGGGGGAGGCGGAGATCCGAAATGATAGGAGAAGACAGGAGGGGGAGGGATGGAGCCAAGAGCTGGACAGGTGATTGGCAAAAGGGATATGAGAGGATCATGGGACAGGAGGCCCAGGGAGAAAGAAAAGACGGGGGGGGACCCAGAGGGTGGGCAAGGAGTATAGTGGGAGGGACAGAGTGAGAAAAAGGAGAGAGAAAAAAAAATGATAAATAAATAACGACTGGGGTATGAGAGGGAGGTGGGGCATTAACAGAAGTTAGAGAAATCATTGTTCATGCCATCAGGTTGGAGGCTACCCAGACGGAATATAAGGTGTTGTTCCTCCAACCTGAGTGTGGCTTCATCTTGACAGTAGAGGAGGCCGTGGATAGACATATCAGAGTGGGAATGGGATGTGGAATTAAGATGTGTGGCCACTGGCAGATCCTGCTTTCTCTGGCGGACAGTGCGTAGGTGTTCAGCGAAATGGTCTCCCAGCCTGCGTCGGGTCTCGCCAATATATAGAAGGCCATGTCGGGAGCACCGGACGCAGTATATCACCCCAGCTGACTCCCAGGTGAAGTTTTGCCTCACCTGGAAGGACTGTCTGGAGCCCTGAATGGTGGTGAGGGAGGAAGTGTAAGGGCATGTGTAGCACTTGTTCCGCTTACAAGGATAAGTGCCGGGAGGGAGATCGGTGGGGAGGGATGGGGGGGACGAATGGACAAGGGAGTAGCATAGGGAGCGATCCTTGCGGAAAGCAGAGAGAGGGGCAGAGAGAGAGAGAGATGTGCTTGGTGGTGGGATCCCGTTCCTCTTCTCACCCTGTCTCTTGCCATCCCCTTCTCGCAATTCCTCCGTCTCCGCCGCATCTGCTCTCAGGATGAGGCTTTTCATTCCAGGACAAGGGAGATGTCCTTTTTTAAAGAAAGAGGCTTCCCTTCCTCCACCATCAACTCTGCTCTCAAATGCATCTCCCCCATTTCATGCACATCTGCTCTCACTCCATCCTCCCGCCACCCCACTAGGAATAGGGTTCCCCTTGTCCTCACCTACCACCCCACCAGCCTCCGGGTCCAACATATAATTCTCTGTAACTTCCGCCACCTCCAACGGGATTCCCCCAACTGGAATCTGTACTGGGATGGGGGCTGGCTCCTTCCTTCAGTGTTTGCCTGGTAGAAGTTAAACCACAAACAAGAGAAAATCTGTAGATGTTGGAAATCCGAGCAACACACACAAAATGCTGGAAGAACTCAGCAGGCCAGCCAGCATTTTGTGTGTGTTGATAGAAGTTGAATTACGCACGTCTGTGGCTGACCCACCGCAAGATGAAGAACTGTTGTATACTTGTTCCAGAAACGTTGCTCTGGGACAACATCCCATGCACCATAAGTCTACAGGCCATACCACTCAGGTACTTGGGCTATATATTTTTTGTGACTGTATGTTTTTCTGCTACTATGTGTACTGCTGTGTGTGACTGTTGGTATTGTGTTTTACACCTCGGCTGCTTCGTATGGTTGAATGACAATTAAAATTCAATTTGAACTTGAAGATTTACAAATGGGGTTTTTTCCCTCAAGTCAAGTTTCATATAAACTGTTATCAATCATATACTTTAAATGTTTCAGTACAGTAGATAGAAACAGTTGTTCCATAACAATCATAACAATGACCAAGTGACAATTGGCTGCAGGGTGTTGATTACTTAATGCATTCTATCACTTGAGCTAGAGAGGTTTCATTGTATAGTTCTGCTTTCTCTCCTGTCGCCAGGCAACATGCTCTTCCTTGGTAAGTAAGTACCTGTAGAATGTAGACATTTATTTTGGATGGTCCAAAATTTTTATTGCTATTTGAACATTGGCCTGAATTGTTTTATTTTCATATGCAAAACAATGTTTTCTTTGATATCTACTTCTGTATGTTAAAAAAAAGTACAGGAGTACCTTTGACAATAATTTTTAATTGAACAATTTTCACTGAGAAATGAAGTTGGTTAGCCTTGTATTTGTTTGTGGGGATAACCTATTTCTGTTAAGCAGCTGAAATTATTTAATGTGTTTATAACACAGCAGCCTGTGTTATATAACCAAGTGCATGTACGGTAGTAATTGGTGGTGTAAGTTAATGGAAATAGTGTTATTGCCCACTAAATGAGCCAAGCCTCGGTGTCTGTTTTCCATTGTGTTTAGTTTAAGCAGCTAATGTTTCAAAAACTGCCTGAAAACATGCCTCTCATCACTTTGCATAATTCACCACTTCTCATTGGTCGTATCCAACAATGACAGGAGACTTGTGTGGGAGAGTTTTTAAAGTGGGAACCAAAGGCGAGTGAACTGCCCCAGAATCTACACGACAAATCCCTTCACTAGAGGTGCTACCCCTCCCTGGACACCCCCTACAATCCTGATCTTCTCATTTTTTTCTTTAACAGTGATTCATTTTCTGAGAAACTCATCAAAATTAATAGTATTTTCTGTTGTTTTATTTCTTTGTATTTTCTGTCACCATTGTGTGTCTTCAGTTTTGTGTTCTAAAGTCAAAGTTCCGTTTATTGTCATATGCACAAGCACACGTAGGCACAGGTGCAATGAAAAACTTGTGGCAGCTTCATGGGTACGTAGCATCATAAAAAGAGCATTCACAAGATGAACATAAATTAAACAAATAATACACAATTTTGACAAAATGAACACAATAGAACAAAGTCCATTTTAGTGCAAAGTTTGTTATGTTTACAGCAGCAGTACAGTGCAATACATGATAAAGTATAATGTAATTACAGTTTTGATGATGGGTTCAAGAACTGAATGGCTGAAAGGAAGTGAGACTTTCCTAAACTTTGTGGTGTGGGACTTCAGGCTTCTGTGCCTTCTGCCTGATGGGATGCTGTATGTTGTCTTCTTGAGGCAGTGACTCCTCGAGGTACTGCCAATCATGGGGAGGGATGTGAGTTAAAGTGCAAAATTATACTAGGGCCATCATTGTAGAAGTAATTTTTATTTTTCCATTTATAGTATGTGGGCATTGTTAACAAGGTCATTGTTTATTGTTCATTCTTAAAGAGGTGATGAATTGCCTTAAACTCCAGCCGTTCACCAGGTAAAATATACTACTACTGCTGTGGACTGGGGAGTTTCAATATTTTGGTCAAGGGAGAATGAGCAAAAGGAAATAAATTTATAAATCAGGATGGTATGTGACATGAAAGGGTAGTTGCAGGTCGTGGCATACTCAATACTTTCTGTTGTCTTTTTAGTTGGTAGAACTTATGACTTAGAAAGGTGCTGTTGATAGGTGCACATTGTATATGCTGCATTCTGCACTCACTACACTGCTGTTAGAAGGAGTGCTTGTTTATTTCATAATTAGTACTTATTCTGTGTGAATTAAATAAAGTAGATATTTATTTTACTAACACTTTTGAACTGTTTTCATAATATATGGGTTGAAAAAAATTCCAAAAGCAGGACTAACAAAAGAAAAATAGACAATAGACAAAATAGGTGCAGGAGTAGGCCATTTGGTCCTTCGAGCCAGCACCGCCATTCACTGTGATCATGGCTGATCATCCACAATCAGTATCTAGTTCCTGCCTTATCCCCATAACCTTTGATTCCACTATCTTTAAGAGCTCTATCCATCTCTTTCTTGAAAGCATCCAGAGACTTGGCCTCCACAACCTTCTGGGGCAGAGCATTCCATATATCCACCACTCTCTGGGTGGAAAAAGTTTTTCCTCAACTCCGTTCTAAATGGCCTACCCCTTATTCTTAAACTGTGGCCTCTGGTTCTGGATTCACCCATCAGCGGGAACATGCTTCCTGCCTGCAGCGTGTCCAATCCCTTAATAATCTTATATGTTTCAATAAGATCCCATCTCAACCTTCTAAATTCCAGAGTACAAGCCCAGTCGCTCCAATCTTTCAACATATGACAGTCCCGCCATCCCGGGAATTAACCTTGTGAACCTACTCTGCACTCCCTCAATAGCAAGAATGTCCTTCCTCAAATTTGGAGACCAAAACTGCACACAGTACTCCAGGTGTGGTCTCACCAGGGCCCTGTACAGCTGCAGAAGGACCTCTTTGCTCTTATACTCAATTCCTCTTGTTATGAAGGCCAGCATGCCATTAGCTTTTTTCACTGCCTGCTGTACTTGCATGCTTGCTTTCAGTGACTGATGTACAAGAACACCTAGATCTCGTTGTGCTTCCCCTTTTCCTAACTTAACTCCATTTAGATAATAGTCTGCCTTCCCGTTCTTACCACCAAAGTGGACAACCCCACATTTATCCACATTAAACTGCATCTGCCATGCATCTGCCCACTCATCCAGCATGTCCAAGTCACCCTGCATTCTCATAACATCCTCCTCACATTTCACACTGCCTCCCAGCTTTGTGTCATCGGCAAATTTGCTAATGTTACTTTTAATTCCCTCATCTAAATCATTAATATATATTGTAAATAGCTGCGGTCCCAGCACTGAATCCTGCGGTACCCCACTGGTCACTGCCTGCCATTCCGAAAGGGACCCGTTAATTGCTACTCTTTGTTTTCTGTCGGCCAGCCAATTTTCAATCCATGTCAGTACTCTGCCCCCAATACCATGTGCCCTAATTTTGCCCACTAATCTATGTGGGACTTTATCAAAGGCTTTCTGAAAGTCCAGGTACACTACATCAACTGGCTCTCCCTTGTCCATTTTCATAGTTACATCCTCAAAAAATTCCAGAAGATTAGTCAAGCACCATTTCCCCTTCGTAAATCCATGCTGACTCGGACCAATCCTGTTACTACTATCCAGATGTGTCGTAATTTCATCTTTTATAATTGACTCCAGCATCTTTCCCACCACCGGTGTCAGGCTAAGCGGTCTATAATTCCCTGTTTTCTCTCTTCCTCCCTTCTTGAAGAGAGGGACAACATTAGCCACCCTCCAATCCACAGGAACTGATCCTGAATCTATAGAACATTGGAAAATGATTACCAATGCATCCACGATTTCTAAAGCCACCTCCTTAAGTACCCTGGGATGCAGACCATCAGGTCCCGGGGACTTATCAGCCTTCAGACCCAACAGCCTATCCAACACCATTTCCTACCTAATATAAATTTCCTTCAATTTATCTATTACCCTAGGTCCTTTAGCCACTATTATATCTGTTCATTCCATATAATTCTTTACTCAGTGATGGGCTTATTTTAATAACAAACTTCACTGACCAATAAAAAAAGGAGCATTGCTTGTGCATTTAGTTATGTATACTTTGGAAGTGGAAGTAAAGCTTTGATTCAAATCTGATTTCTCAGACATAATGATCAATCTAATTAGCAATGGCATTCTCCATTAACTTTGTGATAATTTTCTATTCTCCAACTATTGATCCCCAAAAAAGGCATGCTTTAGTAGTCACCACTTCAATAAGATATTTAAGTGTAAACTGCAATAAATGTTAATTTTGTCACCTCGCATCAACGTATTGACCTTTTCTATTTTTGAGGCAAAGAAAAAGATGAAGAACCACAAAAAATGTAAAATGGGAAAAGAGGAAAGTTTGTATACTTTGCTAAACTTGGCAGCTTTTCAATATTTGCATGTTGCTACTCCATAAGGAAATTAAAATTGTGTTTTACTTTGTGGTTCTTTGATAGGTATGTACTTTTGTACGTTTGTATTAGACTGAGTTGTTTTTTTCCCGAACAAACTGAAGTGGCATTCTTTTCACATTTCAAAAAGCTCCAGTAATCTGGTGCTCCATAGTTTGCCAATCCATATGGTTTGGCATCTGGTTGACCAGGTAGAGTGTCCAATAAAGCCACTGCGTTACAGCCTTGCTTTTATATTCTTATCCTCTTAAAATACAAGCAAACATTGCATTTGCCTTCCTCATCTGCACCTTACAGAATCCTGCAAGTGGACTCCCAAGTCCCTTCGAATTTTCTCCTTGTCTAGAAAATAGTCTATGCCTTTAATTCTTCTACTGACGTGCATGACCATACACTTCTTAACACTGTATTCCTTTTCCCACTTCTTTGCTCATTCCCCTAGTCTGCCCAAGTCCCCCTGCAGTCCCCCTGTTTTCTCAACACTACCTGATTCTCCACTTATCTTTGCATAATCCTCAAACTTGGCCACAAAGCCATCAATTCCATCATCCAAATTTTTGATATACAATGTAAAAAGAAACGGTCTCAACACTGACACCCACAGAACACCACTAGTTACCGGCAGCTGATCACAAAAGGCTCCCTTTATTCCCACCCTTTGCTTCCTGTCAATAAGCCAATGTTCTATCTATGCTAGTATCTTTCATGTACTAGTACCATGAGTTCTTGTTAAGCAGCCTTGTGCATGGCACCTTGTCAAAAGCCTTCTGAAAATCCAAGTACACAGCATCCTCTGATTCTCCTTTGTTTATCTTCCTCAAAGAATTCTAACAGATTTATCAGGCAGGATTTTCCCGTCAGGAAACCATAATGACTTTGACCTATTTTATCATGTGCCTGCAAGTACCCCAAAAACACATCCTTAACAATTGACTCCAACTTCTTTCAACTGAGGTAAGGCTAACTGGCCAATAGTTTCCTTTCTTCTGCCTCTCTCTCTTCTTGAAGAGTGGAACGATATTTGCAATTTTCCTTTACTCTGGAACCATTCCAGAATCTAGTGATTCTTGAAATATCATTGCTAGTGCCTCCACAATCTCTTCAGCTACCTCTTTCAGAACCCTGGGGTGTGGTCCACCTGGTTCAGGTGACTTATCTACCTTCAGACCTTTCAGCTTCCAAAGTCCCTTCTCCCAAGTAATAGCAGCTACACTCACTATTGCCCCTGGCACTCTTGAATGTCTGGCATATTGTTAGTGTCATTAACAGTGAAGGCTGATGCAAAATACGTATTTAGTTTGTCATTTCTTTGTTTTCCATTACTACCTCTCCAGCATCACTTTCTAGTGGTTCGATATCTACTCTCCCCTCTATTTTCTCTTTGTATATCTGAAAAATCTTTTGGTGTCTTCTTTGATATTATTAGCTTACCTTCGTCTTTTTGCTCCTTATCGCTATTTTAGTTGCCTTCTGTGGTATTTGAAAGCTTTGCAATCCTGCAACTTCCCACTAAATTTTGCTTTATTATATGCCCTCTCTTTTGTTTTCATGTTGGCTTTGACTGCCCTTGTCAGCCACGGTTGTGTCATCTTTCCTTTTGAATGCGTCTTCCTTGGTATGTATCTATCCTGCACCTTCCGATTTGCTTCCAGAAACTCCAGCCTTTGCTGCTTTACCATTATCCTGCTAGTGTTCCCTTCCAATCAAGTTTGGCCAGCACCTCTCTCATGCCTCTGTAATTCCCTTTACTCCACTGTAATACTGATGCATCTGACTTTAGCTTCTCCCTTTCAAATTGTAGGGTGAATTCTAACATATTATGATCACTGGCCCCAAAGTGTTTCTTTACTTTAGGCTCCCTCATCAAATACGGTTCATTGCACAACAACCAGTCCTGGATATCTGATCCCCTAGTGGGTTCAACCACAAGCTGCTCTAAACATAAGAACGTAAGAAATAGAAGTAGGACACCTGGTCCATTGAGCCTGCTCCGCCATTCAATAAAATCATGGTTGATCTGGCCATCGAATCATCTCCACTTACCTGCTTTTTCCCCACAGCCTTTAATTCCACTACTACGCAAACATCTATCCAACCTTGTCTTAAATATGATCAAGATCACAATATGATACAGTTCACTTTGAAATTTGAGAAGGAGAAACTAAATTCCAATGTGTTGGTATTTCACCAGAATAAATAAAATAACAGTGGCATGAGAGGGGATCTGGCCAAGGTTGACTGGAAAGGGACACTAGTAGAAAGGACAGCAGAGCAGCAATGGTTGGAGATTTTTTGAAAAATGAGGGAAGTGCAAGACAGATATATTCCGAGTAAGAAGAAATTTTCAAATGGAAGAAAGACACTACCGTGGCTGACAAGTCAAGTCAGAGCCAAAGTAAAAGCAAAAGAGAGGGCATACAATGAAACCAAAACTAGTGGCAAGATAGAGGATTGGAAAGCTTTTAAGAACTTGCAGAAGGAAACTAAGAAAATATTAGGAAAGAAAAGATGAATTATGAAAGGAAGCTGGTGACTAATATCGAAGAAGATACCAAAAGCTTTTTTAAGTATATAAAGGGTAAAAGAGTTGAGGGTAGATATAGGACCAATAGAAAATGACGCTGGAGATATTGTAATGAGAGAGGCAGAGATGGCAGAGGAACTGAATGCGTATTTTGTGTCAGTCTTCACAGTGGAAGACACCTGCAGAATACTGGACTTTCAAGAGTGTCAAGGAAGTGAAGTATGTGCAGTGAAAATTATGACTGAGAAGGTGCTCAGGAAGCTTAATGGATAAATCTCCTGGACTTGATGGAATGCACCCTCAGGTTCTGAAGGAAGTAGTTGGAGAGATTGCGGAGGCATTAACAATGATCTTTCAAGAATCGATTGATTCTGGCATTGTACCAAATTACTGGAAAATAGCAAATGTTACTCTGCTACTTAAGAACTTAAGAAGGGTGGGAGGCAGCAGAAAGGAAACTATAGACCTGTTAGCCTGACATCAGTGGTTGTGAAGTTGTTGGAATTGATGGTTAGGGATGAGATTATGGAGTACCTGGGGGCACATGAGAAGATAAGAAACCATGCTGGCTTTGGACTGAAAGGAAAATCCTGCCCGACGAACCAACTGCAATTTTTTGAAGAAATTACAAGCAGGGTAGACAAAGGAGATGCAGTGGTGTACTTGGATTTTCAGAAGGCCTTTGACAAAGTCCCGCATGTGAGGCTGCTTAGCAAGATAAGAGCCCATGGAATTACAGGGGAGTTACCAGCATGGGTGGAGTATTGCCTGGTAGGCAGAAAGCAGAGAGTGAGAATAAAGGGATCCTATTCTGGCTGGCTGCCGGTTACCAGTGGAGTTCCACAGGGGTTGGTGTTGGGACCGCTGCTTTTTACAATGTATGTCAATGATTTGAATTATGGGATTAATGGTTTTGTGGTTAAATTTGCCAATGATACAAAGATAGTGAAGGAGTGTTGAAGAAACAGAGAGCCTGCAGAGAGACTTAGATAGTTTAGGGGAATGGGCGAAGAAGTGGCAAATGAAATACAATGTTGGAAAGTTAGATGGAGAGAGAATTCAAAATGCAGAGATGCAAAGGGACTTGGGAGTCCTTGTGCAAGATACCCTAAAGGTTAACCTCCAGGTTGAGTTGGTTGTGAAGAAGGCGAATGCAATGTTGGCATTCATTTCTAGAGGTATAGAATGTAAAAGCAGGGATGTGATGTTGACACTCTATAAGGCACTCGTGAGACCACACTTGGAGTATTGTGTGCAGTTTTGGGTTCCTTATTTTAGAAAGGATATACTGACATTGGAGAGGATTCACAAGAATGATTCCAGGAATGAAAGGGTTACTGTATGAGGAATGTCTGGCAGCTCTTGGGCTGTATTCCCTGGAGTTCAGGAGAATGAGGGGGGAATCTCATAGAAACAATCTGAATGTTAAAAGGCCTGAACAGATTAGATATGGCAAAGTTATTTCCCATGATAGGGGAGTCTAGGACAGAAGTGCATGACTTCAGGATTGAAGGACATCCATTTAGAATGGAGATGCGTGAAATTACTTTAGTCAGAGGGTGGTAAATCTGTGGAATGTGTTGCCATTAGCAGCTGTGGAGTCCAAGTCATTGGGTGCATTTGAGGCAGAGATACATAGGTTCTTGATTAGCCAGGGCATCAAAGGGTATGGGGAGAAGGCAGGGGAGTTGGGATGACTGGAAGAATTGGATCAGCCATGATTGAATAGCGGAGCAGACTTGATGGGCCGAATGGCCTAATTCTGCTCTTATATCTTATGGTGTTAAATATATTTACTGAGGTAGCCTCCACTGCTTCATTGGGCAGAGAATTCCACAGGTTCACCACTCTCTGGGAAAAGCAGTTCCTCCTCATCTCCTAAAAGTTGCTGGTGAATGCAGCAGGGCAGGCAGCATCTCTAGGAAGTGGTACAGTCGACGTTTTGGGCTGAGACCCTTTGTCAGGACTAACTGAAAGAAGAGCTAGTAAGAGATTTGAAAGTGGGAGGGGGAGAGGGAGATCCGAAATAATAGGAGAAGACAGGAGGGGAAGGGATGAAGCCAAGAGCTGGACAGGTGATTGACAAAAGGGACAGGAGAGGATCGCGGTATGGGAGGCCTAGGGAGAAAGAAAGGGGGAGAGGGGAAGCCCAGAGGATGGGCAAGGAGTATAGTGAGAGGGACAGAGTGAGAAAAAGGAGAGAGAGAAAAAAAGAATGTGTGTGTGTATATAATAATTAATAAATAACGGATAGAGTACAAGGAGGAGGTGACTTCCCTAACTTCCATTAATGCCCCACAACTGTGGCTGACAAGGGAAGTCAAAGCTATTGTAAAAGCAAAAGAAAGGGCATACAACAAAGCAAAAATTAGTGAGAAGATAGAGGATTGGGAAGTTTTTAAAAACCTACAGAGAGCAACTAAAAAAAATCATTGGAAGGGAAAAGATGAAATATGAAAGCAAGCTAGTAAATAACATCAAAGTGGACAGTAAAAGTTTTTTTCAAGTATGTTAAAAATAAAAGTGAAATGAGAGTGGATATAAGACCACTTGAAAATGAGGCAGGAGAAATAATAATAGGGGACTAGGAGATGGCTGATAAACTAAATGAGTATTTTGCGTCAGTCTTTATTGTGAAGGCACTAGCAGTTTGCCAGGTGTTGTAGTGTGTGAAGGAAGAGAAGTGGGTGCATTTACAATTACAAGAGAGAAGGTGCTCAAAACGTTGAAGGATCTGAAGGTATATAAGTCACCCAGACCAGATGAACTGCACCCTAGGATTCTGAAAGAGGTTGTCGTAGAGATTGTGGTGGCATTAGAGATGATCTTTCAAAAATCGTTGGCATCTGGCATGGTGCCAGACAACTGGAACATTGCAAGTGTTACTCTACTCTTTAAGGAAGGAGGAAGGCAGCAGAAAGGAAATTATAGACGAGTTAGCCTGACCTCAGTAGTTGGGAAGATGTTCGAGTCAATTGTTAAGGATGAGGTGATGGAGTACTTGGTGACACAGGACAAGATAGTACAAAGTCAGCATAGTTTTCTTAAGGGAAAATCCTGCCTGATGAACCTCTTGGAATTCTTTGAGGAGATTTCAAGTAGGATAGATAGAGGGGATGCAGTGGATGTTGTGTATTTGGACTTTTAGAAGGCCTTTGACAAGGTGCCAGACACGAGACTGCTTGCCAAGTTAAGAGCCCATGGCATTATCGGAAAGTTGCTAACATGGTTAGAGCATTGGCTGATTGGTAGGAGGCAGCGAGTGAGAATAAAAGGATCCTTTTCTGGTTGGCTGCCTGTGACTAGTGTTCTGCAGGGGTTGGGTTGGGACCACTTCTTCTTATGTTGTATATAAATGATTTAGATGATAGAATAGATGGCTTTGTTGCCACGTTTGCACGTGATACAAAGATCGGTGGAGGGGCAGGTAGTGTTGAGGAAACGGGTAGGATGCAGAGGGACTTGGACAGATTAGGAAAATGGACAAGAAAGTGGCAAGTCAAATACAATGTTGGAAAGTGCAGTTTGGTTGTAGAAATAAATGTGCGGACCATTTTTTAAACAGGGAGAATATCCAGGAATCTGAGATGCAGAGGGACTTGGGAGTCCTTGTGCAGAACACCCTAAAAGGTAACTTGCAGATTAGGTCGGTGAGGAAGGCAAATGCCATGTTAGCATTCATTTCAAGAGGTCTGGAATACAAGAGCAAAGAGGTCTGGAATACAAGAGCCTACTGCCAATCAGCCACAGCTTTAACCATGCTGGAATCTTTTCTGTAATACCATGGGCTCATAGCTTGTTAAGCAGCCTCATACATGAACACAAAATAATCTCATAGAGGGAGCAGAAGTGGAGAGAGTGAGCAGCTTCAAGTTCCTGGGTGTCAAGATCTCTGAGGATCTAACCTGGTCCCAACATATTGATGCAGTTATAAAGAAGGCAAGACAGCAGCTATGCTTTATTAGGAGTTTGAAGAGATTTGGCATGTCAACAAATACACTCAAAAACTTCTATAGATGTACTGTGGAGAGCATTCTGACAGGCTGCATCACTGTCTGGTATGGAGTGGCTTCTGCACAGGACCGAAAGAAGGTGCAGAGGGTTCTAAATTTAGTTGGCTCCATCTTGGGTACTAGCCTACAAAGTACCCAGGACATCATCAAGGAGCAGTATCTCAGAAAGGCAGTGTCCATTATTAAGGACGTCCAGTACCCAGGGCATGCCCTTTTCTCATTGTTACCATCAGGTAGGAGGTACAGAAGCCTGAAGGCACACACTCAGTGATTCAGGAATAGCTTCTTCCCCTCTGCAGTCTGATTGCTAAATGGACATTGAATCCTTGAACATTACCTCTCTTTTTTTTTAATATACATTATTTCTGTTTTTTGCATGGTTTTTAATCTATTCAATATATGTATACTGTAATTGATTCATTTATTTTTATTCTTGGTGTTCACCTGGCGGAAAATCTCACCTGGCCCCTCAACACCAGCTGCATAGCAAAGAAAGCCCAGTAGCTTCTCTACTTTCTGCTAAGGCTGAGAAAAGTCCATCTCCCACCCCCCATCCTCACCACATTCTACAGAAGTTGTATTGAGAGCATCCTGAGCAGCTGCATCACTGCCTGGTTCAGAAATTGCACCATCTCAGATCGTAAGACCCTGCAGCGGATAGTGAGGTCAGCTGAGAAGATCATCGGAGTCTCTCTTCCCGCCATTACAGACATTTACACCACACGCTGCATCCGCAAAGCAGACAGCATTATGAAGGACCCCACGCACCCCTCACACAAACTCTTCTCCCTCCTGCCATCTGGCAAAAGGCACCGAAGCATTCGGGCTCTCATGACCAGACTATGTAACAGTTTCTTCCCCCAAGCCATCAGACTCCTCAATACCCAGAGCCTGGATTGACACCAACCTACTATACCCTCTACTGTGCATATTGCCTTGTTTATTATTTATTGTAATGCCTGCACTGTTTTGTGCACTTTATGCAGTCCTGGGTAGGTATGTAGTCTAGTGTAGTGTTTGTGTTTTTTTTCTTACGTAGTTCAGTGTAGTTTTTGTATAATTTCATGTGGCACCATGGTCCTGGAAAACATTGTCTCATTTTTACTATGTTCTGTACTAGCAGTTATGGTTGAAATGACAATAAAAAGTGACTTGATTATTTCTATATTATGTATTGCATTGAACTGCAGCTGCTAAGTTAACAAATTTCACGACACGTACCAGTGATAAGGCCAATTCTGATTCACTGCTGCACATCGTTCGCAACTTGTATATCAGTGTTCATTAAAAGTAATCAAGCATGCAGAAAGTCACACAACAGGAAATGCTGCTGTACACAGTAACTTCCTGTTGTTCAACTGGAGCATTATTACTGTTTTGCCATTGGAAACAAAATATAGGGGTAAGTTACCACACGTTATTACTGACTTGTGGAAGTATGATATTACTAAATATGGCTGGTAGCCTACTTAACTTT
The DNA here is from genome assembly GCF_030028105.1 of Mobula birostris. Taxonomy (NCBI): domain Eukaryota; kingdom Metazoa; phylum Chordata; class Chondrichthyes; order Myliobatiformes; family Myliobatidae; genus Mobula; species Mobula birostris. Next base: position 1,800,035 of record NC_092389.1, read on the forward strand.
AGTTACCTTTTCCTGTGGCACAGTCACATGGCTCCCTCGAAGTTTTCCTTTGCCCTATGTCATCTTTTGCATATTTTACATGAACCGCTGCAAGCATTCAAAATACTTTTAGTAAATCTTTGCAAATATTGTTAATGTGGCACTTAATGTACTTGGTCAATCATGCTTCAGATGTGCCAATCTTGAAGTTTGGATCTATATTTCTAAATATTTGTGTGTATGATCTCTAAGTTAGTTTGTGGTTTGTTGTAAAGATTGAGTGATTTAAGTTGAGCAGTATAATTACAAGTAGTCTGCTGTGTTTATGTAATGTTAATAGAAATAAAAAATGTTGAAACTATCACCTGTCTACCACCTCCCTGCTTCTAACTTCATTTCCCTCCTCCACCCACCTGTCACCTGCCAGTTTGTACTCCTCTCCCTCCCCTACCTTTTAACTCTGGCTGCTTCCCCCTTCCTTTCCTGTCTTGATGAACGGTCTCAGCCTGAAACATCGACTCTTTATTAATTTCCATAGATGCTGTCTGATCTGCTGAGTTCCTCCAGCATTTTGTGTGTGTTACTCTGGATTTCCAGCATCTCCAGAATCTCTTGTGCAAATGTTGAAACTACTTGGCTTATTCAGAGGATCTGTGGATCGACATAACGGCTCACCTCTGTGACCTTCATCAAAATGTTTGCAGCAATACAGTATGTTCTGATGTAAGGACATTGAACTGAAATGTAAACTGTTTCACTCTACACAAATACTGACCTTTCCTAGCATTTTTAAATTTATTTCAGATGGCTAGTATCCCAGTATTTTGTTTTTGCATTAGTATGATTAAACTCTTCTGATTTTTAAAAGGTTTTGTAGCTTTCCAAAAATATATTTTTGATTAGTTTATAAGTAATTTACAATAAGCATTCAAATAAAATAGTTCCAAATTTTAATATATTTTTGAGAAGCTGATTTTTCACTTGTTTGGAAATAATTTAAAGGCATCATAATCTAGTGGTTAGCATAACGCTATTCCAGTGTCAGGATTATATTTCATTGCTGTCTGAAAGGAGTTTGTATTTTACTAATGTTAGTATTGTCAGCAGAGCTAATTTTGTGCTCGTACAACAAAAGGGAAGCATTACTGTAAAGCTGATAAAAGTTTAAAGTGTAAAGTAAATTTATTATCAAAATACATGTATGTCATCATATACCACCCTGAGATTCATCTTCTTGTGGACATACTCAGTAAATCCAGTAACCATGATAGAATCAATGATAGACTGCACCAACAGGGCGGACAACCAGTGTGCAAACTCTGACCTCTTATGAATTAGAAAATTAAGTGAGGTTTTAAAGTGAACAATGTAGTATAATGTCAACATAAAAAGTAGGAACCAGAGTTAAATATGCTGTTGTTGCTGGCTATCTGTTGATCATGTTCACCATTTCAGTTAAAAGTGCTTTCCTTTGTGAAAAGTAGTCACTTACTGAATAATTAATTGTTTCAAAATGTCCTTGAAGTACCTATTGTAGAACTCCGATCTCTGCGCTGGACAGTTGGGCATTCCAAGTCCATTCCTGAGACTTGTGATCTCTAAGTACTGTAATTATTGTACTCTTTCTTCAAAAGACTTCAATCATTTTGCAGAAATGTAGATTACTTTTTCTGTTTTAGTTTGGGTTTTAAGCATCCGTTCTCTAACTGTTTACCTCCATTAATGACAAGTTGATTCAGTGACTTTGTTGTAAATAGTTTTCACTTCTTTAAGCTGCCCCTCAATGGAATAAGAGTCAGCTTTATCATCACTGACATAGGTCATGGAATTTGTTGTTTTGTGATAGCAGTACACTTTATGACATAAAAATTACTATGAGTTACAAAATAAATTAAGAGTGCTAAAGAGGAATAACGAGATGGTGTTCATGGACTGTTCAGAAGTCTGATGGCAGAGGGGAAGAAACCGATCCTAAAATGTTGATACGAAGAATTCTGCAGATGCTGGAAATTCAAGCAACACACATCAAAGTTGCTGGTGAACGCAGCAGGCCAGGCAGCATCTCTAGGAAGAGATACAGTCGACATTCCGGGCCGAGACCCTTCGTCAGGACTAACTGAAGGAAGAGTTAGTAAGAGATTTGAAAGTGGGAGGGGGAGATCCAAAATGATAGGAGAAGACAGGAGGGGGAGGGATGGAGCCAGGAGCTGGACAGGTGATTGGCAAAGGGGATATGAGAGGATCATGGGACAGGAGGCCCAGGGAGAAGGAAAAGCTGTGGGGGGGGGGGAACCCAGAGGATGGGCAAGGAGTATAGTGAGAGAGACAGAGGGAGAAAAAGGAGAGAGAGAGAAATAATAATAATAAATAAATAACGAAGAAGATGTGGGGATTAACTCAGGTTGGAGGAACAACACCTTATATTCCATCTGGGTAGCCTCCAAGCTGATGGCATGAGCATTGACTTCTCTAACTTCCGTCTAACAACCGTCTGCAGCCTCTTTTGTTCCGGCACATTGGAACTTCCATATCAGGCAGTGACACAACCAGTCAGAATATTCTCCATCATACATTTGAGGAAATTTGAAGTTTTAGTGACATACTATGTCTCCTTTAAAACTCTGAATGAGGTACATCTGGTGTGTCTTCATCTTTGCATCAATATGGTTACCCTACGGAGATCCTTTGAGATACTGACGCCCAGGAATTTGAAGCTGTCTACTCTTTCCACCACTGACCTCTCAATGAGTGTTGGTGTGTCATCTCCTGACTTCCCCATTCTGAAATGTGCAGTAAATTCCTTGGTCTTGCTGGCATTGAGTGTGAGTTTGTTGTTGTGACACCTTTCAACCAGCTGATCGATCACACTCCAGTATGCTCCCTCATTGCTATCTGAGTTTGTGTCAGCTGTGGTGTTTTCAGTGAATTTGTAGATGACGTTTCAGCTGTGCTTAGCCGCACAGTCATGAGGTTAGGAAGAGTTGAGCAGTGAGCTAAACAGGCATCCTTGAGGTGCGCCTGTGTTGAGTGTCAGCCAGTCCCAATAATGTTCTAACACTACCTTCCCTGTTTGTTCTAATGTGATTCCTTCCATTCATATGTTCGACTGATAAGAAAAATATCTAGCAAGTTTCTGTGGTGATAATGGAGCTTAATCTTATCCTTCAGTGTGACCTTTTGAGATTGCATTTTTAAGTATACATTCCTCAAATTAATGCGAGATTACTTCATTGTTTGTCTTTCCCATGTAATATTTTATGTTTTATGTGCTTAATATCCAAAAACCTGGTATTTTTATTTATATTTTCACTCCAGCAAAGCTGCCCCCTTGTGTCAATACCAGTACCCCCCTCCCCCCACCTTGTTTAAACAATCTTCACTGTTTGCATTTAGCTGGAGCACCTCTTGTATAGCCTTTTTGTTTCAGTAGAAACCCATGAAATCTCTATAAGCTTCTATAATGCAAATGAAGCCCTTTTAATAAATCTGAAGCTGAATTTAAAACAATAATTTACTTGTTCTCTAAATTTAAGGTATAAAGATAAAAACTTGGCATGTGGTTTTTTGGATCATTTTTGTAGTTTATCTGTTTAGCCTCTAAAAGTGCCCCCCAACTTTTTATGAACTTTGGACTTTCAAATTGGGTGTTAGGAAATGGATTAATTGACTTTGTGGGCCTTATTTGTGTTAAATTTTATCTAAAAATGAATCAAAACCACTGATACCACTAATTGTCAATGGTTCTCTTTCTTTATCCCTATTTGTCTACTTAGCTGGGTTCGGTTTGTGACCCTTTCTAGTCTGTAACAGGCAACTTTCTAGTCTAAGATGTAATCCCCCAAAGAGTGCAATTGTTGCACAGCTCCTTGGATGACTATACCTGGAGCACCAAGCTCATGACTTGTTATCCCCTTGTTAATACAAATTGGCTTTTAGTATTTCATTAAAATGACATTATAAATTATTGCAAAATCTAATTTGGTGACATTGTTCAAGGGATATATATTTACCAGTACAGTGAGAGAGAAGAACAAAAGATCTGTGTAGCACCTTGTCGCATTAGAGGATGCCTTTGTGTATTTGCTTTAAAATATGTTGTAGGTAATTAGCTGATTATTGTCACGTACCAAATTGCAGTAAAAAACTTTGTTTTCTATGCCATTCATACAGTCACTTCCAAAAGTACATCAAGGTAGTGGGGGCACTTTCTTTATAGGGCCTCTGCCCCTTCCCTCTACAGTCCTGACGAAAGGTTCTGGCCCGAAACATCGACTCGTCGTTTCCACGAATGCTGCCCGACCTGCTGAGTTCCTCCAGCGTGTTGTGAGTGTTGCTTTGATCCCAGCATCTGCAGAGTATTTTGTGTTCATCTTTATAGTACAGGAGGTCTGTTCAAGAGCTTTATAACAATGGGATAGAAGGTGTCCTTTTTCAGGCTTTTGTATCTTCTGCCCAATGGAAAAGGGAGAGAAGTGAGGATGAGTGAGGATGACTGGGAAGGTAAATAAGGTGTATTATTATCATCACATGTACTGAAGTATAGTGAAAAGCTTTGTTTTGTATGCCATCTAGACAGATCATTTCCATCACATTAGTGTATTGCGTAGAATAGAAAAACAATAACAGAATGCAGAATAAAATGTTACAGTTACAGAGAAAGTGCAGTGCTGGCAGACAATAAGGTGGACACCAGTGATGAGGTAGATTGTAAGGTTAAGAATCAATCTTGCAGTACAAGAACCTTTCATTTTACTAGAAGCTTTACTGAAGTTATGTTGGCCACTTCCTTGGGGCAGTGGGAAGAGTTCATGGAAGGAGGCTGGTTTTCATGATAAACTGAGCTGTGTCAACAACTCTGCAACTTCTTGTCGTCTTGACAGAACAGTTGCCATACCATACCGTGATCGATCTGGATAAAATACCTTCTATGTCAGCGGTCCCCAATCACCGGGCCGCGGACCGGTACCGGGCTGCAAAGCATGCGCTACCGGGCCATGAGGAAACCATATGATTTGGTGATATGAGTCAGCTGCACCTTTCCTCATTCCCTGTCACAGCTACTGTTGAGCTTGAATGCATGTGAGGTCATTATCCGCGCGTTATCCGTGTCAGTGCGGGAAGGAGATCAACTCCTCGAGCTTGCAGATGACGGCGGGCTGAAAAGTATGTTTGACATAACATCTCTGCCGGCATTGTGGATCAAAGTCAAGGCTAAATATCCTGAGATAGCCACAAAAGCACCGAAAACGTTGCTTCCAACATATTTCTGCGAAGCGGAGTTTTCTGCAGTGAATTCAACGAAAACTAAACTGCGGAATAGACTAGACATAAGGAACCCCCTTTGAGTATCGCTGTCTCCCATCACCCCTCGATGGGACTGTCTTGTTGCAGAGAAACAAGCCCAGGGCTCCCACTGATTCAGCGATATTGGTGTGTTGAAATGATTGTATATGTTCATACGGGGAAAATATGCGCTGTGTGTTTAATATCCAAACGTTACTTAAAATGTTATGATGCTATTGACTTATATAACCATATAACAATTACAGCACGGAAACAGGACATCTCTGCCCTTCTAGTCCGTGCCGAACGTTACTCTCACCTCGTCCCACCGACCTGCACTCAGCCCATAACCCTCCATTCCTTTCCTGTCCATATACCTATCCAATTTTTCTTTAAATGATAATATCGAACCTGCCTCTACTACTTCTACTGGAAGTTCGTTCAACACTGACTTCAAGCTCCCTTGTCCTCCCCTGATAATTGATCTATCACTGTATTCAGGCGAGGAAAATATGCGCTGTGTGTTTAATATTAAATTTGTTCGATAAACCCTTTTAGAAACGAAACTGAGTGTATTAGCCACTTATCACCTATATTCTGGTCGTGATTAACCCCCCCACCTCCACCGAACAGAATCGCCAAAAACAATTTGCAGGGAAAACAATCGGCAAGCGCATGCATACGCAGGTTATGCATGCGCACTGGTGCACGCGCAAGGCTTCATGATCATTGTAGTCTTTCTCGGGGAGAACACAACGTATTTGACTGCTACTCTTGTCCATTGGCAACCCTAACATCGACCCCCCCCCCCCCCTCCCCCGGTCGACCGGTCCGCAAGAATATTGTCAATATTAAACTGGTCCGCAGTGCAAAAAAGATTGGGGACCCCTGTTCTATGTAACATAAATAAAAATTGGTGAGGACATGGACATTTCCTTAGCCTTCTGAGGAGGTACAGGTGCTAGTGTGCTTTGTTAGTCATTTCTGGCTATCCATCTCATAGGATGATGATGGTTCCTTTCAGTCAGTTAGTGGTGTTTGATATGGGCATCCTGGAGTGGCTGTACAGGCCGATCCTTGACAGGCACTGCTTGCCGCATACTTGGCAGGTGAGGCCTGGAGGGGCAGCAGGGGCAGAAGCTCTGTTGTGGCGCTTCCTGTGCCTTTCCTCTGTTGCCTCGTTGAGCTTGTTCTCAGCAGTGTCCACACCTTTTCTGGTGGCGTCTCTCAACTGTGAGCGATCTTGAGCCAGATCCTCCCATGTTGATGGGGCAATGTCAGCTTTCTTGAGGCTCCTGTGCAGAACATCCTTGTACCGTAGTTGCGGCCTCCTCGTTTTCGGGTACCACGGGACAGTTGGCCGTACAAGATGTCCTTGGGCAGTCTTCCGTCAGGCATTCTGACAACGTGTCCTGCCCAGCGCAGTTGGGCTGACATCACCAAGGTTGAAACTGCTGGCATTCTGGCTCGAGAGAGGACCTCGGTATTGGAGACCTTGTCTCGCCAGGTGATCTTCATTGGAGAACGTAGGTGACACTGCTGCAGTTGGTCAAGCTGGCGTAAGTGTCTCTGACATGGGCACCATGTCTCACATCCGTATAACAAGGTTGATATGACAACGGCCCTGTATATCTTGCACTTGGTGGCTGACCTGACGTTCTGTGACCAAACTTGATCTTTTAGCTGACCAAAGGCAAGGCAGACTTTTCTGGTTCTTGACTCCATCTGTACATCCAGAGAAGCTGAGGATGTTATGCTGCCCAGGTAGCAAAACTTGTTGACAGCATTGAGACGAGTGTCATCAATGAGGACATTTGGTTCTTCGTAGCTTGAGCCAGGAGCCGGTTGGTAAAAGACTTCAGTCTTTTTCAGGCTGGTTGTCAGTCCGAAGCTTTTGGCTGCACTGGCAAAGTGACTGGTGATCTCCTGTAAGTCTTCCAGAGAGTGGGCAACCAGTGCACAGTCATCAGCAAACTGTAGCTCATGCACCACTATGTCCTTGACTTTTAATTTTGCTCTCAATCTTGCGAAGTTGAGGAGCCCGCCATCAGCCCTCGTTTGTAGGAAGACCCCTAACTTCAGGTCTGATGTGGCATCCTGAAGAACAGCAGTGAAGAATAGTCTAAACAGAGTAGGAGCCAAAACACAACCCTGTTTTATGCCGTTGCTGATGGAAAATAGGTCTGACAACTCACCACACATGCTGATGCCTTCCATGCCTTCGAGGAACCGATGGATGATGTTGATTAGGTGTGGGGGGCAACGGAATTTTGGTAGAAGCTTCCACGGGCCATCTCTACCAACAGTGTCAAACGCTTTGGTTAGATCAGCGAATGTGGCATCGAGACTTCTCTGCTGCTCAACACATTTCTCTTGGAGCTGCCTCAGTGAAAAGATTATGTCCACTGTACTACAGCCTGTTCGAAAACCTCACTGGCTTTCTGGAAGGATGTTGACACTGATGTTGGACACCAAGCGTCTAAGGATGATCTTTGCGAGGCATTTTCCCGCAACTGATAGAAGAGAGATGCCATGGTAATTCTTGCAGTCTCTCTTGTCTCCCTTGTTCTTGTAGATGGTCATAATTGATGTGTCTTTGAAGTCTTGTGGTAATTCTGCAGCTCCCCACAACTTTGTGAACAGCTGGTACAGGCATGATGTACCAGCTTCCCATTAGGCGACTGAAGGGCAGGGAAGGAACTCTGACTGCAATGCTTTCCATAAAGCTTTACAGATCTCTGAAATTATGGAAGACACATTTCGCACGAAAAAAGACGCTCGCGTCTTGTTTACCCCGAGACTACCATGACCACGAAGCCTTGCGCGGGCAGGTGAGTGCGCATACGTGACGTGCGTGAATTGCTGAGCGACACAGACACACCAACGCACAGGTATAAATGCTCACAACGCACGTAGGCCACTTGCATAGGTTACAGCGTCCAGTTAACGCAGAAGTATAAACTAGGCTTTAGAAGGTCTTGCACAGATTGGTTGCTCTCATCAAACCAGTCCTGATGCTTACGCTTGACTTTCCCCGAGGTGTCCTGGGCAGCGCTGTAGACTGTTTCTTTGAAGGCATTCCAGCGCTCAGTAATATCATCTGGTGGGTTCTCAACCAGTCTGCTTAGGGCAGTTTCCATAGAGGATTTCAGGACAGCAGCACACTCGCGATGTTTCAGTTTGGTGGTGTTCAGCTTTTTGGGTGGTTTGGCAGCATTCAGTCTTCATGGAGGTTTGATTGATAGACATAGATCTGACCACACTATTTGATGATCAGTTGAGCACTCAGCTCCATGCTTAACTCTGGTGATACGAACGTCAGAGATGTCTTATTGTTGGGTGATGACATAGTCAATGAGATGCCAGTTTTTAGATCGTGGATGCATCCATGTGCATTTGAGCTTGTCTCGCAATCTGAACAGTGTGTTAGTAATGCACAGTTTGAATTCTGTGCACATCGAGAGGAGCAGTAGACTGTTATCGTTACTGTTGCCAACCCCTTGGCATCCAGTCACACCAGGCCACGCAGTGGACTCCTTGCCAACCCGAGCATTAAAGTCTCCCAGCAACAGCAGCTTATGGGAAGTTGCCACGCTACTGATGGTGTTTTTCAGCTCACTGTAAAATGCCTCCTTGACTTCACTGGGATTAGTCAGAGTTGGGGTGTAAACGTTGACTATGGTGAGGTGACGCTTTCCTTGCAGAGGTGTACGCAAGGTCTGGATTCGGCCATTTACAACAACAGACAGGGTTGGTAGCTTTGCTGCGAGGCAGTTCTCGATAGCCAAGCACACACCAGATTCTCTTCGTTCTTCTTTGGGCCTGCCAGACCAGAAGAATGTGTACCCTCCTTTTTCTTCACAAAGCGCACCCTCTCCAGCGAGTCGGGACTCCTGGAGATCCGCAATGTCCACTGTAGTCCTTGAGCACCCAAGCACCAAGTGCAGTGCTTCTTTCTGGGCGATCTGAGTTAGTATTGTCCAACCGAGTTTGTATGTTCCATGAGGCGACGATCAGAATCTGCTTGTGATTCTTACCGCTAGAGTTGGACGACCCGCCAGCTGCGGCCGACTGGCCAGGGTGGTGTGAGCGGGCTTTGTTTGAGCCACCTTTTCTAGGCCCTTCCCTAATTATAGGGTGAGCAGTGCCTCCCTAAACAGGGCTGCTCAGACGCAGAGGGTGCTGCCTCACTGGATCTCTGCTCTGTAATCCATGTGCGACTACTTTCCCCTGCTGCCTGCATGCAGACTTGTGAGCACGGCTCCCAGCTGGTCAAGCCTACCGCTTCGTCACTTGTCCGTCGTTACAGGACTTGGGTGTGTTGACGATACCCCACTCCCCAGAAAGGAACAGCGTGTGGGTGAATGGATTTTAGGTGAGTAGGGGATTGCACAGGTCCAGACCCACCTTCTCGACATCCCCTCCCGGATCCAGCGGCATGGTGGGGTCCAAGACGGCTGGGGGAAGTTCTGTTGCAGTGAACGGCCAGACCAAGCTTCGATGCAAGGGATGCCCTTTCCGCGCTTCATGGCACGTGTTTGCTAGATGGCCGTTGACCCTATGAGAGGGTTCATCCGGCCTTTGACAGGTCTTGTTTTTTGTCCTGCAGGGTGTCTAGCCATCCTCCTTACCAGGCAAGCCTGATGGGGGAGCCGGTTTAGTCGCCGACCACCCGACTATGCGACAGGTAGTACTGGGTTACCTGGTACCAGTAGCACTCAGACGAGTGACCTGACCAGAAGACGAGTGACCTGACACAGATCATAGCATCTACATGGTTGGACGAAGACAAACTATTGGTAATATTTACAACTGGAACTTGACGCTCTCAGATATCGCCACCTCAGCACCATCAATAAATATATGTGTGTGTGCTCCGCCCTGCTTCCTGAAGTCAATGACTAGAGATTTCTTGTGCTCACGTGGAGGGAAAATGTTATCTTGACACCATGTCATCAGGCACTCAATCTCCTTCCTGTACTTCATCTCATCATTGTTTGCCATCTGGTCCACAATAATCAATAGGACATAGGAGCAGAACTAGGCCATTTGAGCCTTAGAGTCTGCTCTGCCACTTCATCATGGCTGATTCATAAGACCATAAGAAACAGAAGCAAAATTCAGCCATTCAGTCCATCAGGTCTGCTCCACCATTCCATCATGGCTGATCCTGGATCCCACTCAACCCTATATACTTGCCTTCTCGCCATAACCTTTGATATCCTGATGAATCAGGAAACTTGATTTTTGCAGTTTGTGGCGGAGCATTCCACAGATTCACTACTCTCTGGCTTTAAAAAAAAATCCTCTAAGCATCCACCTTATCTTGTCCTTTCAACATTTGGTGGGTCTGAGGGAGATCCCCCTGCATTCTTCTAAATTCCAATGGGTACAGGCTCAAAGCTGCCAAATATTTCTCAGATCTTAACCCCTTCATTCCTGGAATCATCCTTGTGAACCTCCTTTGGGTTTTCTCCAATGACAATGCATCCTTTCTGAGATATGAGGCCCAAAGCTCTTGACAATATTGTAAGTGTGGCCTGACTAGAGTCTTACAAAGCCTCAGCATTACCTCCTCATTTTTATATTCTATTCCCCTTGAAATGACTGCTAACATTGCATTTGCCTCCTTTTTCACAGACTCAACCAGTAAATTAACCTTCGGAAGTTTTGCACAAGGATTCCAAAGTCCCTTTGCACCTCTGATGTTTGAACCTTCTCCCAATTTAGATAATAGTCCGCACTATTGTTCCTTTTCCCAAAATGCATTATCATACATTTTCCAACTCTGTATTCCATCTGCCACTTTTTTGCCCATTCTTCCAATTTGTCTAAGTCTTGCTGCAATTGCATTGCTTCCTCGGTACTACCTACCCCTCCACCTATCTTCATACCATCCGTAAACTTTACCACAAAGCCATCAATTCAATTATCAAAATCATTGACAAACAATGTGAAAAGTAGCGGTCCCTATACTGACCTCTGAGGAACACCACTAGTCACTGGCAACTAGTCAGCCAATCAGAAAAGGCCTCCTTTATTCCCACTCACTGCCAGCCATTCCTCTATCCATTCCAATATCTTTCTTGTAATGCCATCGGATTTTATCTTGTTAAGCAGCCTCATGTGTGGCACCTTATCAAATACCTTCTGAAAATACAAGTAAATGACATCCACTAGCTCTCCTTTGTCCACCCTGCTTGTTACTTCCTTGAACTCTAACAGATTTGTTAGACAAGATTTCCCTTTACAGAAATCATGCTGACTTTGACTTATTTTATCATTAGTCTCCAAGTACCCAGAAACCTCATTCTTAATAATGGACTCCAACACTTTCCCAGCCACTGAGGTTAGGCTAACTGGCCTATAATTTCATTTCTTTTGCATTCCTCCCTTTTTAAAGAGTGAAGTGACATTTGCAACTTTGTAGTTCATCTGCCATTTCTTTGTCCCCCATTACTACCTCACCAGCATCATTTTCCTGTGGTCCGGTATCAACTATCACCTCCCTGTTACTCTTTATATAACTGAAAAATCTTTTAATATCCAGCTTTATCTTATTAGCTTGTTTGCCCTCATATTTAATCTTTTCCTTTCTTCTGGCTTTTTTAGTTGCCTTTTGTTGGATTTTTAAAAAAATCCCAATCATCCAGTTTCTCACTCACTTTTGCTACATTATATGCCCTTTCTGAGGCTTTTCTAACCATATAACAATTACAGCACGGAAACAGGCCATCTCGGCCCTTCTAGTCCGTGCTGAACTCTTACTCTCACCTAGTCCCACCGACCTGCACTCAGCCCATAACCCTCCATTCCTTTCCTGTCCATATATCTATCCAATTTAACTTTAAATGACAACATCGAACCTGCCTCAACCACTTCTGCTGGAAGCTCGTTCCACACAGCTACCACTCTCTGAGTAAAGAAGTTCCCCCTCATGTTACCCCTAAACTTTTGCCCTTTAACTCTCAACTCATGTCCTCTTGTTTGAATCTCCCCCACTCTCAATGGAAAAAGCCTATCCACGTCAACTCTATCTATCCCTCTCATAATTTTAAATACCTCTATCAAGTTCCCCCTCAACCTTCTATGCTCCAAAGAATTAAGGTCTAACTTGTTCAACCTTTCTCTGTAACTTAGGAGATGAAACGCAGGCAACATTTTAGTAAATCTTCTCTGTACTCTCTCAATTTTATTGACATCTTTGCTATAATTCGGTGACCAGAACTGTACACAATACTCCAAATTTGGCCTCACCAATGCCTTGTACAATTTTAACATTACATCCCAATTCCTATACTCAATGCTCTGATTTATAAAAGCCAGCATACCAAAAGCTTTCTTCACCACCCTATCCACATGAGATTCCACCTTCAGGGAACTATGATTAGTCCTACCAAAATGTAGCACCTCACATTTATCAGCATTAAACTCCATCTGCCATCTTTCAGCCCACTCTTCTAAGTGGTCTAAATCTCTCTGCAAGCTTTGAAAACCTACTTCATTATCCACATCTCCACCTATCTTAGTATCATCTGCATACTTACTAATCCAATTTACCACCCCATCATCCAGATCGTTAATATATATGACAAACAACATTGGACCCAGTACAGATCCCTGAGGCACACCACTAGACACCGTCCTCCAATCTGACACACAGTTATCCACCACTACTCTCTGGCGTCTCCCATCCAGCCACTGCTGAATCCATTTTACTACTTCAATATTAATACCTAACGATTGAACCTTCCTAACTAACCTTCTGTGTGGAACCTTGTCAAAGGCCTTACTGAAAACCTTATAGACAACATCCACCGCTTTACCCTCGTCAACTTTCCTAGTAACCTCTTCAAAAAATTCAATAAGATTTGTCAAACATGACCTTCCAGCACCTTTATGCAGTCCTTAACTTCCCTTGTCAGCCACGGTTGCCTATCCTTGCTACTTGAAAGCAACTTCTTTTGTGGGCCATGTGTATCCTGCACCTTGTGAGCTATTTCCTGAAACTTCAGCCGCCTCTGGTCTGCTGTCACCACTGCCAGTAGCCCCCTCCAGTCTACCTGGGCAAGCTATTCTTTTTCCCTCTCAACCCATTCAACTACCTTTTCCCCCATAACCTTTCAAGCCCTGACTAATCAAGAGCCGATCAACCAAATGACCTGGCCTCCACAGCCACCTGTGGCAACGAATTCCACAGATTCACCACCCTCTGGCTAAAGAAATTCCTCCTCTTCCATAGTGAAAGCTAATACAAAATCCTTAGTCAGTTCATCTGTCATTTCCTTGGTCCCCCACTACTGTCACTCATTACTCTCACTCTCCCCTCTCTTTTACTCTTTGTATATCTGAAAGAACTTTTGATATCCTCTTTGATATTTTTGACTAGCTCACCTTTGTATTTCATCATTTTGGTCTTTATTGCTTTTTTAGTTCCCTTCTGTTGGTTTTTAAAAGCTTCCCAATACTCTAATTCCCCATTATTTTTTGCCGTATTATATGCCCTCTCTTTTGCTTTCATACCATCTTTGACTTCCCTTGTCAGCCACAGTTGCATCATCCTCCCTTTAGAATACTTCTTCATCTTTGGGATGTATCTATTCTGTGCCTTTTGAATTGCTTACAGAAACTCCAGCCAATGCTGTTCTGCTGTCATCCCTGATGGTGTCCCCTTCCAATCAACTTTGGCCAACTCCTCTTTCGTGCCTCTATATTTCCCCTTTCTCCACTTCAATACTGACATATCTGACTTTAGCTTTTCCCTTTCAAACTGCAGGGTGAATTCATATCATGATCACTGCTTCCTAAGGGTTCATTTACCTTTAGCTCCCTAATCAAATCCGGTTCATTATACAATACCTAGTGCAGAATAGCTGATCCCCTAGTAGGCTCAACCACAAGCTGTCTAAAAAGCTGTTTTGTTGACATTCTACAAATTCTCTCTTTGAATCCAGCACCAACCTGATTTTCCCAATTGACCCGGCTGGTGGCGTAGTGGCATCAGCATCGGACTTTGAGACGAAAGGTTCCAGGTTCGAATCTAGCCGGCCGGCTCCCCTGCATGCTTTCCATCTGTGCTGGGTTACGAGCTGGTGATCTCTTTGGAAACTCACCCAGCAGAAGGCAATGGCAAACCACTGCTGTAACTTGCCTCGCATGCAATTCCCCACTACATCAGAGAGGCGTGGTGGGAAATCGTCCGCTAACCAGAGAAATTCCGGATGTGATGTACCTTTCCTTTCCTACTTGCATATTGAAATCCTCCATGACTATTGTAACACTGCCCTTTTGACATTTATTTTCCATGTCCCATTGTTATTTGTAATTATTTGATAATTTGATTTCATTTGATAATTTTTACTAACATGGCCATGCCACTCCCTATACCTACCTGCCTGTCCTTGTGATACAATGTGTATCCTTGGATGTTAAGTGCTGAAAATATTGGAAAAATGAAAAGAAAATAATTTTGCCCTGAGACAGGTGAAAGAATGCAATCTTGATGCCAAAGTAAATGATATTAAACTGTTCACAAACAATAGAAAACCTGCAGATGCTGGAAATCCAAGCAACAAAATGAAAATGCTGGAGGAACTCAGCAGGCCAGGCAGCATCTATGGAAAAGAGTACAGTCGACGTATTTCACAGTATATTCCACATAGTGTGTCGATATTAAACTGTTGTCAGCCATAGTGAAACAATAGATTTTATTGGCACTTACTGCAGGAATATAATGATAAACGCATGGCATTGGCAGTGCGTCTTTCCAGCAAAATTAACAGTAGGTATCTGTGTTCTTAGGATTGTGTTAAACTTTTGCTTTATAATTGCTTCATATTGTGTTGGTTTGAATGATTATACATTGGTACAGATGTCCCCCACTTTTCGAATGTTCGCTTTACGAAACCGCACTGTTACGAAAGACCTACGTTAGTTACCTGTTTTCGCTAACAGAAGGTGTTTTCACTGTTACGAAAAAGGCAGCGTGCGATAAAAGGCAGCGTGCCCTGAGCAGCCGCTCCTCCCCCGGATTCGGAACCGCATTCTAGTCAGTATTGCTTAAACACGTGCCTGTGAGCATCTGTTAGCAAAGGGAGTTCTAAGGTATTGGAAAAGCCTAAAAGAGCTCGTAAGGGTGTTATAACTAGCGTAAAACTAGACATAATTGAACGTTTCGATCATGGTGAACGAAGTAAGGACAAAGTGAGTTTGGCTTGTGGAAGTTGACGAAGATGATGTTGAAGAGGTTTTGGCATTCCATGACCAAGAACTGATAGATGAAGAGCTGATGCAATTGGAAGAGGAAAGGATGACAATGGAAACCAAATGCAGTAGCGAATGGACCGAAAGTGAAGTCGTCCAGGAACTGAACGTGAAGCAACTGCGTGAGATTTTCGCTGCAATGATAAAGTACAACTTTAATTTTGAAAGGGTACGTCGGTTTAGGGCATATTTGCAAGATGGTTTGAGTGCTTACGAAGAACTATATAATAGAAAAATGCGCACGGCTAAGCAGTCAAGCAAGCCTTCCACATCAGCCACACAGACGACGAACCTCGACCTTCGACATCGAGGCAGGCAGACATAGAAGAAGATGACCTGCCTGCACTGATCGATGAGATGACACCCCAGGTCCCACCACTCCAATCCCCGGGCTGCGGACTGGTAGATTGCCGCGGAGAATGCAGTAGTAGCCGGGACGCACCCAGCACATCTTTAAGAAAAAAAGCAGAAATAAACAAGCTAATTAATTAGGTGCCGCCCGGCATGTAAATGTTGGCCCAGATCGGAGGCGATTGCCTATTGCGTCGCCTCTGATCTGGGCCGACATTTATGTACCGGGCAGCACCTAATTAATTAGCTTGTTTATTTCAGCTTTTTTCTTAAAGATGTGCTGGGTGTGTCCCGGCCACCGCTGCACCCCTCCATGCTTCATGGATCGGTATCGGTCGGCGGCCTGGAGGGTGGGGGCCACTGCATCACCCTAACCTCCGACGACTCAACCTATCACACCATCATCAGTGTGCTTGACGCTGTCTTCCAAATTCCTGTAAGTGATACTATACTGTACATAAATTATTTCTACTTTATATAGGCTGTGTATTTTTACGTGTTATTTGGTATGATTTGGCAGCTTCTTAGCTTAAAGGTTACTGGAGAGAGTGTTTCTGCCGAGAGCGCTTGCGTGGATTTTCGCTACGGAGGACAGTGCAGCAATGATTGTAGAGAAGTATTTCTATTTTATATAGGCTGTGTACTTATCATATCATTCCTGCTTTTACTATATGTTACTGTTATTTTAGGTTTTATTTGTTATTTGGCGTGATTTGGTAGGTTATTTTTGGGTCTGCGAACGCTCACAAATTTTTCCCATATAATTAAATGGTAATTGCTTCTTTTCCTTATGACATTCCGGCTTATGAACTGTTTCATAGGAATGCTGTACCTTCGGATGGCGGGGGAAACCTGTACAGTAGAATGGAGATGTAAGTAAATAAACATCCAAAGATGCTAGAACAAAATAAATGAATGTTGTTAACATTTGTAAACACTTCAGGAGATAAGATAATTAAATATGTGGATAACACTTTGAAAAGCAACAAAATTAGAAAACTAACACTTCCAAACCTTTAATCTTCACTCCAATTTTGAGGGGCAGATGAAGTTGAGCAGAGGTGACATCTCCTGCTGCAACTTTGAATCATCATCATCATGCACATATCAATTTAATCTTTTCTCTGTCATATTGAAATAATCAGAATGGTTGTTCAAAATGTGTATTTTATAAAGTTAAAATGCTCTAATAAGGTCTTCTGAAAGTTATTGTGACATTATTATTTGATGAGAGAATCAATGCACCTCATAGTTGTAAAACTCTAGCAGGTTCTGCAAGACATTACTTCTGACAAAGCACAACCCAAGAGCATGAATGGCAGCGATGCTTCACTACCAGATGAACTCAATGCCTTCTATGCCCAATTTGAAAGGGAGAATATAACTACAGCTATGAAGATCTCTGCTGCACCTGATGACCCTGTGATCTCTGTCTCAAGAGGCCGATGTTAGTCTGTCTTTAAAGTGAACTCTCGCAAGGCGGAAGATCCCAATGAAGTACATGGTAAGGCTTTGAAGACCTGTGCCAACCAACTGTTGGGAGTATTCAAGGACATTTTCAACTTCTCACTGCTACGGGCGGAAGTTCCCACTTGCTTCAAAAATGCAACAATTATACCAATGCTCAAGAAGGGTAATGTGAGCTGCCTTAATGACACATCGACAGTGATGAAATGCTTTGAGAGGTTGGTCATGACTAGACTGAACTCCTGTCTCAGCAAGGACCTGGACCCATTGCAATTTGCCTATCGCAGATGCAATCTCAAAGGCTCTTCACACGGCTTTAGATTACCTGTACAACATAAACACCTATGTCAGGATGCTGTTCATTGACTTTAGCTCAGCATTTAATACCAGCATTCCCACAATCCTGATTGAGAAGTTACAGAGCCTGGGCCTAACCTCCCTCTGCAATTGGATCCTTGACTTCCTAACCGGAAGACCAGAGTCTGTGTGGATTGGTGATAACATCTTCTCCTTGCTGACGATCAACACTAGCGCACCTCAGGAGTGTGAGCTTAGCCCACTGCTTGACTCTCTCTGCACCCATGACTGTGTGGCTAGGTATAGTTCAAGTACCATCTGTAAATTTGCCCCAATACAACCATTGTTGGTAGAATCTCAGATGGTGACGAGAGAGCGTACAGGAGCAATATATGCCAACTAGTGGAATGGTGTCGCAGCAACTTCCTGGCACTCAACGTCAGTAAGACGAAAGAGCTGATTGTGGACCTCAGGAGGGGTGAGACGAAGGAGCACATACCAACCCTCATAGAGGGATTAGAAGCGGAGAGAGTGAGCAGCTTCAAGTGCCTGGGTGTCAAGATCTCTGAGGATCTAACCTGATCCCAACATATTGATACAGTTATAAAAAAAGGCAAGACAGTGACTATACTTAATTTGGAGTTTGAAGAGATTTGGTTGTCAACAAATACACTCAAGAACTTCTATAGATGTACCATGGAGAGCATTCTGACAGGCTGCATCACTGTCTGTAATCGATTGATTGATTGGTTTATTTATTTATTTATTATTTTTCTTTTTCATTATATATTGCATTGAACTGCTGGTACAAAGTTAGCAAATTTCATGACGTATGCCGGTGATATTAAACCTCATTCTGATAAAGCTGAATTTGTTTCAAAGTTGTAAAACTCTGGTTGTTAAATTGCTTAGTAAGTAGGTTGTGTTGTGGAATGACAAACAAGTAACTGAAGGGACGACCTGGGTCAATATTGCACTGGATCATGCTCTGAGAGGCCCTTCTTAATCTAGATAGAAGCAGTTTCATGGGTAGCTTTCTGCAGGAATGACCTACACACTGTGCAGCCCAATGTTGTGTATTGCATCACATATTGGATGTGACTGCATTGTCTGGTTCTTTTGAGTATTATGTATTTGAGTGATTGACATGCCATCATCACCATCAGGTGCCATGCCCAGTTTGAGCTTTGACTGCCATGGCTCACACACTCCTGTTTCGGGTCAAGTGGATCAATTCATTGGTATTCATTTCCAGTTCTCTGGCTGCTGTCTCCATCATCATTTGTCTTTGTCTTCCTATTGCTTTCTTCCTTTCAATCTTTCCCATAATTATTGTGCATTCTAACTCCTCTTTCCTAATCATATGTCCAATGAAGTTACGTTGCCTTTTCATGATCTCATACATTATTGCTCTTTTTGTGCTTCAGGACATCCTCGTTAGATATTTGTTTCGCCCATGATATTCTTTGCAACCTTCTCAAAAACCACGTCTCTGCTGCTACAATTTGTTTCCTCATGTTACTAGATATTGTCCAACATTCTGAGCCATATAACATAACTGGATAAACGAAACATTTCAGTACTCTGAGGCGGGTTGTCATGCCTAGTTTAGTATTGGTCAGTATACTCTTCATGCTCGTAAAGGTGTCTTTTGCCATCCCTATTCTTCTTTTGATGTCCATGTCACACCTGCCATCTGATGTCACCCAACTTTCTAAGTAGCAAAAGTTCTGTACTTGTTTTATGTCTTCTCTGTTTATTCTCAGCCTGCAGATAGGATTCTCCTTCTTTTTGGATATCACCAAACATTCTGTCTTTTTGCAATTGATAGATAGACCCATTTTTGCACTTGCTTCAACAATTGTATCAATTAAGTTTAGTAGTTCATTCTCCGTACTTGCAATTAACACAGTGCATATCTGAAATTACTGATGTTTTCACCGCCAAATTTGATTCCCAAGATGCCTCTTATTTTTTGTAATATTGTTTCACTGTACACTTTAAATAAATCAGGGGAGAAAACACACCCTTGTCTAACACCTCTCTTGATTTTCGTAAACTGAGTCACTTCTCCATCTATTTTTACAGCGGCAGTTTGTTCCCAGTACAGATTTCTGATTAGGCAGGGGTCTTTTGAATCTAGATTTAGAGTTTTCCGTAATATTTCAAATAACTTATTGTGCCTCACTTTATCCACTTTCCCCAAAGCTCTGAAAGTCCCCAATCAGAGCCTCATCACTGGTTGCAGTTTAGAGTCATACCCAGGACCAAATGGACATGTACAGCACAGAAATAGCTCTTTTGGCCCACTTTGTCCATGCTAACTATAATGCCCATGCATGCCAAAGCCATCTGCCGGCATTTGTGCTGGATTCCTCAATGCCTTTCCTATCCAGGTGCCCGTATAAATGTCTTTGAAACATTGAAGTTCTCTCTCCACCACCTCCTTTGACACTTTGTTCCAGATATTCCCCACCCTCTGTTTGGAAAAGCTTCACCCTCAGATCTGTCTTAACTTTCTCTCCTCTCTTCTTAAACCTGTGCCCTCTAGTTCTAGGCTCCTTTCCCTGGAGGTGTGGAGATGGGGGAAAGAGATTTTCGACTGTCCTTCCTATATACAGGTGTCCCCTGCTTTTCGAACGTTTACTTTACGAAATCTCACTGTTACGAAAGACCTACATTAGTTACCTGTTTTCGCTAACAGAAGGTGTTTTCACTGTTACGAAGAAAGGCAGCGTGCGAATAAAAATCAGCGTGCGATAAAAGGCGCTCCGAGCAGCCGCTCTCCCCCGGATTCGGAACTGCAATCTAGCCGGCATTGCTTAAACACGTGCCTGTGAGCAGCCATTGGCAAGATGAGTTCTATGGTATTGGAAAAGCCTGAAAGAGCTCGTAAGGGTTTTACACTTAGCGTAAAACTAGACATAATTAAGCGTTTTGATCGTGGGGAACGAAGTAAGGACTAAGTGGGTTTGGCTTGTGGAAGCTGACGAAGATGATGTTGAAGAGGTTTTGGCATCCCATGACCGAGAACTGATAGATGAAGAACTGATGCAATTGGAAGAGGAAAGGATAACAATCAAAACCGAATGAGTAACGATAAAGTGCGACTTTTATTTTCAAAGGGTACGTCGGTTTAGGGGATATTTGCAAGATGGTTTGAGTCCTTACAAAGAACTGTATGATAGAAAATGCGCGAGGCTCAGCAGTCAAGCAAGCCTTCCACATCAGCCACAGCAGATGACGAACTTCGACCTTCAACATCGAGGCGGGCAGTCATAGGAGAAAATGAGCTGCTTGCTTTAATGGAAACAGGCGACGAGATGACACCCCAGTGTCCCACCACCCCAACACCCAGGCCGCGGACAGATACCGATTCACGGAGAATGCAGCAGTAGCCGGGAGGCACACAGCACACCTTTAAGAAAAAAGCCGAAATAAACATGCTAATTAATTACATTAGCATGTTTATTTTGGCTTTTTTCGTAAAGATGTGCTGTGTGCCTCCCGACTACCGCTGCATGCTTCACGGATCGGTATTGATTCGATGCCCAGAGGGTGGGGGCCAGTGCACCACCCAAACTCCAACGACTCAGTCTAACACACCATCATCAGTGTGCTCCGCGCTTTCCCAATTCCGGTAAGCGATACTACACTGTGCATACATTATTTCTACTTTATATCGGCTGTGTATTTTTACATGTTGTTTGGTATGGTTTGGCAGCTTCATAGCTTAAAGGTTATTGGAGAGGGCTTGCGCTGTGATTTTGCTGACGGCGCTCGCATGAGATTTTCACTGCGGAGAACAGTTCAGGCAATGATTGTGGAAAAGTATTTCTACTTTATATAAGCTGTGTATTTATCATATCATTCCTGCTTTTACTATATGTTACTGTTATTTTAGATTTTACGTGTTATTTGCCATGATTTGGTAGGTTATTTTTGGGTCTGCAAACGCTCACAAATTTTTCCCATATAAATAAATGGTAATTGCTTCTTCGCTTTACGACATTCCAACTTATGAACCGTTTCATAAGAATGCTGTACCTTCGGATGGCGGGGGAAACCTGTATGCCTTTATACAGCACACACACAAAAAATGCTGGTGAATGCAGCAGGCCAGGCAGCATCTATAGGAAGAGGTCCAGTCAATGTTTCGGGCCGGGACCCTTCGTCAGGACTAACTGAAAGAAGAGATAGTAAGAGATTTGAAAGTGGGAGAGGGAGGGGGAGATCCAAAATGACAGGAGAAGACAGGAGGGGGAGGGATGGAGCCAAGAGCTGGGCAGGTGATTGGCAAAAGGGATATGAGAGGATCATGGGACAGGAGGCCCAGGGAGAAAGAAAAGGGGGAGGGGGGAAAAACCCAGAGGATGGGCAAGGAGTATAGTGAGAGTGACAGAGGGAGAAAAAGGAGAGAGAGAGAGAGAAAGAATGTGTGTGTATATAAATAAATAACGGATGGGGTACGAGGGGGAGGTGGGGCATTAGTGGAAGTTAGAGAAGTCAATGTTCATGCCATCAGGTTGGAGGCTACCCAGACAGAATATAAGGTGTTGTTCCTCCAACCTAAGTTAATCCCCACATCCTCTTCGTTATTTATTTATCTATTTATTTATTTATTTATTTATTTATTATTATTTCTCTCTCTCTCTCTCTCCTTTTTCTCCCTCTGTCTCTCTCACTATACTCCTTGCCCATCCTCTGGTGCTCCCCTCCCCCTTTCCCTCTCCCCTAGGCCTCCCATCCCACGATTCTCTCCTTTCTCCAGCCTCGTGTCCCCTCTTGCCAATCACCTGCCCAGCTCTTGGCTCCATCCCTCCCCCTCCTGTCTTCTCCTGTCATTTTGGATCTCCCCCTCCCTCTCCCACTTTCAAAACTCTTACTAGCTCTTCTTTCAGTTAGTCCTGACGAAGGGTCTCGGCCCGAAACGTCGACTGTACCTCCTCCTATAGATGCTGCCTGGCCTGCTGCGTTCACCAGCATTTTTTGTGTGTGTTGCTTGAAATTCCAGCATCTGCAGATTTCCTCATTTTTGCATTTTTAAATTCACAACACCTTTCCTTCAGTTTCCCTTTGTGGGGCATTATCATAATTGAAAGCGAGATGGATGGTTATGTACAAGGATTCAATTGATTTTCAGAGTACTTTAAAAGGTTGGCACAACATTATGGGCTGAAGGGCCTGTACTTGAGTGTAATGTTCTATTTACTATGGACATCAAGTCAAAGAAAATGTTATAGAAACATACAAAGCCTACAGTACAATACAGGCCCTTCGGCCCACAATGATGTGCCAAACATGTGTTTACTTTAGAAATTACTTGGGGTTATCCATAGCCCTCTATTTTCCTAAACTCCACGTACCTATCAAGGAATCTCTTAAAAGTCCCTGTTGTATCTGGCAGCCCATTCCATCTATTCATCACCCTCTGTGTAAAAAAAACTTACCCCTGACATCTCCTCTGTACCTACTTCCAAGCATCTTAAAACTGTGCCCTCTCATGTTAGCCATTTCAGCCCTGGGAAAAAGCCTCTGACTATCCACACGATCAATGCCTCTCATCATCTTACACACCTCTATCAGGTCACCTCTCATCCTCCGTCACTCCAAGGAGAAAAGGCCGAGTTCACTCAACCTGTTCTCATAGGGCATGCTCCCCAATCCAGGCAACATCCTTGTAAATCTCCTGTGCACCCTTTCTATAGGAAATCTGCAGATGCTGGAAATTCAAGCAACACACACAAAAAATGCTGGTGAACGCAGCAGGCCAGGCAGCATCTATAGGAGGAGATACAGTCGACGTTTCAGGCCGAGACCCTTCGTCAGGACTAACTGAAAGAAGAGATAGTAAGAGGTTTGAGAGGGGGAGGGGGAGATCCAAAATGATAGGAGAAGACAGGGATGGATCTAAGAGCTGGAAAGTTGATTGGCAAAAGGGAAACCAGACTAGAGAAGGGAGAGGATCATGGGACGGGAAGCCTGGGGAGAGAGAGAAGGGGGGAGGGGAGTCCAGAGGGTGGAGAGCAGGCAAGGAGTTATAGTGAGAGGGAGAAAAAAGAGACAGAGAAAAAAAAGCGAGGGGGGATAAAATATATTTATTAAATAAATAACTAAGGGATGGGGTGTGAAGGGGAGGAGGGGCATCAACGGAAGTTAGAGAAGTCAATGTTCATGCCATCAGGTTGGAGGCTACCCAGACGGAATATAAGGTGTTGTTCCTCCAACCTGAGTGTGGCTTCATCTTTACAGTAGAGGAGGCCGTGGATAGACTTATCATAATGGGAATGGGATGTGGAATTAAAATGTGTGGCCACTGGGAGATCTTGCTTTCTCTGGCGGTCCCTTGTCTATATATTTACATTTTATAAACCTCTATAAGACCACCCTTCAGCTTCATACATTCATTCTATTGATGGACTAAATCTATCTTATCTAATCTCTCCTTATAACTATAGCCCTCCATTTCAGGTAACATTTAGATGCATTTTGGAAAATGGAATGAAAATTGAGGATCACATTGATTCGCGATCCTCATTTGCAATCATGGTTTATTTTTCATAGGAATGGTATTATATCGTGCACAAAACATGGAGTGATGTAATTAGATTTCCTAACAGTAATTCATTACAACATTTGTTAAGTACTGATTTTATGGATTGCATTTTGGCTTCTATTTTAACTTTAGTTGTAATTTCAAATGAATGGGGAGCACAGCTGGTGAAGTTGGCATCTAGGTTTGTTATCATGTTAAAAGACTAATGAGAAATTTCCTAGTGAAGACTAGAGACCGGTTTACATAGTGCTTGAACTCTGCAAGGTTTAGGGAAAATCTTTACCATGTGCTTTTAAGCATTTATAAATATGATCAATTATTTTTAATGGACCTTGAAATTTTCCATCATCACAATTTCTGCTCCATTGTGCACATTATATGGTGATATGCCAGTCTCCTGAGGCTTGGCTTATACTATGTTGGCACAGAACAATGGGATGCTCATGGCATTCCCTAGGAAGATCTAATAACAGGCTGCATGAGATTGTTTTTTGTGGCTGACAAAACGACAGTATTTTACAGAGGTCTATTCAAACAGTATTTGTGAAAACAAGACTATGATATCAACTTAAATTCCTGGGAATACTTTGCAAAATGATGAGGCAGAAAGGCATTAACCAAGGTTGATTCTGGCATCATATTGGAGGTAAATGGGAGAAAAGGACAAGTTAAAATTTCAACAAGACTGCAAAGCTGTGCTAATACTCAAAATGCATTCAGAAAAATTTTGATTGGGGTACAGGTTTATTTTAGATTACAGCTTTCATAAAGCATTATCTTTTTGAGAGAAACATCTGGTTTTCATTACAACCCTCTCCCAGTTCTCCTCCAAACTTTGAGAACCCTAATTCCTTGTAGTAGAAGGAAAACAAACACAAAGCGTCCATGCACCTGGCTGGCTCTGAATAGGACTTTTGCATTTGTGTGCAATGAAGTTTGTAGTAAAATTGACCTATTTTCTATCAAAAACTAAAGTAAACCAAATACGTCTCTAGGACAGTTGATGTGGACGTTGGTTATTCATTGAACTGGATAATGATTTGCTACCCACTCACATTCATGTGTGGCTTTATTAATGAAGACATTCAATGTCGCTCCCAACTTCCCAATTTTAATAGAGCAGTCCTCGAAGTAAACAGTTCTGTTCACCTACAAAGACTAGAAATCCACGACCCCATATCTGGCAAAGATTTAATTTATAGATCGAATAAATCAAGGTAAGTTTTGGGACTGTGTGGAATTTAATATCTTCATATTTTAGTTGTTCTTTGTTTTGTTGGCCATATGATAAGTGCTCCTGCTGTGTCTCGTCTTGTAGATTTTTACTCTCCCCCCCCCCCCCGTAGATAAATTAATGTGTTTGCAGTATTGTATCTCTGAGAATGCTATGCAGGTTGAAACAGTAGTCCAGCATTCTGTGGTCTGTTTTTTTTCAATCTTATAGTACAGGTCTACACTGATTAACGATTGTAATTCTAACTAATAACCAACTAAGATCAAAAACAGATTTGTAGTAATCTTTACTTAATTAACCTACCAGTGCAAGTTTTGTGATCTCAGCTGGCACTGTTTCTGATGAACAGAAACTTAAGATTACCAACAGTTTTAGGATCCCTTGTGTTACCCATAAAAAAGACAATTCTGGTCAGAGGAAGATCGGGGTGATATCTGTGGTCTGGATTTTTTTGTAGTCTGGAACCTGCGAGGTTGCAAGGGTGCTGATTGGAGAACTTAAACCAGTGCATGTTAGCCCTCTTTTCAGCTTTCAACTAAAGCTAAAATGAAAAAATAATTAAAAAAAAAGAAAAATGATATATTGTTGAATATCATATAGTTCTCAATTTTTCAAGATGCTTTCATTTACTTTCAGTTCAATACATAATACCATATGCCTCATTGTTTATTAGTGCACAGATTTTAGCGTCTGATTTTCACTAATTGCATTAACTTTTTCACGGGCGATCAATTAAGTTTTGGCATTCTTGGCTGACATTTGCGATTAATATGTTCCCTTGTGTGCCATACTGGTGTAACATGCTGTGATGTTTCACTGATAATGTAATGGTTTCTCTGTAGCAGTAATGTTTGGGTTATGACTAGAGGTAACGGGGTTTGGAATGCTGTTGTTCTTTCTTGTGAGCCAGAAGAGAGATTTTCGCGCTGTTTTGCCGGGGAGAGATGAGGAGAGAAGACACGAATGAAGAGAGTTGGTAGACTGCTGGACGGAGTGAATTTGGAGCAAGGGTCTGAAGGGCAGCGACAATCGGAGGAAGTCAATGGTGGACGATCAGCTTATCAGTGAGCTCCAACATTGTGCAATAGACTTTCATAAGAATGGGCCCTTTTTCTTTTTTTTTCATTTTCTTTACTAACCATATAGTCAAAGTAAGAATTGTAAAGCTTAATTGTTTAATCGCATATTGTGTACCGTTATTTTGGTGTACTGATTTGTAACGGGACACATCGTGCAGCATTCACCCAAACGAGATTTCTTAAATTTGGCTGGGCTGGGGGCTATCACCCCCTATATTAAGCTGCTAGCTGCAACGAGAGTTACACTGATATTGTGGAATAATGTATTAAATACAGATATTGAGCAATATATATTGTTAAATCTCTATATATTGTTGGACAATATAAATATTGATGCCATAGGTCATTTTGTATTGAAGTGAGCTTGTATTCTTTGTCAAAACAAAATTCTAATTGTAAGCTGCAGTCAATCACTTTCATTGTAATAGACAAACAATGCATTGTAAATACGTTACAAAATACTCAGCTTATGCTCATAGCATTCAGTACATTGAAAGTTACACTGCAGTCAAATCAGTAAAGTGGAAGCAATATAATTATTTCTAATCCTTAATTACATTTATTAAGTCATATATAATAACATTGGAGTGTGGGCACGTGGCCAAGTGGTTAAGGCATTGGACTAGCAACCTGAAGGTCATGAGTTCGAGCCCCAGCCGAGGCAACATATGTTGTGTCCTTGAGCAAGGCACTTAATCACACATTGCTCTGCGACAACACTGGTGCCAAGCTGTATGGGTCCTAATGCCCTTCCCCTGGACGACATCGGTGTCATGGAGAGGGGAGACTTGCAGCATGGGCAAACTGCTGGTCTTCCATACAACCTTGCCCAGGCCTGCGCCCTGAAGAGTGAAGACTTTCCAGGCGCAGATCCATGGTCTCGCAAGACTAACGGATGCCTTAATAACAATGGATGACTAGAATTTTCTTTAATTTTATCATTGATCCTGTCACAAGAATTATTAAGTCAGCTGTCATGTGGCTTATGATCCCCTTTTCCATGACCCATCATGGTTGAAGCTACAGAGTTCATTTCCTGCTTACTGTAGGAAGGTAACATGTCCTTCATTGTACAATAGTATGAACTAATGATAAAGCTTTTGACCATCATCAGAATTGACTTGGTTAATTTGAATTTTAAGGAAAATTCAGACTTGTTTGGAACCTATATGCAAAAACATATGAACCCATGGCTTTACCTTGTCTCACCTTATCTCTGTGCCTGCCCATCGCCTCTCTCTGGTGCTCCCCCGCCCCCCCCATTTCTTTTTTCTGTGGCCTTCTGTCCTCTCCTATCAGGTTCCCCCTTCTCCAGCCCTGTATCTCCTTCACCAACTTCCCAGCTCTTTACTTCATCCTTCCACCTCCTGGTTTCACCTATCACCTTTTGTTTCTCTCCTCCTCCCCCTCATTTTAAATCCCCTCCTCATCTTTTTTTTCCTCCAGTCACGCCGAAGGGTTTTGGCCTGAAACATCGACTGTACTTTTTCCGTAGATGCTGCCTGGCCTGCTGAGTTCCTCCAGCATTTTATGTGTGTTGCTTGGATTTCCAGCATCTGCAGATTTTCTCTTGTTTGTGAATGTGAAGGGAACTTTAATATTGATTAAATTTCTGATTAGAAAATGCTCTTGAAAGTCTGCTTGCATTGAGTGAAGTGTTAATTAAATTTAGTTTTCATTATCTTGATCAAAGAGCAGGATAGTAATCTTAATTTATGGAACTGGTATCACTAGTTTGATTGAATGGAACTGCTAAGAGCTGAAGTCACTCCCTTAATCACTGGGTCCAGAGAAAAAAGTGTTTCTGATAAAAGGAGTGTATGAATCAGTCAGTGTGTTGCATGAAACCCTACAATGCTTGTAGACAATTTTGATGTGCTCACAGTTTCTTGCATGTTTAATAATCGATGTTGTCTATGACTGTTGATATATTTCTTTCTCTATGTATTGACCAGCATTTGTTTCTCAAGAAAGGGGCCAAGAGAGTAAATGATTTCTATTAGCTGCTAAAACAAACCAAGTGTTACATTGTGGCTTTTCTGGAAAAATATTAATTTGTGTTAAAACATAAAGGTCACTTTTATAAGCACACAGACCTTTAAGCTGAAATTAATATATTATACATATCTAGTGTGGAATATTTCGACATGGGACTGACAAGTATTTGTTAACTTGTATATCCTAATAAAGATCATATTTGCTTTTCTACTGCAAGATACTGTAAATATCTTACAAGTAGACAATATCCATTTCAGGCAAAACTAAAGAATTTATTTAGAATTCAATGTGTACATGGGCAAACCACTAAATCACAGGTCACTGATATCATACATATATAGTAAATACGCATTTTTAGCGATCAAAAATAATTTTTCTATGGTAGTCCATAAGTTCAAATTCGGTCCACATAGGGATTAATTTGGACTTTGTTTAAAAAATGTTATTCATCCCAGATTTAGAAACATAGAAAACCTGCAGCACAATACAGGCCCTTCAGCCCACGATGCTGTGCCGAACATTAGATTAGATTAGATTCAACTTTTTGTCATTGTGCCGAGTACAGATACAAAGCCAATGAAATGCAGTTAGCATCTAACCAGAAATGCAAAGAATAGTGTGATTTACAAAATAACTGTGAATAAAAAGTAAGTGCTACAGCACACAAATATAAAAGTACTGAGACAGTACAATATGGGTGCAATACTGCTTAACGCTGTGATGTGAGGTTCAGCAGGGTCACAGCCTCGGAAGAAACTCTTCCTGTGCCTGCTGGTGTGGGAGCGGAGGCTCCTGTGGCGTCTACCGGATGGGTGGAGAGTAAAAAGTCCATGGTTAGGGTGAGATGCATCCTTGATAATGCTTTTCGCCCTGCCCAGGCAGCATTTATGGTAGATGTTCTCAATGGTGGGCAATTGGGTGCCGATAATCCACTGGGCAGTTTTCACCACACGCTGGAGTGCTTTGCGGTCCGATACGGGACAATTGCCATACCACACTGAAATGCAGTTGGTGAGTATGCTCTCAATGGTACAGCGGTAAAAGTCCGTCAGTATCCTGGGACAGAGGTGAGCTTTCTTCATGCTCCACTGGAAATAAAGGCGCTGTTGCGCCCTTTTGATCAGGATAGAGGAGTTCAGGGACCAGGTGAGATCCTCGGAAATGTGGGCACCAAGGAATTTGAAGCTTCATACATGCTCTACTACAGCTCCGTTGATGTAGATGGGGACGTGAGTGTGGCTCCAAGCATGCCTGAAGTCCACAATGATCTCCTTGGTCTTCTGGGTATTAAGGGCCAGGTTGTTGTCGGCACACCATGCGGATCGGTGCTAGACCTCGTCCCTGTAGGCCATCTTGTCATCCCCTCTGATCAGGCCAACCACCGTGGTGTCATCTGCGAACTTGATGTACTTATTTTACATGTACTTATTTTAGGAATTACCAAGGGTTACCCATAGCCGTTTATTTTTCTCAGCTCCATGTACCTTTCCAGGAGTCTCTTAAAAGACCCTATTGTATCTGCCTCCACCACTGTTGCAGGCAGCCCATTCCACACCCTCACCACCCGCTATGTAAAAATACTTGCCCCTGACATCTCCTCTGTACCTACTTTCAAGCACCTTAAAACTGTGCCCTTTCACGTTAGCCATTTCAGCCCTGGGAAAAAGCCTCTGACTATCCTCACGATCAATGCCTCTCATCATCTTATACACCTCTATCAGGTCACCTCTCACCCTCCGTCGCTCCAAGGAGAAAAGGTGGAGTTCACTCAACCTATTCTCATAGGGCATGCTCCCCACTCCAGGCAACATCCTTGTAAATCTCCTCTGCACCCTTTCTATGGTTTCTATGTCCTTCCTGTGGTGAGGTGACCAGAAGTGAGTACAATACTCCAAGTGGGGTCTGACCAGGGTCCTATAGAGCTTGTAACGTTACCTTTTGGCTCTTAAACTCCATTCCACAGTTGATGAAGGCCAATACACTGTATGCCTTCTTAACCACAGAGTCAACCTGCGCAGCAGCTTTGAGTGTCCTATGGATTCGGACCCCAAGATCCCTCTGATCCTCCACACTGCAAAGAGTCTTACCATTAATACTATATTCTGTCATCATATGTGACCTACCAAAATGAACCACCTCACACTTAACTGGGTTGAACTCCATCTGCCACTTCTCAGCCCCGTTTTGTATCCTATCGATGTCCCGCTATAAACTCTGACAGCCCTCCACACTACCCACAGCACAATCAACCTTTGTGTCATCAGCAAATTTACTAACCAATCTCTCCACTTCCTCATCCAGATCATTTATAAAAATCACGAAGAGAAGGGGGTCCCAGAACAGATCCCTGAGGCACACCACTGGTCACCGGCCTCCATGCAGAATATGACCAATCTACAACCACTCTTTGCCTTCTGTGGGCAAGCCAGTTCTGGATCCACAAAGCAAGGTCCCCTTGGATCCCATGCCTCCTTACTTTCTCAATGAGCCTTGCATGGGGTACCTTATCAAATGCCTTGCTGAAATTCATATACACTACATCTACTGCTCTACCTTCATCAATGTGCTTAGTCACATCCTCAAAAGATTCAATCAGGCTCGTAAGGCACGACCTGCCTTTGACAAAGCCATGCTGACTATTCCTAATCATATTGTGCCTCTCCAAATGTTCATAAATCCTACCTCACAGAATCTTTTCCATCAACTTACCAACCACTGAAGTAAGACTCACTGGCCTATAATTTCCTGGGCTATCTCTGCTCCCTTTCTTGAATAAAGGAACAACATCTGCAACCCTTCAATCCTCAGGAACCTCTCCCATCCATATTGATGGTCCAAAGGTCATTGCCAGAGGCTCAGCAATCTCCTCCCTTGCTTTCCACAGTAGCCTGGGGTATATCTTGTCCACTCCCAGTGACTTATCCAACTTGATGCTTTCCAAAAGCTCTAGCACATCCTCTTTCTTAATGTCTATATGCTCAAGCATTTCAGTCCGCTGTAAGTCATCCCCACAATCGCAAGTCCTTTTCCGTAGTGAATACTGAAGCAAAGTATTCATTAAGTACCTCTGCTATCTCCTCCGGTTCCAAACACACTTTCCCACTGTCACACTTGATTGATCCTATTCTCTCATGTCTTATCCTCTTGATCTTCACATACTTGTAGAATGCCTTGGGGTTTTCCTTAATCCTGTCTGCCAAGGCCTTCTCTTGGCCCCTTCTGGCTTTCCTAATTTCATTCTTAAGCTCCTTCCTACTAGATTTATAATTTTCTAGATTTCTTATCATTACCTAGTTTTTTTTGAACCTTTTGTAAGCTTTTCTTTTCTTCTTAGCTAGATTTTCAACAGCCTTTGTATACCACAGTTCCTGTACCACTGCAGAACATCACACAAATATCCCCTGAACATTTCCCTCATTTCTGCTGTACATTTCCCTGAGAACATCTCAGGATCAAAATTCAGAATCAGGTTTATTATCACCGGCATGTGACGTGCAATTTGTTAATTTAGCAGCTGCAGTTCAATGCAATACATAATCTAGCAGAGAGGAAAATAATAATAAGAAAATAAAACATACTAATAAATAAATGAGTAAATCAATTATGTATATTGACTAGATTTAAAAAACGTGTAAAAACAGAAATACTGTATATTTTAAAAAAAAGTGAGGTAGTGTCCAAAGCTTCAATATCCATTTAGAAATCTGATGGCAGAGGGGAAGAACCTGTTCCTGAATCGCTGAGTGTGTGCTTTCAGGCTTCTGTACCTCCAAACTGATAGTAACAGTAAGAAAAGGGCATTCCCTGGGTGCTGGAGGTCTTTTAATAATGGACACTGCCTTTCTGAGACACTGCTCCCTGAAGATGTCCTGGGTACTGTGTAGGCTAGTACCCAAGATGGAGCTGACTAGATTTACAACCCTCTGCAGCTTCTTTTGGTCCTGTGCAGTGGCCCCTCCATACCAGACAGTGATGCAGCCTGTCAGAACGCTCTCCATAGTACAACTATAGAAGTTTTTGAGTGTATTTGTTGACGTGCTAAATCTCTTCAAACTCCTAATAAAGTATAGACGCTGTCTTGCCTTCTTTATAACTACATCGATATGTTGGGGCCAGGTTCGGTCCTCAGAGATCTTGACACTCAGAAACTTGAAACTGCTCACTCTCTCCACTTCTGATCCCTCTATGAGGATTGGTATGTGTTCCTTCGTCTTACCCTTCCTGAAGTCCACAATCAGCTCTTTCATCTACTGACGTTGAGTGCCAGGTTGTTGCTGCGGCACCATTCCACTAGTTGGCATATCTCACTCCTGTACGCCCTCTCGTCACCACCTGAGATTCTACCAACAATGGTTGTATTGTCAGCAAATTTATAGATGGTATTTGAGCTATGCCTAGCCAGACAGTCATGTGTATACAGAGAGTAGAGCAGTGGGCTAAGCACACACCCCTGAGGTGTGCCAGTGTTGATCGTCAGCAAGGAGGAGATGTTATCACCAATCCGCACGGACTGTGGTCTTCTGGTTAGGAAGTTGAGGATCCAATTGCAGAGGGAGGTACAGAGGCCCAGTTTCTGTAACTTCTCAATCAGGATTGTGGGAATGATGGTATTCAATGCTGAGCTAAGGTCAGTGAACAGCATCCTGATAGAGGTGTTTGTGTTGTATGGGTAATCTAAAGCCATGTGAAGAGCCATTGAGATTGCATCTGCGACAGGCAAATTGCGATGGGTCTAGGTCCTTGCTGAGGCAGGGGTTCCGTCTAAGCATGACCAATCTCAAAGCATTTCGTCACTGTCGATTTGTCATTAAGGCAGCTCACATTACCCTTCTTCAGCACTGGTATAATTGTTGCCTTTTTGAAGCAAGTGGGAACTTCTGCCTGTAGCAGTGAGAGGTTGAAAATGTCCTTGAATACTCCTGTTAGTTGGTTGGGACAGATTTTCAGAGCCTTACCAGGTACTCCATGGGGACCTTCTGCATTACGAGGGCTCACTCTCTTTAAAGATAGTCTGACGTTGGCCTGTGAGACGGAGACCACAGGGTCATCAGGTGCAGCAGGGATCTTCACAGCTGTAGTTGTGTTCTCCCTTTCAAACATGCATAGAAGGCGCTGAGTTCATCTGCTAGTGAACCAGTCATACTATTTGGTTTGTTGGAAGTAATATCTTGCAATCCCTGCCAGAATTGCCGTGCATCTGATGTCGCCTCTAACCTCGTTCAGAATTGTCTCTTCGCCCTTGAAATAGCCCTCCACAAATCATACCTGGTTTTCTGGTGAAGGCCTGGGTTGCCAGACTTGAACGCCATAGATCTAGTGTTCAGCAGATGACATACCTCCTGGTTCATCCATGGCTTTTGGTTTGGGAATGTACAGTAAGTCTTTGTAGGAACAAACTCATCCACATAGGTTTTAATGAAGTTGGTAACAACTGCAGCATACTCATCCAGGTTCGAAGATGAATCCCTGAATATAGTCCAGTCCAGTCCACCAATTCAAAGCAGTCCTGTAGGCGCTCCTGTGCTTCCCTTGTCCATACCTTCTTGGTCCTCACAATGGTGTTGCAGTCTTCAGTCTCTGCCTATACTCAGGGAGTAGAAGTACAGCCAGGTGATCAGACTTCCTGAAGTGAGGGCATGGAATAGCATGGCAGGCATTCTTGATAGTGGTGTAGCAATGGTCCAGGGTGTTGTTTCCTGCTCCCAATTTGTTCCCACTTTATGCTTCCAAGTTCCTGCCTGGTAGCTTCATATTTCCCCTTACTCCAATTAAATGCTTTCCTAACTTATCTGTTCCTATCCCTCTCCACTGCTATGGTGAAGGAGATAGAATTGTGATCACTATCTCCAAAATGTTCTCCCACTGAGAGACCTGACACCTGACCAGGTTCATTTCCCAATACCAGATCAAGTACAGCCTCTCCTCTTATAGGCTTATCTGCATACTGTGTCAAGAAACCTCCCTGAACACACCTAACAAACTCCACCCCATCCAAACCCCTTGCTGTAGGGAGATGCCAATCAATATTTGGGAAGTTAGAATCTCCCACCACGACAACCCTGTTATTAATACACCTTTCCAGAATCTATCTCCCTATCTGCTCCTCGATGTCCCTGTTACTATTGGATGGTCTATAAAAAACACCCGGTAGAGTTATTGACCCCTTCCTTTTTCTAACTTCCACCTACAGAGACTCTGTAGACAAGCCCTCCATGACCTCCTCCTTTTCTGCAGCTGTGGCACTATCTCTGATCAGCAGTGCCATGCCCCCATCTCTTTTGCCTCCCTCCCTGTCCTTTATGAAACATCTGAAGCCTGGCACTCTCAGTAACCATTCCTGCCCCTGAGCCATCCAAGTCTCTGTGATGGCCACAACATCATAGCTCCAAGTACTGATCCATGCTTTAAGCTCATTGTGCATGATGCTTCTTGCATTAAAATTGACATGTCTCAAACTATCAGAGTGAGAGCATCCCTTCTCTATCACCTGCCTATTCTTCCTCTCAGACTCTACAAGCTTTCTCTATTTATGAGCCAACCGCGCCTTCCCCCGTCTTGGGTTTGGTTCCCACCACCCAGCAGTTCCAGTTTAAGTTCTCCCCAATAGCCTCAGCAAACCTCTCTGCCAGGATATTGGTCCCCCTTGGATTCAAGTGCAACCCGTCCTTTTTATACAGGTCATGCCTGCCCCAAAAGGGGTCCCAATGATCCAGAAATCTGAATCCCTGCCCCTGCTCCAATCCCTCAGCCATGCATTTATCCTCCACCTCACTCTATTTCTATACTCACTGTTGAGTGGCACAGGCAGTAATCCTGAGATTACTACCTTTGAGGTCGTCCTCCTCAGCTTCTTTCTTAACTACCTGTGGTCTGTTTTCAGGACCTCTTACCAATGTCGTTGGTACCAATGTGTACCACGACCTCTGGCTGTTCACCTTCCCACTTCAGGATGTCGTGGACGTGATCTGAAGCATCCTGGACCCTGGCACCTGGGAGACAAACTAACATCCATGTTTCTTTCCTGCATGCACAGAGTCACCTGTCTGACCCCCTAACTATAGAGTCCCCTATCACTACTGCCTTCCTCTTCCTTTCCCTACCCTTCTGAGCCACAGGGTCAGACTCTGTCCCAGAGGCTTAGTAAGAACAAGGAAGGATTTAAGAGAAGTTGGGGAGTGGCATTGCTAATCATTTATTAAGAACTTTTTAAATCAATGTAGAACTTCGAGGACACAAGATTCCATCGTATGATTTGTGATTGACTGTTAATTGGGACTATAAATTCATTTGCACGATGTCCTGTGGACTTGCGCCAGTCTATTACAAGGATATGCTAGGCAATTTTTAAATTACTGTATGTAAATGTCATAATTGCCCAGCCTTTATTGTAATCATGTCCAGTAAGACACAGTTCCAGAAGTTGCATGGAGAGCATAAACTTGCCTGGTAAGATATCCCGTCATGAAGCAAGCTCTTACGAGCAGTTCTCACTAGATTTGCATTGATTGACCAAATGCTAGAATTGTCAGATTGTACTTGAGAGTGAGCACTCTGCATCTCCAAGTATCAGAGAGTAATTGTGCCTTCTCTCCTAACAAAGTAAGTATAAGATGCTACAAGAAAAATCCATGTCTTGTGCACTGATGATGAATCTGTCATTGTCTTCCACGCTACTAGATCCTGTATTTCCTCATTGAAAGACCACAATCAGTGCGGATCAGTAATAACATCTTCTCCCTGACAGTCGATGCAGGCGCACTGCAAGGATGTGTTCTTAGCCAACTGCTCTACTCTCTCTCTACACTCATGACTGTGTGACTATGCACAGCTCAAACACCATCTATAAATTCACTGATGACAGACAGTTGTTGGCAGAATCTCTGGCAATGAGGAAGCGTACAGGAGTGGGATACACTAGATTGGCTAGTTAAGTGGTTCCTCAATTAAATACTTTTCCATACTATCTGCTGCTATCTCCCTTCAAGGCTATGCTAAAGGACAGGGAGTTGTGGTCTCTGATTCCAAAATGCTCACAAAGAGAAAAATCTGTCTCCTGACCAGGTTCATTGCCAAGTACTGGAGCCAGTAAAGCCTCTGCTCTGGTTGGCCTGTCCACATATTGTGTCGAGAATCCTTCCTGGTCATAACTAACAACTTCTGCCCCATCTAAACCTTTTTGTGCAAAGGAGGTACCAATTTATATTAAGGAAATTGAAGTCACTCGTGACAACAACACTGATATTTTTTGCATCTTTCCAAAATCTACCTACTGATCTGCTCCTCGAAATTTATATTAGGCAGGAAATGGTGTTGGATAGGCTGTTGGGTCTGAAGGCTGTTAAGTCCCTGGGACCTGATGGTCTGCATCCCAGGGTACTTAAAGACGTGGCTTTAGAAATCGTGGGCGCATTGGTAATAATTTTCCAATGTTCTATAGATTCAGGATCAGTTCCTGTGGATTGGAGGGTGGCTAATGTTGTCCCTCTCTTCAGGAAGGGAGGAAGAGACACAACAGGGAACTATAGACCGCTTAGCCTGACTTCGGTGGTGGGAAAGATGCTAGAGTCAATTATAAAAGATGAAATTACGACACATCTGGATAGCAGTAACAGGATCGGTCCGAGTCAGCATGAATTTACGAAGCGGAAATTGTGCTTGACTAATCTTCTGGAATTTTTTGAGGATATAACTATGAAAATGGACAAGGGAGAGCCAGTGGATGTAGTGTACCTGGACTTTCAGAAAGCCTTTGATAAAGTCCCACATAGGAGATTAGTGGGCAAAATTAGGGCACATGGTATTGGGGGCAGAGTACTGACATGGATTGAAAATTGGCTGGCCGACAGAAAACAAAGAGTAGCAATTAACGGGTCCCTTTCGGAATGGCAGGCAGTGACCAGTGGGGTACCGCAGTGTTCAGTGCTGGGACCGCAGCTGTATACAATATATATTAATGATTTAGATGAGGGAATTAAAAGTAACATTAGCAAATTTGCTGATGACACAAAGCTGGGAGGCAGTGTGAAATGTGAGGAGGATGTTATGAGAATGCAGGGTGACTTGGACATGCTGGGTGAGTGGGCAGATGCATGGCAGATGCAGTTTAATGTGGATAAATGTGAGGTTATCCACTTTGGTGGTAAGAATGGGAAGGCGGATTATTATCTAAATGGAGTCAAGTTAGGAAAAGGGGAAACACAACGAGAACTAGGTGTTCTTGTACATCAGTCACTGAAAGCAAGCATGCAAGTACAGCAGGCTGTGAAAAAAGCTAATGGCATGCTGGCCTTCATAACAAGGGGAATTGAGTATAAGAGCAAAGAGGTCCTTCTGCAGCTGTACAGGGCCCTGGTGAGACCACACCTGGAGTATTGTGTGCAGTTTTGGTCTCCAAATTTGAGGAAGGACATACTTGCTATTAAGGGAGTGCAGCGTAGGTTCACAAGGTTAATTCCCGGGATGGCGGGACTGTCATATGTTGAAAGATTGGAGCGACTGGGCTTGTATACTCTGGAATTTAGAAGGCTGAGATGGGATCTTATTGAAACATATAAGATTATTAAGGGATTGGACATGCTGGAGGCAGGAAGCATGTTCCCGCTGATGGGTGAATCCAGAACCAGAGGCCACAGTTTAAGAATTAGGGGTAGGCCATTTAGAACAGAGTTGAGGAAAAACTTTTTCACCCAGAGAGTGGTGGATATATGGAATGCTCTGCCCCAGAAGGCTGTGGAGGCCAAGTCTCTAGATGCTTTCAAGAAAGAGATGGATAGAGCTCTTAAAGATAGCGGAATCAAAGGTTATGGGGATAAGGCATGAACTGGATACTGATAGTGGATGATCAGCCATGATCACAGTGAATGGCGGTGCTGGCTCGAAGGGCCGAATGGCCTACTCCTGCACCTATTGTCTATTGTCTATTTATCCCTGTCGCATGCTATCGGGAGATGTATAGATCAGCGGTCCCCAACCACCGGGCTGCAAGGCATGCGCTACCGGGTCGTGAGGAAATGATATGATTTGGCGATATAAGTCAGCTGCACCTTTCCTCATTCCCTGTCACGCCCACTGTTGATCTTGAACGCATGCGAGGTCATGACCTGCGTGTCATCCATGTCCGCGCGGGAAGGAGTTCAACTCCACGAGCTTGCAAATGACGACGGGCTGAAGAGTATGTTTGACATAACATCTCTGCTGGCATTCTGGATCAAAGTCAAGGCTAAATATCCTGAAATAGCCACGAAAGCACTGAAAACGTTGCTTCCATTTCCAAAATCATATCTCTGCAATGAATGCAACGAAAACTAAACTGCAGAATAGGCTGGACATAAGGAACCCCTTCGAGTATCGCTGTCTCCCATCGCCCTTCGATAGGACCGTCTTGTTGCAGGGAAAAAAGCCCAGAGCTCCCACTGATTCAGCGATATTGGTGTGTTGCAATGATTTTATATGTTCATACGGGGAAAGTTTGTGCTGTGTGTTTAATATCCAAACGTTACTTTAAATGTTATGATGCTATTGACTTATAAGTGACTTGTATAACCATATAACCATAACAGCACGGAAACAGGACATCTCTCCCCTTCTAGTCCGTGCCAAACGCTACTCTCACCTAGTCCCGCCGACCTGCACTCAGCCCATAACCCTCCATTCCTTTCCTGTCCATATACCTATCCAATTTTTCTTTAAATGATAATATCGAACCTGCCTCTACCACTTCTACTGGAAGTTCGTTCAACACTGACTTCAAGCTCCCCTGATAATTGACTTATCACTATATTCATGCGAGGAAAATATGCGCTGTGTGTTTAATATTAAATTCGTTAGATAAACCCCTTTAGAAACGAAATTGAGTGTACTAGCCACTTATCACCTATATTCCGGTTGTGATTAACACCCCCCCCCCCCCCCACCTCTGCGAGCAGAATTGCTAAAAATGATTTGTAGAAAAAAGTAGGCACGTGCACGCATGAGCAAGTCACGCATGCACACTGGTGCCCACGCAAGGATCCATGATCATTGTAGTCTTTTTCGACGTAAACACTACTCTTGTCCATTGGCAACCCTACCCTGCCACCTCCCCCCCCGGGGT
Organism: Mobula birostris; assembly: GCF_030028105.1. Taxonomy (NCBI): domain Eukaryota; kingdom Metazoa; phylum Chordata; class Chondrichthyes; order Myliobatiformes; family Myliobatidae; genus Mobula; species Mobula birostris. The sequence goes on from NC_092389.1 coordinate 1,839,634, forward strand.
TGGCCAGTCCGAAAGATTATTGTCAATATTAAACCGGTCCGCAGTGCCAAAAAGGTTGGGAACCCCTGGTATAGAATACTGCCAATAACGTAATTGCTCCCTTCCTGTTTTTAATTTCCACCCACACTTAGTAGGCAATTCCTTTGTGACACCCCCTCCCCCTTTCTGCAGCTGTGATACTGTTTCTGATTAGCAATGCCACTCGCCCACTTCTTTTACCTCCTTTCCTGTTCCTTTTGAAACATCAGAACATCCACCAACCATTCCTGCATTTGTGACAGCCAAGTCACTGTTGTGGCTACAATGGACTCATGGAACCATTTGGGTGAATTTCTGGAATTATTGAAAAAAACTCTAGAGTAGACACTGTGTTTGGTTCCATCCAGTTTATTCCGTTGTGTCTGCATTGGACAGTTAGCACCACTTGCTCAGAGGCAATGGAATGTAGCTCTGTTGTGTTTTCAATGTCAATGCACCAAACCATTTCTGGTCATAATACTAATGTCATTGTAAGTAAACACACAGTTCTGTCCATAGATACTCTAATGAAGGGTCTCAGTCTGAAACATCAACTCTCAATGCTGCCTGACCTGCTGACTTCCTCCAGCATTTTGTGTCTTTCTCTAGTTTTCCAGTATCTGCAGAATCTCTTCTGTTTTATAAATATTCTGTAAATTGTTTATGGTAAAATAATTGAAAATATATGCAATTGAGGAAATGCTTTTTAATAATATTAAACATAATTTGGAAGGTTCATCTGAAAATTCAATATTAAGTGTTGCACTTCTTTAAAAAAAAGTTCATAATTTTGAGTCTGAAGTTTTTCTTGATTGTTTCAACCTCATGGAAGCCTTCAGCTGTCAAATGAGACACATTGTGGAAAACTGTATTCATATTTGATTCCCCTGAGAAATTTGCCGCTATTGGCACAATGATATACAGACTGATTCCTAACTAGTAGGTGCACCATAGAACAAGTTCACCATAGGTAAGAGTATTCACAGATAAATTCCTCATTATTTATCAGCAGAAATGATCACTGCTCTGTAAGATTCGGGAACTTTGACCACTAATAGCAGGCATCTCAAAGCAATTAAAATGACCACTGAATTAGTCTCCACACAGTGCACCAAGTTGAGCGGTAGATTGGACATATCAATCAATGTGGTCTTCCAGGCACACCCAGACTGCAGATGTGCTCAGCCAGGTTAATGGATGGGCCATATTGACCACACTGTATATCTGACACTGATCTGACACCTCACTTCTGACAATGACACACTTGAGCTTCTAGGCAAAGATTTTTAATATGTTCTCAACAATCTTTAAAAATGTGAGACCTCTTTGATACAGTTGTTGCAATTTCATAGGGGTATCTGGGAGAGTACTGATCATGTTCTGCAATTAAAATCTGCAGAGAGATAGCAGGCAACTGCAGGAAACATAAAGTTGTGGTGGTAGAGGATTTTAATTTTCCATACATTGATTGGGACTCCCATACTGTTAGGGGTCTAGATGGTTTAGAGTTTGTAAAATGTGTTCAGGAAAGTTTTCTAAATCAATATATAGAGGGGCCAACTAGAGGGGATGCAACATTGGATCTCCTGTTAGGAAATGAGTTAGGACAAGTGACGGAAGTCTGTGTAGGGGAGCACTTTGGTTCCAGTGATCATAACACCATTAGTTTCAATTTGAACATGGACAAGGATAGATCTGGTCCTAGGGTTGAGGTTCTGAACTGGAAGAAGGCCAAATTTGAAGAAATGAGAAAGGATCTAAAAAGCTTGGATTGGGACAGGTTGTTCTCTGGCAAAGATGTGATGGTAGGTGGGAAGCCTTCAAAGGGGAAATTTTGAGAGTGCAGAGTTTGTATGTTCCTGTCAGGATTAAAGGCAAATTGAATAGGAATAAGGAACCTTGGTTCTCAAGTGATATTGCAACTCTGATAAAGAAGAAGAGGGAGTTGTATGAAATGTATAGGGAACAGGGAGTAAATCAGGTGCTTGAGGAGTATAAGAAGTGCAAGAAAATACTTAAGAAAGTAATCAGGAGGGCTAAAAGACATGAGGTTGCCTTGGCAGTCAAAGTGAAGGATAATCCAAAGAGCTTTTACAGGTATATTAAGAGCAAAAGGATTGTAAGGGATAAAATTGGTCCTCTTCAAGATCAGAGTGGTCGGCTATGTGCGGAACCAAAGGAAATGGGGAGATCTTAAATAGGTTTTTTGCGTCTGTATTTACTAAGGAAACTGGCATGAAGTCTATGGAATTGAGGGAATCAAGTAGTGAGATCATGGAAACTGTACGGATTGAAAAGGAGGAGGTGCTTGCTGTCTTGAGGAAAATTAAAGTGGATAAATCCCCGGGACCTGACAGAGTGTTCCCTCGGACCTTGAAGGAGACTAGTGTTGAAATTGCGGGGGCCCTGGCAGAAATATTTAAAATGTCGGTGTCTACGGGTGAGGTGCCGGAGGACTGGAGAGTGGCTCATGTTGTTCCGTTGTTTAAAAAAGGATCGAAAAGTAATCCGGGAAATTATAGGCCGGTGAGTTTAATGTCGGTAGTAGGTACGTTATTGGAGGGAGTACTAAGAGACAGAATCTACAAGCATTTGGATAGACAGGGACTTATTAGGGAGAGTCAACATGGCTTTGTGCGTGGTAGGTCATGTTTGACCAATCTATTGGAGTTTTTCGAGGAGGTTACCAGGAAAGTGGATGAGGGGAAGGTAGTGGATATTGTCTACATGGATTTCAGTAAGGCCTTTGACAAGGTCCCGCGTGGGAGGTTAGTTAGGAAAATTCAGTCGCTAGGTATACATGGAGAGGTGGTAAATTGGATTATACATTGGCTCAATGGAAGAAGCCAAAGAGTGGTGGTAGAGAATTGCTTCTCTGAATGGAGGCCTGTGACTAGTGGTGTGCCACGAGGATCAGTGCTGGGTCCATTGTTATTTGTCATCTATATCAATGATCTGGATGATAATGTGGTAAATTGGATCAGCAAATTTGCTGATAATACAAGGATTGGAGATGTAGTAGACAGTGAGGAAGGTTTTCAGAGCCTGCAGAGGGAGTTGGACTAGCTGGAAAAATGGGCTGAAAAATGGCAGATGGAGTTTAATACAGACAAGTGTGAGGTATTGCACGTTGGAAGGACAAACCAAGGTAGAACATACAGGGTTAATGGTAAGGCACTGAGGAGTGCAGTAGAACAGAGGGATCTGGGAATACAGATACAAAATTCCCTAAAAGTGGCGTCACAAGTAGATAGGGTCGTAAAGAGAGCTTTTGGTACATTGGCCTTTATTAATCAGGGTATTGAGTATAAGAGCTGGAATGTTATGATAAGGTTGTATAAGGCATTGGTGAGGCCGAATCTGGAGTATTATGTTCAGTTTTGGTCACCAAATTACAGGAAGGATATAAATAAGATTGAAAGAGTGCAGAGAAGGTTTACAAGGATGTTGCCGGGACTTGAGAAACTCAGTTACAGAGAAAGGTTGAATAGGTTAGGACTTTATTCCCTGGAGCGTAGAAGAATGAGGGGAGATTTGATAGAGGTATATAAAATTATGATGGATATAGATAGAGTAAATGCAAGCAGGCTTTTTCCACTGAGGCAAGGGGAGAAAAAAACCAGAGGACATGGGTTAAGGGTGAGGGGGGAAAAGTTTAAAGGGAACATTAAAGGGGGCTTCTTCACACAGAGAGTGGTGGGAGTATGGAATGAGCTGCCAGACGAGGTGGTAAATGTGGGTTCTTTTTTAACATTTAAGAATAAATTGGACAGATACATGGATGGGAGGTGTATGGGGGGATATGGTCCGTGTGCAGGTCAGTGGGACTAGGCAGAAGATGGTTCGGCACAGCCAAGAAGGGCCAAAAGGCCTGTTTCTGTGCTGTAGTTTCTATGGTTTCTATGTTGAATCTCTTTGGGAGTGTGTGTGCCCAATGAAAGTAACCAGTGAGTGCAGGTCCTTCCACAATGCTTGCCCATCCATACGGATGAATCTTCTATTCCATTCGGGCCTATTGAACCTGTGTAGCTCTTGCCAACCCTCTTAGAACCCACAGATGAAACCATATCATCACCCTGATGGACTCTAGAAGAAGCAAAAAAACACTCCAAAGGAATAGACTGACTGAATGCAGAAAGTTCAATTGATCTTGTTTGCATAACTTTTGTGTTAGTATTGGGCATTTGACCATTTCAATGTGAGTTTGTTGATAGGGTGCAAGGTAATCATGGGATCATGATTAATGAAGCTGGCTGCCTGATCCTGACTGACCATTTCTGTAGACTTTTACAATTCCATTAATAGTCATAGTCATACTTTATTGATCCTGGGGGAAAATGGTTTTTGTTACAGTTGCACCATAAATAATTAAATAGTAATAAAACCATAAATAATTAAATAGTAATATGTAAATTATACCAGGAAATAAGTCCAGGACCAGCCTATTGGCTCAGGGTGTCTGACCCTCCAAGGGAGGAGTTGTAAAGTTTGATGGCCACGGGCAGGAATGACTTCCTATGACGCTCTGTGTTGCATCTCCGTGGAATGAGTCTCTGGCTGAATGTACTCCTGTGCCCAACCAGTACATTATGTAGTGTATGGGAGATATTGTCCAAGATGGCATGCAACTTGGACAGCATCCTCTTTTCAGACACCACGGTGAGAGAGTCCAGTTCCATCCCCACAACATCACTGGCCTTCCGAATGAGTTTGTTGATTCTGTTGGTGTTTGCTGCCCCAGCACACAACAGCAAACATGATAGCACTGGCCACCACAGACTCGTAGAGCATCCTCAGCATCGTCCGACAGATGTTAAAGGACCTCAGTCTCCTCAGGAAATAGAGATGGCTCTGACCCTTCTTGTAGACAGCCTCAGTGTTCTTTGACCAGTCCAGTTTATTGTCAATTCGTATCCCCAGGTATTTGTAATCCTCCACCATGTCCACACTAACCCCCTGGATGGAAACAGGGGTCACCGGTACCTTAGCTCTTCTCAGGTCTACCACTAGCTCCTTAGTCTTTTTCACATTAAGCTGCAGATAATTTTGCTCACACCATGTGACAAAGTTTCCTACTGTAGCCCTGTACTCAGCCTCATCTCCCTTGCTGATGCATCCAACAATGGCAGAGTCATCAGAAAACTTCTGAAGATGACAAGACTCTGTGCAGTAGTTGAAGTCCGAGGTGTAAATGGTGAAGAGAAAGAGAGACAAGACAGTCCCCTGTGGAGCCCCAGTGCTGCTGATAAACTGATAAATATGACTGCAAGGTTTATTGCAACTTGTTTACTGAATTAAAATGAGTTCTGATATAATGAACTTGGTTTTCATGATGTACTATTCACGGTAAATGCCACTTTATTGTGCATATTTATGCACTACTGCAGTGTCCATTTCTCCTACACAGTGAAGCAGTTTCATTGGACGTAAACAAATTTTAGCAAACATTAGCTTGAAGTTGTTCAGTCAAGGGTGAGTCAGGGCAGAGTAGGTGACTCTCAAAAATCATGCATTGTATGCCAAATTAAATTTGTGTGTAAACTAGTGTTATTAAAGTCTGGAGACAAAAGCCACAGTGATTTCTGTCAATGAAACCATGTTAATTGCAGAAAATGCTTCGGATGGAGGATAAAATTACTTTTAATTTATATGCAGGAAATAAATCAATCATTTTTCAAATACTTGGCACACAACAAGGTACTTTAGCCAACAAATTACTTTTTGAAGGTAGTCATTGTCTTAATGTGGGATATGAGGTTACACAGCAGAATGTGATGATGCTCAGAGAATTTGGATGATGTTCATTGACAGAGAAATATTGTTCAGTATGCCTTTTGTAAATAAGTTAACTTGTAAAAAATTGATTAATTCTATGTAATATTAGATGGTAATAGTTATATTTTATGAAATGAGAAGTTCATTTTTTATCCTCTTTAGAAATGACTACGTACAAATTATGATGCTCTTTGTTTCTGAAGTTAGTGCTGCACCCAACAGCTTTTAGCTCATCAATGTTGAAGTCTTGGAATAATGCTTTAACAGAAGTGAACACTTAAAACTACTTTAATTGTCAGTCCTAATCCTTTTGTAATTTGCTTGATGGGATTTTGAGATTGTGGAAATGTATGCGATATAAACAGAGTAATAGTAGAATAAGCTGCAATTAGATACTCAAGTCTTAGAACAAAAGGATTTATTTAGATAGTGTTTTTAAAAGACATGTTGGAAATACAATTTGATTACCTGTGATAATAGCACAGATTCTCTTAAATTTTCTAACTTTCATAATTTTTGCTTTACAGGTTGCTATAAAGATAGTAGATAAGACACAACTGGAAGAGGAAAACTTGAAGAAGATCTTCAGAGAAGTCCAAATCATGAAAATGTTAAGACACCCTCATATTATTAGACTATATCAGGTGAAACAGTTATGCATTTTATAAGATTTAATTTACATCTGCTATTTTCTAATAGACTTGCATTCAATACCTCAGTTATACTGATCAAAATATTTCTACTTTTACTGGAAATAGTGTATCAAATACAGTAGATTTCAGTTAATTGGGCCATCGGTTAATCGAGGCAGCCACTTTTTTGGGACAAGTCTTAAGGGAGAAAATCTAATCAAGAAAATAGCCAAAATTCCGTCATTCATTTGCCAGTTTCTAACTAGCATTAGTCACGTGTACTTGTGTGGCTGTTAAACACAGCACTGTGCGCAGAGTGAAAAGTTTTTAAAAGGCATCAGTTGAGTTTGTTGGTGTTCAAAAAGCAATGAGTTTTGTCACTGATGGTTGGCGAGAAATAAGCAATAAGGCAATTCAGGATTGTTTTGCTGTCTACGGTTTCAAGCATTGAGGCTTGGAGATGCCAGAAACGGCCAAGAGTGAAAATGAAATGATTTTACGACTTCAGCAAGATAGGAACTATGGAGAATTTGAAGGTGTCATCAATCATCTTGAATGTTACAATGAAAATGAAAATTTGGAGGATGCAATTGTTGAAAGAATTGTATGAAGGTAGTCTATTATCTGCACGAGGTGTCTGCACTGATTTTTTTCATTTACAGTCATTCAAAAGAACATGGCACCTACACTGGATGAATTTACGTGCCTATAACTACTAGGAAATTGGTCAATGCTGGTTATCCACTTTGTAACAAGCGGAACTGAGGGAAGGGTAGTGTAACGTTTGAGGCGACGCTATTATAGCTCAGGGCTTCAGAGTTCGGAGTTCAATTCCAGTGTTCCTTGTAAGGACCCTGTATGTCCTGTCTGTGGAATGCATGGGTTTTCTCTGGGTGCTCCAATTTCCTTCCACAGTCTGAATGCATACTGGTTAGTATGTTAATTGGTCTTTGTAAATTTTCCTGTGATTAGCCTAGGGTTAAATGGAGCCAGAAGTTTATCTCAATAAACAATAAATAAAGGACAGGACCTCCAGGATAGCAATCTCAGGATTGCTACCAGTGCCACGTGCAGCCGGGTTTAGAAATAGTAAGATAGTGCAGATCAACACGTGGCTGAAGACATGGTGCAGGAGGGAGGGCTTCAGATTTATAGATAATTGGGCAGTTTTCCAGGGAAGGTGGGACCTGTTCCAGCGGGACGGTTTACATCTGAACTGAAGGGGGACAAATATCCTTGCAGGTAGGTTTGCTAGAGAGGCTCCAGTGGATTTAAACTAGATACAAGGGGGGAGGGGAACCAGAGTATAGGAACAGATGTAGGGGAGAAGGAAGAAGAAGAAGATAGTAAAGCTGTTTGCACTGTTAGTGATAAACAGAGAGTAAGAGGTGGAAAATTTCTTAAATGCATTTATTTTAATGCAAGGAGCATTATAAGAAAGATGGATGAGTTTAGAGCATGGACTGATACCTGGAAGTATGATGTGGTAGCTATTAGTGAAACATGGTTGCAGGAGGGGTGTGATTGGCAACTAAATATTTCTGGATTTCGTTGCTTCAGGTGTGATAGAATCGGAGGGACAAGAGGGAGAGATGTTGCATTGCTTGTCAGAGAAAATATTACAGCGGTGCTCTGGCAGGATAGATTAGAGGGCTCATCTAGGGAGGCTATTCGGGTGGAATTGAGGAATGGGAAAAGTGTAGTAACACTTATAGGGGTGTGTTATAGACCACCTAATGGGGAGCGAGAAGCGGAGGAACAAATTTGTAAGGAGATAGCAGGTATTTGTAGTAAGCACAAGGTTGTGATTGTGGGAGATTTTAATTTTCCACACATAGACTGGGAAGCCTATACTGTTAAAGGGCTGGATGGTTTGGATTTTGTAAAATGTGTGCAGGATAGTTTTTTGCAGCAATATAGAGGTACCAACTAGAGAAAGGGCAGTGTTGGATCTCCTATTAGGGAATGAGATAGGTCAGGTGACGGAGGCATGTGTTGGGGAGCACTTCGGGTCCAGTGATCACAATGCCATTACGGGTGTCCCCCGCTTTTCGAACGTTTACTTTATGAAACCTTACTGTTATGAAAGACCTACATTAGTTACCTGTTTTCGGTAACAGAAGGTGTTTTCACTGTTACATAAAAGGCAGTGCGCGAAGAAAGGCAGCATGCGAAAAAAAGCAGCGCACTATAAAATGCAGCGCGCGCCCTGAGCAGCCGCTCCTCTCCTGGATTCGGAACTGCATTCTCGCCGTCATTGCTTAAAAACATGCCTGTGAGCAGCTGTTTGCAAGATGAGTTCTAAGGTATCGGAAAAGCCGAAAAGAGCTCGTAAGGGTGTTACACTTAGCGTAAAACTAGACATAATTAAGCGTTTCGATCGTGGTGAACAAAGTAAGGACAAGGTGAGTTTGGCTTGTGGAAGTTGACGAAGATGATGATGCAACACACATCAAAGTTGCTGGTGAACTCAGCAGGCCAGGCAGCATCTCTAAGAAGAGGTGCAGTCGACGTTTCAGGCCGAGATCCTTCGTCAGGACTAACTGAAGGAAGAGCGAGTAAGAGATTTGAAAGGGGGAGGGGGAGATCCAAAATGATAGGAGAAGACAGGAGGGGGAGGGATGGAGCCAAGAGCTGGACAGGTGATAGGAAAAGGGATACGAGAGGATCATGGGACAGGAGGTCCGGGAAGAAAGACAAGGAGGTGGGGGGGAACCCAGAGGATGGGCAAGGGGTATATTCAGAGGGACAGAGGGAGAAAAAGGAGAGTGAGAGAAAGAATGTGTGTATAAAAACAAGTAATAGATGGGGTACGAGGGGGAGGTGGGGTATTAGCGGAAGTTAGAGAAGTCGATGTTCATGCTATTAGGTTGGAGGCTACCCAGATGGAATATAAAGTGTTGTTCCTCCAACCTGAGTGTGGCTTCATCTTTACAGTAGAGGAGGCCGTGGATAGACATGTCAGAATGGGAATGGGATGTGAAATTAAAATGTGTGGCCACTGGGAGATCCTGCTTTCTCTGGCGGACAGAGCGTAGGTGTTCAGCAAAGCGGTCTCCCAGTCTGCGTCGGGTCTCGCCAATATATAAAAGGCCACATCGGGAGCACCGGACGCAGTATATCACCCCAGCCGACTCACAGGTGAAGTGTTGCCTCACCTGGAAGGACTGTTTGGGGCCTGAATGGTGGTAAGGGAGGAAGTGTAAGGGTATCCCGACGCAGACTGGGAGACCGCTTTGCTGAACACCTACGCTCTGTCCGCCAGAGAAAGCAGGATCTCCCAGTGGCCACACATTTTAATTGCACATCCCATTCCCATTCTGACATATCTACCCACGGCCTCCTCTACTGTAAAGATGAAGCCACACTCAGGTTGGAGGAGCAACACCTTATATTCCGTCTGGGTAGCCTCCAACCTGATGGCATGAACATTGACTTCTCTAACTTCCGCTAATGCCCCACCTCCCCCTCGTACCCCATCTGTTACTTATTTTTATACACACATTCTTTCTCTCACTCTCCTTTTTCTCCTTCTGTCCCTCTGAATATACCCCTTGCCCATCCCCTGGGTTCCCCCCCACCTCCTTGTCTTTCTTCCCGGACCTCCTGTCCCATGATCCTCTCGTATCCCTTTTGCCTATCACCTGTCCAGCTCTTGACTCCATCCCTCCCCCTCCTGTCTTCTCCTATCATTTTGGATCTCCCCCTCCCCCTCCAACTTTCAAATCTCTTACTCACTCTTCCTTCAGTTAGTCCTGACGAAGGGTCTCGGCCTGAAACGTCGACTGCACCTCTTCCTAGGGATGCTGCCTGGCCTGCTGCGTTCACCAGCAACTTTGATGTGTGTTGCTTGAATTTCCAGCATCTGCAGAATTCCTGTTGTTGAAGATGATGTTGAAGAGGTTTTGGCATCCCATGACCAAGAACTGATAGATGAAGAGCTGATGCAATTGGAAGAGGAAAGGATAGCAATCGAAACCGAATGCAGTAGCGAATGGACCGAAATTGAAGTCGTCCAGGAACTGAACGTGAAGCAACTGCGTGAGATTTTCGCTGCAATGATTGTAGAAAAGTACGACTTTAATTTTGAAAGGGTACGTTGGTTTAGGGCATATTTACAAGATGGTTTGAGTGCTTACAAAGAAGTGTATGATAGAAAAATGCGCGAGGCTAAGCAGTCAAGCAAGCCTTCAACATCAGCCACAGCAGACGACGAATCTTGACCTTCGACATTGAGGCAGGCAGACGTAGAAGATGATGACCTGCCTGCCCTGATGGAAACAGATGACGATGAGATGACACCCCAGTGTCCCACCACCCCAACCCCCAGGCCGCAGACCGATACATTGCCGCGGAGAATGCAGCGGTAGCCGGGACGCACCCAGTACACCTTTAAGAAAAATGCCGAAATAAACAAGCTAATTAATTAGGTGCGCCGCCTGGCACATAAATGCTGGCCCAGATCAGAGGTGATTGACGATTGCGTCGCCTCTGAGGTTTTTTTCTTAAAGATGTGCTGGGTGCGTCCCAGCCACTGCTGTACCCCTGCATTCTTCGTGGATTGGTATCGGTCGGCGCCCTGGAGGTTGGGGTCCACCCCACCACCCCAACCTCCGACGACTCAGCCTAACAAACCATCATCAGTGTGCTCGGTGCTGTCTTCCAGATTCCCATAAGTGGTACAACACTTGTACATACATTATTTCTACTTTATATAAACTGTGTATTTTTATGCGTTATTTGATATGAGTGAGGTTGATGTTTTGGAGCATGTTGATATTAAGGGAGAGGAGGTGTTGGAGTTGTTAAAATACATTAGGACGGATAAGTCCCCGGGGCCTGACGGAATATTCCCCAGGCTGCTCCACGAGGCTAGGGAAGAGATTGCTGAGCCTCTGGCGAGGATCTTTATGTCCTCGTTGTCCACGGGAATGGTACCGGAGGATTGGAGGGAGGCGAATGTTGTCCCCTTGTTCAAAAAAGGTAGTAGGGACAGTCTGGGTAATTATAGACCAGTGAGCCTTATGTCTGTGGTGGGAAAGCTGTTGGAAAAGATTCTTAGAGGTAGGATCTCTGAGCATTTAGAGAATCATGGTCTGATCAGGGACAGTCAGCATGGCTTTGTGAAGGGCAGATCGTGTCTAACAAGCCTGATAGAGTTCTTTGAGGAGGTGACCAGGCATATAGATGAGGGTAGTGCAGTGGATGTGATCTATATGGATTTTAGTAAGGCATTTGACAAGGTTTCACACGGTAGGCTTATTCAGAAAGTCAGAAGGCATGGGATCCAGGGAAGTTTGGCCGGGTGGATTCAGAATTGGCTTGCCTGCAGAAGGCAGAGAGTGGTGGTGGAGGGAGTACATTCAGATTGGAGGATTGTGACTAGTGGTGTCCCACAAGGATCTGTTCTGGGACCTCTACTTTTCGTGATTTTTATTAACGACCTGGATGTGGGGGTAGAAGGGTGGGTTGGCAAGTTTGCAGACGACACAAAAGTTGGTAGTGTTGTAGACAGTGTAGAGGATTGTCGAAGATTGCAGAGAGACATTGATAGGATGCAGAAGTGGGCTGAGAAGTGGCAGATGGAGTTCAACCCGGAGAAGTGTGAGGTGGTACACTTTGGAAGGACAAACTCCAAGGCAGAGTACAAAGTAAATGGCAGGATACTTGGTAGTGTGGAGGAGCAGAGGGATCTGGGGGTACATGTCCACAGATCCCTGAAAGTTGCCTCACAGGTGGATAGGGTAGTTAAGAAAGCTTATGGGGTGTTAGCTTTCATAAGTCGAGGGATAGAGTTTAAGAGTTGCGATGTAATGATGCAGCTCTATAAAACTCTGGTTAGGCCACACTTGGAGTACTGTGTCCAGTTCTGGTCACCTCACTATAGGAAGGATATGGAAACATTGGAAAGGGTACAGAGAAGATTTACCAGGAGGCTGCCTGGTTTAGAAAGTATGCATTATGATCAGAGAGTAAGGGAGCTAGGGCTTTACTCTTCGGAGAGAAGGAGGATGAGAGGAGACATGATAGAGGTGTACAGGATAATAAGAGGAATAGATAGAGTGGATAGCCAGCGCCTCTTCCCCAGGGCACCAGTGCTCAATACAAGAGGACATAGCTTTAAGGTAAGGGGTGGGAAGTTCAAGGGGGATATTAGAGGAAGGTTTTTTACTCAGAGACTGGTTGGTGCATGGAACGCACTGCCAGAGTCAGTGGTGGAGGCAGATACATTAGTGAAGTTTAAGAGACTACTAGACAGGTATATCGAGGAATCTAAGGTGGGGGCTTATATGGGAGGCAGGGTTTGAGGGTTGGCACAACATTGTGGGCCGAAGGGCCTGTACTGTGCTGTACTATTCTATGTCTATATCTATATAATTTGGCAGCTTCATAGCTTAAAGGTTACTGGAGAGAGTGTTTCTGCCGAGAGCGCTTGCGAGAGATTTTTGCTACGGAGAACAGTGCGGCAGTGATTGTAGAGAAGTATTTCTACTTTATATAGGCTGTGTATTTATCATATCATTCCTGCTTTTACTTTTACTGTTATTTTAGGTTTTATGTGGTATTTGGCATGATTTGGTTGGTTATTTTTGGGTCTGCGAACACTCACAAATTTTTCCCATATAAATAAATGGTAATTGCTTCTTCGCTTTATGACATTCTGGCTTACGAACCGTTTCATAGGAATGCTCTACCTTCGGATGGCGGGGGAAACCTGTAGTTTCAATATAATTATGGAGAAGGATCGGTCTGGACCCAGGGTTATAATTACTATAAAACATAAGGATCCTTATAAAGCCAATTTTGTTCTCTTAGTAGAGTCTATGAAGTATTTATTTGGTAGATGGAGTTCATTTACATCTTCAGTTGTGGTCGTATTAATATAGTTAAAATGATTTTACCAAAATGTTTATGTTTATTTATATTTATCCCTGTTTTTTGACTAGGAAGTTTTTTAATAGACAATAGGTGCAGGAGTAGGCCATTTGGTTATAATGGGTGACTTCAATCTACATGTAGATTGGGTGAACCAAATTGGTAAAGGTGCTGAGGAAGAGGATTTCTTGGAATGTATGCGGGATGGTTTTTTGAACCAACATGTCGAGGAACCAACTAGAGAGCAGGCTATTCTGGACTGGGTTTTGAGCAATGAGGAAGGGTTAATTAGCAATCTTGTCATGAGAGGCCCCTTGGGTAAGAGTGACCATAATATGGTGGAATTCTTCATTAAGATGGAGAATGACATAGTTAATTCAGAAACAAAGGTTCTGAACTTAAAGAGGGGTAACTTTGAAGGTATGAGACGTGAATTAGCTAAGATAGACTGGCAAATAACACTTAAAGGATTGACGGTGGATATGCAATGGCAAGCATTTAAAGGTTGCATGGATGAACTACAACAATTGTTCATCCCAGTTTGGCAAAAGAATAAATCAAGGAAGGTAGTGCACCCATGGCTGACAAGAGAAATTAGGGATAGTATCAATTCCAAAGAAGAAGCATACAAATTAGCCAGAAAAAGTGGCTCACCTGAGGACTGGGAGAAATTCAGAGTTCAGCAGAGGAGGACAAAGGGCTTAATTAGGAAGGGGAAAAAAGGGTATGAGAGAACACTGGCAGGGAACATAAAAACTGACTGTAAAAGCTTTTATAGATATGTAAAAAGGAAAAGGCTGGTAAAGACAAATGTAGGTCCCCTACAGACAGAAACAGGTGAATTGATTATGGGGAGCAAGGACATGGCAGACCAATTGAATAATTACTTTGGTTCTGTCTTCACTAAGGAGGACATAAATAATCTTCCAGAAATAGTAGGGGACAGAGGGTCCAGTGAGATGGAGGAACTGAGCGAAATACATGTTAGTAGGGAAGTGGTGTTAGGTAAATTGAAGGGATTGAAGGCAGATAAATCCCCAGGGCCAGATGGTCTGCATCCTAGAGTGCTTAAGGAAGTAGCCCAAGAAATAGTGGATGCAGTAGTGATATTTTTTCAAAACTCGTTAGATTCTGGACTAGTTCCTGAGGATTGGAGGGTGGCTAATGTAACCCCACTTTTTAAAAAAGGAGGGAGAGAGAAACCGAGGAATTATAGACCGGTTAGCCTAACGTCGGTGGTGGGGAAACTGCTGGAGTCAGTTATCAAAGATGTGATAACAGCACATTTGGAAAGCGGTGAAATGATCGGACAAAGTCAGCATGGATTTGTGAAAGGAAAATCATGTCTGACGAATCTCATAGAATTTTTTGAGAATGTAACTAGTAGAGTGGATAGGGGAGAACCAGTGGATGTGGTATATTTGGATTTTCAAAAGGCTTTTGACAAGGTCCCACACAGGAGATTAGTGTGCAAACTTAAAGCACATGGTATTGGGGGTAAGGTATTGATGTGGATGGAGAATTGGTTAGCAGACAGGAAGCAAAGAGTGGGAATAAACAGGACCTTTTCAGAATGGCAGGCGGTGACTAGTGGGGTACCGCAAGGCTCAGTGCTGGGACCCCAGTTGTTTACAATATATATTAATGACTTGGATGAGGGAATTAAATGCAGCATCTCCAAGTTTGCGGATGACACGAAGCTGGGTGGCAGTGTTAGCTGTGAGGAGGATGCTAAGAGGACGCAGAGTGACTTGGATAGGTTGGGTGAGTGGGCAAATTCATGGCAGATGAAATTTAATGTGGATAAATGTGAAGTTATCCACTTTGGTGGCAAAAATAGGAAAACAGATTATTATCTGAATGGTGGTCGATTAGGAAAAGGGGAGGTGCAACGAGACCTGGGTGTCATTATACACCAGTCATTGAAAGTGGGCATGCAGGTACAGCAGGCAGTGAAAAAGGCGAATGGTATGCTGGCATTTATAGCGAGAGGATTCAAGTACAGGAGCAGGGAGGTACTACTGCAGTTGTATAAGGCCTTGGTGAGACCACAACTGGAGTATTGTGTGCAGTTTTGGTCCCCTAATCTGAGGAAAAACATCCTTGCCATAGAGGGACTACAAAGAAGGTTCACCAGATTGATTCCTGGGATGGCAGGACTTTCATATGAAGAAAGACTGGATGAACTGGGCTTGTACTCGTTGGAACTTAGAAGATTGAGGGGGGATCTGATTGAAACGTATAAAATCCTAAAGGGATTGGACAGGCTAGATGCAGGAAGATTGTTCCCGATGTTGGGGAAGTCCAGAACGAGGGGTCACAGTTTGAGGATAAAGGGGAAGCCTTTTAGGACCGAGATTAGGAAAAACTTCTTCACACAGAGAGTGGTGAATCTGTGGAATTCTCTCTGCCACAGGAAACAGTTGAGGCCAGTTCATTGGCTATATTTAAGAGGGAGTTAGATATGGCCCTTGTGGCTACAGGGATCAGGGGGTATGGAGGGAAGGCTGGGGCGGGGTTCTGAGTTGGATGATCAGCCATGATCATAATAAATGGCGGTGCAGGCTCGAAGGGCCGAATGGCCTACTCCTGCACCTATTTTCTATGTTTCTATGTTTTCTATGGCCCTTCGAGCCAGCACCGCCATTCACTGTAATCATGGCTGATCATCCACTATCAGTATCCAGTTCCTGCCTTATCCCTATAACCTTTGATTCCACTATCTCTAAGAGCTCTATCCATCTCTTTTTTCACTGCCTGCTGTACTTGCGTGTTTGCTTTCAGTGACTGATGTACAAGAACACCTAGATCTCGTTGTGCTTCCCCTTTTCCTAACTTGACTCCATTTTCATCGGATCAATTCTATTATTTTATCTTTTATTTGGAATAATAAAAGACCAAGCATTAGCAAATGTTACTTACAAAAGTTGAGGAAGGATGGAGGTCTTGCTTTGCCTAATTTAAGAATGTATTATTGGGCTGTTAATGTGCGATACATGTCCTTTTGGTTATATTGGGTTGATAAAAATGATCGGCCAATTTGGGTAGACCTGGAACTGAAAGCTGTGAAATAGTTTTATGTAACCTGGTTATTGGGAGTTGCTTTACCTATCTAATTAGCTAAAGTTGCTAATTTAAACCTATACCCTGTGATTAAGCATTTTTTACAAATTTGGCTCCAGTTCCGTAATTTTTTTAATGTTAAAAAATTTAAACTTTGCAGTTTAATTTACCAAAATTACTTTATTAAGCCTTCTTTGAGTGAACCAATTTTTTTTACTTTGCAAAAATAAAGGTATTAATTCTTTTTTGGATTTATTCAAAGACGATAGATTGATGTCTTTTGAACAATTAATTGATAAATATTCTCTTTCATATTCACACTTTTTGCAATATCTTCAAGTTGGACATTTCTTACAAAAATATTTAAGTAATTTTCTTTATATATTAGAGTCTGATCTGTTAGATACTGTTATGAGTATGAACCCTTCGACAAAGGGTTCTATTTGAAGAATTTATAATTTATTATTACAAGGGATAAGCGTCCTTTATCTAAGATTAAACAGGATTGGGAAAAAGAACTCAATTTGACTTTTACGATGGAAGATTGGACGCCCATTTTGAGGTTGGTTAACTCTTCTTCGATTTGTGCTAGTCATTCACTGACTCAATTTAAAATTGTACATCTTTACCATTTGACGAAGGAGAGACTCTCTAAAATATTTTCCAATGTTGATAGTTATTGTGATAGATGTAAAACTGAGATAGCTACACTGACACATATGTTTTGGTCTTGTTCTATATTGGAACAGTTCTGGAAATCAGTTTTTTCAACAATTTCTAAAGCACTTAAAATTAATCTGGAACCTAATAAATTAACTGTGCTTTTTGGAATAATTCCTCAAAATATTCATGGTATTTCTATGTCTGACCAACATGTTATTGCATTTGTTATATTGATAGCTAGGAGGGCCATTTTGTTGAAGTGGAAGGATACATCACCTCCCACTTTGTCACAATGATTCTCTCAAGTGATGCTATGTCTTTATTTGGAGGAAATTAGAAGTCGAACCTTTGAACCTTTATTTGATTTTGAGAAAAGATGGGGTTCATTTTGCTCTTTATTATCATTTGAGCTAATTGATAGATTTTCTCCACGATCTAATTGTAAATTTTTGGTATATTCTTCTTCCTTCCTGGCAGTTTGATGTTATCTTTAGAAGCTTTTTGTATGACACATGGCTCCGAGATTGTACACCTAATCGGGTTTTTTTCTACTTTTTCTGCTTAGTAGGTTTTTTATTATCACAAAATTTTTTTTCAATCTTTCTTAAGGTAATGTTTTTTTTCTTTGAGACATTGTAAGTGTTGTTACTTCGATGTACTCATGTTATTTCTTTTGTATAATACAACAATAAAAAGATTTGAAAAGAAAGAAAGGAGTTTAATGCTGATAAATGTGAGGTGCTACATTTTGGTAGGACTAATCAAAAGAGGACATACATGGTAAATGGTAGGACATTGAAGAATGCAGTAGAACAGAGGGATCTAGGAATAATGGTACATAGTTCCCTGATGGTGGAATCTCATGTGGATAGGGTGGTGAAGAAAGCTTTTGGTATGCTGGCCTTTATAAATCAGAGCATTGAGTATAGGAGTTGGGATGTAATGTTGAAATTGTACAAGGCATTGGTAAGGCATTGGAGTATTGTGTACGGTTCTGGTCACCGAATTATAGGAAAGATGTCAACAAAATAGAGAGAGTACAGAGAAGGTTTACTAGAATGTTACCTGGGTTTCATCCCCTAAGTTACAGAGAAAGGTTGAACAAGTTGGGTCTTTATTCTTTGGAGTGTAGAAGGTTGAGGGGGGACTTGATAGAGGTATTTAAAATTATGAGGGGGATTGATAAAGTTGAGTGGATAGACTTTTTCCATTGAGAGTGGGGGAGATTCAAACAAGAGGACATGAGTTAAGAGTTAGGGGGCAAAAGTTTAGGGGAAACATGAGGGGGAACTTCTTTACTCAGAGTGGTAGCTGTGTGGAACGAGCTTCCAGCAGAAGTGGTAGAGGCAGGTTCGATGTTGTCATTTAAAGTAAAATTGGATAGGTATATGGACAGGAAAGGAATGGAGGGTTATGGACTGAGTGCAGGTCGGTGGGACTAGGTGAGAGTAAGCATTCGGCACGGACTAGAAAGGCTGAGATGGCCTGTTTCCGTGCTGTAATTGTTATATGGTTATACGGTTAAATAATCATCAAGTAATTTAAAATTTTTAGAGTCCTACACAGGAAACAAAAGGACCTATGTCCTGTATCAGAGAAGTCAGTAAGTGAAGGATATAGCTATGTTAATTAGTAGAATCATTAGAGGAGAACTGATAAATTTTCTTCAACAGCTAATGGTGTATTTGGAACTTACTGCCTAAAACAATGGAGGCTGTAATGCTAGCCACATTTTTAAAAAAATAGCTGGATGAATAATGGAAACATAACTTAAAGAACAATGGAACAGGAGTTGGGAAGCTGAAGTTAATTAGTGTGGATGTGACAAGGTAAATGGCTTAATTTTGTGCCATAATAGAACACAGAAAACTATAGCCCAGCATAGACCATTCAGCCCGTTATGTTGTGCTGACCTTAAAACCTGCTGTAAGATCAATCTAACCCTTTCCTCCCGTGTAGCCATAGACCATAAGACATAGGAGCAGAATTAGGCCATCTGGCCCATCGAGTCTGCTCTGCCATTCAATCATAGCTGATCTTTTTTTCTATCTCCTCCTCAACCCTAGTTACCGGCATTCTCCCCAGAACCTTTGCTGCCATGTCCAATCAATAACCTATTTATCACTGCCTTAAATACTCCAAATGACCTGGACTCCACAGCTGCAAGTGGTAACAAATTCCACAAATTCACCACCCTTTGGCGAAAAGAATTTCTCCGCATCTCTGTTTTGAAAGGGCGCCCCTCTATCCTGAGGCTATATCCTCTTGTCCTAGACTCTCCCACCATGGGAAACATCCTTTCCACATCTACTCTGTCTAGCCCTTTCAACTTTTGAAAGGTTTCAATGAGATCCCCTCCTCATCCTTCTGAATTCCAGCGAGTACAGACCCAGAGCCATGAAACATTCTTCGTGTGATAACCCTTTCATTCCTGGAAGCATCCTTGTGAATCTCCTCTGGACCCTCTCCAATGCCAGCACATCTTTTTGAAGATGAGGATCCCAAAACTGTACATAATACTCAAGGTGAGGCCTCACCAGTGCCTTATAAAGCCTCAGCATCATATTCTTGCTGTTGTATTCTAGACCTCTTAAAATGAATGCTAACATGTCATTTGCCTTCCTCACCATCAACTCAACCTGCAAGTTTACCTTCAGGGTGTTCTGTACAAGGACTCCCAGGTCCCTCTGCATCTCAGATTCCTGGATTTTTGCCCCGTTTAGAAAATAGTCTGCACATTTATTTCTACTACCAAAGTGCATGACCATGCATTTTCCAACATTGTATTTCATTTGCCACTTTCTTGCCCATTCTCCTAATCTGTCTAAGTCCTTCTGCATCCTACCTGCCCTCTATTTTTCTATCATCTACATACCTATCTAAGATTTTCTTAATTGTTCCAGCACCAACCCTGACAGACATCTATCACTCTCTTTTAAGAAAAAATTTACCCTCTGATATTTCCCCTTTGCTTTCTTCCAATCATCTTAGAATTATGTCCCCTCATATTAGCTATTTCTACCCTGGGGAAAAAGTCCCTGGCTATCCACTCGATCTATGCCTCTTATCATCTTGTACACCTCTATTGAATCACTGCTCATCCTTCGCTCCAAAGAGAAAATCTCTAGCTTGCTCAACCTATCCTCATAAGACATGCTCTCTAGTCCAGGAGGCAAATCTTCTCTTGTACCCTATCTAAAGTTTCCACTCCTTCCAATAATGAGGTGACCAGAAGTATATGGTCCAATTGGGATTTTATAGAGCTGCATAAGTGCCCCAAATTTTGGGTAGGTGTTTTTTTTTGTCAATTTTCACTCATCTGAAATGACAATTTGTTTCTCTCTCCACAGATACTGCTTGATCTGCTATTTCCATACTTTCTGCTTTATTATTTTACAAAAGAGCCACGATGTATAATTTCCTTACAGTGTCTATATTTTTAGAAGCATATTTGGGTTGTAAACTAATGCAATGTGCATTTTATTTGATTCAGTCATTTTTTATTGTTTTGTACTGTTTTCTTTGTGCTTTCCAGCTCTGGCCAGATGAAACAGTAAATTTTCTGCGATGTAAAATATCCTGTGTTACTCCACATAATTAATGCTCATTGTAAGGGAAAAACACAAGTGCATTACCAAAGAGACAATTTGTTTAAAGCATCTAACTTAATATTTAGATTTTAAAAAAAGGGCTGGGCCCTTTTAAAGAAACGTTACTTATTATCATATCAAGAGCATATTTTCTAAAAATATACTTTATACTTTATTGTCGCCAAACAATTGATTCTAGAGCGTACAATCATCACAGCGATATTTGATTCTGTGCTTCGCGCTCCCTATAGTAAATATCAATAGTAAATATTAAAAATTTAAATTATAAATCATAAATAGAAAATGGAAAGTAAGGTAGTGCAAAAAAACCAAGAGGCATGTCTGGATATTTGGAGGGTACGGCCCAGATCCGGGTCAGTAAATAAATAAATGTACTTTATTTATAATATTTAAAATAATACCAAAGGGATATGTGGTTATCTTCATTCACTGCATGAAACAATTAATTTCATTCACTTACAATATGTCAATTTCACTAATGTTTCATCCTTAAATATTGCATCAGCGAGGCACTTGAAACACTGGGACACAGGGACTTCATTCGACTGTAAAAAATCGTCCATGCAGTGGCTGCAACAAGCTTCAGTTCAACTGTCAGCATGTACTTCTGCAGCTGTATGTGTCAGTCAGCATAATTAATTTATGGTCATTTCCTTTCACTGGAAAGCTAATGAGTTTATGTGCCTGATGCTGAATGAATAGCATGTGCCATTGAGAACAGCCCCGAGAATGCAGTCTCGTGACTTGCTCAGAAGGCGCTTTGAGAAAGATCACTGCATTCCCATCCAAGCCTTTTCAAGTAATATAAAAATCATATACAAATAGAAAAGGCTGTAGTAGCTAGTCATTCTTAAAGACAGAAGAATTGTGCACTGCAGGACAATATCTAAGGGTTAAGGTGATTTAGATTTTTAGAGATATTACATTACAGGGTCCTACTGTTCTCTTTGATATTGCACTTATGTTTTTCCCTTACAATGAGTATTAATTATGTGGAGTAAAAGAGGGTATCTTAAATCACAGAAACATTGTGGAATACTTTAAAATCTTTTTCTTCCAACAATATTATGAAATTGTCACGATATGGACTGGCTACGCCTGAACCCAAGTGTGGACTCCAATGTGGCAACCAGAGTTCATATTCATATTGTTTTGACTAACTAAAACCGAGCCACACAGAAACTAACTGGGAACTATAAAACAAATTTACTTACACAGTGAACTTCCTGGAGAGAGAGAGAGAGAGTGAGTTCAGGAGAATCTATGGTAATCTCACTCACCTGACATGATGTTTTATATTTCCTCAACACAAAATTGACAATGAACAATTAGCTACAATTTCAGTTGCTATAATCACTTACTTTAATACTTTATATATAGTCAGGTACATTCAGAATTATGTATTTACATGCAAATTAGCAGAACCCTTTCAATATCGCGTTCCAAAAACCTCAAAAATACTCTGAAAATATGCCCCTTTTGTTACAGCGCTGAGGAATGGTAATTGACAAAACAGATGACTGAATTGCGCATTGAGTGGCAGGGATACACATTTAACAAGGCAGAAACATTTGCCTTATGAGAATAGGATGAGTGAACTCGGCCTTTTTTCCTTGGAGCGACGGAGGATGAGAGGTCACCTGATAGAGGTGTATAAGATGATGAGAGGCATTGATCATGTGGATAGTCAGAGGCTTTTTCCCAGGGCTGAAATGGTTGCCACAAGAGGGCACAGTTTTAAGCTGCTGCGGAGTAGGTACAGAGGAGATGTCAGGGGTAATTTTTTACGCAGAGAGTGGTGAGTGCGTGGAATGGGCTGCCGGCAACGGTGGTGGAGGCGGATACGACAGGGTCTTTTAAGAGACTTTTGGATAGGTACCTGGAGTTTAGAAAAATAGAGGGCTATGGGTATCCCTAGTAATTTCTAAGGTAGGGACATGTTTGGCACAACTTTGTGGGCAGAAGGGCCTGTATTGTGCTGTAGGTTTTCAATGTTTCTGCATTCGGCTATTGTCTTCCCTTGTGTAGTTTCAATTGGGACAGAATCAGAACTGATGGTTTCACTATCCAAAATTCATAATGTTTAAGCTAATTATGCACAGAGATAAAATCAGATCCTGTAGAAAGGTCCGAAATTGGGAGAGAGCAAATTATGACAGGATAAGACAGGAGTGTTGATGGGAGCAGCTGCTAGAAATAGTCAACAGATCGGATGGTATCTGTGGAGTGAGAAACAGTCACTTCAGGTCAACCACCTTTCATTAGAGCTGAGAAAAGTGAGAAATCAAATATTTTAAATTTGAGAGGGGAAAAGTGGAGAAAAGCATGGTAAAGTGATTTTCTTAAATTATGAATAAGAGAATTACTTCAGAAAATATTTTTTGATAGTGAGCAGCATTGGAATCAGTTAATTTTATATATGTGAAATGAAGGGCCTGCTTTTTAAATTGATACTGTAGATTTAACCACCATTACAAAAAGTTAAAATTTAATTTTCATGTATTAAGTTTGATTTTTGTATGTCCTTGTGCCACAGGTTATGGAGACAGAAAGAATGATTTATTTGGTGACAGAGTACGCAAGTGGTGGAGAGATATTTGGTGAGTGTATTTATCTTTGATTTGCAATGGATGCTATAATCTTAAAACAGATCTGATCATGCTTCATTCTTGTTGTAATGCTGCTAAGGATTTGCATCAAGTTAGACGTATTGAAGTAAAATAGTTGATAATATTTTACAAAATCAGGTTTAATATCACTGGCATATGTTGTGAAATTAGTTGTTTTGCAGCAGTACATTGCAATACATAATAAAAATGCTATAAATTACAGTAAGAATATATAGTAGTGCAATCAGTACAAAAAAAGTGAGGTAGTGTTCATGGATTCATTTGACACTCAGAAATCTTGCAGTGGAGGAGAAGAAGCTGTTCTTGGAATGTTGAGTGAGTGTCTTCAGGCGCCTGTGCCGCCACCTTGATGGTAGCAATGAGAAGAGGGCATGTCCTGCGTGATGGAGGTCCTCAATGATGGACACTGCCTTTTTGAGGCATTGCCTTTTGAAGGTGTCCTTGATGCTGGTGAGGCTGGTGTCCATGATGAAGCTGGCTGAGTTTACAACTTTCTGGAACTTTTTCCGATCCTGTGCAGTAGCCCCTCCTTTCCAGATGGTGATGCAACCAGTTAGAATGCTCTCCACAGCATATTTGTAGAAATTTGCGAGTGTCTTTGGTGACATGCCAAGTCTCCTCAAACACCTAATGAAATAAAGCCGCTGTCATGCCTTCTTTGTAATTGCGTTAATATAAGACCATAAGATATAGGAGCAGAAGTAGGCCATTTGGCCCATTGAGTCTGCTCTGCCATTCAGTCATGGGCTGATCCAATTCTTCCAGTCATCCCCACTCCCCTGCCTTCTCCCCATACCCTTTAATGCCCTGGCTAATCAAGAACCTATCTATCTCTGCCTTAAATGCACCCAGTGACTTGGCCTCCACAGCCGCTCATGGCAACAAATTGCACAGATTTACCACCCTCTGACTAAAGTAATTTCTCCACATCTCTGTTCTAAATGATTGTCCTTCAATCCTGAAGTCATGCTCTTGTCCTGGACTCTCCTACCATGGGAAGTAACTTTGCCGTATCTAATCTGTCCAGGCCTTTTAACATTTGCAATGTTTTTATGAGATCCCCCCTCATTGTCATGAACTCCAGGGAATACAGCCCAAGAGCTGCCAGATGTTCCTCATACAGTAACCCTGTCATTCCTGGAATCATTCTCGTGAATCTTCTCTGAATCTTCTCCAATATCAGGATTGGAGCCCAAAACTGTACACAATACTCGAGGTTTGTTCTCACGAGTGCCTTATAGAGCCTCAACATCTTATATTCTATACCTCTGGAAATGAATGCCAACATTACATTTGCCTTCTTCACCACCAACTCAACCTGGAGGTTAACCTTTAAGGTATCCTGCACTAGGACTCCCAAGTCCCTTTGCATCTCTGCATTTTGAATTCTCTCCCCATCTAAATAATAGTCTGCCTGTTTATTTCTTCCACCAAAGAGCATGACCATACACTTTCCAACGTTGTATTTCATTTGCCACTTCCTTGCTCATTCCCCTAAACTGTCTAAATCTATCTGCAGCCTCTCTGTTTCCTCAACACTACCTGCTCCTCCACATATCATCGACAAATTTAGCCACAATTCCATTAATCCCATAGTCCAAATCATTGATGTACATTGTAAAAAGCAGCAGTCCCAAGATCGACTCCTGTGGAACTGCACAGGTAACTGGTAGCCAGCCAGAATGGGATCCCTTTATTCCCACTCTCTGCTTTCTGCCAATCAGCCAATGCTCCACCCATGCTAGTAGCTCCCCTGTAATTCCATGGGCTCTTATCTTGTTAAGCAGCCTCATGTGTGGCACCTTGTCAAAGGCCTTCTGAAAATCCAAGTACACCACATCTACTGCATCTCCTTTGTCTACTCTGCTTGTAATTTCCTCAAAAAATTGCAGTAGGTTAGTCAGGCCCGATTTTCCTTTCAGGAAACCATGCTGGCTTTGGCCTATCTTGTTATGTGCCTCCAGGTACACCGTAATCTCATCCCTAACAATCGATGCCAACAACTTCCCAACCACTGATGTCAGGCAAAAAGTTCTATAGTTTCCTTTCTGCTGCCTCCCACCCTTCTTAAATAGCAGAGTAACATTTGCAATTTTCCAGTCAGCCAGTACAATGCCAGAATCTATCGATTCTTGAAAGATCATTGCTAATGCCTCCGCAATCTCTCTAGCTACTTCCTTCAGAACCCAAGGGTACGTTCCATCAGGTCTGGGAGATTTATCCACCCTCAGACCATTAAACTTCCTGAGCATCTTCTCAGTCATAATTTTCACTGCATATACTTCATTTTCCTGACATTCTTGAATGTCCGGTATACTGCAGATGTCTTCCACTGTGAAGAGTGATGCAAAATATGCATTCAGTTCCTCTGCCATCTCTGCGTCTCTCATTACAATATCTCCAGCATTATTTTCTATTGGTCCTATATTTACCCTCAACTCTCTTTTACCCTTTATATACTTAAAAAAGCTTTTAGTGTCTTCTTTGATATTAGTTGCCAGCTTCCTTTCATAATTCATCTTTTCCTTCCTAATGAACTTCTTAGTTTCCTTTGGCTTCCTTGTATGCCCTCTCTTTTGGTTTTACTTTGGCTCTGACTTGACTTGTCAGCCACGGTAGTGTCCTTCTTCCATTTGAAAATTTCTTCTTATTTGGAATACATCTGTCTTGCACTTCCCTCATTTTTCGCAGAAACTCCAGCCATTGCTGCTCTGCTATCCTTCTTGCTAGTGTCTCTTTCCAGTCAACCTTGGCCAGTTCCCCTGTCATGCCATTGTAATTTCTTTTAATCCACTGAAATACCGACACATTAGAATTTAGTTTCTCCTTCTCAAATTTCAAAGTGAACTCGATCATATTGTGATCACTGTTCCCTCAGGCTTTCTTAACCTTAAACTCTCTTACCACCATTGCACAACACCCAATCCAACACAGCCGATCCCTTAGTGGGCTCAACAGCAAGCTGTTCTAAAATGCCATCCCTTAGACATTTTACAAGTTCTCTCTCTTGAGGTCCAGTACTGGCCTGGTTTTTCCAATCCACTTTCATGTTAAAATCCCCAACAATTATCATAACATTGCCCTTCTGCAGCCTCCACTACTGTAAAGATGAAGCCATACTCAGGTTGGAGGAACAACACCTTATATTCCATCTGGGTAGCCTCCAACCTGATGGCATGAATATTGACTTCTCAAACTTCTGCTAATGCCCCACCTCTCCCTCGTACCCCATGCGTTATTTATTTATTTATATACACACACTCTTTTTCTCTCTCTCTCCTTTTTCTCCCTCTGTCCCTCTCACTATACCCCTTGCCCATCCTCTGGGCTCCCCCCCCCCCCCCCGTCTTTCTCCCCGGACCTCCTGTCCCGTGATCCTCTCATATCTCTTTTGCCAATCACCTGTCCAGCTCTTGGCTCCATCCCTCCCCCTCCTGTCTTCTCCAATCATTTCGGATCTCTGCCTCCCCCTCCCACTTTCAAATCTCTTACTAGCTCTTCCTTCAGTTAGTCCTGACGAAGGGTCTCGGCCTGAAACGTCGACTGTACCTCTTCCTAGAGATGCTGCCTGGCCTGCTGTGTTCACCAGCAATTTTTATGTGTATTGCCCTTCTGACACTTTTTCTATCTCCTGCTGTAATTTGTAATCCACATCCTGGCTGCTGTTTGTCATAGTCATACTTTATTGATCCCGGGGGAAATTGGTTCTGTAGGCCTGTATACACTGCCATTAGCCTCCTTTTACCCACTTGTTACTACTTAACTCAACCCATAGAGGCTCTACACCTTCTGAGCCTATGTCATCCCTTTCTAATGATCTAATATTATTTCTTATACACAGGCCACACCATCCCCTCTACCTACTAACCTGTCTTTCTGATAAACCGTATATCCTTAGACGATCAGCTCCCAATGGCAGCCATCCTTTAGCCAAGTTTCAGAGATGGCCGCAATGTCATACTTGCCAATCTGTAGCTGAATTTCAAGATCGTCCTTTTCATTCCATTTCTTATGCTGCGTGCATTCAAGTATAATGTTTTCAGTCCAGTATTTGTTGCTTTGTTTTAACTGCACCACGCCTCTGTTGCCTTGTAACTCATCCCACTGACTGTAATCTCTTGTCTGTCCTTTCTATCATCTCTGTTGCACGCTATCTTTATTTCTGTTTTCCCCTTCCATAGCCCTATCACTCTGGTTCCCATCCCCCTCTCAAATTAACTTAAATCTTCCAAACAGCTCCATCAAACCTGCCTGCTCGGATATTGGACCTCTTTTGGGTTCAGGTGGAACCCGTCCTTTTTGTACAGGTCGTACCTCTCCCAGAAGATGCCCCAATAATCCAGGAACCTGTACCCCTGCCCCCTACACCAGTCTATCAGCTACGCATTAACATGCCTGATCATGTTATTCTTGCGCTCGTTAGCACGTGGTACAGGCAGCAATCCTGAGATTACTACCCTGGAGGTCCTGCTTTTCAGCTTCCTACCCAACTCCCTGAAATCTCTCTTCAGGACCTCCTCCCTTTTTCTACCCCTGTCATTGGTACCAATGTGTACCAAGACTTCTGGCTGTTCACCCTCTCCCTTAAGAATACTCTGCACCTGATCTGAGACATCCCATATCCTGGCACCTGGGAGGCAAAACACCATGCGGGTATCTCTGTCAGGCTGACAGAAGCTCCTGTCTGTTCCCCTATGACTACTGCATATTGACTGAGACTCCCATACTGGAAAAGGGCCTGATGAGATAGACTTTGTCAAATGTGTTCAGAAAAGTTTCCTTAATACATAGAAGTCCCAATGCGAGTATGTGATACTTGATCACTAATGAGGGAAATAAGTGGGGCAGGTGACAGAAGTTTGTGTCAGGAACCCTTTTATTTAGTGATCATAATGCCATTAGTTTCAAAGAAGATATGGAAAAAGATAGGTCTGGTCCGCGGGTTGAGATTCAAATTGGGAAAAGCCAATTTTGGTGGTATTAGAAGTGTGTGGATTGGAACAGATTGTTTTCTGGCAAAGGTGTACTTGGTAAGTTAGAGGCCATCAAAAATGAAATTTTGAGAATACAAAGCTTGTATGTGTTGTCAGAATAAAAGATAAATATAACAAGTGTAGGGAACCTTGGTTTTCCAGTGATACTGAGGCCCTGGTCAAGAAGGAAAAGGAGGTGCATAGTAAGTACTTTATACTTTATTGTCACCAAACAATTGATACTAGGTATAGGCAGGTAGGAACAAATAAGGTACTTGAGTATAAGAACACTTAAGAAAGAAATCAGGAGGGCTGAAAGAACGCATGAGGTTGTCCTAGCAGACAAGGTGAAGGAGAATCCTAACAGATTCTACAGATATCTTAGGAGCAAAAGGATTGCAAGGGACAAAATTAGTCCTCTGGTAGATGGATTTTAATACAGGCAAGTGTGAGGTGTTGCACTTGGATAGGACCAACCAGGGATGGACTTGTAGAGTGAACTGTAGGGCACTGTGGAGTGCGGTAGAACAATGGAATATCGGAATATAGGTCCATAATTTATAAAGAAAACTTTTGGCACATTGGCTTTCATAAATCAAAGTAAAGAATACAGGAGATGGGATGTTATGTTGAAGTTGTACAAGATGTTGGTGAGGCCTAGTTGGAGTATTCTGTGCTGTTTTGGTCACCTATCTACAGGAAAAATGTAAACAAGTTTGAAAGAGTCAAGAGAAAATTTACAAGATGTCACCAGGACTGGAAGACCTGAGTTATAAGGAAAGATTGAATAGGTTAGGACTGCATTCCTTGGAATGTTAAGGATTGAGGAGAGATTTGATAGAGATATACAAAAAATGAGGAGTATAGACACAAAATGCTGGAGGAACTCAGCAGGTCAGGGAGCATCTATGGAAAAGACTAAACAGTTGACGTCTTGGCCCGAAATGTCAACTATACGCTTTTCTTTAGATGCTGCCTGGCCTGGTGAGTTCCTCCAGTATTTTGTGTGTTGCTTGGATTTCCAGCATCTACAGATTTTCTGTTGTTTGCGGGGTATAGATATGGTAAATGCAAGCAAG
This sequence comes from Mobula birostris, assembly GCF_030028105.1. NCBI lineage: Eukaryota > Metazoa > Chordata > Chondrichthyes > Myliobatiformes > Myliobatidae > Mobula > Mobula birostris. The sequence continues at coordinate 1,868,954 of NC_092389.1, forward strand.
CTTTTTCCACTGAGGTTTGGTTGGACTACAACTTGAGGGCATGGGTTATGGGCTCAGGGTTAAAGGTGAAAAGTTTAAGGGGAACATGAGGGGAAACTTGTTCACTTAGAGGGTTATGAGATTCTGGAATGAGCTGCTAGCATGATTTCAACATTTAAATGAAGTTTGGATAGGTATGTGGAAGGTAGGGATAGGGAGGGCTGCGGTCCCGGGGCAGTTCGATGGGAGTTGACAGTTTAAATGATTTGGAACAGACTAGATGGGCCAAAAGTTCTGTTTCTATGCTTCATTTTTCTGTGACTTTATGACTCTAGATTTTGGAGAACGTAGATTATACTGTAGTCCTGCTGAAGGGTTTCGGCCTGAAACGTCGACTGTACTTTTTTTCCATTGATGTTGCCTAGCCTGCTGAGTTCCTCCAGCATTTTGTGTGTTGTGGTGACAGTAATTTTGCCTGGCACATTTAAAAAAAGGTACTTAGGAAGCAGTTTCCATTTAGGGTTGAATTACCTTATTTTTGGAAAAAAAAGTGTTAGTATCAAAATATTAAATATATATCTGAATAATTCCACAAATTCTAATGTATGTGATACAGCATTTACCTACAGTTTTAGTCTGGACTAAACTATTCCAGCATTTGAAGCTAACAATATTTGATCAAGTGATCAATCAGTCCTTTAATGCTTTGTTTCTTCTGATGTCATAATGTGGTACTTGGGTGGTATATTTAGAGCAATAAAATTATTGAAATTGTTAAACAATTTGGTGACTTGGAACATTAGTAAAATAAAATTAAATCATTTCCTGACTAAGTGGAGTAGTATTGACTTCAATCAAAGCAGTTCATTTTCAGATCCCTTTTTATAAGTATTTTCATGGCTATTCCATTCGTACTCGTGGCCTAGAAATACTGTCACTTACAGAAGTGTCAGGTACACTGTGTAATTGAATTTCTATAAATATGTCTTAATTAAAGAAAATCTTAATTTTCCTTCCATATTTTCTCTGCACTTCATGCATTTATGAATGCAAGCATGTAGTCATTCAGACTAGCATCCAGTGGTGCCTTGCATGCCTTTTGATGTAACTTCCATGATTTTCCACCACTTGTATGTTTCACAGGTAAAATGCAGGTCATTAGCGCAGAAACAAACTTCAATAATACATGGTTTTGGTGTCACTTAAAGGTGTTCTGCCCAAAGAAATCCCAAGTCTAAGTCCACAGCTGGAGATCTTTCTCAGAAAGGACCTTCTTGAGCAGTATGCTCACTCCTCTATATGACTGTTTTCTTGGGCCTCCCATATCCCTGACATTAAAACCTTTCTTTATCTCCAGCAGCCAATATGTAACAACTTGGCTAGCAGGATAGTATATTTTAGCCATTATACTGCACAGAAACAGGCTATTTGCTCCAACCAATCCATGTAGAATTTATGCTCCACTTAGAACCTCTGACTTTCCTTGGCAAAATTTGTCAATGTAACCTATTCTCTTCTCTCTCAAATGCCAGTCCATTTTCCAACTAAAAGCATTTATCACTTTTGCATCAGCCTCTCTCAAGAGCAAGTTTTACACTCTTACATATCTACTGATAGTTTTTTTTGGTATTTCATGTTAAATTTTCAGAATTTTTTGTGTGGAAATCTTTCATAATTTTAAAGTCTTTTGCGTTGTTTTCACAAGAGAAATGAGGCCCAGTCTGTTTATTCTTTGTTAAAATGTATTCTCATCATTTTCTGATTTCACATTTGTAAGTCTGGTTTGCACTTCCTCCAGTGCTCATATGCCATATAATGCCAACTGTAGATTTGTATCATGTCAGAATAATTGTATTATGTTTCTATACGTCACCCAGTAACCATATTTGGCCAAATGACTCTCAAGCAAGTGTTTAAGTTTTCCTATTTCTAATCATTGATTTCTTAATTATTAAGAAAATGAGTGGAAGTGTTCACAACAGTAAAATTAATATATTAGTCTTTTGAAATACTGTCCTACACATGCATGTCAGCTTGTTTCCCACTGGCACAGTATTTTTATTTAGCTCTGTGCTGGAACTTTGTAATAAATAGCTCCTTGTCTTGAGTTTTGTTTAAAAAATAAATAATAAAGGCATAGAAGAAAGATGGAGACTAGCATAGCCATGTTTACAGAACAGCACGTGTCACATTCCTTTCGCTCAGCCTAATTGAATGCTGTACAAAGGCCCATCTATAACAGCACATATATAGCACTTTGGCATATTCTGAGCAAATTCCACAGTCACATGAAGGAGATTGCACAGGGTTCTCTGTTTTTAGACTACGATACTTGCATTCAACTTAGAAGGTCTTGATGTTTCCTGTCAAGGACAGAATTTTGTCTTTTGTCACTTGTGCTAAATGGACATTAAACCGAATATTAGGTGACTGATATTCCAGTTGATCGAATGGGATTGAATGTTGGAGTGGGAGTATGATGAGAAGCCTTCACTATCGTGCCCATTTAGCATTGCCAAGTGAAGGCTAATTTTTATCTTTGCTTCAAAAGTGGTATAGGGTGGGAAATTACACTGGTTCTGAAGTTTGAACTAGAAGCACTGCAGTCATTGAGTGAATTGTACAATGATAATTTTCATGAATTTTCAAAGTGAACAAATTCCATAATATACATTTTGTAATGTATGTCAATGACAAAAGAGGAAATAATATTAAAATTGCTGGGAGGGGAAAATTTGCAATTGTAAATATATATATTATGTGCTCTTGGCCTTGCATTCTTTGAATGAAACAAAGGTTCCAGCATCAGTGGAGTGAAATTTCATTTCTGGTTGACTCCAACAATTTCCACATGAAAATAAACTTGATTGTCCATTTTGGAAATCGTTTAGAATGTGAATTTCTTTTAACATGCTTGAAAAGGAGAATCCCAAAAAGGCTCTCTGCCTGAAACATCAACTGTTTATTCTCTTCCATAGATGCTGCCTGGCCTGCTGAGTTCCTCCAGCATATTGTGTGTGTTGATACAGAAAGAGATGTTCTTTTACCTCCCAGCTGTTGGTTGAATATTTTTGAAGTATTTGTGTTTAATTTTATAAGTAGTGAAGTAAAATTTCCACTCAATGCTAGTGCCCAAATGGCACTGTTTTTACTTTAAAAGATTTATAGGGGTATGTGAAGGTCAGAATGCTCGCCATGTCAAAGACTCAGGTCATTTAGCTGAACAGATCTGTTTGCTCAACAGATGTCAGTATTCACTCTTTGCATTCTGAATTGTTCAGTAATTTTAGTGCATTTTAGATTATTTAAAAGGGATCAACAGCTTGGAACCAATGACTGTTTAGGAGATTAGCCCCTCCACCTCCCACCTTAATTACTGGATGGCAGGGAACCAGGACTTGGGAATTTACACGGTTATAATTGGGAATTAATATACAGTGCCTATTTAAAAAGTATACAACCCCTTGAAAGTTTTCATCTTTTATTGTATTGCAGCATTGAATCACTGGATTTAATTTGGCATTTTTTTTGACACTGATCAACAGAAAAAGACTTTTGTGTCAAAGTGCAAACAGATCTCTACAAAGTGATCTAAATTAATTACAAATATAAAACACAAAATAATTGATTGTATAAGTATTCACCCCTTTAATATGACACGCCAAATCATCACTGGTGCAGCCAATTGGTTTCAGAAGTCACATAATTAGTTAAATGGAGATCACCGTATGCGGTCAAGGTGTTTCAATTGATTGCAGTAAAAATACACCTGTATCTGGAAGGTCTGACTGGTGAGTCAGTATCCTGGCAAAAACTATCCCATGAAGACACAAGAACGTTCCAAGCAACTCCACAGAAAGATTATTGAGAAGCACAAAGTCGGGAGACAGATACAAAAAAATTTCCAAGTCACCGAATATCCCTTGGAGTACAGTTAAGTCAGTAATCAAGAAATGGAAAGAATATGGCACAGCTGTAAATCTGTTTAGAGCAGGCCGTCCTCAAAAACTGTGTGACCCTGCAAGAAGGGGTCCAGTGAGGGAGGCCTATGACAGCTCTGGAGGTGTTAAAGGCTTCAGTGGCTGAGATGAGAGAGACTGCGCCAACAACAACTGTTGCTTGGGTGCTTGACCAGTCGCAGCTTTATGGGAGAGTGGCAAAGAGAAAGCCACTGTTGGGAGGGAAAAAAACTCACATGAGATCTCAGCTAGAGTTTGCCAGAAGGCATGTGGGAGACTCTGAAGTCAGCTGGAAGAAGGTTCTAATCTGATGAAACCTAAATTGAGCTTTTTGGCTATCAGACTATGTGTTTGGTGTAAGCCAAGCACCGCACATCATCAAAAGCACACCATTCCTACCATGAAGCATCGTGCAGTGGAGATGCTTTGCTGCTGCAAGCTCTGGAAGGCTTGAAAAGGTAGAGGGTAAAATGAATGCAGCTAAATACAGGGAAATCCTGGAGGAAAACCTGATGCAGTCTGCAAGAGAACTGTGACTTGGGAGATTTGTTTTCCAGCAAGACAATGACCCCAAGCATGAAACCAAAGCTACACAGGAATGGCTTTAAAACAACAAAGTTAATGTCCTGGAGTGGCCAAGTTAAGAGTCCAGACCTTAATCCAATTGAGGATTTGTGGCTGGACTTGAAAAGGGCTGCTTACTCTTGATCCCTATGCAATCTGACAGAGAGAGAGCAGTTTTGTAAAGAATGGGGAAAAATTGCAGTGTCTAGATGTGCAAAGCTGATGGAGACCTATCCACATAGAATCAAGGCTGTAATTACTACCAAAGATGCATCTACTAAATACTGACTTGAAGGAGGTGAGTAATTATGCAATCAATTATTTTGTGTTTTATATTTGTAATTAATTTAGACCAATTTGTTTTCACTTGGATATGACAGAGTCTTTTTCTGTTGATCTGTTTCAAAAAAACCAAATTAAATCCACTGTGATTCAATGTTGGAAAACAATAAAATGTGAAAACTTCCGGGGGGGGGTGGGGTGAATACTTTTTATAGGCACTGTATATGGTTACTTATTGGGAATTAGGAGCAGCTTCTAGTCTTGGATAGTTGCAGATTGGAGGAACGTGGATCAGAATAGCACCATTTGGTCTTGGTGGTTCTGGTGTGGATTAGAACGAGCAGTATGTGTAGCTGGGTTTGAATTATATGGGAAGGGGGAACTGGCAGAGTGCTTGAGAATTAGGAGCAGGAAAAGGCCACCTGACCATTAGAGCCTGCTCTGCCATTAATTATTCATGACTGATCCTCCATAGTAATGGCATATTCCAAAATAATAATTGCTCTGAAGGTAAGCAAGCTCTTAGTAGCACTTGCTGATGGCGAACTTCAAAGATTTGCCAGCATCTCCTTGAAGAAACTTGTGCTTATCTGCTTAAATAACCTAGCACTTGTTTTGAAACTATGAGCCCTGGTTCAGGATTCCACAACCAGCAGAAGCATCCTCCAGTTTATCGACCGCGGGAAGAACTTTGAAAGTTTCAATAATATCATCCCTAACTCTTCTAAACTGCAGGGAATATAGCTCCAGTGTCTATACTCAATTTCTCTTCATATGTCAAGCCCACCATTCTGGGAACTAGTCTGTGAATTTTGTTGCCCTCTCTCAATGGTAAGTCCATCCTTTTTATTGAAGGGGATCAAATACTGCAGATGCAGTCTCACCAAGACATTTTATAATTGCAGCAAGACAAATTTAATTCTTTACTCAAATCTTCTCCTAGGTCCAACATGCCATTTACCATCCTAATTGCTTGTGGCACCAACATATCAGCTGTTAGTGACTTATGCACATCAGTGTTTCCCAATCTATTTAAAAATGCTCAACCAGGAGTCAAAGAGTGGGAATAAAGGTGGCCTTTTCTGGTTGGCTGCCGGTGACAAGTGGTGTGCTTGCAGGGGTTGATGCTGGAACCACTTCTTTTCACATTGTATGTCAATGATTTGGATGAAGGAATTGATGGTCTGTGGCTAAGTTTGTGGGCGATACAAAGATAGGTGGAGGGTCAGGAGACAGATTGGGAGATTGGGAGACAGACTGGCCTAAATATTTCTGCAAGCTTTGAAAACCTACTTCATTATCCACAATGCCACCTATCTTAGTATCATCTGCATACTTACTAATCCAATTTACCACCCCATCATCCAGATCATTAATGTATATGACAAACAACATTGGACCCAGTACAGATCCCTGAGGCACACCACTAGTCACCAGCCTCCAATCTGACAAACAGTTATCCACCACTACTGTCTGGCGTCTCCCATCCAGCCACTGCTGAATCCATTTTACTACTTCAATATTAATACCTAGTGATTGAACCTTCCTAACTAACCTTCCGTGTGGAACCTTGTCAAAGGCCTAACTGAAGTCCATATAGACAACAGCCACAGCTTTACCCTCATCAACGTTCCTAGTAACCTCTTCAAAAAATTCAATAAGATTTGTCAAGCATGACCTTCCACGCACAAATCCATGTTGACTGTTCCTAATCAGACTCTGTCTATCTAGATGATTATATATACCATCGCTCAGAATACTTTCCATCAATTTACCCACCACTGACGTCAAACTCACAGGCCGATAATTGCTAGGTTTACCCTTAGAACTCTTTTTAAACAATGGAACAACATGAGCAATATGCCAATCCTCCGGCACCATCCCCATTTTTAATGACATTTGAAATATTTCTGTCAGAGCCCCTGCTATTTCCACACTAACTTCCCTCAAGGTCCCAGAGAATATCCTGTCAGGACCTGAAGACTTATCCACTTTTATATTCCTTAAAAGCGCCAGTATTTCCTCCTCTTTAATCATCATAGTTTCCTCAACTTCCCTACCTGTTTTCCTTACCTTACACAATTCAATATCCTTCTCCTTAGTGAATACCGAAGAAACGAAATTGTTCAAAATCTCCCCCATCTCTTTTGGTTCCACACATAGCTGTCCACCCTGATTCTCTAAGGGACCAATTTTAAAAGGCGAATGGTATGCTGGCATTTATAGCAAGAGGATTCGAGTACAGGAGCAGGGAGGTACTACTGCAGTTATACAAGGCCTTGGTGAGACCACACCTGGAGTATTGTGTGCAGTTTTGGTCCCCTAATCTGAGGAAAGACATCCTTGCCATAGAGGGAGTACAAAGAAGGTTCACCAAATTGATTCCTGGGATGGCAGGACTTTCATATGAAGAAAGACTGGATGAACTGGGCTTGTACTCGTTGGAATTTAGAAGATTGAGGGGGGATCTGATTGAAACGTATAAGATCCTAAAGGGATTGGACAGGCTAGATGCAGGAAGATTGTTCCCGATGTTGGGGAAGTCCAGAACGAGGGGCCACAGTTTGAGGATAGAGGGGAAGCCTTTTAGGACCGAGATTAGGAAAAACTTCTTCACACAGAGAGTGGTGAATCTGTGGAATTCTCTGCCACAGGAAACAGTTGAGGCCAGTACATTGGCTATATTTAAGAGGGAGTTAGATATGGCCCTTGTGGCTACAGGAATCAGGGGGTATGGAGGGAAGGCTGGGGCGGGGTTCTGAGTTGGATGATCAGCTATGATCATAATAAATGGCGGTGCAGGCTTGAAGGGCCGAATGGCCTACTCCTGCACCTATTTTCTATGTTTCTATGTTTCTATCCTTCACTATCCTTTTGCTATTAATATAACTGTAGAAACCCTTTGGATTTATTTTTACCTTACTTGCCAAAGCAATCTCGTATCTTCTTTTAGATTTTCTAATTTCTTTCTTAAGATTCTTTTCACATTCTTTATATTCCTCGAGCACCTCATTTACTCCATGCTGCCCATATTTATTGTAGATATCTCTCTTTTTCCGAACCAAGTTTCCAATATCCCTTGAAAACCATGGCTCTCTCAAACTTTTAACCTTTCCTTGCAACCTAACAGGAACATAAAGATTACCCTCAAACTTTCACCTTTAAATGACCTCCATTTCTCTATTACATCCTTCCCATAAAACAAATTGTCCCAATCCACTCCTTCTAAATCCTTTCGCATCTCCTCAAAGTTAGCCTTTCTCCAATCAAAAATCTCAACCGTGGGTCCAGACCTATCCTTCTCCATAATTATATTGAAGCTAATGGCATTGTGATCACTGGACCCGAAGTGCTCCCCAACACATACCTCCGTCACCTGACCTGTCTCATTCCCTAACAGGAGATCCAACACTGCCCCTTCTCTAGTTGGTACCTCTATGTATTGCTGCAAAAAACTATCCTGTACATATTTTACAAACTCCAAACCATCCAGCCCTTTTACAGTATGGGCTTCCTAGTCTCTGTGTGGAAAATTAAAATCTCCCACAATCACAACCTTGTGCTTACTACAAGTATCTGCTATCTCCTTACAGGTTTGCTCCTCCATTTCTCGTTCCCCATTAGGTGGTCTATAATACACCCCTATAAGTGTTACTACACCTTTCCCATTCCTCAATTCCACCCAAATAGCCTCCCTAGATGAGCCCTCTAATCTATCCTGCCAGAGCACCGCTGTAATATTTGCTCTGATAAGCAATGCAAAGCCTTCCCCTCTTGTCCTTCCGATTCTATCACACCTGAAGCAATGAAATCCAGGAATATTTGGTTGCCAGTCACACCCCTCCTGCAACCATTTTGTAGCTATTAGTGAAACATCATACTTACAGGTATCAGTCCATGCTGTAAGCTCATCCACCTTTCTTATAATGCTCCTCGCATTAAAATAAATGCATTTAAGAGATTTTCCATCTCTTACTCTCTGTTTATCACTAATGGTGCAAACAACTTTACTATTTTCTTTTTCTTCCTTCTCCCCTACATCTGTTCCTACTCTCTGGTTCCCCTCCCCCCTTGTATCTAGTTTAATTCCACTGGACCCTCTCTAGCAAACCTACCTGCAAGGATATTTGTCCGCCTCTAATTCAGATGTAAACCGTCCTGCCGGAACAGGTCCCACCTTCCCTGGAAAACTGCCCAATTATCTATAAATCTGAAGCCCTCCCTCCTGCACCATGTCTTCAGCCACGTGTTGATCTGCACTATCTTACAATTTCTAAACCCGCCTGCACGTGGCACTGGTAGCAATCCTGAGATTGGTATCCTGGAGTTCCTGTCCTTTAACTTGGCTCCTAACTCCTTAAACTCACCTTTCCGGACCTCCTCACTCTTCCTACCCACGTCATTGGTCCCTACATGGACCACGACATCCGGCTGCTCACCCTCCCTCTTGAGAATACTGAGAACTCGATCCGAGATATCGCAGACCTTGGCACCAGGGAGGCAACAGACCATCCAAGATTCTCGATCTCTTCCACAGAACCTCTTATCTGTCTCCCTTACTATCAAATCCTCTATCACTACTGCTCTCTGCTTTTCCCTCCTTCCCTTCTGAGCTGAGGGTCCCGTCTCGGTGCCAGAGACGCAACCACTACAACTTGTCCCTGGTAGGTGGTCCCCATCAACAGTATCCAAAACGATGTACTTACTATTGCTGGGAATGGCCACAGGGGTGCTCTGCTCATTCTGCCTATTCCCCTTCCCTCTCCTGACAGTCACCCAGCTACCTGTCTCCTGGCTCTTAGGGGTGACCATCTCCCTGTAACTCCTGTTTATTTCTGCCTCTGCCTCCCGAATGATCCAAAGTTCATCCAGCTCCAGCTCCAGTTCCAGTTCCCTAACTCGGTTTGTCAGGAGCTGCAGCTGGATGCACCTTTTACAGGTGTAGTCATCAGGGACGATTGTGCTCACCCTTACTTCCCACATACTGCAAACGGAGCACTCAACTGCCCTAACTGCTGCCTCCATTACCTATTCTTAAAGTAATTAGATTTATTAAAGAAACTTATCTGGCCTTACCTCACTTGGAGTGCAGCTCTTCCTCGGCCTTTGTTCGCCGAAGCCTGTCGAGCCAAAGCCTTCCTACTCTGTCTCCCTCTACTCCGTCGCCCACTCCATTAATCTTCTGTCTTTTAAACACTCCCGCTGCCTCACCGTTCGACTTACACGTGCTTGCGCAGTCATGCCCCGTTCAACTACCGAAGAAATGACCGACCTTCCTGAATGGAATTTAGGAAATTGTCCGGAATTTCTTAAAGGTTAATTTGCAGGTTGATTTGGCGGTAAGAAAGGCAAATGCAATGCTAGCATTCATTTTGAGAGGACTAGAATACAAAAGACTTTATAATACATTTTTCAGACCGCACTTGGAATATTGTGAGCAGTTTTGGCCCCGTATCTAAGGCTGCATCCACACTAGACCGCATAAATCCGTAACCGAAGCTTTTTCTCTTTGTTTTGACCCTCCGTCCACATTGAAACGGCATTTTCCTCCCCTGAAAACGGAGCTTTTTCAGAAACACACCCCAGAGTGTTTAAATCTGAAAACGCTGGTTGGGCATTGTACTGCGTACGGGGTAACTGGCTATTTTTAAAACGCTGTCATGACGTGCCGGAACAAATGGTGGCGGCAGCGCAACATTTCATTGTTTTCTTGAACGCAACCTCCAACACCATAACAACAATATCTGACAATAGATGTGTAAGAGCCTAATGTAACATTGTATGGAAATACAAGGTAACACTGATGCAGACATGTTTTATACATTTAACAAGGTGCTTTAGTAACGTATTGCTTGTGCAAACATTCAATAGATGCAGTTGTCACTTTTGCCCAGTAACTCGTTTTATTGCACATGTTAAATACAGCAAAATAATACACAAAGACTCGGCAAAAGTAAAGGCAAACAAATGAGGTAACAGCAAATTTCACTTTTGCCCAGTAACAAGCCTTATTGCATTTAGTTGTAGCTGTCATCCCTTTCATTGGTGAAGAGACTATGGCTGTAGGAAATGTTTCTGGACAAACGTGCACCAAGTCTTTCGTTTGGCAATTTCCTTAAGTTTTTCTAGTCTGTAACTGGACAAACGCGCACCAAGTATACCGTTTCCTCCTCGCTTGTTTTCTGTGTGTCCTGCACATGCCCAGTAGGAGAAGTTTTGCCCAAATATCTGTTTTAATGTGGACAGAGGTATTTTCAAAAATGCCTGGTGTGGATGCCTATCGTTTTTACTTGAAACTGGTGTTTTCAAAATTATCCGGTCTAGTGTGGACGTAGCCTAAGAAAGGATGTGCTAGCATTGGAGAGGATTCAGAGGAGGTTTCAGGAGAATGATGCCAGAAGTGAAAGGGTTAGCATATACCGTAAATGCCCAAGTCATTGGGTATATTTTCTTGATTAATCAGGGTGTTTATGGAGAGAAGGCAGGAGAATGGGGTTGCGAGGGATAATAAATCAGCCATGATGGAATGGCGGAGCATATTTGATGGGCAAAATGGCCTGATTCTGCTGCCATGTCTTATGGTCTTTTTGTTTTCTGCACAGATGTGTATAATTTTGCACTTTTCCATGTTATATTCCATTTGCCTTGTTCTTGCCTATTTATCGACTTGATCTACCTCCCTCTTGAAGTGTCATTCCATCCTCATTGCTATTACCATTCCACCTAGTTTTGTATCATTAGTTAACCTGGTGACATGTTACTTCTCCTCTCAGCTCAACTGTAGATAAAGAATGTGAATGTTTGGGACTCAAGTACTGATCTCTATGGTATACCTCCAGTCAGAAGCCTACCAACCTGAGAAACTTTCAGACTCATCATTAACTAGTTCTGAAACTGTTAAATAGCATGGTTCAACAGTTAACAGTTCAACCCCCAACTCCATGAATTCTAATTTTGTTGACTGACTGCTGTTTGGGAATTTATCAGGCTTCTGAAAATTCAAATATGCCACATCAGCAGGGTTCCCCTATCTATTCCATTAGTCATATCTTCTAAGAACTCCAAAAAATCCGTCAAATTTTGTTTTGTTTTCACTCAATCCATGTCTACTCTGCTCAATTTTATAATGATTTTCCGTATGTTTAGTTATTATAGATTGCAGTATTTCCCTACTACTGATGTTAAGTTAGAGTTCCCTGTTTTTCTTCTTGGTTATTGGTTTATTATTGTCATATGTAATGTGATACAATGAAATACATAGATCACTGGGCTCTTGAGATTAATAGGCTTTCAATTTTATAAATTGCTTTAATAACTCTTCGATTTCATTCACTTTGCCTCCAACTTTCACCCTGCTTTCAAATTCACCTGGTCCATTTCTGACACGTCCCTTCCCTTTCTTGATCTTGCTGTCTCTATCTCTGGAGACAGCTTATCCTCTGATGTCTATTGCACACCCATGGACTCTCACAACTGCCATGACTATACCTCGTCCCACCCCGCTTCTTGTAAAAATGCCGTCCCCTTCTCTCAATTTCTCTGTCTCTGCCGCATCTGCTCTCAGGATGAGGCTTTTCATTCCAGACTGAAGGAGATGTGCTCCTCTTTCAAAGAAAGGGACTTCCCTTCCTCCACCATTAACGCTGCCCTCAACCGCATCTCTTCTATTTCATGCACGTTTGCTCTTACCCCCATCCTCCTGCCACACTACCAGAGACATGGTACCTCTTATACTGTGTTTGGTGCTCCTGGTGTGACCTCCTGGATGTCTGTGAGACCCGACGTAGATTGGGAGACTGCTTCATTGAGCATCTGCACTCTGTCTACCAGAAAAAGCAGGATCTCCCAGTGGCCATCCATTCTGATTCCACTTCGCATTCCCTTTCGGATGCGTCCATCAACGGCCTCCTCCACTGTCGTGATGAGGCCACACTTAGGTTGGAGGAACAGTACTTTGTATTCCATTTGGGTATCCTCCAACCTGATGGCATGAACATTGATTTTTCAAACCTGGTGATGCCTCCCACCCCTCCCTCCCCCTCTTCACCATTTCCCATCTCCTTTTCCCTCCCTCACCTTATCTCCAAGCCTGCCTATCACCTCCTTCTGGTGGTCCTCCCTCCTTTTTTTTTCTTTCATGGCCTTCTGTCTCCTTCACCAATCAACTTCCCAGCTTTTTGCTTCATTCCCCCCTTCCAGATTTCACCTTGTGTTTCTCTCTCCCCTCTCTCCATCTTTTAAATCTACTCCTCAGCTTTTTTTTTCCCCGGTCCTGCTGAAGGGTTTCGGCCCGAACCGTCGACTGAAATTTTTTCCATAGATGCTGCCTGGCCTGCTGAGTTTCTCCCATATTTTGTGTGCGTTGCTTTAATAACTGTTTTGTTATAAATTCTAATATCCTTCAGTTTCTCTTTCTCACTAGATCCCTTGTTTACCAGTATTTTCAGTAAATTTTCTGTGCCACTTAATACTTGTTTAACTTATTTCTCATATCCTTATTCAATTTTGTCTTTGGGAAACCGACATTTACCCTCACAGGTCTTTTAATTTTTATGTATCCATAGAAAACCTGACAGATCAATTTAATGGTTCTCATCAGTTTAGATAGAAACATAGAAAACCTACAGCACAATACAGGCCCTTCAGCCCACAATGATGTGCCAAACATGTACTTACTTTAGAAAATACCTAGGGTTACCCATAGCCCTCTATTTTTGTAAGCTTCATGTACCTATCCCAGAGTCTCTTAAAAGACCCTATCTTATCCGCCTCCACCATAGTTGCTGGCAGGCCATTCCACACACTCACCACTCTCTGCGTAAAAAGGAAAAAAAAACTTACCCCTGACATCCCCTCTGTACCTGCTTGCAAGCACCTTAAAACTGCGCCCTCTCGTGTTAGCCATTTCAGCCCTGGGAAGAAGCCTCTGATTATCCACACGATATAGTTACATAAACATTTTACAGTTATATTCTACATAGGCTGTGGTACATATTGGTACCAATGACATATGTAACGCTCAGCTATATCAGCTCGTATTTATCTAGGGGGAACCCTGTCCGCTGCCCAACCTTGTCTCCCGGTTGCGTTGGTTGCTGTGCAATGCCACCTGGTACGACCTCAAACATCAGACAGCACACAATGTACACTTCACAGATTACACTTCATAAGTCTTACTGGGACTATGAGATTAATAGAGATACAATATAAAAGAAAAAGGCGCCAGACTTATCAAAGTTCAATTTCTTGGTGCACACAGTTGGAGCTCAAATACCCGGGGTCTTCTCTCTTCACCCTGCGATCCACTCCGACCCCCTCGACTCGCCGCTCGGGACCACCCAAGGTGATGGACCAGAGCATTTCCAGCACGTCCGTCTTCTCCCGGTCTCTCCTCGAAAGCCCACCAAACACACCGGTTCCCAGCCATATGAGAAAATATCACCCCAAAAAAAGAATAACATGGACACCCATTGGTTCATTCCCTCCTTATCATTATTGATAACCCAAACAAGCTGCTAGCTGCTAGAAAAAGAATCACTGTCTCAGCAGTTAACATCACAGAGAAACCATTTTAATTATAACATAACAAAGAAGCCATTTTGATTAGCATACACAGTTACATAAAAGAAGAAACCCCTTACACATAGGTAGGAAAAGGGAAGAGGTCCTGAAAAAAGACTTTAGGGAGTTGGGAAGGAAGTTGAGAAGCAGGACTGTAAGGGTAGTAATCTCGGGATTACTGCCTGTGCCATGCGACAGTGAGTATAGGAATAGAAATGAGGTGGAGGATAAATGCATGGTGGAGGGATTGGAGCAGGGGGCAGGGATTCAGATTTCTGGATCATTGGGACCTCTTTTGGGGCAGCTATGACCTGTACAAAAAGGACAGGTTGCACTTGAATCCGAGGGGGACCAATATCCTGGCGGGGAGATTTGCTAAGGCTACAGGGGAGAGTTTAAACTAGAATTGTTGGGAGGTGGGAACTGAACTGAAGAGACTGGGGAAGAGGAGGTTGGCTCACAAATAGAGAAAGCTTGTCGACAGTGTGTGAGGGAGGACAGGCAGGTGATAGAGAAGGGACGCGTTCACATGGATGGTTTGAGATGTGTCTATTTTAACGCAAGGAGTGTTGTGAACAAAGCGGATGAGCTTAGAGTGTGGATCAGTACATGGAGCTATGATGTTGTGGCCATTACAGAGACTTGGATGGTTCAGGGACAGGAATGGTTACTTCAAGTGCCGGGTTTTAGATGCTTCAGTAAGGACAGGGAGGGAGGCAAAAGAGGTGGGGGCGCGGCACTGTTGATCAGAGATAGTGTCACGGCTGCAGGAAAGGTGGACGCCATGGAGGGATTGTCTACGGAGTCTGTGGGTGGAGATTAGGAACAGGAAGGGGTCAATAACTTTACTGGGTGTTTTTTTTATAGGCCGCCCAATAGTAACAGGGATATTGAGGAGCAGATAGGGAAACAGATCCTGGAAAGGTGTAATAATAACAGAGTTGTCGTGATGGGAAATTTTAATTTCCCAAATATCGATTGGCATTTGCCTATAGCAAGGGGTTTAGATGGGGTGGAGTTTGTTAGGTGTGTTCAGGAAGGTTTCTTGACACAATATGTAGATAAGTCAACAAGAGGAGAGGCTGTATTTGATTTGGTATTGGGAAATGAACCTGGTCAGGTGTCAGATCTCTCAGTGGGAGTGCATTTTGGAGATAGTGATCACAACTCGATCTCCTTTACATTGGAGAGGGATAGGAACAGACAAGTTAGAAAAGCGTTTAATTGGAGTAAGGGGAATTATGAGGCTATCAGGCAGGAAATTGGAAGCTTAAAATGGGAATAGATGTTCTCAGGGAAAAGAACAGAAGAAATGTGGCAAATGTTCAGTGGATATTTGTGTGGAGTTCTGCATAGGTACGTTCCAATGAGACAGGGAATTTACGGTGGGGTACAGGAACCGTGGTGTACAAAGGCTGTAATAAATCTAGTCAAGAAGAAGAGAAAAGCTGACAAAAGGTTCAGAGAGTTAGGTAATGTTAGGGATCTAGAAGATTATAAGGCTAACAAGAAGGAGCTTAGAAAGGAAATTACAAGAGCCAGAAGGGGCCATGAGAAGGCCTTGGCGAGCAGGATTAAGGAAAACCCCAAGGCATTCTACAAGTATGTGAAGAGCAAGAGGGTAAGATGTGAAAGAATATGACCTATCAAGTGTGACAGTGGGAAAGTGTGTATGGAACCTGAGGAAATAGCAGGGGTACTGAATGAATACTTTACTTTGGTACTCACTATGGAAAAGGATCTTGGTGATTGTAGTGCAGACTTGCAGCAGACTGAAAAGCTGGTGCATGTAGATATTAAGAAAGAGGATGTGCTGGAGCTTTTGGAAGGCATCAAGTTGGATAAGTCGCTGGGACCGGATGAGACGTACCCCAGGCTGCTGTGGGAGGTGAGGGAGGAGATTGCTGAGCCTCTGGTGATGATCTTTGCATCATCAATGAGGATGGGAGAGATTCCGGAGGATTGGAGGGTTGCAGATGTTGTTCCTTTATTAAAGAAAGGGAGTAGAGATAGCCCAGGAAATTATAGATCAATGAGTCTGACTTCAGTGGTTGGTAAGTTGGTGGAGAAGATCCTGAGAGGCAGGATTTATGAACATTTGGAGAGGTATAATATGATTAGGAATAGTCAGCATGGCTTTGTCAAAGGCAGGTTGTGCCTTACGAGCTTGATTGAATTTTTTGAGGATGTGGCTAAACACATTGATGAAGGAAGAGCAGTAGATGTAGTGTATATGGATTTCAGCAAGGCATTTGACAAGGTACCCCATGCAAGGCTTATTGAGAAAATGAGGCATGGGATCCAAGGGGACATTGCTTTGTGGATCCAGAACTGGCTTGCCCACAGAAGGCAAAGAGTGGTTGTAGACAGGTCATATTCTGCATGGAGGTCGATAACCAGTGGAGTGCCTCAGGGATCTGTTCTGGGACTCTTACTCTACATGATTTTTATAAATGACCTGGATGAGGAAGTGGAAAGATGGGTTAGTAAGTTTGCTGATGACACAAAGGTTGGGGGTCTTGTGGATAGTGTGGAGGGCTGTCAGAGGTTACAGCGAGACACTGATAGGATGCAAAACTGGGCTGAGAAGTGGCAGATGGAGTTCAACCCAGATAAGTGTGAAGTGGTTCATTTTGGTAGGTCAAATATGATGGCAGAATATAGTATTAATGGTAAGACTCTTGACAGTGTGGAGGATCAGAGGGATCATGTGGTCCGAGTCCATAGGACGCTCAAAGCTGCTGTGCAGGTTGACGCTGTAGTTAAGAAGGCATGTGGTGTATTGACCTTCATTAATCGTGGAATTGAACTTAGGAGCCAAGAGGTAATGTTGCAGCTATATAGGACCCTGGTTAGACCACACTTGGAGTACTGTGCTCAGTTCTGGTCACCTCACTACAGGAAGGATGTAGAAGCCATAGAAATGGTGCAGAGGAGATTTATAAGGATGTTGCCTGGATTGGGGAGCATGCCTTATGAAAGCAGGTTGAGTGAACTCGGCCTTTTCTCCTTGGAGTGATGGAGGATGAGAGGTGACCTGATAGAGGTGTATAAGATGATGAGAGGCATTGATCGTGTGGCTAGTCAGAGGCTTTTTCCCAGGGCTGAAATGGTTGCCACAAGACGACACAGGTTTAAGGTGCTGGGGAGTAGGTACAGAGGAGATGTCAGGGGTAAGTTTTTTACGCAGGGAGTGGTGAGTGCGTGGAATGGGCTGCTGGCAACGGTGGTGGAGGCGGATGCGATAGGGTCTTTTAAGAGACTTTTGGATAGGTACCTGGAGTTTAGGAAAAATAGAGGGCTATTGGGAAGTCTAGTAATTTCTAAGGTAGGGACATGTTTGGCACAACTTTGTGGGCTGAAGGGCCTGTATTGCGCTGTAGGTTTTCTATGTTTCTATCTCTTTCTCAATGATGATTTAACTCTGTGTATTGAACTTCTCTCAGGCAGTGGATTGCACTGGGGATGGAATGGAGTGGGGGAGTGGGAGTAGAGATGTGTGGCCACAAACTGAAGATTGCATTGTCCATTCATGTTTTCTTTATCATGCTAGTGTTTTATACAACTGTTCTATAGTTGCCATGGGGTTGGGACCTTTAAGGTCTTCTTTGTGTACAGCTTGGCAAAGAAGTTCAATTACATGGATTCCATGCAGCTGCAAGTGGGGAAAAATACAGGTTCTTTTTCTGCATCGTTCTGGCTATAAATAATCCTAGCACTCTTTCAAATGTCTTTTTCACAACCTCATAGTTTTTGTGGGTGACTGAAATTAACATTTATTCCCAAGGCATTTTAGTGCACCAAACTTGGTTAAGTCTAGTCTTAATGCACGAGTATTAACATGAAAATAT
This sequence comes from Mobula birostris, assembly GCF_030028105.1. Classification (NCBI taxonomy): domain Eukaryota; kingdom Metazoa; phylum Chordata; class Chondrichthyes; order Myliobatiformes; family Myliobatidae; genus Mobula; species Mobula birostris. The sequence goes on from NC_092389.1 coordinate 1,887,150, forward strand.
ATTATGAGTGAAGTATTTTAAGGTAGGAGGTATGATGGTCTTTAGGCTCCTTGTTTTTTTGTTACATAGTCAATTTAGTCAATGTATAATATTTCTGTGATATAGTTGTATAGGTGATGGGAAGCAGAGGGTACTGGCAGAAGAGACTTTTCTGATTGGAAATCTGTGCCTAGTCGTGTACTGCAGGCATTGATGCTGGAACCTTTGTTGGTTGTGATATATATTGACTTGAACATGAATGTTGGAGGTGTGATTCGAAAGTCAGTGAATGACGTGAAAGTTGATGGTGTTATGGATAACAAGGAAAGTTGTTTGGAACTACAGCAGGATATAGATCAGATGGAAAGTTAGGCAGAGTGATGACAAATGGAGTTCATTTCCTACAAGTGCCAAGGGATGCCTATTGGGAAGTCGGTTAGAGACAAGATGTATATAAATGGTAAAGTGTTAAGGAATATGGATGAACAAAGGAACTGTGGAGTGTAAACCTATTGTTTCTTGAAAGTAGCAACTTTGGGTGGTGAAGAAGGCACGTGGCATGCTGGCCTTCATATGTTAGGGCATAGAATATAGATGGTATGTTGCTACTTTACAAATCATTGGTTAGTCTGCACTTGGAGTATTGTGTGCAGTGTTGATTGCCACCTTGTGGTTGTGCTGGAGAGAATGCAGAGAATATTCACCAGGATGCTGTCTGAATTGGAAGGCTTTAGTTAGCTATAGGGTTTGTATAGGCAGGGTTTCTGTTCCCTGGAGTGGAGGGGCTGAGGGATGACATGATAGAGGTATATACAATTATAAGAGTCACAGATAAGCTAAAAGGATAAAATCTTTTTTCACATGGTAGGGGCATATTTTTAAGGGAAGAGGCAGGAGTTAAGGGATTTTGCGAGGAAAGGTTTTTTTCTGCAGATTGTGTCTGATACTTGGAATGTGCTGCTAGAGGATGTGGTGGAGTCAGATATAATCACTTTAAAAGAGACATTTAAGCAGGCACCTAAATAGCCAATATGTAAAAAGGATATGGACCTAGTGTGGGAAAATGGGATTAGAATAGATTTGCAAAAAGGTTGGCATGGACTTGTTGGACCAAACTCTCTGACTCAAATTTGAGGCATTAAACCTTAAAACCAATTCTACCAACACACATCAAAGTTGCTGGTGAACGCAGCAGGCCAGGCAGCATCTCTAGGAGGAGGTACAGTCGACGTTTCGGGCCGAGACCCTTCGTCAGGACTAACTGAAGGAAGAGCTAGTAATAGATTTGAGAGGGGGAGGGGGAGATCCAAAATGATAGGAGAAGACAGGAGGGGGAGGGATGAAGCCAAGAGCTGGAAAGTTGATTGGCAAAAGAGATACAAGGCTGGAGAAGGGAGAGGATCATGGGATGGGAGGCCTAGGGAGAAAGAAAGGGGGAGGAGCGCCCAGAGGAAGATGGAGAGCAGGCAAGGAGTTATCGTGAGAAGGACAGAGGGAGGAAAAAGAGAGAGAGGAAAAAAAAGAGAAAAAATAAAAATAAATAAATAAAGGATGGGGTAAAAAAGGGAGGAGGGGCATTAACAGAAGTTAGAAAAGTCAATGTTCATGCCATCAGGTTGGATGCCTCCCAGATGGAATATAAGGTGTTGTTCCTCCAACCTGAGTGTGGCTTCATCTTTACAATAGAGGAGGCCGTGGATAGACATATCAGAATGGGAATGGGACGTGGAATTAAAATGAGTGGGCACTGGGGGATCCTGCTTTCTCTGGCGGACAGAGCGTAGGTGTTCAGCGAAACAGTCTCCCAGCCTGCGTCGGGTCTCACCAGTATATAGAAGGCCACATCGGGAGCACCAGACGCAGTATATCACCCCAGCCGACTCACAGGTGAAGTGTCACCTCACCTGGAAGGACTGTCTGGGGCCCTGAATGGTGGTGAGGGAGGAAGTGTAGGGGCATCTGTAGCACTTGTCCTGCTTACAAGGATAAGTGCTGGGAGGGAGATTGGTGGGAAGGGATGGGGGGGGGACAAATGGACAAGGGAGTCACGTAGGGAGCGATCCCTGCGGAAAGCAGAGGGGGGGGGAGGGAAAGATGTGCTTGGTAGTGGGATCCCGTTGGAGGTGGCGGAAGTTACGGAGAAGTATATGTTGGACCCGGAGGCTGGTGGGGTGGTAGCTTTTCTTAAAACCTCGATGACCTTGTTTGCTCGATGACCTCTGGCTCGTCTGGGAAACTGAGGAGGTGATAGATAGGAGCTGTGGGGAGGTTGTCACCCTTAAGTTGCAGGACATAGGTACCTGGATGACCTGGTGACTACTTGGAACTCCTGTTGCAAGCTATTCTTGTTACATACACCTGTTGGGGTGCATCCTCCAGTTACCTTATAAGGTAACCGTCACCTTCAGCCAGAAGCAGATGTCATCAGGTGGTTCCCAACCTTCACAGCTATTCTCATTCTTTTTCCATTTTCCATGCTGATGTGTGTGCTTCCTCCACTTGCAGAGTGAAGAAAAACTTCAAGCTAGAACAGCACCTCAAGAAAGCAGCCAGTATAATCAAACTTCCCATCTCAGTCATCTCCATCATTTTGTCTTTGTCTCCATTCTGCACTCCTCCCATCAGACAGAAGATACAAAAGCTTGAAAACATAATCCACTAGGCTTAGGACAGCTTCTACTCAGTTGTTGTAAGACTCGTGCAATAAGAATGAACTCTTGATTTTTCAATCTACCTCTTCATGGCCCTCGCACTTTATTTGTTAACCTGTACTGAACCCTCTCTGTAACTGTAACACTATATTCTGCATTTTATTATTGCTTTTCTGTTTGTACTACTTCAATGTACAGGTGTATGGAATGATCTGTATGGTTGCTGTGTGAAACAAAATTTCCCACCATATTTCGGTACATGTGACAATGATAAACCAGTTAACAATTCTGCCTGGGTTTTTCTGGTGGCCCGATCGAATCAGGAGCAAGAGTGGAGGCAACTCACAGGTCTGAGAGTGAAATTTTAAATGGAGCATTTGTGGGCTTTTCGGCATTTTCCAGCGGCTCAATCAAATTCCTGTTCCTTAGGAAAGACAAATGAAAATAGGGCAGGGACACGTGGAGCAGTCATTGTGTGAGTGTTAGAGCTGGGAGGCTTTAGCTCATCAGGCTTAGGTGAGATAAGTATCTAGTAAATCTCTTCATTCTTTGTTCTTCATCTGTTAACGCATCGGGCACTGAGATTGGTTCCAGGATCCATGGTGTGTGCGATGTGGTAATTTTGGGAGACCTGCAGCCTCTTGGATAACCATATCTGCACCAGGTGCACCGAGCTACAGCTCCTCAGAGAACATGTTTGGTTGATGACCTCCGGATCATCTAGGAAACTGAGGAGGTGATAGATAGGAGCTGTGGGGAGGTCGTCACCCCTAAGTTGCAGGATGCAGGTACCTGGGTGACTGTCAGGAGAGAGAAAGGAAATGGGCAGCCAGTGCAGAGTGTACTCCTGTGGCCTTTCTCCTCAATAATAAGTATACTGGAAATACTGGAATACTTTATTGTCGCCAAACAATTGATACTAGAATGTGCAATCATCACAGCGATATTTGATTCTGCGCTTCCTGCTCCCTGGAAAGTAATGTAGTGCAAAAAAAATTGAGAGGCAGGTCGGAATATTTGGAGGGTACGGCCCAGATCCGGGTCAGGATCCGTTCAGCATCCGTTCAGCAGTCTTATCACAGTTGGAAAGAAGCTGTTCCCAAATCTGGCCGTACGAGTCTTCAAGCTCCTGAGCCTTCTCCTGGAGGGAAGAGGGACGAAAAGTGTGTTGGCTGGGTCGGTCGTGTCCTTGATTATCTTGGCAGCACTGCTCCGACAGCGTACGGTGTAAAGTGAGTCCAAGGTTGGAAGATTGGTTTGTGTGATGTGCTGTGCCGTGTTCACGATCTTCTGCAGCTTCTTCCGGTCTTGGACAGGACAACTTCCATACCAGGTTGTGATGCACCCTAGAAGAATGCTTTCTATGGTGCATCTATAAAAATTAGTGAGGGTTTTAGGGGTCAGGCCAAATTTCTTTTGTTTTCTATAGGGTTTTAGTATGCAGCCTTGGATACTGTTTGATTAAGTTGGGGGGGTGTTGGTGGGTGGAAGGGGAGGATGACTGACCAGGGGATTGGGTCTCTGGCACAAAGTCTGGCACTGTGGCTCAGAAGGGAAGAGGGGAGAAGACGACTGCAGTAGTGATAGGGATTTCATAGTTAGAGGAGTAGAGATGATGAAGACACCCTCATGGTATGTTACCTCCCAGATGCCAGGGTCAGGGACGTCTCGGATTGAGCCCATGGCATTCTAAAGGAGGAGGGTGCGCAACTAGAAGTTTTGGTACATATTGGTACCAATGACCCAGGTAGGAAAGGGAAGGAGATCCTGAAGAGGGAATTTAGGGAGCTAGGTGAAAGCTGCAAAGCAGGACCTCCAGAGTGGTAATCTCAGGATTGTTGCCTGTGCCACATGTCAGTGAACCCGAGGGAGACTGCTATCCTTGCAGGGAGGTTTGCTAGAACTGTTGGGAGGGTTTTAAACTAATTTGGCAGGAGGATAGGAAACTCAGTTGTAGGGCTGAGGATGGGGCAGTTGATATACAAGCAGAGGCAGTGTGTAGTGAGACTGTCAGGAAGGACAGTCAAATGATCATAAGACCATAAGACAAAGGAGCATGGAAACAACTTTGCCACATCCACTCTCCATGCCTTTCAACATTCGAAATGTTTCTATGAGGTCTCCCCTCATTCTTCTAAATTCCAAGGAATGCAGTCCAAGAGCAGACAAACGTTCCTCATATGTTAACCCTCTCATTCCTGGAATCTTTCTAGTGAATCTTCTCTGTACCCTCTCCAACGTCAGCGCATCCTTTCTTAAATAAGGAGACCAAAACTGCCCACGGTACTCCAAGTGAGACACTAGCGCCTTATAGAGCCTCAACATCACATCCCTGCTCCTATACTCTATTCCACTAGAAATGAATGCCAACATTGCATTCGCCTTCTTCACCACCGACTCAACCTGGAGGTTAACCTTAAGGGTATCCTGCACGAGGACTCCCAAGTCCCGTTGCATCTCAGAACTTTGAATTCTTTTCCCATTTAAATAATAGTCTGCCTGTTTATTTCTTCTGCCAAAGTGCATAACCATACACTTTCCAACATTGTATTTCATTTGCCGCTTCTTTGCCCATTCTTCCAATCTATCCAAGTCTCTCTGCAGACTCTCTGTTTCCTCAGCACTACCGACCCCTCCACCTATCTTCATATTGTCAGCAAACTTAGCCATTAAGCCATCTATTCCATAATCCAAATCGTTGATGTACAATGTAAAAAGAAGCAGCCCTAACACAGACCCCTGTGGAACACCACTGGTAACCGGCAGCCAACCAAAATAGGATCCCTTTATTCCCACTCTCAGTTTCCTGCCAATCAGCCAACGCTCTATCCACGTATGTTACTTTACCATAATTCCATGGGCTCTTATCTTGTTAAGTAGCCTCATGTGTGGCAGCTTGTCAAAGGCCTTCTGAAAATCCAAATATATAACATCCACTGCATCTCCCTTGTCTAGCCTACTTGTAATTTCCTCAAAAAATTGTAATAGGTTTGTCAGGCAGGATTTTCCTTTAAGGAATCCATGCTGAGTTTTGCCTATCTTGTTATATGCCTCCAGGTACTCTGTAACCTCATCCTTGACAATCGACTCCAACAACTTCCCAACCACCGATGTCAAGCTAACAAGTCTATAATTTCCTTTTTGCTTCCTTGCCCCCTTCTTAAATAGCAGAGTGACATTTGCAATCTTCCAGTCCTCCGGAACCATGCCAGAATCTATTGACTTTTGAAAGATCATTGCTAATGCCTCCGCAATCTCCACAGCTACTTCCTTCAGAACACGAGGGTGCATTCTATCTGGTCCGGGAGATTTATCTACCTTTAGACTATTCAGCTTCCTGAGTACTTTCTCTGTCGTAATTGTGACTGCACACACTTCTCTTCCCAGCCACCCTTGAGTGTCTGGTATACTGCTGATGTCTTCCTCAGTGAAGACTGAGGCAAAATACTCGTTCAGTTCCTCTGCCATCTCCTTATCTCCCATTACAATTTCTCCAGCATCATTTTCTATCGGTCCTATATCTACTCTCACCTGTCTTTTACTCTTTATATACTTGAAAAAGCTTTTAGTATCCTCTTTGATATTATTTGCTAACTTCCTTTCCTAGTTCATCTTTTCCCTCTTAATGACCTTCTTAGTTTCCTTTTGTAAGCTTTTAAAAACTTCCCAATCCTCTGTCTTCCCACTAATTTTTGCTTCCTTGTATGCCCTCTCCTTTGCTTTAACTTTGGCTTTGACTTCTCTTGTCAGCCACGGTTGCATCCTTTTTCTATTCAAAAATTTCTTCTTTTTTGGAATATACCTGTCTTGCACCTTCCTCACTTCTCGCATAAACTCCAGCCACTGCTGCTCTGCCGTCCTTCCCACCAATGTCCCTTTCCAGTCAACTTTGGCCAGTTCCTCTCTCATGCCACTATAATTTCCTTTATTCCACTGAAATACCGACACATCAGATTTCGGCTTCTCCTTTTCTAATTTCACAGTGAACTCAATCATGTTATGATCACTGCCTCCTGAGAGTTCCTTCACCTCAATCTCTCTAATCACCTCCGGTTCATTACACAATACCCAATCCAGTACAGCCGATCCCCTAGTGGGCTCAACAACAAGCTGTTCTAAAAAGCCATCTCGCAGACATTCTACAAGTTCTCTCTCTTGAGATCCAGTGCTGACCTGATTTCCCCAATCCACTCGCATGTTAAAATCCCCCACAATTATCATAATACTGCCCTTCTGACAAGCCTTTTCTATTTCCTGTTGTAATTTGTAGTCCACATGATAGGGCAAGATTGCAATCAATGGAATGAGTTGCAGTGTAATGGGGTCAAGATCAAAAAGGATGACAAATACAGGACAAAGGTGTTAAATTTCAATGGAATAAGGCACATGAACTTGTAGCACAGCTACAGACTGGAATGGATGATATTGTGGGCATCACTGAATCATGGCTGAAAGAAGATGATAGCTCGGAATTTAGCGTCCAAGGGTATGCATTGTATTGAAAGGACAGGCAGGTAGGCAGAGGGGTGGGATGGCTCTGTTGGGAAAAGATGAAATCAAATCCTTAGAAAGAGATAACATAGGATCGGAATATGTAGAATCATTGTGGGTAGAGTTAAGGAACCGTAAGGATAAAAGACCTTGATGGGAGTTTTATAGGTTTTAGAACAGTACCCAGAATGTGGGCCGGAAATTACAACGCGACTTAGAAAATGCATGTCAAAAGGGCAATGTTATGATAGTCATGGGAGATTTCAATATCCAGGTAGATTAGGAAAATCAGGGTTGGTGTGGGATCCCAAGAGGGGGAATTTGTCAAATGGCTACAAGATGGCTTTTTTGACTTGTGGTAGTTTAGAGCAGCACGGGTGGGGGGCGGGGGGTTCAGCTGTTCTGGATTGTGTGTTGTGCAACGAACCGGATTTGATTACAGAGATAAAGGTAAAGGAACCCTTGGGGACTAGTGATCATTGAGTCTCGTCAATCTGCATTTTGAGAAGGAGAAGCTCAAGTCAGATGTATCAGTACTACAGTGGAGTAAGGGGATTTACATAGGCATAAGAGAGGAGCTGGCCAAAGTTGATTGGAAGGGAACGCTAGCAGGGATGATGGTGAAGCAGCAATGTCTGGAGTTTCTGGGAGCAATTTGGAAGGCACAGGATAGATACATCCCAAAGAAGAAGTGTTCTAAAGGCAGGATGACGTAACTCTGGTTGACAAGGGAAGTCAAGGCCAATATAAAAGCCAAAGAAAGGGCATATATAATAGAGCAAAAATTAGTGGAAGTTAGAGAGTAGGGAAACTTTTAAAAAGCAACAGAAGGCAACTAATAAAATCTATAAAGAAAGTTAAGCTGGAATACAAAGGTAAACAAGCCAATAATTATATCAAAGGTGATACCAAAAGTTTCTTCAGATATATAAAGTGTAAAAGAGAGACAAGAACAGATAATCAGACCGCTGGAAAATAGTACGGGAAAAGTAGAAATAAGATCATAAGCCATAGCAGAATTATGCCATTCAGCCCATCGGGTCTGCTCTGCCATTTAATCATGGCTGATCCTGAATAAGACCATTAGAAATAGGAGCAGGAGTAGGCCATCCGGCCCATCGAGCCTGCCCCGCTATTCAATAAGATCACGGCTGATCTGTCCATAAACTCAGCTCCATCTACCTGCCTTTTCCCCATAACCCTTAATTCCCTTACTATGTAAAAACCTTTCTCACTGTTTCTGAAGTATATTTAGTGAGGAAGCCTCAACTGCTTCCCTGAGCAGAGAATTCCACAGATTCACCACTCTCTGGGAAAAACAGTTTCTCCTCATCTCCCTCCTAAATCTTCTCCCCTGAATCTTGAGGCAATGTCCCCTAGTTCTAGTCTCACCTACCAATGGAAGCAACTTTTCTACTTCTATCTTATTTATCCCTTTCAAAATTTTGTATGTTTCTATAAGATCCCCTCTCATTCTTCTGAACTCCAGAGAGTATAGTCCCAGGCGACTCAATCTCTCCTCAAAGGTTAACCCCTTCATCCCTGGAATCAACCTGGTGAACCTCCTCTGCACTGTCTCCAAAGCCAGTATATCCTTCCTCAAGTATGGAGATCGGAACCGCACACAGTACTCCAGGTGCGGCCTCACCAGTACCCTGTATAGTTGCAGCATGACCTCCCTGCTCTTGAATTCAATCCCTGTAGCAATGAAGGCCAACATTCTGTTTGCCTTCTTAATAACCTGTTGTACCTGCAAGCCAGCTTTTTGCGATTCATGAACAAGCACTCCCAAGTCCCTCTGCACAACAGCATGCTGCAATCTTTCACCATTTAAATAATAATCTGCTCTTCTATTATTCCTTCCAAAGTGGATGATCTCACATTTACCAATGTTGTATTCCATCTGCCAGACCTTGACCCACTCACTTAACCTATCTATACCCTTCTGTAGACTCTCCACATCCTCTGTACAATTTGATTTTCCACTCAGTTTAGTGTCATCAGCAAATTTTGTTATGCTACACTCAGTCCCCTCTTCCAAATCATCAATGTAAATGCTAAACAGCTGCGGGCCCAGCACCGACCCCTGCGGCAGCCCATTCACCACTGACTGCCAACCGGAGAAACACCCATTTATACCAACTCTCTCCCTTCTATTGGTTAACCAATCTACTATCCATGCCAATACACTTCCTCTGACTCCAGGCATTCGTATCTTATTTATAAGTCTCTTGTGCGGCACCTTATCGAACGCCTTCTGGAAATCCAAGTATACGACATCCACCTGTTCCCCTCTGTCCACTGCAGTCATTCTGTCCTCAAAGAACTCCAGTATGTTTGTCAAACAGGACCTGCCCTTTCTGAATCCATGCTGCATCTGTCGAATGGAACTACTCCTTTATAAATGTTTCTCTATTTCTTCCTTAATGACAGCTTCAAGCATTTTCCCGACTACAGATGTTAAGCTAACTGGCCTATAGTTGCCCGTCTTTTGCCTACATCCTTTTTTTAAAAAGTGGTGTGACATTTGCTGTCTTCCAATCCGCCGGGACCTGCCCAGAGTCCAGAGAGTTTTGATAAATGATCACCAACATGTCAACTATAACCTCTGCCAATTCCTTCAGCACCCTGGGATGCATCCCATCAGGACCAGGGGACTTATCTACCTTCAGGCCTGTAGTTTGCTCATCACTTTCTCTTTAGTGACAGTGATTTTATCGAGGTCCTCACCTCCCATTTCGTCCATAGCACCATTCTTTGGCATATTAGATGTGTCTGCCACTGTGAAGACTGACACAAAATAGTCGTTCAATACCTCAGCCATTTCCTTACCACCCAAAATCAATTTCCCCTTCTCTTCTTCCTTTCTTTTCTTTCTTTTTCAATCTTTTTACTAGTTTTATAAAAATAAACATAACATAGTAAAGGTACAAAATTATTGGGAATATATTGTTATAATTGGCAAAAGTGATTATAAAGCCAGTTGACATTTAAATGATAAAACTCCCAATCATATAGGATACAAATGAACAATATAAAGCAAAGAAAAAAATCTTTTAAAAAAACCTGGAAAAAGGGAAAAAAAATTATAACCCCCCCCCCCCCCCCCAAAAAACTAATCTAAACAGAATTAATCAACTGAACTAAAAAAAAAAGACGGGCTATTTTGTAACATCACAAAAAAAAAGAGAAAAGAGAAAACCTTAGTGTCGACGACTCCATTCCTCTCAACCAACATTACACAGAAATAAATTAAGTTTGGAAAAGGTCAAATTATGTCATATGAAAATGTTGAATAAATGGCCTCCAAGTCTTTTCGAATTTAATACAGGGATCATAAACAACGCTTCTAATTTTTTCCAAATTTAAACACAGCATAGTTTGAAAAAAACAATGAAATGTGGTAGGAGGATTAATCTCTTTCCAATTCAGCAAAATGGATCTTCTAGCCATTAAAGTAAGAAATGCAATCATCCGTCAGGCTGAAGAGGTTAAATGATTTGATTCTATCATTGGTAACCCAAAAATAGCAGTAATTGGGTGAGGTTGTACATCTATATTCAAAACCGTTGAAATAATATCAAAAATATCTTTCCAATATTTTTTCAACAAAGGACATGACCAAAACATGTGAGTTAAAGAAGCTATCTCGGAATGACATCTATCACATATAGGATTTATATAAGAGTAATAATGAGATAATTTATCTTTGGATATATGAGTCCTGTACACTACTTTAAACTGTATCAACGCATGTTTAGCACATATGGAGGATGAGTTAATTAATTGTAGAATTTTTTCTCATTTTTCAATCGGTACAGTGATCTTAAGTTCTCTTTCTCAATCAGTTTTAATTTTATTAGATACATCAGGACATAAGTTCATAATTACAAATAATTGCTACAGCACCTTTCTGAAAAAGATTTAAATCTAAAGTTTTCTCCAAAATACCCATTGGATATAAATGTGGAAAATTTGGAGAAACAGTAACTTAAAAGTTTCTAACCTGTAGATATCTAAAACAGTGAGATCTAGGCAAATTATATTTATTAGATAGTTGTTCGAAGGACATAAAACAAGTATCCAAAAATAAATCACGAAATCGTACTATACCTTTGATTTTCCAAGCTAAATAAGCTTGATCCATAGTGGAGGCTTGAAAAAAGAAATTAGATATAATAGGACTTGCTAAAATAAATTGGTTCAACCCAAAAAAATTTTGAAATTGAAACCATGTACGTAAAGTATGTTTAACCTTTGGGTTATTCATCTGTTTATACAATTTAGAAAGAGTAAAAGGAAACAAAGTCCCTAAAACAGAACCCAGTGAAAACCCTTGTAAAGAATTGCATTCAAGATTTACCCAATGTGGATTTGAAATTACATCCAAGTCCCGTAACCAAAATTTTAAGTATCAGATGTAATTGCCCAGTAGTAAAATCTAAAATTCGGGAGCGCTAACCCCCCACTCTTTTTTAGATTTCTGTAAATGCCTTTTACCTAACCTAGGGTTTTTGTTCTGCCATATATATGAGGAAATTTTTGAATCAACATTATCAAAAAAGGATTTTGGGATAAAAATTGGTACCGTTTGAAATACATATAAAAAATTTAGGCAAAATAATCATCTTGATAGCATTGATCCCACCGATCAGTGACAAAGACATTAGTGACCATTTAGTAAACAAAAGTTTAATCTGATCAATTAAAGGTAAAAAATTAGCTTTAAATAAATCTTTATGCTTTTTCGTGATTTTAACCCCTAAATATTTAAGAGTCAGTAACCAATTTAAATGGTAGACATCCATAAATAGGAACCTGCTTATTTAGGGGAAATTGTTCATTCTTATTAAGGTTCAATTTATAACCAGAAAAGTGACTAAATTGAGCCAACAAAGATAAAATAACAAGAATTGATTTCTCCGGATTAGAGATATATAATAACAAATCATCTGCATATAATGATAATTTATGTTTTTCATTTCCGCAGGTAATACCAAAAATGTTAGGCGAGTCTCGGATAGCAATTGCTAAAGGTTCAAGGGCAATATTAAATAATAGTGGACTAAAAGGGCATCCTTGTCTGGTACCCCGAGGTAGATGAGAAAAAGGGAGATCTTTGATTATTAGTACAAACCGAAGCTACAGGGGTATGATATAACAATTTAATCCAGGATATAAATATCGGACTAAAATTAAATTTCTCGAGCACACTAAATAAATATGGGCATTCAACTCTATCGAAAGCTTTCTCAGCATCTAATAAAATAATACATTCCGAAGTGTTAAGTGAAGGAGTATAAAAATATTCATTAACCTCCTGATATTGAAAGATGAATACGGTTTTTAATAAATCCTGTTTGGTCCACAGAGATAATTTGAGGTAATACCTTCTCTCACCTAGTTGCTAAAATTTTTGAATTTACATTCAAAAGAGATATCGGTCTATATGATGCACAATCAGTAGGATCTTTAGTCTTTTTAAGAATTAAAGAAATAGAAGCTTCATAAAACGATTGTGGTAATTTACCTAATCTGATTGCTTCTTTGAATATTCTAGATAACCAAGAAGAGAGAATAGAGGAAAAAGACTTTAAAAATTCCACTGTAAAACCATCAGGACCAGGTGCTTTACCGGAATTCATTGATGAGATTACAGCTGTTATTTCTTCTTCTGTAATAGGAGTTTCTAATGTTAAGCAATCTTCGGGTGATAATTTCGGAAAATTCAAATTTCTTAGAAAGTCATGCATGACGTTAAAATCATGAGGAAAGTCAGAATGGTATAAAGAGGTATAAAATTCTTGAAAGGTTTTGTTTATCTCCTCATGATCAACTGTCAAAGTATCATCATGTTTACAGATCTTAGTAATTTGATGTTTAACCGAAGTAGTTTTCAATTGATTAGCTAATAATTTACCTGATTTATCACTATGAATATAAAACTCACTTCTAGTTTTCATTATGCAAACACGAGGAATTCTGCAGATGCTGGAAATTCAAGCAATACACATCAAAGTTGCTGGTGAACGCAGCAGGCTAGGCAGCATCTATAGGAAGAGGTACAGTCGACGTTTCAGGCCGAGACCCTTCGTCAGGACTAACTGAAGAAAGAGCTAGTAAGAGATTTAAAAGTGGGAGGGGGAGGGGGAGACCCAAAATGATAAGAGAAGACAGGAGGGGGAGGGATGGAGCCAAGAGCTGGACAGGTGATTGGCAAAAGGGATATGAGAGGATCATGGGACAGGAGGCCCAGGGAGAAGGGGGGGAAGCCCAGAGGATGGGCAGGGGGTATAGTCAGAGGGAAAAAAAGGAGAGTGAGAGAAAGAATGTGTGTATGTAAATAACGGATGGGGTACGAGGGAGAGGTGGGGCATCAGTGGAAGTTTGAGAAGTCAATGTTCATGCCATCAGGTTGGAGGCTACCCAAACGGAATATAAGGTGTTGTTCCTCCAACCTGAGTGTGGCTTCATCTTTACAGTAGAGGAGGCCGTGGATAGACATGTCAGAATGGGAATGGGATGTGGAATTAAAATGTGTGGCCACTGGGAGATCCTGCTTTCTCTAGCGGACAGCGTCGGTGTTCAGCAAAACGATCTCCCAGTCTGTGTCGGGTCTTGCCAATATATAGAAGACCACATCAGGAGCACCAGACACAGTATATCACCCCAGCCGACTCACAGATGAAGTGTTGCCTCACCTGGAAGGACTGTCTGGGGCCCTGAATGGTGGTAAGGGAGGAAGTGTAAGGGCATGTGTAGCACTTGTTCCGCTTACAAGGATAAGTTTTTTTTCTTCCTCTGTCCCTCTGACTATACCCCTTGCCCATCCTCTGGGCTTCCCCCCCTCTCCCTTTCCTTCTCCCTGGGCCTCCTGTCCCATGATCCTCTCATATCCCCTTTGCCAATCACCTGTCCAGCTCTTGGCTCCATCCCTCCCCCTCCTGTCTTCTCCTATCATTTGGATCTCCCCCTCCCCCTCCCACTTCTAAATCTCTTACTAGCGCTTTCTTCAGTTAGTCCTGACGAAGGGTCTAGGCCTGAAATGTCGACTGTACCTCTTCCTAGAGATGCTGCCTGGCCTGCTGCGTTCACCAGCAACTTTGATGTGTGTTGCTCTAGTTTTCATTAATTGATTTTCGATCAAGGATGTTAATAGTAAACTATGTTCCATTTGGAGTTCAACTCTCTGTTTATAAAGCTCCTTACTAGGAGCAGTAGCATATTTTTATCAATTTCTTTAATTTTATCAACCAACAAAGGTATTTCATTCTTAATACGTTTTTTCAAACCAACAGAATAGGAAATAATTTGTCCACTGATATAAGCTTTAAAAGCATCCCATACTGTTCCGCTGGAAATTTCTTCCGTAATATTAGTTGAAAAGAAGAAATCAATCTGTTCATTCATAAACTTAACAAAGTCCATGCCTTGAAGCAAATTAAAATTAAATCGCCATTGTCTATTAGTAGAAGAAGTATCCATTAACTTAATAGAAAGTTTCATTGGAACATGATCTGAAATGGCGATAATGTCATAATTGCAATCAATTACAGATGGAATTAAATGAGAGTCAATAAAAAAGTAGTGAATTTGAGAATAAGAATGATAAGCATGTGAGAAGAATGAAAACTCTTTGTCCTTTGGGTGTAGAAATCTCCAAATTTCTGAAATCCCAGAATCAGTCATAACAGAGTTGATAAGAGTAGCTGACTTATTCGGTTGAGCCGGACTACATATGGATCTGTCCAACATGGAATTTAAACATAAGTTAAAATCACTGCCCATTATCAACATATGCTCGTTTAAGTTAGGAAAGGACGTGAACAGGTGCTTAAAAACTTCAGGATAATCCACATTTGGAGCATAAACATTAACCATAGCAACTTTTTTTTATTAAAAAGTAACCCAGTAAATCTACCACTAGGATCTGAGATAATGTCTTGATGAGTACATGTAATTGAAGACTTTGGCTTGGGAATTTGAGTGGTATTGTTAGTCTTTCCAAAACTTAAAGAAGCGTTGATTATCCTCTTTCCTTACATGAGTTTCTTGTGCAAAAATAATGTGAGCATTCAGTCTTTGGAATACTTTGAAGATCTTATGTGAGCCATAATTTAATGCTAACCCTTTGGTATATAAAGAGTTAACCATAATGTAAACTCATGAGATCGGAAGACGAATAAGTATTCAGAGCGGAACAGGAAATCACAACACTGTAGACATCTTTGTAGTACTAAATCAGCCCAATAGAAAAAATTAATAAAAAAGAAAAAAGAGACCTTCCCACCCTCCATCCCTGAAATCCCCGAACTAAGCCAGAGAAGGCTGAAGAAAGAACTAACTAATACTAAATCTAACCCCATTTCTGCAGGAGGCAACTCCAAAAATATATGTTATAAAGAAATCCGATTTAAAAAAAAATTAATCTCTGTACTATAATAATCTACATATTGTGATTTCTAAAATACATGAAAAAAAGTTAGTGCCAATGCATATGATTAGTCAATTATAAATAAAAGTAATTAGAAATGTCGCTTCCAAAAAGATTTATTTATTTATTTTTTTAAACCACCTGAACAAAGAGCCGATGCTGAAAGCGCAGAGTATTAATTAAAGGGTGGTGTTCATATCAGATGGGTAGTTCTCATCCAAAAAACTTCGAACAGCACTTGTGGAATGGAAGACACGACGAGATCCGTTGAAAAGAGAGATTCTTAGACGTGCACGGTGTAATAATGCCGGTTTAAGATTTTTTTGATAGCATTCCGACATCAGAGGTTTAAAAGCCAAACGCTCTTTCATTACATCGGGACTGTAGTCTTCAACCAAACGGAATGAATGTTGTCGATATTTAATCATACCTTGCTGGCGGGCAACACGGATAAGTTGTTCTTTAACGCTAACAATGGAAATGGAGAATAATTGGCCTCGGTCTAGATTCAGCGGATACCGATTTTGGACGCGGTATGCGATGGGCGCGGTCGAGCAATGGAGGCTTATTGAGAAATCCTGAACTAAACTCATCCTTTAAAAGTTGAGAAAAGAATATTATAGGGTCTCCATCCTCAACATCCTCAGGGAGACCAATTATATGTAAGTTCTGTCTTCTAGATTGATCTTCAAGATCAATAACCTTGGATTTAAAATGTTCCAAAGCTAAGTTCTGCTCCAATTTCTCGATTTTTAAGTCAGTCTTCTGAGATATAGTATCTTGTTCAGAAATTTTACTTCGATGTTGCTTAACTTCACAATCCAGCGATTTCAGAGATTCCATGATTGACTTTAAGTCTTCTCTAAAACTTTAACATTGTTGTTCATATATTTCAGATAAGTTTTGATGTTGTTCATCAAATTTTTCCTCTAAAAACTTCATCATAATCTCATAAGATAGCTCCGTTGGTTTAGGATCACCTTTTCTTTTTTCTCTGTTCCCATCGGAATCTTTCCCGTCTTTTGTTTTGGATCTTGTACTCATTTCTTCAGACTTCACAGTTATAGTTCAAGAAAAAATCAGTAAAATAAAATAAATCTTCTAGTGTAGGTAAAAATTGGTTAAGTAAGGGAGATCATAGGTTAAAAAAAAGATAACGGGAATAGAGCGAAGCCAAAAATGACCTCACTCCATGAGCGCTCCCTGCAGAATCCCCCTTCTCTTCTTCCAAAGGACCTTCGTTGACTTTAGCCACCCTCTTCCGCGTTATATATTTATAAAAACTTTTGCTATCTGTTTTTATATTTTGTGCTAATTTACTTTCATACTCTATCTTCCCTTTTGTTATTTCTTGTTTAGTTGTTCTTTGTTGCTTTTTAAAGTTTTCCCAATCCTCCATTCTCCCACAACACTTTGCAGCTTTGTACACATGAACTTTAAATTTGATACTATCTTATATTTCCTTAGTTATACAAGGCTGGCTCTCCCCACCCTTACTGTCCTTACTTTTGACTGGAATATACTTTTGTTGAGCACTGTGAAAAATCTCTTTGAAAGTATTTCACTGTTCCTCAACTGTCCTACCAAATAGCCTGTGCTCCCAATCCACATTAGCCAACTTCTCCTTCATCCTGTTGTAGTCTCCCTTGTTCAGGCATAATACACTAGTTTTAGATCTAACTATTTCATCCTCCATCTGAATGCGAAATTCAATCATACTATGATCACTCTTTCCAAGAGGATCCCTGACTACAAGATCATTAATCTTACTTGTCTCATTGCACAGGACTAGATCTAAGATAGATCTAATATCCCACTCAACACCAGTTTTCGCTTTAAATATACCCAGAGTCTTGGCCTCCACAGCTGTGTATGGCAGAGCATTCCACAGATTCACTACTCTCTGGCTGAAAAAGTTCCTCCTTACCTCTGATCTAAAGGGTCGCCCCTCAATTCTGAGGCTGTGCCTTCCAGTTCTGGACATCCCGCACCAGAGGAAACATCCTCTCCATATCCACCTTATCTAGTCATTTCAACATTCAGTAGCTTTCACTGAGATCCCATGCTTTCTTCTACATTACCGTGAGTACAGGCCCAAAGCTGCCAAATGCTCCCCATGTGTTAACCCCTTCATTCCCAGAATTATCCTTGCGAACCGCCTCTGGACTCTCTCCAATGACAACACATTCTTTCTGTGATATGGGGCTAAAAACTGTTGAAAAAAGTGTGGCCTGTCAATTGTCTCTGTAGCCATGCCAAAATCAAGTGCTTCTTGAAAGATCGTAACCAGTACATTGCTATCTCCTCAGCAACCTCTTTCAGAACTCTGGGTTGTGGTTCATTTGGTCCAGGGGACTTGTGCACCTTAAGACCTTTTGAGTTTGCCTTGCACTTTTTCCTTTGTAATAGCAATTACAAAAGAAAAATTACAAGGCAAATCAAAAGATCCTGCTCTCTGACACTCATGGACCTCTGGCATACTGCTAGTGTTTTCCACTGTGAACTGATGCAAAGTACTTATTAAGGTCAACTGCTATTTCTTTGTCCTCCATTATTACCTCACCAACATCATTTTCCAGTGGTCCAATATAAATTCAGATCGTCCTTTTACTCTTTATATAACTGAAAAAATCCTTTTGGAATCCTGTTTTATATTATTGGGTAGTTAGCCCTCATATTTCATCTTTTCCCTTATGGCTTTTTAGTTGCCTTTTGTTGGACTTTTAAAAACTTCCCAATCATCCAATTTCCCACCCACTTTTGCTACCTTATATGCCCTTGCCTTGGCTTTTATGTAGTCTTTAACTACCCTTGTCAGCTACAGTTGCCACCCCTGCCATTTGAGAACTACTTCTTCTGTGGGGCACATCTATCCTGCTCCTTGTGAACTATTCCCAGAAACTTCAGCCACCTTTGTTGTGCTGCCATCCCCTCCAGTATCGCCCTACAATCCACCTGGGCAAGCTCCTCTCTCATGTCTCTGTAATTCCCTTTATTCCATTGCGATACTGATACATTCGACTTGTGTTTCTCCCTCTCAAATTGCAGAATGAATTCAATCATATTATGATCACTGCTTCCTAAGGGTGCTTTTACTTTAAGCTCCCTAACAAAATCTGGATTATTACACAATATCCATGATAGCCTTTCCCCAAGTAGATTCAAGCACATGCTGCTCTTAATAACTATCTCATAGGCATTCAACAAATTCTTCCTCTTGCGATCTGGCACCAACCTGATTTTCCCAGTGGGGGACAAGGAAATGGCAGACGAACTGAGTAAGTATTTTGTATCTGTGTTCATTGTGGAAGATCCTAGCCATATGCCAGAAGTTCAAGTGTGTTGGGGCAGAAGTGTGTGAAGTTGCCATTACTAGGGAGAAGATTCTTGTGAAACTGAAAAGGTCTGAAGGTCGATATGTCTCCTGGATCAGATGTTCTGAAAGAGGTGGTTGAAGAGATTGTGAAGCATTAGTAGTGATCTTTAAGGAATCAGTGGATTTTGGCATTGTTCTTGAGAACTGGAAAATTGCAAATGTCACTCCAGTCTTCAAGAAGAGAGAGAGACAAAAGAAAGGAAATTATTGGCCATTTAGTCTGACCTCAGTGGTTGAAAAATGTTAGAGTTGATTGTTAAGGATGTGGTTTTGGGGTACTTGGAGCCACATGATTAAATAGGCCAAGTTCAGCATGGTTTCCTTCAGGGAAAATCTTGCCTGACAAATCTCTTGGAATTCTTTGAAGAAATAATACGCAGGAAGGACAAAGGAGAATCAGTGGATGCTGTGTACTTGGATTCTCAGAAGGCCTTCGACAAGGTGCCACACATGATGCTGCTTAACAAGTTAAGAGCATTATAGGAAAGATACTAGCTAGCATGGATAGAGCATTGGCTGATTGGCAGGTGACAAAGAGTGGGAATAAAGAGAGCCTTTTCTGGTTGGTTGCTAGTGACTACAGTTTTCCCCCACCATCCGAAGGTAGAGCGTTCCTATGAAACGATTCGTAAGCCGGAAGGTCGTAAAGCGAAGAAGCAATTACCATTTATTTATATGGGAAAAATTTGTGAGAGTTCGCAGATCCAAAAATATCCTACCAAATCATGCCAAATAACACACAAACCTAAAATAACAGTAACGTATAGTAAAAGCAGGAATGATATGATGAATACACAGCCTACATAAAGTAGAAATATTTTTCCACAATAATTGCCTGCACTTTTCTCCGTAGCGAAAATCTCATGCAAACACTCTCAGCAGAAACATGGCGCAAGCGCTCTCCAGTAACCTTTAAGCTATGAAGCTGCCAAATCATACCAAATAACACTTAAAAATACACAGCCTATATAAAGTAGAAATAATGTATGTACAGTGTGGTATCACTTATGGGAATTGGGAAGACAGCGCCGAGCACACTGATGATGGTGTGTTAGGCTGAGTCGTCGGAGTTTGGGATGGTGCAGTGGCCCCCACCCTCCCGGCCGCCGACCGATACCGATCCACAAAGCATGCAGCGTTAGCCATGACACACCCAGCACATCTTTAAGAAAAAAGCCGAAATAAACAAGCTAATTAATTAGGTGCCGCCCGGCACATAAATGTTGGCCCAGATCAGAGGCACGCAATCGGCAATTTTACAATCATTATACAACAGTCATTGAAAGTGGGCATGCAGGTACAGCAGGCGGTGAAAAAGGCGAATGGTATGCTGGCGTTCATAGCAAGAGGATTCGAGTACAAGAGCAGGGAGGTACTACTGCAGTTGTACAAGGCCTTGGTGAGACCACACCTGGAGTATTGTGTGCAGTTTTGGTCCCCTAATCTGAGGAAAGACATCCTAGCCATAGAGGGAGTACAAAGAAGGTTCACCAGATTGATTCCTGGGATGGCAGGACTTTCATATGATGAAAGACTGGATGAACTGGGCTTGTACTCGTTGGAATTTAGAAGATTGAGGGGGGATCTGATTGAAATGTATAAGATCCTAAAGGGATTGGACAGGCTAGATGCAGAAAGATTGTTCCCGATGTTGGGGAAGTCCAGAACGAGGGGTCACAGTTTGAGGATAGAGGGGAAGCCTTTTAGGACCGAGATTAGGAAAAACTTCTTCACACAGAGAGTGGTGAATCTGTGGGATTCTCTACCACAGGAAACAGTTGAGGCCAGTACATTGGCTATATTTAAGAGGGAGTTAGATATGGCCCTTGTGGCTAAAGGGATCAGGGGGTATGGAGGGAAGGCTGGTACAGGGTTCTGAGCTGGATGATCAGCCATGATCATACTGAATGGGGGTGCAGGCTCAGAAGGCCAAATGGCCTACTCCTGCACCTATTTTCTATGTTTCTATAAGACTTGGGAGCAGGATTAGGCCATTTGGCCTATTGAGTCTGCATTGCCATTCTATCATGGCTGATCCATTTCCCTCTCAAACCCATTCTGCTGCTTTCACCCCATTGCTTTTCGTGCCCTGACTAAGCAAGAACCTATGAATCTCTGCCTTAAATACATCCAATGAGCTGGCTTTCACAACCACCTGTGGCAATGAATTTCACAAATTCATCACCCTCTGGACGAAGAAATTCATCCTCATCTCCGTCCTAAAGCTATGACCCTCTATTCTGGGGCTGTGTCCTCTGGTCCGAGACTCCCCCACCATAGGAAATGTCCTCTCCACATCCACTCTATCAAGGCCTTTTACCATATGATAAGTTTCAGTGAGATCCTCCTTTATTCTTCTAAATTCCATTCCCTTCAAACTCTCCTCATATGATAAGCCTTTCATTCCCAGAATCATTATTGTGAATGTCCTCTGAACCCTCTCTAATGTCAGCACATCCTTTCTTAAATAAATGGCCCAAGACTGCCCACAACACTTAAAGTCAGGCCTCACCAGTGCCTTATAAAGCTTCAGCATTAAATTCTTGTGTTTATATTCTTGTTCTCTCAAAATAAATGCTCAATGCATTTGCTTTCCTCACCATCGACTGAACGTGCAAATTAACCTTTAGGGAAACCTGCATGAGGACTTCCAAGACCCTTTGCACCTTAGATTTTTGAATTTTTCTCCCCGTTTAGAAAATCGTCTGGGCTTTTATTCCTTCTACTAAAGTGCATGACCATATACTTCCTGGTGCTGTATTCCACTTGTCAAGTAGTTGTCTCCATCAATATATCCACTCTTCAGTTCCCACCTGACTCAATTTACCCATGAACCCCTCCTCACCTGAATCCAACTATTGTTTGAGAGTTCTTGCCACATCCACCCTCCCCCATTATTAGCTATCTCTCTTCTCTGCTTTCAGTCCAAATAAACAGTCTCAACCCGAAATGTTGATTGCCTGTTTCTCTGTTTTGTGCCTGACCTGCTGAGTTCCTATAGCTGCTCAATTTTTGCTCCTACAAAGTACCCAGGACATTTTTAAGGAGCAGTGTCTCAGAAAGTTAGTGTCCATTATTAAAGGCCCCCAGCACCCAGGGCATGCCCTTTTCTCACTGTTGTCATCAGGTAGGGGGTACAGAAGCCTGAAGGCACATACTCCGTGATTCAGGAACAGCTTCTTCCCCTCTGCCATCCAATTCCTAAATGGACATTGAACCCTTGAACACTACCTCACTTTTTAAATATATATTATTTTTGTTTTTGCATGATTTTTAATCTATTTGATATACATATACTGTAATTGATTTACTTATTTATTTTTTTCCTTCTGTATTATGTATTGCATTCAACTGCTGCTGCTAAGTTAACAAATTTCACGCCACATTCTGGTGATAATAAACCTGATTCTGATTCTGAAAAGTGTAATAATTTCTTTGAGTTAAATCAAAGTTGTATACATCCTGTTAAAGAAAGGTTACCTTGGAACAGATTGTCATATTTGGTGCAGAAAGTCAAAATAGATTTATATTTACAGCACAGGGTGGAAGGATAAAGACCTTGGTGCAAAAAATTATCCTCATTTATATGTTATACTTAAATGTAGAATTCTCAAGCTTTCGTGAGGAATATAGTTATTACCCAGCATATTGGCAATAGGTCACAAGTAATTTTTAATTACCACTGGCAAATACTTTCTATAAGGCTAGTGTGGGTACTGTAGAGCTCTCACTGCCTGGCTCTTTAGCAAAGCAGCTCACTGACAGATTTGCGTTTAATTCAATGTATCTTCAGTTGTGGAATCACCCCATAGAAACTCACTTCCTTTTTATTTTAGTTACAACTACTGTCTAAGATTTCTATTGCACCAAAGGTTTAGACTGGACGTTTAGTCCTTGTGTGATTCGTTATGTAGTTGTTCCTAAATATAGTGGGGAGTTTGGTGGTATCTATATGGGAAAAAAATGACTATTTCCACACTCCTTTTACTTAATTATTTCTTTATTTTTTAAATCACAGTTTTCTTAAGTGCAGTTGTGCCTGCATTTGCTTTTACATCCTACTCCATTAATGTTTTTATTGTTTTTTTTCACCACTACCATAAAACTGATCAGTACTCTGTATACTTATCTGGAAAGCTGTGTGTGATATTCTGAAAGAAAATATATATTCTGCATGGTTGCCATTAATGGTTAGCATGGAATTTTATTGGTTGGGTTAAAAAGGGGATTTCTCCAAGAAGGCCCTATGAAGGTGTAGGGTGAGACATTTGAAGGGCTTAATGTAAATCTTAAAGGGCCATTTCTTTAATTGACTTATCTTTTAAAGAATGGGATAGATTGGGTATTAAACAATTTCAGGATTTGTTTGATGGAGGGAATCTCTCTTCTCTTGTGCAACTTTCAACGAAATTTAACCTTTCCAACACTCACTTTTTTCGATACTTACAGATTAGAGATTTTTTAAGATCTCAATTACATGCATTTCCTACAAGTCCAGATAAGAATATAATAGATACAATTTTTAACCTGAAACCCTTTGACAACGGTTCAATATCTTACATTTACGGTCTACTGTTGGGACTGAAAAAAGCCTCTTTAGATAAAATTAAAGGAGATTGGGAAAAGGATTTACAGATTTTCATATCTGAAGAGAGCTGGAAGATTATTTTAAAATTAATTCTTCATCATTATGTGCTCATCATTCTTTATTACAATTCAAAGTGGTACATAGAGTTCATATGTCTAAAGATGAGCTGTCCAGTTTCTACGCAGATATTTCCCCTTACTGTGATAGATGTACTAAAGGAGTGGCCACACTAATTCGTATGTTTTGGACCAGTCCGAGCCTTGAAAAATTTTGGAAAGATGTATTTCAAACTTCTTCGGTACTTTTCAATGTTATTTTTAAGCCCAATCCCTTGACTGCCATGTTTGATATTGTTGAGGATAGTGCTACAAAACTGAAGCCATCTAATTTGTGGGTATTGGCCTCTATGTCTCTTACGGCCAGGAGGGCGACCTTGCTCAAATGGAAGGAGGCTGCCCCACCCACTCATGCTCAATGGCTATCTGATGTTATGTTATGCCTTGATCTAGAGAAGATTCGTTGTTCGATTTCTGATTCTAAACATGATGTTCTAATGTTATGGGGGCCCTTTCTGAATTATTTTCATTATCTTTGAACTGTTATTAAAGTATGGATCTGAGCCATTATTATTATATGGTAAGGTTTTTTTGTTTCTTTTTTTGGTAGATTTTTTTTAATAAAATACAATTATTTTATTTCATTTCATAATCTGGTCATTTTCTACATGATTGATTTGGAATATGGGATACTGTGATCATATTACTGTGATTTGAATGTAATGTAATTCATATTATTTACTTGTATCCTTATGAATTTTGTATTTGTATTCATGCAATTTATATAATATCAATAAAAATGTTGAAAAGAAGGGCCATTTCGTCCCTGTGACTCTACCTCCAAGAAGTCTATCACTTCAGGGTCTCCCTCCAACTTGTATTTTGTCCTAACTTAGATGCTGTCATTGTTCATTTATTGTTGCTTGCTAAGAATCTGTACATTTTACAGTTGGTAGCAGCATAGGAGCAAGGAATGCAGCAGATCAGGGAGAAAGCCGTGAATTTTGTTAAAGTGGCAATAGCCTTCTCAAGATAACTATGGATAACTGCTAAATTCAGCTATTTTGAAGTCTCTCACAGTGAATTAATTTGGGAAAACTAAATTTCCAATACTACTTTGTCAAGAATGTGCATTAAACTCAAATCTGCATGGCTACATGTTTGGTATTAAATGTAAAATGTATATAATATCCTTAAGGAAAACATCCCATTAATTGTAGATTCCCAGTTCGTCTGCTTGCTGTAAATGTTGCATTTGAAAATCTACCAGGAGATACAGCTGAAGTCAGAAGTTTACATACACCTTAGCCAAATACATTTAAACTCAGTTTTTCACAATTCCTGACATTTAATCCTAGAAAACGTTCCCTGTCTTAGGTCAGTTAGGATCACTACTTTATTTTAAGAATGTGAAATGTCAGAATAATAGTAGAGAGAATGATTTATTTCAGCTTTTATTTCTTTCACCACTTTCCCAGTGGGTCAGAAGTTTACATACACTTTGTTAGTATTTGGTAGCATTGTCTTTAAATTGTTCAACTTGGGTCAAATGTTTTGGGTAGCCTTCCACAAGCTTCTCACAGTAAGTTGCTGGAATTTTGTTCCATTCTTGCAGACAGAACTGGTGTAACTGAGTCAGGTTTGTAGGCCTCCTTGCTCGCACACGCTTTTTCAGTTCTGCCCACAAATTTTCTATCAGATTGAGGTCAGGACTTTGTGATGTTAAGTCTGGTTCATCCTTGGGAGCAATTTCCAAACACCTGAAGGTACCACGTTCATCTGTACAATCAATAGTATGCAAGTATAAACACCATGGGACCACGCAACCATCATTCTGTCTCCTAGAGATGAACGTACTTTGGCGCGAAAAGTGTAAATCAATACCAGAACAACAGCAAAGGACCTTGTGAAGATGCTGGAGGAAACAGGCAGACAAATATCTATATCCACAGTAAAACGAGTCCTATATCGACATAACCGGAAAGGCTGTACAGCAAGGAAGAAGCCACTGCTCCAAAACCACCATAAAATAAGCTAGACTACAGCTTGAAAGTGCACATGGGGACAAAGATCTTACTTTTTGGAGAAATATCCTCTGGTCTGATGGAACAAAAATTGAACTGTTTGGCCATAATGACCATCGTTTTCCTCCATGTTTGGAGGAAAAAGGGTGAGTGAAGAACACCATCCCAAACGTGAAGCATGGGGGTGGCAGCATCATGTTGTGGGGGTGCTTTGCTGCAGGAGGGACTGGTGCACTTCACAAATAGTCATAGTCATACTTCATTGATCCCGGGGGAAATCAGTTTTTGTTACAGTTGCACCATAAATAATTAAATAGTAATAGAACCATGAATAGTTAAATAGTAATATGTAAGTTGTGCCAGGAAATAAGTCCAGTACCAGCCTATTGGCTCAGGGTGTCTGACCCTCCAAGGGAGGAGTTGTAAAGTTTGATGGCCACAGGCAGGAATGACTTCCTATGATGCCCTGTGTTGCATCTCGGTGGAATGAGTCTCTGGCTGAATGTACTCCTGTGCCCACCCAGTACATTATGTAGTGGATGGGAGACATTGACCAAGATGGCATGCAACTTAGACCAGCGGTCCCCAACCACCGGGCCGCGGACCGGTACCGGGCCGCAAAGCATGCGCTACCGGGCCACGAGGAAACGATATGATTTGGCGATATGAGTCAGCTGCACCTTTCCTCATTCCCTGTCACGCACTATTGAGCCATTACGCAGGCGAGGTCATTACCCGCGCGTCATCCATGTCAGCGCGGGAAGAAGATCAACTCCTTGAGCTTGCAAATGACGGCGGGCTGAAAAGTATGTTTGACATAACATCTCTGCCGGCATTCTGGATCAAAGTCAAGGCTAAATATCCTGAGATAGCCAGGAAAGCACTGAAAACGTTGCTTCCATTTCCAATATATCTCTGCAATGAATGCAACGAAAACTAAATTGCGGAATAGACTGGACATAAGGAACCCCCTTCGAGTATCGCTGTCTCCCATCACCCCTCGATAGGACCGTCTTGCTGCAGGAAAACAAGCCCAGGGCTCCCACTGATTCAGCGATATTGGTGTGTTGCAATGATTTTATATGTTCATACGGGGAAAATATGTGCTGTGTGTTTAATATCCAATCGTTACTTAAAATGCTATGATGCTATTGACTTACTTATATAACCATATAACAATTACAGCATGGAAACGGGCCATCTCTGCCCTTCTAGTCCGTGCCAAACGCTACTCTCACCTAGTCCCGCCAACCTGCACTCAGCCCATAACCCTCCATTCCTTTCCTGTCCATATACCTATCCAATTTTTCTTTAAATGATAATATCGAACCTGCCCCTACCACTTCTACTGGAAGTTCGTTCAACACTGAATTCAAGCTCCCCTGTCCTCCCCTGATAATTGACTTATCGCTATATTCATGCGAGGAAAATATGCGCTGTGTGTTTAATATTAAATTCGTTAGATAAACCCTTTTAGAAACGAATTGAGTGTATTAGCCACATATCACCTATATTCCGGTCATGATTAACACTGCACCCCCCCCCCCCGAACAGAATCGCCAAAACCAAGTTGTAGAAAAAATTGGCACGTATATGCATGCAGAAATCGCGCATGTGCACAGGTGCCCGCGCAAGGCTTTATGGTCCTTGTAGTCTTTCGGGGTAAACAACGTATTTGACTGCTACTCTTGTTCGTTGGCAACCCTACCCCCCCCCCCGTCGGCCGGTCTGCAAGAATGTTGTCAATATGAAACCGGTCCGCAGTGCAAAAACGGTTGGGGACCCCTGACTTAGACAGCATCCTCTTTTCAGACACCACCATGAGAGAGTCCAGTTCCATCCTCACAACATCACTGGCCTTACGAATGAGTTTGTTGATTCTATTGGTGTCTGCTACCCTCAGCCTGCTGCCCCAGCACACAACAGCAAACATGATAGCACTGGCCACCACAGACTCGTAGAACATCCTCAGCATCATCCGGCAGATGTTACAGGACCTCAGTCTCCTCAGGAACTAGAGATGGCTCTGACCCTTCTTGTAGACAGCCTCAGTGTTCTTTGACCAGTCCAGTTTATTGTCAATTCGTATCCCCAGGTATTTGTAATCCTCCACCATGTCCACACTGACCTCCTGGATGGAAACAGGGGTCACCGGTACCTTAGCTCTCCTCAGGTCTACCACCAGCTCCTTAGTCTTTTTCACATTAAGCTGCAAATAATTCTGCTCACACCATGTGACAAAGTTTCCTACCGTAGCCCTGTACTCAACCTCATTACCCTTGGTGATGCATCCAACTATGGCAGAGTCATCCGAAAACTTCTGAAGATGACAAGACACTGTGCAGTAGTTGAAGTCCGAGGTGTAAAATAGATGGCATCATGAGAAAGGAAAATTATGTGGATATATTGAAGCAACATCTCAAGGCATCAGCCAGGAAGTTAAAGCTCGGTCGCAAATGAGTCTTCCAAATGGACAATGACCCCAAACATACCTCCAAAGTTGTGGCAAAATTGTTTAAGGACAACAAAGTCAAAGTATTGGAGTGGCCATCACAGAGCCCTGACCTCAATCTGATAGAAAATTTGTGGGCAGAACTGAAAATGTGTGTGCGAGCAAGGAGGCCTGCAAACCTGACTCAATTACACCAGTTCTGTCTGGAGGAATGGAACAAAATTCCAGCAACTTACTGTGAGAAGCTTGTGGAAGGCTACCCAAGGCAATGCTACCAAATACTAACAAAATGTATGTAAACTTCTGACTCACTGGGGAAGTGATGAAAGATATAAAAGCTGAAATAAATCATTCTCTCTACTATTATTCTGACATTTCACATTCTTAAAATAAAGTAGTGATCCTAATTGACCTAAGACAGGGAATGTTTTCTAGGATTAAATGTCAGGAAGTGTGAAAAACTGAGTTTAAATGTATTTGGCTAAGGTGTATGTAAACTTCTGACTTCAACTGTATGATGGCTCAGCCTGGCAAAGGGAGACTTTTTACTACAGGGTATTTGCTTTTTCTTTCCTAGCCTAAACTGAGCTGTCTAGGTTCTGGCATCTCAGCTTATTGCATGGTTGCAATCTGAATGAAAAAAAAACATTTGGTCTTGTGTTGAACATGATTTCTGTAGTTAGAGGCAATGGTCTTTTCAGGAGGCAGTGTGGTCCTTTAAAATTATACATAGATTTTTAGTATTTTAGTTTGAACCAATAAAACCATTATGCAGTATTTGCTGCTGGAATCATGTGTGCTAATTATAATTGGCTTTTCAAAATATGTATTAGATACGATGGACTTGCCTTCAAGCTAATGAATTGTTCCTTTTCTCTGCATTAATTTTTTCATGTTGATTAAAACAAAAATATCTGTTAGTTGTTCAGGGAAGTAATGTAGTGGTGCATAAAGAAAGTATATAGCTTTTGGTCCTAATAAATTTACCAACGACTAATTTTTATATGATGTTTAGCATCATCACAATTACTGACAGAAAGATGTGAGGTGTCACCTGTTGCAGCTGTTGTTTAATTCATGTACCTGACACTGTGCCTCTTTTCCCTCTTATCTTTCAAAACTGTAGATCACCTTGTGGCCCATGGACGAATGGCAGAGAAGGAAGCCAGAAAGAAATTCAAGCAAATTGTTGCAGCTGTCCATTTTTGTCACTGTCGAAACATTGTACATAGAGACCTGAAGGCTGAAAACCTACTCCTGGATGCTAACCTTAACATAAAGATTGCAGGTACATAGATTTTAATTTGCCATTGTTTGTAAAGTACTAAATTTGATATGAACTACTTTGCATGGATTGAAACATTTGAATCAGAGCATTGAATAAATTATGGTCAACATACAATACATATGTATCACAAACACAAGAAGATCTGCTGGAAATCCAAAGCAACATACACAAAATGCTGGAGGAACTCAGTAGGCCAAGCAGCATCTATGGAAAGGAATAAACTGTCAATGTTTCGGGCTAAGACCCCTCATCAGGACTGGAAAGAAAGAGGAGAAGTCAGTGTAAGAAGGTAGGGGGGAGAGGAGTAAGAAGTACAAGGTGGTAGGTGATAGGTGAAACGGGGAGAGGGGGAGGGGGTAAAGTAAAGAGCTGGGAAATTGATTGGTAAAAAAGTTACAGGGCTGGAGAAGTGGGAATCTGATAGGTGAGGGCAGAAGGCATGGAAGAAAGATTGTGATGTGCAGGTAAGAAGATAAGGTGAGAGAGGGAAGGAAACAAGAATGAGGAATGGTGAAGGAAAGGGGGCAATTACCGGAAGTTTGAGAAATCGATGTTCTTGCCATCAGGTTGGAGGCTACTCAGAAGGAATATAAGGTGTTGCTCCTCCAACCTGAGTGTAGCCTCATTGCATCAGTAGAGGAGGCTATAGGCTGACATGTCGGAATGGGAAATAGAATTGAAATAGGTGGCTACTGGGAGAGCCAGCTTTTTGTGGCATAGGTGCTCGGTGAAGCGGTCTCCCAGTCGACAGCGGGTCTCACCAATATACAGGAGGCCACACCAGGAGCACCAGGCACAGTTAATGACCCGAACAGACTCCCAGCTGAAGTGTTGCCTCACCTGGAAGGACTGTTTAGGGCCTTGAATGGTAGTGAGGGAGGAGGTGTAAGGGCAGGTGTGGCACTTGTTCCACTTGTAAAGATGAGTACCAGGAGGATCAGTAAGGAGGGATGAATGGACGAGGGTTTCATAAAGAGAGCGATCCCTGTGGATAGCAGAAAGTGGGACGGGGGTGGGGGGTGGTGGAGGAAAAGATGTGCTTGGTGGTGGGATCCTGTTGGAGATGGCAGAAGTTACGGAGAAATATGTGCTGGACGTGGAGGCTAGTGGGGTGGTAAGTGATGATAAGAGGAACCCTGCCCCTGGTATGTTGGCAGGAGGGTGGTGTGAGGGCAGATGTGTGCGAAATGGAAGAGATGTGTGTGAGCGCGCATTGATGGTGGAGGAAGGGAAGCCCCTTTCTTTGAAGAAGTAGGATATCTCATTAGTTCTTGAATGAAAAGCCTCATCCTGAGAGCAGATGCGGCAGAGACAGAGGAACTGAGGAAGGGGATGACACTTTTACAAGTGACAGGGTGGGATGAGGTATAGTCCAGGTCGCCGTGAGAATCATTGGGTTTATAAAAGTAGCCTATATCTTTTATGAACCCACTGATGCTCACAGGTTTTAGTGCAGGGTTTCCTAACCTGGGGTCCATGGACCCTTTGCTTAATGGTATCGGTCCACGACACAAAAAAAGGTTGGGAACCCCTGCTTTAGTGCAGGTTTTGCGTTTTTGATTGGTATAAGAAGGACCCTGTGAGAGCTTAGAAAATGGAGGATTATAATTACTGCAGTAATTTTGATAATTGTATTAACAGTGAGCACAAATGCTACACTAATCTATTTTAATTTGTACTTCGAGACACAAGGCACTGCTTTTACCTTAGTAGTTGATTTTATTTTCACCCCTGATCAATGTTTCTTTAGAAGTGGAATCAGTTGCTCAGATTTTTTAACTAGCTGCTTTGTTTGGATAGCACCTTGATTTAGTTATTTGGTTGAAATGGATCAGGTACAATTTGTGCAAGTATGCATCTTAAGGATAATTTGACATTCTTTATTAATAATCTTAAAATTGAAGCCTTCATTCAATAAGAATTGCTGTGAAACCTGTGCTAGAGTTTTGAATTGGCAGATTGGCATGCATCTTGCTCACAGTAACCTTGAGCTGAGCCTGGCTCCACTGTTCCATAAAACAGACCTTCATTATTATAAACTGTTTTGGCTTAGCTTGTAGCCAAATGTTCTAAATTCTGTTGGCAGAATGTGATGGTTCTTGCCAGGCCTGTTGAAGCAGACTGTTAATTCATAATATTTTACGTGCCTTTAAATCCTTTAAATCAGTTTTAATTAGTTTCCTGTTAACGTCAGTTTTCCTGTTAAAATCAATTTTAACTTATAATATGTAGCTTAGCTCTTTGTTAACCTTCTACGTGTTTGAGTAGTATTTGAAATTTTCTTGACTTGCTCTGTTTTGTGCTCTCTTTCCACCCCTTCCCTATTTTCTATTGGCCTTTGATGCTGTTAAACAAAACATAATGAGAAGAAATTTTAAGATTATGACAAATATACACGAGTGAAGTGAAATTTTCATTGGAGTATAACTTTGAAGATAACATAAGCTGTAAAATGCTTTGATGCTTTAATGGTATTAAAACATCATCCTGTTGTCCTTTGAAAAACGCAAAAAAACGAGACCCTTCCTGATGAAGGGTCTCGGCCTGAAACGTCGACTGTACCTCTTCCTAGAGATGCTGCCTGGCCTGCTGCATTCACCAGCAACTTTGATGGATCCTGTTGTCCTAGTGCCCATGAAGGATTCACTCTTCAGTTGTGTAGTAGTTCTCAGATCAGCATTGTTTCTTTGCGTGCTGTTGTATTGACATGTTGCCAGGACTTGCACTTGCAGGTACAAACTCAGGACTCTGCCATTAAAGGGACATTCTCGCAACATAACCAGCATTTGGAAATTTGGATGATTGCCGAGCTTGGCAAAATGTTTGCAGATGTTTCAGCTCCAATCGAGAAGCCATCATCAGTGTGCAATCGAAGGTGTTTTCTCCTCTGAATGCCTGCTTATATAATCTGGGGCCTGAATGGATATTGATTAGACCCTGGAGGAGTATATAAGCTGACAGTCTGAGGAGACGACATCCTCAACTGTGCACTAATGATGGCTTCTCAATTGGAGTCAAAACGTCTGCAATCATTTTGCTAAGCTTGGCGATCAAAGCAACTTCCAAATAAGCAACCCAAGCTACCAATATTCCACAATATTTCAAATAACCAGCATTTTTCTATCTACTGGAGGGTGATGTGATTTAAGAATGCCCCTCCCTCTGTACAGTAGTTTAGGTTGCAGAAATTTAGCCTCAAGGATCTCACAAATCACTACCAAATATTTTGAGATACAGAACAAAAGTTCCCTCTTTCAGAATTCACGTGATGGGAGAAACACAATATGAAAGAGACGATAAAATTTTGTCAGTTCTAATCAAGGATTTGCAGTATGGAAAATTACGATATGAACAGCTTTTGACGAGTGAAGCTCCTCTGTAACATGGGTATTCACTGTATAGGTGTCCCCCGCTTTTCGTACGTTCGCTTTACGAAACCTCACTGTTACGAAAGACCTACATTAGTTACCTGTTTTCGCTAACAGAAGGTGTTTTCACTGTTACGAGAAAAGGCAGCGCACAAAAAAAGCAGCGCGCGGAAAAAAAGCAGCACGCGTCCCGAGCAGCCGCTCTCCCCCAGATTCGGAACGGCATTCTAGCCGGCATTGCTTAAACACATGCCTGTGAGCAGCCGTTTGCAAGATGAGTTCTAAAGTATCGGAAAAACCTAAAAGAGCTCGTAAGGGTGTTACACTTAGCGTAAAACTAGACATAATTAAGCGTTTCGATCATGGTGAACGAAGTAAGGACAAAGTGAGTTTGGCTTGTGGAAGTTGACGAAGATGAAGAGGTTTTGGCATCCCATGACCAAGAACCGATAGATGAAGAGCTGATGCAATTGGAAGAGGAAAGGATAACAATTGAAACCGAACGCAGTGGCGAATGGACCGAAGGTGAAGTCGTCCAGGAACTAAACGTGAAGCAACTACGTGAGATTTTCGCTGCAATGATAAAGTATGACTTTAATTTTGAAAGGGTATATCGGCTTAGGGCATATTTGCAAGATGGTTTGAGTGCTTACAAAGAACTGTATTGTAGAAAAATGCGCGAGGCTCAGCAGTCAAGCAAGCCTTCCACATCAGCCACAGCAGACGACGAACCTCAACCTTCGACATCGAGGCAGGCAGTCATAGGAGAAGATGACCTGCCTGCCCTGGTGGAAACAGACGACGATGAGATGACACCCCAGTGTCCCACCACCCCAACCCCCGGGCTCCGGACAGATACCGATTCATGGAGAATGCAGCGGTAGCTGGGAGGCATCCAGCACATCTTTAAGAAAAAAGCCGAAATAAACATGCTAATTAATTAGGTGCCGCCTGGCATGTAAATGTCGGCCCAGATCAGTGGCGATGCAGCCTCTGATTTGGGCTGACAATTACGTGCCGGGCGGCACCTAATTAATCAGCATGTTTATTTCGGCTTTTTTCTTAAAGATGTGCTGGATGCGTCTTGGCCACCGCTGTACCCCTGCATGCTTTGCGGATCCAGATCGGGTCGCTGCCCGGAGGGTGGGGGCCACTGCACCACCCCAACCTGTGACGACTCAGCCTAACACACCATCATCAGTGTGCTCTGCGCTGTCTACCTGATTCCTGTAAGTGATACTACACTGTACATACATTATTTCTACTTTATATCGGCTGTGTATTTTTATGTGTTATTTGGTATGATTGGCAGCTTCATAGCTTAAAGGTTACTGGAGAGCGCTTGCGCCGTGTTTTTGCCAACAGCGCTTGCGTGAGATTTTTGCTACGGAGAACAGTGCAGGCAATGATTGTAGAGAAGTATTTCTACTTTATATAGGCTGTGTATTTATCATAACAGTCCTGCTTTTACTATATGTTACTGTTATTTTAGGTTTTATGTGTTACTTGGCATGATTTTGCAGGTTATTTTTTGGGTCTGGGAATGCTCAAAAATTTTTCCCATATTAATAAATGGTAATTGCTTATTCACTTTACGACATTCCGGCTTACGAACCGTTTCATAGGAATGCTCTACCTTCGGATGGTGGGGGAATCCTGTATTCCCAAGACATCAGAGGGACCCAAATAGGAAAATGCTTCATATATCAGTTGTAATTGTTTCCATCACTTCCTTTTTTTTTTGAGTTCAGATTTCCAGTGTTGGCATTTTCAATATCACTCTTATCGGAGTTTGTGTGAGGTTACAGGAGGATATTTACTTACATATTGTAACCTAGAAAAGTGCACAGGCCCTGTAGACTCTGAGTGGATAAGCTCTTCACTGACTCTTGCCACTTGGTCTCTATAATGTCTCTGATGCTTACACCCCATCCCCATGCACATTAGCAAGAGAAGTATTAGATGGAGAAAAAACTCAGTAAATTAGTTTGGAGTGCAGAAATATTGAATATGATAGGGAGGCTCAGTGTTAAGTTCAAACAGTAGGGCAGTAAAGTGTCTTGGAGCAGTCTGGCAAAATATGCTGTTGAATGTTGTCTCTTCATATAGCAGGGGGAAATGGAATTAGTTAAAGCTGGTTATTCTCTGAGGAAGCATGAGCTATTCTGTTACGGTTCCCGGATTCACACCTACCTGCTATGCTGCTAATTTCTACTTCGAGCTTCATGTAATTGAGAATGGCTGCATACTGTGGGTTGGAATAGGTTATACCAGAAATCTTCATTGCACGTTCGATGCTTCTTCATTAACTTGGACCCGCAGAAGCTGGAAATGACAATGGTGGATTTGACCTGTCAGTTGGTGCAAAGATGTTTATAGGATTGTATAGGGCATTCAGTTTGCACCTGTAGCCAGCTAGCAAATTGTACCACTTTTTGTACATGGTTCTCTCAGTGAAGAGCGTAAAACATAGAACGTTGCAGCACAAAACAGATTTTGTGGCCCACTAAATCTGTGCTGACTGTGCTAATGCCATCTGCTTGCACATGATCCTTAGCCTCCTGGCCTCTTCCTGTTCATGTGTCTATCTAAGTGCAACTTAAAGATTGTCATCATGTTTGTTTCTATCACCTCCTTTGGCAGCACATTCCAGGCACCTATCACTTGCTGTAAAATAAAAACTTGCCTTACAAGCTTTCAGCTTTCCCCCTCTGATCTTAAACTCTCTAGTATTTGGCATTTTCACCTGGAAAAACACTATCTACCCTATCTGTGTGTACCTCATAATTTTGTATATTTCTATCAGGTCACCCCTCAGCCTCCAAAGCGCTAGAGAAATCATAAAATATAGAACAATATGGACCCTTCAGTCTACTATATTATGCCAACCTTTTAACCTACTCCAAGATCAATCTAATCCATCCCTGCCACATATCCCTTCATTTTTCTGTCATTCATATATGTATCTTTGAGTCTCTTAAATCGCCTAATGCATCTGTCTCTACTACTGTGGTTTATTTCATTTTATGCAAAAAGAGAAAATGTTTCCCAACACTATCATGAGCTCTTTGTACTGTATAGGTTTGCCATGTTTTTGAGGTGATAAAAATTTCAAAGTGATTGTTTTCCATCACGTGCTGCCCAGTATATTTGTTTTCCTTGAAATCTGTTGCTTAGTTGGAAAGGTTTGCTTTCAATTACAAATATAACTTAGAAGCAGCTAGCCACTATTAACCTTTAGTGGAGGTAAGGTAAAGTTAGCATTGTAAGACAAGGAAATATTTTAAGTGTCAGGGATTCTGTTTATGAATCTTGTATAGATAGTTTTTGAGCTCAAAATTCTATTTAAAATAATTGTTAATATCCATATTTTCACTGATAGCAGGTACAGGTTTCCCCCGCTATCCGAAGGTAGAGCATTCTTATGAAACAGTTCATAAGCTGAAATGTCGTAAAGTGAAGAAGCAATTACCATTTATTAATATGGGAAAAAATTTTGAGCGTTCCCAGACCCAAAAAATAACCTGCCAAATCACGCCAAATAGCACATAAAACCTAAAATAACAGTAACGTATAGTAAAAGCAGGAATGATATGATAAATACACAGCCTATATAAAGTAGAAATACTTTTCTGCAGCACTGTATAGTGCAGCGAAAATCTCGCGGAAGCACTCTCGGCAAAAAGACGGCGCAAGCGCTCTCAGCAGAAACACTCTCTCCAGTAACCTTTAAGCTATGAAGCTGCCAAATCATACCAAATAACACATAAAAATACACAGCCGATATAAAGTAGAAATAATGTATGTACAGTGTAGTTTCACTTACCGGAATCGGGAAGATTCCAATAAATTGCAATTTCATCACAGTTAAACTCTTGCTTATACGAATAACCACCTGATGCAATCAGCAATGGCCTCTGATCTGGGCTGACATTTACGTGCCGGGCGGCACCTAATTAATTAGCTTGTTTATTTCGGCTTTTTTCTTAAAGATGTGCTGGGTGCGTTCCGACTACCGCTGCACCACTGCATTCATCGCGGCAATGTATCGGTCCGTGGCCCGGAGGTTGGGGACCACTGCTTAAACTATGAAGCTGCCCTTGCCTCAGAAACCGATCAAACCACCCATGACTACCTTTAAATTCCACTTCCGTCACCATCGTCCAGTGCTTTCTGTTTCAACTTATTAAAAAGACTGACTGATTTCTCCTTAAGTATAAGGAAACTTAACGGAACACCACGCTTTGTACACCCATCAATCCATTTTATCCATTACTGGATGCTGACTAAGAGAGACCACTTTGCTACAAGCAGAACCAACAGTAACATCGGCAGCTTTCAAAATTCTTTCTCTCTGCGTATAAATAATGCGAATGGTGGACGCAGGCAAATTCAACACGCAGACAAAGTCCTTACTTAGTTCACCACGATCGAAACGCTTAATTATGTCTAGTTTTACGCTAAGTGTAACACCCTTATGAGCTCTTTTAGGCTTTTCCGATACCTTAGAACTCATCTTGCTAATGGATGCACACAAAATAAATCGAGATAAAGCACATGTTTAAGCAATGCTGGCTAGAATACAGTTCCGGGGGAGGAGCTTGGCTGTTCGGGCGTGCGCTGCCTTTTTTCGTAACAGTGAAAACTCCTTCTGTTAGCGAAAACAGGTAACTAATGTAGATCTTTCGTAACAGCGAGGTGTCGTAAAGCGAATGTTCGAAAAGTGGGGGCCACCTGTATCCACAATGCTGTTAACTTTAGAAAGCTTAATCTACAGTTACGCAATGTCACTCACTAATCCAAACTCTTATGCCACTGTACCATTCCATCTTTCTTGTAT
This sequence comes from Mobula birostris, assembly GCF_030028105.1. Lineage (NCBI taxonomy): Eukaryota > Metazoa > Chordata > Chondrichthyes > Myliobatiformes > Myliobatidae > Mobula > Mobula birostris. Next base: position 1,924,697 of record NC_092389.1, read on the forward strand.
TATTAATCACTAAATGCAGATTTACTCTTTTGTGAGGAAATGTGTAAATTCTGCTGGCAGGATTGTGCATGCAACAATGGAATGCACTAAAACTACATCTGGATCAGTTTTACATTTTCGTAGTTGCCATTATTGTAGACTGGATGGTTGGTGGAGTATGTTTTAAACTTCATTTTCATCTTTATGGAAACTCTCTGATAACAGTGGAACTTTCTTGAATTGTAAATTGCGTGTCTGTTTTTTTTTTGGCATGTTTCTTTTAAAAGACCAAGCTGTTTTACTTCTCGTGGAAATCCAGGCTCAGGATATTCAGATATGTTCCTACATATATGCATGCATTTATGAGTAATTACATTCATTGGGATAAATAAAAGGAAATTTGATAACATCCCTCCGTTCTGAAAGTATTTGCAGTGTACAGAAAATTTTTATTTTCCATGAACCCTGAGCATTCCATAATCACTTCTGTAGTGCCTATAAATCAAAATACGGTCAACCTTCACTAATACGACTCCCTGTAATCCGGTTCCTTCGATAATCCGGCACTGATTATGCTTAATGTGATCCTTCTGTAATTCAGCATTTTCACTAATCTGGCACTCCTCAGGTCCCAATGGTGCCGGATTAGTGAAGGTTGACCTGTATTGTATTTACCTTTCTATTTTGTTCATGGTTAGAACTGTCTATTGACATATAGTTTTCTTTTAGCTCAAGTTAAGTTTCAATTTACACACATCAAAGTTGCTGGTGTACGCAGCAGGCCAGGCAGCATCTCTAGGAAGAGGTACAGTCAACGTTTTGGGCAGAGACCCTTTGTCAGGACTAACTGAAGGAAGAGTGAGTAAGGGATTTGAAAGTGGGAGGGGGAGGGGGAGATCCAAAATGATAGGAGAAGACAGGAGGGGGAGGGATGGAGCCAAGAGCTGGACAGGTAATTGGCAAAAGGGATATGAGAGGGTCATGGGACAGGAGGCCTAGGGAGAAAGAAAAGTGGGGGGGGAGCCCAGAGGATGGGTAAGGGGTATAGTGAGAGGGACAGAGGGAGAAAAAGGAGAGAGAGTGAAAAAAAAATTAATAATAATAATAAATAAATAATGGATGGGGGGGGCCACACATTTTAATTCCACATCCCATTCCCATTCTGAGATGTCTATCCACGGCCTCGTCTACTGTAAAGATGAAGCCACACTCAGGTTGGAGGAACAACACCCTATATTCCGTCTGGGTAGCCTCCAACCTGATGGCATGAACATCGACTTCTCTAACTTCCGCTAATGCCCCACCTCCCCCTCGTACCCCATCCGTTATTTATTTATATATATATTCTCTCTCCTTTTCCTCCCTCTGTCCCTCTCACTATACTCCTTGTCCATCCTCTGGGCTTCCCCCCTTCCCCTTCCTTTCTCCCTGGGTCTCCTGTCCCATGACCCTCTCATATCCCTTTTGCCAATCACCTGTCCAGCTCTTGGCTCCATCCCTCCCCCTCCTGTCTTCTCCTATCATTTTGGATCTCCCCCTCCCCCTCCAACTTTCAAATCTCTTACTATCTCTTCTTTCAGTTAGTCTTGACGAAGGGTCTTGGCCCCAAACGTTGACTGTACCTCTTCCTAGAGATGCTGCCTGGCCTGCTGCGTTCACCAGCAACTTTGACGTGTGTTGCTTGAATTTCCAGCATTTGCAGATTTCCTCGTGTTTGCGTTTTTAAATTTCAAGTTACTTTGATATTAGCAAATATCTTCAAATTGTTAGTTCTTTAAATAATAGAGTATCGCAGATTAGAAGATGGTTGTGCAACTAGTGATATGTTAGCATTTTGTGTTGAATCCCAAAATGAGCGTGGTGGCCAGTAATATACTGGTATTAATAAAATATATAAAGTATATTTGGATTTGCTTTTTATTTTATTCGGTAAATGTAAGTTATTTCATGGACCTATGTAAACCAAGTAAAGAGCTTATAATTTTTTTTGAGATTACGGTTTTTGTTCTGAGCTTGACCTGTTCTTAGAAAAGATATGAATGAGTTCCAGTTTATTTTCATCTGCACAAATACATGTGTGCACAGATGCAATGAAAAGCCTACTTGCAGTAGCATCACAGGGACATAGCATCAGGTAAGCAGGATTCTCAAGGAAAACAAAAATATAAATTCCACACATCTGTCATAAGAAAGAACCAAATTAAAACAAATAAACAGTCCATTTTAGTTGCAAACCCGAGATTTGCTGATGCTGGAAATCTTGAGCAACATACACAAAATGCTGGAGGAACTCAGCAATCAGGCAGCATCTATGGAGGAGCAAGTTCAGTCCGTGTTTTGGACTAACACCCTTCATTAGGACTGGAAAAGGAGGGCAGAGCCATGAAATGAAGGTAGGGGGAGGGGAAGGAGTACAAGCGGGCAGGTGAGGGGGAAGACGGATGGGTTGAGGATGGGGCGGGGGAAATGAAGTAAGAAGCTGGGAGGTGACAGATGAAAGAAGTAAATTGATGAAGAAGAAGGAATCTAATAGGAAAGAAGAGTGAACCAATGAAAAAAGGGAAAGAGGAGGTGAACCAGAGGGAGGAGATGGGTAGGTGAAGAGAAGAGAAGGGGTGAGAGAATGGGAATGAGAAAAGAGCAAAGGAGAGAGGGGTTAGAAATTACTGGAATTTAGAGAAGTTGATTTTCATCTCATCTGGTTAGAGGCTACTCAGTTAGAATGCAAAGTGCTGCTCCTCCAGTCTGAGTTTGGCTTCATGGCAGTAGAGGAGGCCATAGACAGATGCATGGGAATGGAAAGTTGAATTAAAACGGGTAGCCACCAGGTGATGCTACCTTTAAAGATTAAAGGTTAGCAGTATTTGTCACATGTTCATCAAAGCATTGAGTGAAATGCATTGTTTGTATCAATGACCACCACAGATTAAGATGTGCTTGAGATAGCCTAAAGTGTAGCCATGCAGGATGAGTGAAGGTGCTGAACAAAGTAGTCCCCCGGTCTGCATCAGGTCTCACTAATGCAGAGGACGCCACACCAGGAGCACCAGATACAATAGCTCACCAGATTCTCAAGTGAAGTGTCGCCTCACCTGGAAGGACTGTTTGGAGTCCTGAATGGTGGTGACAGAGGAGGTGTATGGGGCAGATGTAGCATTAAGACCATAAGACCACGAGACACAGGAGCAGAATTAGGCCGTTCAGCCCATCGAATCCGCTCCGCCTGTTTGATCATGGTTGATCCCAGATCCCACTCAACCCCATACACCTGCCCTCTCACCATATCCCTTGATGTCCCGACCAATCAGGAGTCTGTCAACTTCCGCTTTAAGTATACCCACGGGCTTGGCCTCCGCCGCAGTCCTGTGGTAGTGTTCCACAGATTCACCACTCTTTGGCCAATAAAGAGTCCTCCTTACTTCTGTTCCTAAAAAGATCAACCCTTAATTTTGAGGCTGTGCCCTCTAGTTATGGATACCCTAACCAGAGGAAACATCATCTCCACATCCACCTTATCTAACCCTTTCAACATTCGGTAGGTTTCAATGAGATCCCCCTGCATTCTTCTAAATTGCAGTGATTACAGGCCCGAAGCTGTCAAAAGCTCCTCATATGCTAACCTCTTCATTCCTGGAAACATCCTTGTGAACCTCCTATGGACTCTGTCCACTGACAACACATTCTTTCTAAGATATGGGCCCAAAACAGTTGATAATACTCGAAGTGTGGCCTGACTAGTGCCTTTTAAAGCCTCAGCATTATCTCCTTGTTCTTATATTCTATTTCCCTTGAAATAAATGTCAATATTGTATTTGTTGCCTTTACCACAGACTCAACCTGTGAATTAACCTTCTGGGAGTCTTGCACAAGGACTCCAAAGTCCCTTTGCACCTCTGATGTTTGAACCTTCTCCCCATTTAGATAATAGTTTGCACTTTTGTTACTTTTACCAAAATACATTTTCATACATTTCCCAACACACTATTTCATGTTTGTCATACTTGCAAAGATATTTTAGTGCAAAGTGATCAAAGAGATTGCTAAACAGATTAATGCTTCAGGTGCAAAACCTTTGTTGAAGTATTTCAGACCTGAAACATTAACTGCTGACTATTAACTAATGGTCTTTACTGTGGAAGACACTAACAGTGTGGCAGGTGTGAGGGAAGAGAAGTGAATGCAGTTAATATGACAAAGGAGAAGGTGCTCAAAAAATTGAAAGACCTAAAGATGCGTAAGTCACCCGGACCAGATGAATTGCACCCTAGGGTACTGAAGGAAGTGGTAGCAGAGATTGTGGAGGCATTAGTAATGATCTTTCAGGAATCATTGGACTCTGGCATGGTTCTGGAGGACTGGAAAATTGCAAATGTCACTCCACTCTTTAAGAAACGAGAGAGGCAGCAGAAAGGAAATTATAGACTAGTTAGCCTGACCTCAGTGGATGGGAAGATGTTGGAGTCAATTGTTAAGGATGAGGTTATAGAGTATTTGGTGACACAGGACAAGATAGGACAAAGTCAGCATGGTTTCCTTAAGGGATAATCTTGCCTGATGAACTTGTTGGAATTCTTTGAGGAGATAAAGGAGATGCAGTGGATTTTCAGAAGGAGTTTGACAAGGTGCCACACATAAGGCTGCTTACCAAGTTAAGAGCCCATGGTATTACAGGAAAGTTCCTAGCATGGTTAGAGTATTGGCTGATTGGTAGGAGGCAGCCAGTGGGAATAAAAGGATCCTCTTCTGATTGGCTGCCAGTGACTAGTGATGTTAAGCAAGGATTGGTGTTGAGTCCACTTTTTTAGGCTGTATGTCAATAATTTAGATGATAGAATAGATGGGTTTGTTGCCAAGTTTGCAGATGATACGAAGATTGGTGGAGGTGCAGGTCGTGTTGAGGAAACAAGAAGGTTGCAAAAGGACCTAGACAGATTAGGAGAATGGACAAGAAAGTGGCAAATGAAATACAATGTTGGAAAATGAATGATCATGCACTTTTGGAGAAGAAATACATGTGCCGACTATTTTCTAAACGGGGACAAAATCCAAGAATCTGAGATGCAAAGGAACTTGGGAGTCCTTGTGCAGAACACCTCACAGGTTAATTTGCAGGTTGAGTCGCTGGTGAGGAAGACAAATGCAGTGTTATATATGCATTATCAAGGATGCATCTCACCCTAACCATGGATTTTTTACTCTCCTCCCATCCGGTAGGCGCTACAGGAGCCTCCGCTCCCGCACCAGCAGGCACAAGAAGAGCTTCTTCCTTGAGGCTACGACCCTGCTGAACCTCACATCACAGCGCTAAGCAGTATTGCACCCGTATTGTACTGTCTCAGTACTTATATATTTGTGTGCAGTAGCACTTACTTTTTATTTGCAGTTATTTTGTAAATAACATTATTCTTTGCATTTCTGGTTAGATGCTAACTCATTGGCATATCTTTACTCGGCACAATGACAATAAAGTTGAACCTAATCTAATTTCAAGAGGTCTAGAATACAAGAGCAAGGATGTGAGGCAGAGTCTTTATAAGGCACTGGCGAGGCCTCACTTTGAGCACAGGTTCCCCCCCCCCCCCCCATCTGAAGGTAGAGTGTTCCTATGAAACAGTTCGTAAGCCGGAATGTCGTAAAGCGAAGAAGCAATTACCATTTATTTATATGGGAAAAATTTGTGAGCGTTCACAGACCCAAAAATAACCTACCAAATCATGCCAAATAACAAATAAAACCTAAAATAACAGTAACATATAGTACAAGCAGGAATGATATGATAAATACACAGCCTATATAAAGTAGAAATACTTCTCTACAATCATTGCCTGCACTGTTCTCCGTAGCGAAAATCTCACGCAAGTGCTCTCAGCAAAAACACGGCGCAAACGCTCTCCAGTAACCTTTAAGCTATGAAGCTGCCAATCATACCAAATAACACCTAAAAATACACAGCCTATATAAAGTAGAAATAATGTATGTACAGTGTAGTATCACTTACGCGAATCAGGAAGACAGCGCAGAGCACACAGATTTTGGTGTGTTAGGCTGAGTCGTCGGAGGTTGGGGTGGTTCAGTAGCCCCCACCCTCCGGGTCGCCTCTGATCTGGGCCGACATTTACGTGCTGGGCGGCACCGAATTAATTAGCTTATTTATTTCAGCTTTTTTCTTAAAGATGTGCTGGGTGCGTCCCGGCTACCGCTGCATTCTCCGCGGCCCGGGGGTTGGGGTGGTTTGTTTCCAAGAGGGCAGGTAGATCATCTTCTTCTATGTCTGTCTGCCTCGATGTCGAAGGTCGAGGTTCGTCGTCTGCTGTGGCTGATGTCGAAGGCCTGCTTGACTGCTTAGCCTTGCGCATTTTTCTATCATACAGTTCTTTGTAAGGACTCAAACCATCTTGCAAATTTGCCCTAAACCAACGTACCTTTTCAAAATTAAAGTCGTACTTTATCATTGCAGTGAAAATCTCACGGAGTTGCTTCACGTTCAGTTCCTGGACAACTTCACTTTCGGTCCGTTCGCTACTGCATTCGATTCCGATTGTTATCCTTTCCTCTTCCAATTGCATCAGCTCTTCATCTATCAGTTCTTGGTCATGGGATGCCAAAACCTCTTCAACATCATCTTCGTCAACTTCCACAAGCCAAACTCACTTTATCCTTACTTCGTTCACCACGATCGAAACGTTCAATTATGTCTAGTTTTACGCTAGTTATAACACCCTTACGAGCTCTTTTAAGCTTTTCCAATACCTTAGAACTCATCTTGCTAACGGCTGCTCACAGGCACGTGTTTAAGCAATGCCAGCGAGAATGCCATTCCGGGGGAGGAGCGGCTGCCCGGGGCGCGCGCTGCTTTTCTCGCGTGCCGCCTTTTTTCATAACAGTGAGGTTTCGTAAATCGAATGTTTGAAAAGGGGGGGGTACCTGTATTGTGAACAGTTTTGGGCTCCTTATCTAAGAAAAGATGTGCTGCAATTGGAGTGGGTTTAGAGGAGGTTCACAAGGTTGATTCCAGGAATGAAAGTTACCATATGAGGAATGTTTGATGGCTCTGGGTCTGTACTCGCTAGAATTTAGAAGGATGAGGTGGGATCTCATTGAAACCTTTCAAATGTTGAAAGGCCTAGACAGAGTAGATGTGGAAAAGATGTTTCCCATGGTGGAGGAGTCTAGGACAAGAGGGCACAGCCTCAGGAGAAGGGTGTCCATTTAAAACAGAGATGCGGAGAAACTTCTTTAGCCAGAGGGTGGTAAACTTGTGGAATTTGTTACTACAGGCAGCTGTAGAGGCCAGGTTGTTGGGTATATTTAAGGCAGAGATTGAAAAGTTCTTGATTGGCTGCGACATCAAAAGTTACAGGGCGAAGGCTTGGGAGTGGGGCTGAGGAGGCAGGGGTGTGGGGAAAGGATTAGCCATAAGGGAATGGTGGAGTGGACTGATGGGCCAAATGGCCCCATTCTGCTCCAAAGTTTTATAGTACTAACAGATTTCTAGCATCTACTGTTTTGTTGATTTTTATTTTATATTTGAAAGAGATTTTGTAGTTCAGCATCCTCTTGGGAATAGTGCTGAGCACATGGAAGAATTCTAAATAGTACAAGGGTAGTACAGTGGTGCAGGTAATTGAGCTACTGTCTCACAGTGCCAGAGACCCAGGCTGAGTCCTCACCTCAGATCCTGTTTGTGTGCATCTACATGTTGTCTCTGTGACTGTGGGTTTCCAATTTCCTCTCACTTCCCAGTAACATTCAGATTAGAAGGTTAGTTAGTCACTGTAAATTGTCTTGGGTGAATTGAATTGAATTGACTTTATTTCTTACATCCTTCACATACATGAGGAGCAAAAACCTCCCGGGAGGGGGTAGAAGATGGCGACGCGATGGCAGTGCGCGCAGCCACTTCGGTGATGATAGCTGTTGTCTGTCAAGTAGGGGACCGTGCACAATTCTGATTTGATGGAGATAGGCGTGAGAGCACGGAGGAACATCTGGAAAATTTCTGAAATGCCCGCTTCGCTGCCGCTGCTACTGTGTGGTAACCGGAAACTCTGGAGCTGAAGGCCTCGAAATCCTCGGCTTTGCGTGTTTCAGCGGCCGGGGAGAGGTCGATGGCTCTCAGGAGGCTGTATCGGAGGGGCTGGTTGGAAGCTCGGAGTTTTTGGACAGATGGACTCAGTGTCGTCTGTGGTCTGGTGCTTCCAAGGTATCGGCAAGTTGACGGTGCCTGGAGGTTTATGGCAGGGAGTTTCTCCCTTTTGCTGCCTGCTATCGGGGACTCGGGAGTCGATCAGCTCGGGGACTTTGAGTCTTTTTTTTTTGCTGTGCCCATGGTCTGTTCTTCATCAAATTATGGTATTGTTTTGCACTGTTGTAACTATATGTTATAATTATATAGTTCTGTCAGTGTTAGTCTTTGGTCTGTCCTGTTTTCTGTGATATCACTCCGGAGAAACATTGTATCATTTCTTAATGCATGTATGCATTTCTAAATGACAATAAAAGACGACTGAATGTTCTCATAATCTAATCTAAATATCTTTACCTTATGTCTCTGTCTAATGTGCAATGTGCAATTTATAGTAATTTGTATTAAATATTATGTACAACAGGACAGCCAATGTAGCAGCGGAATGCAGTTGTGTCAGTGTGAATTAATCAGTCTGATGGCCTGGTGGAAGAAGCTGTCCCGGAGCCTGTTGGTCCTGGCTTTAATGACGCGGTACCGTTTCCTGGATGATAGCAGCTGGAATAGATTGTGGTTGGGGTGACTCGGGTCCCCAATGATCCTTCGGCCCTTTTTACACACCTGTCTTTGTAAACGTCCTGAATCGTGGGAAGTTCACAACTACAAATGCGCTGGGCTGTCCACACCACTCTCTGCAGAGTCCTGTGATTGATGGAAGTACAGTTCCCATACCAGGCAGTGATGCAGCCAGTCAGGATGCTCTCAGTTGTGCCCCTGTAGAAAGTTCTTAGGATTTGGGGCCCACACCAAACTTCTTCAACTGTCTGAGGTGAAATAAGTCCTGCTGTGCTTTTTTTTTACCACGCAGCTGGTGTGTACAGACCACGTGAGATCCTCGGTGATGTTTATGCCGAGGAACTTAAAGCTGTTCACCCTCTCAACCCCAGATCCATTGATATCAATAGCAGTTAGTCCGTCTCCATTCCTCCTGTAGTCCACAACCAGCTCCTTTGTTTTTGTGGCATTGCGAGAGAGGTTGTTTTCTTGACAGCGTTGTGTCAGGGTGATGACTTCCTCTCTGTAGGCTGCCTCGTTATTATTTGAGATAAGGCTAATCAATGTAGTATCGTCAGCAAATTTAATTAGCAGATTGGAGCTGTGGGTGGTGACACAGTCATGGGTATACAGAAAGTAAAGGGGGGGGCTTAGGGGCTCCTGTGCTGAGGGACAGAGGGGCAGAGGTGAGGGAGCCCACTCTTATCACCTGCTGGCGATCTGACAGGAAGTCCAGGATCCAGCTGCATAAGGCAGGGTGAAAGCCGAGGTCTCTGAGCTTCTTGTCAAGCCTGGAGGGAATTATGGTGTTGAATGCTGAACTGTAGTCCAAGAACAGCATTCTCACATAAGCATCCTTCTTCTCCAGATGTGTAAGGACGGTGTGTAGAGCTATGGCTATTGCATCATCTGTCAATTGGTTGTGTCGGTAGGTGAATTGTAGGGGTCTAGTGTGGGTGGTAGCATGCTGCAGATGTAATCCTTGACCAGCCTCTCAAAACCATTTGCTTATTATTGAGGTGAGTGCAACAGGATGCTAGTCGTTCAGACATGTTACCTTGGTCTTTTTAGGTACAGGAACAATGGTGGATAATTTGAAGTAGGAGGGCACTCTACACTGGGAGAGGGGGAGATTAAAAATGTCTGTAAACACACCTGCCAGTTGTGCCGTGCACATTCTGAGTACCTGCCCTGGGATGCCGTCCAGTCCCACAGCCTTGTGGCTGTCCACTCGTTGGAAAGACCTCCGTAACTCAGCCACAGAGATTGCCAAGGTGCAGATTGCATCAGTGGCTCTCCTCGGCGGCTCAGCATTCGTGACACCGAACCAAGCGTAAAAAAATTTGGTTCATGTGGGAGAGAGGCATTGATGTTGGAAACTCCACTGCGTTTAGCTTTGAAGTCTGCGATGGTGTGCAGACCTTGCCGTAAGCTGCATGTGTTGTTGGTGGAGAGTTGTGTCTGGATCTTGTCCCCGTATTGTCGTTTCGCTGCATTTACTGAGGTCCTGTTGGTTACCACCAATGTCAGTTCTGTCCTGCGTGGTAAGTGCTGCACGCACGGAACTGTTGTTCCAGAGTTTCTGGTTTGGATAGACCCTGACCGATTTCTGGGGGACAACATCCTCGATGCACTTCTGGATGAAACTCGTGACCCCATCCATGAACAAAGACATACCGCTGGTTCTCGTCCTGCTCCCTCCGTCCCAGTCGGAATTCATGGTGAGCACTGAGCACTAAACGCTTGATATCCTTTTGTTGCTGTTAAAGATACAAATGTATCAAAATCTTCATGTACCTTTTCAAACGTTAATGACGTTTTTTTCAGCAAGGAGAGGGATTTTTGAAATGTAAAGATGGTTTATTAGAAATGCTGAAAAATAACTGCACTGCAATGGTCTGGAAGGCTCTACGACAAGGAGTTAAAATGACCCAAATGGTCACTGGCACCAGACAAACCCTATTGGGGTGGGGCGGGGAGTGAGTGAGTGTGTGTGTGTGGGGTGTATGTGTGTGTGCGCGCGCGCGAGTCAGTGAGAAAGAGATAGAAACATAGAAAACCTACAGCACAATACAGGCCCTTCGGCCTACAGAGTTGTGTCGAACATGTCCCTACCTTAGAAATTACTAGACTTCCCAATAGCCCTCTATTTTACTAAGCTCCATGTACCAATGTAAAAGTCTCTTAGAAGACCCTATTGTATTCGCCTCCACCACCATTGCCAGCAGCCCATTCCACGCACTCACCACTCTCTGTGTAAAAAACTTACCCCTGACATCTCCTTTGTACCTACTCCCCAGCACCTTAAACCTGTGTTGTCTTGTGGCAACCATTTCAGCCCTGGGAAAAAGCCTCTGACTATCCACACAATCAATGCCTCTCATCAACTTATACACCTCTGTCAGGTCACCTCTCATCCTCCGTCGCTCCAAGGAGAAAAGGCCAAGTTCACTTAACCTGTTTTCATAAGGCATGCTCCCCAATCCAGGCAACATCCTTGTAAATCTCCTCTTCACCCTTTCTATGGCTTCCACATACTTCCTGAAGTGAGGCGACCAGAACTGAGCACAGAACTCCAAGTGTGGTCTAACCAGGGTCCTACATAGCTGCAACATTACCTCTTGGCGCCTAAATTCAACTCCACGATTGATGAAGGCCAATACACCGTACGCCTTCTTAACCACAGAGTTAACCTGCGCAGCTGCTTTGAGTATCCTATGGTCTCGGCCCCCAAGATCCCTCTGATCCTCCACACTGCCAAGAGTCTTACCATTAATACTATATTCTGCCATCATATTTGACCTACCAGAATGAACCACTTCACACTTACCTGGGTTGAGCTCCATCTGCCACTTCTCGGCCCATTTTGTATCCTATCAATGTCCCACTGTAACCTCTGATAGCCCTCCACACTATCCACAACACCCCCAACCATTGTGTCATCAACAAACTTACTAACCCGTCCCTCCACTTCCTCATCCAGGTCACCTATAAAAGTCACGAAGAGCAAGGGTCCCAGAACAGATCCCTGAGGCACTCCACTGGTGACCAACCTCCATGCAGAACCACTCTTTGCCTTCTTTGGGCAAGCCAGTTCTGGATCCACAAAGGAATGTCCTCTTGGATCCCATGCCTCCTTACTTTCTCAATAAGCCTTGAATGGGGTACCTTATCAAATTCCTTGCTGAAATCCATATACACTACATCTACTGCTCTTCCTTCATCAATGTGTTTAGTCACATCCTCAAAAACTTCAATCAGGCTCGTAAGGCATGACCTGCCCTTGACAAAGCCATGCTATTTCTAATCATATTATACCTCTCCAAATGTTCATAAATCCTGCCTCTCAGGATCTTCTCCATCAACTTACCAACCACTGAAGTCAGACTCATTGATCTATAATTTCCTGGGCTATCTCTACTCCCTTTCTTTAATAAAGGAACAACATCTGCAACCCTCCAATCCTCCAGAATCTCTCCCGTCCTCATTGATGATGCAAAGATCATTGCCAGAGGCTCAGCAATCTCCTCCCTCACCTCCCACAGTAGCCTGGGGTACATCTCATCCGGTCCCAGCGACTTATCCAACTTGATGCTTTCCAAAAGCTCCAGCACATCCTCTTTCTTAATATCTACATGCTCAAGCTTTTCAGTCTGCTGCAAGTCATCACTACAATCACCAAGATTCTTTTCCATAGTGAATACTGAAGTAAAGTATTCATTAAGTACCTCTGCTATTTCCTCCGGTTCCATACACACTTTTCTACTGTCACACTTGATAGGTCCTATTCTTTCAGGTTTTATCCTCTTGCTCTTCACATACTTGTAGAATGCCTTGGGGTTTTCCTTAATCCTGCCCGCCAAGGCCTTCTCATGGCCCCTTCTGGCTCTCCTAATTTCCTTCTTAAACTCCTTCCTATTAGCCTTCTAATCTTCTAGATCTCTAGCATTACCTAGCTCTTTGAACCTTTTGTAAGCTTTTCTTTTCTTCTCGACGAGATTTACTACAGCCTTTGTACCCATGGTTACTGTACCCTATCATAATTTCCCTGTCTCATTGGAACGTACCTATGCAGAACTCCATACAAATATCCCCTGAACATTTGCCACATTTCTTCCGTACTTTTTCCTGAGAACATCTGTTTCCAATTTAAGCCTCATGTTTCCTGCCTGATAGCCTCATAATTCCCCTTACTCCAAATAAACGCCTTTCTAATTTGTCTGTTCCTATCTGTCTCCAATGATATTGTAAAGGAGATAAAATTCTGATCACTATCTCCAAAATGCTCTCCCACTTAGAGATCTGACGCCTGACCAGGTTCATTTCCCAATACCAAATCAAGTACAGCCTCTCCTCTTGTAGGCTTATCTACATATTGTGTCAAGGAACCTTCCTGAACACACCTAACAAACTCCACCCTATCTAAACCCCTTGCTGTAGGGACATGCCAATCAATATTTGGGAAATTAAAATCTCCCATCATGACAACTCTGTTATTATTACACCTTTCCAGGATCTGTTTCCCTATCTGCTCCTCGATATCCCTGTTACTATTGGGCGGCCTATAAAGAACACACAGTAAAGTTATTGACCCCTTCCTGTTCCTAACCTCCACCCACAGAGACTCCGTAGACAATCCCTCCATGACGTCCTCCTTTTCTGCAGCCGTGACACTATCTCTGATCAAAGGTGCTGTCCTTTCCGAAGCATCCAAAACCCGACAATTGAAGTAACCATTCCTGTCCCTGAGCCATCTAAGTCTCTGTAATGGCCACCACATCATATCTCCAAGTACTGATCCACACTCTAAGCTCATCCGCTTTGTTCACAATACTCCTTGCGTTAAAATAGACACATCTCAAACGTTTGGTCTGAGCGCGTCCCTTCTCTATCACCTCTCCTCCCTCTCGCACTGTCGACAAGCATTCTCTATTTGTGAGCCAACCTCGTCTTCCCCAGTCTCTTCAGTTCGGTTCCCACCCCGCAACAATTCCAGTTTAAGCTCTCCCCAATAGCCTTAACAAACGCCCCTGCCAGGATATTGGTCCCCGTGAGATTCAAGTGAAACCTGTCCTTTTCGTACAGGTCACACCTGCCCCAAAAGAGGTCCCCATGATCCAGAAAACTGAATCCCTGCCCCCCGCTCCAATCCCTCAGCCACGCATTTATCCTCCACCTCATTCTATTCCTATGTTCACTGTCGCGTGGCACAGGCAGTAATCTCGAGGGTTCACAGGCATACAGGAGGGTAGTGAGTACCATGGCTCTGTCGACCTTCAGATTTGTTGCTGGACTGATTACTCGGCGTTCCCATACAGTGGAGCGCAGTCTACCGAAAGCAGAACTTGCCTTTACTATTCTGCAGTTAACTTCTGTATCAATAGTCACTGCTCGGGAGAGGGTGCTGCCAAGGTAAGTAAACTGGTCCACTGCCTGTAGTTTCTGTCCATTGATTGTGATTTTCGGTTCTGTGTACGGTGCGTGAGGAGCAGGCTGGTGCATGACTTTGGTCTTTTTGATGTTGATGGTAAGTCCAAAGTTGTCACAAGCCGTGGAGAATTTGTCCATATTGACTTGCATCTCTGGCTCCGAGCCAGCATACAGGGCGCAGTCATCGGCAAAGAGGAAGTCCCTCAGAACAGTCTCCTTCACTTTGGTAACAGCTTGAGGTCTCCTCAGGTTGAAGAGCTTCCCATCCGCTCTGTACTTGAGGCTGATTCCAGCATCACTGTCCTGGAAGGCATCATTCAGCATGGCAGTAAACATCTTGCTGAACAGTGTGGGTGCGAGTACACAACCCTGTTTGACACCATTGGTGACTGGGAACGCCTCAGAGGATTCTCCGCCGTCCAGCACTCTGGTCATCATGCCATCATGGAACTGGCGTACCATCTGAATGAATGTGGCGAGGCAGCCAGACTTTGACATGATCCTCCACAGGCCTTGTCGACAGACAGTGTCAAAGGCTTTCGTGAGGTCAACAAAAGTTGTGTAGAGTTCACGATTCTGCTCCTGACACTTCTCCTGAAGTTGGTGCGCAGCAAAAATCATGTCAATAGTCCCACGATCTTTGTGAAAGCCACACTGTGACTCTGGCAGCAGGCCCAGCTCCAGGTGAGTGACCAGATGATTTAGCAGGACTCTTGCAAGGATTTTTCCTGCAATGGAGAGCAGCGAGATTCATTGGTGGTTGTTGCATACATGTAGATTGCCCTTCCTCTTGCAGAGATGTACGATGAATGCATCTTTAAGTTCCTGAGGAATGGATCCTTGCTTCCAAAAAGACTGGAACAACTCGGTGAGCTTCTCAATAAGTACAGGACCACCGGCTTTGTAGATCTCTGCAGGTACGGCGTCTGCCCCGGATAGCTGGCTGATAGCTTCCGTGACTATCGCCTCATCGTTAATAGATGACGGTCGGTTGAGGATGGCTTCAAAGTGTTCAGCCCGTCTCTGCAGGATCTGAGCCTTCTCTGTAATAAGATTTGTACCATCTATACTCAGGAGGGGGGATCTCCTGAAAGACTAAGGTCCATAGAGAGTGTTGAGGGCTTCATAGAATCGTTTCAAGTCGTTTCTGTCAACGTATCCCTGTATTTCATCTGCCTTGGCTCTCAGCTAGGCATCTTGCATTTTACGCAGTTTATTCTGAACTATGCTGCGAGCACTGGTAAAGGCGTTTTTCTTGGGTCGTTCTGATGGGCACGGTGAAGGCATTGCTTTTCAACAAGTGGAGCCTGTATCTCCTCATCATTCTCGTTCCTGCTTCTGGGTAGAGAGCCCTAGCATCTTCAGTGCAGATGAATGGACAGCATCCCTGAAGCGTTCCCAGTCGTCCACAGCACTGCCTGCAAGGTGTAGGCAGCAAGCTTGGTTTAGAACATAGACATAGAATAGTACAGCACAGTACAGGCTCTTCGGCCCACAATGTTGTGCCGACCCTCAAACCTTGCCTCCCATATAAGCCCCAACCTTAGATTCCTCGATATACCTGTCTAGTAATCTCTTAAACTACACTAGTGTATCTGCCTCCACCACTGACTCAGGCAGTGCATTCCATGCACCAACCACTCTCTGAGTAAAAAACCTTCCTCTAATATCCCCCTTGAACTTTCCACCCCTTACCTTAAAGCCATGTCCTCTTGAATTCAGCAGTGGTGCCCTGGGGAAGAGGCACTGGCTATCCACTCTATCTATTCCTCTTATTATCTTGTACACCTCTATCATGTCTCCTCTCATCCTCCTTCTCTCCAAAGAGTAAAGCCCTAGCTCCCTTAATCTCTGATCATAATGCATACTTTCTAAACCAGGCAGCATCCTGGTGAATCTCCTCTGTACCCTTTCCAATGCTCCCACATCCTTCCTATAGTGAGGTGACCAGAACTGGACACAGTACTCCAAGTGTGGCCTAACCAGAGTTTTATAGAGCTGCATCATTACATCGCGACTCTTAAACTCTATCCCTCGACTTATGAAAGCTAACACCCCATAAGCTTTCTTAACTACCCTATCCACCTGTGAGGCAACTTTCAGGGATCTGTGGACATGTACCCCGAGATCCCTCTGCTCCTCCACACTACCAAGTATCCTGCCATTTACTTTGTACTCTGCCTTGGAGTTTGTCCTTCCAAAGTGTACCACCTCACACTCTCCGGGTTGAACTCCATCTGCCACTTCTCAGCCCACTTCTGCATCCTATCAATGTCTCTCTGCAATCTTTGACAATCCTCTACACTATCTACAACACCACCAACCTTTGTGTCGCCTACAAACTTGCCAACCCACCCTTCTACCCCCCACATCCAGGTCGTTAATAAAAATCACGGAAAGTAGAGGTCCCAGAACAGATCCTTGTGGGACACCACTAGTCACAATCCTCCAATCTGAATGTACTCCCTCCACCACCACCCTCTGCCTTCTGCAGGCAAGCCAATTCTGAATCCACCTGGCCAAACTTCCCTGGATCCCATGCCTTCTAACTTTCTGAATAAGCCTACCATGTGGAACCTTGACAAATGCCTTACTAAAATCCATATAGATCACATCCACTGCACTACCCTCATCTATATGCCTGGTCACCTCCTCAAAGAACTCTATCAGGCTTGTTAGACACGATCTGCCCTTCTCAAAGCCATGCTGACTGTCCCTGATCAGACCATGATTCTTTAAATGCCTATAGATCCTATCTCTAAAAATCTTTTCCAACAGCTTTCCCACCACAGACGTAAGGCTCACTACTCTATAATTACCCGGACTATCCCTACTACCTTTTTTGAACAAGGGAACAACATTCGCCTCCCTCCAATCCTCTGGTACCATTCCCGTGGACAATGAGGACATAAAGATCCTAGCCAGAGGCTCAGCAATCTCTTCTCTCGCCTCGTGGAGCAGCCTGGGGAATATTCCGTCAGGCCCCGGGGACTTATCTGTCCTAATGTATTTTAACAACTCCAACACCTCCTCTCCCTTAATATCAACATGCTCCAGAACATCAACCTCACTCATATTGTCCTCGCCATCATCAAGTTCCCTCTCATTGGTGAATACCGAAGAGAAGTATTCATTGAGGACTTCGCTCACTTCCACAGCCTCCAGGCACATCTTCCCACCTTTATCTCTAATCGGTCCTACCTTCACTCCTGTCATCCTTTTTTTCTTCACATAATTGAAGAATGCCTTGGGGTTTTCCTTTACCCTACTCGCCAAGGCCTTCTCATGCCCCCTTCTTGCTCTTCTCAGCCCCTTCTTAAGCTCCTTTCTTGCCTCCCTATATTCTTCAATAGACCCATCTGATCCTTGCTTCCTAAACCTCATGTATGCTGCCTTCTTCCACCTGACTAGATTTTCCACCTCACTTGTCACCCATGGTTCCTTCACCCTACCATTCTTTATCTTCCTCACCGGGACAAATTTATCCCTAACGTCCCGCAAGAGATCTCTAAACATCGACCACATGTCCATAGTACATTTCCCTGCAAAAACATCATCCCAATTCACACCCGCAAGTTCTAGCCTTATAGCCTCATAATTTGCCTTTCCCCAATTAAAAATTTTCCTGTCCTCTTTGATTCTATCCTTTTCCATGATAATTATAAAGGCCAGGGAGCGGTGGTCACTGTCCCCCAGATGCTCACCCACTGAGAGATCTGTGACCTGACCCGGTTCATTACCTAGTACTAGATCTAGTATGGCATTCCCCCTAGTCGGCCTGTCCACAAACTGTGACAGGAATCCATCCTGGACACACTTAACAAACTATGCCCCATCTAAACCCTTGGAAGTAATCAGGTGCCAATCAATATTAGGGAATTTAAAGTCACCCATGATAACAACCCTGTTATTTTTGCACTTTTCCAAAATCTGCCTCCCAATCTGCTCCTCTGTATCTCTGCTGCTACCAGGGGGCCTATAGAATAGGCCTGAATCTTCAGCCAGTGCTGAAGCAATGCTGGGGTTCTTCAGCCTGGCCACATTGATTCTTTTCATAGCCTTGCTTCCTTGTGGTTGCCTCTTGGGTCTGATGTGGAGCTTCATTTTGGAGACAGTGAGCCTGTGGTCTGTTCAGCAGTCAGCACCACACATGGCCTTGGTCACTCTGACATCCTGCCTGTCTTTTCTCATGGCAATGACATAGTCGAAAAGACGTCAATGCTTAGAGCAGGTGTGCATCCAGGAGGTTTTGTTATGGGTAGGCAGGCAGAGAGTTGTGTTGGTGACGAGCAGGTCGTGTGCTGCACAGGTCTTCAGTAAGAGTAGGCCGTTACTGTTACACTTGCCCACTCCATGTCTCCCAACGACTCCCTGCCAGGCTGCAGAGTTGCACCCTACTCTTGCATTGAAGTCGCTGAGCAAGATCAGCTTGTCGGTGCTGCCCACTGCTGACAGTAGGGCATCTAGTTCTTCACAGAACCTGTCTTTTGTCTCGTCCAGGTTGGTCACTGTGGGGGCATAGGCGCTGATCAGAGTGGCTTGACTTCTGTTCTGTAGTGGAAGCTGTAGTGTCATGAGCCGGTCGTTCATACCCTTGGGGAGACTGATAAGTTTCCAAACAAGGTGACTCCTGACGACGAATCCAACTCCAGCATCATGACACTCTTCGCTGCCGCGACCGCTCCAGAAAAAAGTGTATCCGCCTCCAGTTTCAGTCAGCTGACCTTGGTTGGAAAGATGAGTCTTACTCTGGCATGCAATGTCAATGTTGTATCTTGCAAGCTCTCTGGCAACTAAGGCTGTTCTTCTCTCTGGTCTGTTTGCTGTAGGGTTGTCCACTAGCGTGCGCACGTTCCAAGTGCCAATAGTGAGCTGTGTCACCTTGCGTTTTGTTGTGTTTGTTCGATCGCCAAGATAGGATCCCCGCCATCCGTGGTAAACTGGCCAGGGTGTAATGAAGCAGGCAGTGTTGAGGGCACCTTTTCTAGCCCTTTCCTCATACTACGTGCGTTCCTAAAGAGGGCTGCTCAGTCGCCAAGTTTCACTGCTGCTTCGGACAGCGAGAAATGACCATTAGACCTGAGCCGCCTGTGTTCAGGTTCGTGACTACAGCTCCCAGTGTATCCACACCTGCTGCTTCGTTGCACGCCCATCGCCACAGGACTTCAAAGGTTAGAGGGTGGTGATGATGATGATGGTGTCGAGACTAGCACTTGATTTGGATTTACGTGAGGGAGAGTTACGCAGCGTCAGCCTCACTCTCTTCCCAGTTCCCATCTGGATCCAGTGGCAAGACGTGTCGAGACGGCTGGAGATGAGACTAGGCGCAGTGGATAACCAGGATGTCTTCTGTGTCTTGTCGTGCTCTACACGTTCCATGACACTTGCAGAGACTGCCTTTTTGACCATTGGGCCTTCCATTGGTCTCAATCCGCCAGAGTCTGTCTTCACATGCTGGAATAGACATCTCCCTATCTCACCGAGGGTTTGAGACCCATCGGCTAACCTCTCCTGGTTTAGTCAGCTTGTCAAAGCCATTGCCTAGGGTGTGGCCGCTGTTGCATGTAAACAGCTATGAGGAGCCATAGGTGAGAGTTGAGTGGCGGGTGGGGACCAAAGGTGGACTAACTGCTTTGAAAGGGACGCGACATGTTCCCCACAAGAGGTGCTACCCCTCCCTGACACCCCATACACCCTGCTACATTACAGGAAGGATGTGAAGGCATTAGAGATGTTCCAAAAAAAGTACATAAATATGTCCTGCATTAAAATACTATAGTTACTAAAATTCAAATTAAAATTTATTGTCAGACTACATACATGTCACCACATGCAACCCTGAGATTCTTTATCTGCGAGCATACTTAGCAAATCTATTGAACAGTAACTGTAAACAGGATCTGTAAACTATAAACATCAGGAACTGTAAACAAATTGTGCAAATACAGATAATAAATAAATAGCAATAAATAATGAGCATGAAATAACAAGATAAAACAGTCCTTAAATGAGTGCATTTATCTCCTTTTGAACAATGATTCAGGTGCAGTAACTGTTCTTGAACTTGGTGGTGCGAGTCCTGAGGCACTTGTACCTTTTACCTGATGGTAACAGTGAGAAAAGAGCGTGGCCTGGGTGGTGAGGATCTTTGATGATGGATGCTGCTTTTCTACAGCAAGGTTTCATGTAGATGTGCTCAATGGTTGGGAGGGTTTTACCCGTGATGTACTGGGCCAAATCCTATTTTCTGTAGGATTTTCCACTCAAAGGCATTGGTGTTTCCATACCAGGCCGTAATGCAGCCAGTCAGCACATGTTCTACCTCACATCTATAGAAGGTTGCCAAGGTTTTTGATGACATCCCCAATTTCTGCAGACTCCTGAGGAAGTAGAGATACTGTTGTGCTTTCTTCACAGTAATATTTAAATAATGGGTCCAGGACAGGTCCTCTGAGATAGTGACACCCAGGAATTTAAAGTTACTGACCCTCTCCACCTCTGATCCTCTGATTACTGGCTCATGGACCTCTGGTTTCCCTCTCCTGAAGTCTACAATCAGTTCCTTGGTTTTGTTGACATTAAGTGAGAGGTTGTTATTACACCACCCAACCAAGTTTGCAATCTCCATCCTGTATGCTGATTCATCACCCCCTTTGATACGGCCCACAACAGTGGTGTTGTCAGCAAACTTATAGATGGTGCTGGAGCTGTACTTAGCCAGAGTCATAGGCATAAAGCGAGTGGATCAGGGGGGCTCAGTACACATCCCTGCAGTGCTCCTGTTCTGATGGAGATTGTGGAGGAGATGTCTTTGCCAATCTGAATTGACTGGGGTCTACAAGTGAGGAAATCCAGGATCCAATTGCACAAATGGGTATTGAGGTCCAGGTCTTGGAGTTTACTGATTAGCTTTGAGGGGACGATGGTGCTGAAGTGCTGCACTGTAATCGATAAAGGGCATCCTGATATATGCATCTTTGCTGTCCAGATGTTCCAGGGTTGTATGAAGAGCCAATGAGATAGCATCTGTTGTAGACCTGTTGCTTCGGTAGGCGAATTGGAGCGGATCCAAATCACCATTCAGACAGGAGCTAATGCGCTTCAATACCAGCCTTTCAAAACAGTTTATAACTGTGGATGTAAGTGCCACTGGGCGATAGTCATTTAGATAGGTTACCATGCTCTTCTTGGATACATTACTAGGATACATTAACAAGAAAGCAAGTTTATTTGTATACTATTTTTCAAACACAAGGCAGTTCAAAGAACAAGATATAAAAATCAAACATCAAATTTCAGACAATAGATAAGAGAATAAAATCACACAAAACATAGATATGATAAATAGACGTTACAGTGCAGGAGATTCTAATTAAAAGCCACAGTGAAAAGAAAAGTTTTAAGCCTTGATTTAAAAGAGCTTAAAGTTGGTGCAGACTTCAGATCCTCTGTAAGGTTATTCCAGATATGTGGAGCATGGTAACTAAAAGCTGCTTCACCATGTTTAGTTTTGACCCGGGAGGCAGTAAGCAGACCTGCCCCAGATGATCTGAGAGCTCAGGAAGGTTCATAATGCAGCAAGAGATCAGAAATGTATTTTGGCCCTAGAGCATTCAGTGCTTTATAAACCAATAGTAACATTTTAAAGTCAATCCTCTGATGAACAGGAAGCCAGTGTAGCGATCTGAGAACTGGAGTGATATGTTCTATTTTCTTGGTCTTAGTGAGGACTCTAGCAGCAGTGTTTTGAATGAGCTGCAGCTGCCTGAGGGACTTTTTCCAGAGACCTATGAAAACACCATTACAGTAGTCAAGACTACTAAAAATAAATGCATGGATGAGCTTTTTGAAATCTTGCTGAGAGATTCTTTAATTTTAAGATGGTAGTAGGCTGACTTTGTAATTGTCTTAATATGGCAGTTAAAATTTAAGCCGGAGTCCATCACAACATCAAGGTTTCAGGCTTGGTTTGTGGTCTGTAACGACAGGGATTCTAAGTTAATCATTCTGTTTTGGCACCAAAAGCAATTATTTCAGATTTCTCTTTGGAGATTTCTATTCTAGAGGAAATTTTGGCTCATCCAATCAGTAATTTGTTCAATACAGCTTTTCAATGATTGTATGGGACCATAGTCACTTAGTGACACTGTTATATAAATCTGAGTGTCATTTGCATAATTAAGTGAGTCACTAATCTGCATAATTATGTGTCATTAATGAGCCTAGTATTCTTTCCATAGGAAAAGAAAAAGCTTAGTAAAGATTTGATAGAGGTATATTAAACAGTGAGGGGAACTGGACAGTGGGAGGTTGAGCCTTAATGGTAAATTATGTCTATTGATCAATCTTCTGCAGACTGCTCAATTGAAGTACCTTTCCCTAACAAACCCCATCCTTCACCGCCCATACTGAATGATTCACCACATCTAAGTAATGTCTTTAAGTTATTGTGTAGTGTGGCTATGTCTAAGCTAAAATCAGTGAAACTGATTTACAGTTTGCTTCCAGCTTCACTTACTTGCTCAAACCTGTCAGTGGTTAGATTAGAGTTCTTGACAGCTGCAGAAGGTTATGGTAATGGAAGAAAGTTGAATGAGTAGATGTGTACACCAGTTACAGCTTGTAAAATAGTAGAAACTGTTTGGTGAGATTGTCGATGTGGAAGGAGTTGCCTCCGAGCATACTATCAATAGCCATAGTCCTACAGTTGGTCACAAATCATGTAGACCAGTTAGGCCAGCACCCCCTCTCCATTGAAGAGATGTGATTGTGTTCTTTCTTTATTTCTTGCTGCTGGTGCCAGTACTGCATTGCCATAGCTTGCACAGTGGAATGAACTGTATCAATGGTTAAGGTATTGTCCATGATGGTTGAATGGTGGGTTAAGTGTGCAAGCTGTGAAATACTAGTTTGAGATTAAAAGTGCTAAGTATATGTGGGGGAAATGGATGAAGATTAGGTCCTGATTGTTGGAATTCAGTGGATGAGATCAACAGTGAGAATCAGTGGCTAGGAAGCGGTTCTGCAATGTTTTGTAGAGAGCGAAGGGCATGCCAATGCACAGAAGAAGCTATGGTCATCCACTACAACCAAGGAAGATCCCAGTTATGACGACTACTCATACCACTGGGCTTGGACCTCCAAGATTGAGAGAGTGGCACTGCCCCAGCTTTTCCACTTTAAAATCTCCTGCACCCGTTTCTTCGTGCAAAGTTCAAAGTAAATTTTTATTATCAAAGTATGTATATGTCCTCAAATTGTGTAGTTCACAACAGAAGAACTACACAAATCTAACTGTTATATTCAAATATGACAGACAATCAATCAATCAATTGAGATTAGTGGTACAGTTTGAGTGAGATGAATTTTTTAAAAAATCACTGATCCTAATCAAGGTGAATATCATTGAACTACATACTTAATTATATCCAGTCTTTGGGACTGTGCTCTTCACATTCATGCCTGGCAGTCTTTTCCCATTTTTAAAAAAAGTACTGCAAATGCTGGAAATGTGAAATAAAAACAGAAAATGCCAGGAACACTCAGCAAGTCAGGCAGCATCTGTGGATCAAGGAGGAGTTACATTTTAGTTGAAAGATCCTTCATCAGAATTTGTACAAAGATCATGGGAAGTGGAAAAATGTTCTAAGGAAGGATCTACAAACTTAAATATTTTGTAATTCTACTGTTATTACCTGACCCCTTAAGGCTTTCCAGTATTTTTTGTTTTCCTGTTTCCTTTATCTCTTGTTTTAGTGTGTGTAGGGAGAGCCTCTTGACCCTTGAAGGTACAGGACATTTTTCTTTCTCTTGTCACATGGGAACACCTGTGGAGAATTGGAAAATCTGATTACTGAGACTCGCCTATATTTTCTGTCTCACCCAATTAGCTATAAATGCCTTTGGAATGAATTACGTTGCCATTTCTACTCGCTAAACACTTTTTAAGTGTAAACTGGCTTTTTAAAATTTCTTTCATTTCATTTTTAAATCTTTTTATTAATATATAATCTTCTACAGCTATAAAATACAGAAATTCAACAAATTAGTATACATATATAATTAATAAAGCTGAAGAAAAACATATATATGCTAATGAAAAAAATTATAAAAGAAAAAGCAAAAAAGAGAATCCCAGCTTTAAAAAACCCACTAACTATAAAACAAAAAAAAAGAGAAAAAAAACCCATTAGGAACCAACTCCCGGAGCAATACATCTTACAATTATATATATATATATATATATATATATATAATGTGTGTGTGTGTATATATAAAAGAAGAAAAAGAAAACAACCACCACCAAATCACATTTATATAGCATAAAATTGGAAGGAAACCATGTAAATTGATTCAAATTAAATGATAATATTTAGCAAAAGAGCCCCACCTTCTCTCAAAATCAAATCAGGGATCAAAAGATCTACTTCTAATTTTTTCTAAACTAAGACATAACATTACTTGGGAAAACCATTGAGTTAGTGTAGGAGCAGAGGTATCTTTTCACTTCAATAAACTAGCTCTTCTTGCCAACAATGTAACAAATGCAATTACATGTTGGTTTGAAATTGAATACCCTGCATATGATGCGGAACTATTCCAAATAGAACAGTCAATGTATTAGGTTGTAAATTAATTTTCAAAGCTTTAGAGATTGTAGAAAATAAAGGTTTCCAAAAAGATTTCAACGAGGGACATGACCAGAACATATGTGATAAAGTAGCTACTTCATTTTTGCACCTTTCACAATAATTATCTATATTAGGGAATATTTTGGATAGCCTCTCCATTGTTAAATAATAGCAGTGAACAATTTTAAACTGAATTAAACAACTATTGGCACATATCGAAGAAGAATTAACCATTTTCAGAACTCGTGACCAGTTTTCATTAACAAAAGTCATATTAAGTTCTCTCTCCCAATCTTGTTTAATCTTTAGTGAGAGGTTATCTTTTTGTAGTAAAAATAAATTATAAATTCTACCAATGGAGCCTCTCACTGTTTAATCTTTAGTGAGAGGTTATCTTTTTGTAGTAAAAATAAATTATAAATTCTACCAATGGAGCCTCTCACATTCAAAATAGTGTCCAGCAAATCAAATTCTTGCATATATGGAAACGTAGAAACATATTTTTGTCTAACCTGTAAATATTGCAAGAAATGTGAGTGAGAGAGAGAATATTTACTAGTGAACTCTTCAAAAGACATCAATCGACCATCACTAAGTAAATCTGCAAAAGAACAAATCCCCTTATTTCTCCATAAAAGAAAGATGGGATCAATAGTTGAAGGTTTAAATAGCAAATTTCAAAATACAGGACTAGACAATTTAAATTGTTTGAAATTAAAAGAGTTGTGAAACTGAAACCAAATCTGTAAGGATTGTTTAATAACAGGGTAGAAATTTAAATTAGAAATTTTAGCAAGTTGTAAAGGTAATGGAGTTACCTAATAGTGAAGTTAAATGAAATTGTTTGATAGCTTTAAATTCTAAATCAATCCAAGCTGGTTTTGGTTCTTATCGAGCCAATATAACCAAAAACATAATTGTTGAATATTAACAGCCCAATAATACAATCTTAAATTAGGTAGTGCGAGTCCACCTTCTTTTTTAGATTTTTGTAAATGAAACTTATTAACTCTTGGTTTTTTATTATTCCAGATAAAGGACGAAATAGTAGAATCAATTTGATCAAAAAAATTTTTAGTTAGAAAAATTGTATATTTTGAAAAATATATAAAAATCTAGGTAAAATCATCATTTTCACGGCATGAATACGACCTATTAAAGAAAGTGTAAGAGGATTCCATCTAGATATCTCTCCCTTCTAGCACTTATCCTTGTAAGTGGAACAAGTGCTACACCTGCCCTTACACTTCCTCCCTTACCACCATTCAGGGCCCCAGACAGTCCTTCCAGGTGAGGCGACACTTCACCTGTGAGTCGGCTGGGGTGATATACTGCGTCCGGTGCTCCCGATGTGACCTTCTATATATTGGCGAGACCCGACGCAGACTGGGAGGCCGCTTTGCTGAACACCTACGCTCTGTCCGCCAGAGAAAGCAGGATCTCCCAGTGGCCACACATTTTAATTTCATGTCCCATTCCCATTCTGATAGGTCTATCCACGGCCTCCTCTACTGTAAAGATGAAGCCACACTCAGGTTGGAGGAACAGCACCTTATATTCCGTCCGGGTAGCCTCCAACCTGATGGCATGAACATTGACTTCTCAAACTTCTGCTAATGCCCCACCTCCCCCTCGTACCCCATCTGTTATTTATTTATATACACACATTATTTTTCCCTCTCTCCTTTTTCTGCCTCTGTCCCCCTCACTATACCCCTTATCCATCCTCTAGGCTTTTCCCCCCCTCCCCCTTTTCTTTCTCCCTAGGCCTCCTGTTGCATGATCCTCTCATATCCCTTTTGCCAATCACCTGTCCAGCTCTTGGCTCCATCCCTCCCCCTCCTGTCTTCTCCTATCATTTCAGATCTCCCCCTTCTCCTCCCACTTTCAAATCTCTTACTAGCTCTTCTTTCAGTTAGTCCTGACGAAGGGTCTCAGCCCGAAACGTCGACTGTACCTCTTCCTAGAGATGCTGCCTGGCCTGCTGTGTTCACCAGCAGCTTCTATGTGTGTTGCCTGTCCTTATTTTGTTCACCACGATCGAAACGCTTAATTATGTCTAGTCTTGCGCTAAGTATAACACCCTTACGAGCTCTTTCAGGCTTTTCCGATACTTTAGAACTCATCTTGCTAACGGCTGCTCACAGGCACGTGTTTAAGCAATGCCGGCGAGAACGCAGTTCCGAATCCGGGGGAGAGTGGCTGCTCGGGGTGTGCGCTGCTTTTTTTCGCGTGCTGCTTTTTTTCGTAACAGTGAAAACACCTGTTAGCGAAAACAGGTAACTAATGTAGGTCTTTTGTAACAATGAGTTTTCGTAAAGCGAACGTTCGAAAAGCGGGGGACACCTGTATAGAAGAAGAAGAAAATAAAAATAATAAATAAATAAGTAAATCAATTACAGTATATGTATAATGAATAGATTAAAAATCATGCAAAAACAGAAATAACAGATATTTAAAAAAGTGAGGTACTGTTCACGGGATGAATGTTCATTTAGGAATTGAATGAGAGGTACATAAAACTGGAAGACGGATTTAAGGTAAGGAATAAGATTTAGAGGGGATCTGAGGAGGACCTTTTCCACCACGAGTGTGGTGAGTACCTGGAATACATTGCCTGAGAGAAAGGTAGAAGTAGACGCGCTGACTATATTTTAGAGACTTGACAAACACTTGAATCACCTTGTTGTGGAAAACTAAGGAAAAATACTGAAAGATATGATTAATATGGATGGTTCGTGATTGCAATGGATATCGTAGGCTGAATAGATTCCATGCTGTATAATTCTGTAACTATAAAATATGCAATGTGTTAGCATTATAAATTGGTGGAAACTATTAAAACTGCAGATGGTGGAAATCTGAAATAAAAGGAAAATGCTGGAAATCCTTAGCCGGTTAGGCAACATCTACAGAAAGAGAAACAGTTAATATTTCAGACCGAAGACCCATTAGTCAAGGAAATTAACACTGGCTGGATTCAATCATGTGGATGAAATTACATTGGTTGAAGCTGTGGAAATTCTTCTGTGTTGTTGTACTGAACTTGGATTTTGAGATAAGTTTGACATTGTTATTTCACTTGGAGAAAAAAAACATGTGACTGCAGAAATAGCAACTTGCACCTTATCAGGGCTGGAGGATCAGAACGAATGCTTGACCTTTATCTCAGAGACTCCACTCATTGGGATCTATGACTTTGCAGTTGGCCACATCTTGGGTTTGCTGTTGCCCACATAATCCCAGAATCAAGACTAGCTTGTTTCTCCAGCAGATCCTGTGAACCAAACCAATTGCATCCATGGTTTGGAGTAATAAATTACAGGGATGTGTATTAATGGATTTTCCCACAAAAATCAGAAACATATAATCAGATTCTGTGTTTAATTTGTTTGTTTTATTACAAGCACACAACTAATTTAGAATTTCTGATATTTAGAGACTAGATTAACTAAAAGCTCTTCTGAAATTTTCCTTTAATTGCTGTTGATGTGATTTTTTATAACTTCTGTAATACTGGTGTAGTATTAGGTATTTAGAAAAATATGTGCAGTTTAATCTGTGGATAAGGATGTTGCTGTATCAGTGTTGGTCAGGTGGATAGTGGTCAAAGATGGCATCATTTCATTTTAATTTTCCTTGCTTCTTTGGCAGTTTATATCAGGACTGATCATCTTGAAAATTGCAGGAACAGACCTGAGTTGATCATATTTATATTCCTGTGTAGTATGCTGCTAATTACATTTAATTTTTATGAGGGCTGGGTACTATAGTGCTCAAAGAATTTGTATAGGCTGTTAGCTTGAGATATTAATGCTGTTGGTTTTAAGAGCTCACATGTCACACATGTGTTTGGTGTATTGTGCAAATTCAATTGGAAAATTCTGCTGAATGATCACAGATTTTTTCATCTTGCTTAAAGTCAGTTTAATTATTAGTCAAGTGTGAAATGAATTGAGGTACTCTTCTGACGATTCCTGCGTTATGGCCATTTGGGTAATGGGAGTTCACCCTTGCAGAATTCACAAATCATTACCCATAAAAACCCTGAGGTACAGAGTAAAACTTGCTGTGATGTACGTTATCTGTGTGAAGGGGAGGGGGTTTGGTATAAATAAGCACAAACACAAAGGAAACAATGTATTTTGTCAATTTTTATATTTTGTTACTTAGTACTATAGAGCAATAAAATTTGGATATGACATAACCGTATTGATTGGTTTGCCAAGACCATCCTTTGCCACACCCTCTCCAGTCCTAGGACATACAAAAAAATGCAGTGCTGATGCATTCTTCATGTATGATCTTCATTTTTATCAAAGAAAAGGAAAGGTCTTGGGAGGATAATGCAAAGATTGAAAGAAAAGAATTGGAAGAATCACACTTAAAGGCTGATAGTGGAAAGAAATGAGAGAGAGAAGGATAGGATAGGATCTTATACTTTCTTGTTTGTGTCTCTTTGAGTGTCCAGTAGGCTTGTGTTATTATCTGAGGATATGTGGTCTGTTAATCAGTTGGCACATTTCTAGTCACAGCCACTCCTCCCTTCCCCAGCACCCAACTTGGATAGGTTGGACATTTTTGTTGATATACTGCTTCCAGTAAATATTTAAATGCAACATGTTGCAATGCTTCAGCATCCGAAGCACAGGCTGCTGTGGATGTGAAAAATAATAATGATGGACTTAGTAATTACTGTCATGGAAAATAAAATGTGTCTGAGTAATTCTTCCAATCTTCCTTTTACGAAAGTGTTTAAAGACAGTGATTGAACCCTAATTATGAGCTTTAAGCATTTAGAATTTATGTAAGTGATAGACGAAAAAAAATTAAGAATCCGCTGTTGCATTGTGGTCATCCTATGGATTTGTCCTATATCATCAGTCTTTGTTACAAGAGAACTGCACATACCTTCATGATTTCAAGCCAGTCAGTCCCTGAAAATATATTTGTGTGTCAGAGTATAACTCTGCATAATTTTAGTATTACTTAACAAGAAAAAAACTTACAATTTAGTTTGTTAGCACATCATAAAAGAAGAAAGCTCACATTAAATAAATATCACAAAACCACAGAAAAAAATAGCATTTAGTCCACCAGGACTGTGCTAATTTTATGCAACAGCAATCCACTAATTGCAGTGCCCTGCCTTCTCCCCATAACTGTATTTTTTCCCTTTATAACTACTTGGCTTTTTAAAAGCCCCTATTGAATTTTCCTCCATTACCCCCCCCCCCCCTTGCTTTTAGGTCTTTGGCACATGCCTTATTTCTGTGCCCTTGGGTTCTTAGATAATAGACAATAGGCACAGGAGTAGGCCATTCGGCCCTTTGAGCCAGCACTGCCATTCACTGTGATCATGGCTGATCATCCCCAATCAGTACCCTGTTCCTGCCTTCTCCCCATATACCTTGACTCCACTATCATTAAGAGCTCTATCTAACTCTTTCTTGAAAGCATCCAGAGAATTGGCCTCCACTGCCTTCTGAGGCAGAGCATTCCACTGATCCACAACTCTCTGGGTGAAAAAGTTTTTCCTCAACTCCGTCCTAAATGGCCTACCCCTTAATCTCAAATTGGGGCCTCTGGTTCTGGACTCCCCCAACATCGGAAACATGTTTCCTGCCTCTAGCATGTCTAATCCCTTAATAATCTTACATGTTTCAATCAGCTCCCCTCTCATCCTTCTAAATTCCAGTGTATACAAGCCCAGTCGCTCCAATCTTTCAACATATGACAGTCCCGCCATCCCGGGAATTAACCTTGTGAACCTCCGCTGCACTCCCTCAATAGCAAGAATGTCCTTCCTCAAATTTGGAGACCAAAACTGTACACAATATTCCAGGTGTGGTCTCACCAGGGCCCTGTACAACTGCAGAAGGACCTCTTTGCTCCTATACTCAACCCCCCTTGTTATGAAGGCCAGCATGCCATTAGCTTTCTTCACTGCCTGCTGTACTTGCATGCTTGCTTTCAGTGACTGATGTACAAGAACACCTAGTTCTCGTTGTGCTTCCCCTTTTCCTAACTTGACTCCATTTAGATAATAATCTGCCTTCCCATTCTTACCACCAAAGTGGATAACCTCACATTTATCCACATTAAACTGCATCTACCATGCATCTGCCCACTCACCCAACCTGTCCAAGTCATCCCGCATTATCTCAACATCCTCCGCACATTTCACACTGCCACCCAGCTTTGTGTCATCTGCAAATTTGCTAATGTTACTTTTAATCCCTTCATCTAAATCATTAATGTATATTGTAAATAGCTGCGGTCCCAGCACCGAGCCTTGCGGTACTCCTCTAGTCACCACCTGCCATTCTGAAAGGGACCTGTTAATCCCTACTCTTTGTATGCTGGCCTTTATAAATCAGAGTATTGAGTATAGGAGTTGAGATGTAGTGTTGAAATTGTACAAGGCATTGGTAAGGCCAAATTTGGAGTATTGTGTACAGTTCTGGTCACCAAATTATAGGAAAGATGTCAACAAAATAGAGAGAGTACAGAGAACATTTACTAGAATGTTAAGCAACACACAGAAA
Source organism: Mobula birostris (assembly GCF_030028105.1). NCBI lineage: Eukaryota > Metazoa > Chordata > Chondrichthyes > Myliobatiformes > Myliobatidae > Mobula > Mobula birostris. Next base: position 1,956,025 of record NC_092389.1, read on the forward strand.
AGTTGCTGGTGAACGCAGCAGGCCAGGCAGCATCTCTAGGAAGAGATGCAGTCGACATTTCAGGCCGAGACCCTTCGTCAGGACTAACTGAAGGAAGAGTGGCTCAGTTAGTCCTGACGAGGGTCTCGGCCTGAAACGTCGACTGCACCTCTTCCTAGAGATGCTGCCTGGCCTGCTGCGTTCACCAGCAACTTTTATGTGTGTTACTTGAATTTCCAGCATCTGCAGAATTCCTGTTGTTTACTAGAATGTTACCTGGGTTTCATCACCTAAGTTACAGAGAAAGGTTGAACAAGTTGGGTCTTTATTCCTTGGAGTGTAGAAGGTTGAGAGGGAACTTGATAGAGGTATTTAAAATTATGAGGGGGATAGATAGAGTTGACGTGGATAGGCTTTTTCCATTGAGAGTGGGGGAGATTCAAACAAGAGGACGTGAGTTGAGAGTTAAAGGGCAAAAGTTTTGGGGTAACATGAGGGGGAACTTCTTTACTCAGAGAGTGGTAGCTGCGTGGAACGGGCTTCCAGCAGAAGTGGTTGGAGCAGGTTCGATATTGTCATTTAAAGTTAATTTGGTTAGCTATATAGACAGGAAAGGAATGGAGGGTTATGGGCTGAGTGCAGGTCGGTGGGACGAGGTGAGAGTAAGAGTTTGGCACGGACTAGACGGGCCGAGATGGGCTGTTTCCGTGCTGTAAGTGTTATATGGTTATATAAGGTTATAAATCCAAAGCAAGACACACAAAATGCTGGAGGAACTCTGCAGGCCAGGCAGCATTGATGGGAAAGAGTAAACAGTTGATATTTTGGGCCAAGACCATTCTTCAGGACTTTACCACTGAGGTTTGGTGAGACTTGGGTGAAAGGTAAAATGTTTAAGCGGAAAATGAGGAAGAACTTCTTCACTTAGAGAGTGGTGAGATTGTGGAACAAGCTGCCAGCAGGAGTAGTGGATGCAGGTTTGATTTCAACATTTAAGAGAAATTTGGATAAGTACATGGATGGGAAGAATATGGAAGGCTATGGTCCGGGTGCAGGTTGATAGGACAAGGCTGATTAATAGTTTGGCACAGACTAGATGTGTCTAAGGGCTTCTGTTCTGTAAGGTTATAAAACCATCAGACACAGGATTAGAATTAGGCTACTCGGCCCATCGAGTTAGCTTCATCATTTCTTCATGGCTGATTTATTATCCCTCTCAGCCCCATTCTCCAGCCTTCTTCCTGTAACCTTTGACACCCTGACTAACTAAGACCCCATCAACCTTTGCCTTAAAAATACTCAATGACTTGGCCTGTGCAGCCACCTGTGGCAATAAAGTCCACAGATTCACCACCCTCTGGGTAAAGAAATTTCTCTCAACTCTGTTGTACAAAGGGATATCCTTCTATTCTGAGGTTGTGCCCTCTTGACTCACCCACTATAGGAAACATCCTCTCCACATTCACTCAACCTACATAGGTCTTTCAATATTCAATAGGTTTCAAAAAGATCGCGCCCCCCCCCGCCCCGCCTTCTTCTAAACTCCAGTGAGTACAGGTCTAGAGCCATCAAATGCTTCTTATGTGTTAACCCTTTCATTCCCAGAATCATTTTCATGAACCTCCTCTGGACCCTCTAGAATGCCAGTACATCTTTTCTAAGAGGAGGAGGCCAAAATCGCTCGCAATACTCAATGTGTGGTCTGACCAGTGCCTTATAATCAGCATGTAGTCCTGATGCATCTGACTTTAGCTTCTCCGTCTCAAACTACAGGGTGATTTCTGTCATACAAAAATCACTTTCTGCCCAGGGTTCTTTTACCTTAAAGCTCCTTCATCAAATCTGGTTCATTACACAGCACCCAATTCATAATTGCCTTTCCCCTAGTTGGCTCAACCACAGGTTGTTCTAAAAATCCATCATTCTACAAATTATCTCTCTTGGGATCTAACACCAACCTGATTTTCCCAAATCTGCTTGCATATTGAAATCCCCCATGACTATCATATCGTTACCCTTGTTACATGCCCCATTTCCCTTTGCAAGTTAAATCCCACATCTTGGCTGCTATTCGGGAGGTTATATATAACTTCCATCAGGGTCTTTTTACTCTTGCAGTTTCTTAACTTTACCGACAAGGATTTTACATCTTCTGACCCTATGTCACCTCTTACTAAGGATCTGATTTCATTTTTTACAAACTGAGCAATACCAGCCCCTCTGCCTACCTGCCTGTCCTTTTGTATCTTTGGATGTTAAACTCCCAGCTATAATCTTCTTTCAGCCACGACTCGGAGATCCCACAGCGTCATACCTGCCAATCTTTAACTGCACTACAAGATCATGTTCCCTTATTCCATATACTGCGTGCATTCAAATACAGTGGTGCTAGAAAGTTTGTGAAACCTTTAGAATTTTCTCTATCTCTCCATAATATGACTTAAAGTGTGATCAGGTCTTCATGTAACGAAAACCAATTTCCCCTGGGATCAATAAAGTATGACTATGACTACCATGTAACTCCTAAAAATAGATAAAGAGAACCTAATTAGATAAATAACACAAAAGACATTATACTTGTTCATTTATTTATTGAGAAATATAATCCAATATTACATGTATTTGATCATGAGATTCCACCTTCAGGGAACTATGCACCATTATTCCTAGATCCCTCTGTTCTACTGCATTCTTCAATGCACTACCATTTACCATGTATGTCCTATTTTGATTAGTCCTACCAAAGTGTAGCACCTCACATTGATCAGCATTAAACTCCATCTGCCATCTTTCAGCCCACTCTTCTAACTGGCCTAAATCTTTCTGCAAGCTTTGAAAACCTACTTCATTATCCACAACTCCACCTATCTTAGTATCATCTACATACTTACTCATCCAATTTACCACCCCATCATCTAGATCATAAATGTGTATGACAAACAACATTGGACCCAGTACAGATCCCTGAGGCACACCACTAGTCACCGGCCTCCAATCTTACAAACAGTTATCCACCACTACTCTCTGGCATTTCCCATCCAGCCACTGCTGAATCCATTTTACTACTTCAATATTAATACCTAACGATTGAACCTTCCTAACTAACTTTTCGTGTGGAACCTTGCCAAAGGCCTTACTGAAGTCCATATAGACAACGTCCACCGCTTTACCCTTGTCAACTTTCCTAGTAACCTCTTCAAAAAATTCAATAAGATTTGTCAAACATGACCTTCCACGCACAGATCCATGTTGACTGTTCCTAGTCAGACCCTGTCTATCCAGATAATTATATATCTTGGTTTTTTTGCAGTACCTTACTTCCCATTTTTCTATTTTCTATTTAAGATTTATAATTTAAATTTTTAATATTTACTAATTTTAACTATTTTTAATATTTTTAATTTTATTATTTGTAATCCAGGGAGTGTGAAGCGCAGAATCAAATATCGCTGTGATGATTGTACATTCTAGTTCCAATTGTTTGGCAACTATAAAGTGTAAAGTATATATACCATCTCTAAGAATACTTTCCATCAATTTACCCACCACTGACATCAAACTCACAGGCCGATAATTGCTAAGTTTACTCTCAGAACCATTTTAAACAATGGAACGACATGAGCAATACGCCAATCCTCCAGCACCATCTCCGTTTCTAATGACATTTGAAATATTTCTGTCAGAGCCCCTACTATTTCCAGACTAACTTCCCTCAAGGTCCTAGGGAATATCCTGTCAGGACCCGGAGACTTATCCACTTTTATATTCCTTAAAAGCACCAGTACTTCCTCTTCTTTAATCATCATAGTTTCCATAACTTCCCTACCTGTTTCCCTTACCTTGCACAATTCAATATCCTTCTCCTTAGTGAATACCGAAGAAAAGAAATTGTTCAGAATCTCCCCCATCGCTTCTGGCTCCACACATAGCTGTCCACTCTGATTCTCTCAGGGACCAATTTTATCCCTCACTATCCTTTTGCTTTTATATATAACTGTAGAAACCCTTGGGATTTATTTTCACCTTACTTGCCAAAGCAACCTCATATCTTCTTTTAGCTTTTCTAATTTCTTTCTTAAGATTCTTTAGGGGGGCGTCACGTGATGACGTGGGATTGAGACGTGTAAATCCAGCTCTCCTGCAACAAATCAGTAAAGTACCGTTTAAATAAAACAAAGTTGGTAAATATTTTCTCAAAACTATTTATAAACTTTGTAAGACTACTTTACGATATGCCTCCTAAACTGCAACAAAAGATTTCTGCTGTTGCGAAGCAGCCGCGAGACGGGAAGAAAAAAGGGCCTACTGCAACGATGGAGCCTCGGACTCAGGTTGGAACTCCTTCGGTAGAACAGGGAGCAATGGCGGTGGCAACGGTTTCTCCGAAGAAGACACCGGAAATGCACATGCGCAAAGAAGAGTGCATGCGCAAATCGACACAACGTAAACTACAAGAACCGACACCCACTGCAATTGAAAATGACTCAGAGTCACAATTGGATTCTGCAGAGAACACAGATGATGAAGAAGAGGAGGAAGAATTGGAAGCGAGTGGAAGTAAAGGAGATGATAGAGACATAAGAGAGGCTCTATTGCAATCAACGGCTGAATTAAGAAAAGTAAGAGAAGAGCTTAGAGATACAAAGAGGTGCTATAATAAAGTTATGGAAAGACAGGACAAAATGGATAAGAAGCTTCAGAAGATGGAAAGAGAAATGGGGCTTATGAATGATAGAGTGGAAAAAACAGAAAATGATCTGCTTGTTTGGAACTCGGAAAGAAACCGACTCTTGGAGAAAGTGGATATGTTGGAAAATTTCAGTAGGTGTAATAATATTAAAATTGTTGGTCTTACAGAAGGTATGGAGGGAGAAAAACCAATAGAATTTTTTCAAAGATGGATCCCGGATGTTTTGCAAATGGGAGAGGAGGCTTGACCAATTGAAATTGAGCGGGCACATAGAGCTCTAAGACCAAAACCAAAAGATGACCAATATCCACGATCGATTTTAATAAAATTCTTAAGATTTCAAGACAAGGAGAGGATTCTACAGGCAGCTGCTCGAGCTGCCAAAGATAGAAAAGGGCCATTGATAATTAAAGGGAACAAAGTTTTTTTTCTACCCTGATATAAGTTACGAACTTTTGAAGAAAAGGAAGAAGTTTAATCCAGTGGAAAAAACCCTATGGGATCATGGTTATCAATTTATACTGCGTTATCCTGCAACTTTGAAGATTTTTTTGCCTGGTGGAGAAAAAAGATTTTTTGATGACTACCAGAAAGCAGAGCAGTTTGTGCAAGATTTTCTGAATATTCACCAGATACAAGAACAAACTCAGGAGAGAGAGATAGATTGAAGATGAAGATTGGGTTACAGAATGGACTTGTTGGATTTTTGAAGCTGGATGAATGTATAAATATATTATTAATTATATGAGGGGGGTAAGAAAGGTTAACACTGGAGGAAATTAGTTGGGAATAGTAATACTAATTTTGTCTATATATATATATATAATTTTTTTTGTTGCGGGGGAGCTGGAAGAAGCACTGATCGATTGCTACGTTAATCATGTGTGCAAGCGTGGCTTTTGCCGCGACCCGTAAAATGGAGGGGGGTAGTGTTGTGTATCCTTTCATTCACAACATTAGTGGAGGGGTATTTTGTTTTTTCTTTTTTTTTCTATCTTTTTTTCTTTTTGCCTGGAAGGTTGTGGGGGGGGAACACATAGCAACATGGTGAAGTTTAAAGAAATTCCCCAAGGAACTATGAGAGTTGAGAAGATAAGTAATGTTTTAGATTGGAGTAACTTTGTTAAGAATAATGACTAATTTATTGAATTTTTTGAGTTTTAATGTTAATGGGCTTAATGGACCAGTGAAAAGAAAAAGAATCTTAACATATATTAAAAAAATGAAGATAGATTTAGCTTTTTTACAGGAAACGCACCTAACAGAAATAGGACATCAGAAACTAAAGAGAGGTTGGGTGGGTAGTGTTGTTGCGGCTTCATTTAATTCAAAAGCGAGGAGAGTAGCAATTTTGATCAATAAAACGTTACCAATTAGAATACAAAATGTAATAACTGATTCTGCGGGGAGATATGTGATTATACATTGTCAACTTTTTTCCGAACTATGGACTTTTATGAATATTTATGCACCAAACGAAAATGATGCAAAATTCATACAAGAAGCTTTTTTGAATTTGGCAGATGCACATGAAAAAATATTAATTGGAGGAGACTTTAATTTTTGCTCAGACCCAGTGTTAGATAGATCAACCAAGGCTGTTATAAAATCGAAGGTAGTAAATTTAACTTTATCATTGATGAAAGATTTAAATTTGATTGATATATGGAGAAGAATCAATCCTAAAGAAAGAGACTATTCGTTCTATTCTCATAGACATAAAACTTACTCAAGGATAGATTTTTTTCTATTATCAATGCATATTCAACACAGTGAAAAATATGGAATATAAAGCAAGAATATTATCAGATCATTCTCCTTTATTAATGACAATAATAATGGCTGACAAGGAAGAAGTGGCTTATAGATGGAGATTTAATTCAACATTATTAAATCGTCAAGATTTTTGTGATTTTATGAAAAAGCAGATTCAATTTTTTTTGGATACAAATTTTCATTCAGTGGAGGATAAATTTATATTATGGGATGCGATGAAAGCATATCTTAGAGGCCAGATAATAAGCTATACGTCTAAAATTAAGAAAGAATATATGGCAGAACTAGATCAATTGGAAAAAGAGATTACAAGAATAGAAAAAGAATCTCAAAGATATATGTCAGAAGAAAAACGAAGACAACTTCTCAATAAGAAGTTACAATATAATACGCTTCAGACATATAGAACGGAAAAAGCAATTATAAGAACTAAACAAAGGTATTATGAGTTAGGTGAGAGAGCACATAAAATTCTTGCCTGGCAGTTGAAAACAGAACAAGCTTCCAAAACAATAAATGCAATTAGAACAAGGGCAAATAAAATATCTTATAAACCTCTTGAAATAAATGAAACCTTTAAAAATTTTTATTCTGAATTATGTCAATCAGAATCCTAAAATGATGTTAATGAGATAGAAAGGTTTTTATCACAAGTTTCTCTTCCAAAATTGAATTTGGAAGAACAGAGGGGATTAGATATGCCTTTTACATTAAAAGAAGTTGAAGAAGCTTTAGGATCACTCCAAAGTAATAAATCTCCAGGAGAAGATGGTTTTCCACCTGAATTTTATAAAAAATTTAAAGATTTATTATTTGCTCTTTTTATGGAACTAATACGTCAAGCAGAAAAAATACATAAATTTCCAGAATCTTTTTCAACAGCGATTGTAATAGTATTGCCAAAAAAGGACAGAGATCCTATGAAACCAACATCATACAGGCCTATTTCTTTATTGAATACGGATTATAAAATAATAGCAAAAATTTTATCGAATAGATTATCTAAATATTTACCAAAATTAATACATGTGGATCAAACAGGATTTATTAAAAATAGACAATTGGCAGATAATGTAACTCGGCTACTCAGTATAATTCATTTGGCACAAAAAAGGGATGAGAAGAGTATAGTAGTAGCTTTGGATGCAGAAAAAGCATTTGATAGATTAGAATGGGATTTTTTATTTAAAGTATTAGAAAAATATGGGTTAGGAACATCTTTCATAAATTGGATTAAAACTTTAAATTCTAACCCTAAAGCTAAAGTAGTGACAAACTCTCAAATTTCAACACCATTCCAGTTAAAAAGGTCAACTAGACAAGGTCGTCCACTATCACCTGCTTTATTTGTATTGGCGATAGAGCCATTAGCAGAACTAATTAGAATTGATCCAGATATTATGGGTTTTATAGTTAACCAAGAGGAATATAAAATTAATCTTTTTGCCGATGATGTTTTGATATATTTAACAAACCCACAACATTCGTTACATAAATTATCTTCTAGATTGGATGAATATGGGAAGGTATCAGGTTACAAAATAAACTGGGATAAAAATGAAATTTTACCTCTTACTAAAGGAGACTATAGTCAATGTCGATTAGTAACCCAATTTAGATGGCCGGTAAATGGTATAAAGTATTTAGGTATAAGACTTGATAATGATGTAAAGAATTTATATAAATTTAATTATTTGCCACTGTTGAAAAAAATTCAAGAAGATCTTGACAAATGGATGATACTACCAATAACATTAGTAGGTAGAGTCAATGTTGTAAAAATGAATATATTTCCTAGATTACAGTATTTGTTTCAAACATTACCAATACAATTGCCACAGAAATTTTTTCAAGAGTTAAATAAATGTGTGAGAAAATTTCTTTGGAAAGGTAAAATGTCAAGAATATCATTGGAAAAACTGACATGTAAATTTGGGTTAGGAGGATTACAACTTCCAAACTTTAAAAACTACTATAAAGCAAATCAACTTAGATTTATTGCATCTTTTATCGATGATCAAAAACCAGCATGGATTAAAATAGAACTAGACAAGATAGGAGAAAATAAACCTGAAGATTTTATATATAAATGGGAAGCTAAATGGATACGGGAAAAGAAAGAATCTCCTATATTAACACACTTGATTGATCTATGGAATAAGATAAATGTTGATAAGGAAACACAGAAATCTCTATTAGCAAGGAGACCTTTGTTCCAAAACAGACTTATTCCTTTTACAATGGATAATCAACTTTTATATAATTGGTACCAAAAAGGGATTAAATTTATAGGAGACTGTTTTGAGCGAGGTATATTGATGTCATTTGAACAATTAAAGGATAAATATAAACTATCTAATAATACTTTCTTTTGTTACGTTCAATTAAGGGCTTACTTAATAGGTAAGCTGGGTCAAACAATGTTTTCGCCAAAACCTAATGAAATTGAAATTTTAATTCAAAAAGGGAAAATTAAAAAATTTATTTCTTGTATGTATAATTTGATTCAAGAACAGACAATTAAACAAGGAATCCATAAGTCAAAGCAAAAATGGGAAACAGATCTGAATATTAATATTGATGAAACAAATTAGTCAAGACTTTGTCTAGGCAGTATGACAAATACAATAAATGTTCGACTTAGATTAGTACAATATAATTTTTTACACCAATTATATATTACACCACAAAAAATAAATAGATTAAATTCAAATCTATCTGATAAATGTTTTCGGTGTAATCAAGAAATTTGTACTTTTTTACATTCTACTTGGTCTTGTTTTAAAATTTAACCCTTTTGGATAAATTTAACAGTCTTATTGGAACAAATTACTGGAATTCAACTTCCACATAACCCTGTATTATTTCTATTAGGTGATATTGAAGGGATAAAACCGAAACTTAAATTGAATAAATATCAGAAAGAATTTATAAAAATTGCATTGGCAGTAGCTAAGAAGACTATAGCAGTTACTTGGAAATCTGATTCGAATTTAAGTATGGATCGTTGGAATAATGAAATGGCTAGTTCTATTCCACTTGAAAAAATTACTTATAATTTAAGAGATAAATATGTAACATTTTTGAATATTTGGCGCCCTTATTTACAAAAGATAGGATGGCATATTTAAGTGCTCCGATAAAGATTTTGGTTACTTGGGGAAAGTAACGAATAATTATACCAAATTTATTTTGAATCCCATGGAGCATGTGGAAACCTTCCAATACCCAGGCGGTTCTTTTCTTTTTTTTTCTCTATCTTTCTTTTTAGGTAGGACTATATATGGGGGGGAGGGGGGGGGTGGGTAGATTTTATCTTTTCATGTATTCTTTTTGAAAATTTAATAAAAATTATATTAAAAAAATGATTCTTTATACATTCTTTATATTCCTCGAGCACCATAGTTACTTCATACTTTATACTTTCTTGTCGCCAAACAATTGATACTAGAACGTACAATCATCACAGCGATATTTGATTCTGCGCTTCACACTCCCTGGATTACAAATATTAAATATTAAAAATAGTAAAAATTAGTAAATATTAAAAATTTAAATTATAAGTGTTACGTACCCTGTAACTGGGTTGCCAAACCAGCAGAAATGGATCACTCAGTTGGAGTCTGGATTACTAGAACTAAGAAAGTTTTATTAAAGAAACAAGCAACGCAGTAATCGAAAGGATAATAAATGCAACAGTTCAGCAATGATAACCACACATGTGCACAGATTAAGATAACAGCATCAATCAAGCTCTATCGTTGTCTAGGGATAAATGACCAATTTCAAAGTGACACAAAGTTCAGTCCAATTTAGTAGTTCAGTTCGCAGTAATCGTTGCCATGGCGATGGACAACGTGGGGGGAGAGAGAGAGAGAACGACTGATCATTCAGAAACGGCTTCCACTCACAGACCGACGATAATTGCTCACAAGCAGCTTTTGGGCAGGTCCTTGGTGATGTCACCTGAGGTCACCGACTGTGACCCCTCCTCCAGATGCGGTCGATCCTCTGCAGTGAACCCGGCACCCAAGCAAGGGCGGACACACACCGGGTTCCCGCTGATCGTACCTTTCCACCCTGTGCGTTGTCCGGTACTTCCCACTGACTCGTGAGAGGCGCACCGCTTCCAGGGTCTCGTTACCTCAGGTGTCGTGTGTCCTGCCTTAGCGAACCTGTCCCTTTTTATCCCCCTGCTGGGGTATCGCCTGTCCATCACTTCAAACAGTTCAGGGTTCAAAGGGGGAGCCGCTCCAGACAGCTCTCTCTCTCCCGTCCCTTCATTACACATCTCCAGATGCTGTTTCATTGTGTTCCTTATCTCTCTCTTGAAGACAGGTGGCAGACCAACTGCTGATCTCACAGGACAGCTAACATCTTATCTATGTGTATTCTCGTCACATAAGTCATAAATAGAAAATAGAAAAATGGGAAGTAAGGTAGTGCAAAAAACCGAGAGGCAGGTCTGGATATTTGGAGGGTACGGCCCAGATCCAGGTCAGGATCCGTTCAGCCGTCTTATCACAGTTGGAAAGAAGCTGTTCCCAAATCTGGCCGTACGAGTCTTCAAGCTCCTGAGCCTTCTCCCAGAGGGAAGAGGGACGAGAAGTATGTTGGCCTGGTGGGTCGTGTCCTTGATTATCCTGGCAGCACTGCTCCGACAGCGTGCAGTGTAAAGTGAGTCCAAGGATGGAAGATTGGTTTGTGTGATGTGCTGTGCTGTGTTCACGATCTTCTGCAGCTTCTTTCAGTTTTGGACAGGACAACTTCCATACCAGGTTGTGATGCACCCTAGAAGAATGCTTTCTATGGTGCATCTATAAAAATTAGTGAGGGTTTTAGGGGACAGGCCAAATTTCCTTAATTTTCTCAGGAAGTAAAGGCGCTAGTGGGCCTTCTTGGCATTGAACTCTGCTTGGTTGGGCCAAGTCAGGTCCTTTGTGATATTGACCCTGAGGAACTTAAAGCTTTTGACCTGTTCCACTTGTGCACCACCGATGTAAATTGGGTCGTGCAGTCCGCTACTCCTTCTGCAGTCAACAACCAATTTCTCGTCTTGCTGACATTGAGGGATAGGTTTTTGTCTTCGCACCATGCCACCAGATTCTTAATTTTCTCTCTGTACTCAAACTCATCATTATCCGAGAAACGGCCTACAATTGTTGTGTCATCAGCAAACAATATTGAGTTTGATGGAAACTTGGCTACACAATCATGGGTGTACAGTGAGTACAGCAGAGGGCTGAGAACACAGCCTTGTGGGGCACCGGTGCTCAGAGTGATTGTAGAGGAGAGCTTGTCCCCTATTTTTACAGCCTGGGTCCTGTCTGTGAGGAAGTTGAAGATCCAGCTGCAGATCTGAGTGCTAAGGCCCAGGTTCTGGAGCTTAGTAATCAGATTATTTGGAATGATGGTATTAAAGGCAGAGCTGTAGTCAATGAAAAGGAGCCTTACGTATGCGTCTTTATTCTCCAGGTGTTCTAAGGAGGATTGTAGGGCCAGAGAGATGGCATCTGCCGTTGACCTGTTGCTCCGGTAGGCGAATTGCAAAGCGTCGAGATTGACCAGTAGGTTGTGGTTGATATGTGCCATAACCAATCTCTCAAAGCACTTCATAGCAATTGATATCAGAGCCACAGGTCGATAGTCATTCAGGCATGCCACCTTGCTCTTCTTTGGCACTGGGATTATCGTTGCCTTCTTAAAACACGAGGGGACCTTAGCCTGAAGCAAGGAGCAGTTGAAGATGTCAGCAAACACTCCAGCTAGCTCACTTGCACAGGCCCGGAGAACCCGTCCCGGGACGCCATCTGGGCCCGTCGCCTTCCTTGGATTTATCTTCAGGAAGGCCCTTCTAACGTCCTCCTCGGTGACGATGAATCTCGATGCCACCAGGTCTGGTTCATCCGGAGGAAGCGGGATGCTCCTCTTCTGTTCGAGTCTTGCGTAGAATACGTTAAGTTCTTCAGGAAGAGAAGCGCCACAGTTATTGATATTCCCAGCCTTTTCTTTGTGCCCAGTGATCTCATTTAGACCCTGCCATAGTCTACTGGCATCCCTCCGGTTAGCCTGGGCTTCCAACTTGGCTCGATATTGCCTCTTGGCGCCCTTAATGGCTTTCCGGAGTTCACGCCTGGACTCTGTGTAGTGACTGGTATCCCCGGACCTAAAAGCCACATCTCTAGCCTTTAAAAGGGACTTGACCTCATAATTCATCCAAGGTTTCCGGTTAGGGAATACCCGGATCGTCTTGCGAGAGACACAGTCGTCCGTGCATTTCCAAATAAAGTCCGTGACAGCTCAGGCATACTCATGGAGGTTAGCTGCCGAGTCCTTGAATACTAACCAGTCCACTGATTCAAAGCAGTCACGGAGGACCTCATCCGTTTCCTCCGTCCAACACAACACCACTTTTGACACCGTGATCTCCCGTTTCAGTTTCTGTTTGTAAGCCGGGAGGAGGAGTACGGCCTGATGGTCCGATTTTCCAAAGTGAGGTCGTGGGATGGAACGGTGGGCATCCTTGACTGCTGTGTAGCAGTGGTCAAGTATACTTGGGCCTCTAGTGGGGCAGGAGACATGTTGGTATAACTTTGGCAGCGCCTTTCTGAGGTTGGCCTGGTTAAAGTCCCCGGCTGTAATGAGCAAAGCCTCTGGATACCTGGTCTGAAGTTCACTGATGTTGGCATACAGTATGTTCAGAGCAGACTCCACGTCCGCCTGGGGGGGAATGTAGACTGCTGTCAGTATGACCGAGGTGAATTCCCGTGGCAGATAGTAGGGACGACACTTCACCGACAGGTGTTCCAGGTCCGGGCTCCAGGAGCTTGTCAGTGTCACTGTGTCTGAGCACCACGCAGTGTTGATCAGTAGGCAGACACCACCTCCCCTCGTCTTGCCCGAAGACGCCGTACGGTCCATCCAATGGATCGAAAATTGGATGGCACAGTCGGGGGTGGCAGGGGAGAGCCAGGTCTCAGTGAAACAGAATACACAGCAGTTCTGCATCTCCCTGCAGTAGGTGAATCTCCCTGTAAGATCATCCACCTTGTTCTCTATGGCTTGCACATTAGCTAATAGGATGGTGGGCATAGAGACCCTGAAGCCCCTCAGCTTCAATCTGACCAGCAGCCCAGCTCTTTTCTCACGCTTCCTCAGTAAATAGTGCATCTTTCCAGGTTTCCATTGATGCAGTGTGTTGTTGTCAGCACTTTGAGGTTGGTGGACGCGTCCAGTGGGGATCGATCGGCGGGTCGTGTCGTCGTGTGCTCTGGGTCGGGCCGAGTAACTCCATGCTGCCTATGTTTACTGTAGATATCTCTCTTTTTCCGAACCAAGTTTCCAGTATCCCTTGAAAACTATGGCTCTCTCAAACTTTTAACCTTTCCTTGCAACCTAACAGGAACATAAAGATTCTGTACCCTCAAAATTTCACCTTTAAATGACTTCCATTTCTCTATTACATCCTTCCCATAAATCCTCAAGAGGGAGGGTGAGCAGCCTCCTTAAATTTAGCCTTTCTGCAATCAAAAATCTCAACCCTGGGTCCAGACCTATCCTTCTCCATAACTCCTTAAATTTACATCTCCTTAAATTTAGCCTTTCTGCAATCAAAAATCTCAACCCTGGGTCCAGACCTATCCTTCTCCATAACTATATTGAAAATAATGGCATTGTGATCACTGGACCTGAAGTGCTCCCCAACACAAACCTCCGTCAGCTGACCTATCTCATTCCCTAACAGGAGATCCAACACTGCCCGTTCTCTAGTTGGTACCTCTATGTATTGCTGCAAGAAGTTATCCTGCACACATTTTACAAACTCCAAACCATCCAGCCCTTTAACTGTTTGGACTTCCCAGTCTATGTGTGGAAAATTAAAATCTCCCACAATCACAAACTTGTGCTTACTACAAATATCTGCTATCTCCTTACAAATTTGCTCCTCCAATGCTCGTTCCCCATTAGGTGGTCTATAATACACCCCTATAAATATTACGACACCTTTCTCATTCCTCAATTCCACCCAAATAGCCTCCCTAGATGAGTCCTCTAATCTATCTTGCCAGAGCACCGCTGTAATATTTTCTCTGACAAGCAATGCAACACCTCCCCCTCTTGTCCTTTCGAGTCTATCACACCTGAAGCAACGAAATCCAGGAATATTTAGTTGCCAGTCACACCCCTCCTGCAATCATGTTTCACTAATAGCTACCACATCATACTTCCAGGTATCAATCTATGCTTTAAGTTCATCCACCTTTCTTTTTAATGCTCCTAGCATTAAAATAAATGCATTTAAGAAATTTTCCACCTCTTACTCTCTGTTTATCACTAACGGTGCAAACAACTTTACTATTTTCTTTTTCTTCCTTCTCCCCTACATCTGTTCCTACACTCTGGTTCCCCTCCCCCCTGTATCCAGTTTAAATCCACTGAAGCCTCTCTAGCAAACCTACCTGCAAGAATATTTGTCCCCCTCCAGTTCAGATGTAAACTGTCCCGCCGAAACAGGTCCCACCTTCCCTGGAAAACTGCCCAATTATCTATAAACCTGAAGCCCTCCCTCCTGCACCATGTCTTCAGCCACATGTTGATCTGCGCCATCTTACTATTTCTAAACCCAGCTGCACGTGGCACGGGTAGCAATCCTGAGATTGCCATCCTGGAGGTCCTGTCCTTTAACTTGGCTCCTAACTCCTTAAACTCACCTTTCCGGACCTCCTCACTCTTCCTACCCATGTCATTGGTCCCTACATGGACCATGACATCCGGCTGCTCACCCTCCCTCTTGAGAATACTGAGAACTCGATCCGAGATATCGCAGACCTTGGCACCAGGGAGGCAACAGACCATCCGAGATTCTCGATCCCTCCCACAGATCCTCTTATCTGTCCCCCTTACTATCGAATCCCCTATCACTACTGCTCTCCTCTTTTCCCTCCTTCCCTTCTGAGCTGAGGGTCCCGTCTCGGTGCCAGAGACGCAACCACTACAACTTGTCCCTGGTAGGTCGTCCCCAACAACAGTATCCAAAACGATGTACTTATTATTGGTGGGAATGGCCACAGGGGAGCTCTGCTCATTCTGTCTATTCCCCTTCCCTCTCCTGACAGTCACCCAGCTACCTGTCTCCTGACTCTTAGGGGTGACTATCTCCCTGTAACTCCTGTTTATTTCTGCCTCTGCCTCACAAATGATCCGAAGTTCATCCAGCTCCAGCTCTAGTTCGCTAACTCGGTTTGTCAGGAGCTGCAGCTGGATGCACCTTTTACAGGTGTAGTCATCAGGGACAATTGTGCTCACCCTGACTTCCCACACACTGCAAACGGAGCACTCAACTGCCCTAACTGCTGCCTCCATTACCTACTCTTAAAGTAATTAGACTTATTAGAGGAACTTACCTGGCCTTGCCTCACTTGGAGATAAGCTCTTCCTCAACCTCTGCTCTCAGAAGGCAAAGTTTTCCTACTCTGTCTTCCTCTACTCCATCGCCCAATACAAAATTAGTGATAATATTCTGATCCTGAGGTTACAGAAGTCACACACAAGGAGTTTTTACCAAAGAATGCTCTTCCTGTTACAACATCCTTCTTCCATTTCTTCCATCCTGCCTCTCCTCTTCCACAACTAAATGATTCAATTCCAGCATCTATAGATTTTCTCGTCTCAGTGGTAAAAGTCTGCTTGCATTTACCCTATCTTTAGTTTCCTGTCATAGTTGAAAGATGTACTGGTTGGTCGTTTTAAGGCTAGGATTAAATTGAGGGATTGCTGAGCGGCATGGATCGAAGGGCTGGAAGGTCCTACTCTCTGCCGTATCTCAATAAATAAATAATAATTAATTTTGTATACCTTCATCTATTCTTCCCTCATTCTTCTCCGCTCCAGGGAATTAAGTCCTCATCTATTCACCCCTTCCTTATAGCTCAGGTCCTCAAGTCCTGGCAACTCCTTTGTAAATTTTCTCTGCACTCTTTTAATCTTATTGATATTTTTCTTGTACTTAGGTGACCAGAATTGCACACAATACACCCTATCCTTGTTATATGCGGGGGATACGTTCCTCGCAGTTGATGCATAATGTGAAATCGCATACTGTGAATAATTATTTAAATGGAGAAAATGGGGATGCGCTCCAGAAGACTTCCTAAAACTGTTTTATCTGTAATTTATTCACATTTTCATACTAATACAACACAAAAGCAGTACCACAAGACAACATTTGTATTATATTTCATCAATTTAAGGTAATATTCAATGTCATAAATCATAGAAAGTTAACATCCTAGGGTGTACAGTACTCACCAACAGTGGCAGGTGTGTTCGCTCCGGGAGATGAGTGGTTGTTGTGGTGTCGGGCAGCTTTACACGGATAAGGTGGATGGTTGTGGTCGTCAGGATAACATCAAGCACAGCAAGGGGTAAGACTCACAGAACTCTTAGAACTGCTGGCAGCAAGAGATGACACCGATTTGAAGGAAGTGGTGAGGGTTGGTTGCTTGGCAGCATTTTGTTTTTCAGCATAAATTTGCTTGTAGGGAAGAAGAGTTGACGGCAGGGAACGACTGAAATGCTGCCTCCGTTCTAAACTTGGGTCCATGTCCAACGCCATTTGTGCCAAGTGTTCCGACTTCCACCATTCCCTCACCGTTGGTAAACTCCCGGGATTTTCAAAATCGTCTGTTGCTTGCAGCAACTGAGAGAGAGTTCACCGTAAAAAAAAATACGTACGCCTTGAATGTGGATCACTCCTTGATCGAGTGGTTGAAACAGTGATGTTGTGTTAGATGGCAGGAAACACACTGTTATGTTAGGATGAATGCTGTCCAAATGTTTAGGATGGGCTGGCGCATTGTCAAGCAACAAAAGAACTTTAAAGGCAAGATTCTGTTCCCGGCAGTGGTGTCCCAGAGCTGTGTTACCTTCAGCTGATGCCGCGTTGTTTATAATTTCCAACTTTTTTTTCCAAGTGGTTAAGCAGTTCTCTGCCGCTTGGCTGATGGCCCAGGACATGACATCGGACACTTAGGAGGCATCATTAAATATTTTGAGCACAAAATCAGTGCACTGTAGGTAAAACCAACAAAAGTTTAAGAGCGCAAGATCGCACTTGCCAAAACCAGTGCGAGAGTGGTGGGAGTGAGACTGTGAGGCGTGCGCACATGACTTGTATTGGTGGGAAAGCAGTGCTCCTCGCATAACTGTGAGTTTTGGCCGCACATAAGGAGATGTTGGTAGAAATAGGTTCCTCGCATTACTGTGAATCCGCATAGTCTGAAGACGCATATAACGAGGATAGGGTGTACTCCAAATTAGGCCTCACCAACATGAGGCCTAATGAGGGATCATTGTTCCATTCTTTGGTGATGGATAGTATGGAGCTGCAATAGAAAGTTGACAAGCAATCTCTTTAACTCCATTATATAGTGTACTAGAATATTATTATGAATATTAGTACATCAAATAATTCATTATGTAACCATGCATTAATGGATTTAATTTCAATCAGTTAATGTAGATTCTTGCCATTGAGTTTTTCTTGCTAATCTGGTCATGCTGATCAATTGTTTAGTCTGTTGATGTACTTAGTGTATAGGTGCAAATGTTTTAAATATCAGCTGAGAAATTTCCAGTAAACACACTTAAATAGTTTATTGCAACCAATATGATGAACAGTGAAAGTATACCCTCCTCAAAAGAAATTTGGTTTTAGAAATGTTACCATAAAAGCAAATCAGAAAGTTCACATGAAGACAGCTTGCATTGTTCAAAAGAACATAGAAAGAAAATACTTCTCACCTGTTTTAGATGCTTGGCTACTGACTATTTTTCACTGTCCTATTAATAACAACTGACCAACCATTATGGAATTTATTTTCAGCTGCAGAGAATCTGTTTCTAATCCATGCCACTCAATAAGATTAAACTTTAAGCAAAGAGAACACCGATACAGAACAAAGGCCTGGAAATTCTATCTCATAGCGCAAGGATTTTATATGATAAAGTATTTTTAGAAAGTGATCGTGTGCTTTGTACACTAATAGGACAATTTGGAAATTAGATGCAAGTCATTTATACAAACAGTACAATATGCAGAAAACTACTGGACATGTGTATTGACATAAAATGGTGTGTATTTGGAGACATTTACAAGAAATTATACTGGGCAGACAAGGCTTACAAACAATAACTTCACTCACTGCACCAATTCAAAATAAATTTCAAATGAAAATTGGCTTTGACTTTTATTTAAATGGTTGAACTCTATATGGCCATGTGATGGGGATTCCTTGATGCCCATATCTTCCGTACATGTTTTGTCAGAGATTGTTTATCCTTCTCCCTTTGTTGCTGATGTTTATGGCTCGAAACCACCTAATATCTCTCCAGCTCCTTTGACATAGCTCCTGAACAATCCACCTGATATCTCCCTCATCAAGTCTTCCAGGGTATGTTATTTTTTCATTTTTTTTCCATCTGACCATCACTATAATAGGATCATAGACACGTGACCACCTTGATCCTTTCCCAAGCTTCCAACGTGCTCACCAACTCTCTCTCCTCTATAGTGGTCCTGTTCTTCCACTCCACAGGTTACCCCCCACCCTCACCAATTCCCCCAGCATCTTCTCAACCAATTCATTCCTTCCATGATCTTCACAAATCTGCTCTGACAGGAGTTTGAATGAGAAATGTTGTGCCCATTTTCTCAAACAAGCCTTGTGTGCATAAAGTTTTAGGAAGACTCCAACCTAGTTAGTAAATGTTTTTATTCACAGTACTGCTTCTCGACCATGATATCTCCACTTGGCAATGTTTTTGTCAGCTTTTTTTTGACTAATATGTTTGACCTTCAGTATGTAATGCATTCTATTGATATTATTTGAAATGCAAACTTTAGATTAATTTGTTGAGCTGAAAGAACAATTTAGTAGTTTGTTGACATAGCCCGGTTCAGCTTCCAAACTTTTGTTCAATAGTTGGTTTTGCTTAATCGGAGTGATGAATAACAATATTCATTGAAAGAATTAGACATTCTGTTCTAGGCATGTCTCTGTTTTCCTTCTCTAATGTAGTTCATTGCTTCTTACTAATTGTCACACCTTTGTGGATCTGTTCATTATTGATTTAACTTGTTTTCATTGGTGTTCTGAATGTATGTGTAGACCAGAATAATAACTTGTCCTGATTGCAATCTAGTGTCCTCCCTCATCTGATAAATCAGTGCTCCTCTGTGTTGAACAACACTTGGAAGAAACATTGAAAGTAGCAGAGCACAGAATAATCCCTGCATAAGGGACTTGTACTTTCACCACTACTGAGTGAGTTTGTTGAGTCCCGAAACACATACCAACCAGACCAGATCCATGTCAGATGGTGAGCAAACTAGCATGAGGTATAAATCCACTGAACAATAAATGGCAGCTTGCCAGAGTTCTCTGTCCTGGGCCACTTCTCATCCCTGGGAGAGGAGAGAGTCTTCAGAGCTTCTATTGGTGTTTCTGTAGCTCTGGGTGGGTTTTTATAGAATGGTGTGCTAACCCCATGCCCAACCCTCCTCCTTTTATAGCGGACTTGGGACCATCCATGGAAGTCCCCCATTATAAATATCCTAGGTGTTATCTTTAACCAGAAACTCTCCTGGACCAGTTGAGTGAGTGCTATGTCTGCAAGGACAGGTCGCAGGCTAGGTATCCCACAGTGAGACTCACCCATGAGTGACTGAACAATGCTATCCCACTATCTGTAGGGCAAATCAAGAATGTGATGGAATAGTCTCCACTTGTCCTGCTTAAGGAAGTCAATGCTATCCAGGACCAAGTGACCTACTGGTTTGACGATCATTCCTTCCAGCACCAGCAGGCTGTGGCTGAAATGTATACTATCTACAAAATGTATTGCAGGCACGTGCTTAGGATACTCTGATATAACCGCTGGTACATGCAGCCTCTTCAAATAGGAAAGTCAAGGACATAAGGCATGTGGGACTAGCACCACCTGCACACCCATCTGCAAATTGCACATTAACCCTACTTAGAAATACGTAGCTGTTTCTTCATTGTTGCTGGGTATGAATTGATTACTTTCTACCCAACAGCACTGTGCAAATACTTAAGTAATTCAAGAAGTAGTCCCACCTTTACTTCTCAAGTGCAATTCGGAATGGACAGTAAATTTGGACTTGCTAACACAACTTGTGTCCCAAAAGATGAATAAATGGAAGCTATTATTGCAAATACCAGGGATTAGCATAAAGTGATGCAACTGTTATTTATAAAGATAACACACACAGTAACACAGTTTATTTATATAAACAGGTCATGCCTTGTTCTCTTGCTACCATCAGGAAGGAGGTACAGGAGCCTGAAGGCACACACTGGACAATTCAGGAACGGCTTTTTGCCCTCTGCTATCAATTTCTGAATGGACATTGAACCCATGAACACTACCTCACTACTTTTTTATTTCTACTTTTGCACTACTTATTTAATTTAACTGCATATATATTTACTGTAATTCACATTTTTTATTATTATGTTTTGCATTGACCTGCTGCTGCAAAGACGACAAATTTCACGACATATGCCGGTGATATTAATTCTGCTTAATTTATGTTTCAGACTTTGGATTTAGTAACATTTTTACACCAGGACAATTACTGAAAACATGGTGTGGGAGTCCACCATATGCAGCTCCTGAATTGTTTGAAGGAAAAGAATATGATGGCCCCAAAGTGGATATATGGGTGAGTTTTAAAGACAGTTTTTATACATACTAGTTTGTTCTTTGACAGAACTATTTTGTTTTCATTATTAATGTAACTTTTTTTTTATTGCTTATGCCTTGAGAAGTTTATGTATTATTGCGTTGTCTACTGAAAGATACTATATAAACAAGGAGCAAAAATATTCCTCTCTACTGCTGGAAAAATTGAGGTAATTAATATAAGCTTTGCAGTTAATTGCTGTCTTCTCATATGTTGTCATGAGAAATTTTTCTCCACCCTCTCTTGCTGTCCCTGTTTTTTTCATATTTGGCACAGTGTGAGATAAAATTATTTTTATATTTTGTTCAAGAAAGTAGGAACATCAAATTGCAAATAATAAGATCTTTCTTCTGAATATACAACCAAAGTTTTGCCGATTCTCTAGGGTGATACAGCATGAGAACAGACCCTTTGGCCCAACTGGTCCACGCCAATCAAGGTGCCCATCTCAGCTTTTTCCATTTGCTTGTGTTCAGCCCATATCTCTCTTGACCTTTCCTATCTATGTACATATCCAAATGCTTTTTAAATGTCGTTATTTGTATCTGTTCAACTACTTTCTCTGGCACCTCGTTCCATATATGGATCACCCTGTGTGTGAGGAAGTTTCCCCTCTGGTCCTATTTACATTGTTCCCATTCACCATAAAGTTATCCCCTGTAGTTTTTGGTTCCCTTTACTTGTTTGCATTCCGCATACCTATACCCCTTCTTTTACACACCACTATTCTATGGTTTTGTAATGCTACTTGGATATGATACAGTTCCTTTCAACTGAGAGAATCCAGTCTATGAGGAAAAGTCAAATTATTCAGGTATGAACCACAAAAAGCGGTGGAAATGTGGGATTCCTTCACCAAGAAGGAAGTTGATATGAAAGTTCCAGGACTAAAATTGCAAAATTTTCATTGGGCATACAGATTAATGTTGAGGCACAAATCAGAGAAGATCAAATCCAAAGAGCAGAACAAGCACATGGGGCTGAATGGGTTTTCTTGTCCCAATAAATGGCTAACACAGTAGAAGTCTTGTATGTGAGAGGAAGATTTTAATGAGATGTGTTTCTTTTAATATGCTCATTAAATGAGGGTTATTTGTGAACACATCATCACAACGCAAGGATTGGGATCAGCCAGGATGAATTTCTTAGAAACCTGCTTTGTATCAATTTTAAATAATCTTGATGCTGCTTTAATGTAGAGTCAGTTCCAGCTAGTGAATTATTGAGATCCATCACAACACAACAGACATACATCACAGAGAGTGGGTTAGGCTGTTGGTGATAATAACTTCCTGGAATATTCAAGGATTGGAAAATGGCTTTGAATGATCTTTTGCAACCCTTTCTGAACAACCCAATACACTTTAAAGCCAATATAATGTGAAATGTGACAGCCAATTTGTGCATAAGAAGCTCCCAGGGAATTTTAGCAAATTGGTATAAGACTGATTAAAGTGTTGCTGAAGATTCTGCAGTATTTGCAGGTTCACACCAGATATTAACAGCAGAGGAGAAAGAAAGAACGAAAAAAAAGTTAAGTGCAAAGTATAATTTGTGGAGACCGCTTTGCTGAACATCTACGCTCTGTCCGCCAGAGAAAGCAGGATCTCCCAGTGGCCACACATTTTAATTCCACATCCCATTCCCATTCTGACATGTCTATCCACGGCCTCCTCTACTGTCAAGATGAACAACACCTTGTATTCCGTCTGGGTAGCCTCCAACCTGATGGCATGAACATCGACTTCTCTAACTTCCGCTAATGCCCCACCTCCCCCTCGTACCCCATCCGTTATTTATTTTTATACACACATTCTTTCTCTCACTCTCCTTCTTCTCCCTCTGTCCCTCTGACTATACCTCTTGCCCATCCTCTCCCCCCCCCCCTTGTATTTCTCCCCGGACCTCCTGTCCCATGATCCTCTCATATCCCCTTTGCCAATCACCTGTCCAGCTCTTGGCTCCATCCCTTCCCCTCCTCCTATCATTTGGATCTCCCCCTCCCTCTCCCACTTTCAAATCTCTTACTAACTCTTCCTTCAGTTAGTCCTGACGAAGGGTCTCGGCCTGAAACGTCGACTGTACCTCTTCCTAGAGATGCTGCCTGGCCTGCTGCGTTCACCAGCAACTTTGATGTGTATTGCTTGAAATTCCAGCATCTGCAGAATTCCTGTTGTTTGTATAATTTGTGGTAGCATGATTGATCTTACTATATATACTTTTTCTTTCAGAGTTTGGGGGTGGTGCTATATGTGCTGGTATGTGGGGCCCTGCCATTTGATGGCAACACACTGCAGAACCTGCGGGCCAGGGTACTAAGTGGCAAATTTCGAATTCCGTTCTTTATGTCTACAGGTAAGAAAAGTAGTTTTGCACTAATAGGTGAAAGAAAAAAATTGTCTTAAAATATTTATGGAATTCTGAGATATTTATTTTATGAGCAAAGTTAGTTATTTAAGTTTTGATATAAATTTTTATTCTGTATAGCAACAAATAGTAGCCACGAAGTGGGTTTAAGATTGCAAAGAGAGCTGGAAATGGCATGTAATAAGGATAATGACGCAAATGTAACAGGGGACTTCAATATGCAAGGGGATTGGGGAAAACCGGGTTGGTGTTGGATCGCAAGAGAGGGAGTTTGTTGAATGCCTACGAGATGGCTTTTTGAAGCCACTTGTGCTTGAGCCTACTCAGGGAAAGGCTATCTTAGACTGGATGTTGTGCAATAACCCAGCTATTAAGGAGCTTAATGTAAAGGAACCCTTAGGAAACAGTGATCATAAAGTGCTTGAATTCATACTGCAGTTTGAGAGGGAGAAGCATAAGTGACATGTATCAGTATCACAGTGGAATACAGGGAATTTCCGAAGCATGAGAGAGGAGCTTGCCCAGGTGGATTGGAGGAGGATACTGGTGGGGCTGACAGAGCAGAGGTAGCTGAAGCTTCTTGGAATAGTTCACAAGGCACAGGATAGAAATGCCCTACAGAAGAAGTAGTTCTCAAATGGCTGGAGTAGGCAACTGTGGCTGACGAGGGAAGTTGAGGACTGCATAAAAGCCTAGAAAAGGACATATAAGGTAGCAAAAGTGAATGGGAAGTTGGATGACTGGGAAGCTTTTAAAAATCCAACAAAAGGCAACTAAAAAAGCTATCAGAAGGGAAAAGATGAAATATGAGGGCAAACTAGCCAATAATATAAAGCAGGATACCAGAAGTTTTTTTCAGTTATATAAAGTGTAAAATAGAACCATAGAACATTACAGCACAGAAACAGGCCTTTTGGCCCTTCTTGGCTGTGCCAAACCATTTTTCTGCCTCATCCCACTGACCTGCACTTGGACCATATCCCTCCATACACCTCTCATCCATGTACCTGTCCAAGTTTTTCTTAAATGTTAAAAGTGGGCCCGCATTTACCACTTCATCTGGCAGCTCAGTCCACACTCCCACCACTCTCTGTGTGAAGAAGCCCCCCCCCCCATGTTCCCTTTAAACTTTTCCCCCTTCATCCTTAACCCGTGTCCTCTGGTTTTTTTTCTCCCCTCGCCTCAGTGGAAAAAGCCTGCTTGCATTCACTCTATCTATACCCATCATAATTTTATATACTTCTATCAAATCTCCCCTCGTTCTTCTACACTCCAGGGAATAAATTCCTAACCTATTCAACCTTCCTCTGTAACTCAGTTTCTCAAGTCCTGACAACATCTTTGTAAACCTTCTCTGCACTCTTTCAACCTTATTAATATCCTTTCTGTAATTTGGTGACCAAAACTGTACACAATACTCCAAATAAGGCACCAATGCCTTATAGTCATAGTCATACTTTATTGATCCTGGGGGAAATTGGTTTTCGTTACAGTTGCAACCTTACCATAGCATTCCAACTCTTATACTCAATACTTTGATTTACAAATTGTTTGTATAAAGGCCAATGTATCAAAAGCTCTCTTTACAACCCTGTCTACCTGTGACGTCACTTTTATGGAATTTTGTATCTGTATTCCCAGATCCCTCTGTCCTACTACACTCCTCTGTGCCCTACCATTTACCCTGTATGTTCTACCTTGGTTTGTCCTTCCAAAGTGCAATACCTCACACTTGTCTGTATTAAACTCCATCTGCCATTTTTCAGCCCATTTTTCCAGCTGGTCCAAATCCCTCTGCAAGCTTTGAAAACCTTCCTCACTATCTACTACACCTCCAATCTTTGTATCATCAGCAAATTTGCTGATCCAATTTACCACATTATCATCCAGATCATTGATATAGATGACAAATAACAATGGACCCAGCACTGATCCCTGTGGCACACCACTATTCACAGGCCTCCACTCGGAGAAGCAATCTTCCACTACCATTCTCTGGCTTCTTCCATTGAGCCAATGTCGAATCCAATTTACTACCTCTCCATGTATACCGGGCGACTGAATCTTCCTAACTAACCTCCCATGCAGGACCTTGTCAAAGGTCTTACTGAAGTCCACGTAGACAACATCCCTTGCCTTCCCTTCATCCACTTTCCTGGTAACCTCGAAAAACTCCAATAGATTTGTTAAGCATGACCTACCACGCACAAAACCATGTTGACTCTCCCTAGTAAGTCCCTGTCTATCCAAATACCTGTAGATCCAATTTCTTAGTACTCCTTCCAATAATTTACCTACTACCAATGTCAAAATTACCGGCCTATAATTTCCCAGATTACTTTTAGAGCCTTTTTTTAAACAACAGAACAACGTGAGCCACTCTCCAATCCTCCGGCACCTCACCCGTAGACAGCAACATTTTAAATATTTCTGCCAGGGCCCCTGCAATTTCAACACTAGTCTCCTTCAAGGTCCGAGGGAATACCCTGTCAGGTCCTGGGGATTTATCTACTCTGATTTGCCTCAAGATAGCAAGCACCTCCTCCTCTTCAATCTGTATAGGTTCCATGACCTCACTACTTGTTTGCCTTATTTCCATTGATTCCATGCCAGTTTGCTTAGTAAATACAGATGCATAAAACCCATTTAAGATCCTCCCCATTTCTTTTGGTTCTGTACATAGCCAACCACTCTGATCTTCAAGAGGACCAATTTTATCCCTTACTATCCTTTTGCTCTTAATATACCTGTCGAAGCTCTTTGGATTATCCTTCACCTTGACTGCCAAAGCAACCTCATGTCTTTTAGCCCTCCTGATTTCTTTCTTAAGTATGCTTTTGCACTTTTTATACTCCTCAAGCACCTTATTTGCTGTTTCCCTGTTTCCTATACATGTCATACATCTCTCTCTCTTCTTTATCAGAGTTCCAATATCCCTTGAGAACCAAGGTTCTTTATTCTTATTCACTTTGCCTTTAATTCTGATTCTGATATGATAAAAGGGAGGTGAGAGTTGATATTGGACCACTGGAAAATGATGCTGGTTATATAGTAATGGGGGACAAAAATATTCCTCTCTACTGCTGGAAAAATTTAATGCAGATGAACTTAATGAGTATTTTGCAGTAGTCTTCACTGTGGAAGGCACTAGCAATGTCCCAGAGGTCCATGAGTGTCAGGGAGCAAGAGTGAGTGCCATTGCTATTACAAAGGAAAAAGTGCAAGGCAAACTGAAAGGTTTTAAAGTGGATAAGTCACCTGGACCAGATGGACTATATCCCAGAGTCCTGAGAGATGTTGCTGAAGAGATAACGGATGTATTGGTCATGATCTTTCAAAAATCACTTGATTTTGGCACGGACCCGGAGGACTGGAAGACTATAAATGTCATTCCATTCTTTAAGAAGGGAGGAAGGCAGAAGAAAGGTATCGGCCAGTTAGCCTAACTTCATGGTTGGGAAAGTGCTGGAGCCTGTTATTAAGGGTGATGTTTCGGGTACTTGGAGACTAATGATAAAATAAGTTAAAGTCAACATGGCTTCTGTAAAGGGAAATCCTGCCTGACCAATCTGTTAGAGTTCTTCGAGGAAGTAACAAGCAGGGTGAGACAAAGGAGAGGTAGTGGATGCCATTTACTTAAATTTTCAGAATGCACTCGATAAGGTGCCACCCATGAGGTTGCTTAACAAGATAAAATCCTATGGTGTTACAGGAAAGATACTGGCATGGATAGAGAAATGGCTGACAGGAAGCTGCGAGTGGGAATAAAGGGGGCCTTTTCTGGTTAGCTGCCAGTGACTAGTGCTGTTCCTCAGGGGTTATTATTGGGACCGCTACTTTTCACATTGTGTGTTGATGATTTGCATAATGGAATTAAAGGCTTTATGGCAAAGTTTGCGGATGATACGAAGATAGGTGAAGGGGTAGCGCTGAGGAAGCAATGTGATTGCAGCAGGACTTAGACAAGTTGGAAGAATGGGCAAAAAAGTGGCAGATGGAATACAGAGTTGGGAAATATATGATAATGCATTTTGGTAGGAGGAACAATAGTGTGGACTATTATCTAAATGAGGAGAAGGTTCAAACATCAGAGGTACAGAGGGACTTAGGAGCCCTCGTGCAAGAGTCCCAAAAGGTTAATTTACAGGTTGAAACATAGAAAACCTACAGCACAATACAGGCCCTTCGGCCCACAATGCTGTGCCAGACATGTATTTACTTTAGAAATTACCTAGGGTTACCCATAGCCCTCTATTTTTCTAAGCTCCATATACCTATCCAGGAGTCTCTTCAAAGATCCTATTGTTTCCGCCTCCACCACAGTTGCAGGCAGCCCATTCCACGCACTCACCACTCTCTGTGTTTTAAAAAAAATATACCCCTGATATCCCCTGTGGTCCTACTTCCAAGCATCTTAAAACTGTGCCCTCTCATGTTAGCCATATCAGCCCTGGGAAAAAGCCTCTGACTATCCACACGATCAAGGCCTCTCATCATCTCATACACCTCTATCAGGTCACCTCTCACCCTTCATTGTTCCAAGGAGCAAAGACCAAGAAAAGATCGGGTCTGTCATGAAGAAGGAAATTGCAATGTTGGCATTTATTCCAAGGGTTATACAGAATATAAAACAAGGAGATAATACTGAGCCTTTATAAGACACTAGTCAGGCCGCACTTGGAGAATTGTCGATAGTTTTGGGCCCCGTATCTCAGAAGGAATGTGTTGTCATTGGAGAGAGTCCAGGGGAGGTGTCACGAGGATGATTCCAGAAATGAAGAGGTTAACCTATGAGGAGCATTTGGCAGCTTTGGGCCTGTACTCATTGGAATTTAGAAAGAATGCATGGAGACCTCATTGAAACCTACTGAATGTTGAAAGCACAAGATGGGGGTGGATATGGAGAGGATGTTTCCAATGGTGGGGGTATCCAGAACTAGAGGGCACAGCCTCAAAATTGAGGGGCGACCTTTTAGAACAGAGGTAAGGAGGAATTCTTTTAGCCAGAGAGTAGTGAATCTTCGGAGTGCTCTGCCACAGACTGCAGTGGAGGCCAAGTCCATGGGTATATTTAAGGCAGAAGTTGATAGTTTCCTGATTGGTCAGGGCATTAAAGGATATGGCAAGAAGACAGGTTTATGGGGTTGAGTATCAGCCATGATGGAATGGCAGAGCAGACTCGATGGGCTGAATGGTTTAATTCTGCTCCAATGTCTTATAGTCTTATTAAGGAAGCATCGGTTAGTATAATTTGATCTCTGTTTTGACTTTAGACTAAATCCCTTTGTAGTCCCTACAGATGGAAAGAATAGATGTTGATTCTTAGGATATGCTTGCCTTTTACAGTTTAAAGAAAGCCACCTTTATTCTTGATGGAAATGCAATCAACTAACTAAATTAGAACTTCCCTATGTTACAGAGAATTTTGAAAGTTACTTTGATTTAAAGTAATCTCACTTAACTATAACATTTCACATTATATTTCCATAAGAATCCTAATGTGAATCTTGAGGGTGAAAATCTCAATGTGTTTAATCAAATATCTGTCATGCAATTTGAATAGCAGACATCATAGTGTAATGCTTAAATGGTTTCTTTAATTTTGACAGGATTTATTGACAGTGCTGGAAATGGCATTCATAGCTCACAGGGTGGGAAATAAAATTAATGTGGCACAAGGCTTGTCGGCATTGATTTGCTGGTTTAAAGTGTTACCAGCATTGAAACTATTAAAATTGAAACCATAGAAACTACAGCACAGAAACAGGCCTTTTGGCCCTTCTTGGCTGTGCCGAACCATTTTCTGTCTAGTCCCACTGACCTGCACACGGACCATATCCCTCCATACACCTCCCATCCATGTATCTGTCCAATTTATTCTTAGATGTTAAAAAAGAACCTGCATTTACCACCTCGTCTGGCAGCTCATTCCATACTCCCACCACTCTCTGTGTGAAGAAGCCCCCACTAATGTTCTCTTTAAACTTTTCCCCCCTCACCCTTAACCCATGTCCTCCGGTTTTTTTCTCCCCTTGCGTCAGTGGAAAAAGCCTGCTTGCATTCACTCTATCTATACCCATCATAATTTTATATATCTCTATCAAATCTCCCCTCATTCTTCTACGCTCCAAGGAATAAAGTCCTAACCTATTCAACCTTTCTCTGTAACTGAGTTTCTCAAGTCCCGGCAACATCCTTGTAAACCTTCTCTGCACTCTTTCAACCTTATTTATATCCTTTCTGTAATTTGGTGACCAAAACTGAACACAATACTCCAGGTTCGGCCTCACCAATGCCTTATACAACCTCATCATAACATTCCAGCTCTTATACTCAATACTTTGATTAATAAAGGCCAATGTACCAAAAGCTCTCTTTACAACCCTATCTACCTGTGATGCTACTTTTAGGGAATTTTGTATCTGTATTCCCAGATCCCTCTGTTCCACTGCACTCCTCAGTGCCTTACCATTAACCCTGTATGTTCTACCTTGGTTTGTCCTTCCAACGTGCAATACCTCACACTTGTCTGTATTAAACTCCATCTGTCATTTTTCAGCCCATTTTTCCAGCTGGTCCAAATCCCTCTGCAAGCTTTGAAAACCTTCCTCACTGTCCACTACACTTCCAATCTTTGTATCATCAGCAAATTTGCTGATCCAGTTTACCATATTATCATCCAGATCATTGATATAGATGACAAATAACAATGGACCCAGCACTGATCCCTGTGGCACACCACGAGTCACTGGAAGTAAATTATAGAAATGAAAAAAGAAATAAAAGCACGCTATACCCCCTGCCTCCTAGTCCATAGCATCACAGGCACCATTGAAATCAGTTATGTCTGTGTAAATTGGCATAGGCAACTTCCCGAGCACATATGTTGGGGAATTTCAGCAACTTGGCAGCTTGCTCTTGGATTGGTGGCAGTGTAAACTGATAGATTTAGTATTCTGAATCAAAAAATAAGTCATAACTTCTGCATTTGACAATGCACGTGTGGTGGTGTCAAACTTAAAACATTTAAGTAATTAAGTGCCTGTGATTTCACTTGGAGCTGTCAGCATTAACCCCCAAGATCAGATCCATTATATTTCTTAATTATTTTCGGATATAGGCAAGATTCATTTCATTTTGAATACAAATTTGATTTACATAGTAGATGGACAATAATTTTCAACTGCAGCAGTTGTGTTCATTGTTCTTTTTCAGAGTTTTAAGTGTGGCCTAAGTAACATATACACTCAGTAGCCACTTTATAAATTACTTTCTGTACCTAATAAAGTAGTCACTGATTGTATATTCATGGTCTTCTGCTGCTGTAGCCCATCTGCTTCAAGGTTTGACATGTTGTACATTCAGAGATGCTCTTCTGCACACCACTCTTGTAACGTGTGGTTATTTGAGTTACTGTCACCTTCCTGTCAGCTTAAGTCAGAATAGTCATTCTCCTCTGACCTCTCTCATTAACACAGCATTTTCATTCACAGAACTACTGCTCTCTGGATTTTTTTTTTTGTTTTTTGCACCATTCTGTGTAAACTCTGAGTTTATTGTGCGTGAAAATCCCAGGGGATCTCTATTACTGAGATACTCAAGCCATCCCATCTGGCACCACAATTATTCCATGGTCAAAGTCACTTAGGTGACATTTTTTCCCCATTCTGATATTTGGTCTGAACAATAACTGAACCCTTTGACCATGCCTGCATGCTTTCATGTATTATATTGCTGCCACATGATTGGCTGATTAGATATTTGCATTAACAAGCAGGTGTACAAGGTGTACCTAATAATATAGCCACTGAGTGTATAACTTGTTGGATGTTTAAGACTTGGTTGCAACCTATGTTTGGATTTTTTAAGGCACAAAATTGATTTCAGATGAAAAAATTTGGAATCTCATCTTGTCTTTGAGGAAAGTGAGAAAGCAAATTTCTCAAATAAAATAGGGCAAGACTAATCTGAGTGCTTTCTTGAGTCACATATTTCTTTCATTTTACGAGAGAATGGGTTTCGGCAGGTACAGAGAAGAGTATTGCATGCTAATGACTGTGAAGCAGAGTGGGAAGTCTCTGATCTTGAGAAGGATGGAGGTTTAGTAGGCTGGAAATCTAGAAGAAGTTTATCATCCAGGGAAGCCACAGACTTTCTGGAGACTGGCAATTCCAATTGCAAAAATTCCTGTAGTCTGTCCTTTCCTGGCGGCAGCTAATGAGTTGGAGGGTCTGGCTCAGATGGATGGAAAGGCAGCTAAGAGTATAGAGATTATTAAGATGTGGATACGGGAGCGTAAGAGGGGTGGTAAAAGGATGGGGAGAAGAGAGGAATGGGCCAAACTTTTGGGAAGGGGGCAGAGTTGTACATGAGGTAATCAATGTAGGAAGATAGACAAGTCTTGAGCTGGAGGTGAGAGGAATTAGAGTATTGCATCAGAAATATGGAAGGCTGATGAGAGGAGAGGAAAAGGTGGGGGAGGGGGGAAGAGGGGAAGATTTCAAATTGGTATTTAATTGGATTGAAGGCAGCAGTAGGTTTTCTCCTGGCTTTCTTGACCAGGTAATTTATAGGCTTTAATTCTCAATTTCCACACTGAAAGAATGACCACTATTAAGTTTGTTGGTGTCTGTGGAACAACTGTTTACAGTAATCAATACTCCTTTTTTGAAAGTATTGATAGCAGATATTAGAAACAGAAACATAGAAAACCTATAGCACAATACAGTCCCTTTGGCCCACAAAGCTGTACTGAACATGTCCTTACCTTAGAAATTACCTGGGGTTACCCTTAGCCCTCGAATTTTCTAAGCTCCATGTACCTATCCAGGAGTCTCTTAAAAGACCCTAACGTATCTGCCTCCACCACCGTCGCTAGCAGCCCATTCCATGCACTCACCACTCTCTGCGTTTTAAAAAAAACTTACCCCTGACATCTCCTCTGTTGCTACTCCCAAGCACCTTAAATCTGTGCCCTCTCGTGCTAGCCATTTCAGCCCTGGGAAAAAACCTCTGACTATCCACACAATCAATGCCTCTCATCATTTTATACACCTCTATCAGGTCACCTCTCATCCTCCGTCGCTCCAAGGAGAAAAGGCCGAGTTCACTCAACCTATTCTCATAAGGCATGCTCCCCAATCCAGGCAACATCCTTGTAAATCTCCTCTGCGCTCTTTCTATAGTTTCCACATCCTTCCTGTAGTGAGGTGACCAGAACTGAGCACAGTACTCCAAGTGGGGTCTGACCAAGGCAATATTTTATACAATTTATTGTTTTCTTAAAATTTCTTTTGTGCTTTATCAGATATTACATGTGATTGCAAATGGTAAAGTGGCATAAATTAAATTCAGAATGCTGGGCAAAAATCTATCCCAGTCTGCTTATGTCTTTTACCATAGCTGAAATTTTACTGTCCTGGCAACATCCTCATAAACTTAACTTTTACTCTATCCATTGAAACCTCGTATGTTTGTGTGCAGAACCATATCCAGTATTCATGCCATGGTATCACTAGTGTTAAGCATTTTATTGCAGCCCCTCTGCTCTTGTGTTATGTCTTGGCTAAGGTTGCCACATCTTCCTGGCACAACAAGGCAAGGAAATACATAATAAATCCTCCCATGTATTTCCTTGCTTTGTTGCACCTCCCCAAATGCATTACCTCATACTTCTTTGGATAAATTTCCTTCTTCTGACTAAACCATATCCTCCTGTAGTGTAAAGCATTCTTCCCCACTGTCAAAAACAGGTGCTATTGTTTTGTCATTTACATTCAAGTTTAAATCATTGTTATATAGCACAAAGAGCAAAGGACTGATTACTGACACTGTGAAACTCCACGAGGAACTGCTCTGGTTAAAACCACCTAATTTGAATAATAAATGGACACCTGTATTGAGCAACACACCCAAAATGTTGGAGGAACTCAGTGTAGGGAGATGAACAGTCGACATTTGGGCTGAGACCTTCATCGGTCCCGATACTGATTTTTCAGGATTTCCAGCATCTGCAGAATTTCTTGCATCTCCAATGTGATTGTATTGAGTACCCAATAATATATAGGGTATTAATGCAACATTCAGTAGTCTGAATATATATACGATCAAGGCAGCGTTTCCATTCTTTGTAATTGATGCCCTCATTATATAATTCTCCATAGTCGTCAGTAATATTTGGATAGAAAGATAGATACTTTATTAATCCCAAAGGAAATTAGAGTATTGCAGTAGCATTACACGTGCACATGTGGCATGCAAAAGTTTGGGCACCCCTGGTCAAAATTTTTGTTACTGTGAATAGCTAAGTGAGTAAAAGTTGACCTGATTTCCAAAAGGCATGAAGTTAAAGATGACACATTTCTTTAATATTTTAAGCAAGATTACTTTCTTATTTCCATCTTTTACAGTTTCAAAATAATAAAAAAGGAAAAGGGCCCGATTTAAAAGTTTGGGCACCCTGCATGGTCAGTACTTAGTAACACCCCCTTTGGCAAGTATCACAGCTTGTAAGCACTTTCTGTAGCCAGCTAAGAGTCTTTCAATTCTTGTTTGGGGGATTTTTGCCCATTCTTCCTTGCAAAAGGCTTCTAGTTCTCTGAGATTCTTGGGCTGTCTTGCATGCACTGTTCTTTTGAGGTCTATCCACAGATTCTCGATGATGTTTAGGTCGGGGGACTGTAAGGGCCATGGCAAAACCTTCAGCTTGCACCTCTTGAGGTAGTCCATTGTGGATTTTGAGGTGTGTTTAGGATCATTATCCTGTTGTAGAAGCCATCCTCTTTTCATTTTCAGCTTTTTTACAGAGGGTGCGATGTTTGCTTCCAGAATTTGCTGGTACTTAATTGAATTTATTCTTCCCTCTACCAGTGAAATATTCCCCGTGCCACTGGCTGCAACACAAGTCCAAAGCATGATCGATCCACTCCTGTGCATAACATTTGGAGAGGTGTTCTTTTCATGAAATTCTGCACCCTTTTTTCTCCAAACATACCTTTGCTCATTGCGGTCAGAGTTCTATTTTAACTTCATCAGTCCACAGAACTTCTTTCCTGAGTCCTCACCACAAAGTTCAGCGTCAGAAGTTTGCAAAGGAACATCTAAACAAGCCTGATGCATTTTGGAAACGTTTTCTTCTGATGACTCTTCCATGAAGGTCATATTTGTGCAGGTGTTGCTGCACAGTAGAACAGTGCACCACCACTCCAGAGTCTGCTAAATCTTCCTAAAAGTCTTTTACAGTCAAACGGGTGTTTTGATTTGCCTTTCTAGCAATCCTATGAGCAGTTCTCTCGGAAAGTTTTCTTGGTCTTCCAGACCTCAACTTGACCTTCACCGTTCCTGTTAACTGCCATTTCTTAATTACATTACGAACTGAGGAAACAGCTACCTGAAAACGCTTTCCTATTTTCTTTTTGCCATCTTCTGCTTTGTGAGCATCATTTATTTTAATTTTCAGACTGCTAGGCAGCTGCTTAGAGGAGCTCATGGCTGCTGATTGTTGGGACAAGGTTTGAGGAGTCAGGGTATTTATAAAGCTTTGAAATTTGCATCACCTGGCCTTTCCTAGTGATGTCTGTGAACAAGCCATAGCCCTAGCAAGCTTATTAAGGTCTGAGACCTTGGTAAAAGTTATCTGAGAGCTCAAATCTCCTGGGGTTCCCAAACTTTTGCATGGTGCTCCTTTCCTTTTTTTTCACTCTGAAATTGTACAAAACAAAAATAATACACTAATCTTGCTTAGAATGTTGAAAGGAATATTTCATCTTTAACTTTATGACTTCTGGAGATCAGTTCATCTTCTATTCACTTAACTATTCACAGTAACAGAAATTTTGACCAGGGGTGCCCAAAGTTTTGCATGCCACTGTAAATATTAGAAGAGCAATAGAAAGAATAAAAAATAAGTTACCTCAAACAGCCTAACAGGAGGGAAGCCATCACTTCCCTGGCTATAGGTTGACTCATTATAGCGCCTAATGGCTGAAGGTAAGAATGATTCCATATAGCACTCTTTAGAACAGCACAGTTGTTTCAGTATATTACTAAAAGTGTTCCTCTGTTCAGCCAAGGTGGCATGCAGAGGGTGAGAAACATTGTCTGGTATTACCAGGGTTTTAGAATAGTGGGTATGACTGCAAGGCCAGTTTTCTGTTCTGGGTCTCAGATGTGGGATGCTGAGGAGACTTCCAACCTCCCTGATGGCTACATCTGCGCCAGGTGAACCGAGCTGCAGCTCCTTAGAGACTGAGTTAGGGAAATGGATCTGCAGTTCGATGACCTTCGGCTTGTTAGGGAGAGTGAGGAGGTGATAGACAGGAGCTACAGGCAAGTAGTCACCCTGGGCCACGGGAGACAGAAAAGTGGGTGACTGTCAGGAGAGGGAAGGGAGGGCGTCAGGTAGTGGAGAGCAGCCCTGTGGCTTTCCTCCTTAACAATGAGTACTCCACTTTGAGTGCTGTCGGAGGGGGGTGGGGGGAGGTTGGACTTACCTGGAGAAAGCAACAGTAGTCGTACCTCCGGCACTGAGTCTCACCCTGTGGCTCAGAAGAGTAGGGAATGGAAGAGGAGGGCAGCTGTAATAGGGGACTCTATAGTTAAGGGGGCAGACAGGCGACTCTGTGGGCGCAAAAAAGAAATAAGGACGGTAGTTTGCCTCCCAGGTACCAGGGTTCATGATGTTTCTGAGCACAGCCACAATATCCTGATATGGGAGGGTGAGCAGCCAGAGGTCGTGGTATATATTGGTACCAGTGACATAGGTAGGAAAAGGGTGGAGGTTCTGAAAGCAGAATACAGGGAGTTAGGAAGGAAGCTGAGAAGCAGGACCTCAAAGGCAATAATTTCACAGTGAGTATAGGAATAGAATGAGGTGGAGGATAAATGCGTGGCTGAAGGATTGGAGCAGGGGGCAGAGATTCAGATTTTTGGATTATTGGGACCTCTTCTGGGGCAGGTGTGACCTGTACAAAAAGGACGGGTTGCTCTTGAATCCGAGGGGGACCAATATCCTGACAGGCAGGTTTGCTAATGTTATTGGGGAGGGTTTAAGCTAGATTTGCAGGGGGTTGGAAACCGAAGTGAAGAGGCAGAGGATGGGGAAGTTGGAGCACAAATAGAAACATCTTGTATGGAGTTTGTGAGGAAGGATAGGCAGATATTAGATGAAAGATGCACTCAGCCTGATGGTTTGAGATGTTTATGATACTGCTTACATTAAAATAGACCTAAGGCAGATGAACTTAGAGCGTGGATAAATACGTGGAACTATGATGTTGTGGCCATTGCAGAGACTTGGATGTCTCAGGAGCAAGAATGGCTGCTGAGTGTGCCAGGCTTTAGATGTTTCAAAAAGAACAGAGAGGGAGGCAAAAGAGGTGGGGCGTAACATTGTTAATCAGGGATAGTGTCACGGCTGCAGAAAGCGAGGAAGTCATGGAGGGATGGTCTACTGAGTCTGTGGGGGGAAGTCAGAAACAGGAAAGGGGTAGTAACTCTACTGGGTGTTTTTTTTATAGACCCCTGAATAGTAACAAGGATATCGAGGAGCAGATAAGGAAGTACATGCTGGAGTGGTGCAATAATAATAGGGTTGTTGTGGTGGGAGATTTTAACTTTATTAATATCGATTGGCATCTCCTTAGCGCAACGGGTTTAGATGGGCCAGAGTTTTTTAAGTGTGTCCAGGAAGGTTTCCTGATGCAATATGTAGATGACCTAACTAGAGGAGAGGCTGTACTTGATCTGGTATTGGGAAATTAATGTGGTCAGGTGTCAGATCTCTCAGTGAGAGAGCATTTTGGAGGTAGTGACCACAACCCTTCACCATAGTGCTGGAGAATGATAGGAGCAGACAATTTGGGAAAACATTTAATTGGGGTAGGGAGAAATATGGTGCTATTAGGCAGGATCTTGGGAGCATAAATTGGGAGTAGATGTTCTCAGGGAAATGCACGGCAGAAGTGTGGCAAATGTTCAGGGAATATGTGCATGGAGTTCTTCACAGATATGTTCCATTGAGGCAGGGAAAGAATGGTAAGGTAAAAGGACCATGGTGTACAAAAGATGTAGAAAATCTAGTTAAGAAGAAAAAAGCTTACGAAAGGTTCAGAATACTGCTGGAGCTCTAGAAAATTCCAAGGTTGCTAGGAAGGAGCTTAAGAATGGAATTAAGAGAGCTAGAAGGGTCCATGAGAAGGCCTTAGTGAGCAGGAGTATGGAAAACCCCAAGGCACTCTACATGTATGTGAAGAACAAGAGGATGAGCTGTGTGAGAATAGGACCAATCAAGTGTGATGGAGGAAATATATGCGTGGAGTCGGAGGAGGTAGAGGAGGTGCTTAATGAATACCTTGCTTCAGTATTCACCAGGGAAAGAGACCTTGGCAAATGTGGGGATGACTTACAGGAGACAAATGCTTAAGCATATAGACATTAAGAAAGAGGATGTGCTGGAGCTTTTGAAAGGCATTAAGTTAGACAAGTCTCCGGGACCAGATGAGATATACCCCAGACTACTGTGGGAAGCAAAGAATGAAATTGGTGACCATCTTCTGATGATCTTTGAGTCATCAA
The DNA here is from genome assembly GCF_030028105.1 of Mobula birostris. Lineage (NCBI taxonomy): Eukaryota > Metazoa > Chordata > Chondrichthyes > Myliobatiformes > Myliobatidae > Mobula > Mobula birostris. The sequence continues at coordinate 1,994,181 of NC_092389.1, forward strand.
CAGGGACGGGGAAGGACTGGATGATTGGAGGGTTGCAAATCTTGTTCTCTTGTTCAAGAAATGGAGTAGAGACAACCCTGGAAATTATAGACCACTGAGTCTGACTTCAGTGGTGGGCAAGTTGTTGGAGAAGATCCTGAGAGGCAGGATTTATGAGCATTTGGAGAGATGTAATCTGATTAGGGATAGTCAGCATGGCTTTGTCAAGGCCAGGCCGTGCCCTATGTGCCTGACTGAATTCTTTGAGGATGTAACAAAATACATTGATGAAGGTAGATCAATGGATGTAGTGTATATGGATTTCAGTAAGGCATTTGATAAGGTTCCCCATGCAAAGCTCCTTCAGAAAGTAAGGAGGCATGGGATCCAAGGAGACTTTGCTTTGTGGATCCAGAATTGGCATGCCAACAGAAGGCAAAGGGTGGTTGTTGATGGTTTGTATTCTGCATGAAGGTCAGTGACCAGTGGTGTTCCGCAGGGAGTTGTTCTGGGACCCCTCCTCTTTGTGATTTTTATAAATGACCTGGATGAAGAAGTAGAAGGGTGGCTTTGTAAGTTTGCTGATGACACGAAGGTTGGGAGGGTGTTGTGGGTAGTCTGGGTGGTCATCAGAGGTTACAGCGGGACATCAGTAGGATGCAGAACTAGGCTGAGAAGTTGCAGATGGACCTCATGCCAGATAAGTGTGAAGTGGTTCATTTTGGTAGGTCCAATTTGAAGACAGAATATAATATAAGTGGTAAGACTCTTTGCAGTGTGGAGGATCTAAGAGATTTTGGGGTCTGTGTCGATAGGACACTCGAAGCTGCTGCACAGATCGACAATGTTGTCAATAAGGCGTATGGTGTGTTGGCATTCATCAACCGTGGGATTGAGTTCAAGAGCTGTGAGGTAATGTTACAGCTGTATATAAGACTTTGGTCAGACCTCACTTGGAGTACTGTGTTCAGTTCTGGTCACAACACTACAGGAAGGATGTGGATACTATAGGGAGAGTGCAGAGGAGATTTACAAGGATGTTGATTGGAGGGCATACTTTATGAGAATAGGTTGAGTGTACTCGGCCTTTTCTCCTTGGAGCGATGGAAGATGAGAAGTGGCCTGATCGAGGTGTATAAGATGATGAGAAGCATTGATTGTGTGGATAGTCAGAGGGTTTTTCCCAGGGCTGAAATGGCTAACATGAGGGGCATAGTTTTAAGGTGCTTGGAAATGGGTACCGAGGGGATAAGACAGTGGTGAGGCCTCACCTTGAGTATTGTGAACAGTTTTGGGCCCCTCAGTGGACCAGATCACTTAATTCTGCTCCTATGTCTTATGGTCTTATGGGATGTCAGAGGTAGGTTTTTTACACAGAGTGGAATGCACTGCCGGCGGTGGTGTTGGAAGCAGATACAGTAGGGTCTTTTCAGAGCCTCTTAAAAGGTACATGGAGCGTAGAAAGGTAGAGGGCTATGCGCTAGAGAAATTCTGGACTGTCTGTAGATTAGGTTACATGGTTGGCACAACATTGTGGGCCGAAGGGCCTGCAATGTGCTGTAAATTTCTATGTTCTATGTTTTCTGTAGGGTTCTTTGTTCTACTACAGCCTCCAGTGTGTCCAGTTTGACTTCTATAACAGAGCCAGCCGTTCTAATTAGTTTGTTGAGCCTGTTGGCATCACCCGTGTTGATGCCATTGCCCTAGCACACCACTGCACAGAAGATTTATTTGGAAGCAGTAGTATATGCAAGTCACTGGCTATATTTGTCATTGATTCATACTGGCATTAATACAATAATCGTAGAATTATTTATTTCAGTGGGTAGTTTGTAATTTTATTCAAAAGCTGACTTTGCCTCTATGATTTATCTTGATCTAAGTTTCTGATTCAGTTAATTTTGATATTTTGTCTAATCTGTTGTTATGCCCATTTAGGGTTACAGAAGTGTTCCTATTCTTTGAGCAACATTTCTCTTGAACAACATTTAAATTATGAATTAACTTTATAAGTGAAACTAAATAATGTTAGTAAAACAATTCATAGTAGAAATACTCAAAAAATTAAATACCAACCGGTTGTTGGAGAAAACTTTGAGTAAAATGGAGTACACTGGATTCAATAAGTTGTAGCTATATTTAATTGTCCTTGTCACAATCCCTGTGACATTTCGTATAATGTTTCTTGCCATTATAACTGTCAGAATTTTCTTTGCTAAAACTGCCATATATTACTGCACTATCAATATAAAAATCATGAGTGTAAGGACAGAAGTACTGGGTGTTCCATGGAAACGTACTGAACAAAAATTCTGGATTTCTGCAATCCTAAAATTTATCAGGTTCCATATAGAATAATTTCAAAAACTAACTATTAAACTTTTGGTCTGATCTGAGGGTTTAAAAGAAGGAAGACAATTGGAATTGCAGCTTACTTCTCAGTCAGTTTACTGTTGTTTAATATTGTATTGGTTACTCTGCTCTACAGCTCATCTTTTCACATTTTTAAAGCTTCCAGTTCTTTATTTTTTCAAAATGTTTCCCATAGAGCTAAATTTACTGTTTAATTGAACATAGAGTTTTTCAAAGAATCAGTTAATATTTTGGTTGCTTGATTGATTAGAATTTTCTCCCGCTAATCTAGGCTAATTGTATAACGCTTATTGATCTATTCTTTTTTCTAGTAACTTTTCACGAATTAGAATTGGTGCTGATTTTACAAGGATACAAAATCCAGTTATAACTGAGAAAACATCTTTATTCATGTTTAATACAATACTTTATTTTTTGTAATGAAATTGTCAAACAGGACATTTTTAAAGAGCAACATGCAAAAATAAAAATCAATGATTTTGCACAGGAAATTATTTGTGGCTAGTTAAATCTAGGTCAGTTAGAATTGGTCTTTTCATTGACCTGAAAATCAATTTTATTTAGAGATGTAGATTTAATTCCAGATTTGCAATAAGTTCCCATTTGCCTTCATCTAAATATATTTTTCTCTGGTTCAGAAATTAAACGATTGGTTCATACTTCCAGAGTTGCTTCCAGATATTAATTTATTCTGGTGGTTGGTGCAATACTCTGCAGACTGATACTAGTCTGTCAGTTAGTAATGAAATTGCTCTGATTTTCATACCTGCAGCATAGACTTCTGGTTTTGATTTTACTGAGAGTGTATATTTTATTACTTACTCTATGCTTTTTTAATATTTCTCTTACAATTATTGTTTTGACTGATAAAGAAGTCAATGAGATTTCACAATATGATCATATCTATTATTTGCCGTAAAATGGTGACAAGGTAGCATCTTGCTTCCATTGTATTATTACAAATAATGCATTCTGCATCTGATATTAAAAATACCAATTAAAATCTATTCTTCGAAAGTTCAAGGAAATCCTCTTGCGAATGTGTCAATATTTGGGTTTACATGAATAAAGTAATGTAAAAAACTGTTATGGAAACATATAAAGTTTTGTATCTAATTACTTAGAAGCTGGCCTGTTGAATATTCTGAAATCCCCCAGCTTGAGTCCTGAATGTCCTGGTTAGTATTTTCAAATTGAGCTCACTTATCTGTATAACTCAAGATGTGCTTTGCTGTCACTTATTGCTTCCAAAATATTTATTTCGTTTCTTCTAATACCTCTGTAACTCAAGACATTTCATTATGGTAGCTAACAAATTTTGGTTTCTGGTACTCAGCAGCCATGATATGTGCCTTTGTTATCTTGTCTGCCACTTTTTTTATACAGTGCAATTTAGTATTTCCTCACCATCTCTTGAGCAATATTCTGTTCTACAGTTGTGACCTCTTTTTCTCCTGCAATTATGTATTTGAACTTCACTGACAAGAATTTTCATGTGCTGCTACTTTTGGTGCAGCTAGTTTTCAAACTGCCATTTTTGTCCTCTTCAAATCTGTTCTTGCACAGGAGGTCTCGAACTATCTGCATGAGGAAAAATGATTATCACATAGTAGCTCATTAATCCAGGGGGCCCCTTCAATTCACTACTTCCATAAAACAACAATTTCTATCTTTAAATTTTCCAGACATTCTTTCCTTCCATTGTCACAGCTGAAGTTGTGTTAAATGTTCTATGAGTGTCCTGACATTAATTAAAAGTATACACACCTCTCGTTTGCACTTGTGTCCTTATGTTCAACTGTTCAATTCAAGTGTTTCAAATTGATCCTTTGTGTACAGTTTGCTTTCTTAATTCTGTGTGTAAGATAAAGGGTTTTGGCCTGAACTGTTGACAGTTCATTTTCCTCCTCCGTTTGTTGAATGTAAAAGCTGTTTTGAAAGTTTGGAGAAGGTCTCTTTGGGAGTGTGTAAGTGCTTTTAGAAGTTCTCTATGGAGAAAAAACAAATAATGTTCACAACCAGTTGTGAATGCGTTATAGCTAAGTTACCATTTGATGACATTTTGTGCAGATCTATTTAGAAGCTATATTTGATGCCCAGAGGAAAAAAAATACAATTCAACCTTTGTTTAAAGTAGAAGCATTTAATGCATTGTTCAAGCTTCAGGCTCCTTCCCTGCCCTCAATTACCTAACAAGCAATTTATTTTTCTTTTCCATCACTTCTTTTGAATTTTGTTTTTTTCTTGGAAGTAATTTGTGCATTGTCTTGTATTCACACTCTAAACTGTAGGCTCAATATTCATCTGGTTTAATATCCACCCATCCTATTCAGTGATCCTTTCAAGTTGCCTTATACGTTATTCAGTCATAAGTAAGAAATGCAGTTGCTGTTCTTGTAGCTTTCTGTTATTTGCAATTGATTCAGAATAATGTCATTGGTTTCTTCTGTGTACCACTGAATGCTATGCTGTTAACCAATATGATTTTGTTGAATAATGAAATACTAACAACTATGACAAACGGTTCTTTATAATCTAGGGGCTCCGCTGAGGACATGAGATGCAGGCACAGCTTCAACATCCTCCTTATTCTTTTACTTTCTTTATCATGGGATTAAAATGATTGATAATGTACTGACTGTGGCCTCATCTGTTTCTGCACTATTGTCAATTATGTTGATAAGTTAGCGATGGAATTGTATGGAATTACATAGAAATAACCACATAGAATATGCTCTGTGCCTTAAGCTGTCTGCAGTGGTATTTATGGTACACCCAGGCAGTCAGTCTAATCCAACGTAGCTTTCATGTTCCCAGTGTTTGTTTAAAACTCTTTACTCATTAGAATTTTGTATGCTTTCTTTTCTAGCATTATCTGAAAGTTTGGGTACCAATCTTTGATTACATATGTAGCACAAATAGTTCCGAAACAAAATCTTCAGCAACTCTGGGATTTGCATCCAGTTACATTGAAAGCTGTTCTACTCTTCCTTTCCTTTATTCCAACCAACATTTTATTCTTGTTTGTAATTTTTCTTTTCTGTTCTCCAACACTTTTGCCAAAAGTCTCTTTGTCACACTTGAGGTGCTGTTCTGGACACCACGATTGTAACATGCTGTTATTTGAGTTGCTGTCGCCTTCCTGTCAGCTTGAACCAGTCTGGCCATTCTCCTCTGACCTCACTCATTAACAATGCGTTTTCACCCACAGAACTGCCGCTCACTGGATGTTTTTTGTTTATTGCAGCATTCTGTAGAGACTGTGGTGTGTGAAAATCCCAGGAGATCTGCAGTTCCTGTGATACTCAAACCACCCCATCTGCCACCAACAATCATTTCATGGTCAAAGTCACTTAGATCACATTTCTTCCCCATTCTGATATTTGGTCTGAACAACAACTGAACCTCCTGACCATGTCTGCATGACCTTATACATTGATTGGCTGATTAAATATTTGTATTAATGAGCAGATGTACAGGTGTTCCTAATAAGGTGGCCACTGAGTGTATCCATTCTCTAACTTCTAGAAATTCCTGATAGTGCAATTCCATAATTACTTAGACTATTTGGTTCCTTAATTAAATAAGTATTCCAAAAAATTTGCATCTTTAGTTGGAGATCATGTTGGGTTTAGGCATAATAATTCTTGTTGCCATTCTGCACTTGTAGTATTCTGTGCTATTTTGTTTCCTTTCCCAAAAAAATTAAAAAAAAACTGTTTTGGCTTTGAAGTTCAAATTCACTACTGTGATCCCTGGATTCTGGAAGGAGAGATTGAGCGGGATTGGCCTTTCATTCTATTCAGTGTTTACAAAACTGAGAGGTAAATTAATTATTCCAAGGAATTAACAGGACAAATGCTCAGAGGCTGTTTTGTCTCCTGGGAGGATTCAGAAATATGATTCAACATAAATGTTTGACCATTTGGCACCAAGATGAGGGCAAGTTTTTGTCAAAGGCGATTATGAATTTTTGGATCTCCAAAGTATCAATATCATAAGATACACACTATTGTAGATATGTATCAGTAAAGTAAATTCACAGCTGGAATAAGTGGGGCCACAGCAGGGAATTCAAGGACATGGGGAACAGACAGGCAAATGGATTTGAGATACAGGGATCAGCCATGATTTCTTAATGTCTGAGCAGGCTCAAGAATGTGTGTGCAATATTCTTCCTTCTATTTCTTATGCTTTTGTGTTTTCTCGATGAAAATATTTACTGTACTATACTGGCTGGCTTTGAATCCAGGAAATAATTCTGCATTGTTTATCTCAAGATAAACGTTCATAATGGTAAACTTCCTTATCATTTCACCTCCACCCTTCTCAGTGCTGTCAGAAACCATAAACAATGTGCTGGAGGAACTCAGTGGGTCAAGCACAAGAGGCCTGTTCGTTGATCCTTGCCTAGTATCATTGGTCACAGACCTCCATTCAGAATAACATGCCATTCACTACTGCCCTTTGTCTTCTATGGCCAATCCAATTTTGAATCTAATCTGCCACTGTCCATGGATCTCTTAATCTTCTGGATCAGCCTACCATGAGGGACTTTGTCAAAACTTTTACTAGCATTCGTTGAGCTGCTACCATCAGTCGCCTTCCCAGAATCCTCTTGGACATGACCACCCCCACACAAATTTCCCAGAAGCAAGCGGGTTCTATTCCTAATAATCTTCTTGAAAAGCTTTCCTATCACTAATATAAGGCCTATAATTTCCTTATTTTCCTCTATTGCCCTTCTTAAACATAGGAACATCTTTGATATTCTCTAGTTTTTGGACCATGCTTGTGGCTAAAGGAGCTCAGGTGAGGTCCCAGAGGACATATTTAGGCTATATTCAGTACTTGATTGCATAGTACACAGGTGGACACAGTAGTTAGTTGGAACAACTTGCTGGTTTGAACTTAGTTGGAGGAGAAGTACAACTAGCCATTAGAGAAGAATTTGGATACCTGCAGTATTCTAGACTGTGGCTTACATATTAATCTTTGCCAGTAATGTTCTGTACAAAGAGCCACGAGCAGCAGTTGCCAATTATGGCATTTCTATGAAGAAAGCCTGTGAGGCAGTCAATTGTACCATTGCCCAAGAGAGCAGCGTGAGCTGCCTCAATGACTATCATCCAGTAGCACTCTCATCTATTGTGGTGAAGTGCTTTGAGAGGTTGGTTATGGCTAGATTTAAATCCTGCCTAAGCAAGGACCTGAACCCGCTGCACCACAGCAGGTCTATAGAAAATGCAATCTCAGTGGCTCTCCACTCAGCCTTGGACTACATGGACAACAGCGCTATTGATAACAGCTTGGCATGCAGCACCATCATATCTTCAGTACAAATCAACAAGTTTCAAAACCTGTGCCTCTGTACCTCTATCTGCAACTGACTCCTTGACTTTCTGATCGGGAGACCACAGTGCAGATTGTTTATGACATCTTCACCTCGCTGACAATCAACTCAGGCACACCTCAAGGCTGTGTACTTAGCACACTGCTCTATTGTTTCTGCACTCATGACTATGCGGCTGGGCATAGGTCAAATGCCATCTATAAATTCACCAGTGACACCACCGTTGTTGACAGGATCTTAGATTGTGATGAGGAAGCGTAGAGTAAGAGAGCCCAGTGGATTGAGTGGTGTCACAACAACAACCTTGCATTCAACATCAGCAATACTAAAGAATTGATTGTGAACTTCAGGAAGAGGAAGTCAGGAGACACACACCAGTTCTCATTGAGGGGTCAGCAAAGTTCAAAGTAAATTTATGATCAAAGTATATATGTGTCAGCATATACAACTGTGAGATTCATTTTCTTATGGGCATTCTCAACAATCTATAGAATAGTAACTATAACAGAATCAATGAACGACTGCCAAACTAGGGCTTCAACCAGAGGGCAGAAGGCAACAAGCTGTGCAAATGCAAAAAGAAGAAACAATAAATCAGGATCAAAATCAGGTTTATTATCACCGGCATGTGTCATGAAATTTGTTAACTTAGCAGCAGCAGTTCAATGCAATACATAATAGAGAAGAAGAAAATAATAAGTAAATAAGTAAATCAATGACAGTATACGTATATGGAATATATTAAAAATCATGCAAAAGCAGAAATAATATATATTAAAAAGTGAGGTGGTGTTCACGGGTTCAATGTCCATTTAGGAATCGGATGGCAGAGGGGAACAAGCTGTTCCTGAATCACTTGATGTGTGCCTTTAGGCTTCTGTACCTCCTACCTGATGGTTACAGTGAGAAAAGGGCATGCCCTGGGTGCTGGAGATCCTTAATAATGGACGCTGCCTTTCTGAGACACCACTCCTTGAAGATGTCCTGAGTACTTTGTAGGCTACTACCCAAGATAGAGCTGACTAGATTTACAACCCTCTGCAGCTTCTTTCGGTCCTGTGCAGTAGACCCACCCATACCAGACAGTGATGCAGCCTGTCAGAATGCTCTCCACGGTACATCTATACAAGTTTTTGAGTGTATTTGTTGACATGCCAATTCTTCAAACTCCTAATGAAGTATAGTCACTGTCTTGCCTTCTTTATAACTGCATCAATATGTTGGGACCAGGTTACATCCTCAGAGATCTTGACATCCAGGAACTTGAAACTGCTCACTCTCTACACTTCTGATCCCTCTATGAATAAATATTGAAACATGAGATAAAGAGCCTTGAAATTGAGTCCATAGATTGTGGGAACATTTCAGTAATGGGGAAAGTGAAGTTGAGTGAGGTTATCCCCTTTGTTCAAGGGCCTAATGGTTGAGGAGTAGTAACTCTTCCTGAACCTGGTGGTGTGAGTTCTAAGGCCCTTGTATCTTCTTCCTGATGGCAGCAGTGAGAAGAGAATGTCCTGGGTGGTGGGTGCCCCTCTGATGATGGATGCCGCTTTCCTGAGACAGCATTTCATGTGGATGTGCTCAGTGGTTGGAAGGATTTTTCCTGTGATGGACTGAGCCGTATCCACTGCTTTTTGTAGAATTATCTGTACAAGAACATTGGTGTTTCCATACTAGGCTGTGATGCAGCCAGTTAATATACTGTCCACTACACAGCTTATAGAAGTTTGTCAGAGTTTTAGATATCAGACTAAATCTCTGCAAACTCCTTACGAAGTAGAGGTGCTGCCATGCTTTCTTTGTAATTGCACTTGTGTGCTGGGCCCTGGATAGATCTCCTGAAATAATAGCACCAGGAATTTAAAGTTGTTAACTCTCCAATGAAGATTGGCTCATGGACCTCTAGTTTCCTTCTCCTGAAGTCAATAATTAGTTCCTTGGTCTTGCTGACGCTGAGTGAGAGGTTGTGAAAATGACACCACTAGGCCAGATTTTCAATCTCCCTCCTATAAGCTGATTAATCACTACCTTTGATTTGGCCTACGATAGCAGTGTCATCAACAAACTTGATATAAGGCATTGGAGTTGTGCTTAGCCACACAGTTATAAGTGTAAAACGAGTAGAGCAGTGGGCTAAGTATAGAGTTTGTGGTGCACCTGCGCTGATGGAGATCGTGGAGATGTTGTTGCCAATCTGAACTGACTGTGGTCTACAAGTGAGGAAATTGAGGATCCAATTGCAGAAGGGGTATTGAGGCCAAGGTCTTGGAGCTTATTGATTAGGTTTGAGGGGATGATAGTATTGAATGTTGACCTGTAGTTGATTATTTTTTAAAAAAAAGCTCCTGATGTATGCATCTTTACTATCGTGATGTTCCAGGGTTGAGTAAAGAGCGAAAGTTATGGCATCTGCTGTGGATCAGTTGCTCCTGTAGGCAAGTTAGAGCAGATCTAAGTCACTTCTCAGGCAGGAGTTGATCACCGACCTCACTGTGGATGTAAGAGCTACTGGGTGATCGTCATTGAGGCAGGTCACCACGTTTTTCTTGAGCACTGGTATAATTGGAGCCTGCTTGAAGCAGGTTGGTAGCACACACTGTCGAGGCGAGACGTTAAAGATCTCAGTGAACACACCAGCTAGTTAATCAGCACAGGTCTTTAGTATGTGGCCAGGTACCCCGCCTGGGCCAGATACTTTCCATGGGTTCACCCTCCTGAAGGCAGCTCACTCGTTGGCTTCAGAGGTTGAAATCATAGGATCATTGGGGGATGTGGGAGTTTGTGATGGTTCTTCCATGTTTTGATGGTCAAAGCAAGCAGAGAAGTCATTGAACTCATCTGGAAGCGAAGCTCTGCTGTCCCCCATGTCACTTGATTCAATTTTATAAGAGGTGATAGTATTCAAGCCCTGCCACAACTGTCGAGCATCCTTCGTTGACTCAAGTTTGGGCTGGAATTTCTATGTTGCCCAAGAGATAGCTTTCCAGAGATCGTGCCTGAACCTCGTGTAGCTTTCTTGTACGTCTGTACGTCTTTGTGTGTAGTTTTCCATTGATTCTACTGTATGTACTTTGATAGTAAATTTACTTGAACTTTAAATTAGTTTTTGAGCACTGTTACTCCAAAATGCTGTTGCACTTGAAAATTTTGATTTTTTTAATGCGATTTTCATTAACTCATTGGGGTGACACACAGTGTTGTTTTAATGACATTAAAATGGTGAGGAACAGTCTTTTGGCCACTGGATCCCGTAACAAGTTATTTATTTGGTATGCATCTTTACAAAATAATCCTAGTTTAAATTGTCCCTTGTATCAATGGGTTCTTTATAATATGAGAAGAGAATTTGTGGAAAAATCAGCTTAATGCTTTAAAATTCCTCAAAGCATATGCTTATATCTACCAAATAAGGCAGCATTTTTATTTAAAGTATTTTAATTGTTTGTTTACTATAATGTAATAGTACTTTGGACAGTTTTAAACCTCATCTACAAAACAACTGAAGCTTACATGTGTTGGTCTGGTTGCTGATTACACTTATTTCTTTTCAGAATGTGAACATTTGATTCGACATATGCTTGTGCTAGACCCAAGCAAACGCTTGTCTGTGGAACAAATCTGCAAACATAAGTGGATGAAAATAGGGGAACCAGATCCAGAGTTTGACCGGGTGAGCATAATTCAGTGCCTGCCTACTATTCTGTAGAAGGAAGCCCAATCAGCCCATCAGGTCCTTATTAGGTTTAAGCAAAGCAATCCCATCAGTCCTATTTTCCCCCTCTTCTTTCCCTGCAACTTGTTCTTTTGCACATACCCAACAAGTCCTTTTTAATTCTTCAGCCACTTACCTACACTAGAGGGTAATTTCTAGTAAGCATTTCACTTGCCCAAGAGCAACTAGAGCATCCAGTGGAAATGCACACAATTGCACAGAGAATATGCAAACTCCACAAGGACTGTGTCCCTCAGTCTCTTCTCTCCCATTCCAAAAGCCTACACTTCAAAAAAAACTCTATTATTGAAAAGGAAACCTGTCACAGATTACTTCTTGATCTGACAGTTGTGTACTATCTGGCAAAATGTACTATAACAAGAAAGTTTGACAATTAAATTGATTTCTTTTCCTTAAAGTGAAACATCACATTTTTGTGGCTCATCACAACAATGTCTCAGTCAAGGTAGAATCACTTCTTTACATATGAAGGTGAAATTGCAATTTTGGACTTCTTTATTTTAATTACACCTCTGTTTAAAAAAAACCTTTTCCAAATCTGTAAATATAATAAAAGTTCAAAGCCTTGTGACAAAATCAGTGGAGGTGGGTATGGATCCCATGTGTTTCACTGTTCTGCTGCCAGTGCACTGAGGCATTTTTTTCCCATTTTTTTTCACTAAATAGTTTCAGCTTTTACTTGAAAGTCTTATTGATTTAGTTGTTATTAACCATGCTGTTACAACCGCTACAGCTGATGTTAGAATCCATAAACTTAGAATGGAAAAACTGCTGTATGAAGTCCCTGTTCATTAATGGTGGGTGAGGAAAGCAAGTAGGCTTTACTTGAATGATATGTTGTTTAATACACATTATGGGTTGTAAAGATGAGGACTTTTTTCACATCCAGGACATCAGGGTTGAATAATGAGTGCCAATGTTGTCAGTGATGGAAATAGAAACACTTTGGTATTGTATCTTGTCTCTAAAAATGTTCTTGAGTGAAACTAAGGCTGATGCTTCAGTGTAGGTCAGAAGTTGTTGGAGATTCTGTCATTAAATAAGGTCAGAGATTGGAGTACAAGAGGTCTCTCATTGTCCTGCATGACATTCACCTTTCATTCAATCTTACCAAAATCAAATGAACTAGAAAAATGTTTGTACTTCTATGGTACTTATTACAGCTTCAGGACACTCCTGGGTGTATCATAGCCAGTTACTTGAAATTAGATCACTGTTACATGGCAACCATTTTGCTTACTGTAAGGTACAGCAGACAAATAAATTAGAGGTTTTTAGTAGTGGTTGAAGGATAAATATTGACAAAGGGGCAATGAGCATCCCTTCTTCATAAGGACCGTCTGGTCTCTTGTGTTCTGATTTGAAAGATGACAATGCTGATGTAATGCACTGCATGAATGACAGTGCAAAATGCATAGATTTCTAAATCAGTAATAAGAATGATCCCTTTTACCATGCTATGCACTGATTTGCTGTGAACATTTGCTTATATTGCCAAATTAATGTATTTCAAAGTAGTTAATTGTTATGTGGGTAGTCCTAAAGAGTTGTAAAGTGCTATAAAAAATCTCAAATTGAAATCTGTTGTGAAATTGAGTTATTGTGTCATTTTACATCTGGATGATTCAAATTTAAAACTTCATTTACAAATGACTGATGTTAAATAACTATTAGTTTTATGCATCCTGAACACAGATAAAAATTCCATTTAATTTTTTAAAATGCAAAATGCTGTAAAGTTGAAGGCAAAATGTTTTAATTATATTATTGCTTTTCATAGTTAATAACAGAATCCAAGCAGGTCAAAGTAGAGATTAAAACAGAGCCTCTGAATGAACAGGTGCTCATGTACATGGCGGAATTGGGTCTGGAAAGAGAACGCACACTACAGGTACTGTGAGTCTCCTATTGTGTTTTTGTATTGTCCAAAGTGTATGCAGTTATTCAATTTTTAATGTGAATTCTTATCTTTGATCATTTTTGTTGTGCGTTATTTAATTTCCTATGTCATCATTGATATTTTGATTGAGTTGCCAACCAGTTTGCAAGTAATCAATTACTGTTGGTAGGTATCATGGTCAAAACAAAGCCTTTTTAATGCTGCATACAGAAGAGTAAATTGATAATGTTTTTCAATCAGTTTTTATGCAGGTCAGTTTAACTCTGGCTTTACTTTTATTTCTAGTCATTGAAGACAGATGCCTATGATCAATTTAATGCAATTTACAGTCTGCTGTGTGACAAACTGAAGCGGCATAAGACATTGCGTATCTCTGCACCGCCAAGTGTTCCTCGCTCTATGCCCTTTCAGTCACCTGCAAATGTCCAGGTAAAATGCAGGGAATTCCATAGATTTGTGACAAATTTTGATAAATGTTACATTATCATCTTTGAGCAAGTTAATATGAAATTTCTTACAGGATGTTAGCTTTCGTAAGTCGAGGGGTAGAGTTTAAGAGTCGCAGGGTAATGATACAGCTTTATAAAACTCTGGTTAGGTTACACTTGGAGTACTGTGTCCAGTTCTGGTCGCCTCACTATAGGAAGGATGTGGAAGCATTGGAAAGGGTACAGAGGAGATTTACCAGGATGCTGCCTGGTTTAGAGAGTATACATTATGATCAGAGATTAAGGGAGCTAGGGCTTTACTCTTTGGAGAGAAGGAGGATGAGAGGAGACATGATAGAGGTGTACAAGATATTAAGAGGAATAGATAGAGTGGATAGCCAGTGCCTCTTCCCCAGGGCACCACTGCTCAATACAAGAGGACATAGCTTTAAGGTAAGGGGTGGGAAGTTCAAGGGGGATATTAGAGGAAGGTTTTTCACTCAGAGAGTGGTTGGTGCGTGGAATGCACTGCCTGAGTCAGTGGTGGAGGCAGATACACTAGTGAAGTTTAAGAGACTACTAGACAGGTATATGGAGGAATCTAAGGTGGAGGGGTTATATGGGAGGTAGGGTTTGAGGGTTGGCACAACATTGTGGGCCAAAGGGCCTGTACTGTGCTGTACTATTCTATGTTCTGTGTGTAGTGAAGATTAACTAGAATGGTTCAAAGCATGGCTGGTTTACTCAACACTGTCATAAAGACATTCAAATATTCTACTTTCATAACTGTATGGCAATAAGTTCCAAAGGTTCATCACGCACTGAGGAATAGTTTTTTTTGTGGCAATCAGTTGTTTTTAAAACAGTAACCTTTAATTATAGATTATCTTTTTAAAAAAGATTCTCCCTGCTTCCACCCTGTCAAGATCATTCAGGACTTATTTGTTTAAATTAAAGGGACTTAATTCTTCTTAGACAACATGCCCAAATGTATGTGTTTTATGGAAAGTACCTCTCAATCAAAGAGTACTTTATTGTCTGTAAAGTCAGTGCCTGCCACCTCTGCTTCATAGGCTGATGAGACTGGTAGCATTCTACTGAGATTTCCCCTGACAGCAACTGTGTTCTCTGTTCCTGCTATTCTTCAGCCTATGATTCATGACCCTTGTGCTCCAAGTTTGCATGTTACTCATACTCCAGTGCAGGCAGCTGTCTTGGATTGCAGGTTTGTGCAGAACATGATACATAACAATGAAGTTTCTGAACCAGCTAGGCAAATACTGAAGCTCACCCTTAGGAATTCGCAACTGAGAATGCCTCTACCTCCTACCCTAAGGTTTCCTACTCACCCAATCTGACTATCATTTCCATAATAATAGCTCTCGTAGTAGGTTACTGCCAGAGAAACCCCAACAGAAGCATCTATTGAAAGTGTATAACTACTGGAGAAAGCACACACCATTAGTCCGTGTACACAGTGGATTTCTGAAGTTGTTTTCATGGCTTGCAATGAGTTCTGAAGTGTGTGATCTACTGTCTCTTAAGTAATGGGAAAAAGCTACATGTTGTCAGACTGTTCAACTTTTGTAACTGTGCAGCTACATTTGTAGGCTGCACTCAATATCCAATCAATATGAGTAAGGACATCGTGCAAGTTGTGACATAGTTTGCTGTTGGGGCAGGGGTGCGGGAATACATATGTTGCACCAGCATGAAAAGAATGCAGTGCTGGGTCCAATTACATGATGGGTGTTACTTCACTTGTAAGTGATAACCAGAACGACATAACTTGGGTTAAAATGATTTGAGGCACTATTTATGCATAACAATTGGATGCAAATTGATTGACTTTCTAGATGAGTTTTGTTTGAAAATGGTTGCTTTGGAAATGGCTGTGTACATTTGCTAGAAGGTATTTTTTGGAGTTTAGGAGTTAATGGAAATTTTGTAGTTACAGAAAATGTTCAGAAAACTCTTGGGACCATTCACAATAGTTGCTACTTAGCACATCAAAAGTTCCCATCTGCAGACAAAATCAGATATTTCAACCAATTTTCTGGGTTTAATGAAGTTTGAAAAGTTGATTTAAGGCTGATCTACCCATTTATCTCACTTGAAAGTAGAAGTTCCACTGAGTCTACGTGCAAAGAGAGGGTGGTGTGAAATTCTAAGATCATACATTTTTGTGGAAGCATTTGAATGCATTCTCAAAGAAAAAACTGACATGGTGTTTAGAAAAAATTAAGTGAGCGCTGTGTATCGTAGATTTGTATCACTTACTCGGTTTCCTAACCCATATAACAGATTTTAAAGCAGTTAAAGATTTGTGATCCTATCACACATTAATTATTTTTGAGTAAATTTTTAAAAATCTTACAATTCTATGAGAAAGTATTGAATTCATTGTTTTTCACTTTGACTGTATGGTGAACTATTCTGGAGAGCATTTTTAGTTTTGAAAATATATTCATTACTCTTGCATGCATGAACTCAGTGGCCACTTTATTAGCTAAGGCTATTGGGGAGAGTTTAAACTAGAATTGCTGGGGGGTGGGAACAGAACTGAAGAGACGGAGGAAGGGGCTGTTGGCTCACAAATAGAGAAAGCTTGGAGACAGTGCGAGAGGGTGGATAGACAGGTGATAAAGAAGGGATGCGCTCAGACCGATGGTTTGAGATGTGTCTATTCTAATGCAAGAAGCATCGTGAACAAAGCGGATGAGCTTACGAGTGTGGATCGGTACTTGGAGCTATGGTGTTGTGGCCATTACAGAGACTTGGATGGCTCAGGGGTAGGAATGGCTTCTTAGGCTATGTCCACAATAGACTGGAGTACATTCAGCCAGAGACTCATTCCACGGAGATGCAGCACTGAGCGTCATAGGAAGTCATTCCTGCCTGTGGCCATCAAACTTTACAACTCCTCCCTTGGAGGAACAGACACCCTGAGCCAATAGGCTGGTCCTGGACTTATTTCATATTTACTGGCATAATTTACATATTACTATTTAACTATTTATGGTTTTATTACTATTTAGTATTTATGGTGCAACTGTAACGAAAACCAATTTCCCCCGGGACCAATAAAGTATGACTATGACTATAAATCGGTAACCGAAGCTTTTTCTCTTTGTTTTGACTCTGCGTCCACACTGAAATGATGTTTTCTTCCCCCGCAAACAGAGCTTTTCAAGAACGCTCTCCAGAGTGAATAAATCTGAAAACACCTAATGGCTGGTGTAGTGTACGGGGTAACCCCAGCTCTTTTTAAAAACGCTGTCATGACGTGCCAGCAGCACGGCATTTCATTGTTTTCTTGAACGCAACCTCCAACACCACAACAACAATATCTGACAATAGATGTGTAACAGCCTAATGTAACATTGTATGGAAATACAAGGTAACACTGACGTAGACATGTTTTATACATTTAACAAGGTGCTTTATTAATGTATTGCTTGTGCAAACATTCAATACAGGTTTCCCCTGCCATCCGAAGGTAGAGCGTTCCTGTGAAATGGTTCGTAAGCCGGAATGTCGTAAAGTGAAGAAGCAATTACCATTTATTTATATGGGAAAATTTTGTGAGCGTTCGCAGAGCCAAAAAATAACCTACCAAATCATGCCAAATAACATGTAAAACCTAAAATAACAGTAACATATAGTAAAAGCAGGAATGATATGATAAATACACAGCCTATATAAAGTAGAAATACTTTTCCACAATCATTGCCGCACTGTTCTCTGTAGCGAAAATTTCACGCAATCGTTCTAGGCAGGAACACTCTCTTCAGTAACCTTTAAGCTTTGAAGCTGCCAAATCATGCCCAATAATGCATAAAAATACACAGCCTATATAAAGTAGAAATAATGTATGTACAGTGTAGTATCACTTACCAGAATTGGGAAGACAGCGCCGAGCACACTGATGATGGTGTGTTAGGCTGAGTTGTTGTAGGCTGGGGTGGTGCAGTGGTCCCTAATCTCCAGGCCGCTGATCCACGAAGAATGCAGCAGTACAGTGGTAGCCAGCACACACCCAGCACTTCTTTAAGAAAAAAGCTGAAATAAACAAGCTAAATAATTAGGTGCTGCCCAGCACGTAAGTGTCAGCTCGGATCAGAGGCGATGCAATGGGCAGTTGCCTCTGATCTGGGCCGAGATTTACGTGCCGGGCGGCACCTAATTAATTAGCTTGTTTATTTCGGCTTTTTTTCTTAAAGATGTGCTGGGTGCATCCCGGCTACAGCTGCATTCTCCACGGCAATGTATCGGTCTGCGGCCTGGGGGTTGGGGTGGTGGGACACTGGGGTGTCATCTCATCGTCATCTGTTTCCATCAGGGCAGACAGGTCATCTTCTTCTATGTCTGCCTGCCTTGATGTCGAAGGTCGAGGTTCGTCGTCTGCTGTGGCTGATGTGGAAAGCTTGAAAAACGACAGTATGCTTGACTACTTAGCCTCGCGCATTTTTCTATCATACAGTTCTTTGTAAGCACTCAAACCATCTTGCAAATATGCCCTAAACCAACGTACCCTTTCAAAATTAAAGTCGTACTTTTCTACAATCATTGCCGCGAAAATCTCACGCAGTTGCTTCACGTTCAGTTCCTGGACGACTTCACTTTAGGTCCATTCGCTACTGCATTCGGTTTTGATTGTTATCCTTTCCTCTTCCAATTGCATCAGCTTTTCATCTATCAGTTCTTGGTCATGGGATGCCAAAACCTCTTCAACATCATCTTCCTCAACTTCCACAAGCCAATCTTACTTTGTCCTTACTTCGTTCACCACGATCGAAACGCTTAATTATGTCTAGTTTTACGTTCAGTGTAATACCTTTACGAGCTCTTTTAGGCTTTTCTGATACCTTAGAACTCATCTTGCAAACGGCTGCTCACAGGCACGTGTTTAAGCACTGCCAGCTGGAATGCTGTTCTTGAGGGGGAGCTTAGCTGCTCGGGGCGTGCGGCGCGCTGCCTTTTATCACGCGCTGCTTTTTACACGCGCTGCCTTTTTTCATAACAGTGAAAACACCTTCTGTTAGCAAAAACAGGTAACTAATGGAGGTCTTTCGTAACAGCGAGGTTTCGTAAAGCGAACGTTCGAAAAGCGGGGGACACCTGTAGATGCAATTATCACTACTTCCAAAATGTCATTTGTAAGTAGTAGCTTATGTTTGGCATGGACGTGAAAATGTTAAGACCAAAAAAGGAAAATTGTAAGTTTCACTTTTACTCAGGTAAAAATAAAATCACTTTTGCCCAGTACCTTGTGTTAAATACAGCAAAATACTACACAAAGACATGGCAAAAGTAAAGGCAAACAAATGAGGTAACAGCAAATTTCACTTTTGCCCAGTAACAAGCCTTATTGCATTTAGTTGTAGCTGTCGTCCCTTTCATTGGTGGAGAGACTATGGCTGTAGGAAATGTTTCCAGGGTGACCCCTCTGTGGGAGTGGGGTAGATGTTGGTGGGGCCACCTGGGGGTCTGTGTGTCCGTATGTGTAGCTATTGTAGTGGCTGGGAGGCTGGTATTGTGGCAGTGAAAAATACTGGGGGAGAGCCATCATATTCTTCATCATTGCAAATCCCTCTGCAACAGAGTTAGTCAGTTTTTCAATGTTCGTCGTCAGCTGGGTCATACTGTCCGTGAACTCCCTGTCAGTTGCCTCCATACGCTCCAGTATTTTTTTTTTAGCTTTAAGTCCTCCTGTGCAAGAGCCAACAGCTGTCCATCGTTTGGCAATTTCTTTTTAAGTTTTTCTAGTCTGTAACTGGACAGACGCGCACCAAGTATACCATTTCATCTTTGCTTGCTTTCTGTAGATGTGTCCTGCGCATGCCCAGTAGGAGATTCGCCCAAATACCCGTGTTAATGTGGATGGAGGAATTTTCAAAAATGCCTGGTGTGGACGCCTATCGTTTTTACGCGAAACCAGCATTTTCAAAATTATCTGGTCTAGTGTGGACGTAGCCTCAGAGTGCTAGGCTTTAGATATTTCAAAAAGGACAGGGAGGGAGGCAAACGAGGTAGGGGTGTGGCACTGTTGATCAGAGATAGTGTCACGGCTGCAGAAAAGGAGGAAGTCTTGGAGGGATTGTCTACTGAGTTTCTGTGGGTGGAAGTTAGAAACAGGAAGGGGTCAATAACTCTGCTGGGTGTTTTTTATAGACCACCCAGTGGTAACAGGAACATCGAGGAGCAGATAGGGAGACAGATTCTGGAAAGGTGTAATAATAACAAGGTTGTCGAGGTGGGAGATTTTAATTTCCCAAATATTGATTGGCATCTCCCTAGAGTGAGGGGTTTAGATGGGGTGGGGTTAGTTAGGTGTGTTCAGGAAGGTTTCCTGACACAATATGTAGATAAGCCAACAAGAGCAGAGGCTGTACTTGATATGGTATTCAGAAATGAACCTGGTCAGGCGTCAGGTCTGTCAGTGGGAGAGCATTTTGGAGATAGTGATCACAATTCTATCTCCTTTACCATAGCATTGGAGAGGGATAGAAACAAACAAGTTAGGAAAGTGTTTAATTGGAGTAAGGGGAAATATGAAGCTATCAGGCAGGAACTTGGAAGCATAAACTGGGAACAGATGTTCTCAGGGAAATGTACGGCAGAAACATGGCAAATGTTCAGGGGATATTTGCGTGATGTTCTGCATAGGTACATTCCAATGAGACAGGGAAAGGATGGTAGGGTACAGGAAATGTGGTGTACAAAGGCTGTTGAAAATCTAGTCAAGAAGTAAAGAAAAGCTTACAAAAGATTTTAAAAAAACTAGGTAATGATAGAGATCTAGAAGATTATAAGGCTAGCTGGAAGGAGTTTAAGAATGAAATTAGGAGAGCCAGAAGGGGCCATGAGAAGAACTTGGCGAGCAGGATTAAGGAAAACCCCAAGGCATTCTACAAGTATGTGAAGAACAAGAGGAAAGGACATGAGAGAATAGGACCAATCAAGTGTGACAGTGGAAAAGTGTGTATGGAACTAGGGGAGATAGCAGAGGTACTTAATGAATACTTTACTTCAGTATTCACTACGGAAAAGAATCTTGGCGATTGTAGGGATGACTTACAGTGGATTGAAAAGCTTGAGCATATAGACATTAAGAAAGAGGATGTGCTGGAGGTTTTGGAAAACATCAAGTTGGATAAATCACTGGGACTGGATGAGATGTACTCCAGGCTACTGTGGGAGGCGAGGGAGGAGATTGCTGGGCTTCTGCCAATGATCCTTGCATCATCAACGGGGACAGGAGAGGTTCCGGATGATTGGAGGGTTACAGATGTTGTTCCCTTATTCAAGAAAGGGAGTAGAGATAGCCCAGGAAATTATAGACCAGTTGTTCTTACTTCAGTGGTTGGTAGGTTGATGGAGAAGATCCTGAGAGGCAAGATTTATGAACATTTGAAGAGGTATAATATGATTAGGAATAGTCAGCATGGCTTTGCCAAAGGCAGGTCGTGCCTTACGAGCCTGATTGAATTTTTTGAGGATGTGACTGAACACATTGATGTAGGTAGAGCAGTAGATGTAGTGTATATGGATTTCAGTAAGGCATTTGATAAGGTACCCCATGCCAGGCTTATTGAGAAAGTAAGGAGGCATAGGATCCAAGGGAACATTACTTTGTGGATCCAGAATTGGCTTGCTCACAGAAGGTAAAGAGTGGTTGTAGGTGGGTCGTATTCTGCATGGAGGTCGGTGACCAGTGGTGTGCCTCAGGGATCTGTTCTGGGACCCCTTCTGTTGGTGATATTTATAAATGACCTGGATGAGGAAATGGAGGGATGGGTTAGTAAATTTGCTGATGACACAAAGGTTGAGGGTGTTGTGGATAGTGTGGAGGGCTGTCAGAGGTTACAGCGGGACATTGATAGGATGCAAAACTGGGCTGAGGTGGCAGATGGAGTTCAACCCAGTTAAGTGTGAGGTGGTTCATTTTGGTTGGTCAAATATGATGGCAGAATATAGTATTAATGGTAAGACTCTTGGCAGTGTGGAGGATCAGAGGGATCGTGGGGTCTGAGTCCATAGGACACTCAAAGCTGCTGCGCAGGTTGTCTCTGTGGTTAAGAAGGCATACGGTACATTGGCTTTCATCAACCGTGGGATCGAGTCAAGAGCCGAGAGGTATTGTTACAGCTATATAGGACCCTGGTCAGACCCCACTTGGAGTACTGTGCTCAATTCTGGTCACCTCACTACAGGAAAGATGTGGAAACCATAGAAAGGGTGCAAAGGAGATTTACAAGGATGTTGCCTAGATTGGGGAGCACGCCATATGAGAATAGGTTGAGTGAACTCTCCTTGGAGCAGCGGAGGATGAGAGGTGATCTGATAGAGATGTATAAGATGATGAGAGGCATTGATCGTGTGGATAGAGGCTTTTTCCCAGGGCTGAAATGGCTAGCACGAGTGGGCACAGTTTTAAGGTGCTGGGGAGTAGGTACAGAGGACATGTCAAGGGTAAGTTTTTTACGCAGAGAGTGTTGAGGGCGTGGAATGGTCTGCCGATGACGATGGTGGAGGCAGGTACAATAGGGTCCTTTAGGAGACTCCTAGATAGGTACATGGAGCTTAGAAAAATAGAGGGCTATGCGTAACCCTAGGTAATTTTTAATGGAAGTACATGTTCGGCACAGCATTGTGGGTCAAAGGGCCTGTATTGTGCTGTAGGTTTTCTCTGATTCTATACTTGAATTTTCATATAAATTAAGACTCTCCTCTGGATCAATATTCAGTCCTCTGGTTGCTAGTCTAGTAATGTAATGATTGTGCCCTATGAATTATTTCAACACCTTCAGTTTCTCTGGTATTTGAAAACAAATATAGGTATGTAAGGATAAAAGTGGCTAGTTCATTCACAGACTGTTAGCGTTTGTGATCATTGATGGATTTCTCCCCATTATGCCATTCAGCCCATTGAGTCTGTTCTGCTATTCCATCATGGCTGATGTATTTTCCTTCTCAACCCCATTCTCGTGCTTTCTCCCTGTAACCTTAGGCATGCTGACCAATCACGAATTTTAAATGTACCCAAACTGCTCACAATACCTCAAATGTGGTCTGACCAGTGCCTTATAAAATCTCAACATTACATCCTTCCTTTTATATTCTAGTCCTCTCAAAATGAAGGCTAACATTGCATTTCCCTTCCTTACTACCAACTCAACCTTCAAGTTAACATTTAGGGAATCTTGCACTAGGACTCCCAAGTCCCTTTGCACCTCTGATTTTTGAATTCACTCACTGTTTGGATCCAACTAATTGACTTAAGGTGTTTTTTTTATGTCAGATTGCTAAGACATAATTCCTATATTAGTGTTTTTTATGATGGAAAGTCATTGTACAGCAATCAATGTGCAAAATATCAACAGAAATCAATAAAGAATAGAATAATGAAAATGAAAATTTGAGAAAGATTCAGCAGGTAAGGCACTGATCTGTTGAAAGAGGAACAGAGTTAAAATTTCAAGTCAGTGACCTCACAGAATCAGAACTGATGAAAGGTCATCATCATGAGACATTAACTCTGGCTTTCTCTTTTCAGACACTGCCCGAGTCTTTCCTGTATTTGCTGTGTCTATTTAAAGTTTACAGCATCTGCAGTTTCCTTTTGCTTTTTGAAACAGTTTTCTAAAATAAAGAGAGGTACAACTCAACCATGACAATGATACTTCGGGCCCTTTTAACACACCTGTCTTTGTAAATATCCGGAATAGTGGGAAGTTCACAACTACAGATGGCTGGGCTGTCCACACTATTCTCTGCAGAGTCCTGTGATTGATGGAAGTACAGTTCCCATACCAGGCAGTGGTGCAGCCAGTCAGGATGCTCTCAATTGTGCCCCTGTAGAAAGTTCTTAGGATTTGGGGGCCCATATCAAACTTCTTTAACTGTCTGAGGTGAAAGAGGCGCTGTTGTGTCTTTTTCATCACACGGCTGGTGTGTAATCTTGTGAGATTCTCAGTGATGTTTATGCTGAGGAAATTAAGGCTGTTCATCCTCTCAACCCGAGATCCATTGATGTCAATAGGGGTTAGCCTGTCTCCATTCTCTCGGTAGACCACAACCAACTCCTTTGTTTTTGCGACATTGAGGGAGAGGTTGTTTTCTTGGCACCACTGTGTCAGGGTGGTGACTTCTTTGTAGGTTGCCTCGTTATTATTTGAGATTAAGCCAATCAGTGTAGTGTCATCAACAAATTTAATCAGCAGATTGGAGCTGTGGGTGGCAACACAGTCATGTGTATACAGACAGTAAAGGAGGAGGTTTAGGACACAGCCCTGACGGGCACCTGTGTTGAGGGTCAGAGGGCCACAGGTGAGGGAGCGTACCATGAATTTTACCTTGACTGAGTTATACACTCTGTATATATACTTTCCGTTTGTCAGCATTGTTCTTTTGTAAAAGAGTATTTGTTTTCTTTCACTGAGATTTTTTTTTACTTTATCAGTCGTACTCTTCCTTTGTGCCGTTTAATTCATAAGTCCTTGCCTTTTTTGTGGACTGCATCTCTGCCTTGTTCATCATTGTTCAGTTGTTATCTGTCCATTGTACTTTAAAGCTAGTGTTTTCACAGGTAGCTGAACTGAAGTCTTTAGATATGAAATCGTTTTACTTTCGTGTAGGTTTACAGTGTGGAGGAACTGACTGCTTCTTTTCTGTTTTTCCTATGATCAATCCATCAGACTGAGCAGACAGGTAACACATTAAGTCTGAATGTGCCACAGGTACAGCTCATCAATCCAGAGAACCAGATAGTGCAGGTCAGTTATGACTGTTTTGCATCATTGAATGTTTTATGATAAATACTTACTGCTCTGCTATTGAGTCATTGAACATTTTCTTCCAGTGTTACCCATACTTGCATAATATTGAAAAATCTTGGAATTAATTGAGTTATCTTGTTGAAATGCTTGATTCTTTCTTTCATGTATATAAAGAAATTGAAAAATTCACAAAGCTTCACTGTTATGAATAAACAGGTTTATTGGTCATGGATTACCTTATTGAAAGGTCTTTATATTTGTTACAACAGCAATCACATGTGTTAGCTTTCTTTCATTGATCGTCAGTAGAATCGACCAGTGACCAAAATTTTGGATTTTGACAAAAAAAGTAAAAATTACATAAGAACGTCTAAAGAGAAAAGGCCATTTAGATGAACAATTCTCAAAGACCAAGCAACGATTATCTCCACCATAAGATAATCTCACCTCTTGTCATGAAATTATAGGAATATTCCCAAAATCTTGACCAGACCAGTCTCATGAATGAATGCCTTTGTGACAGAAGGGTTCAGAGGCTGAGTGTTCTGTAGTGAGCGATTCACTTGACTTCTCAAAATATTTTCTTTATTTACAAGCTGCACAAAGGGAATGTGACAGAATAATCATTAATTTTCAGAATGAATACTGTTCTAACACTCAAGAATTTCAACACCATCCAGAACAATACATCTGCTTAATTGATCCTTTACCCATCTACTTGTAAGTTAAACCCTTCCACTAAGAATGTACTGTTACCAAAGTATTTACCATGTACAAAATTCTCTTTCCAGTTCAACACAACTTTTATGGCACTTTTCTCCCATAGTCAAGAGTAACAGTGACTTGGGAAAATCATCCTGGCAACTTATCCTCCTGTGTCCCACCCCCATCTGACTTAGAAATATATTAGAATTACCTAATTACTGGATCAAGATTCTGAATTGGATATCTAACAGCAATGTGGGAGTAACTTTGCCATATGTACTGCAGTGGTTTAAGGCAGACGACCACCACTCTGTCATGGGCTGTTGGATGTGGCAAAAATGCTGTTCTTGGCCGGATACCATCAGCCTTTGATGAAATTTAAAAATCTTCTTCCTCCCTTTTTAGCTTTCTCTTTACGTACCAAGAATTTTACATTTTTATGTCTGACATATCTCAAGTAGATTCATTAGTTTCTTGGTGCCATGGCCTTTTTTATGTGAAAATGTTTTGATATTGTAATAGGTGATGATCAATTATGTTATACAAGTCCCCCCCCCTCCCCGCATCCGAAGGTACAGCGTTCCTTTGAAACAGTTCGTAAGCCGGAATGTCGTAAAGCGAAGAAGCAATTACCATTTATTTATATGGGAAAAATTTGTGAGCGTTCGCAGACCCAAAAATAACCTACCAAATCATGGCAAATAACACATAAAACCTAAAATAACAGTAACATATAGTAAAAGCAGGAATGAAATGATAAATACCCAGCCTGTATAAAGTAGAAATACTTCTTTACAATCATTGCCGCACTGTTCTCTGTAGTGAAAATCTCACGCAAGTGCTCTCGGCAGAAACACTCTCTCCAGTAACCTTTAAGCTATGAAGCTGCCAAATCATAGCAAATAACGCGTAAAAATACACAGCCTATATAAAGTAGAAATAATGTATGTACAGTGTAGTATCACTTACCGGAATTGGGAAGACAGCACCGAGCACACTGATGATGGTGTGTTAGGCTGAGTCATCGGAGGTTAGGGTGGTGCAGTGGTCCCCACCCTCCAGGCCGCCGACCGATACCAATCCGTGAAGCATGCAGCGGTACAGCGGTAGCTGGGATGCACCCAGCACACCTTTAAGAAAAAAGCCGAAATAAACAAGCTAATTAATTAGGTGCCACCTGGCACATAACTGTCGGCCTAGATCAGAGGTGACGCAATAGGCAGTCGCCTCTGATCTGGGCTGACATTTACGTGCTGGGCGGCACCTAATTAATTAGCTTGTTTATTTCGGCTTTTTTCTTAAAAATGTGCTGGGTGCGTTCGGCTACCCCTGCATTCTCCGCAGCAGCGTATCAGTCCGCGGCCGGGGGCTTGGGGTGGTGGGACACTGGGGTGTCATCTCATCGATCAGGGCAGGCAGGTCTTCTTCTATGTCTGCCTGCCTCGATGTTGATGGTCGGAGTTCGTCGTCTGCTGTAGCTGATGTGGAAGGCTTGCTTGACTGCTTAGCCTCGCGCATTTTTCTATCATACAATTCTTTGTAAGCACTCAAACCATCTTGCAAATATGCCCTAAACCGACGTACCCTTTCAAAATTAAAGTCGTACTTTATCATTGCAGTGAAAATCTCACGTAGTTGCTTCACGTTCAGTTCCTGGACGACTTCACTTTCGGTTCGTTCGCTACTGCATTCAGTTTCGATTGTTATCCTTTCCTCTTCCAATTGCATCAGCTCTTCATCTATCAGTTCTTGGTCATGGAATGCCAAAACCTCTTCAACATCATCTTCGTCAACTTCCACAAGCCAAACTCACTTTGTCCTTACTTTGTCCACCACAATCGAAACGCTTAATTATGTCTAGTTTACACTAAGTGTAACACCTGTGACGCCAAACCAAGCTATCGGACGATTGATGCTAATTGGAGAGATAAGAGAGACAATGGAGGAATATTCAAAATGCTAATGAGAGAGGGATTAACGGAAAAGAAACACAATTCAGAATATTGACAGACCGGTTGCTTTGAACCTGAACTGTTTGAAGTTTGATGGACAGGCGATACCCCAGCAGGGGGATAAAAAGAAAAGGTTGGCTAAGGCACGACACACACCATGAGATAACGAGACCCTGGGAAGAGCGATGTGCCCCCACAAGTTGGTGGGAGTTTGGAGGTCCGGTTCGCGGGAACCGACCATAGGCTCACAGGGTGTAAAGGTACAATCGGTGGGGACCTGGTGTGTGTGTCCGCCCTTGCCGGGTTCACCACAGAAGGACGATCATATCCAGAACGGAGGGGTCACAGTCGGTGACCATAGCGGGATAGAAGACATAAAAGGGTCCGCCGAAACCAACTGCGAAGACATCT
This sequence comes from Mobula birostris, assembly GCF_030028105.1. NCBI lineage: Eukaryota > Metazoa > Chordata > Chondrichthyes > Myliobatiformes > Myliobatidae > Mobula > Mobula birostris. The sequence goes on from NC_092389.1 coordinate 2,021,796, forward strand.
AAGGTCTGCCTGAATCAAATTGCATCCCCCTCCCTCTCTCTCTCTCTCCAACGGCACAACAGCGATTGCTGCAAACTGCACTAAGCTGAACTGAACTCTGCGTCACTTAAGACTGATCATTTTACCCCTGGACTGCGATAGAGCTTGGTTGATCCCTATTACCCTAGTTCTGTGTACATGTCTGTATTATCATTGCTAACCTGTTGCATTTATATCCTTACGATTAGAGTACTGTGTTACTTATTTCTTTAATAAAACTTTATTAGTCCCAGTAATCCAGACTCCAATGAGTGGTCCATTTCTGCCGGTTTGGCAAGCCAGTTACGGGGTACGTAACACACCCTTACGAGCTCTTTTAGGCTTTTCCGATACCTTAGGACTCATCTTGCTAACGGCTGCTCACAGGCATGTGTTTAAGCAATGCCGGCTAGAATGCAGTTCTGAATCCGGGGGAGGAGCGGCTGCTTGGGACGCGCGCTGCCTTTTTTCGTAACAGTGAAAACACCTTCTGTTAGCGAAAACAGGTAACTAATGTAGGTCTTTCGTAACAGTGAGGTTTTGTAAAGCGAATGTTCGAAAAGCGGGGGACACCTGTATTATAATGGGAATATTTGGTTTTCAGTCATACCTTACTCACTGCAGACATTTTCTACCCAACTATTTAAGAAATGGAGTGCAGAGTCTTGAAAATGGGTAATACCTGCACATCATCTTAGTGTAGTTGATAAAGCATATTATAAATTGATTTTTTTTGATGTTAACTTAATATAGTTTTAGCTCGAGTGTGGGTTTACAAACAAATTAACCAAAATCTTCTTAATTATTGTTATTTCTTATAATTCTAATTCCAATTGAACGTTGCCGTGGTATTTTCCAAGTTAGTCATTGCAAGAAGCTATATTCTTATGATTTTGTCTAATTGTTTAATTTACTTGTTTAATTGTATTACTTTTAATTAGAATAGAATTTTGAGAGGATCTTTGAAGCATTATAACTCCTATTAACAAAATTTATAGATTCAGAGATACTTTACAAAGATTGAGATTTTATTCCATCAAATCTAAATTTGATTTAGAATTGAAATATCAGATTCAGCTTGATTGTGATGAAGGAGATTAATGCCAGTGGATTTTGTTGTAATAGCCACTTATCACATGTAATGTTATATTACCTCCTTAGACTGATGGCAACATGAATCTTGATAGCGATGAAGGTGAAGAGCCGTCACCAGAAGCGTTGGCGCGATATCTCTCCATGAGAAGACATACTGTTGGAGTTGCTGACCCTAGGTTAGTACTAACATTTTAGTAATTTTGCCTGCAGAACCAGTACGTATAAAAAATATTATTGGATGGCTGCACAATTAAATTTAATCCACACTGAATGTAGTCATTCCAATGTAAAGACTGACTGGCTCTTTTTTTTGGGAAATGTGATAAGATTAAAAAGTACGTATTAGCGAGAGGAAAGGTGATTTCATTCCTCATTTATTGTTTTCGGATATAGCAAATGTGAGAGCCTTTTGCAATATGCATCTTAAATTTACTTTTAGACTTTCTTGATGTTTTAGGAGATGTATGTTCAACAATACAAATGAAACTTATGTGCAGATATAGAAATTGTACAGCAACTGAGGTTGAGTGAGGCAAGAAGAAAGGGAAAAGGAATTTGTATAGAATGGGAATTGCACTCGACTGGAAAATTAGGTAAATGAGGTATGCATAGATGTGATATATACTTGGAATTTCTCAGGATCTGGAGAGTTTGAACAATGGGGATAGAATACACAATTTGAATACTACTTTTTGAACTTCTGTTATGTTATTTTATAAGTCAAAAGTTAAACAGTTTTGCTGGAAAACTTGCAGCTTTCATGTTTTAAAAGATGGTGTTACAATGCCCCCAGTGGTGTAGTTGATAAAGCATAACTTGGTGCAGCACAAAATGTGTACGGAAAGGTTCCAATTAGAAACAGATCAGTGTGCTCTGCCAGAATGTGGAGACCTAGTGCTGTGGAGGTGGAAAATTGCATACGTTTCCTAAGATTAACTGTAATCAAAAGATTCTTTCAAGCAACTTTTTTTAAATTGGTAGGCAATACAAGGACATGATAAAACCCAGCTGTGATTCCACAGACCCATCCCTCTCCTCAAATCATAGTAGAAAAACAAGTTACAGATGCTCACTCTTTGACCCCAATGTCTGGATGATCTGATGAAGCTACCACTTCTTGTGCAAGCTCAATATAATGTAAATTCCCAGCTTTGGAAGAACGTGGTTTACTGTATAAAGAAATTAAATAATAAAGCTAATTATAATTAATGAAATTCTGGTTGTTTAATAATGCAGAACTGAAGTTCCGGAAGATCTGCAGAAATGTCACCTGCCTGGTTTTCCACGTACCGTGCCTCAGGCTCCTTTCCTGCAAGTTGTTCCAAATGTTAATTTAATGCAGAACATGCTTCCCACACAGAATTTACAGCCAGCCACACAATTGGAGTACAAGGTATGATGCTGCTACTTAATTTATTAGTAAGTAATAGATGAGGTTTAACTGAAATACTCTACAGTCCCTGAGCTAAAGATCAGTCGCGTCCCCACATTGGAAGTTCCAACCATTTGTCAGTGTTGACTCCAGACATTCTGTAACCAGAAATCTCAGTCACAAGATTTCAAATGGTTCCATTTATTATCAAAGAATGTATACAGTATACTACCTGAAATATTCGGTCTTTGGAGATATCCATAAAAAAAAACAGAAGAACCCCAATAGAATGAACAACAGAAAAACAGTAGAACCCCAAAGCCCCCTCACCTGTGCAAGCAGCAGCAAAGCATCAACCTCCCCCATCACCCCCCCACCAAGCAATAGCAAAGCACCCAAAGTGAGACCATTATCTGCAGTCAGCAAAAACTATTGTTTACCCAACAGTTTGTCATGCCACAGGCTCTCTCACTAACACGAGACAGAGATATGTCACTGTGAAAGGGCAGACTAACAGTCGCTGTTACGGCTTTACAATCTGCTGCCTCACTTTTTATTCTGAGATTCTCTGACTTGAGAATCAGCAGCAAACTCTCCTCACCATCAAGATTGAAAGAGGGAGTGTGATCACTCAACTACAGAGACCTCCATCCGCATATCCGCCACAGCGAAATCCTGATGTTCCTTCTCCCACGATGCCTCGGTTGGCAACATCTACCGGGCCGCACCCCAAAAGTGCCATCTTTCAAGCCACGCCTGGAGAATGTTGGAAAACGGCTGGCTGGCTGGCGAACTCCAGGAGCGGGAACTCATCCGCCATTTAAAAAACGCAGTTTTGAGTGCCATTTCAGATCAGGAACCTTGATAGAACCCCGTCTACCTTTGAAGGGGGGGGGGGGGAGACATTAAAGAGAGAAATTTAAGCTGTTTCCGCAGACAAGGTTGAAGAGGGAACCACTTGACAGCATCTTAATTCCATGCAAATTATGAATTTAATTAATGGAAATCTCTCATCATGTGAACAGATCCAGAAATCAACATAGTCATTATGAGGAGCTTAGAAATACAATAAGTATGTGCAGGGTTTTCGGGTATAAATTATACAACTTAAAATATCAGTTTCATAAAAGATTTAATAAATGAAAGTCATTGAATTGTGGAATTTGGATCAGTAATTTGTGAATATGTGTAAATGAGAGGAATAAACATGATTTCTTCATGTTGGGATTGAAATGACTTTCACCTAAGTTTTGAAGGTTCTGAGGTGACTAATAAGACCAGTGTGGGAACCTCAGACTCTGCCAAGGGTGAAGAAGGTCATGGCTGATGGGATGTGTAGAGGGTAGTTTGTGAGGGAATGTACTTCCTTTGCCATGAGGTTCTCAATACCACCCCCAAAGTTCCTTTTCTTTAAATGGTCATTGGGCAGTGATTCCCAGAGTTATCCCAATAAAAAAGTAGGAAACATTCTGGGAATTAAACTCCTCAACTCCTTTCACGCTTGCAAAGGAAGACCTATTATCCAATAAACTGCAACAAATATTTGTTAGTGAAGTAATTCTAGGGAAGAAAAAGGAACATGATAATTGCAGATGTTAACCTAAATGATGAGTTCATAATACAAGATGAAAACTCGTCACTTCCTTCTTTTTTTTTAATATAATTTTTATTAAGTTTTCAAAAAGAATACATGAAAAGATAATATCTACCCTCCCCCCTCCCCTTAACCCTCCCCCCCTCATATAAAGTCCTACCTAAAAAGAAAAGAAGAAAAAAAAGAGAGCCGCCTGGGTATTGGAAGGTTTCCACATGCTCCATGGAATTCAAAATAAAATTGGTATACTTATTCGTTACTTTCCCCAAGGGACCAAGATCTTTATCGGAGTACTTAAATATGCCATCCTATCTTTTGTAAATAGGGCGCCAAATATTCAAAAATGTTACATATTTGTCTCTTAAATTATAAGTAATTTTTTTGAGTGGAATAGAACTAGCCATTTCATTATTCCAACGATTCATACTTGAAAATACGAATCAGATTTCCAAGTAACTGCTATAGTCTTCTAAGCTACTGCCAATGCAATTTTTATAAATTCTTTCTGATATTTATTCAATTTAAGTTTTGGCTTTATCCCTTCAATATCACCTAATAGAAATAATACAGGGTTATGTGGAAGTTGAGTTCTAGTAATTTGTTCCAGTAAGACTCTTAAATTTATCCAAAAGGGTTGAATTTTAAAACAAGACCAAGTAGAATGTAAGAAAGTACCAATTTCTTGATTACACCGAAAGCATTTATCGGATAGATTTGAATTTAATCTATTTATTTTTTGTGGTGTAATATATAATTGGTGTAAAAAATTACATTGTACTAATCTAAGTCGAACATTTATTGTATTTGTCATACTGTCAAGACAGAGTCTTGACCAATTTGTTCCATCAATATTAATATTCAGATCTGTTTCCCATTTTTGTTTTGACTTATGGATTCCTTGTTTAATTGTCTGTTTTTGAATCAAATTATACATACAAGAAATAAATTTTTTACTTTTCCCTTTTTGAATTAAAATTTCAATTTCATTAGATTTTGGCAAAAACATCGTTTGACCCAGCTTACCTTTTAAGTAAGCCCTTAATTGAAGGTAACAAAAGAAAGTGTTATTTGATATTTTATATTTATCCTTTAGTTGTTCAAATGACATCAATATACCTCGTTAATAACAATCTCCTATAAATTTAATCCCTTTTTGGTACCAATTATATAAAAGTTGATTGTCCATTGTGAAAGGAATAAGTCTGTTTTGGAACAAAGGTCTCCTTGCTAATAAAGATTTCTGTATTTCATTATCAACATTTATCTTATTCCATAGATCAATCAAATGTATTAATATAGGAGATTCTTTCTTTTCCCGTATCCATTTAGGTTCCCATTTATATATAAAATCTTCAGGTCTATTTTCTCCTATCTTGTCTAATTCTATTTTAATCCATGCTGGTTTTTGATCATCGAAGAAGGATGCAATAAATCTAAGTTGATTTGCTTTATAATAATTCTTGAAGTTTGGAAGTTGTAACCCTCCTAATTCAAATTTACATGTCAATTTTTCCAATGATATTCTTGACATTTTACCTTTCCAAAGAAATTTTCTCACACATTTATTTAACTCTTGAAAAAATTTCTGTGGCAATTGTATTGGTAATGTTTGAAACAAATACTGTAATCTAGGAAATATATTCATTTTTACAACATTGACTCTACCTACTAATGTTATTGGTAGTATCATCCATTTGTCAAGATCTTCTTGAATTTTTTTCAACAGTGGCAAATAATTAAATTTATATAAATTCTTTACATCATTATCAAGTCTTATACCTAAATACTTTATACCATTTACCGGCCATCTAAATTGGGTTACTAATCGACATTGACTATAGTCTCCTTTAGTAAGAGGTAAAATTTCATTTTTATCCCAGTTTATTTTGTAACCTGATACCTTCCCATATTCATCCAATCTAGAAGATAATTTATGTAACGAATGTTGTGGGTTTGTTAAATATATCAAAACATCATCGGCAAAAAGATTAATTTTATATTCCTCTTGGTTAACTATAAAACCCATAATATCTGGATCAATTCTAATTAGTTCTGCTAATGGCTCTATCGCCAATACAAATAAAGCAGGTGATAGTGGACGACCTTGTCTAGTTGACCTTTTTAACTGGAATGGTGTTGAAATTTGAGAGTTTGTCACTACTTTAGCTTTAGGGTTAGAATTTAAAGTTTTAATCCAATTTATAAAAGATGTTCCTAACCCATATTTTTCTAATACTTTAAATAAAAAATCCCATTCTAATCTATCAAATGCTTTTTCTGCATCCAAAGCTACTACTATACTCTTCTCATCCCTTTTTTGTGCCAAATGAATTATACTGAGTAGCCGAGTTACATTATCTGCCAATTGTCTATTTTTAATAAATCCTGTTTGATCCATATGTATTAATTTTGGTAAGTATTTAGATAATCTACTCGATAAAATTTTTGCTATTATTTTATAATCAGTATTCAATAAAGAAATAGGCCTGTATGATGTTGGTTTCATAGGGTCTCTGTCTTTTTTTGGCAATACTATTACAATCGCTGTTGAAAAAGATTCTGGGAGTTTATGTGTTTTTTCTGCTTGACGTATTAACTCCATAAAGAGAGGAAATAATAAATCTTTAAACTTTTTATAAAATTCAGGTGGAAAACCATCTTCTCCTGGAGATTTATTACTTTGAAGTGATTCTAAAGCTTCTTCAACTTCTTTTAATGTAAAAGGCATATCTAATCCCCTCTGTTCTTCCGAGTTCAATTTTGGAAGAGTTAACTGTGATAAAAACCTTTCTATCTCATTAACATCATTTTGTGATTCTGATTGATATAATTCAGAATAGAAACTTTTAAAGGTTTCATTTATTTCAAGAGGTTTATAAGATATTTTATTTGCCCTTGTTCTAATTGCATTTATTGTTTTGGAAGCTTGTTCTGTTTTCAGCTGCCAGGCAAGAATTTTATGTGCTCTCTCACCTAACTCATAATACCTTTGTTTAGTTCTTATAATTGCTTTTTCCGTTCTATATGTCTGAAGCGTATTATATTATAACTTCTTATTGACAAGTTGCCTTCGTTTTTCTTCCGACATATATCTTTGAGATTCTTTTTCTAATTTTGTAATCTCTTTTTCCAATTGATCTAGTTCTGCCATATATTCTTTCTTAATTTTAGATGTATAACTTATTATCTGGCCCCTCAGATATGCTTTCATCGCATCCCATAATATAAATTTATAATCCACTGAATAAAAATTTGTATCCAAAAAAAATTGGATCTGTTTTTTCATAAAATCACAAAAATCTTGACGTTTTAATAATGTTGAATTAAACCTCCATCTATAAGCCACTTCTTCCTTATCAGTCATTATTATTGTCATTAATAAAGGAGAATGATCTGACAATATTCTTGCTTTATATTCCATATTTTTCACTTTGTGTTAAATATGCATTGATAATAGGAAAAAATCTATCCTTGAATAAGTTTTATGTCTATGAGAATAGAACGAATAGTCTCTTTCTTTAGGATTGATTCTTCTCCATATATCAATCAAATTTAAATCTTTCATCAATGATAAAGTTAGATTTACTACCTTCGATTTTATAACAGCCTTAGTTGATCTATCTAAGATTGGGTCTAAGCAAAAATTAAAGTCTCCTCCAATTAATATTTTTTCATGTGCATCCGCCAAATTCAAAAAAGCTTCTTGTATGAATTTTGCATCGTTTTCATTTGGTGCATAAATATTCATAAATGTCCATAATTCAGAAAAAAGTTGACAATGTATAATCACGTATCTCCCCGCAGAATCGGTTATTACATTTTGTATTTTAATTGGTAACGTTTTATTGATCAAAATTGCTACTCCCCTCGCTTTTGAATTAAATGAAGCCACAACAACACTACCCACCCAATCTCTCTTTAGTTTCTGATGTTCTGTTTCTGTTAAATGTGTTTCCTGTAAAAAGGCTAAATCTATCTTCATTTTCTTAATATGTGTTAAGATTCTCTTTCTTTTCACTGGTCCATTAAGCCCATTAACATTAAAACTCAAAAAATTCAACAAATTAGTCATTATTCTTAAGAAAGTTACTCCAATCTAAAACATTACTTATCTTCTCAACTCTCATAGTTCCTTGGGGAATCTCTTTGAACTTCACCATGTTGCTATGTGTTCCCCTCCCAACCCTCCAGGCAAAAAGAAAGAAAAAGATACAGAAAAAGAAAAAACAAAATACCCCCCCACTAATGTTGTGAATGAAAAGATACACAACACTACCTCCCTCCATTTTGCGGGTCGTGGCTAAAGCCACGCTTGCACACATGATTAGCGTAGCAATTGGTCAGTGCTTCTTCCAGCTCCCCCGCAACAAAAAAAATTATATATACTCAAAATTAATGTTACTATTCCCAATTAGTATTCTTCAAATTTTAATCTTTCTTCCCCCCCTCGTATAATTAATAATATATTTATGTATTCATCCGCCCAAAAATCCAACAAGTCCATTCTTGACCCAGTCTTCATCTTCAATCTATCTTGCTCCCCTGGATTTGTTCTTGCATCTGGTGAATATTCAAAGAATCTCGCACAAACTGCTCCGCTTTCTGGTAGTCATCAAAAAATCTTTTTTCTCCACCAGGCAAAAAAATCTTCAAGGTTGCAGGATAACGCAATATAAATTGATAACCGTGATCCCATAGGATTTTTTTCACTGGATTAAATTTCTTCCTTCTCTTCAAAAGTTCATAACTTATATCAGGGTAGAAAAAAACTTTGTTCCCTTGAATCATCAATGGCCCTTTTCTATTCTTGGCAGCTGCCTGTAGAATCCTTTCCTTGTCTTGAAATCTTAAGAATTTTATTAAGATCGATCGTGGATATTGGTCATCTTGTGGTTTTGGTCTTAGAGCTCTATGTGCACGCTCAATTTCAATTGATCGAACCTCCTCTTTCATTTGCAAAACTTCCGGGATCCATCTTTGAAAAAATTCTATTGGATTTTCTCCCTCCATACCTTCTTTAAGACCAACAATTTTGATATTATTACGTCTACTGATGTTTTCCAACATGTCCACTTTCTCCAAGAGTCGATTTCTTTCCGAGTTCCAGACAAGCAGATCACTTTCTGTTTTTTCCACTCTATCATTCATAAGCCCCATTACTCTTTCCATCTTCTGAAGCTTCTTATCCATTTTATCCTGTCTTTTCATAGCTTTATTATAGCACATCTTCATATCTCTAAGCTCTGCTCTTACTTTTCTTAGTTCAGCCGCTAGTTGCAACAAAGCCTCTTTTATGTCTCCATCATCTCCTTTACTTCCAATCTCTTCCAGTTCTTCCTCCTCCTCTTCATCTGTATTCTCTGCGGAATCCAATTCTGACTCTGAGTCATTTTCAATTGCAGTGGCTGTCGGTTCTTGTAGTTTGAGTTGTGTCGATTTGCGCATGTGCTCTTCTTTGCGCATGCGCATTTCCGGCATCTTCTTCCGAGAGACCGCTACCGCAGCCATTACTCCCTGTTCTACACCGGAGATAGAATGCATCTCCTTCGAAGGAGATCCAACCTGAGTCCGAGGCTCCATCGTTGCAGTAGGCCCTTTTTTCTTCCCATCTCGCGGCGGCTTCGCAACAACAGACTTCTTCTGTTGCGGTTTACGAGGCATATCGTAAAGTAGTCTTGCAAAGTTTATAAATAGTTTTCGGAAAGTATTTATTAACTTTGTTTTGTTTAACCGGTACTTTGCTGATTTTTTATGGGAGAGCTGGATTTACACGTCTCAATCCCACGTCATCACGTGACGCCCCCCCGTCACTTCCTTCTTAATGATGAAGTCCTTGATCATCTTTCTAGAGAGAAAAAGATTACATTCCAACAACTGTATTTCTGCATAGATTTTGGACTTTTAATTGGCAGAAATTTTAATAAATCAAATTTGATAAACATTCCATTTCCAAAATGAAGCATCCTATAAATGTTTTGATTGCTAGTAATTTTCTCTGTATAAAACAAATATCAGAGAAGTTGAGCTTGAGTACATATCACATTTATTTTCAGCACAGATCAGTTTTGTAGTGACATACAAATATTGATTCATTAAGATCATGTTAATAATTTTCAAGAGGCAATCACTTTCATGCTTTTCAAATTGGGCATGGCAAGATGCAGTCCTGGGGCTCTCTTTAGGTCAGAGCTGCTAAATCGAGTTCAATGTAGTCCCATTGGTTAAGTTACTGGAATGGCATTTTGAGGTCCAAACTGTAAACCTAAGGTATTAGTTCAAAGGGCAGCTTGGAAATTTGAATTCGAGTATCTAACTAAATCCACAATAAAATGTTAGCACTAATAAGTGAGAATTATTTACTGATTGTTGTTAATAAATACATTCATGAAGGACCATCATAGAAGAAAATCTTCCATCTTCATGCTGTAAGACCGAAATGTAACTCTTGACCCACTAGCATGAATGACTCTTAATTGCCTATAATGTTCTGGCTGGATTGAAGCAACTTTGGAATCCTGTTAGTTTGTTTCTCCAGAGATAGTAGTGTAACTGAAAACTTTTAAAGCAAGCAACAGAGCAACTTCCTCTGTGTAACCAAGCATAACAACCCACGTTCCAGAGTTTGCATGCATCGTATACATTTAATTTGTAATTTCTTTGTTATCTTTGTCCTCAGTTTCTTTGCTTTTGCTTCCTGTGGTATTTTATTACCTTCCATTCTGATATTGAATTGTTTTCCAATTACACAATTCACCCATTCATTCCTGCATCGACTAATGTGAATTTATTATTGAAAAAAGGTAATTAAGGTAAGTTATTATAGTTTATTGCTGCTTCTAATCAGGAAGTTACCATCATTCAGTGAACAGAATGTTAATTCTCTGTAGATGTGTATATGTTCTTGCATCTCTCTTTTGAATTCTTAAGGAACAATCCTTACTTCAACCTCCAACTCTACAACTGCTAAATGGTATGGGACCTCTCGGCCGTCGTGCTTCTGATGGTGGAGCCAACATCCAGTTGCACGCCCAGCAGTTACTCAAACGTCCAAGAGGCCCTTCACCTTTGGTCACCATGAATCCAGTAAGTTTTTTTTTGTCATCTGTATCAATGATCTGGATGAAATTGTGGTAAACTGGATCAGTAGATTTGCAGATGACACAAGATTGAGGCGTAGTGGACAGTGACAGCTATCAAAGATCTAGACCAGCTGAGAAAATGAGCTGAAAAATGGCAGATGGAATTTAATGCAGGCAAGTGTGAGGTGTTGCACTTCGGTAGAACAAACCAGTATAGGTCTTGCACGGTGAGTGACAGGGCAGAGGGGAGTATTGTAGAACAGATGGATTTGGGAATGCAGATTCATAACTCCTTGAAAATGGTGTCACAAGTAGATAGGGTTGTAAGGAGAGCTTTTGGCACATTGGCTTTCATGAATCAGTATTGAGTACTGGAGATGGGATGTTATGTAGAAGTTTTATAAGATGTTGATGAGGCCAGATTTGGAGTATTGTGTGCAGTTCTGGTCACTTACCTATAGGTATAGATAAGATTGAGAGAGGCTTTTCCCATTGAGGTTGTGTGAGACTAGAACTGGAGATCATAGCTTTAGAGTGAAAGGTGAAATGTTTCAGGGAAACTGAAAGGGAACTCTTTCACTCAGAAGGTGGTGTGAGTGTGGACAAGCTACCAGTGGAAGTGGTGGATGCAGATTTTATTGCAACGTTCAAGAGAAGTTTGCGTAAGTACATGGACGAGAGGTATGGAGGGCTATGATCTAGGTGCAGGTTGATGAGACCAGAATAATAGTTTGGTTTGGACTAGATGAGCAGAAGGACCTGGTTCTGTGGTGCAGTGCTGTATGGTGTTTTGAGCCAAGATGCGACCCTGATGAAGAGTCCCAGCCTGAAACTTCGACTGTTTATTTTCCTCTATAGATGCTCCCTGACTGGCTGAGTTCCTCCAGCATTTTGTGTGTTGCTCAGGAAGAGCAGGTGTTATTATTTACATAAAAACATTAGATCTACACAGCTAGGAACATGGTAGAACTTAAAAATATCTGTATTTTCTTAGCTTATAGCAATTGTATGTGGTATTTGAGGTGGTGATTAGATTTGTTGAAGAGCAGGATAGTGGCTATTTTCATCTGCTTGTGAAAGCACATTTCCTTTGTTTTCATTTAGAGCATTTGCCTTGTTGAAAACTGTAAGAGAATGTAAAATATTTTATTACTACCATGTACCATCATATTTAGAAACGCTGGTGCACTTTTTAAAAGTATTTATCTTGTACAAACAAATAGCCTTGACCTAACTATTTAAAGCAGGAGTTTCCAACCTTTATTATGCCATGGACCTTACCATTAACCGATTGGTCCATGGACCCAGGTTGGGAACTCCTGATTTAAAGTCACTAAAGATATTTCAAGAGATGTTCTTTCCTTGCCAATAGGTAGCATATTGAGCAGTTGTTAACTGATTCATTGATATATAGAAGTCATTTAATTAATCATCTTGTAAATTAAAGTCTTTCACTGCTGTACTTTATTCATGATCTTTCCATTTCCTTGATGTGCTCCTATAGACTGTTTGACACCATGGTGCCCCTCTCTTAGGACAATGTTTCTCCTTAAAAATATGTTGCTATGTTGCACACTTGTTTCACTTTATTGAGATTATAAGATTAGGATGTCATGTTGCAGCTATACAAGACATTGGTTTGACTTAATTTAGTGTACTGTGTAGAGTTCTCGTTGTGACGCTACAGGGAAATTGTAGTAATAGAGAACCAAAAACAAAATCACCCTGATGTTGCCTGGAATGGAGTGCTGCTGTTTTAAGGAGAGATTGGATTGACTGGGTTTACTTTCACTGGAGTATCATAAGCTGATGGTAACTTTACAGAGTTTTATAAAACTGTGGCTGAGCAAGAATTGGATATAATTACGATATTCAAAGGCATTTAGACAGGTGGTTGAATGGACAAGGAGTGAGGGATATACAGTTATTGGTTCCTTTTCCTTGTAGTTTGTCTATACCTTGCATATTAGTATGTACTCGTTTTTCTCACAGCATGCTGTGCCAGTTGTGACACCAGTGGATGAGGAGGGCTCAGATGGTGAGCCAGACCAGGAAGCTGTGCAAAGGTATGTAACAGTACTGGTGAGCTGAGCCTTTAGATTTTCCCCAGAAAGAAACATGTCTTGAATATTTCTAGTTCTGTTCTGTTTACTTCTACGCGCCTTGGCTTTGCCTCAGTCCATCAACTGCTGAAAGTATCAACCACTGCTTCATGATTCCAATTCTTACTTCTGACCTCCAGCTTCCATAAGCTTCAACTCATCCTGTGTTCTGTTGTTATTCTCCAGCATACAAAGTCCATCTCATCTTAAGTTTTTTATAAATTCCTTCCTGGTCTTGTATCGCTCTGTGGCTCTGACCTTTATCAATTTGTCCTTAAATCACTCACATCTAGTAGCCTAGATTTTGACATGCCCTCTCTTTAAAACCCTTGGAGCATTTTCTTTATCCTTCCTTAAAAGCTACCTTTTTGAACAATCTTTTGGTGTGTTTTCAAGATCTCTTTCTGGCTTAGTGCTTATCTTCTTGCTTGTGCATCTCTGAAGCACTTTACGATGCCACTCTGTGTTTTCAATGTTGTTATCTAAATATTGTTATGCAGAAAAGGAAAATTATTGTAGCCTGATGAACCAGCAACTTTTGCACACTAATCACATGTCAATTATCTATAATTTCCATTCAAGAACCTGCACTGAGCAGAAAAGGCCAACTTATCTTTATTTCTCCAATAATACATTACATATGGAACTAGGTATCTATTGTAGTTTACCATGAGCAATGCCATGGGAGATCAGATAATGCTTAGTAATTGTATAAAGAAGAAATCAGTTCTATTTATGATATGCCACTTTAAGGACTGTTGTGAGCTTTATCTTGTTGGGCAGCTTTTGGGTTCTGTTCTTCCAATAAATAGCTTTCTATTTAAATCATCTATCTCAGTTTTTGCTGACTAAAAATAATTTAACCTTTGCTTGCTCCAGAAACACTGCCTTACACATGTTGCTTTTGAGAGCAAAACAACCTATAGAAAAACAAAGTTTATTTGATAATATCTTACACATAAATCAAGTTAATAAAATAAATGAAGCTGGCAGACAACAATGATAAGTTATATCTATTCTCAGCATTAACTAACCCTAGGCATGCTTGATGCTCCTACTTAGTGCAAATAAATTATCTTTATAAACCTTAATAAATATCTTAAAGAGTTAACATGGCTTTAAAAAGTAACATTAAATTAGATAGTTTATTGAAAATTTATAAACTAAATTTAACCATAGCTTTCTATCTACAAGACTGCAGTATTACATTATGTAGATAAATTTCAACTTAAATATACACTTGTGTTGCAGGTATCTGGCTAACAGGTCTAAACGCCACACTCTCGCAATGACCAATCCTACAGCTGAGGTCCCCCTAGATTTGCAGAGGCAGCTGGGACAGCAGCAGGCAATCCGTTCACGGGCCTGGGTTCCTCACCCTGAGCAGCACAGCCGGTGAGTGGCTTTTGCATTGAGGTCTGAGTCTGAACCTCAGATATTAGCTGGTTTCAGCATTCCAGAGAAAGTAGAATAGATTTGAGAGATCTCCTGTGCCCCATTAAAAAGAAAAATGTAGTTGTCTAGATGCCCATTTTGATCTTTTAGTGCTAATACTCCACAAGTGGCATGTCTGGGTAGAAAAGAGTGTATTTTTTGTACAGTTCATTTAAATCCATAGTGCAAGTTTCTAATCCAGCTGAATCTTTTGGAGAGGCATATAGTACGGGATCCCAAAATGTCCTCATCCAACTTCTAACAACCTGTTACAGAGCAGCAAGCATAGGGAATGTGTTAGTTGTTTAGAAACATAAAAAACCTACAGCACAATACAGGCCCTTCGGCCCACAAAGCTGTGCCGAGCATGTCCTCACCTTAGAAATTACCGAGGGTTACCCATAGCCCTCTATTTTTCTGAGCTCCATGTACCTGTCCAGAAGTCTCTTAAAAGACCCTATCGTATCCGCCTCCACCACCGTTGCCGGCAGCTCATTCCATGCACTCACCACTCTCTGAGTAAAAAGACTTACCCCTGACATCTCCTCTGTACTTACTTCCAAGCACCTTAAAACTGTGCCCTCTCGTGCTAGTCATTTCAGTTCTGGGAAAAAGCCTCTGACTATCCACACGATCAATGCCTCTCATCATCTTATACACCTCTATCAGGTCACCTCTCATCCTCCATCGCTCCAAGGAGAAAAGGCCGAGTTCACTCAACCTATTCTCATAAGGCATGCTCCCCAATCCAGGCAACATCCTTGTAAATCTCCTCTGCACCCTTGCTATGGTTTCCACATACTTCCAATAGTGAAGTAGTGAAGTGACCAGAACTGAGCACAGTACTCCAAGTGGGGTCTGATCAGGGTCCTATATAGCTGCAACATTACCTCTCAGCTCCTAAACTCAATCCCATGGTTGATGAAGGCCAATGCACCATATGCTTTCTTAACCACAGAGTCAACCTGCGCAACAGCTTCGAGTGTCCTGTGGACTCGGACCCTAAGACCCCTCTGATCCTCCACACTGCCAGGAATCTTACCATTAATATTCTGTCATCATATTTGACCTACCAAAATGAACCACCTCACACTTAACTGGGCTGAACTCCATCTGCCACTTCTCAGCCCAGTTTTGAGTGGAAAAGCAAATTGTACAGAGGACATGGAGAGTCTGCAGAGGGATGTAGATAGGTTAAGTGAGTGGGCCAAGGTCTGGCAGATGGAATACAACGTTGGTAAATGCGAGATCATCCACTTTGGAAGGAATAATAGAAGAGCACATTATTATTTAAATGGTGAAAGATTGCAGCATGCTGTTGTGCAGAGGGACTTGGGAGAGCTTGTTCATGAATCACAAAAAATTGGCTTGCAGGTACAACAGATTATTAAGAAGGCAAATGGAATGTTGGGCTTCATTGCTAGAGGGACTGAATTCAAGAGCAGGGAGATCATGTTGCAACTATACAGGGTTCTGGTGAGGCCACACCTGGAGTACTGTGTGCAGTTCTGGTCTCCATACTTGAGGAAAGATATACTGGCTTTGGAGGCAGTGCAGAGGAGGTTCACTAGGTTGATTCCAGGGATGAAGGGGTTAACCTATGAGGAGAGATTGAGTCCCCTGGGACTATACTCTCTGGAGTTCAGAAGAATGAGAGGGGATCTTATAGAAACATACAAAATTTTGAAAGGGATAGATAAGATAGAAGTAGGAAAGTTGTTTCCATTGGTAGGTGAGACTAGAACTAGGGGACATTGCCTCAAGATTCAGGGGAGAAGATTTAGGAGGGAGATGAGGAGAAACTGTTTTTCCCAGAGAGTGGTGTATTGGTGGAATTCTCTGCCCAGGGAAGCAATTGAGGCTTCCTAACTAAATATATTTAAGGAACAGTTATATAGGTTATAACATGGTAAGCGAATTAAGGGTTATGGGGAGAAGGCAGATAGATGGAGCTGAGTTTACCGACAGATCAGCCATGATCTTATTGAATGGCAGGGCAGGCTCGACGGGCCGGATGGCCTACTCCTGCTCCTATTTCTTATATTCTTATGTTTGCATCCTACAATGTCCCACTGTAACCTCCAACCAGCAAATTTATCATCAGCAAATTTACCATCCCATCCCTCCACTTCTTCATCCAGGTCATATAAAAATCACCAAGAGAAGGGGTCCCAGAACAGATCCCTGAGGCACACCACTGGTCACGGACCTCCATACAGAATATGACCCGTCTACAACCACTCTTTGCCTTCTGTGGGCAAGCCAGTTCTGGATCCACAAAGCATTGTCCCCTTGGATCCCATGTCTCCTTACCTTCTCAATAAGCCTTGCATGGGGTACCTTATCAAATGCCTTGCTGAAATCCATATACACTACATCTACTGCTCTTCCTTCATCAATGTGTTTAGTCACATCCTCAAAAAATTCAATCAGGCTCGTAAGGCATGACCTGCCTTTGACAAAGCCATGCTGACTATTTCTAATCATATTGTACCTCTCCAAATGTTCATAAATCCTGCCTCTCAGAATCTTAAGCCTTTGTGGCACAGAATATTGTGAAAGTGGAAAATGTAAGAGTCTAAAAATAGTTTGAGGTATCAAGTAATGGCTTAATAGGTCATTATTTGTTAAGTAATTTGTGCAACTGACTACATGTGTGCACTTGGTTCTTGTTATTTCTTACCTTACCCATTGTTAGGGCTGGTGGCATAAAGGGGAGATGAAAAAAAAACAAATGCAAAATGTCCTCCCCAGGTTATGACGGGGTACCGTTCCTATGAACTGTTTATAACCCTAGTGGTATGCAAGTCTGAATTGTGGCTGTGAGCTATGTTCCCACACTACAGCCCTCAGAAGCTGTCAAATCCATACCGCTGGTCTCCCAAATGTTCATATATACAGGTTGTACATAAGTTGGCCATTCTTAACACAAGGAGGTTTTGTAATAATCATTACCAAATCTGATTCATTATGTAAGAACATTTAAGAGAAAAAATACAGAAGTGAAAATTAAGAGGTCTAAGAAAAGAGTACAGAAACTGAATGAGGTTGGATCACTTCATTGTGGAGGAAGCATTGGCACAAGCACAGTATTTCACATGGCCTTTTGTGCTAAGATTCCGATGAAAATCACAAAATGAAATAATAGTGGAAAAAATATTGAAGTTTCAGGGTGGGGTTAGACAACAGAGGAAATATTTCCAAAACTGCATGCCAAGAAATTACGTTTGTAAACATAACCCATCACTTAAGGACAAAACCTAGTAGTAATCATTGTTTTCAATTTTCACATTTTATGAAAACCTCATTAAACCAATGGAATTTTTTTATTTTGCTCTTTTGTGTTTTATTCATTTTCAAGATGTGGCCTTCACTGACAAGTAAAACTATTATTGTTCATCCAGACTGCTATTTCAGAGGGTGGTTAAGAGTCAACTACATTATTGGGAGTTTGCAGTTATATGAACCATAAACATAATAGATCTGATGAAGAGTCTTAGCTTGAAACGTCAACTGTTTGTTCCCCTCTATAGATGCTGCCTGACCTGCTGAGTTTCTCCAGCATGTGTGTGTGTTGTTATGTATGGACCAGGTCTGGTAAGGGAAACGTGTGTCCTTCCCCTGAAGGGCATTCTGTGAACAAGATGACTTTTTACAAAACCTGATAGGTTCATGATCACTATTAATGATACTAGATTTTTATTCCAGACCTACTTTGTAAATTAACTTTAAATTCCCCATTTGCTGAAATGAGATTCATGTCACAGGATCTTTAATCCAAATCGCTGATTCTCTACTGATAGCATAATTAAAATCCACTGTATTCACAGCCTCAGTCACTAAAGTTGTTAAGAACTTCTCTCTGTACACGATGGTATTAGTGAATCTCCCTTGACTGTGCTTATGAAAAGTCAGGGTAAATGAATTAGTCTGAGAGTACTGATAATGCTGCAGACAGGTCAGTGGTTGAAGTCACCTATGCCCAGTTTGGTGGGGAAAGGTATGGGAGAGAGATGTGTCAAGTCTAACTTTTTTGGTTAATGGGTAAGAAAGTTGGCCCAGATTCTTTTTACTATGTAGGAATGAAAGACTTTGTTTTACTCACAGTGCACCTCTTCCCCTCCCTTTCCCCTCAATAATGAGCAAAGGAAAATAATTTCAAAATAAAGTTATGGAGGGCAATGGGGGATGGAAATAGATCATCACTTCAGTGTAAATGATCAAATTAATCTCCTTAATATTTTAGATTGCATAGTTTGGAGAATTGAGCTAGTCCTGTGGGGCTGTCTTGAAATATTAGTCACTACTCATTGTAACCCTTGCTGCAATACATACAATATTTTTGAACTATTGCAGCAACTGACTATATTTAATTTCATTATTTCCTCTAGTTCACTCCCACACTGGCCTCTTTGTCCTTGGCTTTCAATGCTACTCCAATACTATTTAATGTAAAGTGTGAGGAAGTCACTTAATTTTTTAACTAATGTCGTACATCTTTCCTAACTCAAGACTGAATTAAACATGTTCTTCTAATGATTCTGATATTGCCATGTGTTACATCCTTAGACTGATTTTTTTACGTTTTTACTTTTCTCACTTAATCTGTCATTTGTAGCTTCCACCCTGTCACAGATATTCCTTCTCATTTCTTAAATTACCTATACTGTTTCTCTGCATCTTAAAACTTGTTTCATCTCAATTTTTTCAGTTTATGATGAAAGTTCATCAATCAGATACATCAATTCTGTTTGCTTTTCACAGTTGCTGGCTGACTACTTTCAAAATCTAGTTTTTATTTCAGTTTTCCTGTATCTTGATATTCCTCAATTTTAATGTATATAGTTTTGCCATTTGCTATTTGAGGATAAATACTTGTTATTTAGTCTTATTTTAATATTAGTTATCAACATTCTATTGCAGAAACAGCTTGCAGTTCCTCCAGCCTTGTGTGTGTGTTGCTTGGATTTCCAGCATCTGCAGACTTTCTCTTGTTTGTGATTGCATTTATATAGTACTGTTGATATTGTTAAATAGTTCAAGGAAAATTGTCAGCTCAAATTTGACAGGTGCACATATTTGCTGAAAGAGACCCCAAACTTGGTCAGTATGGTAGCTTTCTGAAGGAGATGTATGAAGGTGGAATGATTTAAACAGAAAACTTCCAAACTTTAAGGCCTTGTCAACAGACTACTTTGTCAGCAGTGGAGGAACTGAAGAGAAAAAAGTGCCAGATGCCAGAATTGGATACCTGCATTGTTCTTGGTTATATGTAGATTACAGAAATGGGAAAGGAAAGGCCATAGAAATCCCAAAGATAATAGTCACTCTCATTGAGAAAAACGGCCACTTAGCATTTCACAAATTATGTTTTCTACAGGTTAAGTGGTATGCAGATGACTAACTGCAGGTTCACATGTAATCCTATAGTTGTACCATTATCTGAGGAAAATGGTCTGCAAAAGAGATTATATAACTGTTTGCACATATTTAATACTACTCTATGTACAACTTTTAAAACTCAGTAATGTGGTAATGGACTTGAAAATATATTTTAGCTTAGAATTTTACTTGTATTTAGTGTGGTTACCAAGAATTCTACTAAATTTGCCATTTCATCAGATACCCAGTGCCTATAAAAATTACTCCCCCCCCCCCGGGAAGTTTTCATATTTTATTTTTTTTACAACGTTGAATCAGAGTGGATTTAATTTGGCTTTCCTGACACTGATCAACAGAAACAGTCTTGCGTGTCAAAGTGAAAACAAATTTCTATAAATTGATCTAAATTTATTCCAATTATTAAACCCAAAATAATTGATTGCATAATTACTCACCCCCTTAAAGTCAGTATTTTAGAAGATGCACCTTTGACAGTAATTACAGCTGTGAATCTGTGTGGATAGGTCTCTATCAGTTTTGCACTTCAGGGCACTGCAATTTTCCCTCATCTTCTTTAACAAAAAGCTCTATCAGATTGCATAGGGATCGTGAGTGACCAGCCCATTTCAAGTCCAGTCACAAATTCTCAGTTGGGTTGAGATCTGGACTCTGACTTGGCTACTCCAGGATATTAACTTTGTTCTTTTTAAGCCATTCCTGTGTAGCTTTGGCTTTATGATTGAGGTCATTATCTTGCCGGAAAACAAATCTTCTCTGAAGTCGCAGTTCTCTTGCAGACTGCATCAGGTTCTCCTCTATTTTCCCCTGTATTTTGCTATATTTCTTTTACCCTCCACCTTCACAAGTCTTCCAGAGCCTGCTGCAGTTAAGCATCCCCACAAGCATGATGCAAGGACCACCATGCGTCATGGTAGGGATAGTGTGTTTTTGATGATGTGCGGTGCTTGGCTTATGCCAAATATTGCGTTTATTCTGATGGCCAAAAAGCTCAATTTAGGTTTCATCAGATCATAGAACCTTCTTCCAGCTGACTTCAGAGTCTCTCACTTGCCTTCTGGCAAACACTAGCCGAGTTTTCATGAGAGTTTTTTTCAACAGTTGTATGCGCAGTCTCTCCCATCTCAGCCACTGAAGCTTGTAACTCCTCCAGAGTTGTCGTGGGTCTCTTGGTGGTCTCCCTCGCTAGACCCCTTCATGCACGGTCACTCGGTTTTTGAGGACAGCCTGCTCTAGGCAGATTTACAGCTGTGCCATATTCTTTCCATTTCTTGATGATTGACTTAACTGTACTCCAAGGGATATTCAGTGACTTGGAAATTTTTTTGTATCCATCTCTTGACCTGTGTTTTTCAATAACATTTTTGTGGAGTTGCTTGGAGTGTTCTTTTGTCTTTCTGGTGTAGTTTTTGCCAGGATACTGACTCACCAGCAGTTGGACCTTTCCAGATGCAGGTGTGTTTTTTTTTACTATAGTTAACTGAAACAGCTTGACTGCACACAGGTGATCTCCATTTAACTAATTATGTGACTCCTAAAACCAGTGATTATTTGGTGTGTCATATTAAAGAGGGTGAATAATTATGCAATCAATTATTTTATGTTTAATATTTGTAATTAATTTAGATCATTGTAGAGATCTATTTTCACTTTGATATGATGGTCTTTTTCTGTTGATCAGTGTCAAAAAAAGCCAAATTAAATCCACTGTGATTCAATGTTCATTTTTCATTTTAAATCTTTTTATTAATTATTATTGAAAATCAACAGCAGAGAAAAATACATCAAAATAATCAAGATAACATATCCATATGTAGAGTAAAAGTTAAACTATCAACCAGGCTGAACAGTATACCAATAATAATCAAAAAACAAAGTATTAAAGCTTTTTTTTATGGAAAAAAGGAAAGAAAGAAAAAAAGAACCCCTACTAACTAAAGCAGAGAAAACCCCTGATAACTAAAAAAAGGGGGAAAAAAACCCATTTGGAGCACAAACCTGGAACGATGCGCCACCCGGAGCTATACGCCATACAAGCTTCCATAAAAAAAAAGACATCAAACTGCCAACCAAGTTCATATACCCAAGCATCAGAAAAGGACCATCTTTATTAACTCAAGTCAAGTGATAATAACGGGCAAAAGAACCCCACATTTTCTCGAAGTCAAACTTAGGATCAAAAGTTCGACTTCTAAATTTTTCCAAACTAAGACATAACATCACCTGAGAGAACCATTGTATCAAAGTGGGAGCAGAGACATCTTTCCATTTTAATAAAATAGCCCTTCTGGCCAATAATGTGACAAATGCAATTACATATTGGTCAGATATAGAAATAGCATGAATATGTTGAGGAATTATACCAAACAAAACTGTCAATTTATTAGGTTGTAAATTGATTCTTAAAGCTTTAGAGATTGTAGAAAAAATAGATTTCCAAAATTGTTTCAATACAGAACACGACCAAAACATATGTGTCAATGTAGCTATCTCAGTTTTGCATCTATCACACTGACTATTTACATTAGGAAATATTTTAGACAATCTCTTCTTCGTCAAATAATAACGCTGTACAATTTTAAATTGAATTAGAGAATGACTGGCACAAATTGAAGAAGAGTTAACCAGCTTCAAAATTCGCAACCAATCAATCCTCTGTTATCAAGGTCATATTAAGCTCTTTTTCCCAATCTTGCTTAATCTTAAGTAAAGGATAATTGTCCTGTTGTAATAGTAAATTATAAATTTTCCCAATAAAACCTTTCACTAAAGGGTTCATTTTTAAAATAACATCTAACAGGTCAGAATCTTGTATATATGGAAAATTACTTAAACATTCTTGTAAAAAATGTCTGACCTGAAGATATTGCAAAAAATGTGAATATGAAAGAGAGTATTTAGTTACTAATTTCTCAAAGGACATTAATCGACCTTCTCGAAACAAGTCCATAAAGGAAAAAATTCCTTTATTCCTCCAAAGAGAAAAGGTAAGATCATTAAGTGAAGGTTTAAATAAATAGTTTCGATAAATTAAACCAAAAAGGTTAAATTTTTTAAGATTAAAAAACTTACGAAACTGATACCAAATTCGTAATGATTGATTAATCTTAGGATTTATGTTTAGAATAGAAATTTTGGCTAATTGTACAGGTAAAGGAGCTCCTAATAACGAAGTTAAATGAAATTGTTTCACAGTTTTCAATTCCAAATCAACCCAAGATGGTCCTTCCTTTTTATTGGTCCAATATAACCAAGAACACGCATAACGTATATTAACCGCCCAATAATACATTCTTAAATTAGGCAAAGTAAGACCTCCATCCTTTTTTAATTTTTGTAAATGACATTTTGTAAATTCTTGGTCTTTTATTATTCCAAACAAAAGATGAAATAATAGTCAACTTGATCAAAAAACTTCTTAGTTAGAAAAATAGGAATGTTTTGAAATACATATAAAAATTTTGGTAAAATCATCATTTTAACTGCATGAATTTGAACTACTAACAAAAGTGTAAGTGGGATCCATCTAGAACAAAGTTGCTTCATAAAATGCACTAAGGGAACTAAATTCAAGAAACAGACAAAAATAGAATTAGATAGAATTTCCAAACTAATTAAAGATCTAGATAATACTTACGCAGTTTCTCCTAATGTTGATTTATTTAAACAAAGGGTTGAACTTCAATCACAATATAATTTACTATTAACTTATCCTATTGAAAGAAATTTGCTTAAATTAAAAAGTCAATTTTATACGTTTGGAGATAAAAGTAACAGGCTATTAGCATCTCAACTTGAAGCAGTTAGAGTTAAAAGACAAATTTTAAAAATTTGTAAGAGAGATGGTAGTTTAGCTTGTAATTATGAAGATATTAATAAAATTTTTCAAGACTATTACAGTGAACTCTATAAATATCAGTTTCTAGCTGACCCTTCTAATATGTATGCCTTTTTACAAAAGATTGACTTTCCTAGACTATCAGTTGAAGATCAACAAATTCTTGATGCTCCTCTTACCGAAAGAGAAATTCAGAAAGCTATTCTCTCAATGCAATCTGGTAAAGCTCCTGGATTGGATGGTTTTACTGTAGGATTTTATAAAAAATTTGAACATTTGCTTACTCCTTATATGTTGGAAATGCTTAAAGATTCTTTTCTGTTAGGAGAGTTACCTTCCACATTTTATGAAGCTTCTATTTCTTTAATCCTTAAGAAAGATAAAGATCCTACTGATTGTGCTTCATATGGACCTATTTCATTATTAAATGTGGATGCCAAAATTCTTTCAAAAATAATGGCTAATCGGATGGAGAATATATTAGCTAAAATTATTTCTCAGGATCAAACGGGTTTTATAAAAGGCTGTTATTCTTTTTCTAATACTCAGAGATTGTTAAATATTATATACTCATCTCTCTCTAAGACTCCCCAATGTGTTGTTTCTCTAGATGCTGAAAAGGCATTTGATAGAGTTGAATGGAAATATCTATTTAAAGTTTTAGAGAAATTTAGCTTTGGTACTAATTTTAAGAAATGGATCAGATTAATATATAAAAGCCCTATTGCCACTGTTATCACTAATAATTGTAGATCCCCCTTTTTCCAACTTTTTCGGGGTATGAGACAAGGATGTCCGTTAAGTCCTCTGTTATTTAAGTTGATGTTGGAACCCTTGGCTATTGCACTTCGTGAAGCTAAAAATATTCAAGGAATTTCTATAAATGGGACTATTCATAAGATCTCCCTTTATGCGGATGATCTTTTGGTTTATATTTCGAATCCCGAAGAATCTATTCCTAGCTTATTGAAATTATTAAATGAATTTGGGTTGTTCTCGGGATATAAATTAAACCTGCATAAAAGTGAGTTATTTCCTTTAAATGATTCCGCTTCTATATATGATAACATTCCTCTAAAAGTTACGGATTCTTTTAAATATTTAGGTATTACCGTTACTAAAAATTATGGAGACCTTTATAGAACTAATTTGATTCAATGTTATAAAACATGAAAACTTGCAAGGGAGATGAATACTTTTTATAGGCACTGTAATGCAACAGATTAACAGAACTACAATCTGAAAGCACACACTTAAATGTATTTTACAATTGGTATTTACATAAACCACATGATTGCTGTTACATTGGAGTTCTCAGTAAAGGGGATCATTGATAAAATATGGAAGCTGTTAATAGCAACAAATTCCCATCTACAGTGCAATTCAGTGGCTTTGCAGGAATTGGTAGTTTTACTTACTGATTCAACAGAAGCAGCAGGGATATCAAGATTCTTATCTTTTAAACCTTGATCCTGAAGCTAACTTCTTGGTTCATTTGTGAGAAAATCTTGAAATTGTAATTCAGATGACGAGTTGGGTTTTTTTTAATATATGGTTAGGTTTTGTAATCTTATAATCAGTCCTGTGATCATGTTTCATTATTTGTGTTAATTTCAAGATATTTAATTATCGAGTTGTTTTGTTTAATTACCCTTTAAATAATGCTGAAGTTTAATCTTATTAATTTAAGAGCAATAAATCTAAAACAAATATGCTGGAAGTAATGCTCATTGGCGTTGAGTGTGCAAGCAGCTGTTATATTTGACAATTCCTGTGTTTTATAAACTTAGTAGCAACAAATTAAATTATTGTTCAACGTCATTAAATTAATTTAAATGGTCATAATGATCACTGAAGAACCCACAAATGTGCAGTGTTTATTGTCAAAATCATTATTTTTCATAAGTAACACTAACTCAATATTATTGTATTATTAAAATATTTTCTCATGAATATTATGGAGTACAGTGGAGTTTTAATAATCTACCATATAATTCTGTGCAATCAAGTGAGAGTCTTGACTTCCTGATAGTTTCAAAAGTAGTTGTCACATCAGGGCAGCTCGTAATAATATGTTCAGACCACCAGGTTTTATCGCAGCCTGACTAGCCAAGAAGTCTCTTGTGAACATCCAAGAGAGTGATACAATTTTTTAGACCATCGATATTACCTTTAATTTTAGAGCACGTAAGCTAGAATTTGCACTCTTTTTAGCTTTACAGCAGTTGATGCAAAGATTGAATTAGGAAATACTTGCTTCTTGAGGTGGTACCATGACTAACATCAAATGCTAAGGTGGTTCAGCTACAGCTGGAATGAAATTTTTACAGAAAGTGAAAGTATGATCACTAAATACATAAAACAAATCCAATAAGACTTTTTTTTAAGGTAGAAAGTAATTCTTAGTGCGTAATGGATAAATTGACCTATCATTCTCTTCTAATGATGCTGGGAAGTAGAAATACCTATTGTTGTATCTGTAAGAGGTGTGGATTGGTGAATTAATCCATTATGATAAAATTGTTTTCTCTTTATGTAGCACTTTCTTTGTAACAAGTAACCGCTTGGAAAGTGTCCATAGAACTGTTTACTTTATGGGGTAGATGGGAATGAAATTAGTGTTCTGCAGAAATGGATAAAAGCAAAACCAGATACCTTACAGTCCTATTGCTCCAGTGTGTTCTTCATTGTTTATGTAACTTACATTTCAAGTGAGTAATTTATCTTAGAAGAAATATGAGTGGTAAACATATTTTACCAGACTTCTACTTAACAATTTGCAGAATCTTTCTGCAACACAGCATATTGACCATTCGTGAATTTGTTACAAGTTTGTGCAGAGCAAAGTAAATAAATTGGGAATAAATTACGGGAATTGCATGTGAAGGGGTTTGGAAAGAGCTGCATAAAGATCTGAGAAGACTTGTGGTCTTTGAACAGTTATAAAATGGAACAATGCTTGATGCAAATTTGAGGTTCAGGTGGCAAATGGAGTTTAATTTGTTGCACTTTCACAAACCTATTAATTTTCAAAATTGTGTCTGTTTTGCAGCATTTGCTATAAAGACCCCAACACTCTACACCTTCCAACTGAAAGGTTCTCTCCAGTTCGTCGTTTCTCAGATGGTGCTGCTAGCATACAGGCATTCAAAGCTCATCTAGAGAAAATGGAGAAAAGCACAAACACAAACAGTAGCATAAAGCAGCTGCAGCAGGTGAGCAATTAGACAGCACTGATTAGAAAAAGTCAAGCCGCCCAGGGTGGAGATCTGAGGCTCGGAAGTAGTTTAATTGATCTCATTAGCCATTCCCAGACATAGAATCACAGAGAATGATGCAGTCTTTTAGCCCACCTGCCCCATGCTGACCTTTTGCCCATTTACACTATTTAATTTGCCTTCATTAGGTCCAAATTGTTATCTGCCTCTTAACTTTATCAATTGTAAAATTAAAAATAAATAAAAATCTGATTCTACCACACCTCGAGCAGGGCATTCCTGATGTCAACCATTCTCAACATTTAAAAAAAAAACACTCCCCTTCACCCCCTCCATCCTTATATACCCTTTACAACTCCCTCCTCTCATTCTAAACCTATGATATCCCTACCATGGAGAAAATGATGTTGATTATTTATAATATTTATGGTTTTCATAATATTATATGCTTGTATCAGGTCACCCCAAGCCTCCTTAGCTCGAAGGGAAACAAATCTAGTCTATTCAATTCCTCCCCCTAACTAAAATCTTCCAATTGGGTAAATCTGGAGACAGAAGAGATTGAAAACAATCAATACCTCTGGCTGCTTGGTTTTTGTTTCTGATGATTTTCCTCTGCGTTCTGTCCAGTACAGCCCATGTTATAGTGTACTGACCAGAACCGCACACAATATTCCTAGTGTAGTTTAACCAGTGTTTTGTAAAAATTAAATTGTGTCCTAAACAATGTATTCTAAACCTTGATTTATGAAGGCAAATGTGCCATATGCCTTCTTCACTAGCCTATCTACCAGTGTTTCTCTTTTAGGGAACTATGGACTTGAACCTCAAGGTCCTTCAATTCTTGAACATTTCTTGGTGCCCTGCATTTATTGTCCATAATTATCCAACTCATTTGTCTTCCTAAATTGCATCATCTCACACTTGATGGGATTAAATCCCATCTGCCAACAAGTTTTCTACCTGATTTATATCCCACCTTAGATAACAATAGACAATAGGTGCAGGAGTAGGCCATTCGGCCCTTCGAGCCAGCACCACCATTCACTATGATCATGGCTGATCATCCACAATCGGTATCCAGTTCCTGCCTTATCCCCATTACCTTTGATTCCGCTATCTTTAAGGGCTCTATCCATCTCTTTCTTGAAAGCATCCAGAGACTTGGCCTCCACAGCCTTCTGGGGCAGAGCATTCCATATATCCACCACTCTCTGGGTGAAAAAGTTTTTCCTCAACTCTGTTCTAAATGGCCTACCCCTTATTCTTAAACTGTGGCCTCTGGTTCTGGACTCAGCCATCAGCGGGAACATGCTTCCTGCCTGCAGCGTGTCCAATCCCTTAATAATCTTATATGCTTCAATAAGATCCCCTCTCAGCCTTCTAAATTCCAGAGTATACAAGCCCAGTCGCTCCAATCTTTCAACATATGACAGTCCTGCCATCCCGGGAATTAACCTTGTGAACCTAGGCTGCACTCCCTCAATAGCAAGAATGTCCTTCCTCAAATTTGGAGACCAAAACTGCACACAGTACTCCAGGTGTGGTCTCACCAGGGCCCTGTACAGCTGCAGGAGGACCTCTTTGCTCTTATACTCAATTCCCCTTGTTATGAAGGCCAGCATGCCATTAGCTTTTTTCACTGCCTGCTGTACCTGTATGCTTGCTTTCAGTGACTGATGCACAAGAACACCTAGATCTCGTTGTGCTTCCTCTTTTCCTAACTTGACTCCATTTAGATAATAATCTGCCTTCCTGTTCTTACCACCAAAGTGGACAACCCCACATTTATCCACATTAAACAGCATCTGCCGTGCATCTGCCCACTCACCCAGCCTGTCCAAGTCACCCTGCATTCTCATAACGTCCTCCTCACATTTCACACTGCCTCCTAGCTTTGTGTCATTGGCAAATTTGCTAATGTTACTTTTAATTCCCTCATCTAAATCATTAATATATATTGTAAACAGCTGCGGTCCCAGCACTGAACCCTGCGGTACCCCACTGGTCACCGCCTGCCATTCCGAAAGGGACCCGTTAATCGCTACTCTTTGTTTTCTGTCAGCCAGACAAATTTTCAATCCATGTCAGTACTCTGCCCCCAATACCATGTGCCCTAATTTTGCCCACTAATCTCCTATGTGGGACTTTATCAAAGGCTTTCTGAAAGTCCAGGTACACTACATCCACTGGCTCTCCCTTGTCCATTTTCATAGTTACACCCTCAAAAAATTCCAGAAGATTAGTCAAGCATGATTTCCCCTTCGTAAATCCATGCTGACTCGGACCAATCCTGTTACTATCCAGATGTGTCGTAATTTCATCTTTTATAATTGACCCCAGCATCTTTCCCACCACCGACGTCAGGCTAACCGGTCTATAATTCCCTGTTTTCTCCCTTCCTCCCTTCTTGAAGAGAGGGACAACATTAGCCACCCTCCAGTCCACAGGAACTGATCCTGAATCTATAGAACATTGGAAAATGATTACCAATGCATCCACGATTTCTAAAGCCACCTCCTTAAGTACCCTGGGATGCAGACCATCAGGTCCCGGGGACTTATCAGCCTTCAGACCTAACGGTCTATCCAACACCATTTCCTGCCTGATATAAATTTCCTTCAATTCATCCATTACCCTAGGTCCTTTGGCCACTATTATACCTGGGAGATTGTTTGTGTGTTCCCTAGTGAAGACAGATCGAAAGTACCTGTTCAACTCATCTGCCATTTCCTCGTTCCCCATAATAAATTCACCCGTTTCTGTATTTAAGGGCCCAATTTTGGTCTTAACTATTTTTTTCCTTTTCACATACCTAAAGAAGCTTTTACTATCCTCCTTTATATTCTTGGCTAGTTTACCTTCGTACCTCATTTTTTCTCTGCGTATTGCCTTTTTAGTTACCTTCTGTTGCTCTTTAAAAGTTTCCCAATCCTCCGGCTTCCCACTCGTCTTTGCTATGTTATACTTCTTCTCTTTTATTTTTATACTGTCCATTACTTCCCTTGTCAGCCATGGCCTCCCCTTACTTCCCTTAGGGTCTTTCTTCCTCTTTGGAATGAACTTATCCTGCACCTTCCACATTATTCCCAGAAACACTTGCCATTGCTGTTCCACTGTCATCCCTGCTAGGGTATTGTTCCATTGAACTTTGGCCAGCTCCTCCCTCATAGCACCATAGTTCCGTTTGTTCAACTGTAATATTGACACTTCCGAGTTTCCCTTCTCCCTCTCAAATTGTAGATTAAAACTTATCATATTATGGTCACTACCTCCTAATGGCTCCTTTACCTCGAGGTCCCTGATCAAATCCGGTTCATTGCACAACACTAAATCTAGAATTGCGTTCTCTCTGGTAGGCTCCAGTACAAGCTGATCGATAGGACGGATACCCTTGAATAATCATTTCCCAGGCCCTGTCCACTTGAAGCCATGTCTCTGTTATCCCCACAACATCATACTTACCAATTTCCAACTGTGCCTCAAGCACATCCACTTTATTTCTTATACTCCGTGCATTCATATACAATACTTTTAATTCATTACTCCCCTCACCTCCCATATCAGTTCCTATATCACTTGGCCATACTGTACGATCCCCTCTTGAGCTTTCTGCTCTGTTGATTCTGCTGTCTTTCTGAACTTTTCTTATCCTCAATTTCCCTTTATCTCCATCCTTATGTTTCCAGTTCGTCCCCTCCCCCCGACTACTTAGTTTAAACACACCCGTGTTGCAGAGGCAAACCTGCCTGCCAGAATGCTGGTGCCCCGCTTATTAAGGTGCAACCCGTCCCTTTTGTACAATTCATCCTTACCCCAAAACATACCCCAGTGGTCCAAGAATGTAAATCCTTGCTTCCTGCACCAGTTCCTCAGCCACACATTCAGATCCATTATCTCCCTGTTCTTGACCATTCCAGCACGGGGAACTAGAAGCAAACCGGAGATAACCACCCTGGAAGTCCTGCTTTTCAGCCTTCTTCCAAGTTCTCTGAAGTCACGCTGTAGAATGTCTTTCCTCTTCTTCCCCACGTCATTTGTGCCGACATGCACCACTACTTCTGGATGTTCACCTTCACTCTTGAGGATTCCCTGCAATCGGTCCGTGACATCCTGGATCCCGGCACCAGGGAGGCAACACACCATCCTTAAATCTTGCCTGTTGCCACAGAAACCCCTTTCTGTACCTCTCACTATGGAGTCCCCTACTACCACGGCTCTGCCTGACGTCTGTCTCCTCAGCTTTGCTTCAGCGCCAATTGTTGACTCGCAGATCTGACCGCCTCTCAGGCTGGCTTCATCTTCTGTCCCGACAGCTTCCAAGAGGGTGAACCTGTTTACGAGAGGCACATCCCCCGGGGTCTCCTGTACTTCAAGCATCCTTTCCTTGCTCATTGTCGCCCCACTTCTCTCTTCCAGTATCCTCGGTGTAACGACCTCTCGTTTTCCCGGATGAACCTAAGGTCATCCAGTTGCTTTTCCAGTGCTGCAACATGGTCCTTCAGAAGCTGAAACTGGACATATTTTCCATAGGTGTAGGAGCCAGAGGCACTATCAGTGTCCCTGACCTCCCACATCATGCACGCAGCACACTGAATCAGTCTAGCAGTCATCTCTTCACCACTTCTCACCCTCTCCAAGTGTGGCGTAGTCTCCTCTCTCAGCCCCCTCGCCGAAGACTCTCGAGAGGTCCTCACGTGAAGTGAAGCTTGTCCTCAGCCTCTGCTCGCCGAAGTCTCTTGAGCCAAAGCCTTCCTACTCTGTCTCCCTCTACTCCGTCCCCTGCTACAACGTCACCCGCTCCGTCAAACTGCTCTCTTTCAAATACTCCGGCTGACTGACGGACTGACTTGCACGCTCTTGCACCGTCCTGTCCCGATCAACTGCCGAGTAAAATGGCCGACTTCCACAAACTGCTCTCTTTTTAATACTCCCTTCTTATTCCCTTACTCACAGTAACACCAATTTCTTTGTCATCTGAAATCTAAATACCCCGAAAGCTCATTCTGCACCATCATGCCCGTAAATGCCCAGAGGTGGGACATACTCAGAGATGCTGAGCAGATACCGATATTGAATATTGACTACCTAAATTAGATGGCCTCCCTACTATTGTATCCACCCTGCTATCCAGGCTAAAGAGTTGATTACTCCTGAAGATAAGCTTGTTTGGAAAAAAACAATGCCATTAAGGAGAAGAATTTCATTTTTCAGTAATATCTCAACTAATTTCGCAGCTAAAGAAAATACTCAAAGTCGGATTCCTCTGAATGGGATACCTGTGATGGGAAGGTATCTTTGCTTGGATATGTGGAAGTTTTTTACCAATTAGCTTGATTATGTAACCTACTGAAATTGAAGCTTTGTTTGAATTATGGGTATGATGGGTATCAAGTGCAGGCCCTAATCAATTGCTCCTTGACAATTGTTCACTTATGTGATAAAATGAAAATGGAAAAGAAGCTGTTTTAACCAGCAGTCTTGGATAATTTTACTCTCAATTCATGATCTGGGGATTGCTGGCAATGACAGTATTGATTGTCCATTATTTATTTTCCTTTAAGAAATTGATGAAGAACTGTGATCAACTACATTTGATCATTTACAAATAGCGAAACCTAAACTACAAATAGGGAAAAGTACTTGTGAATACTGAGGGTTGTTCATTCAGTTTACCTTTGATTATTAAGCAAAATATTGTCACATTACACCAGAAGTAAGCACTTACTATAAACACTTTATGATACACATGTTAGATGATTATTGTATTTGTCAGAAATGAAAATCAGAGCATTCATTTATCTTACATATAAATAAAGCAATTTTATATTTTGATTGATAAGAGAATTATTTTTGATTATTCTTGCTTGGATTGGTCACTACAAATTTCGGAGCTCAAATTTCAAATCTTGTCACCAAGTGACCACCTCTAAGCTCTTTTCATTTTTAGGAATGTGAACATTTGCAAAAGATATATGGAAATGCAATGGATGAAAAAATATTTGAGAAGACGCAACAACAGCACATTCTTTATCAACAAGAACAGCAACAACAGATTCGACACCAACAGATTCAGGTAGGTAATGATTTAAAATGGTATGCCCTATGTTCTATGAATGCTATTGAACTGACTGATTTTCATAGAGTCATAGGACACTTCAGCACTGAAACAGGCCCTTTGGCCCATCTAGTCCATGCCAAACGACTATTCTGCCTAGTCCTATCT
The DNA here is from genome assembly GCF_030028105.1 of Mobula birostris. NCBI lineage: Eukaryota > Metazoa > Chordata > Chondrichthyes > Myliobatiformes > Myliobatidae > Mobula > Mobula birostris. The sequence goes on from NC_092389.1 coordinate 2,055,172, forward strand.
ATTTGCACCTGAACCATCCGTGTATTCATCCAAGCTTGTCTTAAATGTTAAATTGAACCTGCATCCACCACTTCATTTGGTATTCTTACCACCTTCTGTGTGAAGTTCTCATGTTCTCCTTAAACATTTCGCCTTTCACCCTTACCATGATTTCTAGTTCTAGACTCATTCAACCTCAGTGGAAAAAGCTTGCTTGTATTTACCCAATCCATACCCCTCATAATTTTGTACACCTCTATCAAATCGCCCCTCATTCTCCTACACTCCAGCGAATAAAGTCCTAACCTGTTCAACCTTTCCTTATAACTCAGGTCCTCATTTCCTGACAACATCCTTGTAAGTTCTTTCTGTACTCTTTCAATCTTATTTACATCTTTTGCCTTTTCAGTTGAAAAGAGAGGACTTCAGAGAGAAGGATATATGGAAACATTTAACATTTTAGTTTGTTGAATGGTACCAATAATTTGTGAGATTAAGAAGACGAAAGATTCAGTTGTGCTACAAGAATTTTTTGTTAGGTTCAATGGTAGAAAAACATAGTCCAGCCTGTATAAAAGGCCTTTTTAGATTTTCAGGAGTGTCAAACTAAGGGAGGCAGGATGTACAGGTTATGGAAAATTATAGAGTATAGATTTAATTGCATAGTAAGCATTAAAGTAAAAATTGTGACTATTATAGTCATAGCTGGAAACCAGTGCATTGATTACTACTTATTTTTTTTTACTGCCAAACGCAATAATTCATTTCTTTGCCACTAAAGGAATGTATTCGCCCAGCACAGCCTTCACCTCCATTGTCAACCGCTTCATTAGTACAACATGTGGAAAACCAGCCAGCATTAATCACTCACCAGCTTCAGAGGTGAGCAATCCAAGCGCATTTTATCCTGGCTTGGGTAATTATATAATAATGTCTTTTATAATAACTATAAAATGATATCCTCTGGGTCTGATCAAAGGTGTATTTGGTCATCTTGTATGTCTTTTTTACGATTGAAGTCACTGCTGGATACTTATATGCAGAGAGATAAGTACTGCAGAACTTATTGGAGCTGGACTTATTGCATATCATTGTGTTATCGCCTGGACTTGCGTACAGTTGTTCCGAGATGGAGCAAGTGATTGCCTTGGGCGTTTTTATTGGGATTGCAAGACCCTGTTGGACATTGGTAATGTAGAATACTACAAGTCCAGTTCACTGATTCATTGGTGAGATCAACGGCAGTGAAGCTATGTTGCCTTGGTTGTGGCAAAGTCTAGGTCAAGGCTGTGGGGTTGCCTGTTGCAGCCAACAAAGAGATGCCAAAATGGTTTGGAACACTTGGTGCTGCCCTTCAGTGTTCACTCATTGAAAGAACTAGCTGGACCAGGACATCTTGCCATCAGTTGTACAATCATGCACTCAGGGACTTGAACTATATTATCTTTTTCTTTGTGAATTTTTCTGAAGTTCTAACCATTTGTGCTATTTTGCAGAATGCTGTGTGCTGTTGTTAATGTGTATTGCATCTTGGCACCAGAGGAATGCTGTTTCATTTAGCTATATTCAAGTATGGCTGAATGATAATTAAACTTGAAGTTGAACTTTTTAATTTCGTAAGCACTGTATTTTCATAAGTTTATTAATATTGTGATTCTAATTGACTGGCACTTCTGATCCTTTTACTGTGAGTTTAATTCTCATGCCAGACTCTCATAATCAATAGTAACACTAAGAGAGTGCTGTCCTGTTGTAGCTGGCAGACCAGATGTTGGGCTTTGGTTCTCAAGTTTGTTCAGACAATTCAAATGAATTTTAAAGCTCTAATTTGCACATAAGGGCTTGGAGTTCTTCCAATATCCAGAACATTGCTTTGGCAAGTCATTGTTGTTGAATGAATGATGATTTTTCAAAAATAAGTTGGTGTGCAATTGTGAATAAGCTGTCATATGAATTGGAGCAGATGAACTTGCATGTTAAATCACTTGAGGAACAATGCAGCAATGAGGTAGTATTGATTTTTTGACTTGCCATTTGCTGAAAGCTTCTGTTTAAATAATAAAAAGTTGGTATTGCTATTATTAACATGGAATTAGTTTGAAAGTAGAACAATTGGAATACACTATAAGATTTTTAAACAGACTTTAAAGAGGCGCCATATTCTCGATGGGCCAAATAGCCTAATTCTGCTCCCATGCGTTATGTTAAATTAAATGTCCTTTTAATAAATATGCTTCTTCAGTATCTTTCAAACTTTATTAATTGGAATATGGCTAGTGCTTTTAGAACTGTAATATGTGAAGTATTTGTGAAATTTTATGTTTATAAGCTTACTTCCAACCACACCAAGCAGTACTTGTTTAAAAAAAAAATCAAAACCCTGTTATATGAAATTTGGCTAATGGTTAAAACACATATATTGCATAGGCTCTTTAAAATCCCATTTAATTTGGGTGTGATACGTTTATAGGAAGTTGTTATTTAATAAAGTCACTAGAAAGCTCTACAATTCAAATAAAGTAACATTTTGATATTATATGACAAAGGTTCATTAATTGAAACTTCTTTTATTTGCCACCAAATTACAACTTTAAAAATTGCCTTCTACAGGTTACGAATTCAACATGAACAGTCGAGCCCCCCTCCAAACCATCCCAACAATCATCTCTTCAGCAAGTCTAATAACAGTCCTCCACCTGGCACCACAGCCATCATGCAGTCCAGCAGTAAGTATCGTCTAATGCCATTTATAGAGGCTAGGTTATCCAGACTAAACACCTTTTGGTACTCTAATTTATTTTGCTTAATGTCTGATTAATGTTGTTTTGATGTTGAAGCAGTAAGAATCTAATCATAATCTCAATCTTACAGCATTCTGGTATTACCTGCCTGCTTTTAACATTCTGGATAATATATAGTCAAACAACTTTGCATATCTTGCAACGAGCAAACAGAACATGGATTTGTCTGTAGTTTTATTTGTAAATTTGAACATGGTGAATATTCTCCATGTATACAAGATGCTTGGCTGATTGAACAAGTGAAACATACTTTTCTGCAGCCTATAATATTACTCATTTAAGCTACTTCTAGTTTTTTTTATATACTGTGTTTTATGGCACTCTCCCATTCTAAATTAACTAAGGTCAACTAAAAACTGTAGTACATTCTCATGTGAAATACTCAGTTTAACATCTTCCATCTTCATGCTTGTTGTCCGGTTATGTGTAGTTGCATAGTTAAAACAGGAATTTTCTTCTGGCAATAAAATCCATGGTTGCTAAATCATTATTTGGGTATAAAATCAGTCTAGAGATTCTGACCAAAGCTGTTCAATTGAATTAATGAGTTAATTGGGCCTTCTATTAATATTAAGCTATTTGAAACTTTCCAGGTTCCCAGGCTAACATGGGATCTTGCTGGAAATGTTTCACTGGAATGAGTAGACTGGACCATTGCAGTGGAAGTTCACTGTCTGAAATGGATGTTTTTACATTTTTAATTTTTTAGGTTGTGCTGCAGCCTCCCCATCTCAATTTCAAGGCATACCCTCCCAACATGCTCTATTTCAGCAGCCCAGTAATAGCCCTCCTCCTCCAAACCTTAATCTTCCCCGAATGAATTTACAACCTGGATTGCCACAGCAGTCGCAAGCACAGCCAGTTACAATTCAAGTCCAGGAACCACCTGATATGCTCAGCAACAACTTGCTACAAAGTGCTGGGCAAAATCTGCACACCACACGTCCCCGTGGAATCATCGGTTCAGGGAATCAGATTCCCCTTCAGCAGAGAGGTTTGCACATGCCATCTCTTGGGCTTGGACAACACAGGGCCTTGGCAAAGCAACTGAGTGCAGATAGTGCAGAGGTAAACAGGTAAGAGTACACTTGAATCACATTGCTAAGTTTTAATATTCGAGCTGATTAAAATTAAAAGCTTGTAAGGAATCTTGTAGCTTCCATAGTTAAGCAGGAATTGGATCTGTTGCCAGCAGTGTGTTGTCAATACTCGTTAGAACTATTTCTGCATTACTGATTCAAAATAACAAGTTGATCTTTTAAAAAATTAGGCTTTGATTCTTAATTTTAGATTTTATTTTTAATTTGCATTTTAATATGGTTAATATAATTATCTTCAAATGGAAATCTTCACACAGCGTGTGAAATTCGACTTCAAAATACTTTTAATTTATGATTTCACTGCGATATGTAGATCAAGATATTTTATTGGGAAATTAAGATGAATAATGGATGACATTGTTTCTGTGTATTTTGGAACAGTGTATAGCAGAAGAAAAATGAAGAACTCCAGAGCCAAACCAAACAAATGGTACTAAATTTTAGCAATACACACAAAATGCTGGAGGAACTCAGTAGGCCAGGCAGCATCTATGGAAAAGAGGAAACAGATGCTTCTGGCAGAGACCCTTTAATATGTGTCCTGAAGAGGGGTCTTGGCCCAAAATGTCGACTGTTTCCTCTTTTCCATTGATGCTACCCACCCTGCTGAGTTCCCCCAGCATTTTGTGTGCATTGCGTTGGATTTCCAGCATCTGCAGATTTTCTCATGTTTGTGGTACTAAATTTCAGCTTGGTTCTGGATTACTTCATCATTTGTAAATGACATTGTAGTTTTTAAAGCATTAAAGTTCAGAAAGGAAGCTACTACAAAAACCACATATTTATACAAGCTTCACGGGAGTGTTAGTAAATTTGACTAAATTGTAAAAGCGATTTCAGGGCAGGTAATAATAGAGATGGGTTTGAAGAATTATCTTAATTGGAGGGAAAAAAACACTAAAGTTAGGCTGGCTGCTTAAGACACCAGCAGCTGAAGAAATGGCCTTGAGTGTTGGGAGTAATTAATAAAGAGGCCAGAACTGAAGGAGAGCCAATATCATGGAGAATCTAGGAATAGAGAAGAGTCCAGAGATAGAGGTTTGGGTTGAGGATGTACAGTTCTGAAGCTCAACCCCAAATTTTTAAAACTCCCTACTTCTGAATACAACAGAAGTAGGAAAAGGCGTGCTCCAAAAGAGATGGCCTGACCTATAAATGTTTTAATACATTTGTGAGCATTCCATTTAGCTTTCCAATAGTTAAAGGAAGATGCTTAGGGAATAATGTAAATTACTTTACAATGCACATATGCAAGGAAAGGCAATAGTATTTCCTCTGACTCTCCCAAGTTTAGCTAATAATATTGGTTCAAAATCCTATTTGAGGATCAGATTCTCTGACCTCTGTCTTGCAGGGCAGAAGCTGTTTCATTTGACTTCCTTTGAACCCTCCTCTCAAATTCCTCACCGCCAATGTGCAACTCATACATTAGTTGCTGCAGGTTCATTTCCCGTAGTAGTATTCTGCTTTAGAGTGCTGCCCAACCAATGGAATGCCAAGCCTGCTAAACGGGATTTCTCCCCCACTGTTGTTAATGCAGTCTTCACTCATATAGCTTTCACTTTACACACATCTGCCCTCACTTCACACCCCCCCACCACCAGAAATAACAGGGATAGAGTTCCCTTAATCCTCACCTACCACCCTACAAGTCTATGTATCCGACATACAATCCTCTGCATCTTCTGCTACCTCAGATTGGTTCCCAACACCAATTCTTCCCCTCCCCTTTCCTCTTCATTTTTCACAGTGATTGGTCTCTGTATGACTTCCTGGTCAGCTTGTTCCTCACCTACCGATCCTTCTCTAAGCACTAATCCCTACAGCACACTAAGTGTTCACCTCCCACACTGTCATTCAGGGCCCTAAACAGTCCCTCCATTTGAGGCAGTCCTTTACTTTTGAATCCATTGGTGTCATTTATTGCATCCAGTGCTCCCTGTGTAGCATTCTCTATAGCAGTGAGACTTGACGCAGATTGGAGAATTGCTTTGTTGAACACCTTTGTTCTGCCCGCTGTAGCAGCCATGATCTACCAGTAGCTGGTCATTTTAATTTTACTTCCCATTTCTATACCAACATGCCTGTCTACAGACTGCTCTACAGTTAAGTTGATACTGGATGTAAATTATATATTCCGCTTCAGTAGTCTCCAGCCTGATGGCATTCTTCTAACTTCCGCTAACCACCTCTCTGTACCCTCTCTCTCCCCACCTTCTCGATCCACCCATCACCCACACATTCCTCCCATCTTTTCCCTTTCTCACCTCCTTGCCTTTATTCCACGTTCCACTATCCTATCAGATTTCACCTTCTTCAGCCCTTTGTCACTTACAGCCTTCTCATCTGTATTTACTAATCACCTGCCAGCTCTTGTACTACCACTTTTACCACCTTGTATACTGTCTATCTCACTTCTTTCTTTCCAGTCCTGATGATTGGCCTTAGCCTGAAACATTGACTGTCCATTTCTCTCCCTAGATGCTGAATTCCTCTTGCTTTTTGTGTGTGCCGCTAATTAGACTGACTCCCTGGGGAATAATCCGGTTACAGGTCTAATGCACAGAACACAGGAGCAAAGCTATTTCCTTCTCCCTCTTACCACACTGCCCTGTTACTGTAATGGTTAATAGCTGTGATAATACTGTGCCATTACGTGAACTGCAGATGCTAGTTCAATCTGTCTTTGAGCGTTTTTTAAAAATCTCTAATATGGAAGTTCACTGATATATATTCAGACCCAAAACCTAGGTCAAGGTTTCAAATGCTATCTTGCAAGATCTACAGTAGAATTCTATAAATATAACTTCTCGGTTTACAATATAAAATAAAAAATCCAACTTGCTCACTAATGTCCTGATACTCCTATGAACTAGCTTATATGTGACTGTCAGTTTAATTCATAACTATCATAAAATTTTTAACACTGATCTCTATTTGTTTTCAGTCGCCCTATTAGTCGATTTTCTCCTTTGAGCTACGATCAGTCGCACTTGCACCCTCACCTTTTCCAGGAGCAGCTTCGATTTTTAACTAACAACTTCAGTCCAGCAACAGCTATGTTTTCCCAAGGCATGAAAGTTACACAGATGGACTCACTTTCAAACTATAACCAAACCATAGCTGGTAAAGCCATCATGCAGCATGAGCATCAACAAAATTTCACAGCTTCATCACTACATCAGGCATTGCTTTCTCCAACGCCACCTGACTACACAAGACACCAGCAAGTTTGTCAGCAGTATGGCCATATGATTCAGGGACTGCTTTCACCCAGGCACTCGTTGACAGGCCAACAGGACTTGCGCTTACCTCCTGCTGAAATGCCACATTTTTTAAAACGTCACCAGCGGCAGCAACATCAGCAAGAATATGACTTGCTGAGACACATAAACCAAGGGGCGGGGGATGCTGGAAACATGACTGCCAACTTATGCGGGCACCAACAGACTTTATCAGAGCGACAAACATTAAATATGCCGTATCATAGTACAGAACCATATCATCAGCATCATCTACTGCAGGTCAGAGGCCAAGATCATATTCCACAGCCCCCTTCGTCATCCCAAGGCCACAGTTTTGTACATCACCCCCCACTGATGCATTCGGAGAGTATGGAGGAGGACTGTGTGAATGAGGGGAACAGGGAGGGGTATCCGGACAATACTGACTCAACTGACACATCCACCAATTGCTGTCAAGAGAATCCAGAGCTGCTCAATATTATTAGGTGTGGGGCTGCAGAGACACGACTTGCAAATATAAATCATGTGCACAAAATGGGTGTTTCACAGCCGTACAGTCATCAGGCAGTCCCTGGCTTTGCAACAGGCAAAGTGCCAAGCAGAGGTAAGTGATGAAAAGTAGCATTTATTAATAATGGGATGACTTTTCATACAATTCCTTAACACCTGATCATTACAGAAAGAAAACTTTCCTGGTATCTCACCTTAAATGATTTTTGTATAGTCTGGTCCTGAATAATACTCAGTCACTTAATCACTTAAAATGACATTGATGTTTCGCTAGCACTTACAGTACTAGTTAGTTATAAAAGAAGCCTGACATGATTCTTTATTCAGCAGATTTATTTTTTATTTGCTTTACCAAAATTTAATACTGGAAAAACTTCACCAGTGATGGGACTGGTGTCTGACAAATTGCATGCTACTGACATGCAGGATGTTAACTTTCTGTTCAGGAGGCTGTAACTATAATCATTGTTTGCCTAATCCATCCTCCCACTTTGAACCTTCCCTGTGTAACCATTATTCTGACTTGTGAGTATCCATATTTTCCTTGTTGATAAAAAATGAAATCAAATCTTTAGAAAGAGGTGACATAAGAATGGAAGATGTAGATTCATTCTGGGTAGAGTTAAGGAACTGTAAGGGTAAAAAGACCCTGATGAGAGTTACATATAGGTCTCAGAAAAGTAGCCAGAATGTGGACTAGAAATTACAATGGGGAATAGAAAGTGCATGTCGAAAGGCTAGTGTTACGATAGTCATGGGGGATTTCAAGAGGCAGATAGATTGGGAAAATCGAGTTGGTGCTGGATCCCAAGAGGGGGAATTTGTAGGATGCCTACAAGGGGAGATCAGCTATTCTGGATTGTGTGTTGTGCAATGAACCAGAATTGATTAGAGAGATAAAGGGGACTAATGACAGGATTCTGTCTGCAATTTGAGAAGGAGAAGCTAAACTCGAATGTATCAATACTACAGTAGAGTAAAGGAAATTACAGAGGCATGAGAGAAGAGCTGGCCAAAATTGATTGGAAGGAAACGCTAGCAGGGATGATGGTGGAACAGCAATGGCTAGAGTTTCTGGGAGCAATTTGGAAGGTGCAACACAAATACGTCCCAAAGGAGATGTGTTCTAAAGACCCTGATGGGAGTTACATACAGGCCGCCGAACAGTAGCCAGGATGTGGGATACAAATTACAACGGGAGATAGAAAAGGCATGTAATAAGGGCAATGTTACAATAGTCATGGGGGATTTCAATATGCAGGTTGATTGGGAAAATCAGGTTGGTGCTACACCCCGAGAGAATTTGTAAAATGCCTATGAAATGGCTTTTTGGAACAGCTTGTGGCTGAGCCCACTGTGGGAAACACAATTCTGGATTGAGCGTTGTATAATGAACCAGATTTGATTAGGGAGCTTAAGGTAAGGGAACCCTTAGGAGGCAATGATCATATAATGAGAGAAATCACCCTGCAATTTGAGAGGGAGAAAATAATGTCAGATGTATTAGTATTACAGTGGAGTAAAGGGAATTACAAAGGCCTGAGAGAGGAGCTGTCATCCTGAGGGATGACAGCAGAACAGCAATAGCTGGAGTTTCTGGGAGCAACTTGGAAGGAGTAGGGTAGATGCATAACCAGCCAGTGGTGTAGTAGCATCCGCACCAGAATTCGAGGCCGTGGTCTCGAGTTCGAATCCAGCTGGCTGTCTCCTTGCGTGTTTTCCACCCATGCTGGGTTGAGCATCGAGCTAGAAACTCAGCCTCAAAAAAAACCAGACAAATGCTAAAGAGTTGGAAAGGTTGCTGCCCGATGCGCCACAAGGCAGAGAGAGAAACAAGGGTAGGTACATTCCAAAGATGAAGAAACATTCTAAAGGGAGGATGAGGCAGGTGTAGCTGATAAAGCAAGTCAAAGATAGCACAAAAGCAAAAGAGGGGGCCTATAGTGGAACAAGAATTAGTGGGAAGTTAGAGGATTGAAAGCTTTTTAAAAACCAACAGAAGGCAACTAAAAAAAACACAAGGAGAGAAAAGATGAAATATGAAGGTAAGCTTGCAAATAATTTCAAAGAGGATACAAAAAGTTTTTTCAGATATATAAAGAGTAAAAGAGAGATGAGCATGGATATTGAGCTGCTGGAAAATGACGCTGGAGAGGTAGTAATGGGGGCCAAAGAAATGGTGGACGAGCTTAATAAGTATTTTGCATCAGTCTTCACCGTAGAAGACACTAGCTATATGCCATAAATTCGAGAGTGTCAAGGGCAGAAGTGATTGCAGTTGCTGTTACTCAGGAGAAGGTGCTTGGGAAACTGAAAGGTCTGAAGATAGATAAGTCACCTAGACTAGGTGGGCTACATGCCAGAGTTCTGATGAGGTTGCTGAAGGAATTGTGGAGACCTTAGTAATGATCTTTCAAGAATCACTAGATTCTGGAATGGTTCTGGAGGACTGGAAAATTGAAAATGTCACTCCACTCTTTAAAAAGGGAGGCAGGCATAAGAAAGGAAATTGTAAGCCAGTAAGTCTGACTTTAGTGAAGATGAAGTCCATTATTAAGGATGAAGCTTTGTGATACTTGCAGACACATGATAAAGTAGGCCAATGCCAGCATGGCTTCCTTAAGGGGAAATCTTGCCTGACAAATCTGTTGGGATCTGATGTGAAATAACAGGCAGGATAGACAAAGAAAAACAAATCATAAACAAGAAATTCTGCAGGTGCTGGAAATCCAAAGCAACCCAGACAAAATCCTGAGGATATAACAGGCAGGATGGACAAAAGAGAGTCAGTGGATATTATTCACTTGAATTTTGAGAAGGCTTTTGACAAAGTTCTGCAAGAGGCTGCTTAACAAGATAAGAACCGATGCTATTACAGGAAAGATACTAGCATGGATAGAGTATTGGCTAATTGGCAACAGGCAAAGTGTTGGAATAAAGGGGGCCTATTCTTTTGGCCTCCAGTGACAAGCGGTGCTTTGCAGAGGTCGGTATTGGGACCGCTTCTTTTCACGTTATGTGTCAACGACTTGGATGATAGAATCAACGGCTTTGTGGCCAAGTTTGCAGACGATAACAGAGATTAGGTGGAGGGACAAGTCATGTTGAAGAAGCAGGGTGTCTGCAGAAGAACTTAGATTGGGAGATGGGGCAAAGAAGTGGCAGGTGGAATATAGTGTATGGTCATGCAGTTTGGTAGAAGGAATAAAGACATAGACTATTTTCTAAATGGGGAGAAAATTCAAAAGTTAGAGGTGCAAAAGGATTTGGGAATCCTCGTGTAACTTGCAGGTTGAGTGGATGGTAAAGAAGGCAAATGCAATCTTAGCATTCATTTCAAGAGGACTAGAATATAAGAGCAAGGGTGTAATCCTGGAGGCTTTATAAAGCATTGGTCAGACTGCACTTGGAGTGTTGCGAGCATTTTTTGTGCCTCTTCTCTAAGAAACTGCACTGACATTGGAGAGGGTCCAGAGGATGTTCACGAGAATGATCCCAGGAATGAAAGGGTTAATGTATGAAGAACCTTTGATGGCTCTGGGCCTGTACTCGCTGATGTTTAGAAGAATTGGGGGGATCCCATTGAATATTGAAAGTGCTAGATAGAGTGGATGTGGAACGGATGTGTCGTGAGTCTAGGATCAGAGGGCTCAATCTCAGAATAGAGGGACACCTATTTAGAACAGAGATGAGGAAGAATTTCTTCAGCTAGAGAGTGGTGAATCAGTGGAATTTATTGCCACATACAGCTGTGGAGGCCAAGTCACTGAGTATATTTAAAGCAGAGGTTGGTGGTTTCTTGGTTAGGGTGTCAAATGTTACGGGAAGAAGGCAGGAGAATGGGGTTAAGAGGGATAATAAGTCAGCCATGATGGAGTGACAGAGCAGACTCAATGAGCTGAATGACTTAATTCTGCTCCTATTTCTTATGGTCTTATAGTCTTATAAATAAACTTGAATATTGATAAATAAAGTTTAATCTTGAATCGAGTTGTTTCTGCATTTAAAATGTTTGTGGGTTGGTAGGTTATTTTAGGGACTGTAAATGTCTCTACTGTGTTGGTGAGTGGTAGAATCAGGGCATATTGATGAGAATACAGGGATGATTATCTTAGAATTATTAACGTATTCATGCTCTCAAAATTGTGTTAACATGTTAAGGCTATTCTAAAAGCTTAGAAATTGTTTTTCAGAAAGTAATTTCAGCATGGAGGTCGGTGACCATTGGTGTTCTGCGGGGATCTGTTCTGGGACCCCTTCTCTTCGTGATTTTTATAAATGACCTGGATGAGGAAGTGGAGGGATGGGTTAGTAAATTTGTTGATGACACAAAGGTTGAGGGTGTTGTGGATAGTGAGGAGGGCTGTCAGAGGTTACAGCGGGACATCAATAGGATGCAAAACTGGGCTGACAAGTGGTAGATGGAGTTCAACCCAGATAAGTGTGAGGTGGTTCATTTTGGTAGGTCAAATATGATGGAAAATATAATATTAATGGTAAGACTCTTGGCAGTGTGGAGGATCAGAGGGATCTTGGGCTCTGTGTCCATAGGATACTCAAAGCTGCTGTGCAGGTTGACTGCGGTTAACAAGGCATACGGTGCATTGGCCTTCATCAACTGTGGGATTGAGTTTAAGAGCCGAGAGGTAATGTTGCAGCTGTATAGGACCCTGGTCAGACCCCACTTGGAGTACTGTGCTCAGTTCTGGTCACCTCACTACAGGAAGGATGTGGAAATCATAGAAAGGATGCAGAGGAGATTTACAAGGATGTTGCCTGGATTGGGGAGCATGTCTTACGAAAGTAGCTTGAGTAAACTTGGCCTGTTCTCCTTGGAGTGACGGAGGATAAGAAGTGATCTAATTGAGGTGTATAAGATGATGAGGGGAATTGATCGTGTGGATAGCCAAAGGCTTTCTCCCAGGGCTGAAATGGCTAACACGATGGGTCATAGTTTTAAGGTGTTTGGAAATGGGTACTGAGGGTGAGTTTTTCCACACAGAGAGTGGTGGGTGCGTGGAATGCACTGCCGGTGGCGGTGGTGGAAGCGGATACAATAGTATCCTTTAAGAGCCTCTTAGATAGGTACATGGAGCTTAGATAAATAGAGGGCTATGCTCTAAGGAGATTCTAGGCAGTCTGCAGAGTAGGTTACATGTTTGGCACAACATTGTGGGCCGAAAGGCCTGTAATGTGCTGTAAATTTCTATATTCTATTGTAGTTGTTTTTCTGAAATCAAAAACAAAATTAGTGCATCTAATGTCATTAATTCAGCAATATTACAAGCCAGAAATGTCAACTACTGATGTATCGTACATCACTTTTAGCTTTTGATAAGGATGTTTCAGCTTTAGAAGGGTGGATTTTATTTAAATGTTAGCTCCCAAAAGCAGAATTTTATTCACTTTCCAATTTGAATTTAGTTTCTCACTTAGGCTTGCATTGATAATTGGTGCAGACCCAATACTTCAGGCCCCAGTAAAAGAAGTCTGGCATTTAGACAACTGCTAATTACTATTACATGGCTTTGATTCAATAGATTGTGACAAGTTATTCGTCCTTAACATTTGTCATTTATCTTTCTGTTAGTCACTGATGTTAAAAGCATGCCTCTTCTAATAAAACTTCATTAATTCCTGCAATACCGAGAGCTTTGCTACTAATAACATGATTAACATTAGTGTATTTGCTCATGACATGAAAATAGTTGGAAGGGCATGTTGTGATGAGGATTATGACTTGGCTGTGGGATATAGATAGATTGAGTGGGCGAAAACTTGGCAAATGGAGATTACTGCAAGAACGTATAAGGTCATGTATGAGGTAAGTGGAATTAAAAGACATTGGCATCTCAGTAGAAAATGACTGCAAAGTACAGAGAGGTAACAAAAAGAAGAAAATCTGCAAATGCTGGAAATCCAAGCAACACACAAAATACTGGAAGAAGTCAGCAGGCCAGGCAGCATCTGCAGAAAAGAAATAGTCGATGTTTTGGGCTGAGATCCTTCGTCAGGACCAAAAAAAATGAGGTTAGAGCAAGAAGGTGCAATAGAGGAGGCCATGGACTGGCATATGGAAATGGGAAGTAAAATTGAAGTGGGTGACCACCATTTTATTTCCCATTCCCATTCCGACATGTCAGTCCATGCCTCCTTTCCTGCCGCGATGAGGCCACACTCAGGTTGGAGGAACAACACCTTATATTCCGTCTGGGTAGCCTCCAAACTGATGGCATAAACATCGATTTCTCGAACTTTCGGTAACTACCCCCACCATTCCCATTCCTGTTTCCCTCTCTCACCTTATCTCCTTACCTGGCCATCACCTCTTTCTGGTGCTCTTCCCCCTTCCCTTTCTTCCATGATCTGTCAGACCTCTCCTGTCAGATTCCCCCTTCTCCAGCCCTTTATCTCTTTCATCAATCAACTTCCCAGCTCTTTACTTCACCACTTCCCCTCCCCCAGTTTCACCTATCACCTACCACCTTGTACTACTTCCTCTCCTCTCCCCACCTTGCTCTAACTTCTCATTTTTTTTTCCAGCCCTGATGAAAGGTCTTGGCCTGAAACGTCTACTGTTTACTCTTTTCCATACATGCTGCCTGGCCTGCAAAGTACAGAGAGGTTTAGTTTTCCTTATGCATGAATCATGTTAACAGACAGATACATCACGTAGTTAAGAGAGCAAGTAGCATATATTGGCCTTGACTGCAATAAGGATGTTTGTTGCACAGGGTTTTGCTGAGGTCTCACCAGGAATACTGTGCATAGTCCTGGTCTCTTTACCCAAGAAGGAAAATAATTGTGTATTTTTAGGGATATAGTTATATAGCTTTGGCAGTCCAAAAGAGATTCACTTGGCCAGTTGAGAAGAATATTCTGTTGAGAGGCTAAAGGGGTTGGCTCTGAATTCTTTGGAGTTTAGGAGAACGAAGGGTGATCTTATTGAAACAAATAAGGTCCTAAGGGGTTATGCCAGATTAGATGTTAAGATGTTTCCATTTGTGGGAGAATCTCAAACAAGGGGACATAGTTTCAATATAAGGGGCTAGCCATTTACAACTGAAGTATGTTGGAGGGTGCTGAATCTCTGGAGTTCTCTGTCCAGGGAGTTGGAGGCTAGCTTATTAGAAGTATTAAAGTGGAGGTAGATAGATTTTGAAAGGTTGGGCTTGAGAGCTGTCTGTAGAGAGGATGGGGAGATGGGTGTTCTCACACAGTGTAGATATTAAGTTCAAGTGTAGATCAGCCATGATCATATTGAAAAGCAGGAGAGGGCAGGAGGCTTGTGAAGCCAAGTGGCGGCCTCCTCCTCATGTTCTTTCTTGTGTTCCTTTGTTTTTGTGTATAGTTCAAGTGATTAGGAAATGATATGTTCATCAGTTTTGGATGCTACAGTGTGATAGAAGACAGTAATACAGATGAGCTAAATAGGAAAAGTGTTATGAGATCCTGAACAACAACATAATAAATATTAATCACTTCAGCTGGTAAATTGTAACAGATGATGTGAAACTGCTTCAAAACTTTCTCTTATTTCAGAGTCCATAACAGGGGATCGAATGGATGGAAGGGCCCCTATGCAGCCAATGGAAGTAAATGATCACAATGGAATAGGTTACACAAGACAGTCAACTAAAATTCTCCAACGGCATCACACCATTCAGACAAGTGATGATGCTTATGTATGTGCAAAGTATTTAATTCTCTTGCACCATTAGCTGTTAAATAGCTTGATTCCCTTGATTTACAGTGTGATAGAGAAGTTTTAAGCAAAATGATGTACATGGTTAATATATTCAATTCTTTTGTTTTTCATATTTATTAACCAGAAACTGTGTTTTTTTTTCAGTCTTGGCCCAGCAACGTTCAAAGTTAATTACCATTGATTTAACCAAATATTATGATTGGAAGTCACCAAGATGCATGATATTTAACTATGATCCCTTAAAACATTGGCAAAATCTTCCTCTAAATTTCTTCTCTTTAACTGTGGCTTCATCCCAACTCCTTCGTAATGTAATAAAAGACAAAAAACTGAAAATACTCAAACAGGTCTAGCCAGCATCTATAGAGGCAGAAACTGAGCTTACAGTTTAGGTCAATGACCCTTCATCAGAACTGGAAAAGTGAGAAAATGTGCACATTTTAAGTTGCAGAGTTGTGAGGCATAGCCATGCCAACCTTTGAGTCATTAAGAATAATCCCATTTGTCCTCATTTGGTTTGTATCGGTCTTAACTATTTAAGTGCCTGTTTGAATGTCTCTGAAACATAGTGATTGTATCTGATTCTGTGTTTCCTCTGGCAATGAGTTCCAGATATCAACTGCTCCCTATTTTTAAAAAAAAGTACCTCCTCAAATTGCTTTAAAATCCCTTCCTCTCATCTTAAATTTATGCCCTCTTGTTTTAGAAACATAGAAAACCTAAAGCACAATACAGGCCCTTCGGCCCACAAAGCTGTGCCGAACATGTCCTTACCCTAGAACTACCTAGGCTTTACCCATAGCCCTCTAATTTCTAAGATCCATGTAGCCATCCAGGAGTCTCTTAAAAAGACCCTATTGTTTCCGCCTCCACTGCCGCGGCCAACAGCCCATTCCACGCACTCACCACGCTCTGCGTAAAAAACTTTCCCCTGACATCTCCTCTGTACCTACTTCCAAGCACCTTAAAACTGTGCTCTCTTGTGCTCGCCATTTCAACCCTGGGAAAAAGTCTCTGACTATCCACACGATCAATGCCTCTCATTATCTTGTTCACCTCTGTCAGGTCACCTCTCATCTTCCGTCGCTCCAAGGAGAAAAGGCCGAGTTCACTCAGCCTGTTTTCATAAGGCATGTTCCCCAATCCAGGGAACATCCTTGTAAATCTCCTCTGCACCCTTTCCATGGTTTCCACATCCATCCTGTAGTCAGGCGACTGGAATTGAGCACAGTACTCCAAGTGGGGTCTGACCAGGGTCCTATATAGATGCAACATTACCTCTCAGCTCTTGACTCAATCCCACAGTTGATGAAAGCCAATGTACCATATGCCTTCTTAACCACAGAGCCAACCTGCGTAGTAGCTTTGAGAGTCCTATGGACTCAGACCCCAAGTGATCCTCCACACTGCCAAGAGTTTTACAACTAATTCTATTTTCTGCCATCATATTTGACCTACCAAAATGAACCTCACACTTATCTGGATTGAACTCCATCTGCCACTTCTCAGCCCAGTTTTGCATCCTATCAATGTCCCCCTGTAACCTTTGACAGCCCTCCACTCTATCCAAAACACCCCCAACCTTTGTGTCATCAGCAAATTTACTAACCCATCCCTCCACTTCCTCATCCAGGTCATTTATAAAAATCGCGAAGAGTAAGGGCCCCAGAATAGATCCCTGAGGCACACCACTGGTCACCGACCTCCATGCAGAATATGACCTGTCTACAACCACTCTTTGCCTTCTGTGGGCAAGCCAGTTCTGGATCCGCAAAGCAATGTCCCCTTGGATCCCATGCCTCCTTACTTTCTCAATAAGCCTTGCATGCAGTACCTTATCAAATACCTTGCTGAAATCCATATACACTACATCTACTGCTCTACCTTCATCAATGTGTTTAGTCACATCCTCAAAAAATTCAGTTAGGCTCGTACGGCATGACCTTCTTTTGACAAAGCCATGCTGACTATTCGTAATCATATTATGCCTCTCCAGATGTTCATAAATCCTGCCTCTCAGGATCTTCTCCATCAACTTACCAACCACTGAAGTCAGACTCACTGGTCTATAATTTCCTGGGCTATCTCTACTCCCTTTCTTGAATAAGGGAACAACATCTGCAACCCTCCAATCCTCCGGAACCTCTCCCATCCTCATTGATGATGCAAGGATCATCGCCAGAAGCTCAGCAATCTCCTCCCTCTGGGGTACATCTCGTTCGGTGCCAGTGACTTACCCAACTTGATGCTTTCCAAAAGGTCCAGCACATCCTCTTCCTTAATATCTATATGCTTAAGCTTTTCAGTCTGTTGCAAGTCATCCCTATAATCACCAAGATCGTTTTTCGTAGTGAATACTGAAGCAAAGTACTCATTAAGTACCTCTGCTATCTCCTCACTTCCAGACACACTTTTCCACTCTCACACTTGATTGGTCCTATTCTCTCACGTCTTATCCTCTTGCTCTTCACATACTTGTACAAACGTAGAATGCCTTGGGGTTTTCCTTAATCCTGGCCACCAAGGCCTTCTCATGGCCCCTTCTGGCTCTCCTAATTTCATTCTTAAACTCCTTCCTGCTAGCCTTATAATCTTCTAGATCTCTATCATTACCTTGTTCTTTGAACCTTTCTAAGCTCTCCTTTTCTTCTTGACTAGATTTACAACAGCCTTTGTACACCACAGTTCCTGTACCCTACCATCCTTTCCCTGTCTCATTGGAACATACCTATGCAGAACTCCATGCAAATATCTCCTGAATATTTGCCACATTTCTTCCATACGTTTCCCTGAGAATGTCTGTTTCCAATTTATGCTTCCAAGTTCCTACCTGATAGCGTCATATTTCCCCTTACTCCAATTAAACGTTTCCCTAACTTGTCTGTTCCTATCCCTCTCCAATGCTATGGTAAAGGAGATAGAATTGTGATCACTATCTCCAAAATGCTCTCCCACTGAGAGACCTGACACCTGACCAGGTTCATTTCCCAATACTAGATCAAGTACAACTTCTCCTCTTGTAGGCTTATCTACATATTGTGTCAGGAAACCTTCCTGAACACACCTAACAAACTCCACCCCATCTAAACCCCTTGCTCTCAGGAGATGCCGATCAATATTTGGAAAATTAAAATCTCCCACCACGACAACCCTTTTATTATTACACCTTTCCAGAATCTGTCTCCCTATCTGCTCCTCAATGTCCCTGTTACCATTGGGTGGTCTATAACAAACACCCAGTAGAGTTATTGACTCCTTCCTATTCCTAACATCCACCCACAGAGACTCCGAAGACAACCCCTCCATGTCTTCCTCCTTTTCTGCCGCTGTGACACTATTTCTGATCAACAGTGCCATGCCCCCACTTCTTTTGCCTCCCTCCCTGTCCTTTCTGAAACATCTAAAGCCTAGCACTTGAAGTAGCCATTCCTGCCCCTGCACCATCCAAGTCTCTGTAATGGCCACAACATCATAGCTTCAAGTGCTGTTCCATGCTCTAAACTCATCCGCTTTGTTCATAATACTCCTCGCATTAAAATAGACGCATCTCAAACCATTGGTCTGAGTGTGTACCTTCTCTATTACCTGCCTATCCTCTCTTTCGCACTGTCTCCAAGCTTTCTCTATTTGTGAGCCAGCCTCCCTTCGGTTCTCACCCCCCAGCAATTCTAATTTGAACTCTCTCTAATAGCCTTAGCAAACCTCCCTGCCAGGATATTGGTCCCCCTGGGATTCAAGTGCAACCCGTCCTTTTTGTACAGGTCACACCTGCCCTAGGTGTGGATAACCCTACTAAGATTTGACTATTTTTCCTATCTCTAGCTCGTATAATTCCCTTTTACTTCCATCACGGTCAGTCCTCGGCCACCTTTGCTCCAGGGAAAGCATGCTTAGCCTACTCAATCTTTCACCATTGTTATTGTTCCTCGCTGCACCTTGTGGCGCATCAGGCAGCAACCTTGTTTCTTCAGCATTTGTCTTTTTTATGAGGCTGACTTGTTAGCTCAACGCTCAACCCAGCACAGATGGAAAGTGCAAGGAACCAGCCAGATTTGGACCCTGGGCCACTTGCCTCGAAGCCCAGTGCAGATGTCACTGCACCACTGGCCGGCTAAATCTTTCACCATAAAAAGAACAAAAAGCTATACATAAACAGAGAAAGACTAACAACCAACCAACGTGAAAAAGGAGACAAACTATGTAAATAAAAAAAAAGTACTGAGAATATGTGTTGTAACAAGTCCTTGAAAGTAAGCCTTTAGGTTGTATAATAAGATGCCCCTCAGGGCTGTGTCCTAAGCCCCCTCCTTTACTCTCTGTATACCCATGACGTGTGTTGCTACCTACAGCTCCAATTTGCTAATTAAATTTGCTGACGACACTACACCGATTGGCCTAATCTCAAATAATAATGAGGCAGCCCACAGAGAAGAAGTCATCACCCTGACACAGTGGTGTCAAGAAAACAACCTCTCCCTCAATGTTGCAAAAGCAGGAGCTGGTTGTAGACGACAGGAGGAATGGAGACAGGCTAACCCTTATTGATGTCAATGGACCTGGGGTTGAGAGGGTAAACAACTTGAAGTTCCTCGGCATACACATCACCGAGGATCTCACGTGCCTTGTACGTACAGCTGTGTGATGAAAAAGGCACAACAGTGCCTCTTTCACCTCAGACAGTTGAGGAAGTTTGGTATGGGCCCCCAGATCCTAAGAACTTTCTACAAGGGCACAATTGAGAGCATCCTGACTGGCTGCATCACTGCCTGGTATGGGAACTGTACTTCCCTCAATCACAGGACTCTGCAGAGAGTGGTGCAGACAGCCTAGCGCATCCATAGATGTGAACTTCCTGCTATTTAGGACATTTACAAAAACAGGAGTGTCAAAAGGGCCCAAAGGATCATTGGGGACCCGAGTCACCCCAACCACAAATTGTTCCAGCTGCTACCATCTGGGAAACGGTACTGCAGTATAAAAGCCAGTACCAACAGGCTCCGGGACAGCTTCTTCCACCAGGCCATCAGACTGATTCACGCTGATACAACTGTACTTCTGTGTTATATTGACTGTCCTGTTGTACATACTATTTATTATAAATTACTGTAATTGCACATCTAGACAGAGATGTAACATAAATATTTTTATTCCTCATGTATATGAAGGATGTAAGTAATAAAGTCAACTCAGTTCAAGTTCAGAGTAGTGGTGAATAAAGTTATCTGTGCCTTCCAATGTACAGAAGCAGGCCCTTTGGCCCTCCTTGTCAATACTGATATTCAATTCCTATCTGTAATAATCTGCTGAAGCCTACTATGCCCTAGTGTTCATCCTGATACTTCTAAAATTTTGTGAGTACCTGCCTCCACCATCTTCTCAGGATTGTGTCCAGATTGCAACCCTGGTCTGGGTGAAAAAATTTCTTTCTCTGATTCCCTCTAAACATCTTACTCCTCACCTTAAATCTACTGTGTGTCTTCTGGTGTGTGTTCCTTTTAGAGGAAAGATTTCCAAGCTAGTTCATTTATGTGAAGTCATCACCGTTTTCAATTTTTATGAAAGACAAGAAAATCTTTATGGTTTTAAAATACTAATTTTGCTACTTCCTTGATTTGTTTGTTTGCTTATTGCCAGATTTAATTTGCTTTTCATTCCTCTTAAAGGACCAGGCCGAGCCTTCAGGGATGAGTTTATTAGCTGGAAAGGTGCTTAGCTCTGCTCGTATGTCAGATATTCTTAGCCAGTCATCGCTCACGGGGAGTCAACAACTGCAGAACAGAGAGAGTGAAGGTGAGAGCTTCTGGAATGTGATGAACAATGATATTTTAAATAAATAAAGATGCACATCTGCAATTAGCCCAAGCCAACTATATTTTTCTCTTTGAGATTATATCTGCATCAATAATAAATATTTTTGAAGCAAAAATGGAATAGAGAAAAATTCAATTCTGTATAATTCTGTGAATTTTTTTTTGGGATGGCATAAATTGGATACTGTATAGTGCATAATCTGCATTCGCTATTCATAGGTGATTTTAAGAGAAAGATTTTGGATGCAATCAACTGAAAATCTGCAGATGCTAGAAATCCCAGCAACACAAGCAAAATGCTAGAGGAACCCGGCAGGCCAAGCAACACCTAGGGAAAGGGTACAGTTGACGTTTTGGGCTGAGACCCTTCGTCAGGACTGGAGAGAAAAAGCTGAGGAAATTTAAAAGGTGGGGGAGAGGAGAGAGAAACAGAAGGTGATAGGTGAAACCTGAAGGGGGAGGGATGAAGTAAAGAGCTGGGAGGTTGATTGGTGAAAGAGACAGAAGACCATGTAAGAAAGAAAAGGGGGGAGGAGCACCGGAGGAAGGCGATGGGCAGGCAAGGAAATAAGGTGAGAGAGGGGAAAGGGGATGGGGAATGGTGAAGGAAAGAGGCGGCTGGGGGTCATTACCGGAAGTTCAAGAAATCGATGTTCATGCCATCAGGTTGGAGGCTACCCAACTGGAATATAAGGTATTGTTCGTCCAACCTAAGCGTGGCCTTATCACGACATTGGAGGAGGCCATGGATAGACATATCAAATGGGAATGGGAAGTAGAACTAAAATTGGTGGACAATGGGAGATCCTGCTTGTTCTGGCAGATGGAGCGTAGGTGCTTAGTGAACCGGTCTCCCAATCTGCGTCGGGTCTCAACAGTATACAGGAGGTCACACCAGGAGCACTGAACACAGTATATGACCTCATCAGACTCACAGGTGAAGTGTCACCTCACCTAGAAGGACTGTTTTAGAGCCATGAATGGTAGTGAGGGAGGAGGTGTAAGGGCAGGTGTAGCACTTGTTCCGCTTGCAAGAATAAGTGCCAGGAGGGAGATCAGTGGGAAGAGGCGAATGGACATGAGAGTCACATGAGAGACCCCTGCAGAAAACAGAATGTGGGGAGGGAAAGGTGTGCTTGGTGGTGGGATCCCATTGGAGATGGCGGAAGTTTTGGAGAATTATGTGCTGGACACGGAGGCTGTTGAGGTGGTAGGTGAGGACAAGAGGAACCCTATCCCTGGTAGAGTGGCACGATCCCAGTGGCCACCCATTTTAATTCTATTTCCCATTCCCATTCCGATATGTCTATCCATGGCCACCTCCACTGTCGTGATGAGGCCACACTTAGGTTGGAGGAACAACACCTTGTATTCCATTTGGGTATCCTCCAACCTGATGGCATGAACATCAATGTCTTGAACTTCCGGTAATGCACCCTACCCCCCCCTTCACCATTTTCCATCCCCTTTTCCCTCTCTCACCTTGTCTCCTTGGCTGCTTATCGCCTCCCTCCGGTGTTCCTCCCCCCTCCCCCCTTTTCTTTCTTCCATGGTCTTCTGTCTCTTTCACCAATCAACTTCCCAGCTCTTTACTTCATCCTCCCCTCCTGGTTTCACCTGTCACCTGGTGTTTTCCTCTCCCCTCCCCCCACCTTTTAAGTCTACTCAGCTTTTTTTTCTCCAGTGCTGACAAACGGTGTCAGCCCAAAATGTCAACTGTACTCTTTTCCATGGATGCTACCTGGCCTGCTGAGTTCCTCCAGCACTTTGTGTGTTCTGCAGCTGCGTGAAGGATTTTGTATCTAATCATTCTCCACACTCAATGCTATTTCATGTATCAGCTCAGTGAACATAATTTAGCTGAGTAAAATAACTAAGCTTAAAATTGGAGATAATCAAAGTGAGGATTATTTTTTAAAAATGGTGACAAGTTTTTAGTTATCCTGAAAATAAAATCACACTAGGTCAGTTGTCAAAGCAGTTCCATGAGACTCTTGTGAGTATTCTATTTCTTCTTTTAACATGTTTTCTGGTGGAAAATCATATGTAGAAATTCATCAAATTCTCTTACTATTTGTATATGTCTTACTAAATATTGATTAGCTTGTTTTTTCCTGTGTCAAATTAAAGATCTTTAATCATACTTACCATTTAGCTAACAATATTATGAAACTTGCATTGGTATGGTACCTTTCAGCATTAGATATAAGAATCAGGAGTAAGTCATGTTGAATTTTGAGTTTGAGGTCATATTGCCTCTTGAACTTGTATGAATTATATTGTCCTTCAAATCCTTTTATCAGCCCAGTTGCTATATCTTTTGATTGCCTTGGCACCAATAGATATTGGTTCTATAAAACAATTGGTGAGTAACATTAAAGAGAACTGAAGGTGTTGTGCGAAGTATAACATGGAAGCAGCAGTCAACAAATATAGAGGGCAGATTTCTTTGTGATGCTCAAAAAACAACTGGATGAGTTTCGAAAGGAAATTATGTTTTAGAGCTGTGAGAAGAGGATCCAAGAGAGCGACTGTCTGGATTGCTGTTGCATAGAGATAGTATGGACAGGACAGGTCAAGTAGCCTCCATGCATGCTGTGATTTTATAAAAATGCTGACTCCAAGTTCCTTCTAAAGATAGAAAGCATATATCCAGGGCTGCAGCAAGAATTCAATGTGATTTTGAGAATGTCTCATGAAAACTGCGCATAATTTCAGTAATATATGTTCAGATTATGAACAGCCTTGATTCAATTTTCTTCAGCTGAGTCTGAAGACAGAGTGAGAATGCAATGGGCAAGAATGGCAGGGTGTAGAAAGTCAGATCTTGTCTGAAGCGCCACAGGGAAATGTCTCTCAGTAGGAAAGCAGATATAACCAGAAGGAAAGGTGAAGGTGAGTCATACTTCATGCCTTACAGGATTTACTTCTCTTTTATTGGCTGGAGTTGACCATTCACTGCATGACAACATTTAAAATTAATTTAAAATTGTGCTAACATGGCACAAAATATTGTAATCTCTCCATCTTAAAATGGTAATTGAAAATCAAAAGAAAACCTTCCTTAAAAAAAAACCTGCAAACTATTTTTGATGAAATTAAAATAAATATTTGGTGAGGGTACTATTGGCTTGTGGTTTTTCACGATAATTAGATGCTAATTATATTATTTTGATTAAAATAATATAAATAAAAATATATTATTTTTAATTATTTTGATTAAAATCCTGTGATTTCATGTAGTAAAAGCAAGATTTGACAATCATTTGTAAACTAGTGAATCTAGGTAAGAATAGCTTAAAGTAGGAAATGTATATCCCAAAACACTGGTAAATGCGTTGTTTCTGTTAGTACTGCCACTGGCCTTGGGTATAACTGACAAAGATTTGGATATAAACCGTGCATTAAGATTTGATTTAAATTGTTTTGTTTTTATAATCTTCTCATTAATTCTTACCTGCTTTTCACAGAGCATGATGGAAGTTCACAAAGTTCTGCCGAACCAAACCCAGGAGAAGGTTCAGCACATTCAAATAGTTCTTGCTACCCTGCCAAATGCATCACTGACATCCTGAAAGAACTGAATCCACCATTTGACAACAAACTACATCCCTACAAACATCCTGATTTGGCCTTTGGAATGGAGCAGGCAGGCGTGTAACGGATAGTGTGGTGAGCTGTGGTGTTGTAAGGAATTTGTGCATGTTTGGTTTATCTGGTATTTCATTCATAAAAAAAATAAAAACTGATAGAAATACTTGACAAGCCCAACATTATCAGTGAAAGAATGGAATGGAGTTAAAGCTTCAGATCAATGACTTTTTTTGCCGTATTTTGAAATTCTGCCTCAGTTAAAATAATGTTTTATATTGACTTCTTCATGATATATTGTCTGTACAGGTTTCCCCCGCTATCCGAGGGTAGAGCGTTCCTATGAAACGGTTCGTAAGCCGAAATGTCGTAAAGTGAATAAGCAATTACCATTTATTAATATGGGAAAAATTTTTGAGCGTTCCCAGACCCAAAAAATAACCTGCAAAATCATGCCAAGTAACACATAAAACCTAAAATAACAGTAACATATAGTAAAAGCAGGAATGATATGATAAATACACAGACAATATAAAGTTGAAATACCTATCTGCAGCACTGTCTAGCGCAATGAAAATCTCGCAGAAGCGCTCTCGGCAAAAAGACGGCGCAAGCGCTCTCAGCAGAAACACTCTCTCCAGTAACCTTTAAGCTATGAAGCTGCCAAATCATACCAAATAACACATAAAAATACACAGCCTATATAAAGTAGAAATAATGTATGTACAGTGTAGTTTTACTTACTGGAATCGGGAAGATTCCAATAAATTGCAATTTCATCACAGTTAAACACTTGCTTATACGAATAACCACCTGATGCAATCAGCAATTGCCTCTGATCTGGGCCGACATTTACGTGCCGGGCGGCACCTAATTAATTAGCTTGTTTATTTCGGCTTTTTTCTTAAAGATGTGCTGGGTGCGTTCCGACTACCGCTGCACCACTGCATTCATCGCGGCAATGTATCGGTCCGTGGCCCGGAGGTTGGGGACCACTGCTTAAACTATGAAGCTGCCCTCGCCTCAGAAACCGATCAAACCACCCATGACTACCTTTAAACTCCACTTCCGTCACCATCGTCCAGTGCTTTCTGTTTCAGCTTATTAAAAAGACTGACTGATTTCTCCTTAAGTATAAGGAAACTTAACGGAACACCACGCTTTGTACACCCATCAATCCATTTTATCCATTACTGGATGCTGACTAAGAGAGACCACTTTGCTACAAGCAGAACCAACAGTAACATCGGCAGCTTTCAAAATTCTTTCTCTCTGCGTATAAATAATGCGAATGGTGGACGCAGGCAAGTGGCAAGTTCAACGCGCGGACAATGTCCTTACTTCGTTCACCACGATCGAAACGCTTAATTATGTCTAGTTTTACGCTAAGTGTAACACCCTTATGAGCTCTTTTAGGCTTTTCCGATACCTTAGAACTCATCTTGCTAATGGATGCACAAAATAAATCGAGATAAAGCACGTGTTTAAGCAATGCTGGCTAGAATACAGTTCCGGGGGAGGAGCTTGGCCGTTTGGGCGTGCACTGCTTTTTTCACGCGCTGCCTTTTTTCGTAACAGTGAAAACACCTTCTGTTAGCGAAAACAGGTAACTAATGTAGGTCTTTCGTAACAGCGAGGTGTTGTAAAGCGAATGTTCGGAAAACGCGGGCCACCTGTATATTCCAATCGTATTTTCAAGGTTTTGATGTTTTAAAAGGTAGTTGGCCATCAAGCTTTGTTATTTTTTGATTTGATATCTGTCAAATTTCTTCAGTGTGATTAACTGTTCAGCTTACGTGATGATAGCAATGTACTTCAAATTCCCTACAACATCTGTCTGATAGAATATATAGTTAAGTCGGTCTTTGTGGGTACTTTGAGCTCAGAGAAGTACAACACTCTGCAGTTGACTAGGTCAGGATTGTTCCTTTTTGCTCTGTTTTTAGTTGATAGCACCCGTATCTGTGTGCTAGCTTTGCTGACAATTTATTTTCCATTACAGTGAAACCTCATCTTTATTTTTCCAGTAGAGTCATAGAACACTACAGCACAGAAACAGGCCTTTGGCCCATCTCATATGTGCCAAACAAACTGTCTAGTCCCATTGACATGCGTCTGGGCCATAGCCCTCCATATCCCTCCCGTCCATGTACCTATTCATCTTAAATGCTGAAATTTAACACTTCCACTGGCAACTTGTTCCACACTCTCACCACCCTCTAAGTGAAGAAGTTCCATAAGACATAGGAACAGAATTAGGTCATTCAGCCCATTGAGTCTGCTCTGCCATTCCATCATGGCTGATTTATTATCCCTCTAAACCCCATTCTCCTGCCTTTGCACTGTAACCTTTGAAGCCCTGAATAACCAAGAACCTGTCAACCTCTGCGTTAAATATACCCAATGACTTCACCTCCACAGCCATCTGTGGCAATGAATCCTAGATTCGCCACTCTAGCTAAAGAAATTCCTCTCATCTCTGTTATATAAAAGGAGGTCTCTCTATTCTGCGGTTGTTCCCTCTGGACTCAACCACTGTAGGAAACCTCTTCTTCACATCCACTCTGTTTTGGCCTTTCAATCTTCGATAGGTTTCACTGAGATCCCCCTCATTCTTCTAAACTCCAGTGAGTACAGGCCTAGAGCCATCAAAAGCTTCTCGTACATTAAGCCTTTCCCCGGAATCATTCTCGTGAACCTCTGTGGACTCTCTCCAATGCCAGCACATCTTTTTGTAGATAAGAGACCCAAAATCACTCAATACTCTAAGTGCAGTCTGACCAGTGCCTTGTAAAGCTTCAGCATCACATCCTTGCTCTTATATTCTAGTTCTCTCAAAACCAGCATTTGCCTTCCTTAGCACTGACTAAACCTGCAAGTTAACCTTTAGAGAATCCAGCACACAGACTTCCAAGTCCCTTTGCACCTCTGATTTTTGAATTTTCTCCTCGTTTAGAAAATAGTCTACACCTTTATTCCTTCTACTGAAGTGTATGATCAGACACTTCCTTACAATCTGCCACTTCTGTGCCCATTATACCAATCTGTCCAAGTCCTTCTGCAGGCTCCCTGCTTCATCAACACTACCTGCCCCTCCGCCTATTCTTGTATCATCCACAAACTTGGCCACAAAGCCATCAATTCCATCATCCAAAAGAATCAGTCCCAATACTGACCCCTGTGGAACACCACTAGTCACTGACAGCCAACCAGAGTAGCCCCCTTTATTCTAATAGGGCCCTTGCCTCCTGCCAACCAGCCAATCTTCTCTCCATGCTAGTATCTTTCCTGTAATACTATGAGCTATTACCTTGTTAAGCAGCCTCATGTGCAGCACTTTGTCAAAGGCATTCTGAAAATCCAAGTAAACAATATCCGCTGACTGTCCTTTATCTATCCTGCTTGATTTTTCCTCAAAGAATTCCAACAGATTTGTTGGGCAAGATTTCCCCTTAAGGAAGCCATGCTGGCATTGACTTACTTTATCATGCGTCTGCAAGTATCCCAAAGCTTCATGCTTAATAATGGACTTCATCTTCCCAACCACTAAAGTCAGACTTACTGGCCCATAATTTCCTTTCTTGTGCCTGCCTCCCTTCTTAAATAGTGGAGTCACATTTGCAATTTTCCAGTCCTCCAGAACCATTCCAGAATCTAGTGATTCTTGAAAGATCATTACTAAGGTCCCCACAATCTCTTCAGCAACCTCTTTCAGAACTCTGGCGTGTAGTCTGTTGTGGGGTGGATGAAATCACCGGAGAGACAGAGTTACTGGTAGGTACAAAGCAGCTTCTTTATTCAACAAAACAAGGTACAGCAGGCATCATGCGGACAGAGACGCTTTTGGTAGAAAGGTCTGCTAGCCCAACATGGACTCGATACTTATTTGCTAAACACAAAGGGCAATCCCTATTTACAAAGTATAGACAATGCTTTCTTTTGAAGCTACATACAAAACATCACACCTTCTGACTTCATCCTCTCATCCTGATGCCCGCATGTCTGGGTTGGTACTCACAGCCTTTAGGAATGCAAGTTAAATCCACAATATATTTATTTGGTATTTTATGTGCTAACATAGAGGACAATTCATATTTATAAAGTATAGATAAGGCTGTCTTCAAAACGACCTGTAAACTTCACACTTCCATCCACAGCGTCTGGCTAGTATTCCGATATTCACAGCTTTTAGGAAGTGCATTGTTGTGAACTCAATCCACAGTACTTTGTCAAACAGAAGACTGGTGGCCAAAGTCATTTAAATGTAAATGAATCATTTACCCAAAAACTCACTCTAACATAGTCCATTTGGTCCAGGTGACTAATCTACCTTAAGACCTTTCAGCTTCCCAGAACCTGCTCCTTATTAATAGCAGCTACACTGACTTCTGCCCTGACACACTCGAATTTCTGGCATACTGCTAGTGCCTTTTGAGTGAAGACTGACGCAAAATTTTTATTAAGGTCGACTGCCATGTCTATGTCCCTCATTACTACCTCTCTAACGTCATCTTCTAACGGTCCAATAACCACTCTTGCCTTTTTCAGACTCTTTATGTCTGAAAAAACATTTGGAATCCTCTTTGATATTATTGGCTACCTACATGTTTCATCTTTTCTCTCCTTATGTTTTTTTGTAGTTGCCTTCTGTTGGTTTTCAGAAGCTCACTTATCTCTGACTTCCCACTAATTATTGTTATATTATATACCCTCTTTGCTATATGTTGTGTTTGACTTCCCTTGTCAGCCACAGCTGCATCATTCTCCCTTTAGAATACTTCTTCATCTTTGGAATGTATCTACTCTGCACCTTCCGAATTGCCCCGGAAGCTCCAGACACTGCTGTTCTGCTGTAATCCCTACCCGTGTCCTGTTCTGATCAACTTTGTCCAGCTTCTCTCTCTCGTTCCTCTATAATTCCCTTAGTGGACTCAACCACAAGCTGCCCTAAAAGCTATTTCATAGGCATTCTGCAAATTCTTTCCTCTTGAGATCACCAACCTGGTTTTCCCAATTTACCTGCATACTGAAACCCGCCTTTACTATCATAACATTGCCCTTATTGTATGACTTTTCTATCTCCCGTTGTAATTTTTAACCCACATCCTTGTTTGCTCTTCAGAGGCCTGTATATAACTCCCATCAGGGTCTTCTTAACTCTGCAGTTTCTTAAATCTATCCATGGGGATTCTACATCTTTCAGTCCTGTGTTCCCCCTCATATTCCTCTTAAACATTTCACCTTTCATCCTTAACCAGTGACTTATAATAATAATCTCACCCAAACTCAGTGGTAAAAGCCTGCTTGCATTTACCCTATCTATGCCCCTCATAATTCTGTATACCTCTATGAAATCTCCCCTCATTTTCTTTTGCTGTTCAACCTTTCCCTATAACTCAGTTCCACAAATCCTGGCAACATCTTTGTAAGTTTTCTCTGCATTCTTTCAATCTTATTAGCATCTTTCCTGTAGATAGGTGACCAGAACTGCACACAATACTCCAAATTAGTCCTCACCAACATCTTATACAACTTCAACATAACATTCCAAATCCTGTACTCAATAGCATTATGCACAAAATGCTAGAGGAACTTAACAGGTTAGGCAGCGTATTTAGAAATGAATATACATTGGAAGTTTTGAGCCAGACCCTTCTTCAGGACTGCAAAGAAAGGGGGGAAGAAGCCAAGAATAAGTCGCTGAGAGGAGGGGGAGAAGTGTGAGCTCAGTATATTGATCTACAAAGGCCAAGATGCCAAAAACTTTGTTTACAACCTTATCTACTTGTGACGCCACTTTCAAGGAGTTATAGACCTGAATTCCCAGATCCCTTTGTTTTACCACACTCCTCAGTGCCCTACCATTCACTGTGTAAAACCTACCCTGGTTGGCCCTCCCAAAGTGCAACACCTCACTTGTGTACATTAAATTCTTCGCGCCATTTTTCCAGCTGCAAGTTTTGATAGCCTTCTTTGATGTCCACTACACCCTCAGTCTTGTTATCATCCATAAATTTGCTGATCCTGTTTATTACATTATCAGCCAGATAGTTGATATAGATGACAAACAACAACGGACCCAGCACTGATCCCTGCAGCACACCACTAGTCACAGGCCTCCAACCAGAGAGGCAACCACCCTACTACCACTCTCTGGCTTCTCCCACAAAGCTAATGTCTAATTCAGTTTACAACCTTATATTGAATGCAAAATGACTGAACCTTGTTGACTAGCCTCCCATGCAGGACCATGTCAAAGGCCTTGCTAAACACCATCCACTGCCTTGCCTTCATCAACTTCCCTGGTAACTTTCCTGAAAAATTCTATAAGATTAGTTAGACATGACCTACCATGCACAAAGCCATGTTGACTACCCCTAATCAGTCTCTGTTTATCCAAATACTTATATATCAGGTCCCTTGGAATACCTTCTAATAACTTTCCCACAACTGATGTCAGGCTCAGCGGCCTTTAACTTCTTGGCTTATTCTTAGAGTCTTTCTTGAACAATGGAACAATATTCGCACCTCACCCATTGCTAAGGATGTTTTAAATATCTCTGCTAGACATTGGCCCAAAAATGTCATTTTCTGCTGACTATATTGAAATCCTGTCGACTTCACTCTGATTGACATCATAATCTTGTTGCTCTGCTGGTCTCAGCCACTCACTGAGGTAGCAATGGAGCTAGGTCACTAACTAGTTATAAAGTTGAAATATCTTTCATTCATCCATTGCATCCAGCTAATCGCTAGTTTTTTTTTGTTCTTCTGCAGATGAGTGTGTTCAGCTATGAGGTGAAAGGTCCATTTTGCCAACATTATCTATCAGCATCATGCCCAAACTTCATTGTATTTCTTTCCAGCACAATATCGTGACTCGTCCCCTGTCAGTTGAGTGGTTGCGCTGCTTGCCACACCTGTCAGTACCAGTCATGTGGAAAAGAGAAGATTGAAGTTTGCAAGATTACAAAAATGAGAGTGCAAACGGCCATGGCTCCCGGGCAGTATCATGTGTCAAGCCCTCTCCTGACCTAAGCCTGCCAAAACAAAACCCCACCAAGCCCTGTGATGTCACTTTATCCAGGGAGAGTAACTGAGTAGTTCAGCATGCGCCCTGAGGCCTAATTTTCTCTGTGAGCAATAAGACTGCTTGCTGTCCCTCTGGTACTCCTCCATTTTCAATTTTTGCCTAACAGTGGTGCAATATGCTTTGTTATCATGTTTCTTTACCCATGTTGATCACTGTGTTTTCTTTCTCTTGTTAATATCTGCGACATTTACCAAAAAAAAGTGTACGACCATTTCTTTTGAGGCAGTTAGAGTTTTATTTCCCATCCCTGTAGAACCTATTATGTTACTTTAAAATATGAATTAAATGAACTGTGTTAAAAGAAAATTGTCAAAATAGAAGATTTTGTTATATTTGAATTGTAACTTGCACCTTTGTTAAAGTATTTCTCCCTTTTAATGGCATTGTAATTGTGACTAGTTTCCTTGTGTCAGGTGAAACTTGTTAATGTTAACCCTTTGAAATTTCAGAGTGCGTATTATGTTTCTATGTCTTCTTTTATATGAAAACACCTACAGCCTGCCAAAAAGATCAGGTCAAGGTTACTTTCTGAACTCTAAAATTTATCAGAAAAAAATACAATTAGATTGGATGATTTATCTGTTTCAAAAAATGTAAGAAGCAGAACTTTGAAAGGAACTTGCACGAATGGAAAGAGACTACAACTAACCTAGTCAAGCAGTGTTGAACTGTGATTTTATGAATAATTTTTTTAATAAAAACAAAAAAGTAGCTTGGGACAGACAATTTTTAGACCTGATTGAAAATTAAAATATCTTCCACTTATCTGCTTCTAAACTACATATCTGCCCTACTTCTGTCATTTGTAAACTTTTTGTTACATTTATTTGATGAAAAAAATTTAAAAACTTGATATTCAGCTGTTTAACGGGAAGGTACCAAGAAAACACTGAAAGCTTTTATTGTATGTATCTTTTCTTTGTTTACATGACACTGTATTTATGGGAGAGTCAACTGCCAATCCAAGGAAATAAAATAACTGAAATGCAGTGCCATCTCTCATCTGTAACACATTTTTAATGTTGCTTTGTATTGTAGTAATCAATACGCAGTATATGTTGAATGTATATTGATATACTTTGCTATTTCTGTTTCGGAAATGTTGAAAGTACTTTTTTCTTGTTTATGTTGGACAAAAGGTTCAGTGATCTAGTACATTGTGTGGGTCACTTGCAACTAGTAATTTAGTTGGAAAGTGGGATCATGACAAATAAAACCTATGTAATTTGACCTGACAAATGTTATTATTTAGTTTTTGTAAAGTTACCAGCAATGTTGTTTCTCAGTTATTCAATATATATTACAATACATTTATGATGACTATTTCAATTACATTCGTCCAAAATTCAGTGCTTGTAGTTAGCCTGTTGAATTGTGTGGTGGTGATGACACACACATGTGATAAAGGTCTAAATCTATATATTAAAGCAATTAATGCTGGTCTGTGAGAAACTAGTGTTTAATTTTGCACATTAATCTCCATTTATATTAATCCGTGATATTAGGTAAACCTTTTGCGATTATTGCTGAAATGCACCTAAAGCACAAATATTTATGTGATAGTTTGAGAGGTTGTTGCACAACATTTTATAATCAGTGCATACTAAAAATTCTTGGACCAAGGAAGAACCTGAACTTGTACAGTGCCTCACATCCTGAAGTCTGAAATGCTGTCTTGTGATTAGTCTGCTATATCCTCCACTTTAGTTATTTAATTGGTTCGTTGAGTCCCAGGATGGACTGATTAATTATGCCATTGTCAGATCAGACTGCAAATTCAAAATTTTTAGGTGTGAGCAGCTGCATATATAGGAGAATCCAGTAAATATAGCATATGTAGAGCCAACAGTATTTGAGCACATTCCATTAAATATCCAGAACTATTCATGTTATTAACTTGTGTTATTTTTATAGTCTGTGCAAAGTTTCCATGTACTCCCTGTGACTTCATGGGTTTCCTCCAGATGCTTGGGGATACCTCTCACATCAGAAAGATTTGCAAGTAGGTGGTTAATAGGACACTAATTAATGGGTGAGTGGTAGAATCTGGGAGGAAGTTGATGGGAATGTAGAGAGAATAACAAATGGAATAAATATACATGGATGCTTGATGGTCAGTATGGATTTGGTGGGTGGAAGCGCCTGTTTCCGTATTGAATAATTTCATGACTTTTCTAAAAGAAATAGAAACTTCTATTATGTCTCTGTTTTCTGTGAAAGTACAATATTGCTAAATTGAATTAAAACATCAGTGATAGATATTGTGTCTGCACAACTACATATCAGCTAAATAAAAATACACGTGGAGGTAAGGTTAACTGGTGTATTCACTTTGTAGAGAGAGAACAACTGATCAATGCGCATAGGTAAGTTATCAGTCAGGAAGTAGTGCTAACGGGTGTCATTGCGCTAAAAGAAATAGATCCATACATTACGCTTTCTCCCCCTTTAGATTAATGTAACATAAAACTGTATACGTAACAAAACATTCAATTTCCCTTTCACAAACCATATTCAAATAAACATGCTTTCACAATAACAGTCCATAACTAACTTCACTATACTAAAGATTCAGTCTTGGATGGCACCCTGTTTCTTTCAGGATAGCACCTCTGGACCTGTGGAGTGGTATCAGGTTTGGCAGGTGTCTTGTCAAAGACAACTTTCTCTGTTGCAGGTGTCACGTTGCTGTTAGTGACATATCATCACTGAGAAGTAATTACGGTGCCCGTCTTGTTGGATGCAGTTGACTTGGGTGTGTTCTTCGGCTGAGCATCCAGTTATCTGGTCCACATGACATCTCCATGTCTGATCTTTAACATCAGCGCTCCAGTTCTTGTAGCTATCCTACCAGGTGTCCATTTGTCTTTTCAGTAATCACACGCTAGGACTTCATGTTCAACCTCGAAGTTCCTCGCTGATTTACTTGATAATGAGATCTGGTTTCAGGAGGTCTATGCTCGACCTCAGACTCCTGCTCATGAACAGCATTGGAGGTATTTGATTTGCTGTCACATGAACAGAGTTCTGATACACAAAATCCAAGTTGTTCATCTTGTGCTGTGGAGAAAAGTCCTCCTTGTCCATAGCTTTAATCAACTTATTGAAAGTTTGGACAAACCTCTCAGCCAACCTATTCATTAGTGAGGAGCTGACTTGAGATGATTGATGTTATTTTTCTTCATGAACAGTCAGAATTCTTCTGATGTGTACAGTATTGTAGTGGTAAGCCATTTCTGGAGAAGATAGTCCTCAGGGTGGAGACAGTCTTTGCTGAGGTGGTTGACTTCATTGGTATGACCTCTGGCCACTTCAAATGAGTGTCCACAACAATCAGAAACATGGAATTCATGAACGGTTCAGCAAAGTCAATATGTACTCTTTGCCATGGTGATGATGGCCACTTCCATGGATGTAACGGTGCTTGTGAGGGTGCATTTTGAACTTTTTGGCATCCCAAACAGCTTTCGATTAAGTCTTCAATCTGTCTGTCTATTCCTGGCCACCACTCGTTGCTCCAGGTGAGACACTTCATCTTGACTGTACCCAGGTATCCTTCATGTAGATTCTCTAAAATTCTGGTGAGTAGATTAGAGGGAACCACAACATGGGATCCACCCATCAGTGTTCATTGACATACAGACAGTTGGTCTTGTCTCACTGAGATCTTTGGAAACATAGGATTACCATGAGCTAGCCATCCTTGCATGGTGATGTCATAGACTTTTGACAATGTTGGGTCATTTCTTGTTTCTCTTTATATTTCAGAATTTGACACCAATGCTGTATGGAACATGCCTGCTGGAACTTTTCTTCTTCAGTTGTGAACAGTGGAAGCCATCAGTGTTGCTACGTTGTTTGGTACCCTCGAACTCTATGTTCATAAGAGTGGGCTCCAAAGAACAGTGCCCAACGTTGTAACTGGGTAGCAAACATCACTGAGATTTCCTTCATGGGATTGAAATTGAACACATGGGGCAGGTGATCTGTCATGAGAATAAACTTTTGTCCGTAAAAGTAGTGGTAGAACTTTATTCCCCTTTCTAGACTAACGACCTGTTAGTCAATCTGTGCGTTGTTACATTCTGCGCTTGCAAGTGATCTTGAAGCAAATGCAATTGGATGTTCAGATCCATCTTTCATAGTGCATGACAAAAAAGCTCCAATGCCAAAAGAGGACACATCACACGCCAGACTGATGGGCGGTGATATGTCATAATGGGCGGGCAGTTCATCAGATGTTATTCGTCTCTTTGTTTACTTGAATGCTCTTTTACATCTTTCTGACCATTCCCAGTTTGCTCCTGTCTAAAACAGTGCATTCAATGGATGCAGCACTGTCACAATGTTTGGGAGAAACCGGTGGTAGTAGTTTACAAGACTCAAGTATGACCTGAGTTGTGACGCATTTTTTTGCTTTGGGTGCCTTCAGCGCTTTTTCAATCTTTTATGGCTTATGTAAGCCTTGGTTGTCAATGACATGCCCACAATATGAGATTTCATTCTTGGGAAACTCACATTTGTCTCTCTCGCATGCAGACCATACTCACTCAGCTTGCTTAGCACTTTACCAAGGTTCTGGAGGTGTTCTTCATCATTTTTGCAGGTCACAATGATGTCATCAAGGTAACATTGTGTTCCTGGGTTATCTTGGAGCACTTGGTCCATTGCTCTTTGCCAAATTGCTGGAGCTGCTGCAACGCCAAAGGCAAAACGATTATACTGGAACAGTCCCTTGTGAGTGTTGATTGTGAGGAATTTCCTGCTTGACTTCTCCATATCCATTTGCAGATAGGCTTGTGGCAAGTGAATCTTTGAAAGACCTCTCCCTGCCTGCCAAAGGTGCAAAAATGTCTTTTATTCATGGCAGGGTGTACTGCACAGTATGTTTGATGCTCACTTTGAAGTCCTCACATATGCGAACCGCTCCAGCCTTCCCTTTCTTGATCACTGGGACAATGGGCCTGGCCCAATCACTTCACTCAACCTTGGGGAGAATTCCAGACCTCTCCAAGCTCTGAAATCCAACCTCAACTTTAAGACGTAGTACATAAGGCACTGGATGTGCTGGAATCTTGGTGTTGCTACTTCATTCAGTTCAATTCTGGCCTTAATACCTGTGAGTTTACCAAAGCCCTCTCAAAGACCATCTCATTAGCAGTAAGCAGCTATGACAGTCTCTGGCTAGTGCTACCATTTGGGCTGCAGTTGACTGTTGATGCCACATTGAGGGCTTTGACTGTGTGCCAGTCTAGTTGGATTTTTCTCAACCATTCATTTTCAAAAAGTGCTGGCCCTCCACTTTTCAACACATAAAGCTCTAACTGCTGCTTTTTTTTTGCCTCTGTACATCACATTTACTTTCAGTTTGCCTTTAGGAAACCCTTTTTCCACCTGTGTAAGTCTTTAGCATCACTGAGGTCTTTTCTAATGGTAGCTTAGAAAACAATCTTTTGTAGTCATCCTCAAAAATTACAGACAAAGCTGACCCTGTATCCAGCTCCATTTTCAGTTTTACACCAGACACGTCTGTTGTGATATACAGTATATGATTTTGCGATCTGCCTCAGTAATGCTATGCAGTTCTAGGCATGAGAGCTCACCTTTGTCGAAGTCTTTATTGTCGTCTGATTCTGTTTCACATTTGGTCACTTTATGCATTTGCTTAGTTTTGTGTTTGAAACTTTTCACTCCGTGTAGTTTTTCTTTTCGGTTGTGCTTTTTGTCTGACTTGCACACTCTATGTGACTTTGTCTGGGATACTTCCTGCAAACTTTTTCTTTGAACCAACAATCATTTGCATTATGGGAGGATTTGCATGTCAATAATATTTTTGGCTTTTTGCATCAATCAGGGTCATTTTGTGCACTTCACATTCTAAACTCTACTTCTATAGTTCTGGTGCACCCTTTTCTGCTATCTCCAACAATATTGCAATGACCAATGCCTGTTCTAAGGTTAGGTCTCTTTCTGACAGTCGCCTCTTTTGAGTACTTTGACTCATGTGAGGGCATGCCACACACAAGCCTGTTGGTTAATGCATCAGAAAGTCCGTCTCCGAAGTCACAGTACAGTATTGGGAAAGTTTGCGCATTTCTGCAATGTATTCACAAATGCTTTCATTCTTTGAATGGTTCCTTTTGTGAAGTCTAAATCTCTCAGCTACTATTGGCAGTTTACAGCTGATTTTGTAAAATTGTAACAATTTCGTCAAACGTCTTGCTTGCTGGCTTTTCAGGAATTACTAGGTTGCATAAGAGTCTGTATGTTTTAGCACCCATTAAGCTAAGAAGTGTGGAAACTTTCTTTTCCTTATCCACATATTACAATACAGTTAAACACTCTCTATATACAATTCCCAATCTTCATTAGCACTATCAAATTTATCAACTTCCCCAACAAAGGCCATCGTCACGTTATTTTCACTTTGATTTTGCTAGTTATGCGCCTCTTGCTGTGTACCATACACTATTACTGACGCATTCCTTTGTTAGCATCCATGACAGTCTCTTCCGTACTCTTTCCTCTCGCTCTTTCCCTCCCTTTCTCCGAATTCTGTCATCTCGTAACTGTTGGTGATATCCGCTGACATTCAGGTTCGTATTCGTTACTGGTTTGTGGTGTCTGTACAACTACATATCAAGTAAATAAAAACACGCATGCAGAAGTGACGTTAAGACCATAAGACATAGGATCAGAAGTAGGCCATTTGGCCCATTGAGTCTGCTCTGCCATTAAATCATAGCTGATCCTTTTTTTTCCCCCCTCCTCAGCCCCACACCCCGGCATTTTCCCCGTAACCTTTGATGCCATGTCCAATTAAGAACCTATCAATCTCGGCCTTAAATACATCCAACGACCTGGCCTTCACAGCTGCCTGTGGTAACAAATTCCACAAATTCAGCACCCTCTGACTAAAGAAATTTCTCTGCATCTCTGTTTTGAAAGGGTGCCCCTCTATCCTGAGGCTGTGTCCTCTTGTCCTAGACTCCCCCACCATGGGAAACATCCTTTCCACATCTCCATCTAGGCCTTTCAACTTTCGAAAGGTTTCAATGAGATCCCCCCTCATCCTTCTAAATTCCAGCGAGTACAGACCCAGGTCCATCAAATGTTCCTTGTATGATAACCCCTTCATTCCCAGAATCATCCTTGTGAACCTCCGCAGAACCCTCTCCAAATGCCAACACATCTTTTCTTAGATGAGGAGCCCAAAACTGTTCACAATACTCAAGGTGAGGCCTCACCAGTGCCTTATAAAGCCTCAGCATCACATCCCTGCTCTTGTATTCTAGACCCCTTGAAATGAATGAACATGGCATTTGCCTTCCTCACCGCTGACTCAACCTGCAAGTTAATTCTGCACAAGGACTCCCAAGTCCCTTTGCATCTCAGAATTTTGGATTTTCTCCCTGCTTAGAAAGTAATCTGCACATTTATTTCTACTACCAAAGTGCATGAGCATGCATATTTCAACATTGTATTTCATTTGCCACTCTCTTGCCCATCCTCCTAATCTGTCCAAGTCCTGCAGCCTACCTGTTTCCTCAACACTACCTGCCCCTCAACCAATTTTTGTATCATCTGCAAACTTGACAACAAAGCCATCTATTCCATCATCTAAATCATTGATATACAGCATAAAAAGAAGTGGTCCCAACACCGACCCCTGCGGAACACCACTAGTCACTGGCAGCCAACTAGAAAAGGATACTTTTATTCCCACTCGCTGTCTCCTACCGATCAGCCAATGCTTTAATCATGCCATTAGCTTTTCTGTAATGCCATGGGCTCTTAACTTGGTAGGCAGCCTCATGTGTAGTACCTTGTCAAAGGCCTTCTGAAAGTCCAAATATACAACATCCACCGCATCCCCTTTGTCTATCCTTCGTGTAATCTCGATGACACTGTAACCTCAACTCTAAATTATTCTGATGTACTCTTGGTCAGCCTTGCATCATCTGTCCTATGTTCCTGGTGTATTACGAAAAAGTAGAAAAATAGTCTAATTCAGGGCAGCATGGTAGCATAGCAGTTTGCGCAATGCTTTACAGCAGCCAGCTGTAAGATTGGGATTTTATTCCAGCTGTTGTTTGTATGTTCTTCCCATGACTGCATAGGTTTCCTCTGGGTGCTCCAGTTTCCTCCCATATTCCAAGGACATACAGTTAAGGTTAATAGTGGGTGTGCTACGTTAACACTTCAAGCACAGTGACACTTGCGAGCTGCCCAGCGCATTCCTCAATGATCTGATTTGACGCACAATGATGCATTTCATGGTATGCTTGGACGTACATGTGACAAATAAAGCTATTCTAATCTAAATCAATGTTACATTCTAATTTGGTTTGTATCTTGCTTGCTTCATGATGTCTAGAAATGCTTTGGCCAGAGAAACAATTCTCGCATGCACCAGCTTCCATTGATACCTTTGATAAAGTTTACATGGATTTGTGTACTTGAAAGTACTCTTCACCAGAGCCATCAAATTAATTACTTAAAGCACGTTTACATTTTAAAAGACATGTATTGTAGGAAAGACAGATGAGCTCATGCCATGGAACAACACCTGGAATTATGAGATTGTAACCATCAGTGAGACTTAGTTGCAGGAGGGGCAGGACTGGCAGCTCAATATTCCAGGGTTCCGTTGTTTTAGATGTGACAGAGTGGAAGGAATTAAAGGAGGGTGGTGGTGTAACTAGTCTAGTAAAATGTCACAGGAGTTCTCAGCCAGAGCAGATGGGAGAACTCGTCTAGTGAGGCTTTATAAGTGGAAATGGGGAATAAGAAAGGTACGATCATTTTAATAGGGCTATATTACAGACCACTCAACAGTCTGAGGGATTTAGAGGAACAGATTTGTAGAGAGATCACAGACTGTTGCAAGAAACATAAGGTTGTGATAGTAGGTGATTTTAACTTTCCACATATTGATTGGGAATCCCATACTGTCAAAGGACTAGATGGGATAGAGTTTGTCAAATGTGGTCAGGAAGGTTTTCTTAATCAGTACGTAGAGTCCC
Organism: Mobula birostris; assembly: GCF_030028105.1. Taxonomy (NCBI): domain Eukaryota; kingdom Metazoa; phylum Chordata; class Chondrichthyes; order Myliobatiformes; family Myliobatidae; genus Mobula; species Mobula birostris. The sequence goes on from NC_092389.1 coordinate 2,096,035, forward strand.
AACAAGAGAGCATGCCATATTTGATCTGCTATTAGGGAATGAGACACGGCAGGTGATAGAAGTTTGTGTAGGTGAAAATTTTGCATCTAGTTATCACAATGCCATTAGTTTCAAAGTAAACATGCAAAAAGATAGGTCTGGTCCACAGGTTGAGATTCTAATTTGGAGAAAAGCCAATTTTGATGTTATCAGAAAGGATCTGGCAAGTGTTCAAAAGTGAAGTTTGAAAGTAGAAAGCGTGTATGTGCCTGTCAGAATAAAAGGTAATGATAACAAGTTTTCAAGAGATATTGAGGCCCCAGTTAAGGGGAAAAAAAGGAGGTGCATTGCAAGTATAGGTAGGTAAGAACAAATGAAGTGCTTGTGGAGTATAAGAAATGCAAGAGACCACTTAAGAAAGAAATCAGGAAGGCTAAAAGAAGCTATGAGGTTGCCTTAGTGGACAAGGTGAAGGAAAATCAGAATCAGGTTTAATATCACCAGCATACATCTTGAAATTTGTAGAATCCTAAGGGATTCTACAGATGTGTTGAGAACAAAAGGATTGCAAGGGACAAAATTGGTCCTCTGGAAGATCAGAATGATAATCCATGTGTGGACCCAAAAGAGATGGGGGAGATCTTAAATATATTTTTTGCACTTGTATTTACTCAGGAGGCATAAACGAAGTCTATAGAAATGAGGCAAAATGGCATCAACTTCATGGACCCTGTACGGATTACAGAGGAGGAGGTGTTTGCTGTCCTGAGGCAAATCAGAGTGGATAAATCCCCAAGGCCTGACAAGGTGTTCCCTCGGACCCTGCTGGAGGCAAGTGCAGAAATTGCAGGTCCCTAGCAAAGATATTCAAATCATACTTAGTGACTGGTGAGGTCGTGGAGGATTGGAGGATAGTCAATGTAGTTCCACTGTTTAAGAAAGGCTCTAAAAATAAACCAAGAAAATATAGGCTGGTGAGCCTGACATCACTAGTGGCAAAAGTTATTGGAAGGTATTCTAAAGGAAAGGATATATAAGTATTTAGATAGATATGGACTGATTAAAGATAATCAACATGGCTTCAGCGTGGTAGGTTATGTCTAACCAGTCTTAGTTTTTCGAGGAAGTTACCAGAAAAGTGGATGAAGGAAAGACAGTGGATATTGGACTTTGGTAAGGTATTTAACAAGGTCCTGCATGGGAGTTTGGTCAAGAAGGTTCGGCACTTGGCATTCAAGATGAGGTAGTAAACTGGATTAGACATCGGCTTTGTTGCTGAAGCCAGAGAGTGGTAGTAGATGGTTGCCTCCCTGACTGGAGGCCTGTGACCAGTGGAGTGCTGCAGGGATCAGTGCTGGGTCCGTTGTTGTTTGTCATCTATATCAGCAATCTGGATGGTAATTTGGTTAATTGGATCAGCAAATTTGCGGATGACACCAAGATTGCCGGTGCAGTGGACAGTGAGAAAGACTATCGTAGCTTTCAGAGGGATCTTGACCAGTTGGAAAAATGGGCTGTAAAATGGCAGATAGAATTTAATGCAGACAAGTGTGAGGTGCTGCACTTTGGTTGGACCAACCAGGTGGAGCGTGGTAGAACAAAGGGATCTGAGAATACAGGTACATAATTCGTTGAAAGTGGTGTCACAGGTAGATAGGGTTATAAAGAAAGCTTTTGGCACATTGGCCTTCATAAATCAATGTATTGAATGCAGGAGATGGGATGTTATGTTGAAGTTACATAAGACATTGGTGAGAACTAATTTGTAGTATTGTGAGCAGTTTTGGTCACCTACTTAAAGGAAAGATGTAAATAAGGTTGAAAGAGTACAGAGAAAATTTACAAGGATTTTGCCAGGTCTGGAGGACCTGAGCTATATGGAAAGATTGAATAGGTTAGGACTTTATTCCTTGGAATGTAGAAGATAAGAAGAGATTTGATAGAGGTATACAAAATTATGAGGGGTATAGATAGGGTAAATGCAAGCAGGCTTTTTCCACTGAGGTTGAATGGAACTACAACTAGAGATTATGGGTTAAAGATGAAAAGTTTAAGGGGAACATGAAGGGGACACTTCCTCACTGAGAGGATCGTGTGTGTGTGGAACAAGCTGCCAGCACAAGTGGTGCATGCGAGCTCGTTTTCAACGTTTTAGAGAAGTTTGGATAGGTACATGGGTGATAGGGGTATAGAGGGCTATGGTCCCAGTGCAGGTTGATGGGATTAGGCAGTTTAAATGGTTCAGCACAGTTGGGCAGAAGGGCCTGTTTCTGTGCTGCATTTTTCTATGACTATGTGGAGGCATTGCATGAATGTTTTATTTGTTTGTGGTGTTAAAGGTAAAAGGAGTAATGAAATGTAGCATAATTTCTAAAGGCAAGTATGTGAAAGAATCATAAAAAATCAATGCTTGCTTTTAATATTGTCGATATTTGGATTGTGAATGATCCTGGCAAGATCAGATTTGTTGATCTCTTTTTCTTATTTCTGAAAGGTTGAGGTGACCTGTCCTGAATGAGTGTTAACCATTGTTTCTTGATCACATAGGAAGGAACTGAACTGCTGGATATAATCTGTTCCCACAACACATCCTCATTACAAGGCACAGCAGTGTTTACACTTTTTGAGGAGACTGAGGCGTGTAAGTCTCCCCACTACCATTCTAACAAATTTCTAGAAGAGCACTATTGAGAGTGTCCTGTCTCTCTCCAGGTGATCATCGTGTGGCATGGAAGCTACAAGGCATTGGACCACAAGATCCTACAGAGGACAGTAAAAACCACCGAGAGGATCACTGGGGTAGATCCCCCTCTCCACCCCTATTTGTGACATTTACTGGGAGCGTTGCAGATGAAGGATCTGAAGCATTGTTGAGTATCCCTACCACCCATCCCTCAGTCTCTTTGACCCACTACCATCGGGAAGGAGGTACAGGAGCATCAGGACTAGAACTGCCAAACTGGGTAACAGCTTCTTCCCCAGGCTGGGAGACTAATGAATACCCTGCTACCACCAAGGGCTTGTCACTAGGACAGTGAGCTGTTTACTGTTTACCTGTGATGTGTACTACATGCATTTTGAATTATATTTTATTAACTTATTTATGGTAGCATTTTATGTGCTGTATGTGATATACGTTTTGTGGGTGCACCTTGGTCTGGAGGAACGTTGTTTTGTTTGTTATATATGTGTACTGTACAGGCAAATGAAAATAAACTTGACTGGAAAGTTTTAGAATGAGCAAGTGACAAAGGCCGGAATAGGTAAGAGAAATAGGTTCACATCCTTCAAATATGTCAATGAATCACTCAGCTTGTCTGATTCCAGCTCACAGCTTGATTGAGTTCATCCATAATGGTGAGGTTGATCTTGCAAAGGATGTCGATGATATAGAATGTTTCCTCTCCCCACTGCAAAGCACAGGAAGGTGTTGAGTTGATGAAAGTTTGCTGGTTAAGTATTTAAGAATGTGAGGAAGGTACCCCTAACAAAACACCTAATATCAAGTCATTTTTTAAAAATCTAGTAGTAGATGACTGCTTCTGCCATAATTCAATAAGGGACCAGAGGAAGCAGAACTAAATGGAAGATGACTTTTCGCATTAGACCTTTGCCCTTGCAGAAATGTTCTAGTTGGTTTGATATCTGAATTTTTTTGCCGGAACCTTTAATGAGAGGTTAGATTTATTTGTCGCATGTACGTCAAAACATACAGTGAAATGTTTCATTTGGGTCACGGCCCAAAACAGTCCGAATATGTGCTGGGGGCAGCCCACAAATCCGGTGCCAGTATAGCATGTCCACACCTTATTTAACCCGAACCCGTACATAATTAGAATGTGGGGTGAAGCTAGAGCACTTGGAGGTAACCCACAGGGAGAACATACTAACTCTTTACAGACAGCAATGGGGAAATTTACCCCCATCTTACAGCTGCTGCTGTAAAGAGTTATGTTAACAGCTATGCCACTGTGCTGCCCCAAACTCTGTACCTTACAAAGTAAATGATGGTGTGGTGTAGGAATTAGTAGCAGGAACTACCAGGATGTTGGTCCTTGGGGTCATAGTTAATAAGTGCAGTGAAGTAATTCAGATGTGATCTACATGACTGAAATGGACCCTTAGGAACTGTGCTGAGAAAGTCCCAGTCCCAAAGAAACCTTCAAGTACTTTAACTGGGATATTTAGGGTTTGGTCCTCATTCTCTGTCCACAAAGATGGGTGAGGACAACACCCATCACCATGGAGTTAGCACCAGTGATGCACCTACAATAATATTTGTTCCCACCTTTACATGCTGAGGTGACATCTTCCCACCTATACCCTGCATTCTAGCAGGTTCAATGTTCATTGGCACAGGTAGGTGCAACTACTGAACTCAGGATCAAGGTCCATAACTCAGCTTTGTTTCCTCAGATGGTGTCATTTGCCTTCACTAATTCTAGGCAACTGGTCAATTTGTGTGGCTTTGATTTGTTTCATTATGGGTCAGATAGTACTCTTCCAAATGGGAGTCTGGGATAAGGAAATAGATTTTGAATAAGTCAAGAAGGAAAACATCAGTAATCTTTCAGGGACCCTCTCAAATTAGTATTGAAGATTTTGCTGAAAGAACATAGAACAGAGAAAACCTACAGCACAATACAGGCCCTTTGGCCCTCAATGCTGTACCGAACATGTACTTACTTTAGAAATTACCCAGGGTTACCCATAGCCCTCTATTTTTCTAAATTCCATGTACCTATCCAGGAGTCCCTTAAAAGACCCTATTCTATCTGCCTCCACAACAGTCACCAGCAGCCCATTCCACACACTCATCATTCTCTGCGTAAAAAAGACTTACCCCTGACATCCCCTCTGTACTTACTTCCAAGCACCTTAAAACTGTGCCCTCTCGTGTTAGCCATTTCAGCCCTGGGAAAAAGCCTCTGATTATCCACACGATCAATGCCTCTCATCATCTTATACACCTCTATCAGGTCACCTGTCATCCTCCATCGCTCCAAGGAGAAAAGGCCGAGTTCACTCAACCTATTCTCATAAGGCATGCTCCCCAATCCAGGCAACATCCTTGTAAATATCCTCTGCACCCTTCTATGGTTTCCACATCCTTCCTGTAGTGAAGTGAGCAGAACTGAGCACAGTACTCCAAGTGGGGTCTGACCAGGGTCCTATATAGCTGCAACATTACCTCTCGGCTCTTAAACTCATTCCCACGATTGATGAAGGCCAATGCACCGTATGGCTTCTTAACCACAGAGTCAACCTGTGCAGCTGCTTTGAGTGTCCTATGGACTCGAACCCCAAGATCCCTCTGATCCACCACACTGCCAAGAGTCTTACCACTAATACTATATTCTTCCATCATATTTGACCTACCAAAATGAACCATCTCACACTTATCTAGTTGAAGTCCATCTGCCACTTCTCAGCCCAGTTTTGCATCCTATCGATGTCCCATTGTAACCTCTGACAGCCCTCCACACTAACCACAACACCCCCAACCTTTGTGTCATCAACAAATTTACTAACCCGTCCCTCAACTTCCTCATCCAGGTCACTTATAAAAATCACCAAGAGAAGGGGTCCCAGAACAGATCCCCGAGGCACACCACTTGTCACCAATCTCCATGCAGAATATGACCTGTCTACAACCACTCTTTACCTTCTGTGAGCAAGTCAATTCTGGATCCACAAAGCAATGTCCCCTTGGATCCCATGCCTCCTTACTTTCTCAATAAGCTTTGCATGGGATACCTTATCAAATGACTTGCTGAAATCCATATACACTACATCTACTGCTCTACCTCCATCAATGTGTTTAGTCGCATCTTCAAAAAATTTAATCAGGCTCATAAGGCACAACCTGCCCTTGACAAAGCCATGCAGACTATTCCTGATCATATTACGCCTCTTCAAATGTTCATAAATCCTGCCTTTCAGAATCTTTTCCATCAACTTACCAACCACTGAAGTAAGACTCACTGGTCTATAATTTCCTGGGCTATCTCTACTCCCTTTCTTGAATAAGGGAACATCTGCAACCCTTCAATCCTCAGGAACCTCTCCCGTCCTCACTGATGATGCAAAGATCATTGTCAGAGGCTCAGTAATCTCCTCCCTCGCCTCCCACCGTAGCCTGGGGTACATCTCGTCCAGGTTGGCTGTAACATCTTCAGGCTAAATAATATGTCAATGTTTAAGTAAACATTGTTGATGCATGATAATAACTCATACATTGATTTGTGTTAGTACCATTGGGGAGAGGAATAATCAAGCTTAAAGAAATAGGAGATAAAAACAATTGCTAATAATTTTAGCAAGACACTAAGTAGGAACTAGATGAGTTGGTACAAAGAAATATATTTAAAAGGAGTCAAAATTAGTTGTATTGGAATGAAATTGTTAAACATAACCTTTGCACTATTCTAGTGTTTGTTGGAATTTGGGAGCTCTGGCCATTGATCTCTGCACTTCAACATAACTAAAACTTACAACGCTCAGTTATAGTTCTTTTGCTTATCAGATGAGATAACTGCTGCTTGATATATACAAGAATGCCTGGGAGCTAGGCAGCAGCAGAAGAAAACAAATACAGCAAACAACAACTTAAATAATAACAGGTGAGACAGAGTTGATTTCAAATCCCATAACTTTAACATCTTAGCTCTCACACATGATGTTGTTGAAGTGATTTGCTTGAGAATATTTACATTGCAGTTAGGTGTTCCATTATAAAAATGTTAATTATTTTCAGATTTATTTTGACTTGCATTTTAATAAATACTGTTAAAGGACTTCAGTTTAAAAGAAATGTCTACTGAAAATTAAACTTCACTAGAAATGTTCATGAACAGTATTAGTTGTGAAAATCCTATTTTTAAAACCATATTCTAAATCTAACAGGACATTGAGGATCTTCTTCTCTACTATATTGAGAATTTATCGCATAGCCATAATGGACAAGTGGTCTTCTGTGTTAATTATTTTACCTTCAGTAAATTAGTGAAGCACTACATGATCCAACACCCTTACTTGGTTTAAGGAATTTACATTTAATTGCTGCTGCTTTTGGATGGTAAAATGGTAATTTGTTTGCACTCCACTGCACCAGCGACCCAGGTTCAGTTCATGCTGCTGTCTGTAAGGCGGTTGACCGTTCTCCCTGCGATTGTGTGGGTTTCCTGCAGGTGCTCCAGTTTCCTCCCACATTCCTGTGACATACTGGTTAGCAGGTTAATTGGTCACATAGGTGGAATTGAATGGTGCAGACTCATTGGACTGGAAGGGCCGGTTACTGTCCTGTGTCTCTAAATAAAATAAAACAAAATTTGATTTCTCCTCTAGATGTCCACAATGCTTGCTTTGAGTAGAATCACCGGTGAACGATCAAGAGGGGAAATAATGACAGTTTTAATATTTCCTCAGCTTAGCGAGAGATATTGAAGCAAATCATGATGAAACCTGAAGCTTCTCTGAACACCAAGCAAGATATTTACTAACTGTGCAACGGTCAAGTTATAAACCTAGAAATTGTGTTGCTTTGACCTTAATAAACTTGCAAAGACTGAGTGTGAATTCATGTAGGCATGACAATCAGAAATTCTAAATTATTTCTTTATGGTGTCTCGGTCATCATGAGGTCGGTTGTTATGACTTTGCTACTCTTTATACCCATATGTAGGTGACATGAACCATTGATGTAATGCACAAATCTATAGACACAGTTTTGATTTAAAAGCAACATTTGATGCTGCAAAGTTTAATTGTTTAATTACTTTATTGATATTGTTTAATGATTAACAAAGCAGTAGACGCTGGCTGTAAAACTATTAAGCTTTATAAAATACCATCCAGATATCCATATTGCTGTCTTTATGATGTCTGTAACAAAGCACATTATTGAAGCAAATTAAAAATTAAGTAGAATCAAATGCTTTTGAAATATCTAATGTACATTTTGCATTTATCTCAAAAGATGGTCAATGCCCAAATAAAGTTCAAAGTAAGATTTATTACCAGAGTACGTACACGTCACCACATACAACCCTGAGATTCATTTTCCTGCAGGCATAATCAGCAAATCTATAGAACAGTAACTATAACAAGGTCAATGAACAACAAACTGTGCAAATGCAAATATAAATAGCAATAAATAATGAGTATGAAATAACAAGATAAAGAGTCCTTAAAGTGAGACCATCAGTTGTGGGAACACTAGAAGTAGAACGAGTGTAGTTATTCCATTTTGTTCAAGAGCCTGATGGTTGAGGGGTAGTAACTGTTCTTGAACTGCTGGTGCGAGTCCTGAGGTAATAGTTCATGTTTTTATTGTTTAATTTACCTTTCACAGGTCTTTCATTTTGTTACTAAAAATATCTTTGGAAGTCAAGTGGATATTTTGATTAAAAAATAACCCAGATCATGTCTAACAAGCCTGATAGAGTTCTTTGAGGAGGTGACCAGGCATATAGATGAGGGTAGTGCAGTGGATGTGATCTATATGGATTTTAGTAAGGCATTTGACAAGGTTCCACACGGTAGGCTTATTCAGAAAGTCAGAAGGCATGGGATCCAGGGAAGTTTGGCCAGGTGGGTTCAGAATTGGCTTGCCTGCAGAAAGCAGAGGGTCGTGGTGGAGGGAGTACATTCGGATTGGAGGGTTGTGACTAGTGGTGTCCCACAAGGATCTGTTCTGGGACCTCTACTTTTCGTGATTTTTATGAACGACCTGGATGCGGGGGTAGAAGGGTGGGTTGGCAAGTTTGCGGATGACACAAAGGTTGGTGGTGTTGTAGATAGTGTAGAGGATTGTCAAAGATTGCAGAGAGACATTGATAGGATGCAGAAGTGGGCTGAGAAGTGGCAGATGGAGTTCAACCCGGAGAAGTGTGAGGTGGTACACTTTGGAAGGACAAACTCCAAGGCAGAGTACAAAGTAAATGGCAGGATACTTGGTAGTGTGGAGGAGCAGAAGGATCTGGGGGTACATGTCCACAGATCCCTGAAGGTTGCCTCACAGGTGGATAGGGTAGTTAAGAAAGCTTATGGGGTGTTAGCTTTCATAAGTCGAGGGATAGAGTTTCAGAGTCACGAGGTAATGATGCAGCTCTATAAAACTCTGGTTAGGCCACACTTGGAGTACTGTGTTCAGTTCTGGTCGCCTCACTATAGGAAGGATGTGGAAGCATTGGAAAGGGTACAGAGGAGATTTACCAGGATGCTGCCTGGTTTAGAAAGTATGGATTATGATCAGAGATTAAGGGAGCTAGGGCTTTACTCTTTGGAGAGAAGGAGGATAAGAGGAGACATGATAGATGTATACAAGATAATATGAGGAATAGATAGAGTGGACAGCCAGCACCTCTTCCCCAGGGCACCACTGCTGAATACAAGAGGACATGGCTTTAAGGTAAGGGTGGGAAGTTCAAGGGGGATATTAGAGGAAGGTTTTTTACTCAGAGAGTGGTTGGTGTGTGGAATACACTGCCTGAGTCAGTGGTGGAGGCAGATACACTAGTGAAATTTAAGAGACTACTAGACAGGTATATGGAGGAATTTAAGGTGGGGGGTTATATGGGAGGCAGGGTTTGAGGGTTGGCACAACATTGTGGGCTGAAGGGCCTGTACTGTGCTGTACTAGTCTATCTTCTATGTTCAATTCAAATTACTTATGACTTTCAACTTGTAAGTGGATCATTTACAGTTTTGGAAGCTATTACAAAGATGGCCACAATCCCAATCCCCCAGCATCTCACTTCCTCCATTGCTGCCTTGAAGTTTCTGTCTATGGATAGGATGCATATCTGCAGCTACTTAATGCCTGCCCGTACTTCTGAAATGGCTTTTCTCCCCATTTGCGAGAAAAAGGGTGGGTGCCAAACTGTATCATGGTCTTAGTTCCAGGAGGATTGATGAATTGGTATGTTCTCAGTTTTCCCTCTCACTGTCTAATGGGAATGTTAAGCCTGTCAGACAGCTGATGATATGAATTCCTAATTACTACAGTGTCAGTTGTAACTCACTTGGATGTACATTCATTTCAGAGGTTTGTAAGTGTATGTCTCTTTCCTAAGACTTTGACACAGAGCTATGCTAACACTTCAGTGCAATACAATGAAGTTGTTGCACTGCAGGAACTGCTGTCTTTGGATGATTTGCTCAAGGATTACATCTGCAGCTTGCTACCACCCAAAATGGACCCCCTACAATTCACCTACCGACCCAACCAATTGACAGATGATGCAATAGCCATAGCTCTACACACTGTCCTTACACGTCTGGAGAAGAAGGAGGATACATATGTGAGAATGCTGTTCTTGGACTACAGTTCAGCATTCAACACCATAATTCCCTCCAGGCTTGACAAGAAGCTCAGAGACCTCGGCTTTCACCCTGCCTTGTGCAGCTGGATCCTGGACTTCCTGTCAGATCGCCAGCAGGTGGTAAGAGTGGGCTCCCTCACCTCTGCCCCTCTGTCCCTCAGCACAGGAGCCCCTCAGGGCTGTGTACTAAGTCCCCTCCTTTACTCCCTGTATACCCATGACTTTGTCGCCACCCACAGCTCCAATCTGCTGATTAAATTTGCTGATGATACTACATTGATTGGTCGAATCTCAAACAATAATGAGGCGGTCTACAGGGAAGAACTCATCTCTCTGACGCAGTGGTGTCAAGAAAACAACCTCTCCCTCAATGTCACAAAAACAAAGGAGCTGGTTGTGGATTACAGGAGGAATGGAGACGGTCTAACCCCTATTGACACCAATGGATCTGGGGTTGAGAGGGTGAACATCTTTAAGTTCCTTGGCATCCACATCACCGAGGACCTCATGTGGTCTGTACACACCAGCTGTGTGGTGAAAAAGACACAACAGTCCCTCTTTCACCTCAGACGGTTGAGGAAGTTTGATATGGGCCCCCAAATCCTTAGAACTTTCTACAGGGGCACAATTAAGAGCATCCTGACTGGCTGCATCACTGCCTGGTATGGGAACTGTACTTCCGTTAATTGCAGGACTCTGCAGAGAGTGGTGTGGAGAGCCCAGCGCATCTATAGTTGTGAACTTTCCATGATTCAGGACATTTACAAGAACAGGTGTGTAAAAAGGGATCACAACTACAGATCATTGGGGACCCGAGTCACCCCAACCACAATCTATTCCAGCTGCTAACATCCAGGGAAACGGTACCGCAGCATAAAAGCCAGGACCAACAGGCTCCGGGACAGCTTCTTCCATCAGGCCATCAGACTGATTACCTCATACTGATTTGAGTGTACACCCTATCCTCGTTATATGCGTCTTCAGACTATGCGGATTCACAGTAATGCGAGGAACCTATTTCTACCAACATCTCCTTATGTGCGGCCAAAACTCACAGTTATGCGAGGAGCACTGCTTTCCCACCAATACAAGTCATGTGCGCACGCCTCACAGTCTCACTCCCACCACTCTCGCACTGGTTTTGGCAAGCGCAATCTTGCGCTCTTAAACTTTTGTTGGTTTTACCTACGGTGCACTGATTTTGTGCTCAAAATATTTAATGATGCCTCCTAAGTGTCCGATGTCATGTCCTGGGCCATCAGCCAAGCGGCAGAGAACTGCTTTAACACTTGGAAAAAAAAGTTGGAAATTATAAACAACGCGGCATCAGCTGAAGGTAACACAGCTCTGGGACACCACTGCCGGGAACAGAATCTTGCCTTTAAAGTTCTTTTGTTGCTTGACAATGCGCCAGCCCATCCTAAACATTTGGACAGCATTCATCCTAACATAACAGTGTGTTTCCTGCCGTCTAACACAACATCACTGTTTCAACCACTCGATCAAGGAGTGATCCACATTCAAGGCGTACGTATTTTTTTTTACGGTGAACTCTCTCTCAGTTGCTGCAAGCAACAGACGATTTTGAAAATCCCGGGAGTCTACCAACGGTGAGGGAATGGTGGAAGTCGGAACACTTGGCACAAATGGCGTTGGACATGGACCCAAGTTTAGAACGGAGGCAGCATTTCAGTCGTTCCCTGCCGTCAACTCTTCTTCCCTACAAGCAAATTTATGCTGAAAAACAAAATGCTGCCAAGCAACCAACCCTCACCACTTCCTTCAAATCGGTGTCATCTCTTGCTGCCAGCAGTTCTAAGAGTTCTGTGAGTCTTACCCCTTGCTGTGCTTGATGTTATCCTGACGACCACAACCATCCACCTTATCCGTGTAAAGCTGCCCGACACCACAACAACCACTCATCTCCCGGAGCGAACACACCTGCCACTGTTGGTGAGTACTGTACACCCTAGGATGTTAACTTTCTATGATTTATGACATTGAATATTACCTTAAATTGATGAAATATAATACAAATGTTGTCTTGTGGTACTGCTTTTGTGTTGTATTAGTATGAAAATGTGAATAAATTACAGATAAAACAGTTTTAGGAAGTCCTCTGGAATGCATCCCCATTTTCTCCATTTAAATACTTATTCACATTATGCGTCAACTGCGAGGAACGTATCCCTCACATATAACGAGGGTAGGGTGTACTCTATATTACATCGACTATTCTATTTATTCTAAATTATTATAAATTACTATGATTGCACATTGCACATTCAGACAGAGATGTAACGTAAAGATTTTTATTCCTCGTATATGTGAAGTTTGTAAGAAATAAAGTCAATTCAATAATATCTCTATGTCTCTACATTTACGGAATCTATGTCCTCTGGTCCTAGACACTTTCACTGATGGAAACATCCTCTCAACATTCTTCTATGCTTCAATGAGTACAGGACTAGAGCCATCAAATACACCTCATACATTAACCTTTTTGTTCCTGGGATCATTCTTATGAACCTCTCATAGACCCTTTCCAATGCCAGTGCTCCCTTTCTTAAATAAGGGGCTCAAAGCTGCTCACAACACTTAAAATGTGGTCTGAGCCATGTGGCAAAATTGAAGAGAATTTTTAAAAAAATTGGAAGTATTACTCTGACCTCGATTAATAAGTTTTATCTGTAACACCATTTGCCTCCTATTATTTTGTATAGGAACATGAGGTGCAAACTTATGGAAAGCTGAGCTGCAAACTGATCTGAATGAAATAAAGAATGATCTGAATGTCTGCCTTGATCAATTGAGTGACACAGCTAGAGGTGCTATTGAACAGAATGATAATTCCAAGATCGGTAAGCAGCTCAAGTAAGTATTGACGTTCAATCAAAACACTTGTGTATTTTATAAAATAGCAAGAAAAATGAGGATAGAGGCTATTCTGTTGCTCAATGAGATCATTCCTGACTCCATGCCTCGCCTTTTTCTCAAATTTCTGAATACTATTACATACCTCAAGGAGATCTTGTGACTTTTTTTCTTGTGAGAATGATGTAATGGTCTTTTGGAGGTCACCTGATGTAATTTTCCCGCCGATGTGAGGTCACGTGATGACATGTTCACCATGGGTATATAAGGGAAGACCTCAGATGACGCAGTTAGTTTTTAGTTTTTAGTTTTTCAGCTAGAACAGTAGTGTGTCTCCATTACTGTTGCGTGTTTATTTTATGACACAGTTTCATTTTTAAAACGGAGTGTTACGTTCTGTTGCAAGGTACTATAGTGCTGGATGGGCAACTTTTGCTAGATTTGTGGATGTACCTTTTTCCAGTAGTATGGGAGAGTGAAGACTTTATCAAAGTACAGGACCCGAAGGATTAAGAGAAGTTGGTATCGTTCGGCAGTTTAAGAAAGGATCGACCTTATTGATTCTTCGTTGAAGAAGTAGCGACCTGCATCGAAGATAACTCTTGCCAAAAGAGTTAGGAAGTTCATGCAAGGTTTGCTCTCTAGAAATTAAGGTCAATTGGTTTAAGTCGTTTATTTCCTTCATCGTGAATCCTTTGGACAGAACCAACAGGAAAGTCGCGTCTATGAAGAAATGTTTCTCCAGAGAAGTCTCTCCCAATGTATAAATCTGTTGGACTTTCGAATTTACCATTTAAGAACTGTATCTGACTTTACCGCTTTAAGAACTGTTTTCACATTTAACGCTTTAAGAACCAGTGCCGAGTGACGATTTGTTGAAAGGCCACATAGCGGTTAACCTCTGGTTAAGGTTTCCGTTGGTTTTTTTATTGTTTATCCGTGTTTAATAAATGTTTGGTTGTTTTTATATAACCTGTCTCGATTGATATTCATTGTTGCCGATTACGTAACAATACCATTGTTGATCACAGATGTAAAATTAATAATCAGTCTATCAGGGCTGAAATGGCTAACACGAGAGGGCACAGGTTTAAGGTGCTTGGAAGTAGGTACAGAGGAGATTTCAGGGGTAAGTTTTTTACACAGAGAGTGGTGAGGGCGTGGAATGGGCTGCCTGTGACGGTGGTGGAGGCGGAAACAATAGGGTCTTTTAAGAGACTCCTGGATGGGTACATGGAGATTAGAAAAATAGAGGGCTATGGGTAACTCTAGGTAATTTCTAAGGTAAGGACATGTTTGGCACAGCATTGTAGGCTGAAGGGCCTGTATTGTGCTGTAGGTTTTCCATGTTTCTATTTTTGTAACAATGATTACTATTTGTGGATTGTTTCCGAGCATCATTCCCTGTAAACCAGACTGTGATTCTTCAACTTTGCACTGGGTCATTCTTCCCCTCAGTCATCAGATTTGTGAATGGACAATGAACCAATGCATGAACACTATCTCAATACTTCTTTACTCTCTTTTTGCACTACTTCTATAGAACATAGAAGAGTACAGCACAGGAACAGGCCATTTGGCCCACAATGTTGTGCCATACCAGCTAAAAAGCAAATCAAAAACACCCACACACCTGTCCCTCCCACCTACACCATGTCCATAACCGTCCATCCACCCTATATCCATGTGCCATGTGCCGATGTCTCTTAAACATCTCTAACGCATTAGCCTCTACCACCATACCAAGCAGCGCATTCCAGGTATCTACAACTCTCTGAGTGAAAAACTTACCCCTCATATCCCCTTTGAACCTCTCACCTCTCCCCCTCTCACCTTCAATGCATGCCCTCTGCTATTGGGCATCTCAACCCTGGGAAACAGATACTCACTGTCCACTCTATCAATGCCTCTCATAATCTTATAAACTTCCCCTCAGCTTCCATCATTCCAGAGAAAAAACCCCAGTTTGTCCAGCCTCTCGTGATAACACATGCCCTCTAAACCAGGCAGCATCCTGGTAAATCTCCTCTGCACCCTCTCCAAAGCCTCAACATCCTTCCTAGAGAACTGTATGCAATACTCCAGATGTGGCCTAACCAGAGTTTTATAACCTCCTGACTTTTGAACTCAATGCCTCGACTAATAAAAGCAAGTATTCCATTATCCTTCTTAACCACCATATCGACCTCTGTAGCTGCTTTTATGGAACTATGAACTTGGATCCCAAGATCTCTCTGCTCAGCAACACCGTTAAGGAACTTGCCTGTAACAGTGTACTGTCTCCTTGTATTTTCCCTACCAACATGCAACACCTCGCGTTTATCTGGGTCAAACTCCATCTGCCATTTCTCACCCCATATCTGCAACTGATCTATATCGTGCTGTATTCTTTGCCATTCTTCTACGCTATCCACAACTCCACCAATCTTGGTATCATCCACAAATTTACCAACCCATCCATCTACATTTTCATCCAGGTCATTTATATACATTACTAACGGTAGAGGTCCCAGCACAGATCCCTGTGGAACTCCACTAATTACAGACCTCCAGCTCAAAGAAGTCTCTTCAACCACTACCAGCTGTCTTCTATGCACAAGCCAGTTCTGAGTCCAAACAGACAAATTGCAGCGGATCCCAGACATCTTAATCTTCTGGATTAGTCTCCCATGAGGGACTTTGTCAAACGCCTGACTAAAATCCAAGTAGACAACATCCACTGCCCTACCCTCATCAATCTTTCTTGTCACCGTGTCAAAAAACTCAATCAAGTTGGTAAGGCACGACCTGCCACACACAAAGCCATGCTGGCTCTCCCGAAATGCACCATGGGTTTCCAGATGCTCATAAATCCTATCCCTAAACATTTTCTCCAGTAATTTCCCCACAACTGACGTGAGACTCACCAGTCTATAGTTCCCAGCATTTTCCCTTCATCCCTTATTGAATAGAGGTACAACATTGGCCCTTCACCAATCCTCTGGGACCTCGCCAGTGGCTACAGAGGACACAAAGATACTAGTCAAAGGCCCAGTAATCTTGTCTTTTGCCTCCTTCAATAACCTGGGGCAAATCCTATCAGGTTCTGGGGACTTATCCACCCTAATACTCATTAGGAGGCCCAACATTTCCTCCTCCTTGACCTCTAAATGCCCTAACGTATTTATACACTCAGCACTGATCTCCTGGTCCTCCATATCCTATGTCTTGGTAAATATTGAAGCAAAGTACTCACTAAGTACCTCACTTGCACTCTCTGCATCCAAGCAAATGTTCCCCCCTCTATCCTTGAGAGGTCCCACTCTCCCCCTGGTTATCCTCTTGCTCCTGATGTATGTATGGAATGCCTTGGGATTCACCTTAATCCTACTTGCCAAGGACTTTCCATGCTGTCTCCTGGCTTTCCTAATTCCCTTCTTTACTTCTTTTCTGGCTTCTTTATACTCCTCATGTGTTTCGTTTGACCGTGACTTCCAAAGATTTACATACTTTTCCTTCTTGACTCAATTCATCAACTCTCTGGACATCAGAGGTTCTGTTATCTTTCCATCCATACCTTTCCTGAACGCTGTGCACTGATCTTTAAACACCCTCTGCTTGTCTGATGCAGACCTGCCAGGGAAAAGGTGTTCCTATTTAACGCTTCTTCGTTCCTGCCTAATGCCCTTGTAATTTGGCAGGTTCTAATTTAAATCTCTCCAGCAAGGACTGTACTTATCCTTATCTATAGCTATTGAAAAAGATAAGGATTTGTGGTCACTGTTCACCCACTGAATGGTCAGTCACCTGGTTAGGCTCATTACCCAACACCAGGTCTATTATGGCCCCACCTCTCATTGGACCAATCGCATATTGATTTAAGAAACTTCCCTGGACACATTTAACAAATTCAGCCCCGTCTAACCCCCTTACACTAAGGTGGCCTGAGTTTATATTAGGGAAGTTGAAATCCCCCGTGACAACAAACCTATTTTTGCAAATTTCCTTAATTTGATTACGTACTTGTTCCTCAATGTCCTGGTGGTTATTAGGAGGTTTGTAGAACAAGCCTATCAGTGTGATTGCACCCTTCCCATTCCTGAGTTCTACCCAAATGGACTCAGTGTCTGACCCCTTGATTATGTCTCCCCTGAGTGCAACTGTGATATTGTCCCTGATTGGTAATGCAACTCCTCCCTTTTACTTCCTCCTCTATCTTATCTAAAACTTTGAAAACCTGGTACTTTGAGAGCACAGAATCTTTATGTTCCTGTTAGGTTGAAAGGAAAGGTTAAAAGTTTGAGAGAGCCATGGTTTTCAAGGGATATTGGAAACTTAGTTCAGAAAAAAAGAGATATCTACAATAAATATAGACAGCATGGAGTAACTGAGGTGCTCAAAGAATATAAAGAATGTAAAAAGAATCTCAAGAAGGAAATTAGAAAAGCTAAAAGAAGATATGAGGTTGCTTTGGCAAGTAAGGTGAAAATAAATCCAAAGGGTTTCTACCATTATATAAATAGCAAAAGGATAGTGAGGGATAAAATTGGTCCCTTAGAGAATCAGAGTGGACGGCTATGTGTGGAGCCAAAAGAGATGGGGGAGATTCTTAACAATTTCTTTTCTTCAGTATTCACTAAGGAGAAGGATATTGAATTGTGTAAGATAAGGGAAACGGGTAGGGAAGTTATGGAAACTATGATGATTAAAGAAGAGAAAGTACTGGAGTTTTTAAGGAATATAAAAGTGGATAAGTCTCCGGGTCCTGACAGGATATTCACTAGGAACTTGAGGGAAGTTAGTGTGGAAATAGCAGGGGCTCTGACAGAAATATTTCAAATGTCATTAGAAACGGGGATGGTGCCGGAGGATTGGCGTATTGCTCATGTGGTTCCATTGTTTAAAAAGGGTTCTAAGAGTAAACCTAGCAATTATCGGCCTGTGAGTTTGACATCAGTGGTGGGTAAATTGATGGAAAGTATTCTTAGGGATGGTATATATAATTATCTGGATAGACAGGATCTGATTAGGAACAGTCAACATGGATTTGTGCGTGGAAGGTCATGTTTGACAAATCTTATTGAATTTTTTGATGAAGTTACTAGGAAAGTTGACGAGGGTAAAGCGGTAGATGTTGTCTATATGGACTTCAGTAAGGCCTTTGACAAGGTCCCATACGGAAGGTTAGTTAGGAAGGTTCAATCGTTAGGTATTAATATTGAAGTAGTAAAATGGATTCAGCAGTGGCTGGATGGGAGATGCCAGAGAGTGGTGGTGGATAACTGTGTGTCAGATTGGAGGCCGGTGACTAGTGGTGTGCCTCAGGGATCTGTACTGGCTCCAATGTTATTTGTCATATACATTAATGATCTGGATGATGGGGTGGTAAATTGGATGAGTAAGTATGCAGATGATACTAAGATAGGTGGAGTTGTGGATAATGAAGTCGGTTTTCAAAGCTTGCAGAGAGATTTAGGCCAGTTAGAAGAGTGGTCTGAAAGATGGCAGATGGAGTTTAATGCTGATAAATGTGAGGTGCTACATTTTGGTAGGACTAATCAAAATAGGACATACATGGTAAATGGTAGGGCATTGAAGAATGTAGTAGAACAGAGGGATCTAGGAATAATGGTGCATAGTTCCCTGAAGGTGGAATCTCATGTGGATAGGGTGGTGAAGAAAGCTTTTGGTACGCTGGTCTTTATAAATCAGAGCATCGAGTATAGGAGTTGGGATGTAATGTTGAAATTGTATAAGGCATTGGTGAGGCCAAATTTGGAGTATTGTATACAATTTTGGTCACCAAATTATAGGAAAGGTGTCAACAAAATAGAGAGAGTACAGAGAAGATTTACTAGAATGTTACCTGGGTTTCATCACCTAAGTTACAGAGAAAGGTTGAACAAGTTTGGTCTTTACTCTTTGGAACGTAAAACGTTGAGGGGAGACTTGGTAGAGGTACTTAAAATTATGAGAGGGATAGATAGAGTTGACATGGATAGGCTTTTTCCATTGAGAGTGGGAGAGATTCAAACAAGAGGACATGAGTTGAGAGTTAAAGGGCAAAAGTTTAGGGGTAACATGAGGGGGAACTTCTTTACTCAGAGAGTGGTAGCTGTGTGGAACAAGCTTCCAGCAGAAGTGGTTGAGGCAGGTTCGATGTTGTCGTTTAAAGGTAAGTTGGACAGCTATATGGACAGGAAAGGAATGGAGGGTTATGGGGTGAGTGCAGGTCGGTGGGACTAGGTGAGAGTAAGAGTTCAGCACGGACTAGAAGGGCCGAGATGGCCTGTTTCCGTGCTGTAATTGTTGTATGTTTATATGGTACATCAATCACCCATTCCAGCCCCTCTCTCAACCAAGTTTGAGTAATGGCTACAACATCCATAGTTCCATGTACTGATTCCATGTTCTAAGTTCATCACCCTTACCCATAATACTCCTAGCGTTAAAATATTCACACTTCAAACTATCTGACTCATCATACCTGTTATTTTGATCTTGCCTTTCAACACTTTCCCTGACATCCACCTTCTGGCCTGATCCTTCCCTCACTGACTTGGAGCTCCAGTTCCCAGCCCATTGCAAAACTAGTTTAAATTCTCCCGAGTAACATCAACAAACCTCCCGGCTAGGATGTTGGTTCCCCTACAGTTCATGTGCAACTCATTTTCTTATACAAGTTAACCCTCTCACCAGGCTCATATGCAAACTTAGCTCGATACCTAACTCTGGTAACAGCCTTGTACTCAGTGGTGAGAGGGTCACTTTTCATAAACAATAATCATCTAGATTTGGTATGATTTGGGGTTCAACCAAACAGGAAGCTTGAGATGTTCCGATTAATGGAACCTCGATTGAGCGAATGCTGTGTGAATACTGCCCATACACATTTATCGGTCGGCAAGAAATTACAAATTGTACGCCGCATGAAGTTAGAAAGAAAGTACGTTTACCAATTTAAGCTTTATTAAACAGTTAATAGGAAAAAGAAAAGAAAATGAAAGGGCCCATTACAGTTAAACCAGTCCAATGTGCACGTGACGTTCGGATCTCGTAGTGGTGTATCTCTTACTCAGGAGCTGAACCCATACTCTGCATGAAAGCACCTGCCAGATTCCAAACTTGCCTCGAAATCCATCTTAAACAAACCAACTCTCTCTCAGGAGTACTGGCCTTTCCTCCTTGGAGCCATTTATCTGTACAAAATACTTGCAACAAAGACTCTACCTCCAACTGGATTCTGCAGCATTTTTCCTTGTGCCCGCTCCACAGCTCCTGCTACTGTCCTACAGCTCTCTAGAACCTTCTCTCACATCCCACAATCCTGATTGGCTGACTCACATTCCTAACTGAACAACTTGGGTCCTTATCTGAGCCAAAGACAAAACACACTTCCCAGCATGGTACACTGCCTTTACAGAAATCTGCTAATATAAACTGCCTCACAGCATAGCAGTGGAAATCTTAACCAGGGCATTACATGTAAAACAAGAGATACAGTGTGGAACAGGCCCAATGAGCCATGCTGCCTAGCAACCCACCTACTTAACACTAGTCTAATCACTGGGCAATTTACAATGACCAATGAACATACTAACCGTTACGTCTTTGGAATGTGGGAGGAAAGCTAAGGAAATCAATGCACTCACGTGAAGGACGTAGAAACTCCTTACAGACAATGTTGAAATTGAACTGTGAACTCTGACACCCTGAGCTGTACTAACCACTATGCTAAAGCAGCACCCCAAATTCCCTTATAGAACCCACCCTGCATCTCTTTTATGGCTCTATACGCTCTATACACTTTTGCAGATTATGGGTAATATTTTATTGGCAAAAATGATCTACTGGAGGGACTCAGTGCGTAGAGTGGTATCTATGGAAGAAAGGATTGTCAATGTTTTGGATTGAGACCTGTTCGACCCGCTTGAGTTTTTCCAGTTGATTCTTTGTTGCTCCAGATTCCAGCATCTGCAATCTTTTGAGTCTCTAACTTTCCATTAGTTTATTTGCCCACTATCTGCACCATCCCTGAACACTTTAATAATCTGTGTACATGGACACCTGACTCTTTGGACTTCCACCATTTCTAGCTTTTAACTAGTCAACAAGAACATTATTCTAACTTCTTTGGATTCAAAATGGATAACCCCTCAGTTTAATCCATTGCAAACACATGGCATCGTTTGCCTTCAGTAGTTTTTCCAGCTGCACTCACAGTTTATCCCTGTTAATCCCTACTGCTTGTGTTCCAGGTCTCAGTCAGTTTCCGAACTAGATAATTGACTTGCTTTCAATAACATGAGTTCAAGTTTACCGTCATTCAACCGTATGCACATATACCATCAAATGAAGCAACGTTCTGGACCAAGATGCACATTGCAGTTAAGCATACTTTGAATAACAATCACATTGAATAAACATTTCAAGAAATTTCTGGGAGACCTATATAACAATCAATAACATTTCTCTATTCACAACTGTGGAATATATTTATCTCCAATAATGTAAAACTGACTCGTTTTGATGGAAATAACTAGAATCGATCACCAAGACCCTTTTGGGTCATTTTACTTTAGAATGCCATCATGCTAAAGTCTCTTGAATCTTCAACTGAGTGATCATTCTGCATGGGCGGATCTTGATGTATGAATGGCATTAAAAGGAAGTTGTTCAGGGACAGGAACATGTTCTGCAAGGCAGATGAGAGCGTTAGTGGAAGGGAGTTTGTTATGTCTGTGTTCCATAAAAAAGAAGAAAGCTCTAAACCCTCTCCAGAGAGATTGGAAGTATATAAAGACTGGAATGGGTGTGACAGTTTAGAAGTATTCAAGCCACTTTCTAACTTTTAAGAGCAATACATCTGACCACGAGGCAGCTTACCATAAGACATAGGAGCAGAATGAGGCCATTCAGCCCATCGAGTCTGCTCTGCCATTCTATCATGGCTGATTTACTTTCCCTATCAACCTCTGCTTTAAATATATCTGATGTCTTGGCCTCCACAGGATTCTGTGGCAATGAATTCCACAAATTCACCACTCTCTAGCTTAAGAAATTCCTCTTTCTCTCCGTTCTAAAAGGACTTCGCTCTACTCAGAGTCTGTCTCCTCAGAGAGATGGTGCAGAGGAGATTTACAAGGATGTTGCCTGGATTGGGGAACATGCCTTATGAGAATAGGTTGAGTGAACTCGGCCTTTTCTCTTTGGAGCGACGGAGGATGAGAGGTGACCTGATAGAGTTGTATAAGATGATGAGAGGCATTGATCGTGTGGATAGTCAGAGGCTTTTTCCCAGGGCTGAAATGGCTGCCACAAGAGGGCACAGGTTTAAGGTGCTTGGAAGTATGTATGGGGGGGGGGGGATGTCAGAGGTAAGTTTTTCACACAGAGAGTGGAGAGTGCATGGAATGCACTGTCAGCAAAGGTGGCGGAGGTGGATACAACAGGGTCTTTTAAGAGATTCTTAGATAGATACATGGAGCTTAGAAAAATAGAGGGCTATGCGGTAGGGAAATTCTTGGCAGTTTCTTGAGCTGGTTATGTGGTCGGCTCACTATTGTGGGCCAAAGTGCCTGTAATGTACTGTAGATTTCCATGATTTTGTTTCTAAGCAGGTAGACTGCAGAAGGACTTAGACAGATTAGGAGAATGGGCAAGAGAGTGGCAGATGGCATGCAATGTTGGAAAATGCATGATCATGCACTTTGGTCATAGAAATAAATGTGCAGACTATTTTCTAGATGGGGAGAAAATCCAAAAATCTGAGATGCAAAGGATCTTGGGATTCCTTATGCAGAACACCCTAAAAGTTAACTTACAGGTAGAGTCAGTGGTGAAGAAGGCAAATGCAATGTTAGCATTCATTTCAAGAGGTCTAGAATACAAGAGCAGGGATGTGATGCTGAGGCTTTATAAGGCACTGGTGAGGCCTCACCTTGAGTATTGCGAACAGTTTTGGGCTTCTCATCTTAGAAAAGATGTGCCAGCTTTGGAGAGGGTCCAGAGGAGGTTCACAAGGATGATTCTGGGAATGAAAAGTTTATCATACGAGTAACGTTTGATGGCTCTGGGTCTGTACTCACTGGAATTCAGGAGGATGAGGGGGGATCTCATTGAAACATTTTGGATGTTGAAAGGCCTAGACAGAGTAAATGTGGAAAGGCAGTTTCCCATGGTGGGGAGAGTCTAGGTCAAGAAGGCACAGCCTCAGGATAGGGAGGTGTCCATTTAAAGCAGAGATGTGGAGAATTTTTTTTTAACCAAAGGATGGTGAATTTGTGGAATTTGTCACCACAGACAGCTGTATAGGCCAGGTCATTGGGTGTATTTAAGGCAGAGATTGACGGATTCTTGATCAAAGGTTGGAGTGGAGCTGAGGAGGGGGAAAGGATCAGCCATGATTGAATGGCGAAGCAGATTCGATGGGCCAAGTGGCCTAATTCTGCTCCCACGTCTTACGGTCACTTTGGCCCACAGTATTTCGATATACACGTGACGAATAAAGCTAATCCCTTTGAATGGGGCATTGACATAGAGATAAACTTGAATTTCAAACATTAACAGAAACCTGTTTTTTCCCCAGAATCCTTTTTCATTTCTTCTATAGCAAAAATGTTTTGCACCATTTGCAGGATGTTGGTCAATGTTTAATTTAGTGCAGTCACAACCTTTTTGATCATGTTGCAAGAGTTTGTATTGAAGCCATGCTGCAACTTGTAGGGTTAGGGATCGGGGCAGGCTGCTGAGGGCATTTCTGTGTGTGCAAGATCAGTCACCAAGTAGAAACTGGTTGTGGAGACACAGGATCCTGCAGATGCTGGAAATCTTCAGCAACACATGCTGGAGGAACTCAGCAGGTCAGGCAGTATATAGAGGGGAATAAACAGTCGACTTTTTGGGCAGAGACCCTTCATCAAATAATTATGGAAGCTGAGACATTAGGGTAAAATGCAACATAATACAACAGAACAATGCCTTGTCGTACTCTGCATTATAAAGAAAATGCGCAAGGACCAAAATAAACTCAGTCATAAATTAAAGAAAGTTAGTATTTATTATGTTTTTAAGGCAGAGACCTTTCAGATTCCCAGTGAAGGGCGTTGGCCTGAAATGTTGACTGCTTATTCCCCTCCATAGATACTGCCTGACCTGTTGAGTTCCTCCAGCATTTTATGTGTGTTACTCAAACAGTCATGGAGAATGCACACAACAAAAGATGTGGAGACTCACAATAGCATATTTCATTCCAGAGTCAGGGTGAAAACTAGTCTTTGACTGAATATCCCATCAAGCCTGTTTACCAATCACAAGCACAGGGCATGGCTTCATGGTGATCAAAGTTACTTAGAAGTTAGCATTTGAACAGGAGGCAGGGACAGAGTGGCTGTTATGGAGTAGTCCAGATAATGGTGATTCAAACCACTGAATTTACAGAGACATACACCCAGTGGCCAGGTTCCTTAAGGTTGTTACAGCTGGGGGTGTTAGTGGGGATAAGCTCCCATTACCTATTAAATAGCGTACATCTCAAATAGCCTCTGACAACCAAGTCCACCTCCTGGCCTTCACGTGTGGCTGAACTACTACTGACAGGAGAAAGGGCAAAGGCGCGTTAGTGGTGCCTTAAGACCAGTCGCTTCAGGCAGATCGGGCTTGTCAGATGCTTGGCAGCTCACCTAGGAGAAGGAAAACTCTGGTCTCAAACCTCCACTGCCTTGCGGCTATACCCACTCACGGGGAAAGCTTCAGGAGTAAACCCCGAGGAAAAATCCAGAGCTGGAGTCCCTAAGGCAGTCCAACGTTGAGTTCAACATTGACTGGCAACTCGTGTGATGCCATTGGGGCCAGACTGGTGTGTCTGCTGTTCCACCATTCCTTTGGATTCATTAGCTGTATGGAGAGGGCGAGCCTGCTACACATATGGACATCTTGCTCTCCATATCATACTGCCCTGGCTTGTATGTCATGTAGATAGCTGGGATGCAATATCTATAGTTGACCTAGTCCAATGGCCACATTATTAGGTACACCTGTACACCTGCTTGAAATGCAAATATCTAATTAGCCAATCACGTGGCAGCAACTCAATTCATAAAAGCATGCAGACAAGGTCAAGAGGTTCGTTGTTGTTCTGACCAAACATCAGAATGGGCAAGAAGTACAGTCTTTGTGATTTTGACTGTGGAATGATCATTGGTGCCAGACAGGGTGGTTTGAGTGTCTCAGAAACTGCTGATCTCCTGGGATTTTCACACAACAGTTTCTAGAGTTTACAGAGAATGGTGCGAAAAACAAAAAACATCCAGTGAGCAGCAGTTCTGTGGGTGAGGTCGGAGGAGAATGGCCAGACTGGTTCAAGCTGACAGGAAGGTGACAGTAACTCAAATAACCACACGTTACCACAGTGGTGTGTAAAAGAGCATCTCTGAATGCACAACACATCAAACCCTGAAGTGGATGAGCTACAACAGCAGAATATACAATCAGCACCACTTTATGTACAGGAGGTACCAATGAAGTGGCCACTGAGTGTAGATTGCTAATGTTTTAATGGGTGATGCAATAGAAAGATGCTTATGCCTGTTAAAGTTTACACTATTGCTGAACCTTTACATTAGTCTTATAGGAGGTGATATAACTCAACTGATCATTCTACTGTTTTGCAAGATGATGTCTCCTGTCTAATACAGATAAATGATTGATGGCCAGAGTGCACACACCATCCAATGTGCTCTGGAATTGTATTTCTTTCACATCGTCCCTGTGCCGAAGAAGGTTTCAGAGCCCTGCCTCAACGACTACCGTCCCGTCGCGCTCACATCCATCATCATGAAGTGCTTCGAGAGGCTCATCATGAGGCACATCAAGACCCTGCTGCCCCCCTCACTGGACCCCCTGCAGTTCGCGTACCGTCCTAACCGTTCAACAGACAACGCCATTGCCATCACTCTCCACCTGGCCCTAACCCACCTGGACAAAAAAGACACGTACGTTCAAATGTTGTTCATAGACTTCAGTTCAGCATTCAACACAATCATTCCTCAGAAACTGACTGGAAAGCTGAGCCTACTGGGCCTGAACACCTCCCTCTGCAATTGGATCCTAGACTTCCTGACTGGGAGACCTCAGTCAGTCCGGATCGGGAGCAGCATCTCCAACACCATCACACTGAGCACAGGAGCCCCCCAGGGCTGTGTGCTCAGTCCACTGCTGTTCACTCTGCTGACCCACGACTGTGCTGCAACACACAGCTCGAACCACATCATCAAGTTTGCCGATGACACGTCTGTGGTGGGTCTCATCAGCAAGAACGATGAGTCAGCATACAGAGAGGAGGTGCAGCAGCAACGGACTGGTGCAGAGCCAACAACCTGTCTCTGAATGTGAACAAAACAAAAGAGATGGTTGTTGACTTCAGGAGGACGCAGAGCGACTACTCTCCGCTGAACATCGACGACTCCTCCGTAGAGATCATTAAGAGCACCAAATTTCTTGGTGTTCACCTGGCGGAGAATCTCACCTGGTCCCTCAACACCAGCTCCATAGCAAAGAAAGTCCAGCAGTGTCTCTACTTTCTGCGAAGGCTGAGAAAAGTCCATCTCCCACCCGCCATTCTACAGAGGATGTATTGAGAGCATCCTGAGCAGCTGCATCACTGCCTGGTTCGGAAATTGCACCGTCTTGGATTGCAAGACCCTGCAGCGGATAGTGAGGTCAGCTGAGAAGATCATCAGAGTCTCTCTTCCCGCCATTACAGACATTTACACCACATGCTGCACCCGCAAAGCTAACAGTATTGTGGAAGACCCCACGCACCCCTCATACAAACCCTTCTCCCTCCTGCCATCTGGCAAAAGGTACCGAAGCATTCGGGCTCTCACGACCAGAATGTGCAACAGTTTCTTCCCCCAAGTCATCAGACTCCTCAATACCCAGAGTCTAGACTGACATCTACATCATTTATTATTATATTGTAATTTGTCCTCTACTGTGCCTATTGTCTTGTTTATTAATTATTGTACTGTCCTGCACTGTTTTGTGCACTTTATGTGGTCTGTAGTCTAGTGTAGTTTTTATGTTGTTTTACGTAGTCTAGTGTAGTTTTGTGTTGTTTCATGTAGCACCATGGTCCTGGAGGAACATTGTTTTGTTTTTACTGTGTACTGTACCAGCAGCTTATGTTCAAAATGACAATAAAAGCGACTTGACTTGACTTGATAAACAGGCAAAACTCAGATTTTTTCACAGCTCACAGACAACAGTGAGAGAGAAGGAGAGACTTTCAGCTCTGATAGACACCAATAATGATTCAGAGTAATGTCGAGGCTTCATGGATTTCTACCTCAGTAAATTAAAGAATTATACAAAAAATCTTTATCCTCAGAATGTACAAAGCCAAACATAATGAAAGATGTTAAGTCCAATAATAAATGAAAGCCATAGTATGTTAACGACGGCAAAGAACAGGGCAAAACCAGAGCAGGTCTGTTTGGGTTGTCATAAGTGTTCATGTGAGCAACACACGTCTTAGGTTTGTCTGGGGGTCACTAATTACAGCTTCAGACTGAATCGCTGTTGGAATTGCAGGAGCATTCTGCTTCCTTCAGTCTCTGCAGGCTGTGAAGTTATCACAAAGCGAACCTTGTCAAAGTGGAGATGTAGTAGATTCTACATTTCCAATTTACGAGATAAGCAGGCATTGAAAACTTCTGCCACAGGTTGTTACTTTGTCGTATTAATCGACCTTTCCTGTTGGATGTAGAGCTTTCATTGCCTTTAACTATAACATTTGCACACAACAGAAAGCGAATTAGTTTGGAAAGACAAGTATTTATTTTACTTGTGGTAAATGAACGGTAATTCCCTCGGCAGCTCGGAGCAGAGGAACACACTCAAACTGAGTCACCTGATAAACACCGGCTTCCAATGCTCACTTAGTGACTTTAAAACAAAGAGAGTCTACCCCAGGTGGTTTCCATTCATTACCAAGCACTATTAAAGCTGTACCTTGTAGGATCACAGGCAGAGTTGCTCTCTCCATCAACATTGCTGGGGTTCATTGACGGTTGGAAGTTCTTTGTTGAAGAACAATTACAAATGAATGATATTTTATATTGGAAAGTACTTCATTTTTTTTGAAAAGATTGCAGTTTTCCTACAGTATATTTTTAGTTTATGGACTTAGCATAGCGGTTAGCACAATGCTATTACCCCTCAGAATGTCAGAGTTCAGAGTTCAATTCCGATGCCATCCATAAGGAGTTTTCCCCATGACCGCGTGGGTTTTCTCCGGGTGTTCCGGTTTCCTCCCACAGTCCAAAAGCATACTGGTTAGTAGAATTTTTGGTCATTGTAAATTGTCCTAGCTAGAGTTAAATAGGTGGCTTGCTGGGTGAGGCGGCTCATTGGGCCTAAAGGGTCTGTTCTTTGCACTATCTCTAAATAAAAGAAAATAAATAACTTGCTTGTAGTATGCCTCTTGCCATAATGTCATTATTTAACCAATGGTGTCTTGGTGAAACTCCTGTTATTTCCTGGCTTTTTTTAAAAGAAGGCACATAATAATGCAGTGGTGGAAATGTATTAAGTGTTTATGCATTGTGCAGGCAGAGGGGACAGAATCAGGTGAAAGGCATTGATTCAGGGCTAATGCTTGGTGGATTGGGGAGGTGGGATAAGACCATAAGACGGAGGAGCAGAATTCGGCCATCTGACCCATCGAGTCTGCTCCACCATTCAATCATGGCCGATCCTTTTTTCTATCTCCTCCTCAACCCCAGTTCCCGGACTTCTCCCTGTAACCTTTGATGCCATGTCCAATCAAGAACCTGTCAATCTCTGCTTTAAATACACCCAAAGACCTGGCCTCCACAGCTGCCTGTGATAACAAATTCCACAAATTCACCACCCTCTGGCTAAAGAAATTTCTCCACATCTCCATTTTGAAAGGGCGCCCCTCTATCCTGAGGTTGTGCCCTCTTGTCCTAGACTCTCCCACCATGGGAAACTTCCTTTCTACATCTAATCTGTCTAGGCCTTTCAACATTCAAAAGGTTTCAATGAGATCCCTCCTCATCCTTCTGAATTCCAGCGAGTACAGACCCAGAGCCGCCAAACATTCCTCGTATGATAACCCTTTCATTCCTGGAATCATCCTTGTGAACCTCCTCTGAACCCTCTCCAATGCCAGCACATTTTTTCTTAGATGAGGAGCCCAAAACTGTTGACAATACTCAAGGTGAGGCCTCACCAGTGCCTTATAAAGCCTCAGCATCACATCCTTGCTCTTGTATCCTAGACCTCTTGAAATGAATGAACATGGCATTTGCCTTCCTCACCACCAACTCAACCTGCAAGGTAACCTTCAGGGTGTTCTGCACAAGGACTCCCAAGTCCCTTTGCATCTCAAATTCCTGGATTTTCTCCCCATTTAGAAAATAGTCCACACATTTATTTCTACTACCAAAGTGCACGACCATGCATTTTCCAACATTGTATTTCATTTGCCACTTTCTTGCCCATTCTCCTAATCTGTCTAAGTCCTCCTGCATCCTACCTGTTTCCTCAACACTACCTGCCCCTCCACCAATCTTCTTATCATCTGCAAACTTGGCAACAAAGCCATCTATTCCATCATCTAAATCATTTATATACAGCATAAAAAGAAGTGGTCCCAACACCGACCACTGCGGAACACCACTAGTCACTGGCAGCCAACCAGAAAAGGATCCTTTTATTCCCACTCACTGCCTCCTACCAATCAGCCAATGGTCAACCATGTTAGCAACTTTCCTGTAATACCATGGGCTCTTAACTTGGCAAGCAGTTTCGTGTGTGGCACTTTGCCAAAGGCCTTCTGAAAGTCCAAATATACAACATCAACTGCATCCCCTTTATCTATCCTACTTGTAATTGCAACAGGTTTGTCAGGCAGGATTTTCCCTGAAGGAAACATGCTGACTTTGTGCTATCTTGTCCTGTGTCACCAAGTACTCATCACCTCATCCTTAACAATCGATTCCAACATCTTCCCAACCACTAAGGTCAGGCTAACTGGTCTATAATTTCCTTTCTGCTGCCTTCCTCCTTTCTTGAAGAGTGGGGTGACATTTGCAATTTTCCAGTCCTCTGGCACCATGCCAGAGTCCAATGATTTTTGAAAGATCATTTCTAATGCCACCACAGTCTCTAACGCTATCTCTTTCAGAACCGTATGGTGTAGTTCATCTGGTCCGGGTGACTTATGTACCTCTAGGTCTTTTAGCTTTTTGAGCACCTTCTCTCTTGTAATAATAACTGCACCCACTTCTCTTCCTTCACACCCTTCAACACCTGGCATGCTGCTCGTGTCTTCCACAGTGAAGACTGACGCAAAGTACTCATTTAGTTCATCAGCCATCTTCTTGTCCCTCATTATTATTTCTCCAGCTTCATTTTCTAGTGGTCCTATATCCACTCTCATCTCTCTTTTATTTTTTACATACTTGAAAAAACTTTTACTATCCACTTTGATAGATTGCTTTCATATTTCATCTTTTCCCTTCTAATGATTTTTTTAGTTGCTTTCTGTAGGTTTTTAAAAACTTCCCAATCCTCTTTCTTCTCACTAATTTTTGCTTTGTTGTATAACAATGTTATGCTGACCTTTTAAACCAGTCTAAGATCAATTATTTAACCCTTCCCTCCCACACAGCTCCCCACTTTTCGATCATCCATGTGTGTATCTAAGGGTCTCTTAAATGTCTCTAATAAATTGGTTTATTAGTGTCACATGTACTGAGATACAGTGAAAAACTTTGTTTTGCATGTCATCTGTACAGATCATTTCATCACATCAGTGCATAGCATTGCAGAATAAAGTGTTACAATTACAGAAAAGTGCAGTGCAGACAGATAATATGTACTCATGTCCAAGGGATGGGTTTTGGATGTTTTTGACTTCTAGAATATTTAAGATCCCTGAAACACAGATTTCTCATCCATCACACTGTTGGAAACTACTGTACTTTGCACTTTCAGGTTTGTTCCTCAAGCCCAGAAATTTGGCCATTACCCTGGGATTTTACAAAATTGGGATTTATTCCTTCTGTTGCTTAACACATGGTGAAATCAGATGGAAAGTTCAACCTAAGGCTCTTTGGGTAGAATAATTAAAGTTACATTTTATATGTTTCAAAAGTT
Organism: Mobula birostris; assembly: GCF_030028105.1. NCBI lineage: Eukaryota > Metazoa > Chordata > Chondrichthyes > Myliobatiformes > Myliobatidae > Mobula > Mobula birostris. The sequence goes on from NC_092389.1 coordinate 2,127,378, forward strand.
GGGGTTAGAGATATGACAGGACTCTGTTCCACTTGTCCTGGTTGACAAGAGTGCATGGATGACTGCAAACAGTCTTTACAAGCAATCAGTCCAACCCTGGGCTGTTTCTGCACCCTGAGGGTTTCACATTGAAGCGGCCATAATTGGCCTCAGTGGTTAATGCGCTCAATAGTTGGTAATGTTGTTCAATTTCCATTCAATGTTTACTTAAAACAAACACCGAAAAATCAAAAAGAACAAATTCATTATTGATTTTGATAAACTCAAGCTTGGAAAGATGTCCAGTAATGGGAATTAGTTAATCATCTCTCATCAGATGTGAGTGATAACTTTAATAAACATCAGGGATCTAACCCTTACACAGCAGGTGAACAGAGAGCAACAGCAAGCAGGTAAGAGATCTCCTTTTTTCTAGTGTAGACTGCAGTGTAAGAAAAATGAGAGGTAAAGTACAAACGTGTGTTGAATGATATATCTGATATTCAAGTTGAAGTTCAACTGTCATTCAGCTGTAAACGTATATACAGCCAAATGAAACATCTTTCCTCTGGGGCAAAGATGCAAGCCACAGAACACACAGTCACACATACCACATATATATCCTGTCTCTGTTTCTGAGCCCCACCAGGGACTGTCCTGTCTCCGTTTCTGTTCACACTGAACACCTCAGACTTTCAGTATAAATCTGAGTCTTGTCACTTGCACAAGTTCGCTGATGACTCTGTGGTGGGTGGTTGTATCAGAGTTAAGCTGGAGTCGGAGTATAGAGTTTGGACAAGTTTGTGGAGTGGTGAGGGAGGAATCACCTGCTCCTGAATGTGGCCAAAACCAGGGAGATGGTGACTGGTTTCGGGAGGAAGAGGACTGTGATGGGTCCTGTGTACATTCTGGGAGAAAAAGTCGTGGTGGTGGAGGAGTACAAATACTTGGTGCTCACCTCGACAACAGACTTGACAGGAAAACCAGCACCAAGCCTGTTTACAAGAAGGGGATGGATTGAGCAGACTCTATTTTCTAAGGAAGCTGAGGTACGCCAATGTGTGCAGCAGGACATTGGAGATCTTTTACCAGTCTGTTGTAGCAAGTGCGGTCTTCTTTGCGGCTTTATGTTGGGGGAGCAGCATTGGTGCTGGTGATGCAAAAAGACTAAATAAACTCATCAGAAAGGCTGGATCCATCCTTGACTACAATCCGAACTGTTTTCAGAATCAGAATCAGGTTTATTATCACTGGCATGTGTTGTGAAATTTGTTAACTTAGCAGCAGCTGTTCAATGCAATACATATGATAGAAGGAAATAATTAAATAAATTACAGTATATGTATATTGAATAGATTAAAAATCATGCAAAAGCAGAAATAATATATATTTTAAAAAGTCGGGTAGTGTTCAATGGTTCAATGAACTGTTTTGAGTTAGAGGTGAAGAGGAGGTCACTAAACAAACTGTTATCCATTATGGACAATCTGGCACATCCTCTCCATGACCTACTGAATAGGCAGTGGAGCACCCTTTCAAACAGACTCATCAGCTCCACTGTTACAAGGATCGTGACAGAAAATCTTTCCTTCCAAATGCAATAAGCATTTCATCTCTGTGTGACAGGAGAGCACACATCATAGTACAATAGTCTCTGTTTCAGCATTTCGTACATTATTGCAAATGATTGCACATTGATAAATTATTGTGTATATTATTCTGTACTTTATTATTAGTTATTATTGCTAAGTGTGTTTTTAAATGTTGCTGCTGTAACGAAAGAATTTCCCACTCAGGATCAATAAAGTGCGTGCTTATTATGATACGTACACACACACACACACACACACACACACGAGGGGTGATTGATAAATTCGTGGCCTTGGGTAAAAGGAGAAGAGTAATTAACTTCAAACTTTCTGCATAGTCACTCAAAGAGTTGAACTGCACGTGCATGTAACAAGAGCTGAATAACTCATCTCCTTCTTATGCCACAAACTTATCAATCACCCCTCGTATGCGTGTGTATATATAAATATAATAAAAGGCACTTACTTTATTGATCCTGAGTGGGAAATTCTTATATATGTATATACAGACATACACATACATACACGAGATGGATTGTCACAGTCATTTTCCCAGGGCAAGGGAGTTTAAAAGCAGAGCGCAGAGATTTAAGGTGTGAGAAAAAAGATTTAGAAGTGTCCTGAGAGCAATTCTTTCACACAGGAGATGGTTAGTTTATCGAATGAGCTGCTAGAGGAAGCTGTAGGTGTGCATACAATTTCAATGTTTAACAGACATTTGGTCAGATACATGGATCGAAAAGGCCTAGAAAGATGCAGGCACATGGGACTAGCTCAACGCACACAAAATGCCGGAGGCACTCAGTAAGTCAGGCAGCATCTGTGGAGGGGAATAAATAGTCAGTGTTTTGGGCCAAGACCCTTCATCAGGACTTGTTGGTCAAGATCTCCAGCACCTGCAGAATCTCTTGTGTTTGGGACCAGCTTAGATAGATGTCTGGATCACCATGCACAAGTTGGGCTGGAGGCTCTGTTTCTGTGCTAGATGACGATTAAGAATACAGGTGAAAAGGTGCAATATTAATTGGGAGTTAGGTCACAGAATAAAGAGGAAGACCTATAAAATGGTCATCTCTGTATTTTTGTTTGGATCTCTGGATTTGTAATCTCTAATTTCACTGCCAAGTGGTGACGTGTATAGGAAATGTAAGATAGGATGATCGGGTTAATGTGTGGCTAAAAGGAAAGTGTAGGAAGGAGGGTATCAGAATTCTTTGATCACTGGAACCTGGACAAGTGGAATCAGTTCAGAATGGTTGGGGTGCACTTGAACCACAGAATGTCCAACCTCCATGCTGTTTAATGTCAAGATTCTTTAATGTAATTTCCAGAACAAAAAAAAACACAAGAACACAATAATAATAAAAACGCTATCAATATAAGTACATCAGACAGCTTATTAACTTAAGGTGACTGACAAGCAAATGACATAGTGATGGTGGTGGGAGGCGTGGAAGGGTGGGTTAGTGGGTGGAGGTGTTGATCAGCTTTACTGCTTGGAGAAAGTAACTGTTTTTGAGTCCGGTGGTCCTGGTGTGGATGCTACACAGCCTCCTCCCTGATGGGAGTGGGACAAACAGTCCGTGAGCAGGGTGGTTAGGATTTCATGATGTTACTGGTCTTTATTCCAGCACTTTTCTGTACATACTGGTCCTTGATTGCTGTGCTGGTGATGCCCTGGGTGTTTTGACTACCCGTTGTAGAGACTTCCTGTCTGTCGCAGTGCAGTTTCAATATCATGCAGCGACGCAGCTTGTTAGATGTTAGTAGCAAGCTTTCAGCTTTCCCAATATTAACTGGGATCATCCTAGCATATAATTCAAGAGGGAGTGGAGTTTCCAAAGTAAATCCAGCAGAGTTTTGACCCACTGTGTAGATAGTCCTCATCTGAGAAGGACCGTATGTAATCTGAGATTAGCTTTATTTGTTACAGGAACATCAAAACATGCCGGGAAATGCATTGTTTTTCGTCAATGACCAACACAGTCTGAGGATTACACCCATAAGTGTCACCATGCTTAAGGCACCAACAGAACATGGCCACTGATGATAGAGAGCATAACTGGACCATCAGGTGGCATGCCAGTGGCAGAATTTTTCAGACACTATAGCTGTCAAGGAAATCATGGAAAAGAATAAGAATGCTGCATATCCTACATTACAAAAGTATCTACAATTTACTAGTTGTTCACTTCAATTGTTTGCATGATTTGTATTTTTTTCTATCTCTTGCACATCAAGTGTTGATCTTTTATATTTATTTCTTATTCCTTTTTTCTTTAATTGGGTTCTTTTGCGTTTCTTGCTTTGTGGCTACATGTGAGCAAACAAATCTCAAGGTTGTATAATTCATACATTCTTTGCTAATAAATTGATCTTGACTAGTGCCATGTTGAGTATAAAACCATTTCAGATAACAGAATATTTTTGATAGATAATGGTAAGTATTTTTTCATTGATGATCAGGTGAGTTATGTACAGAAGCAGTTAACTTTTGGGGATTAGAAATAAATGACCTGTAGGGGTGGCACTGGGCCAAACTCATTCCTAATGTGCGAACCTAACAGTGGAACTTGTGGAATTGCTGCTAAATCAAGATTGATTTTGCCATAATAATCAAATCAGGCAAACATAACCTTTTACTATTGACTGCTCCACAGGTGCACTTTTGAGCTTCTAGCTATTCACCACTACTTTATCAGTTCCTTGTCAGTCATCTTATGTACAGACACTCCTGTGCCTAGCATCACTTTACGATATACAAGCAATGTACAGTTTATATATAAGCTATCTTATGTACTTATTTTTTTTATTATTGTATTCTTTATCTTTTGTGTGTTTTTTGTGTGCCGCATCAGATCCAGAGTAACAATTATTTCATTCTCCTTCACACTTGTGTGCAGGAAACGACATTAAACAATCTTGAAATTACAGAACTAATTTAGAGCTGAAGTTAAATGTGTTCATTCTCTGTAACTGTAACACTTTATTCTGCATTCTGTTATTGCTTTTCCTTGTGCCCTCAGTACCTCGATGTACTGATCCGTATGGTTGACATTGCTTCACTGTACATGTGGCAATAATAAAACCTGTCTCACAATACAGCATTTCTTTGCTCGTGTCATGAAAAACTTCTCCTGTGCCTTTCACAGATACTGAACGGGTGGTGTGTGTGTGTGTGTGTCTTTCTCTCTCTCTCTCTCCCTCCCTCCCTCCACAGATCATTGCCTATGTTGAATGGACAATCACTTTTCAAAGTTGCATTGTATAATATTACTTTGTACACAATGCAGGGAGTAGACACTCTCTTGTACATAGATCATGATCATGGATATATGAAATTGGGATGAATGGAGAACTATATAAGAGAACCTTCACAAAGACCATCTAACAGAGGGGCACTCAAAGCTTATCCAACAGATCTATTGGAAAATCCAAACTCTTCCGGAATAGAACTATTTTCAATGTGAATATCACTTAGTTTACCTTATATGCAAATCTTAACGCAAATCCATTAAAATTTGAAGGAGAAGCAAAAAGTAGTGGGTTGAAAACAAATGCTTTGCCCTTTATTCATAAGAGCATGATAATTGACAAGATAAGCAAGGAAGGCAAATGCAATGTTAACATTTGTTTTGTGAGGACTAGAACACAGAAGCAAGGATGTAATGCTGAGACTTTACAGGCATCCGCTAGTCTTGCAAGACCATGGATTTGTGCCTTGGAAGGTTTCCAGGGTGCAGGCCTGGGCAAGGTTGTATGGAAGACCAGCAGTTGCCCATGCTGCAAGTCTCCCCTCTCCACGCCACCGATGTTGTCCAAGGGAAGGGCATTAGGACCCATACAGCTTGGCACCAGTGTCGTTGCAGAGCAATGTGTGGTTAAGTGCCTTGCTCAAGGACACAACACACTGCCTCAGCCAAGGCTCAAACTAGCGACCTTCAGATCACTAGTCGAACGCCTTAACCACTTGGCCACACGCCAACATGCTGAGACTTTATAACGCATTTATCAGATCACATTTGGAGTATCGTGAGCCGTTTCGGGTCCCATATCTAAAGAAAGATGTGTTGGCATTGGAGAGGGTCTGGAGGAGGTTTACGAGAATGAAAGGGTTAACGTATGAGGAGCATTTAATGACTCTGGGCTCGTTCTCGAGTTTCAAAAGATGCGGGGGAATCTCATTGAAACCTACCGAATACTGAAAGGCCAGGATAACATGGAGAGGATGTTTCCTATAGTGGGGGAATCTAAGACCAGAGTGAACAGCCTCAGAATACACTGACAAGGAGGAATTTCCGTAACCAGTGGGTGGTGAATCTGTGGAATTTATTGCCATGGACAGCTGTGGAGGCCAAGTCATTGAGTATATTTAAAACGGAGGTTGATAGGTTTTGGATTAGTAAGGGTGTCAAATGTTACAGGGTGGAGGAGGATAATAAATCAGCCATGATGGAATGGCAAAGCATAATCAGTTGGATAAGTTGAAGTGTAACATGGAGGCAAAATCGAAAAGAGTAATGAATGCAGTACCAAAGGTGTTACAGTATATTTGAATGCATACAGTATACAGACTAAAGTAGCTTGTGGTGCAATTAGAGATTGGCAGGTGTGATGTTGTGGGCATCTCTGAATCATGATCGAAAGAAGATCACAGCTGGGAGCTTAGCATCCAAGAATACACAGGCAGGTAGGCAAAGGGGGTGGGTGGTTCTGTTGTTAAAAATAAAATAAAATCCTTAGAAAGAGGTGACATAGGATCGGAACATGTAGAATCCTTGTTAAGAAACTGTAAGAGTAAAAAGACCCTGATGACAGGCCTCTGGACAGTAGCCAGGATGTGGACTACAGATTACAATGGGAGACAGAAAAGGCATGTCATAAGGGCAATGTTATGGTAGTCAGGGGGATTTCAAAATGCAGATAAATTGGGAAAATCAAAATGGTGCTGGATCCCAAGACAGGGAATAGGTAGAACACATATTAGGCGGCTTTTTAGAGCAGCTTGCGGTTGAACCCATGGGGGAAAAGAAAATTCTGGATTGGGTGTTGTGTAATGAATCAGATTTGATGAGGGAGTTTAAGATAAAGGAACCCTTATGAAACATTGATCATAATATGACAGACTTCACCCTGCAATTTGAGAGGGAGAAGTCAAATGTATCAGTATTACTGTAGAGTAAAGGGAATTACAGAGTGGCATGAGAGAGGTGTTGGCCCAAAGTTGATTGGAAGGGGATACTAGCAGGGATGAAAGCAGAATAGTAAAGGCTAGAGTTTCTGGGAGCAATTTGGAAGGGGCAGGATAGATACATCCCAAAGATGAAATACTTTAAAGGCAGGATGACACAACCGTGACTATCAAGGGAAGTCAAAGCCAACATAAAAGCAGAAGAGAGGGAATGTAATAGAGCAAAAATTAGTGGGAAGTTAGAGGATTGGGAACCTTTTAAAAACTATCAGAAGGCAACTAAAACAGTAATAAGGAGAGAAAAGATGAAACATGAAGATAAGCTAGCCAATAATATCAAAGAGAATACCAAAAGTTTTTTCAAATATATGAAGAGTAAAACAGAGGCAACAGTAGATACAGTATTGGACTGCTGGAAAATGATGCTGGAGAGGTAGTAATGAGGGCAAAAAAATGGCAGATAAACTTAAGTATTTTGTGTCATTCTTCTCTGTGGAAGATACAGTAGTATGCTGGATGTTCGAGAGTGCCAGGGGGCAGAAGTGAGTGTAGTTGCTGTTACTAAGGAGAAGATACATGGGAAGCTTAAAGATCTTAAGGTAGATAAGTCAATCTGGATGAGGTAGACCACACCCCAAGGTTCTGAAAGAGGTAGCTGAAGAGATTGTGGATGCATTAGTAATGATCTTTTAAGAATCACTCGGGGAGCAGAACAAAAGAAATTCTAGGTCAGTTAGCCTGACCTCAGTGGTTGGGAAGATGTTGGAGTCGATTGTTAAGCATGTGGTTTCAGGGTACCTTGAGGCACACGATAAAATAGGCCACAGTCAGCATGGCTCCTTTAAGCGGAAATCTTGCCTGATAAATCTGTAGTTTGGTTCCCACGTACTTACTGCTCTCGTCATTCTTGATGAGGAAATGACAGGATTGGAAAGTGTTGCCTTTGGAAGAAACTTTGTCAAGATGGTGCACCACAGTCATAGAGGGCCAGAGGGTGGTTAATAGAATGTCAATGCTTTGTCCAGGATGGAGCCAACCTTTTTCAAATCATACACTTAAAAACAATCAAAATCTTTATTAAAACATGCAGTTGCTGTGTGAACAATACATTTTTAAAACATTTATTTCCAAGAAACTTCAGGAAATGAGTTTGGGTTTAAAGTAGCATTCAGGACAGTGCAGCCCACAGTAATCTATGGGAAAGTACCTACAGATATGTACCTCCTAAAATGGTGTTTGCTTCCTGGGGTTTGACCAGCCCCCATCTTAACAGATTGTACCACTCTGTAAACCAGTAGCAAATAATGATGACCAGTGACCTTCCAAACCCAACACACATCTCCATCTTGGTAATCTGGACTTTATGTCAGCTGACTGGTTATTCTTAAGAGGTAATCTTTCCACTTGTCTCTAGGAGGATTATTTTTTGAGGTTTTTAAGGTTTTTGATATATTTTTCATTCTTAACGAAAACTAATTTCAGAACAGAGTCCACTCTGCAAGAACTGGAAGCCAACTGGCTGGCTGTGATTTCCAAAGCGTTACCTGCCGCTACAAAGTGACTGTCGGAGCTAAGATGATGTCACATCGTAATTATATTCATTCACCATCCTTCACCTGGCTGCAGAAAAGACATGATTAAGGTTTATTGTGGACAATTCTTTTTACATGTGTATCTCATAAGGAGCTACGTGCAAGAAGTCTTGGAATAATCACCAATCTCTGTGAGGTGGCAACTGAAATGCCTTAGTATTTATCGATAGAACAAAAACTAAAACAAATTAATTGGAGTGGAGATCTAATCCATAAAGTCAGCGTGGCTCAAGAAACTGGGCACAAATCGTCTTTTATAGGCAGTCTCACCAAGCACTGCAGGATAGACTTGCACTAGTATAAATTTCTCTATATACAAAGTTTATCATGAACATGCCTCGGGCATCTTAGTAACTATCTTATTGTGGCTATGCCAGAGGCTACGCATCCACTGGGTATCGTGATAATGGTTACTGTATGGTCTCACGTCAGTTCCTTCACATGGGGGTAAATATTATCTTCATATTAAATTATAGCCCACCACCCATTGTGAACGTGATTTTCTTTGACAAGCACAAAAATAGTGACAATTGCCAAAAATTCTAAAATAAAATCTGAAGGTAGATTAAAAACACTCTTCAGGTCAGGAAGATTGTTGGAGAGGTAACAGCTAATATTACAGGGAACATTTGTCATCTGAAATGGTTTGTTGGGAATCTAAATTCATCAGCCTGAAACAGTAACTCTTTTTGTCTCTCCACCGATGCACCCTGACCTGTGGAGTGTTATCCAGCATTTTCTAATGACATTTATTTAAGTTACACTCAGTCACTATTGGGCCAATGGGATATTTATAAAACCAAAGAACGATACATTACGGAAGACACTGCAGTCCATTGTGCCTAGGTTAACTTTTCGATAGAGCCACTTCCTTACTCTTCCTCTGTATCCCTGCAAATTTTCTCTCTTTGATGTCCACTTTGAGACTTACAATTGAACCTATTCCTACTCTTTTTAGGAGAAGCACTTCACATCAAATAACTCACTGCATTAAAAAAAACTTATCTGTCATCAATTCCCAAAGCTTGTACCATTAGAAACTGTTTATTCCCCAGTTGCTTTTACCAAATATCTTCAAAATTTGGAACAAGGCCTTAAGACCATAAGATACAGAAGCAGAATTCGGCTGTTCAAGTCCGCTCCGCCATTCAATCATGGCTGATTTTCAAATCTTTCCCTATATCCATGCTCCAAAGACATGGCCTCTCTCTGAAAATGAAGATTCACATTCCTCACAAATATTCTCCGTGCCTTCACCAGGCCTTGGCCAGAGTGAGATTCAACATCCTGGTTTACAAGGAAAGCAGGATGTGATCTGCCAGTAAACCTGGTGAATGCAAGAAAGTGCAACAAATGCAACAGACTAATGTTATCTCAATTTCCCAAAGCAAGCACATTCTCCCCCTGTATAAATAACCCATCTCATCATGCCCTTGTTTTGGATGTCTTTCAGGATCTAAGGAGAACGGAGCTGGTTTTCCTTTCTGAGAAAGAATTAAATTTTGTCTCTACATTTACATTTTCAAAATATCAATAAATCAGTAAATGCAAGAATAGGCAGCAATCAATAATAGTTCATTCCTCCCAATTAAAACATTACAACAGTATTTCTAATAAAATATCTTGTACAGCTGCCAAAGCTTGGCAAAGTTATAGACTTTCAATAAATAAAGTTGGGGAAAGGTTAAATCTGGCTGTTAATTTACATTCAAAGCTAGTGTCACCAAACAAATGCATTTGTGTCTTAGTCTTTATCTCAGGATTTCCTTGGCTTCAGGCTGTTGAAAGGTCCATTTTATTTCCCATCAACACAACATTGTCAGACTTGGGAGAAATGTTATTGCAGTTATAATATAATATCCAAGTTGCAATTATAAAATAATTAATAATTTATAGATAATATTTTATAATTGTAACTTGGTCGAGTTGCAGGAAATAACATCCACGGCGTGTATGTTGAATATTATAACTGCGTCAGGAAAGACGGTTTAGTTCGTTGAGCGACCTGGAATGTTGCGCTTTTTCTGCAGGTGTGGGTGGGGGGAGGAGACTCTATTTTCTAAGGAAGCTGAGGTACGCCAATGTGTGCAGCAGGACATTGGAGATCTTTTACTAGTCTGTTGTAGCAAGTGCAGTCTTCTTTGCGGCTTTATGTTGGGGGAGCAGCATTGGTGCTGGTGATGCAAAAAGACTAAATAAACTCATCAGAAAGGCTGGATCCGTCCTTGACTACAATCCGAACTGTTTTGAGTTAGAGGTGAAGAGGAGGTCACTAAACAAACTGTTATCCATGATGGACAATCTGGCACATCCTCTCCATGACCTACTGAATAGGCAGTGGAGCACCCTTTCAAACAGACTCAATCAGCTCTGCTGTCGCAAGGATCATTGCAAAAAAATCTTTCCTTCCAAATACAATAAGCATATACAACGGTTCATCTCCGTGCGAATGGAGAGCACACATCATAGTACAATAGTCTCTGCTTTCTTATTTTGTACATTATTATTGCACATTGGTGAATTATTATTGTTGCTAAGGCTGTTTTTAGATGCTGCTGCTGTAACGAGATAATTTCCCAGTTGAGATCAATAAAGTACTTATTATTATGTTTAATTATTATTTTAGTTATGATAGCATACACAATCACAAAATACTCAGGACCCTAACTGTGGTGCAGCTGTGTGCCCAGGGTCAGACTGACTTGGGCATATTTGCCTGGGTTGAGTCTGTTAGCCTGAGCTGGTGCTGTGTTTATGACTCTACTTGAGCCCTGGACTAAAGGCTTACCGGTTTCCCATTCCTGGCAGCTGTTACCATCCCTAGATCTCAATAAGGTTTATTAAAATATTTCCTGATGTTGACAACTGTTTCTGAAAGTTGGGGAATGTGAAATGTCCCTTATCTTTATTCACTCTTGTATGTGAGAAGTCAAACCATATACATGATGGAAAGAGATGAGCAAGCATGCGATGGACACATTGTGAAGAAACTCTGGAGCTAATATTGTTGGAGCCCCTGCTCTGAAAAAAAATGTTGTTTATTTATACTCAGTTGATAAATTGCAGATCACCATGGGTTAGCTTCTGACAAATAACCACATTATTCTGGCTGAAATTGGTCCCTCACAGGTTTTAATATTTTCAGTAAATTGTGAATGAGCTTAAATTTTGAGCAAAGCAGATATGTTAATTATAAATGTAGGATGTATTAGATTATAATGGTTTGTGTGTAAGGTAATGTTGGAGTTACCATGAGTTTGTTCTTCTGTTACAGTAATGGCAATGTTCCAGCATAATTGCTGAGTCAAGTGGCTAAAATCATTCCTAACCTGATACAGAACAAAATATGGATTTGCTATCACCAAGTTTAAATATATCTTGAGACTAAGAAAAGAAGCATTCTTTAAGCATTTAACTATCCAATCTTAGCCATTGTGGAACATGATTAAATTAATTACAGATTTTTATATTTGATAATTTGGGTCGGCTGGTGGCACAGTGAGATCAGTGCCGGGCTCGAGAACGGAGGTTCCCGAGTTCGATCCAGTGACAGACTGTCCCTGTGGGCGCCCTCCATCCACGCCGGGTTGATGTCGAGCTCGCAACTCGTCCTCGTAAAATAATACTGCAAAAATGTCTGTGCGAGGAGTGGCGCCCCACACAGCCTTTCGAACTGCGCCTTGTAAGGTATGAAAATGCCCGACGCTGGCCTCTCAGCTCTGAGTCGATGTCGTCGTCATCATCGTCATATTTCATAATAACTCTGTATGAACCAGTTATTGCTGGTACAACTAATGAAATCTTTTAGAAGCAATGACTATTCTTCATAAATTCTAATATGCAAAGACCAATATTTGGAAAAGTGGCCAGAAAACAATAGCTGACTGATGATTTAAGAAAGTTTGAACAGATTGAACTGAAATATTCATGCTGATCTGGAGATGGTGTATGAGTTTCTCGTGGTGCACATGAAAAGATAGACCTGAATGAGTCGAAGTCCTCACTGGTCTGACCTTTCTCTAACAGCTGACACAAAGGTTTAAAAGATTAAATAACGGGGGTTTTGATTAAGTGGATTAGTAATAAGAATATGGAAGGAAAGAGGAGGTATTGCAACTTCATTGTGTTGAGAAATAAATATTGGAAGAGTTAAAAGGTGAATGCCAAAGAGAATGTTACAAAATATTATAATATTAGGATATGGACACAAGGAGAATGAGAAAAGGGTTTTCCTATTGCCCATGAATCTAGGAGCATCTGGTCTAATTACCTGTTCATGAATCCTTCAATAAACTGTATTAATATTTAATTCTCTACCTTTTGTGTTTGGTGGGCAATAAATTCTTTACTTGATTAGCTATTTTAAACATTACAATTCTGTCCACTCAGACCTCCAAGCCTGGAAAGAGTTGAAGAACTGATGCTACCATGAAGATATTCATTATTACTCTGGCAATCTTCCTGGTTAAAGGTACTGAAAATAAATCCTTCAAAGTAACATTGATCATAGAACAGTACAGGCCCTTCGACCCACAATGTTGTGCCGACGTTCTTAACCTGCTCTAAGGTTAATCTAGCCCTTCCCTCCCACATAGCCCTCTATTTTTCTATCATCCATGTGCCTATCTAAGAGTTCTTTAAACTGTAACAAAAACCAATTTCCCCCGGGATCGATAAAGTATGACTATGACTATGACTAAATGTCTCTAATGTGTGTACCTCTGCCACCTCCCCCGGCAGCACATTCCATGCACCCTACTACTTTCTGTGTAAAAAGCTTACCGCTGACATCCACCCTACACTTTCCTCCAATCACCTTAAGATTATGACCCGTTGTATTAGTCATTTCTGCCTTGGGGAAAGAATATCTGTCTATCTACTCGATCTATGCTTCTTATTATCTTGTACATCTCTATCAAGCCAGCTCACATCATCCTTCACTCCAAAGAGAAAAACCCCAGCTCGCTCAACCTGTCCCTCATAAGACACACTCTGTATTGCTGGCAGCACCCTGGCAAATCTCCTCTGCACCCTCTCGAAAGCTTCCACATCCTTCTACAATGAGGCGACCAGAAACTGACACAATACTCTAACTTAAACACAAAAATGAAAAAAAGAATATATATATACACATAGAATAAACATGGACTTACAAAATCATAGGAATTTATAGCTCTGAGTGATTTTCAGTTTGAAGAATTTGTTAAAGCAGGGAGTGGTAGGTACTGGAATAATTGCAGATTATGAGAACACCTATGTATCTGCATCATAAGAGGCAAGGCATGAGTTCAATTCTGTCATATAGTAGTACTGAGATGAAATATTGAGGCATTAACAAGGAACAAGCCAAGCTCTCAGATACAATGCAATGTCATCCCTGCTACTTGATTAGGTACACCCGTACACCAATGCAAATATCAAATCAGCCAATCACGTGGCAGCAACTCGATACATAAAAGCATGCAGAAATAGTCAAGAAGTTCAGTTGTTGTTCAGACCAGACATCAGAATGTGGAAGAAATGTGATCTAAGTGACTTTGGCTGTGGAATGCTTGTTGGTGCCAGACGGGATGGTTTGAGTATCTCAGAAACTGCTGATCTCCTGGGATTTTCACATACAACAGTCTCCAGAGTTTACAGAGAATGGTGCGAGAAACAAAAAGAACATCCAGTGAGTGGCAATTCTGTGGGTGAAAACACCTTGTTAATGAGAGAGGTCAGAGGAGAATGGCCAGACTGGTTCAAGCTGACAGGAAGGTGACAGTAACTCAAATAATCACACGTTACAACAGTGGTGTGCAGAAGAGCATCTCTGAATGTACAACACGTTGAACCTTGAAGTGGATGGGAGACAGCAGCAGAAGACCATGAACGTACACTCAGTGGCCATTTTATTAGGTCCAGGAGGGATCTAGTAAAGTGACCACTGAGTGGTATATTATGATATAGGTCTATAAGACTATTAAAACAAAAACTCTTACCACCTTAAAGTTATTTCCTGCAGGCAGTTAATCTGATCAATCATTCTAGATAGCCCCCTTTAACCCCCCACCCCCAATCTATTACCTTAGTCACTGCACTACAGTGTGTAATCACTTTAAATCATTTTTATAATGCTGTTTACATTGAAAATACATGCTAGTATTTATATATTTATGCACATTTTATTCCATATCCATATTTCTAAAATTATTTTATATGATTCTTTGTTCTTTATAATTATTGAACATGATTTTTTGTTGCATGTCATTTAAACACATTAATACATGTAAATGTACACTCAACAGCCACTTCATTACGTACCTCCTGTAGCCCATCCACTCACATTGTCACATGTGCCAAATCCAGTGAAAAGCTTGTCTCGTATACTGCTCATCCAGATCCTATTATTACATAGTGCATTGAGCTTTCCTGCTGGCCAACCACTTTAATTCTAATTCCCATTCCCATTCCGACGTGTCGGTCCATGGCCTCCTATGCAGACACTCCCAGGTTGGAGAATTGACATCTCTGGGTCTGGGTAGCCTCCATTCTGATGGCATGAACATTGATTTCTCCAACTTCTCCAACTCCCCCCTCCCCATTCCTCCTTCTTCAATTCCCTACTCTGGGATATATGGTATGGGTTTATTCCTGTCACGTATACCAAGATACAGTGAAAAGCTTGTCTTGCAAACTGTTCATACAGATCAAATCATCGCACAGTGCATTGAGCTAAAATAGGGTAAAACAATAACAATGCAGAATAAAGTGTAAAAGTTACCAAAAAAGTGCAAGATAATAACAAGATAGATCATATGGGCAAGAGTCCATCTTATCACACAAGAGGTCTGTTCGAGCGTTTGATTAACAGTGGCATAGAAACATCCTTTCAATAATTACTAATTATTAATTATTTAATAATACTTGCTCCTGGGCAGCTTTGTAATGTAGCAGTAATCTTTCTGTCCTTGCCTAGGATCCCAGGGTGCACCCTTCTCACTGAATGAGACCACTGTGAACCAATCAATACCTTGGTATCAATCTCTATGGGATATGGGCTCGAAAGTCACCGAGCTTTACAATGTTGCTCAGGAAAGTATATATCATTCTATTTTGCTCAAAAGAGTCGAGAATCTGTTCAGGTGAGCAAAATCCTCTTGCCTTAACCATTGTTGTCATCTGATTGAATATTGCAACATTAGCCAATAAGAAATTCTAATGAATAGTACCATTATGTAATGACTGTGATAGTTCAGCAATTGATAGGATGCCACAGTAGCCCAACGCTATTACAGCTTGGGGCATCGGAATCGGAGTTCGATTCCGGCACTGTCAGTAATCCTCCCCAAAGAGGTACCAGTAGGAAGTTAATTGGTCATTGTAAATTGTCCCGTGATTAGGCGAGGGTCAATACGTGGATTATGGGCTGGCGTGGCTCAGTGAGCAGAAAGTGCCTGTTCCACTTTGTATCAACGAATAAATAAATTACAAGGGCTTTTGACTGTTCAAGAGTAACGTGCCACTCATGTAATAATTTCGCAGTGTCATGAAACTCTTTTCTTCAAATGATTAATTCACCTCTGACTATACTGCATCTTCCCCCTTCCTTGCTGTCTAAGTTACATGCCATCTTGGACAATGTCTCCCATCCACTACATAATGTACTGGGTGGGCACAGGAGTACATTCAGCCAGAAACTCATTCCACCGAGATGCAGCACAGAGCGTCATAGGAAGTCATTCCTGCCTGTGGCCATCAAACTTTACAACTCCTCCCTTGGAGGGTCAGACATCCTGAGCCAATAGGCTGGTCCTGGACTTATTTCATAATTTACTGGCATAATTTACATATTACTATTTAACTATTTATGGTTCTATTACTATTTATTATTTATGGTGCAACTGTAACGAAAACCAGTTTCCCCCGGGATCAATAAAGTATGACTATGACCATGACTATGTCTATACTCACAAGAGATTCTGCAGATGCTGGAAATCTAGAGCAGCACTCAAAAAATGCTGGAGGAACTCAGCAGATTGGGCAGCATCTATGAAGGGGAATAAAGGGTCAACGTTTCGGGTCGAGACCCTTCATTAGGACTGGAAAAGAAGGGGGAAGATGGCAGAATAAGAGGGTGGGGTGAGGGGAAGGAGAACAAGCTGGCAGGTGATAGGTAACACCAGGTGAGGGGGAAGGTGGGCAGGTGGGGGAAAGGGATGAACTAAGAAGCTGGGAGGTGATAGGTTGAAGAGATAAAGGGTTGGAGAATAGAGGAATCTGTTAGAAGAGGAGAGTGGGACAAAGGGAAGGAGGAGGGAGCCAGGGTGAGGTGATGGGCAGGTGAGAAAAGGGGTAAGAGGAGAGCCAAAATGGGGACTGGGGAAAAAGAGAAGGGGGAGGGGAGAGAAACTACCAGAAGTTTGAGAAACCGATGTTCATGCCATCAGGTTGGAGGCTACCCAGACGGAATATAAGGTGTTGCTTCTCCAAGGTGAGAGTGGTCACATTGAGGCAGTAGAGGAGGTCATGAAGCAAAGTGTCAGAATGGAAAGTGGAATTAAAATAGTTGACCACTGCTCCCTGCTGCAGATGGAATCAATGTGCTTGATGAAGCAGCCCCCAATCTACATCAGGTCTCACTGATGTAGAGGAGGCTGTACCAGTAACACTGAATACAGTAGATGACCCCAACAGACTTGCAGGTGAAATTTTGCCCCACCAGGAAGTACTTTTGGGGATAATAGATTCTTTCTGACCTGCTGAGTTTCTCCAGCACTTTGTGTGTGTTGCTCTGGAGTATACTGACTGGAATTCTGAAAAGTGACACGGGATCTTACAAAAAACATATAAAATTATGAATAGGATAGATAAAATATAAGCAAGAAAACTGTTTCCAGTGGTAGGTGAGACTAAGACTAGGGGACATAGCCTCAAGATTCAGGGGAATAGGTTTAGGATAGAGATGAGGAGAAGACTTCCTGTCCCAGAGAGTAGTGAATCTGGGGAATTCTCTGCCCAAAGATGTAGTAGAGGCTACCTCATTAAATATATTAGAGACACAGTCAGATAGATTTTTGCATAGCCAGTGACTGCATGGGTTTCCCTTGGGTGCTCTGCTTTCCACTCACATTGAAAAGGCCTGCAGGTTGCAAGGTTACCTGTCCACTGTCGTCGTCTTCTTCATGTGCCTTGTGCGTTACACGCTTGGGCGATCATGGCTTTCCACATTGAACGATCCCTCGCAGCGTCAATGATATCTCACACACTTAGATCTGTCAGTTCTTTCACAATGTCCATATATTTTCTTCTTTGCCTTCCTCTTCCATGTTTCCCAGGCATATGGTCTTGTAATGTAAGGCATTCTATTTCTCCCTTTCTGCTGTCCACGGTAGGTAGCCCCAAATGTGTAGGTGACGGGTAGAATCTGGCAGGTGGGAATGAAGGAAGAATATATTTCAAGTGAAAACTGATGAGACTAAATTGCTCTGCAAGCATAAGTAGATCAAAGTAATACGACGGGAAAAGCTGGAATAGAATGTAAAACATACTCTTACAGTTACAGAGGAAATGCAGTGCAGGTCAACAAATAAGATACAAGGGCCACAGCAAGGTTGATTGAGAGAACAAGTTCACCTTTATTGTACACAAGGTCCATTCAAGAGTTCTATAACAGCAAGATAGAAAATGTCCTTGAGCCTGGTGTGCATATCCTCAAGTCTTTTTTATCTTCTGCCGAGTGGAAGAGGGGAGAGGAGAGAATGAATGGGGTGGGAGAGATCCTCAAGTCTTTTTTATCTTCTGCCGAGTGGAAGAGGGGAGAGGAGAGAATGAATGGGGTGGGAGAGGAGAGAATGAATGGGGAGGGAGAGGAGAGAATGAATGGGGTGGGAGAGGAGAGAATGAATGGGGTGGGAGAGGAGAGAATGAATGGGGAGGGAGAGGAGAGAATGAATGGGGTGGGAGAGGAGAGAATGAATGGGGAGGGAGAGGAGAGAATGAATGGGGTGGGAGAGGTCCTTCACTATGTCAGCTGTTTTCCTGAGGCAGCAGGAAGTGTAAACAGAGTTGATGGTAGGGGAAATGGGGAGGGAAGCTGTGTTGATAACTCTGCAGTTTATTGCACTCCTGGGCCATACCAAGCTGTGATGCAATTAGAATGCTTACTGTGGACATTTGAAGACATATGAATTTCTGATAATGAGATTACTGCCTTTAGGAACTTATTATGAGCAAATTGCAGACCATTTTTTAAAAACACGAAGTATATTTGTGAAGTAACAACTTTATTGATTGTAAAGTTCCTTGGAGCATCCCAATGTTGTGAAAGATAACTTACACTCAGTGGCCACTTTATTAGGTACAGGAGTGGAACCCCGTGTGGTCTTCTGCTGCTGTAGCCCGTCCACTTCAAGGTTCAATGTGTTGTTCATTCAAAGATGCTCTTCTACACAGCACTGTTGTAACCTGTGGTTATTTGAGTTACTGTCACCTTCCTGTCAGCTTGAACCAGTCTGGCCATTCTCCTCTGACCTCTCTCATTAACAAGGTGTTTTCACCCACAGGACTGCCACTCACTGGATGTTTTGTTTCTCACACTATTCTCTGTAAACTCTAGAGACTGTTGGGCAGGAAAATCCCAGGACACTCAAACCATCCTGTCTGGCACCAACAATCATCCATGGTCAATGTCACTTAGATCACATCTCTTCCCCATTCTGATGTTTGGTCTGAACAACAACTGAACCTCTTGACCACGTCTGCATGCTTTACTGGATTAAGTTGCTGCCACATGATTGGCTGATTTACATTAACAAACAGGTGTACCTAATAAAGTAGTTACTGACTGTATAAATAGATTTAAAAATATATTTGGGGGGAGCTTTGAGAAAGAAAGGGATAGTGGCATTCAGACTGTTTCAGAGGAGCTAATATCTTGTGTAGAGCCTAACATTGACATAGCCATGTAATTTAAATGTGGCTTATTTGTGGTCTATTATTTATTAGTTTTGGGTTATTATTGTCACATGTACCAAGATCCAGTGAAAAGGTTTCCTTGCATACTGTTAATGCAATTGTATTAAAGTTAAAGGACGCATTATAAACAAGCTTCACTCTGTTGTGTTTGAACCCTCCACAGTGAAAAGCTGGGAAACTGTAGTAAACACTCCTGCAAATTGGTTGAAAGCCTGATGATCGAAATACCTGATTTGGCTGATGAATTGGAGTTAAAACATCCCACCTTCTTCCAAGAATATGTTCAATGTCTCTCGGGGTTGGTTGAGTGTCTTCGTAGAAATCTGCATGCGGCAGTTGGCAGAGGAAACTCTGAAACTCTCCACAAGATGCTGATGTTGATTCAGAGACACATCAAAAGGTACATTGACTAATTTAATCACACATACAACAACAGCACCAAGCAAATTGGGGAATGTCCGAGGAGAAACCCTCATGAAACTGAGCCAGCAAATGAAATTTCCCCCTTCCATGTGGTCCACGAGAGGACCCACCAAGAAGGATTTCAAAAGAAAACCTTATGACAAACTGGAATTGTTATTGATAAATTGGTGATTAATGAGCCTTTGATGGTTGTAGAGGTAGTCTATGAACATACAAACTAAACATAAAACCACTCATGAGATGAAAAAGATCTTAACCCAACCCACTCTATAATCAATATTTATAATTCTAGTTAGTGAGCAGCTGCTTATCCAAGGGTATAATGCTGCTTTCTCTGAAGTAGCCAACAGAACTGCTGATTCAGTTTCGAGGATTTTTGTTGTCAAAACCAGTGGAAAATTGTATAGCATGTTAACTAATGTTATAACTGAGATTTTGTTAATGTATGAATTGAAAATTGCTACTAAAAACAATCACTCTCATCTTCAAGTTCAAGTATATTGTCATTCAACTGTACACATCATTCCAACATCAAGAATGGCATCGAATAAAACAGCTATAACTATAAGATCTGTACCTCATTTTTGACTTCCAAACAACGTTCAGGACTACCATCATCTCCAGATCTAACAGTTGCTCCACAACTGTGCAGCTTTGCTGGTCTTGGTCAGCATACCCTCTACAATTGAGAGCAACTGAATTGTGATGAGGTTCCCACAAGGTCAGGAATGAGTAGGCAACAATCATGGGGCATCATCAGAAGAAATCCTCACTGGGTTCAAACCAATGACATTGAAGTAGATTAATAAAAAATCATACTATCTAAATACACAAAAGGCAATTTTTACCTGCCCTTACACTGTCTGCAATTGAAGTTTCATGTACAAACAACTCTGTTGCTCTCAAAGTAAATTCATTATCAAAATATGCATATGTTACCATGTACAGCTCACCTATTTAGGTGCTGAAAATTAATTGGTTAGTGAGAGAGAAATTAAATTTATTTTGATAATAAACTGTTATTGGAGGGCAAAAGTTGATTTGCACATCTTGAAGTTCTTTAGTGCTGGAAGATGCCTAATAATAAACCATTTGATCATCGTGGTCTGCTTTACATAATTGTGTGAGTCATGTGGTCAGAGAACCGAGTTGGCCATAATCACAATCTGCAATTTTCCTTGCTGTAAGAATTTGAATAAACAATCCTTCTGGAAAGTTGCTGTCTCTTGTAAGTATTATTAAAGCATAAAACATAAGAGCAGAATTAGGCCATTTGGCCCATCAAGTCTATTCTTATTAATATCAATCTTTGCTTTAAATATACCCAATGTCTTGGCCTCCACAGCCATCTGTGGCAATGAATTCCACAGATTCATCACCTTCTGACTAAAGAAACTCCTCCTCTTCTCTGTTCTAAACAGACATCTTTATTTTCTGAACCTGTGCCTTCTGGTCCTGGACTCCCCCATTATATTATTAGAATTTACCAGGATCGATCTATCTATAATTTATTTAAATTTTACACCCATTCTACAGCATGAGGGAGTAAAAATCTTTGTGTTATGTCTCTGTCGCAATGTACAGGCATGCAAATTTAAAAGTCGAATGGCTTTTAGAGAGAAGCTGTCCTGTAGCCTGCTGGTCCTGGCTTTAATTCTGCGGTAGCATTTGCCAGACAGAAGCAGCTGAAACAGTTCATGGTTGGGATGACTGGTGTTCCCAGTAATCTTCCAGGCCTTCTTTACACACCTGCTGCTGTAAATATCCTCAATGGAGAGAAGTTCACATTTACAGGTGTGCTAGGCTGTCTGCACCACTCTCTGTAGAGTCCTGCGATCAAGGTTGGTTCAGTTCCCATACCAGGCGGTTATACAGCCAGTCAGCATGCTGAGGTGGAAGAGACGCTGTTGTGCTTTTTTCACCACACAGTCGGTGTGTACAGTCCAGGTGAGATCATACCATAGTCCAGGAAGAGCATCCTAATGTATACATCCCTCTTCTTCAGCTGGGTGAGGATGGTGTGTAGTGGTGTGGCTATGGCATTGTCTGTTGATTGGTTCCATTGGTTGGCAAATTGTAGGGGTCTAGTGTGGGTGGTAGCAAGCTGCAGATGTAGTCCTTGACCAGCCTCTCAAAGCATTTGCTTATTATTGAGGAGAGTGCGACAGGATGCCAATAGTTCAGGCATGCTACTTTGGTTTTCTTAGGTACAGAGAAAATGATAGATGATTTGAAACAGGAAGGCACTACACTACACACTGGGAGAGGGAGAGATTAAAAATGTCTGCACACAACATCTGCAGTTTTCAGTGTGTTTTCTACTCCATTATTGACATTTCCAGCTCGCAGGATCAAGGATCAGCTTTATTTGGCACATACATTATGAATCTACTGTGGTGTTTTGGTCAGGATGTGACATGCAACAGAAAACAGTAACACTCAACACCTATAAACACAAGAGATTCTGCAGATGTTGGTAATCCAGAGCAACACACACAACTGGGTTGAAGGAACTCAGCAGGTCAGGCAACGTTAATGGCGAGGAATAAACAGTTGACATTTCATGCTGAGACTTTTCATCAGGACTGGTGAATTTCAATAATATTTGAATAATATTGTAAATATATTGTTTGATAATCATTCTTTGTTGTTTACTTAATGCATTGTGGGTTATATGTAAAAGTATGTAAACGGCATACGTCATCACGCTGCCATGTCATATGTGTGCGGCTCATTTAAGGTAAAATCGAGTACAGGAGATGGGATGTTATGTTGAAGTTGTATAAATGGTGAGGTCTAATTTGCAGTATTGTGTGCAGTTTTGGTCACCTATCTACAGGGAAGATGTAAATACGGTTGAAAGAGTACAGAAAAAAATTTTGCAAGGATGTTGCCGGGTCTGGAGGACCTGAGTTATATGGAAAG
The DNA here is from genome assembly GCF_030028105.1 of Mobula birostris. NCBI lineage: Eukaryota > Metazoa > Chordata > Chondrichthyes > Myliobatiformes > Myliobatidae > Mobula > Mobula birostris. The sequence continues at coordinate 2,150,033 of NC_092389.1, forward strand.
ATTGAATAGATTAGGACTGTATTTCCTATAACTTAGAAGACTGAGGGGAGATTTGATAGAGGCATACAAAATTACGAAAGGTATAGATAGGGTAAGTGCAAGCAAGCTTTTTACACTGAGCTTGGGTGAGACTACAACTAGAGGTCATGTGTTAAGAGTGAAAGGTAAGATGTGTAAGGGAACCATGAGGGGAAACTTCACTCAGAGAGCAGTGAGAGTGTGGAATGGGCTGCCCACGCAAATGGTGGATGCAATTTCAATTTCAATGTTTAAGAGAAGTTTGATGTGAGGGAAATGGAGGGCTATGGTCTGGGTGCAGGTCAATGGGACTTGGCAGTTTAAATAGTTTGGCGTGAACTAGATGGGCCAAAGGGCCTGTTTTATTGCTGTAGTTGTCTATGACTCTATTTCCTGGCTCCTTTGTTTTCTCTTCAATTAGTTTTTATGTTTTGGAGTTACAAAACATGACATTGCTGACGAGTAAGTTTTAAAAGATACTAGACAACGGGGTGACCTGTTGGGGCACCCTTTGAGAGAAGGGTAGCGCAGTCTGATGTGACCAGAATGAACATTAAATTTTCCTGAATGCTAATGGTATCGCTTTGCTTTGGAAACTGAAGTAGAAAACCTCAGTTTATTAAAGAAGAACGACACATAGCAAAGCAAATACAGCTCCTCCTCGTTTAACGAAGTACACTTTTGATGGCATCATTTCTGGTTTATCTGCCACCCTTGTGCCTCTCATTGTCATTCTGGAGACGTGCAGCCCTTTCATCCCCCGTCTCTTCAGCTCTTCTGCTGTTTGTTGTTTGTCTCTGATCCTGGAGACGTGCATGCCTCTCCTCCTCCGTCTCTTCTTCTCTCATCTTTTTTTGTCCTGACTCTTTGATCCTGGAGTCGTGCGGCCCCGGCCTCATCCGATTCTTGTTCTTTCCCTCTCCTTGCCACCTCCCGACGATGTTTGGAGTTATCTCTTGACCATAATGTCTCCCTTCCCTTTCCACATGGCATAATTAGGCTGGCCATTTTTTTTTTACCCTAATGCTGGATAGAAGATTCAAAACACTAACACCAAAGGATGCTGATTATTCTTGATGATGTGGTTGGTGCTCTCCTAAATGGACGTGATAAAGTCACCACTGACTGCAGCAAAGGGTTTTATAGGTGTCTCAAAGTATGTCATTACAATAAGATTTAATTGTCTCTTATTGATGGGTGGCAGTTAGATCTGTCCCAATCCTGCACATGCTGATGGCGATTAGCAGAATGTGACCCCTCAAAATAGAGCTGTCCTGCCCTTTTGCTCCAGTAGGTGTCGCTGCTGAGGCTGGCTGTGCGCATGCGTCGTGCTGTCGCATCCCGATTTCCATGATGGCTGATCGAGTCTCGGGTGAATGCGAGCCTGTTGATTTTTGGCGAATGAGTAATTTTGTGCAAATGTATAACCCTGAACTTTGCCTGCATTCTGTAAGTTAGCGCATTTTAATTCGACTTAGCCAAAAAAAGTGTCGCTGTAATGCACCATTTGCGCTAATTGGAGGTCACAAACAGACAGACAGAGCATGAGAGTTTTAGTAGATACTAGACAACAGGGTGACCCGTTGGGGCACCCTTTGAGAGAAGGGTAGTGCAGTCTGATGTGACCAGAATGAACATTAAATTTTCATGAATGCTATTGGTATCACTTTGCTTTGGAAACTGAAGTAGAAAACCTCAGTTTATTAAAGAAGAACAATGCATAGCAAAGCAAATATAGCTCCTCCTCGTTTAACGAAGTACACTTTTGATGGCATCATTTCTGGTTTATCTGCCACCCTCGTGCCTCTCGTTGTCATTCTGGAGATGTGCAGTCATTTCATCCCCTGTCTCTTCATCTCTTCTGCTGTTTGTTGTTTGTCTCTGATCCTGGAGACGTGCATGCCTCTCCTCCTCTGTCTCTTCTTCTCTCATCTTTTTTTGTCCTGACTCTTTGATCCTGGAGTCGTGCGTCCCTGGCCTCATCCGATTCTTGTTCTTTCCCTCTCCTTGCCACCTCCCGACGATGTTTGGAGTTATCTCTTGACCATAATGTCTCCCTTCCCTTTCCACATGGCATAATTAGGCTGGCCATTTTTTTTTACCCTAATGCTAGATAGAAGATTCAAAACACTAACACCAAAGGAAGCTGATTATTCTTGATGATGTGGTTGGTGCTCTCCTAAATGGACGTGATAAAGTCACCACTGTCCTTTGACTGCAGCAAAGGGTTTTATGGGTGTCTCAAAGTATGTCATTACAATAAGATTTAATTGTCTCTTATTAATGGGTGGCAGTTAGATCTGTCCCAATCCTGCACATGCTGATGGTGATTAGCAGAATGTGACCCCGCAAAATAGAGCTGTCCTGCCCTTTTGCTCCAGTAGGTGTCGCTGCTGAGGCTGGCTGTGCGCATGCGTCGTGCTGTCGCATCCCGATTTCCATGATGGCTGATTGAGTCTCGGGTGAATGTGAGCCTGTTGATTTTTGGCGAATGAGTAATTTTGTGCAAATGTATAACCCTGAACTTTGCCTGCATTCTGTAAGTTAGTGCATTTTAATTCGATTTAGCCAAAATAAGTGTCACTGTAATGCACCGTTTGCGCTAATTGGAGGTCACAAACAGACAGACAGAGCATGAGAGTTTTAGTAGATACTAGACAACAGGGTGACCCGTTGGGGCACCCTTTGAGAGAAGGGTAGCGCAGTCTGATGTGACCAGGATGAACATTGAATTTTCCTGAATGCTATTGATATTGCTTTGCTTTGGAAACTGAAGTAGAAAACCTCAGTTTATTAAAGAAGAACAATGTGTAGCAAAGCAAATATAGCTCCTCCTCGTTTAACGAAGTACACTTTTGATGGCATCATTTCTGGTTTATCTGCCACCCTCGTGCCTCTCGTTGTCATTCTGGAGATGTGCAGTCATTTCATCCCCTGTCTCTTCATCTCTTCTGCTGTTTGTTGTTTGTCTCTGATCCTGGAGACGTGCATGCCTCTCCTCCTCTGTCTCTTCTTCTCTCATCTTTTTTTGACCTGACTCTTTGATCCTGGAGTCGTGCGTCCCTGGACTCATCCGATTCTTGTTCTCTCCCTCTCCTTGCCACCTCCCAATGATGTTTGCTGTCGTCTCTTGACCATAATGTCCCTTTCCCTTTCCATTAGGCTGACCATTTTTTTTTACCCTAATGCTGGATAGAAGATATGAAGCACTAACACCAAAGGATGCTGATTATTCTTGATGATGTGGTTGGTGCTCTCCTAAATGGACGTGATATAGTCACCGCTGTCCTTTGCCTGCAGCAAAGGGTTTTATGGGTGTCTCGAAGTACGTCATTACAATAAGATTTAATTATCTCTTATTGATGGGAGGCAGTTAGATCTGTCCCAATCCTGCACATACTGATGGTGATTAGCAGAATGTGACCCCTCAAAATAGAGCTGCCCTGTCCTTTTGCTCCAGTAGGTGTCACTGCTGAGATTGGCTGTGCGCATGCGTTGGACTGTCGCATCCCGATGTCCATGATGGCCGATCGGGTCTCGGATGAAAGCCAGCCTGTTGAATTTTGGCAAATGAGCAATTTTATACAAATATATAACCCTGAACTTTGCCTGCATGCTGTAAGTTAGCGCATTTCAATTTGATTTAGCCAGAAAAAGGAGAGAACAAGAATCAGATGAGGCCAGGGCCGCACAACTCCATGATCAAAGAGTCAGGACAAAAAAAGATGAGAGAAGAAGAGACAGAGGAGGAGAGGCATGTACGTCTCCAGGATCAGAGACAAACAACAAATAGCAGGAGAGCTGAAGAGACAGGGGATGAAAAGGCTGCACGTCTCCAGAATGACAACAAGAGGCACAAGGGTGGCAGATAAGCCAGAAATGATGCCATCAAAAGTGTACTTCATTAAACGAGGAGGAACTATATTTGCTTTGCTATGCGTCATTCTTCTTTAATAAACTGAGGTTTTCTACTTCAGCTTCCAAAGCAAAGCGATACCAATAGCATTCAGGAAAATTTAGTGTTCATTCTGGTCACATCAGACTGCACTACCCTTCTCTCAAAGGGTGCCCCAATGGGTCACCCCGTTGTCCAGGACAAGTATAAGGTTCTGCCCCACCAGCCACTGGACTAGTCTTCCCCTACCCTGCTCTCACTTCATTATTCCAAAGGGATTGTTTCTTACACAACTTTCTAGAACATAGAGCAGTAGAGCATGAAACAGGCCATTCGGCTCACAATGTTGCACCGAACTAGCTGAAAAGCAAATCAAAAATACCCAAACACTAATCCCACGAACCTACACAATGTCCACATCCCTCTCTTCCTTACATCCATGTGCCTATTGAAACGTCTCTTCAAAGCCTTTAATGTCTTTGCCTCTACCACTATACCAGGCAGTGCATTCCAGACATCCACCCCACTCTCTGAGTAAAAAACTTACCCCTTGCATCCCTTTTGAACCTACCCTCTCTCACCTTCAATGCATACCCTTTGGCATTAGACATTTCAATACTGTGAAACAGATACTCCCTGTCTACTGTCTCTACTATAAGCCTCTCATAATCTTATAAACTTCTGTCAGATCTCCACTCAGCATCCACCTCTCCAGAGAAAACGACCCAAGTTTACCCAGCCTCTCACGATAGCACATGCCCTCTAAACCAGGCAGCATCCTGGTAAACCTCTTGTGCATCCTCTTCAAAGCCTCAACATCCTTCCCATAGTGGGTTTACCCTAATGCTGGATAGAAGATACGAAGCACTAACACCAAAGCATGCTGATTATTCTTGATGATGTGGTTGGCGCTCTCCTAAATGGATGTGATATAGTCACCGCTGTCCTTTGCCTGCAGCAAAGGGTTTTATGGGTGTCTCGAAGTACGTCATTACAATAAGATTTAATTATCTCTTATTGATGGGTGACAGTTAGATCTGTCCCAATCCTGCACATGCTGATGGTGATTAGCGAAATGTGACCCCTCGAAATAGAGCTGTCCTGCCCTTTTGCTCCAGTAGGTGTCACTGCTGAGGCTGGCTGTGCGCATGCGTCGTGCTGTCGCGTCCCGATTTCCATGATGGCTGATCGAGTCTCGGCTGAAAAGCAGTCTGTCGATTTTTGGCAAATGAGCAATTTTATACACATATATAACCCTGAACTTTGCCTGCATTCTGTAAGTTAGCACATTTTAATTCGATTTAGCCAAAAAAGTGCCCGCTGTAATGCAGCGTTTGCGCTAATTGGAGGTCACAGACAGACAGAGGATGAGAGTTTTAGTAGTATGTAGATTGAGTCAGCTATCTACCTGTTGAAGCACAGTAAGACATTCAAGTAAAAAGAAGAATGCAGCATGCACTTCTTTTGTAGGGACAGATGCAGTCGAGTTTTAAAAAAGGCAAAAAATGGACAAATTCATGGGCTCAATAACAGTGAGTACCGGTGATGATAATCATAGATAAAAAGCAGAAATGGCTGGCTACATCGGAAAGACTGAACGGTTTGAAGTACACAAGCGATTATTGGGTCTTGTATACTAAGCATATTGAGCAGTATTTTCAAGCAAATGAAAAGGCCAATGAGAAATGAGTCCTGACGAAGGGTCTCAGCCTGAAACGTCGACTGCACCTCTTCCTAGAGATGCTGCCTGGCCTGCTGCGTTCACCAGCAACTTTGATGTGTGTTGAGAAATGAGTGCTAGTTTTGCTGAGTGCATTGGATTTAAAGCAGTGGTGCTTAACCTTTTTTATGCCATGTACCCCTTTGTCAGTCTGGTGAAGCCTATGGGCTCCTTCGCAGAATAATGTATTTAAATATATAGAATAAAGTATATAGAATTACAAAAGAAACCAATTATATTGAAATATGGATAACAAAATATTAGTAAAGGACATTTTTTAAAGACATAGTGTGAAGACTGTTATTGCTTAGCTTGAAGAACATTCAGCTGTGGGGTGCCCTTTGTTACAGCAACAATGCATGTCATGTTGGACATCCAGTCGGTTTAGAATTTTGGTTTTAATGATTGCAAGTGTTGAAAATGCTGATTCGCAAATATTTGCTGTTGCAAATGGAATTAAAATTTCCATAGCTCGCTTTCCAAGGCAAGGATAGGCTTCTAGAATTCTAGAACACTAGAACACTAGAATTCTCTGAGGCTTTTTGAGTTAAACTCCAATTGTACTAAGATTTTTGTCCCAAGATCAATGAGTTCATCTTTAGCTAGATCAAATCTTCGATACAGTTTATATCAGAAAGAAAATGATTGTGGATTCATGGTTCAACTTTAATGCCAACAAGATGGAAATAACTTCTGAAAGGAGTTTCAAGGTGTTTCCAGATGTTTGCAGACGTCTTTCTTCAACAAAATTGACAGAGAAATTTGTATCTCTGCTCCATCTCAGGAAAGCACTTCCTCCAGCTTTTAAAAGTTTGCAAAGATATCGGCCTCTTGCCTCTTCTTCCATACTGGCAGCTTAGCCAAGGAAGCTTGTAATTTTTCAGTGGGTCAATTTTTCCATGGATACAGTCCTTTTTTCAAACTGTTCCAAGAGTGGGTTATCATTTTCTTTCAGAAAAAACATGAAACTGAACAAGCGCTTCAAGACGGTGAATTTTGAAAGCCAGCGAACTTCTGTGTGGTAGAGAAGCACTTCATATTCTGCACCCATTTCTTGACAAAGCTGTTTAAAAATGCAATTATTCCGAGACCTGCTTCTAATAAAATATGGCTGTTGACAAAACTTCTTTAATGTTTGTTGGAAGGGTCAGTGGACATCTGTGTAAAAAAAAATCAATGAGTGATGATGACGTGAGGAGCTTCTCTTTTTCACGAAAGTAGCAAAATCAGATGTATTACAAAGCATCACAGGAGCTTCGTCTGTGCAAAGAGTATAAAGTTTTATTTCCAGTCAAAGTTTTGTCAGCAAAAAAACTTTTGTCCATTTCCAAACCAACAACAGCCTTCGTAGTTTCCAAGAGGAATTCACCAAATAAGAATTCTTCTTTTGATGGCAAAGTCCCTTTGCACTTCAGATTTTTTTCTCCATTTAGAAAATAGTCTACACTTTTATTTCTTCTAGTAAAGGACATGACCATAAACTTCCTGACACCGTACTCCATCTACCACTTCTGTGCCCATTCTCTCAATCTGTCTAAGTCCTTCTGTAGCCTCTCTGCTTCTCCAACACGACCGACCCCTCCACCTCTCTTCATAAACACAAAATACTCTGCAGATGCTGGGATCAAAGCAACACTCACAACACGCTGGAGGAACTCAGCAGGTTGGGCAGCATCCGTGGAAATGATCAATCGACATTTCGGGCCAGAACCCTTCGTCAGGACTGAAGAGGGAAGGGGCAGAGGCTGTATAAAGGAGGTGGGGGGAAGGTGGGAAGGAGAAGGCTGGTAGGTTCCAGGTGAAAAACCAGTAAGGGGAAAGATAAAGGGGTGGGGGAGGGGAAGCAGGGAGGGGAGAGGCAGGAAAGGTGAAGAAGGAATAGGGTAAACCACAATGGGTAGTAGAAGGAGGCGGAACCATGAGGAAGGTGATAGGCAGCTGGGGGAGGGGGCAGAGTGACATAGGGATAGGGGTAGGGAGAGGGAGGGAATTACCGGAAGTTGGAGAATTCTATATTCATGTGAAGGGGCTGGAGACTACCTATATGGTATATGAGGTGTTGCTCCTCCAACCTGAGTTTAGCCTCATCATGGCTAGGGGAGGCCATGTATGGACATATCTGAATGGGAGTGGAAAGCAGACTTGAAGTGGGTGGCTATTGGGAGATCCTGTCTGTTGTGGCGGACGGAATGGAGGTGCTCGACAAAGCGGTCCCCCAATCTGCGTCGGGTTTCACCGGTATAGAGGAGGCCGCTATTTCACTGTGGAGAGGAGTGTGTCAGTGTGGGTATGAGGTGTGGAATGTCAGTGTAAAGTGACAGTGAATGGGGATGAAGGGGGTGTTGAGGGTCTGTGGAGAGGAGTGTGTCAGTGTGGGTATGAGGTGTGGAGTGACAGTGACAGTGAATGGGGGATGAAGGGGGTGTTGAGGGTCTGTGGAGAGGAGTGTGTCAGTGTGGGTATGAGGTGTGGAGTGTCAGTGTACGGTGACAGTGAATGGGGGGATGAAGAGGGTGGTGAGGGACTGTGGAGAGGAGTGTGTCAGTGTGGGTATGAGGTGTGGAGTGTCAGTGTGGAGTGACAGTGAATGGGGGGATAAAGGGGGTGGTGAGGGACTGTGGAGAGGAGTGTGTCAGTGTGGGTATGAGGTGTGGAGTGTCAGTGTAAAGTGACAGTGAATGGGGGATGAAGGGGGTGGTGAGGGACTGTGGAGAGGAGAGTGTCAGTGTGAGTATGAGGTGTGGGGTGTCAGTGCAAAGTGACAATGAATGGGGATGAAGGGGGTGGTGAGGGACTGTGTTGAGGATTGTGTCAGTGTGGGTATGAGGTGTGGAGTGTCAGTGTGAAGTGACAGTGAATGGGGGATGAAGGGGGTGGTGAGGGACTGTGGAGAGGAGTGTGTCAGTGTGGGTATGAGGTGTGGAGTGTCAGTGTACAGTGACAGTGAATGGGGGATGAAGGGGGTGTTGAGGGTCTGTGGAGAGGAGTGAGTCAGCGTGGGTATGAGGTGTGGAGTGTCAGTGTACAGTGACAGTGAATGGGGGATGAAGGGGGTGGTGAGGGACTGTGGAGAGGAGTGTGTCAGTGTGGGTATGAGGTGTGGAGTGTCAGTGTACAGTGACAGTGAATGGGGATGAAGGGGGTGGTGAGGGACTGTGGAGAGGAGTGTGTCAGTGTGAGTATGAGGTGTGGGGTGTCAGTGTAAAGTGACAATGAATGGGGATGAAGGGGGTGGTGAGGGACTGTGTTGAGGATTGTGTCAGTGTGGGTATGAGGTGTGGAGTGTCAGTGTGAAGTGACAGTGAATGGGGGATGAAGGGGGTGCTGAGGGACTGTGGAGAGGAGTGTGTCAGTGTGGGTATGAGGTGTGGAGTGTCAGTGTGAAGTGACAGTGAATGGGGGATGAAGGGGGTGGTGAGGGACTGTGGAGAGGAGTGTGTCAGTGTGGGTATGAGGTGTGGAATGTCAGTGTACAGTGACAGTGAATGGGGGATGAAGGGGGTGGTGAGGGACTGTGGAGAGGAGTGTGTCAGTGTGGGTATGAGGTGTGGAGTGTCAGTGTACAGTGACAGTGAATGGGGGATGAAGGGGGTGTTGAGGGTCTGTGGAGAGGAGTGTGTCAGTGTGGGTATGAGGTGTGGAGTGTCAGTGTACAGTGACAGTGAATGGGGGATGAAGGGGGTGTTGAGGGTCTGTGGAGAGGAGTGTGTCAGTGTGGGTATGAGGTGTGGAGTGTCAGTGTACAGTGACAGTGAATGGGGGATGAAGGGGGTGTTGAGGGTCTGTGGAGAGGAGTGTGTCAGTGTGGGTATGAGGTGTGGAGTGTCAGTGTAAAGTGACAGTGAATGGGGATGAAGGGGGTGTTGAGGGTCTGTGGAGAGGAGTGTGTCAGTGTGGGTATGAGGTGTGGAGTGACAGTGACAGTGAATGGGGGATGAAGGGGGTGTTGAGGGTCTGTGGAGAGGAGTGTGTCAGTGTGGGTATGAGGTGTGGAGTGTCAGTGTACGGTGACAGTGAATGGGGGGATGAAGAGGGTGGTGAGGGACTGTGGAGAGGATTGTGTCAGTGTGGGTATGAGGTGTGGAGTGTCAGTGTGGAGTGACAGTGAATGGGGGGATAAAGGGGGTGGTGAGGGACTGTGGAGAGGAGTGTGTCAGTGTGGGTATGAGGTGTGGAGTGTCAGTGTGGAGTGACAGTGAATGGGGGATGAAGGGGGTGTTGAGGGTCTGTGGAGAGGAGTGTGTCAGTGTGGGTATGAGGTGTGGAGTATCAGTGTACAGTGACAGTGAATGGGGGATGAAGGGGGTGTTGAGGGTCTGTGGAGAGGAGTGTGTCAGTGTGGGTATGAGGTGTGGAGTGACTGTGACAGTGAATGGGGGGATGAAGGGGGTGGTGAGGGACTGTGGAGAGGAGTGTGTCAGTGTGGGTATGAGGTGTGGAGTGTCAGTGTGAAGTGACAGTGAATGGGGGATGAAGGGGGTGGTGAGGGACTGTGGAGAGGAGTGAGTCAGCGTGGGTATGAGGTGTGGAGTGTCAGTGTACAGTGACAGTGAATGGGGGATGAAGGTGGTGGTGAGGGACTGTGGAGAGGAGTGTGTCAGTGTGGGTATGAGGTGTGGAGTGTCAGTGTACAGTGACAGTGAATGGGGGATGAAGGTGGTGGTGAGGGACTGTGGAGAGGAGTGTGTCAGTGTGGGTATGAGGTGTGGAGTGTCAGTGTGAAGTGACAGTGAATGGGGGGATGAAGGGGGTGGTGAGGGACTGTGGAGAGGAGTGTGTCAGTGTGGGTATGAGGTGTGGAGTGTCAGTGTACAGTGACAGTGAATGGGGATGAAGGGGGTGGTGAGGGACTGTGGAGAGGAGTGTGTCAGTGTGGGTATGAGGTGTGGAGTGTCAGTGTGGAGTGACAGTGAATGGGGGATGAAGGGGGTGGTGAGGGACTGTGGAGAGGAGTGTGTCAGTGTGGGTATGAGGTGTGGAGTGTCAGTGTAAAGTGTCAGTGAATGGGGATGAAGGGGGTGGTGAGGGACTGTGGAGAGGAGTGTGTCAGTGTGGGTATGAGGTGTGGAGTGTCAGTGTACAGTGACAGTGAATGGGGGGATGAAGGTGGTGGTGAGGGACTGTGGAGAGGAGTGTGTCAGTGTGGGTATGAGGTGTGGAGTGTCAGTGTGAAGTGACAGTGAATGGGGGGATGAAGGGGGTGGTGAGGGACTGTGGAGAGGAGTGTGTCAGTGTGGGTATGAGGTGTGGAGTGTCAGTGTGGAGTGACAGTGAATGGGGGGATGAAGGGGGTGGTGAGGGACTGTGGAGAGGAGTGTGTCAGTGTGGGTATGAGGTGTGGAGTGTCAGTGTAAAGTGACAGTGAATGGGGGATGAAGGGGGTGTTGAGGGTCTGTGGAGAGGAGTGTGTCAGTGTGGGTATGAGGTGTGGAGTGTCAGTGTAAAGTGACAGTGAATGGGGATGAAGGGGGTGGTGAGGGTCTGTGGAGAGGAGTGTGTCAGTGTGGGTATGAGGTGTGGAGTGTCAGTGTACAGTGACAGTGAATGGGGGGATGAAGGGGGTGGTGAGGGTCTGTGGAGAGGAGTGTGTCCGTGTGGTATGAAGTGTGATGTGACTGGTGCTCCACATTGATATATGCTTCACCCACTGTTCTACCCTCTCTACAGCTGATGATTCTGATGATTCAATCATTGTTGGCAGAATTTCAGATGGTGACGAAAGCGTGTACGGGAGTGAGATATACCAACTAGTTGAGTGGTGTAGTCGCAATGGCCTTGCACTCAACGGCAACAACCCAAACTGTGATTGTGGACTTCAGTAAGGGTAAGACGAGTGAAGACATACCAATCCTCATAGAGGCCTCAGAAGTGGAGAGAGTGAACAGTTTCAAGTTCCTGGGTATCAATGTCTGAGGACCTAACCTGGTCCTAACATATCGATGCAGCTATAAAAAGGGCAAGACAGCGGCTATACTTCATTAGGAGTTTGAGGAGATTTGATTTGTCAACTGAAACACTCAAAAACTTCTACAAATGTACCATGGAGACCATTCTGACTGGCTATATCACCATCTGGGATGGGTTGGCTACTGCCCAAGATTGAAGGAAGTTTCAGAAACTTGTAAAATTAGCCAGCTCCATCATGGATACTAGCCTCTGTATTATCCAAGACATCTTCAAGGAACGGTGCCTTAGGAAGGCAGCGTCCATCATTAAGGACTCCCAGCACCCAGGGCATGCCCTTTTCTCACTGTTACCATCAGGTAGGAGGTACAGAAGCCTGAAGGCACACACTCAGTGATTCAGGAACAGCTTCTTCCCCTCTGCCATTAGATCCGAAAATGGACATTGAACCTCACTACTTTTTTTTTTCTGTTATTTTGCAGTACTTATTTTAACTTAACTATTTTATCGACATATGTATACTTAGAGCAACTCAGTTTTTTTCTCTATATTTGTTTATCATGTATTTCATTGTACCGATGTGGTTAAGGTAACAAATTTCATAACATATGCCAGTGATTTTAAACCTGATTCTGATCACTATGTTAAACTTCTGTCTGCCTATCAGGTGGATGTAAAGATCACTGCATTTGAGGAGTGAGGATTCTGTCATAAAGTGCTGGCCAATGTTAATCCCTAAATGAACAATCTTGGTTTTCACCAGATTGTTAATTGTGGGCACTTGCCATGGACTTCTCTCTAACTGTGTTTTGATTTGCACTGTCTTGTTTTGCAAAGTCTTTTTTCACTATTTAGTATAACTTGTGTATAATTTCTGTCTCTCTGTTGTCTGGATCTACATGCCTGTGATGGTATTGCAGGGAAGTTTGTCATTGTACCTGTGCCTTGCTTGTACTTGTGCACATTACAATAACTCAGTACAAACGCAGCCACCTCCATCATGGGTAGCCTCCCCAGCATCCAGAACATCTTTACAACACAATGCCTCAAAAAAAGGCAGCACGCATCATGAAGGACCACCATCACCCTCTTCTCATTGCTACCGGCAAGGAGGAAGCTCAGGAGCCTAGATATACGAGGGGTGATTGATCAGTTTGTGGCCTAAGGTAGAAGGAGTCAATTTTAGAAAATCTAGTGCATATATTTTTCAACATAGTCCCCTCCTACATTTACACACTTAGTCCAGCTGTCGTGGAGCATACGGATCCCTTCTTTGTAGAAGTGGTCCACAGCAGGGGTGATTGATAAGTTTGTGGCCTAAGGTAGAAGGAGTCAATTTTAGAAAACCTAGCACATCTATTTTTCAACATAGTCCCCTCTTACATTTATACACTTAGTCCAGCGGTCGTGGAGCATACGGATCCCTTCTTTGTAGAAGTAGGTGTCTTGGACCTCCATAAAGCGGTCCACAACAGGGGTAATTGATAAGTTCGTGGCCTAGGGTAGAAGGAAATGAGTTATACAGCTCTCGTTACACACACGTGCAGGTCAACTCTTTGAGTGATTATGCAGAAAGTTTGAAGTTAATAACTCATCTCCTTCTACCTTAGGCTACAACATAAGCAAAATTGTAGCAATAACTCTTTTTGAAAGTGGTCCACCTCATGACATTCCAACATGCTTTGAGAAGTGAATGGTGCTAAGTAAATGTAGTTGCTTTCTTTTCTACTCTGTTATTTACGTCAGGCAACCAACTTACTTCCCATCCAAACTGATTCCATCCCAGGTGGCTAAAACCCACCACTGACCCCCACCACCCCCACCCACCCACACCGTGTCTTCTCTGTTTGGTGTCTTCTAACCACTGCTGCTTGTCACTGGCAGAGATTTGGGCATCACACATGAAATGCTGGAGGAACTCGGCAGCTCAGGCAGATCTGTGGAAATGAATAAACAGTCAACATTTCAGGCTGAGACCCTTCATTGGCTATGACGTGCAATGTGTGCATTGCCTTGCCATTCGGATGGAACGTTATCCATAAAGTATGTCAGCTTTGCTCACGTGGCAATGGTGTGATCTGATACTCACTGCGTGCTTATCCCATGTTATTCAAGGCTTAACTGATTTCAAAATATGGGTAAATAGTTTACAGAGCTGTCCTCAGGAACCCCACTTTACGCTTACAAATTAACTGGAATTTCAGATGTTGTCAGTAACTTGTTTTTCCCATAGTTCTTTCTCATTCCTTTCATAACACAAGGGCACAGATTTTGGATTTTTTTGCACAATTTGCAGAACAGTGGTCAATATTTATTTTTGCACACATGAGTTTTGGATTGTGATGCAAGAGTTTGTATTGGAAGCTGTCGCAGGTTCTGGCAGCTTGAGGGTTGGGGATCAGGGACAGTCTGTTGTGCTGATTTTTGTGGGGTAAGCTTCAGCAGTGTGCATGTCACTTTGCAAGGCACAAAACAGAAAACAGTTGTGTAGAATGCACACAACATAGGACCCTATGGTTGCGTAGTGGTTGGCGTGACACAACAAAAGATGTGGAGACTCACAATAGCGTATTTCAGTCCAGAGTCAGGGTGGAAACTAGTCTTTGACTGAAAATCCCATCAAGCCTGTTTACCAATCACAAGCACAGGGCATGGCTTCATGGTGATCAAAGTTACTTAGAAGTTAGCATTTGAACAGGAGGCAGGGACAGAGTGGCTGAGTGTTATGAAGTAGTCCATTGTATAGAATTGATATCTGGTTCCTGGGATTCAGAGCCTTTCTGCTGATACCAGCAGCTCGGCACCATTTGGTGTCTTCTTATCAAAGATAATAGTGATCTAATCAAAACATCATCAGAAGCTGCATTTTCACAGATATGGGTTGCAGATGGCTTATCTAAATACGTCTCCTGGGTAACACAGGAGAATTGCATTGTGTAGAGATTTAAGGCTGTTATATTCGCCAAACATGTCCTTGGAATGGCTGGAGGTTAGCCCACCGCAGATAAGAGAATTCATTGACTAGCCCTTCACTGAAGCGAATCATGTCCCCCCATCTGATCCTGGTACAACCAGGGCGTTGGTCATTGGCAGGAAAACACTCACTGAACAAAGTTGTTGGATTTGAATTTTTTCATGAATGAATCTGCCAGTATTTTACCTCACACATCCCGAAAGGGGGTGTGGGGGGAGGGTAGGGGAGAGCTTTCATTGCCTTTAACTATAACATTTACACACAACAGAAAGCGAATTAGTTTGAAAAAACAAGCATTTCTTTAACTCTACTTGTGGTAAATGAACAGTAATTCCCTCGGTAGCTCGGAGCAGAGGAACACACTCAAACTGAGTCACCGGATAAACACTGGCTTCCCCAGGTGGTTTCCATTCATTACCAAGCACTATTAAAGCTGTACCTTGTAGGATCACAGGCAGAGTTGCTCTCTCCATCACTATTGCTGGGGTTCATTGACGCATTATGCCTTGAAGGAGTTGGAAGGTTTTTTTTGCCAAATACAATCAGGAATTAAGGATATTTTTACAGATATTCTTAGGATATTATTTTTAAAGAGGTTAAAGATTAGCTTTATTTGTTACATGTACATCGAAACATACAGTGAACTGCATCATTCATGACAAATCAAATCAGTGCAGTTTCTGTTGAGCAGCCCACAAGTGTTGCTACGCGTCCGGTGCCAACAGAGCATGCCTACAACTCACTAACTTGAATCTTTGGGATGTGGTGGAAAACTGGAACACCTGGAGGAAACCCAAACCATCATGGGCACAATTTTTGACTTTTTCAGCTGTCCATCGCTCAGCTTGTAGCATACAGAACTTCAGTTCAGGAAACTTCTGAATGGTCTTAGGGTTTCTGTTACAACCACCTATAGTGGAGTACCCAATTTAAATATAACTGGGCAACACACACAAAATGCTGGAGCAGCTCAGCAAGTCAGGCAGCATCTATGGAGGAGTTTTAAACAGTTGATATTTTGAAGATTCTTCATCATGAGTCCTGGCCTAAAATGTTGACTGTTTATTCCCCTCCATAGATGCTACCTAACTTGCTGAGTTTTTCCAGCATTTTGTGTGTGTTGCTTGAAATTTCCAGCATCTGCAGAATCTTAAACACTAGAGTTTGGACCCATCAAGGATCCCAGCTACCTGTGTTCGATTGACTTTTTTTCACCCACAGCCATGTATCCTTCCTGGGAACTTGTCTTCATCACTACGTTATTCCACATGGCTTCCAGCTCCATCTCAGCTCTCCCAGTTTGGACCCAATGAGGATCCCAGGCTGAAAGAAGATTATAACATCCAGGGATATACATCGCATCAAAAGGACAGGCGGGGAGGCAGAGGAGGTGGCATGGTTCTATTGATAAAAAAAAGTAATCAAATTATTGGAAAGGGGTGATATAGAGTCGAAAGGTGTTGAATTATTGTGGGTAGAGCCAAGGAACTGCAAGGATAAAAAGACCTTGATGGGAATAAAGTAGTAAAGATTCGGCCTACAAATTACAGCGGGAGATAGAAATTGCACGCCAAAAAGGCAATGTTACAATAGTCATGGGGAACTTCAGCATGCAGGTAGATTGGGAAAATCAGGTTGGTGATGGATCCCAAGAAGGGTAATTTCTGGAATGCCTATGAGACTGCTTTTCAGAGCAGCTAATGGTTGAGCCCACTAGGGAATCAGCTATTCTGGACTGGATTTTGTGCAATGAACTGGAAATGATTAGAGAGATAAAAGTAAAGGAACACTAAGAGGTAAGTGATCATAATATGATTGAATTCACCCTGTAATTTGAGAAGGAGAAACTAAAGTCAGATGTATCAGTATCACAGGATGATGTTAAAGTCAATTGGGAAGGATAAGGTTATGGAGTACTTGGTGACACAGGACAAGATAGGACAAAGTTAGCGTGGGAAAATCCTGCCTGGTGAGCCTGTTGGAATTCTTTGAAGAGTTTAAAAGTAGGACGGATAAAGGAGGTGCAGTGGATGTTGTATATTTGGACTTTCAGAAGGCCTCTGACAAGGTGCCACACATGAGGCTGCTAACCAAGTTAAGAGCCCCTGATTTTACAGGAAAGTTACGAAGATGGTTAGAGCATTGGCTGATTGGAAGCAGGCAGCGAGTGGGAATAAAAGGATCCTTGTCTGGTTGGCTGCCAGTGACGAGTGGTGTTCCGCAGTGGCTGGTGTTGGGACCACTCCGTTTTATGCTGTATATAAATGTTTTAGATGATGAAATAGATGGCTTTTTTTTGCCAAGTTCGCAGATGATACGAAGATTGGTGGAAGGGCAGGTAGTGTTGAGGAAACAGGTAGGATGCAGAAGGATTTAGACAGATTAGGAAAATGGGCAAGAAAGGGGCAAATGAAATATAATGCTGGAAAATGCATGGTCATGCACTTTAGTAGTAGAAATAAATGTGTGGACTATTTTCTAAATGGGGAGAAAATTCAAAAATCTGAGATGCAAAGTCCTTGTGAAGAACACCCTGAAGGTTAACTTGCAGGTTGAGTCGATGGTGAGGAAGGCAAATGCCATATTAGCATTCATTTCAAGGGGTCTAGAATACAACAGCAGGGATGTGATGCTGAGGCTTTATAATGCACTGGTGAGGTCTCGCTTTGAGTATTGTGAACAGTTTTGGCTCCTTATCTAAGAAAAGATGTGCTGGCATTGGAGGGGGTCCAGGGGAGGTTCACAAGGATGATTCCAGGAATGAAAGGGTTATCATACGGTGAACGTTTGATGGCTCTGGGTCTGTACTCGCCGGAATTCAGAAGGATGAGGGGTGAATGTCATTGAATCCTTTCAAATGTTGAAAGGACTAGACAGAGTAGATATGGAAAGGATGTTTCCCATGGTGGGGGAGCCTAGGCAAGTGGGCACAACCTCAGGATAGAAGGGCGCCCTTTCAAAACAGAGATGCAGAGAAATTCCTTCAGCCAGAGGGTGGTGAATTTGTGAATTTGTTGCCACATGCAGCTGTGGAGGCCAGGTCGTTGGGTGTATTTAAGGCAGAGATTGATAGGTTCGTGATTGGACATGGCATCAAAGGTTACGGGGAGAAGGCCAGGGAATGGGGTTGAGGAGGAGAGAAAAAGGATCAGCCATGATTGAATCATGGAGCAGACTCAAATGTCTTATGGTCTTACAGTGGAGTAAAGGGAATTACAGAGGCATGCGAGAGGAGCTGGCCAAAATTGCTTGGAAAAGAACACTGGCAGGGATGATGGCAGAAAAGCAATGGCTGGTGGAATTTCTGAGTGCAATTCAAAAGGCACAGGATATATACATCTCAAAGAGGAAAAAGCATTCAAAGGGCAAGATAACCCAACTGTGGCCAACAAGAGAAGTCAAAGCCAACAAAAAAGCCAAAGAGGGTGTATATAATGGAACAAAAATTATTGGGAAGTTAGAGGATAGGGAAGCTTTTAAAAACCAACAGGCCATTAAAAAGTCATTAAGAAGGGATATAAAGGTAAGCCTGCTAATTATATTAAAGAGGATGCCAAAAGTTCTTCAGATATATATAGTGTAAAAGAGAGGCAAGAGTAGATATTGAACCACTGGAAAATGATGCTGGAGATGTAGTAATGAGGGACAAGGAAATGATAGACAAACTGAGTAAGTATTTTGTATCAGTCTTAACCCTGGAAGACAACAGCAGTATACCAGAAGTTCAAGTGTGTCAGAGGGCTGAAGTGAGTGAAGTTGCCATTATTAGGGAGAAGATTCTTGGAAAGCTGAAACATCTGAAGGTAGATAATTCACCTGGACCAGATGGTGTACGTCCCAGGGTTCTGAAAGAGGTGGCTGAAGAGATTGTGGAGGCATTAGTAATGACATTTCAAGAATCAATTGATTCTTGCTGGTTCTGGAGGAATGGAAAATTGGAAATATCACTCCACTCTTCAAGAAAGAAGAGAGGCAGAAGAAAGGAAATTATAGGCCAGTTAGTCTGACTTTTAGTAGTTGGGAAGATGTTACAGTCGATTGTTAAGGATGTGGTGTTGTGGTACTTGGAGGCACATGATAAAATAGGCTGTAGTCAGCATGGTTTACTTAAGGGGAAATCTTGCCTGACAAATCAGTTGGAATTCTTTGAAGAAGTAACAAGCAATATAGATAAAGGAGAATTGGTTGATGTTATGTACTTGGATTTTCAGAAGGCCTTTGACAAGGTGCCACACATGAGGCTGCTTAGCAAGCTACAAGCCCATGGTATTACAGGGAAGAAAGCAGAGGCTGATTGACAGGAGGTAAAGAGTGGGAATAACTGGAGCCTTTTCTGACTGGCTGCCGCTGACTAGTGGTGTTCCACAGGGGTCTGTGTCAGGACCGATTCTTTTTACATTATATGTCAATGATTTGGATGATAGCATTGATGGCTTTATTGCAATGTTTGCAGACAATATGAAGATAGCTGGAGGAGCAGGTAGTTTTGAGGAAGTAGAGAGGCTACAGAAGGACTTATACAGATTAGGAGAATGGGCAAAGAAGTGGCAGACGGAATACAGTGTCAAAAAGTGTATGGTCATGCACTTTGGTAGAAGAAATGAAAGGGTTGACTATTTTCTAAATGGTGAGAAAATACAAAAATCTGAGGTGCAAAAGAACTTGGAAGTACTTGTGCAGGATTCCCTAAAGGTTAATTTGCAGGTTGGGTCTGTGGTGAGGAAGACAAATGTGAATTTAGCATTCATTTTGAGAGGACTAGAATATAAAAGCAAGGATGTAGTGCTGAGGCTTTATAAGACACTGGTGAAGCCTCACTTGGAGCATTGCGAGCAGTTTTGGGCCTCTTATCTAAGAAAGGATGTGCTGACATTGAAAGGATTCAAAGGAGATTCACAAGAATGATTCTGGGATTGAAAAGCTTGTCATATGAAGAGCGTTTGATGGCTCTGGGCCTGTATTCACTGGAATTCAGAAGAATGAGGGGTGACCTCATTGAAACCTATCAAATGGTGAAAGGCCTTGATAGAGTGGATGTGGAAAGGATGTTTCCTTTGGTGGGAGAGTCTAAGACCAGAGAACACAGCCTCAGAATAGAGAGGCGTCATTTTAGTGTGGAGATGAGGAGGAATTTCTTTAACCAGAGGGTGGCGAATCTTTGCCACAGGCAGCTGTGAAGGCCAAGTCATTGAATGTATTTAAGGCAGAAGTTAGAATAGAATAGAACAGTACAGCACAGTACAGGCCCTTCGGCCCACAATGTTGTGCCGACCATCAAACCCTGTCTCCCATATAACCCCCCACCTTAAATTCCTCCATATACCTGTCTAGTAGTCTCTTAAACTTCACGAGTGTATCTGCCTCCACCACTGACTCAGGCAGTGTATTCCACGCACCAACCACTCTCTGAGTAAAAAACCTTCCTCTAATATCCCCCTTGAACTTCCCACCCCCTACCTTAAAGCCACGTCCTCTTGTATTGAGCAGTGGTGCCCTGGGGAAGAGGCGCTGGCTATCCACTCTATCTATTCCTCTTATTATCTTGTACACCTCTATCATGTCTCCTCTCATCCTCCTTCTCTCCAAAGAGTAAAGCACTAGCTCCCTTAACCTCTGATCATAATGCATACTTTCTAAACCAGGCAGCATCCTGGTAAATCTCCTCTGTACCCTTTCCAATGCTTCCACATCCTTCCTATAGTGAGGCGACCAGAACTGGACACAGTACTCCAAGTGTGGCCTGACCAGAGTTTTATAGAGCTGCATCATTACATCGCGACTCTTAAATTTTATCCCTCGACTTATGAAAGCTAACACCCCATAAGCTTTCTTAACTACCCTATTGTAGCAGTGTGATACACACAGTGCTAGAAGTAACGACGCGCAGTCTGTAAGTCGCACTCGAGACTCGTTTATTCAAACTTCATGGCACTGGCTTTTAAGCAGTTCCCTTCCAGCCCTCTTCGGGCGGAAGTGACATCAGGGGTGCATTACAAAAGTCTCTCCCCGCACGTGGGCTATTTTGTGAGCCGGTTCGCTTGTGTAGAAAGTGGGTCGCCACATAACCCCCCCCCAGAACCGGCGATACCTCCCCCAATGTCCACAGTCTGGATCGGCCTCTGTTTGGGAGGTCTGCCCCTGTGCCGCGGTGCCTGAGCCTGGACTGGCTGCGCCAAGTCCACATGGGCTGGTTTGAGTCGGTCCACTGTGAAAACCTCCTCTCTCCCCCCAATCTCCAGCACAAACGTGGACCTGTTGTCCCTGATCACCTTAAACGACCCCTCGTAGGGCCGCTGTAGCGGTGCCTGGTGTCCGCCCCGTCGTACAAAAGGAAACTTACAGTTCTGCAGGTCTTTGGGTACGCAGGTCGGGCTCTGTCCGTGCTGTGAAGTGGGTATGGGGGCCAGGTTACCGAGCCTCTCCCGTAGTCTGTCCAGGACTGTTGTGGGTTCTTCCTCTTGCCCCCTTGGGGCTGGTATGAACTCTCCTGGGACTACCAGGGTTGCGCCGTACACCAACTCGGCCGACGAGGTGTGCAGATTCTCCTTGGGCACCGTGCAGATTCCGAGCAGGACCCAGGGAAACTCGTCCACCCAGTTAGGCCCCTCCAGGCGGGCCATGAGAGCCGATTTCAGGTGACGGTGGAAGCGCTCCACTAGTCCGTTCGACTGTGGGTGGCAGGCAGTTGTGTGGTGTAGCTGTGTTCCTAAAAGGCTGGCCATAGCTGACCACAGGCTGGAGGTGAACTGGGCGCCCCTGTCGGAGGTAATGTGGGCCGGTACCCCGAAGCGGGCTACCCAGGTTGCGATCAGTGCTCGGGCGCAGGATTCGGAGGTGGTGTCGGTGAGCGGGACTGCCTCTGGCCATCTGGTGAACCGGTCTATCATAGTTAGGAGGTACCGCGCTCCTCGCGACACTGACAGGGGCCCCACAATATCCACATGGATGTGGTCGAACCTCCGGCGGGTGGGTTCGAACCGCTGCGGCGGAGCCTTGGTGTGCCGCTGCACCTTGGCCATTTGGCACTGCATGCACGTTTTGGCCCATTCACTGACCTGCTTACGAAGTCCATGCCACACGGATCTGTTGGCGACCAGCCGGACGGTTGTCCTGATGGAAGGGTGCGCTAAGTTGTGAATGGACTCGAAAACCCGCCGGCGCCAGGCTGCTGGGACGACGGGGCGGGGTTGGCCAGTAGCTACGTCACATAGTAGGGTCCTCTCACCTGGGCCTACGGGGAGGTCTTGAAGCTGCAAACCGGAGACCGCAGTCCTGTAACTGGGGATCTCAGCGTCTGCCTGCTGTGCCTCTGCCAGCGCTGCATAGTCCACCCCCTGGGACAGGGCCTGTATGGTAGGTCTGGAAAGTGCGTCCGCCACGACGTTGTCCTTTCCAGAGACATGCCGGATGTCCGTCGTGTACTCGGAGATGTAGGACAGATGTCGCTGCTGGCGGGACGACCAGGGGTCGGACACCCTCATGAACGCAAAGGTAAGCGGTTTGTGGTCTGTGAACGCGGTGAAGGGCCTACCTTCTAAGAAGTACCTGAAATGCCGGATTGCCAGGTATAGTGCCAATAGCTCCCGGTCGAAAGCACTGTATTTGAGTTCAGGTGGTCGTAGGTGTTTGCTGAAGAACACCAGGGGTTGCCAGCGACCCTCGATGAGTTGTTCTAGCACTCCACCGACCGCTGTGTTGGATGCGTCCACCGTGAGGGCAGTAGGAACGTCCGTTCTGGGGTGCACTAGCATCGCAGTGTTTGCTAAGGCTTCTTTGGTTTTAACGAAAGCGGTTGCGGCCTCTTCGTCCCAGGTAATGTCCTTGCCCTTACCCGACATTAGAGTGAACAGGGGTCGCATGGTTCGGGCCGCTGAGGGGAGGAAACGGTGATAAAAATTCACCATACCCACGAATTCCTGCAAGCCTTTGACTGTGTTGGGTCGGGGGAAGTGGCGGACCGCGTCTACCTTGGTGGGCAGCAGGGTTGCTCCGTCTTTAGTAATCCTGTGGCCCAGGAAGTCGATGGTGTCGAGTCCGAACTGGCATTTGGCTGGGTTGATTGTAAGGCCGAATTCACTCAGGCGGGAGTAGAGCTGGCGGAGGTGGGACAGATGCTCCTGCCGACTACTGCTGGCTATGAGGATGTCGTCCAAATAGATGAACGCAAAGTCCAGGTTGCGTCCCACCGTGTCCATTAGCCGCTGGAACGCCTGTGCGGCATTCTTCAGGCCGAACGGCATTCGGAGGAATTCGAACAGGCCGAACGGGGTGATGAGTGCTGTTTTGGGGATGTCTTCAGGGTGTACCGGGATTTGATGGTATCCCCAGACAAGGTCTACTTTGGAAAAGATACTTGGCCCATGCAGGTTTGCTGCAAAGTCTTGAATGTGCGCACAAGGTAGCGGTCTGGCATTGTAGCCTCGTTCAGTCTGCGGTAGTCACCGCATGGTCTCCAGCCCCCCCGTTGCCTTGGGCACCATGTGCAGGGGGGAGGCCCATGGGCTGTCGGACCGTCGTATGATCCCCAATTCCTCCATCTTCTTGAACTCCTCCTTCACCAGTCGGAGCTTGTCCGGGGGAAGCCTTCGAGCACGGGCATGGAGGGGTGATCCCTGGGTCGGAATGTGGTGCTGTACTCTGTGTCTGGGCATGGCTTCCGTGAACTGCGGTGTCAGTACTAATGGGAAATCCACCAGGATTCTGGTGAATTCGTTGTCAGACAGCGTGATGGAGTCCAGGTGTGGGGCCGGCAACTTGGCTTCACCCAGGGAGAACGTCTGGAAAGTCTTGGCATGGACCAGTCTTTTCCCTTGCAAGTCGACCAGCAGGCTGTGGGCTCGCAAGAAGTCTGCCCCCAGGAGTGGTTGGGCCACGGCGGCCACTGTAAAGTCCCACGTGAACCGGCTAGCGCCGAACTGTAGCTGCACTGTGTGGGTGCCGTAGGTCTGTATCATGCTGCCGTTTGTGGCCCTCAGGGTGGGTCCCGGCTCCCTGTTGCAGGTGTCGTACCCCGTTGGGGGTAAGACGCTGATTTCCACTCCAGTGTCGACCAAGAAGCAGCGTCCCGACTGTTTGTCCCAGGCGTACAGGAGGCTGTCCTGGTGGCCAGCTGCCGTAACAATCAGCGACGGCTGGCCCTGGAGTTTCCCGGGAACTTGCAGGGCGGGCGACAACGGCAGGCTTCTGTGCCCCACCGCTGGTGGTAGAAACACCAGTGTTCGTTGGCCTCCT
Organism: Mobula birostris; assembly: GCF_030028105.1. NCBI lineage: Eukaryota > Metazoa > Chordata > Chondrichthyes > Myliobatiformes > Myliobatidae > Mobula > Mobula birostris. The sequence goes on from NC_092389.1 coordinate 2,173,775, forward strand.
CACTCCTGCCTGGGCGTGTGGCTTGGTAATCTGTCCGACGGACGCCCCGCTCTCCCTCTTGGCTTTCCACAGCACTTCTGCCCGGGCCACCACCTTCTGGGGGTCACTGAAATCTGCGTCCGCCAGCAGCAGATGTATGTCCTCGGGCAGTTGCTCTAGGAACGCCTGCTCAAACATGAGGCAGGGCTTGTGTCCTTCAGCCAGGGCCAGCATCTCGTTCATTAATGCTGATGGCGGCCTGTCTCCCAAACTGTCCAGGTGCAGCAAGCGGGCACCTCGCTCACACCGTGAGAGGCCAAAGGTCTCTATAAGCAGCGCTTTGAATGCTGCATATTTGCCTTCTTCGGGGGTGACTGTATGAAATCCCCAACCCGTGCGGCTGTCTCCTGGTCAAGGGAGCTCACCATGTAATAGTAATGTGTGGAATCAGAAGATATCTGCTGAATCTGGAACTGGGTTTCTGCTTGGTCAAACCACACGCATGGTCACAGCATCCAGAAAGTTGGCAGTTTTAGCGAAACTGCGTGAACAGATGAAGAGTCGATCATCTTTGGTCCAAATCCCGTTTAGACCGTCGGGGACACCAATGTAGTGATGTGCTACACACAGAGCTAGAAATAATGACACGAAGCCTGTAAGTCGCACTCGAGACTCATTTATTCAAACTTTGCGGCACTGGCTTTTAAGCAGTTCCCTTTCAGCCCTCTCCGGGCAGAAATGACGTCAGAGATGCATTACAAAAGTCTCTCCCCACGCGCGGGCTATTTTGTGAGCCGGTTCGCTTGTGTAGAAAGTGGGTCGCCACACTATCTACCTGTGAGGCAACTTTCAGGGATCTGTGGACATGTACCCACAGATCCCTCTGCTCCTCCACACTACCAAGTATCCTAGATTCTTGACTAGTCAAGGCATGAAAGGATACGGGGAGAAGGCAAGAGATTAGGGCTGAGAAGGAAGTGGATCAGCCATGATGAAATAGCAGAGCAGACTCAATGGGCTAAATGGCCTAATTCTGCTCCTATAACTTTTGGTCTTATGGTCTTATGGTACCTGCGCTTGATCTGCAAAATGTCTTGTGTTCAGTATAACTGGACGTGTTCATACTGTAGCTCTTTTTCTGCTTTTGAATATGCTGCCATTCATCATGAAACATAACACAGGAGCAGGCCGATCAGCCCACAATGTCCATTCTGAGCATGGTACCAAATAAAGCTAACTCCATGTGTCCCTCCATTCCCTGCCTGTCCACTTGTCTGTCTAAGTGTGACTGCTATGTCTGATCGTCAACCCTCTGACAGAGCCATTGCAGGTGCCACTCTCAATCTGCTTCATTGATCTATTTTACTCCCCTCACCCTAAAGCTATGCCCTCTAGTATTTGACATTTCACCATCTACCCTGTCTCTGCCTCTCATAATTTTATAGACTTCTATAAGGTCTCCCCTCAGCCTCTGATATTGCAGGGAAGCCAGTCCATGTTTGTCCTACCCCTCCTGACAGCTTACACTCTCTAATCCTGGCAACATCCTGGGAAACCTCTTTACACCCTCTCTAAAGCCTCCATATTCTCCCTGTAACCAGCAGATAGAACTGCACTGAATATCCCAATTGTTGCTCCACCAAAGTTTATACATCTGCAATATGACTTCTTGACATTTATACTTAACAATGAAGGCAAGCATGCCACATTTGTTCTTTACCACTCCATCAGCTTGTGGTGCCACTTTCAGGGAACTACGGACTTGATCCCCAAGATCCTTCTACACATCAATGTTCCCAAAGATCCTGATATTCACTGCATCACTTCCTCTTACATCTGAACTCCCAAAGTGCAACATTCCACATGGGTCAAGAACTCTATCTGACATTTCTAACTGCCCTATATCTTGCCAAATCCTTTGATTTTCTTCATATCACTGTCTTTTATGCAGGGGCTACTGCACAGGGTCAGAGAACACTGCAGAGGGTTGTAAACTCAGCCAGCTCCACCCTAAGCACTCGACTACCCAGCATCCAGGACGTCTACAATAGGCGATGCCTCAAGAATGCGGCATCCATCATTAAGCATGGTCACCACCCAGGACACGCCCACCTCATTATCACCATCAACAGGGAGATACAGGAGCCCGAAGACACACACTCAATATTTTAGGAACAGCTTCTGTACCTCTGCCATCAGAGTTCTGAACAGTCCATGAACCCATGAATACTACCTCAATATTTTTTGGCTCTTTTTATGCAATACTTATTTAATTATACTACTTTTAATGTGTTGCACTGTACTGCTGTTGCAAAATAACTAATTTCATGACATATGCCAATGGTATTAAATCTCATTCCGATTGTGATTCTGGCTCCACTGGAGTTGCAACCTAATGATGTAATTGCAGCTGCTTATGTGTTGCCTGAACAGTTCTAAAGGCATTTATTTTATTCTTATTTATTATCATTATTAGCATCATTATTATTATTAATGTTGGTAATGTTGCAGATAATATTGCAGCTCTTTAAAACTTGGAGTATTGTATCACCTCATTATAGGAAGGATATGGAAACTTTAAAGAGGGTACAGAGGAGATTTACCAGGATGCTGCCTGGATTAGAGAGCGTGTCATATCTGGAAATGGTAGAGGAGTCCAAGACAAGAGGGCACGACTTCAGAATTTAGAACAGAGAGGCAGAGAAATTACTTTAGTCAGAGGGTGGTAAGTCTGTGGAACTTGTTACCACAAGCGGGTGTGGAGGCCATGTCACTGGGTGCATTTAAGGCAGTGATAGATAGGTTCTTGATTAGCCAGGGCATCAAAGGGTATGGGGAGAAGGCAGGGGAGTGGGGATGACTGGAAGAATTGGATCAGCTCATGACTGAATGGCGGAGCAGACTCGATGGGCCAAATGGCCTAACTTCTGCTCCTATATCTTGTGATCTTATGGAAAGATTGTACAAGCTAGAGCTTTTCTCTTTGATGCAAAGGAAAATGAGAGGAGACCTGATAGATAGAGGTGTATGAGATTATGAGAGGCACATATAAAGTGGACATACTGCACCCTTTTTCCAGGGTGGCAATGGCCAAAACAAGAGGACATCCATTTCAGGTGAGTGCAAGGAAGTTTAGGGGAGATGTCAGATGTAGATATTTCACACAGAGAGTGGAGGCTGCTTGGAATATACTGCTGGGACTGGTGGCAGAATCTGATACATTAGGGATATTTAAGGAGATAAGCATGTGGGTGTAAGGAAAATGGCGGGTTATGGGCTGTGAGGGACGGAGGGGTTAGATTGTCTTGGTGTAGGTTTGTATAGGTTGGAACAACATTGTGGGCTGAAAGACCAATACTGTGCTGTACTCTTCAATGTTTTATGTTTAGATCAATGAACCGTGAAATCAGGTGGGAAATTCAATCCAAAACTGTTAGCTTCCTACTGGGTAGTACAAATTAAAATTGTATTTTATATATTTCAGAATCAGAATCAGTTTAGGAATCTGACAGGAGTCCACTCCTCTTTTCCTAGCTGAGAAGAGTGCAGGAGGAGCAGAAACAGTTTTCAGAAGCAATCAGTCCAACCCTGGGTGGTTTCTGTACCCTGAGCTTTCCAGAATGATGTGGCCACTGTTGGCCTCAGAGGCAACAGTGTTAGGGTTTAATTAGATTAATGTGGTCTGACAGCTGCTCACTTTGTTAATGTTTGCCGGACACAAACACTGAAAGATCAAAAATCCTTATCCTTGACTCAATGCTGACACAAGTAAGAAAAGATGGAATTGGAACTGATTAGGCATCCCTTATCAGATGTGAGAGATAACATCAAGCTAATAAACATCAGAAATCGGAGCCTCACACAGCAGATACACAGAGATCCAACATCGGGCAGGTAAGGGATGCTCTGCTTTTCTGCCTTGGTCTGTACTGTATGAGCATTGGTAAAGTAAGAACATTTAACTTAGTAGGAATTCAGTGATATACAGAATGTCATGAAACTTGTTTTGCAGCAGCAGTACATAAAAGTACTATAAATTACAATAAGAAATCTAAGTAAAAAATTAAATTAAATAAGTAGGGCAAAAAAAAAAGCCAGAAAATAGTGAGGTAGTGCGCATGGGTTCATTGTCCATTCAGCGATCTGACGGCAGAGGGGAAGCTGTTCCTAAAATGCTGAGTGTGTGTCTTCAGGCTCCTGTACCTCCTCCCTGATGATAGTAATGAGAAGAGGGCATGACCTGGATGGTGGGGATCCTTAAAGATGAATACTACTTTTTTGAGGCATCACCTTTTGAAGTAAGATGTCATCGATGCTGGGGAGTCTAGTGCCTGTGATGGAGCTGGTAGAGTTTACAGCCCTCTGCAGCTTTTTCTGATCCTGTGCAGTGGCCCCTCCAAACCAGACGGAGATGCAACCAGTCAGAATGCTCTGCACCGTACATCTGTAGATATTTTCCAGAATATTTGATGACATACCAGAAGTGTCAAATATAAAACAAATTGGTTTGGGTTTCTGCATTTTGAACAGTGCAAATATTGATTGGACATGATTTAAAGTTTTCTTCATCAGGCACTTTTAATGTTGGAGAGATTTGGCTCTTATGTCATTTACTGAATTAAGCTTCAATTATTCCAATTAATCATCCAATTAAATTCAGGGTCTATGCACTTTATTGCAGCCAGACATTGGGTTCTTCAAAACTGGGAGGTCTGGGAGCCTTTTCTCTGATCAGGTCTGCAGTGTAATGCTGAGACAAGTGTGGAGGAGATTGAACTAAGTGAGCAGTTGTCAGACCACATTAATCTAATTAAACCCTGACGTCATTACCTCTGTGGCCACATCAGCCTGGAAAGCTCAGGGTACAGAGGTGGTCCAGAATGGGACCAGTTGCTTCTGTTGTGAGGCTGAAAGGAATAAAGCATATGAGAAGAGGAGCTATCATTAAAAGCACAACACAACTGATCACTGGCTTCAGCTCCAGTCTACTGCTTTCATCATTGACCCAAACTCCGCAGCTCACTGGAGGGAAGTCAAAGCATTTACACCCCTCAGAGAGAAGAAACTCCTCTTTACCTAGACCCAAGAAACTACTCGATGTTCCAGCCATGATCTCATCTTTGTGTCTTTTTATTTCAGTGCTGTAAAATCTGCAGGTATAATATTTTATTTTACTGAGAGATACAACACAGTAACTGATGCTTCAGGCCCAACAAGCCTGTGCCACCCAAGTAGACCCATGTAAACAATTAATCTACTAACCCATACGTCTTTGGACTGTGAAAGGAAACTGGAGCACCAGGAGGAAACCCATGCTATCACAGGGAGAACGTACAAACTCCTTGCAGTCAGTGACAGGAATTGAACCTGGGTTCAATATGAGTGAGGTTGATGTTCTGGAGCATGCTGATATTAAGGGAGAGGAGGTGTTGGAGTTGTTAAAATACATTAGGACGGATAAGTCCCTGGGGCCTGACAGGATATTCCCCAGGCTGCTCCACAAGGCGAGGGAAGAGATTGCTGAGCCTCTGGCTAGGATCTTTATGTCCTCGTTGTCCACGGGAATGGTACCGGAGGATTGGAGGGAGGTGAATGTTGTTCCCTTGTTCAAAAAAGGTAGTAGGGATAGTCCGGGTAATTATAGAGTAGTGAGTCTTACGTCTGTGGTGGGAAAGCTGTTGGAAAAGATTCTTAGAGATAGGATCTATAGGCATTTAGAGAATCATGGTCTGATCAGGGACAGTCAGCATGGCTTTGTGAAGGGCAGATCGTGTCTAACAAGCCTGATAAGAGTTCTTTGAGGAGGTGACCAGGCATATAGATGAGGGTAGTGCAGTGGATGTGATCTACATGGATTTTAGTAAGGCATTTGACAAGGTTCCACATGGTAGGCTTATTCAGAAAGTCAGAAGGCATGGGATCCAGGGAAGTTTGGCCAGGTGGATTCAGAATTGGCTTGCCTGCAGAAGGCAGAGGGTGGTGGTGGAGGGAGTACATTCAGATTGGAGGGTTGTGACTAGTGGTGTCCCACAAGGATCTGTTCTGGGACCTCTACTTTTCGTGATTTTTATTAACGACCTGGATGTCGGGGTAGGAGGGTGGGTTGGCAAGTTTGCAGACGACACAAAGGTTGGTGGTGTTGTCGATGGTGTAGAGGATTGTCAAAGATTGCAGAGAGACATTGATAGGATGCAGAAGTGGGCTGAGAAGTGGCAGATGGAGTTCAACCCAGAGAAGTGTGAGGTGGTACACTTTGGAAGGACAAACTCCAAGGCAGAGTACAAAGTAAATGGCAGGATACTTGGTAGTGTGGAGGAGCAGAGGGATCTGGGGGTACATGTCCACAGATCCCTGAAAGTTGCCTCACAGGTGGATAGGGTAGTTAAGAAAGCTAATGGGGTGTTAGCTTTCATAAGTCGAGGGATAGAGTTTCAGAGTCGCAAGGTAATGATGCAGCTCTATAAAACTCTGGTTAGGTCACACTTGGAGTACTGTGTCCAGTTCTGGTTGCCTCACTATAGGAGGGATGTGGAAGCATTGGAAAGGGTACAGAGGAGATTTACCAGGATGCTGCTGGTTTAGAGAGTATGCATTATGATCAGAGATTAAAGGAGCTAGGGCTTTACTCTTTGGAGAGAAGGAGGATGAGAGGAAACATGATAGAGGTGTACAAGATAATAAGAGGAATAGATAGAGTGGATAGCCAGCGCCTCTTCCCCAGGGCACCACTGCTGAATACAAGGGGACATGGCTTTAAGGTAAGGGGTGGGAAGTTCAAGGGGGATATTAGAGGGAGGTTTTTTTACTCAGTGGTTGGTGTGTGGAATGCACTGTCTGAGTCAGTGGTGGGGACAGATACACTCGTGAAGTTTAAGAGACTACTAGACAGGTATATGGAGGAATTTAAGGTGGGGGGTTATATGGGAGGCAGGGTTTGAGGGTCAGCACAACATTGTGGGCCGAAGGGTCTGTACTGTGCTGTACTATTCTATAAGGGTCACTGGCGCTAGAACAGCATTACACTAACCATTATGCTACTGTGTCACCCCCAAATAAGTAATAGTTTTGTATTAAATATTGGGCCCCTTCCCTGAGCTTGCTCACTGCCCCACCTATTCTACATGCACCTGGACTCGGATTTTGAGACTGCTGGGGCTGCAGCTCCAGTGGAAAAGAATTGGTAAAAAGTTTATTTTTGTCACATGTACCAAAATACAGTGGGGGAAAAAAAACTCTTAATGTGCCATCCAGACAGATCATTCCATACAGAAGTACACTGAGGTGCTGGAGGAACTCAGCAGGTCAGGCAGAAAATTAATAAACAGTCAATGGTCTGAACTGATGAAGGGTCTTGGCCTAAAACCCTTAAAGTAAGACCATATGACCATAAGACATAGGAGCAGAATGAGGTCATTCTGTCCATTGGGTCTGCTCTGCCATTCCAGCATGACTGATTTACTTTCCCTCTCAACCCCATTCTCCTGCCTTCACCTTGTAACCTTTGACACCCTGGCTAATCAAGACCCTATCAACCCCCACTTTAAATATACCCAATGACTTGGTTCCCACAGCTGCCTGTGGCAAAGAATTCCACAGATTCACCACCCTCTGGCTAAAGAAATTTCTCCTCATCTCTGTTCTAAATGGACATCCTATTCTGAAGCACTGGCCTCAAGCCCTAGACCCCGCCCCCCCGCCACTATTCCACCTGATCATCCTGGATCCATTCCAATTTTCACCTTTTATCCCATTTTAAATTTGCTATCATTACTACATTTTCTTAATCTTGTCACTTCTAATAGATGAAGTCAATTTATTGACAATGGATTAGTATGAGTCCCATCCACTTGACTGGTCCAATTCTGCCAGGTGCTTGACTGGCTGAGTGTTCCAGAGAATGACGCATTTTCTCAGCCAGGGACAGTCTGAATCTCAAGCATCTAGGTTGCTACATAAGGGTCAAAGGGAAAAGAAGAACATCTCTTTGACTGAGCCCCAGGGATCTATTTTAAAGGGGAAATCACTCTGCTGCACAATTTTAAACACAAGATATTCTGCAGATGCTGCTGGACATCTAGAGTACCAGACACAAAATGTTGGAGGAACTCAGCAGGTTAGGCAGCATCTATGGAAATGAATAAACAGCTGAGACCCTTCATAAGGACTCAGTGTAGACTTTGGGTTCCCCAAACCCTCCTGATGAAGAGTCTTGGCCCAAAAGTCGACTCTTTATTCCTCTCTATGCACACTGCCCGACCTGCAGAGTTCCTTCAGTATCTTGAGTGCGTGCTGCACAATTGCAGGATTTTCACTTCTGGCAAAAGCGTTTCCCATGGCGGTCTGATTGATGATCATTTGTGCTTGTCTAGACAGTGTGACACAGTTGCAGCTGAGGAAGCAGCAGGCTGAGGAGGCATTTGTTTCAAACAGCCAGCGAGTGAGTGTATGACATTCACCTCATCAACACTCAGTGGCCAATGATGTTTATCCAGAATTCCAGATGAATCAGAAGCGGAATCAGCATTATTATCACTGACATTTGGCGTGATCTTTGTTGTTTTGCAGCAGCAGTACAGTGTAATACATAAAAAACTCTATTAATCACAATAGAAATATATATATAAAATTAAATAAGTAATGCACAAAGAGAACATAGATAGTGAGGTAGTGTACATGGGTTCATTCTCCATTCAGAAATCGATGGCAGAGGGGAAGAAACAGTGGCTAAAACACTGAGTGTGTGACTTCAGTCTTCTGTAGCTGCTCTCTGATGGTAGTGATGAGAAGAGGGCATGTCCTGGTTAGTGGGGGTCCTTAATGGTCGATGCTGCCTTTTTGAGGCATTGCACTTTGAAGATATCCTTGATGTTTGGGAGGCCAGTGTCCATGATGGAGCTGGCTAAAGCCTGATTTATACTTCTGCGTCAATGCGTCGCTGTAAGTACTGCGTCGCCGCAAACCCTACGCAAAGCCAACGCGGAACCCTACACGAGAGCCCGCGTTGCTGCGACGCGCACCTCTCCCAAAATGTAACCGCGCGTCGCGGCAACGCAGACCGCAACAGCTGTGATTGGTCTGCGTGGTAGCGTGGCATGTCATCCTACGCTGCAATAGCTTCCCATTGGGTGACTGAAGGGCAGGGAAGGAACTCTGGCTGCAATGCTTTCCATAAAGCTTTACAGACCTCCGAAATTATGGAGGACACATTTCGCTTTTACAAAAAAGACACTTGTGTCTTGTTTACCTGGAGAAAGACTATCATGACCATGAAGCCTTGCTCGGGCAGGTGTGTGCACGTGCATGATGTGTGCGAATTGCAGAGCGACGCAGTCACACCAACGCACAAGTGTAAATGCTCACAACTGCGTAGCCCACTTGCGTAGGTTATGGCGTCCAGTTAACGCAGAAGTATAAATCAGGCTTGAGTTTACAACTCTCTGCAGCTTTTTTGTGCAGTAGCCCCTTCACACCAGACTATTATGCAATGAAGGTTGTAGCTGCCCTGTAACATTACAAAAAGATCCCAGAAGAGAACTAAAGTCAATTACCATTTACTAATATTCTCTCTAAATATTTTTTCTTTGAATTTGAGTCCAAGGAGCAATTGGAAGCTATAGACCTGTTATCCTGACATCAGTGGTTGGGAAGTTGTTGGAATCGATTGTTAGGGATGAGATTACAGAGTACCTGGAGGCACATGACAAGATAAGCCAAAGCCAGCATGGTTTCCTGAAAGGAAAATCGGGCCTGACTAACCTACTGAAATTTTTTGAGGAAATTACAAGCTGGGTAGACAAAGGAGATGCAGTAGATGTGGTGTACTTGGATTTTCAGAAGGTCTTTGACAAGGTGCCACACATGAGGCTGCTTAGCAAGATAAGATCCCACGGAATTACAGGGAAGTTACTAGCATGGGTGGAGCATTGGCTGGTCGGCAGAAAACAGAGAGTGGGAATAAAGGGATCCTATTCTGGCTGGCTGCCAGTTACCAGTGGAGTTCCACAGGGGTCGGTGTTGGGACCGCTGCTTTTTACAATGTATGTCAATGATTTGGACTATGGGATTAATGGATTTGTGGCTACATTTGCCGATGGTACAAGGATAGGTGGAGGAGCGGGTAGTGTTCAGGAAACAGAAAGCCTGTAGAGAGACTTAGATAGTTTAGGGGAATGAGGAAAGAAGTGGCAAATGAAGTACCATGTTGGAAAGTGTATGGTCATGCACTTTGGTGGAAGAAATAAATGGGCAGACTATTATTTAGATGGGGAGAGAATTCAAAATGCAGAGATGCAAAGGGACTTGGGAGTCCTTGTGCAGGATACCCTAAAGGTTAACCTCCAGGTTGAGTCAGTGGTGAAGAAGGCGAATGCAATGTTGGCATTCATTTCTAGAGGTATAGAATATAAGAGCAGGGATGTGATGTTGAGGCTCTATAAGGCACTCGTGAGACCACACTTGGAGTATTGTGTGCAGTTTTGGGCTCCTTATTTTAGAAAGGATATACTGACATTGGAGAGGGTTCAGAGAAGGTTCACAAGAATGATTCCAGGAATGAAAGGGTTACCGTATGAGGAATGTCTGGCAGCTCTTGGGCTGTATTCCCTGGAGTTCAGGAGAATGAGGGGGGATCTCAGAGGAACATTCCAAATGTTAAAATGCCTGAACAGATTAGATATGGCAAAGTTATTCCCCATGGTAGGGGAGTCCAGGACAAGAGGGCACAACTTCAGGATTGAAGGACGTCCATTTAGAACAGAGATGTGGAGAAATTACTTTAGTCAGAGAGTGGTAAGTCTGTGGAATTTGTTGCCATGAGCGGCTGTGGAGGCCAAGTCGTTGGGTGTATTTAAGGCAGAGATAGATAGTTTCTTGATTAGCCAGGGCATCAAAGAGTATGGGGAGAAGGCAGGGGAGTGGGGATGACTGGAAGAATTGGACCAGCCCATGATTGAATGGCAGAGCAGACTCAATGGGCTGAATGGCCTACTTCTGCTCCTATATCTTATGGCCTTATGGTTTAATGGACAGAGAGATGAAAACGTTTATGTTACAAAAGTTATTGTCTAAGTGAGAGGCAGCCTGTGTTAGATTGTACCAGACTGGTAGTAAGAAAGGGGGAGGAAAGAGGAAGTTTTACAGGTTTGACTCAATGAAAAATAAATAAATGAAGAATTAAAAGCTGGCTGGTGAATAAATTGTTAAAAAAGTATTATTTGGTAAAGAGGGTTAGGGAGGCAAGGAGCAGAAAACAAAGCTCCCTAGGACCTGGAAGCATGTCATCTTCGTATCTGTGAATGTCTCTGACAATAAATGTTATTAAGATTCAATTCTACATCCTTTTTGTTTGCTTAGTGGTGAGGTGGGGAATTATTTATTCTGCCTATAACGCTTCTGTCCATTTGATTCTGCAGCCTTTACAGAGGTTAAGGACCTGACACCGCCATGAAGATATTTGCTGCTGCTTTGGTACTTTTGCTGGTTAAAGGTACAGACCAAAAACTTTTCAAACTAACACAAATATAACAATTAAAACCGTATACCAAAAAAGCAAAACTCACATGAATTCATCGTTCTGATTGATGTTTACTTTATGGGAGGTGTTGTTACAGGTAGCAGTTAATACTGGAAATATTGCCAAGTCTGAGAACGCTAACACAAAATGCTTGTGAATCTCAGCATCAATGGAAAGGAACAAACAAGTCCCGATGAAGGGTCTTGGCCTGAAACATCGACTGTTTTTCCCCTCCATAGATGCTGCCTGACCTGCTGAGTTCCTCCAGCATTTGGTGCTGCCTGGGTGGTGGTAGAGGCAGATGCATTTGGGACTTTGAAGAAACTCATAGATGGGCACATGGTTGAAAGAAAAATAGAGGGCTAGGTAGGAGAGAAGGGTTAGATTGATCTAGGAATAGGTTAAAGTGACAGCAGAACATTGTTCTGAGTTGCACTGTTCTCTGTTCTATGTGGCACCAATAGACAAGGCTGGTCTTTTGCTCATCCATACACTGTTGACCTAGCAGGGATTTGATTGACATTGGAAAATGCTGAAAAAAAATGGTTCACAGATCTTTTACTTTTGTCAAATTATGGTTAATTCTGAGACAGTTAAAAATTAATGTACGTCTCTGACATACAGGGCTTTCGTTCTCTGACTACTTTTAAATAAAAATCAGTAGAATTATTATTTGGCACAAATGTAAGGGAAAGTGTGTGGCTTGTTTGAATGACTGTCTGGTCTCTTCCAGCTTGATGAGAGGTGACACTGTTGGCCTGGCTGTTTCTCCCAGGTCAGTGGAGGTTGGATGTTCATCCAGAATCCTGGCCAACATTCCCCCTTCAACCACTATCTTACAACACTTTGCTTTTAGAAATTTATGCTTGGAATCAAACTTGGCTTGTTTGACTTTTCATTCAATCTTTAAATTGCATTTTCAAGGGCATTGGCGTACGTACATTCAGTGGCCACTATATTAGGTACACCTGCTCATTAATGCAAATATCTAATCAGTCAATCATGTGGAAGCAACCCGACACATAAAAGCATGCTGACATGGTCAAGAGGCTCAGTTGTTGTTGAGACCAAACATCAGAATGGGGAAGAAATGTGATCTAAGTGACTTTGACAGTGGAATGATCTTTGGTGCCAGACAGGGTGGTTTGAGTATCTCAGAACCTGCTGATCTCATCTGATTTTCACACACAACAGTCTCTAGAATTCACAGAGGATGGTGTGAATAAAAAAACAACATCCAGTGAGCGGCAGTTCTGTGGGTGAAAACACCTTGTTCATGAGAGTGGTCAGAGGAGAATGGCCAGACTGGTTCAAGCTGACAGGAAGGCGACAGTAACTCAAATAACCTCACGTTACAACAGTGGTGTGCAGAAGAATATCTCTGAATGCAAAAAAAAAAGTCAAATCTTGAAGTGGATGGGCTACAGCAGCAGATAGACCATGAACTTACACTCAGTGGGCACTTTATTAGATATAGGAGGTGCCCAATAAAATGGCCACTGAGGGTATACTGGCTGCATTGAAATATTTGCCAGATTTGTTTATAAATACATCTTTACTGAATCTCTAAATCAGGGATTAAAACTGTTGAAATTATATTTGGAGAAAAACTGATACAAGGGTGGTGGGGGGGAGGTGTGTTAATATTCTTGAGGTACTGCTATCCCATGACCACGCTCACAGACATGTGCGTTGGTCTCAACTGAGAACATTGCATAAACTCCAGACACTCAGCCAGTAAGAAAGAAATACATCTCCCACCAGCCTCAAGCCATCTGGAAGTTAAAATGACGGATTACAGAGCAGCTCACAAAGCATTGCAGAAACTTGGCAGGTTGAGTAGCTTTGGTGGGAAGAAAGAAATTGTTGATGTTTTGGGCTGAACTGAAAATTTCCTTCCTCAACCAATGCTGCTCAACCTGTCGAGTTCTTTCAGCGGATAGATGGCTATCAGGATTACTTTTTAAATCACAGCCAATTAAAATGAAAACACAAGGGACAGCAGGTACTGGGATCTGGAGCAACACACAAAATACTCGGTGGGTCTGGCAGCATCTATGGAGGGGAAATGCATAGTTGACATTTTGGGTTGAGACCCCTCATCTGGACTGATTTCTCCAGCACTTTGTGTGCTGCAATTAAACAGAAGGCCTGTTACTCAAGTTATGCAGAAAATCTGATATCCAAACCTGCACACAGCAAGCTCCCTGTCACAGCAGGTAACTTCCTCTTCTGTTGCTGACAGAGAGATCAGAGATTGGCAGAGAGGCAGGAAGAACTTCCTTGTTCTCCAACAGAACCGTGCCAAGGGTCTTTCACACCCACCTGATCTCTGCGTTTATTTCATTCATATAGTGGTGCTAGGACAACCTCTTACTCAACATCAGCAAGACCAAGGAGGAAACCAGAGGTCCTTGAGCCAATTCTCATTGGGGGAATCAGAGGTGCAGAGCGTCAGCAACTTTAAATTCCTCGGTGTTATTATTTCATCATAATCTAATCTAATCTAATCTAATTTCAGAGGGCCTGTCCTGTGTCTAGTATGTAAATATCATTAGGAAGAAAGCACAGAAATGCCTCTATTTCCTTAGAAGTTTGCAAAGATTTGGAATACATCTAAAACTTTGACAAACTTCTATAGATGTGTGGTAGAGAGTATATTGACTGGCTGCGTCACAGCCTGGTATGGAAGCACCAATGCCCTTGAATGGAAAATCCTACAAAAAGTAATGGATATGGCCCAGTCCATCATGGGTAAAGCCCTCCCCTCAATTGAGCACATCTACACGGAGAGCATTGTCACAGGAAAGCAGCATCCATCATCAGGGACCCCCACCACCCAGGCCATGCTCTCTTCTCACTGCTGTCATCAGGAAGGAGGCACGGGGAGCCTCAGGACCCACACCACCAGGTTCAGGAACCGTTACTACCCCTCAACCCTCAGGCTCCTGAACCAGAGGGGGTAACTTCACTCACCTTCACTCACCCCATCATTGAAATGTTGCCACAGTCTATGGATTCACTTTCAAGGACTCTCCATCTCATGTTCTCCATATTTATTGCTTTTTATTATTATTATTATTTGTACTTGCACAGTTTGATGTCTTTTGCACATTGGTTGTTTGTCCAACCTGTTGGGTGTGGTCTTTCATTGATTCTATTGTGTTTCTTGGATTTACTGTGTATGCCCGCAAGAAAACAGATCTCAGGGTTGTATATGTGACATATGTTCTTTGATAATAAATTTAGTTTGAACTTTGATTTGCTGTTCTGAAAGACGGAAGTGTGGGTTCCTCTGGGTGTTCTGCTTTTCTCGCACATTCCGAAGACGTACTGGTTAGTAGGTTAATTGGTCATGTGGGGGTAATTGGGTGGAGTGGGCTCATTGGGCTGGAAGGGCCTGTTACTGTGCTGTGTCTCGAAGTAAACATTTTGAAGAAAGCATCAGTCTGGACCTTTGCACCTTGGAGATGTGAGGTTGCAGCTACCAAGTTGTTTCTCTGCGGCAGCAAGGGTCGCCTGCAGTAGAGTGAGAAGAACATGCAGCACATAAGCCTCCTTCCAAGAGCCACCTTACCAGCACTCTTGCTCTGTTCCTGTCTAGGATTACAGGGTGCCGCCATTCCCGCGGAAGAGTCCAAGCCCAACAAATCAACAAGCTGGCAGCAGCCCCTTTGGGACTTGTTCAAAATAGGACATGAGGTTGCCAGTGCTGCTGTTGAAATGTTATCCCAGTCTGAATTGGCCAAAACAGCTGTGTAAGTATTACTAAACCACTATGTAAGTCATGCTCAAATGATACTTCAATCTCCCTTAGCTTGTACAAGGTGCACCTTAAAATAAGACCACAAGACCATAAGACATGGGAGCTGAATTAGGCCATTCAGCCCATCAAGTCTGTGTCACCATTCCAACTTGGCTGAGGTTTTATCCCTCTCACCCCATTCTCTGTTCTCCCCATAACTGTTGATGCCCTAACTAATCAAGAACCGATCAACCTCCGCTTTAAATATGTCCACTTACTTGGCCGCCACAACTGCCTGTGGCGATGAAATCCACAGATTCACCACCCCCTGGCTAAAGAAATTCCTCCTCATCTCTGTTCTAAAGGAACATCCTTCTATTCTGAGGCTGTGCTCTCTGGTCCTAGAATCCCCCACTATTGTATAGGAAACATCTTCTCCACATCCACTCTATCTACGTCTTTCACTATTCAATAGGTTTCGATGAGATCCTTTTACCATTACTCTACTGTCTATACACTATCTCAGAAGAGAAATTTTGATTTTTAAGAGAAATTTTCAACAAATATTTCTTTGTTGAAACAGATGGCGATGTATTTGTAACTTATAGCTTTAGATATGCATGTTATTGTTGTAGATTTATTTTTATTTAATTTTGAAATTTATAGTAATTGTATGCCTTTGTATTGTCCTTCTGCTGTAAAACAACAAATTTCACAACATCCAAATCTGATTCTGAATCTTTATTGATATCAGGTTGAAGGGTGATATATACAAGGAGCCTGATGGTATAGGAGGTACCTAATAAAGTGGCTACTGAGCTTATTTTCTAGTCTTATCCAACCTGAGGAGGAAAAGCCTATGTGCATTTACCCTATCTATACCCTTCATAATTTTGTATACCTCTATCAAATTTCCATCCTTTCTCGTACAATCCAGGGAAAAAAGTCCTAACCTATTCAACCTTTTCCTGTAACTCAGGTTCTCAAAACCCAGCACATTTTCTCAGTAAAGGCTCAACTCTTGCTCCAGTGTTTGGGACAAAAGCCTCAGTTAACACCCTCAACCTGTAGGAGTGATGAAAATATAATAATTTCTTGATTAGTCAGGGTGTCAGAGATTACAGGGAGAAGGTAGGAGAGTGGGGTTGTGAGGGATAATAACAGTGATGTAGAAATGGCAGAGGAGACTTGATGGGCCAAATGGCCTCATTCTCCTCCTATATCTTATGGCTTTATGGTGTAAATTTATATGAGCACTTACTAATAAATGGCAGGGTCCCTGGGAACACTGATATACAGAGTGATCTTGGGGTTTAAGTCCATAGCTCTGGGTTAATGTATAATGGCTCTGGGCCTGTGCTCACTGGTTTAGAAGAATGAGGGAGATCTAATTGAAATCTATTGAACGTTGAAAGGCCTTGATAGAGTGGATGCGGAGAGGATGTTTGCTCTGGTGGGGGAGTCCAGGATCAGAGGGCACAACCTCAGAATAGAGGGATGTCCATTTAGAGATGAGAAGGAATTTCTTTAGCCAGATGGTGGTGAGTCTCTTGTATTTATTGCCACAGATGTCCATGGAGGCCAAGTCATTAAGTATATTTAAAGCAGAAGTTGATAGGTTCTTGATTAGTCAAGGTGTCAAAGGTTATGGGGAGAAGACTGGAGAATGGAGTTTGGAGGGATAATAAATCAGCCATGATCGAATGACAGAACAGACCTGATGGGGCAAATGGCCTCATTCTGTTCCTATGTCTTATGGTCTTATGTCCTCTCTGGAAGTAGCAAGTGTGTTAAAAGGGGCTTATGGCATGTTTGCCTTCATCAGTCAGGACACTGAGTATAAAAGTTAGGAAGTCTTGTGGCTGTATAAAACTTTGTTTAGGCCACATTTGGTGTACTGTGATCAATTATTTTTGCCCCATTACAGGAAGGCTGTGGAGGCTTTGGGGAGAATGCAGAAGATTTTTACCAGGATGTTTCCTGGACTAGAGGGTATTAGCTAGAAGGAGATGTGGGGCAAACTTGGATTGGTTTCTCTTGCATTGGAGGCCAAGGGTAAAGCTGATAAGTGTATAAAATTATACAGGCAGAGATAGAGTCGATAATCAAAGTCTTTTTTTCAGGGTAGAAATATTAAGTACTAGAAGGCCTAGCTTTAAGATGAAAGGGGAAAAATATAAAGGAGATTCAGAAGGCAAGTAACCACAGAGTTGACATAATGTTTGGCACAGACATCATGGGCTTTGTGCCGTGCTGTACTATTCTACGTTCTATTGCGAAAGGGATAGAGTGTGGCAGGTGGAGGTAAAGAGGCTCATGTTTTGTCTAAACATAGTGACAAACCAAATGTATTGAATAAACTGTTTCCCCTTTCACCCCTTCTCTTCTCCATACCAGCCCATCTCCTCCCTCTAGTGCCCCTTCTCCTTCTCTTTCTCCCATGGTCCAATGTCCCCTCCTACTAGATTCTTTCTTCAGCCATTTATCTCACCAACCTATCACCTCCCAGCTTCTTATTTTATCTTTCCCTCCTCCACCCACATAGCTTCACCCTCATCTGGCTTCACCCATCACCTTCCAGCTTGTGCTCCTTCCCCTCCCTCACTTTCTTATTCTGACTTCTTCCCTTATCCTTTCCAGAGATGATGAAGGGTCTCGGCCCAAAATGTCGACTCTTTAATCCTCTCCATAAATGTTGCCTGACTTGCTCAGTTAGAGTCATAGAGTCATAGAGCACCACAGCACATAAACAGGCCCTTCAGCCCATCTATTTCATACCAAACTATTTTCTCCCATTAGCCCGCACCCAGACCATTGCTCCCCAGACCCCTCCCATCATTGTACTTATCTAAACTTCTCTTAAATGTTGAATCTGAATTTGCATACACCACACCTACTGGCAGCTCATTCCACAATCTCCAAAGATGCTGCCTGACCTGCTGAGTTCCTCCAGCAATTTGCATGTGTTGCTCTGGATTTCCAGCATCTGTAGAATCTCTTGTGTGAGTAAACTGTTGGCAGGCTTTCATATGAATCAATGTAAAGTGTGTCAGCTTCATTATATGATTTTTTTCTCCCTTCTAGAGGAAAGCTCTCAAACAGTACAGAACATTTTGATACCCTACTTGAAACATCAATAAAAGATCTGTACAATTTGTCAAAGGAACTCGAGTGGAAAGGAATCCCTATCACTCAACATATTATGGAGCAAGGTAAGCTGCTCCAAGACAAGCTGTATGCTGCTGGTTCTCAGGTCCAGGAGGTCATTGGCAATGAAACGTACAACACAATCCATGAGAAGTTAGAGTCGATCCACAATGACGTTCAACAATGCCGCCAAAACCTGAGCCTCATAACAAGCCAATTCAATCAGACACTTGAGGACACCACCCAACAAGTGGATGAATGGCACAGAAGAGTCACCCTTTACACTGAGCCACTGCGTGAAAAGTTCAGTGTCCGCATTGAAGAAATGAAGCAATACCTTTCACCCATCATTCACGAGACCAAGGAGAGACTGAAGACATTTGACGACCTTGTTGCAAAATGGAAAGAGGCACCAACTGATAAAGCTTAATGATTCTGATGAGGTTAATTAGGAACAGCAAATACCAATTAAATATTAAACCAATCATAATATGTAAGACATATTATCCAGCCCCATTCCATATTGATACTTACAATTTATATAAGAACATTTTAGTGTGGCAGCAAAAATTGGCATGTACTAAAGTATATTTAAACCAAAATTTGCCCTGAATGTACATTCTTGACAACTCTTCTGGGAAATACCTCACAATGATTGTTAAATTCCTGTTGTCATTGCTCAGTGATCCAATTGTCCAGTCTTCTTATATCATCGTATTTAGCCCATTGATGCAAACTGGAATTTATGGAGGGAGTCACAGTGAGAGATTCAGTGCCAGGGTTGTATGAGGCAAAACTTGACAGCATCTTCTGGAGGATACAGTTGGGTGAGGAAGCTGTTGTTTAGTAACAAGCTGCTCCTTCGCAGTCTTTACACTTGCCAAAATGACTTGAATTTTAATTTTTTGAATAATTTGTTTTGTCTTACTAATCTTGAGCCTTATTAACTAAGAATTTAATTACTAGAAACATATAAAGGGATCATTTCACATGAACAACATCCCTGTGTGGATAGATTAAACTGATTTTTTTTATTGTTTTGTGATGTTTTAGTTTCTTCCTTAATAAATATAGAATTACCAATTTGTTTTATTCTTGGTAATTTATTGAAAATATGTGATTTTTGATATCCACTTGTCTGGCATTTCTTATTCTGATTCGGTAAGTCCACATTGCTGACATCATGTGTTCTCAACCGCGCGCTCGGTAGGTGAGGAGAGCACCTTCCTTTGCACAAGCGACTCTGCAGATGCTGCAAAACCACAGTAACTGCAGGAACTCAGCAGCTCAGGCAGCATCTATGCAGAGGAGTAAATAATCAACATTTTGGGCTGAGACCCTTCATCTGTATTTAACTTCTCACTCAGGATCCATGGCTCCATTCATATTAATAGGTGTCACTTTACTTACACCAGCTGAGAGTGGGATGGAAAGCCCCTCTGGCCCTTAAGCTCAACATGTTTGTCTCCCTTTAGTGTCTCCAGCTCTTCTGCAGAGGCACAGAATGTAGAGAAGGGCTCTGGCCCTTAAGCTCAACATGTTTGTCTCCCTTTAGTGTCTCCAGCTCTTCTGCAGAGGCACAGAATGTAGAGAAGGGCTCGCCTGTAAGGACGTTAGTGGGTATTTCCCTTGGGATCAATAAAGTATGACTATGTATAGAACTGTGGGACAGCAAAACGGAAGTGCATCCAATTCAGCCTAATGTGTGAGAAATAAACTCATCAAGCTGAGGCCAATAAACACACTTAACAAATTTTTACCTGCCAAAGAACATAGAATATTACAGCACAGTACAGACCCTTCAACCCACCATGTGGTGGCTGTCCTTTAACGTACTGCAAGATCAATGTAGCTTCGTGCCTGGGTAAATATTGAGAAGGAACACGCGCTGTCCATGGCTACCACAGGGGCGTTCTGGGACTGTTGGTCTTGGCGGGGGGTTAGTGACGTCATTGACAGAGATGGAAACATTTTAGTTTAATGTCATTTGTCTATTTGTTGTGTAGTAATTGCGTTAGTCACTGGTTTGTATATATTGTAGCACTGAACTTGTAATAAAGATATTTTATAAAAAAAAGATCAATCTAGCCCTTCCCTCCTACATAGCCCTCCATTTTTCTATCATCCTTGTGCCTATCAAAGAATCTCTCAAGTGTCCCTAATCTATCTGTCTCTACCACTGCCCTTGGCAGGGTGTTCCATTGTATAAAGGACCTGTCTCCGACATCCCTCCATACTTTCCAATCCGAGAAAAATTCAGAACCGGGTTTAATATCACTGGCGTATGTCATGAAATATGTTTTTTGTGGCAACAGTACATCACAATGCATAAAAAATATAAATGACAATAAGAAATATATATGTATTAAAACAAATAAATTAAATAAGTTGTGCAAAAATAGAGCAAGTAATTTCACATTCAAGTAATTCGATTGTTACATGCTGAAAATAGTTGATTATGGAAGGGTTGCTGAACAATTTAATTATGAACTTTGGGGTGGTGCTTGGGAATCCGTGGTCTGCTGGGGGTGGGAGCAAGTGAAGAGCAGTCAGAAATGGATTTTGTTAGATAAGATGCTGAAGGCAGAAGTTGGTTATTGCCCCTTAGGATATAATAACGAAACATTTAACTGCATGTAAATGGCACTTTGAATACATTTGGACCTAAATGATAGCGATAACACAGAAAGAGAAATACTTGCCTGATAATCCAATCAGATGTTGAATATGCAAATTATCAAATGGAATGAGGTATTTAAATCTTAATGTTCTCTGTCAGTCAGATCTAAAAAATATCTCTAAATGATTCCAATTCCGATTCTGATTCAGATTCATTTATCCCATGCACATCGATACATGCAGTGAAATGTTAACAACCAACACATCCTAAGGATGTGCTGGGCACAGCCCACAAGTGTTGCCACACATTCCGGTGCCAATATACCAAGCCCACAATGCTCGGCAGAACAACCTTGAATGCAACAAACAATAAAACAACAACAGCAAAACGAGCGTTATTCCTCTTCCTCACCCACACGCACAGACTGTCCTCCGACTCCAGGGCAGGCCTCAGGGCTTCTCGGCCTCCAGGCTCCAACCGTCGGGCTAATAACAAATATTAAAAAGAAATCCAACTATGCATTATTGGCAAATATGACTAATTTTGTTCTTTCAGAAACTATATAATATTTCTTTTTATTAGTAAATACAATTACTCCTCTATTCTAATTGAAATGATGGTAAGACAGTGGTTAGCACCACACTTGCTCTTGCTTCTCGCTCTAACTTCTCATCTTTTTTCCAGACCCCATGAAGGGTTTTGGCCCGAAACGTCGACTGTTCATTCTTCTCCATGGATGCTGTCTGAGCTGCTGAGTTCCTCCAGCATTTTGTGTGTGTTGCTCTGGATTTCCAGCATCTGCAGAATCTCCTGTCATAGCGGTTAGCATAACGCTTTACAGCACCAGAATCAGTAGAATCGGAATCAGGTTTTTATCACCGGCATGTTACCTTAGCAGCAGCAGTTCACTGCAATACATAATCTAGCAGAGAGAGAAATAATAATAAATAAAATAATAATATTAATAAATAAATGAGTTAATCAATTACGCATATTGAATAGATTAAAAAAACATGCAAAAACAGAAACACTGTATATCAAAAAAAAAGTGAGGTAGTGTCCAAGGGTTCAATGTCCATTTAGGAATCGGATGGCAGAGGGGAAGAAGCTGTTCCTGAATCGCTGAGTGTGTGCCTTCAGGCTTCTGTACCTCCTACCTGATGGTAACAGTGAGAAAAGGGCATGCCCTGGGTGCTGGAGGTCCTTAATAATGGACGATGCCTTTCTGAGACACCGCTCCCTGAAGATGTCCTGGGTACTTTGTAGGCTAGTGCCCAAGATGGAGCTGACTAGATTTACAACCCTCTGCAGCTTCTTTCGGTTCTGTGCAGTAGCTCTCCACCACTGCGCCCCCCCCCATACCAGACACCAGACAGTGATGCAGCCTATCAGAATGTACCAGCAGCCCAGGTTCAATTCCCGCTGCCGTCTGTAAGAGTTTGTACGTTCTTCCTGTGATCGTGTGTACTTCTCCGGATGCTCCAGTTTCCTCCCACACAGTAAAGATGTCCAGTTAGGGTTATTGAGTTGTAGGCATGCTATGTTAGTGGCGGAAGTGTAGTGACATTTGTGGGCTGCCCAGCACAATCCTCGCTGATTTGATTTGATGCAAATGGTGCATTTCACTGTATGCTTTAACATACATGTGACATCTTGATCTTTAGAATTAAATTAAAGATTCCATATGGACTCCAAGGTGCTGACCTGTTGTGTGGTGTATTCACTGTAACACACTGTAGAAGTGGCATGGTGAAGAGCGGATTATCTGAGTGTTTATTTCAAAATCAGTACCAAGCTCCCTGGGTCTCTGCCTGGGTAAGTGGACAGAGTGAGTCTGAGCAATTGTGCAGCTCCTGGACATTATGTTGTGGACCACCTGCCCTCCATCACCAAGGGTGACTGTAGCAATCTGGGAGAGTCTGTGGCCTCATCAGCCACCTCTGAAACCACAAAACCCAGACTGGAAACAAGTCTGAAACAACACACTCAAAACGCTAGAGATACTCAGCAGGTCAGACCTATGGAGGGGACGTTTCAGGCTGAGACCCTTCATCAGGACTGAAAAGGAAAAGGGAAGAAGTAGGTGTGGGTGTGGGGAAGGAGTACAAGCTGGCAGGTGCTGGGTGAGAGCAGGTGAGGGGGAAGGTGTATGGGTGGGGGAGGAAAGATGAAAAGGATAGGTGGAAGAGGTAAAAGGCTGTAAAATGAAGGAATCTGTCAGGAGAGGAGAGTGGACCATGGAAGAAAGGGAAGGCGGAGGCGTACCAGAAGGAGGTGATGGGTAAATGAGGAGAAGGGAAGGGGTGAGAGAGTAACCAGAATGAGGAATGAAAAATGAGAGAAGGATTTAAGGTGAGAGAAGTCTTTCTTGATCCCTAAGGATCGCCTTGGAAAAGGTAAAAAAAGGTACAAATGTCATTGCATGGACATGAGTATGAACTATATTTAAATTCAATTTATTAAATAAATCAGAATTGTTCACAGTTAAACTGGAGAGTTTACCTGACCGTCTGGCATCAATCTCCTCACACTGCCGGTCCACAACGATCTGGAGACTCTTAACATCTCCCCGACAAGGTTTACCAAGGCGCTCAGTTCAAGAGTAACTGCTCGTCCTGCCAGCAGCACCCACGTTCCGTGAAGGAATTGAAAACAACCCACTACATCCAACCTAGAAAGCAGTGCCCGTCATCAGGGACCCCACCACCCAGGCCATACTACCATCAGCCAGGAGGTACAGGAGCCTCAGGACCCACACCACCAGGTACATGAACAGTTATTACCCTACAACCATCAGACTCCTGAAGCAGCGTGGATAACTTCACTCACTACAACACTGAACTGATTCCACAACCTATGAACTCACTTTCAAGGACTCTTTACAACTCATGTTCTCAGTATTTACTTATTTATAATAATTAGTTGCTTTTTTATATTTGCATAGTTTGTCTTCTTTCGCACACTGTTTTTGTGTGTAGTTTTTCACTGATTCTATTGTATTTCTTCGTTCTACTGTGAATGCTGGCAAGAAAAGTAGCACAGTAGCATAGTGGTTAACACAACACTTTACAGTACCGGCAGCCTGGGTTCATCTCCCACTGTTGCCTGTAAGGAGTTTCTACCTTCTCTCCGTGATTGCGTGGGTTTCCTCCGGGTGCTCTGGTTTCCTCCCACAGTCCAAAGACATACCAGTTGGTCATTATAAAATTTCCCGTGATTAGGCTTTGGGGTGCCTCCCAGCAAGGGATTGGTGAGTGGCACGGCTCGAGGGGCCAGAAGGGCCTGTTCCGCACTGTAAACAATAAATAAATAAACAAAATTGATCTCAGGCTAGTACACAATGATATATATGCACATTGATAACAAATTTACTTTGAACTTAAAACTTGGTAATATTTGCAGGCGTACCCCGTGCTACAGTTAATCTGCTGCTTAAACTCATCCATAAATTAGATTCTTATTCTAGTTTTGCAATGTCTCTATGGCCAGTCTACTCCCTGTAAGTTTGCCCAGCTCCATAAATCTCTAAGCCCTTAGCTCTCCTCTAGTCCTTGTCTTGGGCTTTGGTGCCCATGATTTCCGATGTAAAATTCCCACTCTAACCCTCTCTCCTCCTGGAGGAAAAGCAGAAAAGCAGATTGTTATTTAAATGGAAAGGGATTGGGAAACATTGACATATGAAATGATCTCAGTGATCTTGAACACGAGTCACTGAAAACAAACATGAGGTGAGAGCTGGCAGTGATAAGGCAGAATGGTATATTAACTTTCATCGCAGAAGGTTCTGAGAACAGGAACAAGAATGCCTTGTTTGAATTAATTTATGGTTTATGGGTTAGGGATTCTAGGGGGGAGTCTAGGACCAGAGCTCACAGCTTCAGAATAGAAGGACATCTCTTTAGAATAGAAATGAGAAGGAATTTCTTTAGCCAGAGGGTGGTGAATCTGTGAAATTCATTGCCATGGACAGCAGTGGAGGCCAAGTCTTTGGGTATATTTGCAGCAGAGGTTGATCAGTTCTTGATGAGTCAGGGTGTCAAAGGTTTCAGGGAGAAAGCAGGAAAATGGGATTAAATAAATCAGCCATGATGAAATGGCAGCTGAGACTCAGTGGGCTGAATGGCCTGATTATGCTCCTATGTCTTATGGTCTTATGGGAATACACAACCAAGTTTCAGCCAGGGTTTTGCTGAGGCCATACCTGGAGAATTGTGTACAGTTAGACCAGGAGACCGCTTCACCGAGCACCTGTGCTCCATCCACCAGAACAAGCAGGATCTCCCAGTAGCCACCCATTTTAATTCCACTTCCCATTCCTATTCCCATATGCCCATCCATGGCCTCCTCCGCTGTCGTGATGAGGCTACACTTAGGTTGGAGGAACAACACCTTGTATTCCATTTGGGTAGCTGCCAACCTGATGGCATGAACATTGTGTTCTCAAACTTCTAGTAGTGCCTCCCCATCCCCCCTCCTTCGCAATTTCACATCCCCTTGTCTCCCTCTCTTATGTTATCTCCTTGCCCGCCCATTGCATCCCTCTGGTGCTCCTCCCCGCCTTTTTCTTTCTTCCGTTGCCTTCTGTCTCTTTCACTAATCAGCTTCCCAGCTCTTTACCTCATTCCTCCCCCTCCAGGTTTCACCTAGCACCTGGCATTTCTTTCTCCCCTCCCCCACCTTTTAAATCTACTCCTCAGCTTTTTCTCTCCAGTCCTGCTAAAGGGTTTCAGCCCGAAACGTCGACTGTACTCTTTTCCATAGATGCTGCCTGGCCTGCTGAGTTCCTCCAGCACTTTGTGTGTGTTGCTCGGATTTCCAGCATCTGCAGATTTTCTCTTGTTTACAGTTTTTCTCTGTTGGTCTAAAAAAGGATCTTAGAGGAAGTATAACAAAAGATGACAAGTCTAATTTTTAGAGTGGCAGGACTGTGTTTTGAGGAGAAATTGAGTTAACTAGGTCCATGTTCACTGGAGGTTAGTGGAAAGAGGGGAACTTTCAACATTCTGACAGGACTCAGCAGGCTAGACACAGGGAGAATGTTTCCCATATTTACTAATGACATGGAAATCGGGCATTGTGTCTACACTGGCTGTCAGTGTCCCCTGACTGAGATGCCCAGAACCTCAGGTCAAGACGTAAAACTGTTAGGACTGAGGTGTGGAGAAATGTCTTTTCTCAGAGGGTAGTGAATGTGTGGAATTATATATCATGGAAGACTTTAGAGGCCTAGTTACAGCCAAATTGGATAGATTTCTAGAGAAAAGGTATTGGGGATTTGAGAT
The DNA here is from genome assembly GCF_030028105.1 of Mobula birostris. Taxonomy (NCBI): domain Eukaryota; kingdom Metazoa; phylum Chordata; class Chondrichthyes; order Myliobatiformes; family Myliobatidae; genus Mobula; species Mobula birostris. The sequence continues at coordinate 2,200,060 of NC_092389.1, forward strand.
TGAAGGTCAGCCACTTTATTAATTACACCTATATACCTGCTTATTGATGCAAATATCTGAATCAGCCAATCATGTGACAGCAACTCAATGCAGAAAAGGTTTAATAATCCTGATTCAGGTTTAATCCGGAGAAGGAAGTCTGAGAATCGGAGCGGGAGTGCGGCGGAAGCCATTTTGAATTTTTCATTTTTCTCATCGGAGTTAAGAGAGGCGGGACTGCGCAGGCGTGTGACGTCGGGCAGTGAAGTGTGAAAGATTTAAAAGGAACACAGCCTTATACAGTGGGCAACATCATTTTGCAGGCAGCAGAGTGAGCCGGGAGCAGAGTGAAGGCCTAAGGGCTTTGGCTCAACGGGCTTAGGTGGAAACAGGCAAGGTGAAGTAGGTTTGGTTTTCAATTTTTCCTGTTATCTAAGGAAAGGGGGAGGTATGAGTGTGAGAGCAGCTTGTTGTTCTCGGTGTCGGATGTGGGAGGTCCTGGAGTCTCCCAGCCTCCTGGACGTCCACATCTGCACCAGGTGTGCTGAGCTGCAGCTCCTAAGGGACCACGTCAGGGAACTGGAGCTGCAGCTCGATGACCTTCATCTTGTCAGGGAGAGTGAGGAGTTGATAGAGAGGAGTTACAGGCAGGTCACACCAGGGCCATGGAAGACAGACAAGTGGGTCACGGTTAGGAGGCGGAAGGGGAAGGGTCAGGTACTAGAGAGTACCCCAGTAGCTGTGCCCCTTGACAATATGTACTCCTGTTTGAGTACTGCTGGGGGAGGGGGGACAGCTTACCTGTGGGAAGCAACAGTGGCCGTGCCTCCGGCACAGAGTCTGGCCCTGTAGCTCAGAAGGGTAGGGAAAGGAAGAGGTGGGCAGCAGTAATAGGGGACTCGATAGTTAGGGGGTCAGATAAGCGATTCTGTAGGTGCAATCAGGAGACCCGGATGGTAGTCTGCCTCCCTGGTGCCAGGATCTGGGATGTTTCTGATCGCATCCAAGATATCCTGAAGTGGGAGGGTGAGGAGCCAGAGGTCATGGTACATATAGGTACCAACGACAGAGGTAGGAAAAGGGAAGAGGTCCTGAAAGGAGAATATACGGAGTTAGGAAGGGAGTTGAGAAGAAGGACCGCAAAGGTAGTAATCTTGGGATTACTGCCTGTGCCACGTGACAGTGAGAGTAGAAATAGAATGAGGTGGAGGATAATTGCGTGGCTGAGGGATTGGAGCAGGGGGCAGGGATTCAAGTTTTTGGATCATTGGGACCTCTTTTGGTGCAGGTGTGACCTGTACAAAAGGACTGGTTACACTTGAATCCTAGGGAGACCAATATCCTGGCGGGGAGGTTTGCAAAGGCTACAGAGGAGACTTTAAACTAGAATGGTTGGGGATGGGAATCAAATTGAAGAGACTAGGAGAGAGGAGGTTAGTTCACAAATAGAGAAAGCTAGTAGACAGTCTGTGAGGGAGGATAGGCAGGGGACAGAGATCAGGAGCACTCAGACCGAAGATGTAGGGGAGAAGGAAGAAAAAGGTAACAAAGTTGTTTGCTCCATTAAGGATAAAAAGAGAGTAAGAGGTGGAGAGTTTCTTAAATGCATCTATTTTAATGCTAGGAGCATTGTAAGAAAGATGGATGAGCTTAGAGCATGGATTGATACCTGGAAATATGATGTTGTAGCTATTAGTGAAACATGGTTGCAGGAGGGGTGTGATTGGCAACTAAATACTCCAGAATTTCGTTGCTTCAGGTGTGATAGAATCGGAGGGGCAAGGGGGGGAGGTGTTGCATTGCTTGTCAGAGAAAATATAACAGCGGTGCTCTGGCAGGATATATTAGTGGACTTGTCTAGGGAGGCTATTTGGGTGGAATTGAGGAATGGGAGAGGTGTAGTAACGCCTATAGGGGTGTATTATAGACTACCTAATGGGGAGCGAGAATTGGAGGAGCAAATTTGTAAGGAGATAGCAGATATTCGTAGTAAGCACAAGGTCGTGATTGTGGGAGATTTTAATTTTCCACACATAGACTGGGAAGCCCATTCTGTAAAAGGGCTGGATGGTTTGGAGTTTGTAAAATGTGTGCAAGATAGTTTTTTGCAGCAATACATAAAGGTACCAACTAAAGAAGGGGCAGTTTTGGATCTCCTGTTAGGGAATAAGATAGGTCAGGTGACGGAGGTATGTGTTGGGGAGCACTTCGGGTCCAGTGATCACAATACCATTAGTTTCAATATAATTATGGAGAAGGATAGGACTAGACCCAGGGTTGAGATTTTTGATTGGAGAAAGGCTAACTTTGAGGAGATGTGAAAGGATTTAGAAGGAGTGGATTGGGACAATTTGTTTTATGGGAAGGATGTAATAGAGAAATGGAGGTCATTTAAAGGTGAAATTTTGAGGGTACAGGATCTTTATGTTCCTGATAGGTTGAAAGGAAAGGTTAGAAGTTTGAGAGAGCCATGGTTTTCAAGGGATATTGGAAACTTAGTTCGGAAAAAGAGGGGGAGCTACAATAAATATAGGCAGCTTGGAGTAAATGAGATGCTCGAGGAATATAAAGAATGTAAAAAGAATCTTAAGAAAGAAATTAGAAAAGCTAAAAGAAGATATGAGGCTGCTTTGGCAAGTAAGGTGAAAATAAATCCAAAGGGTTTCTACAGTTATATTAATAGCAAAAGGATAGTGAAGGATAAAATTGGCCCCTTAGAGAATCAGAGTGAACGGCTATGTGTAGAGCCAAAGGAGATGAAGGAGATTTTGAACAATTTCTTTTCTTCGGTATTCACTAAGGAGAAGGATATTGAATTGTGTAAGGTAAGGGAAACAGATAGGGAAGTTATGGAAACTATGATGATTAGAGAAGAGGAAGTACTGGAGTTTTTAAGGAATATAAAAGTGGATAAGTCTCCGGGTCCTGACAGGATATTCACTAGGAACTTGAGGGAAGTTAGTGTGGAAATAGCAGGGGCTCTGACAGAAATATTTCAAATGTCAATAGAAACGGGGATGGTGCCGGAGGATTGGCGTATTGCTCATGTTGTTCCATTGTTTAAAAAGGGTTCTAAGAGTAAACCGAGCAATTATCGGCCTGTGAGTTTGACATCAGTGGTGGGTAAATTGATGGAAAGTATTCTTAGAGATGGTATATATAATTATCTGGATAGACAGGGTCTGATTAGGAACAGTCAACATGGATTTGTGTGTGGAAGGTCATGTTTGGCAAATCTTATTGAATTTTTTGATGAGGTTCCTAGGAAAGTTGATGAGGGTAAAGCGGTGGATGTTGTCTATATGGACTTCAGTAAGGCCTTTGACAAGGTTCCACATGGAAGGTTAGTTAGGAAGGTTCAATCGTTAGGCATTAATATTGAAGTAGTAAAATGGATTCAGTGGCTGGATGGGAGACGCCAGAGAGTTGTGGTGGATAACTGTGTGTCAGATTGAAGGCCGGTGACTAGTGGTGTGCCTCAGGGATCTGTACTGGGTCCAATGTTGTTTGTCATATATATTGATGATCTGGATAATGGGGTGATAAATTAGATTAGTAAGTATGCAGATGATACTAAGATAGATGCAGTCGTGGATAATGAAGTAGGTTTTCAAAGCTTGCAGAGAGATTTAGACCACTTAGAAGAGTGGGCTAAAAGATGGCAGATGGAGTTTGATGCTGATAAATGTGAGGTGCTACATTTTGGTAGGACAAATCAAAATAGGACATACATGGTAAATGGTAGGGCATTGAAGAATGCAGTAGAACAGAGGGATCTAGGAATAATGGTGCATAGTTCCCTGAAGGTGGAATCTCATGTGGATAGGGTAGTGAAGAAAGCTTTTGGTATGCTGACCTTTATAAATCAGAGCATTGAGTATAGGATTTGGGATGTAATGTTGAAATTGTATAAGGCACTGGTGAGGCCAAATTCGGAGTATTGTGTACAGTTCCGGCCACCGAATTATAGGAAAGGTGTCAATAAAATTGAGAGAGTACAGAGGAGACTTACTAAAATGTTGCCTGGGTTTCATCTCCTAAGTTACAGAGAAAGGTTGAACAAGTTAGGTCTTTATTCTTTGGAGTGTAGAAGGTTGAGGGGGGACTTGATAGAGGTGTTTAAAATTATGAGGGGGATAGATAGAGTTGACGTGGATAGGCTTTTTTCCATTGAGAGTGGGGGAGATTCAAACAAGAGGGTATGATTTGAGAGTTAAAGGGCAAAAGTTTAGTGTTAACATGAGGGGGAACTTCTTTACTCAGAGAGTGGTAGCTGCGTGGAACGAGCTTCCAACAGAAGTGGTAGAGACAAGTTCAATGTTGTCATTTAAAGTTAAATTGGATAGCTATATGGACAGGAAAGGAATGGAGGGTTATGGGCTGAGTGCAGGTCGGTGGGACTAGGTGAGAGTAAGAGTTCGGCATGGACTAGAAGGGCTGAGATGGCCTGTTTCGGTGCTGTATTTGTTATATGGTTATGGTTATATGGTCAAGAGGATCAGTTGTCGTTCAGACCAAACATCAGAATGGGGAAGAAATGTGATCTAAGTGACTTTGACCGTGGAATGATTGTTGGTGCCAGACTGGGTGGTTTGGGTATCTCAGAAACTGCTGATCTCCTGGGATTTTCATGCACAACAGTCTCTAAAGTTTACAGAGAATGGTGTGAAAAACAAAAGATGTCCAGTGAGCAGCACTTCTGTGGGCGAAAACATCTTGTTAATAAGAGCTTAATGTCAATTCTTGTTTGATAACACTGCTATGAAAGCCCAAGTGTGAATTTGCTGCATTAGGGATGCTACATAATTGTGGTTGTGTTGAGCAAGGACAGGTTTGAGTGTTCTCTGCTCTAATCCAGGGTATAAAGGGATAACTCTGCGATTATACTGAATCCTCGCTTGTGTTTTGACTACATCTTCATCCAACCAAATCTGTTCCCAACACCCTTTCCAGCAACAGTACTAGGATGCCTGTGCTTTAGATTTAGGTTTTGGTTCATGGGTTGGGGATTACACCACAAAGTGTCAGGCGGATGCTGAGCTACAGTTTGAGTAACTGCACTACATTTGCAGCAAACTGAATCTTCCAGTGGCCAACCATTTTAAATCCAATCACCAACAAGAGAAAATCTGCAGATGCTGGAAATCCGAGCAACACACACAAAATACTGGAGGAACTCAGCAGGCCAGGCAGCATCTATGGAAAAGAGTACAGACGAGACGTTTTGGGCCGAGACCCTTCATCAGGACCAGAAAAAAAGATGAGCCTTTTCCATAGATGCTGCCTGGCCTGCTGAGTTCCTCCAGCATGTTGTGTGTGTTGCTTAAATCCAATCAGCATTCTCATTCCAACACGTTGGCCCATAGCCTCCTGTACTGCCACGATGAGGCCATATTCAGGTTGGAAGAGCAACACCTCATATTCAGCCTGCGTAACCTCCAACCTGACAGCATGACCATCAATTTCTCCAATTTCTTCCTTCACCCCCTTCTCTCCTTTTCTATTCCCCAATCTGGTGCCCCTTTCACCCCTTCTCTTCTCCTCATCTGCCTATCACCTTCCTCTGTTCCCCCTCCTCCTTCCCTTTCTGCCATGGTCCACTCTCCTCTCCTATTAGATTCCTCCTTCTTCAGTCCTTTTCCACTATCACCTCCCAGGTCCTCACTTCACCATTCACAAGGCTTCACCTATAACCTTCCAGCTTGCACTCCTTCGCCTCCCCCCCCCCCACCTTCTTATTCTGGCTTCCTCCCCCTTCCCGTCCAGTCCTGAAGATGGGTTTCAGCCTAAACTCTTGACAGTTTATTCATTTCCATAGATCCAGCCTGACCTGCTGAGTTCCTCCAGCATTTTGTGTGTGTAGCTGCAGGGTAAGTGGATGTTCTTATTTATTGTACTAAATGTGCCCTTTATACTAACTCCAACATTCGATCAAAGTCCACTTGGAGCACACAGTCCCTGAAAGTTCAAAAATTCCTTCGTAAAAATGTAAAAATACACAAATCAGTACAGTTTGCTGTTCTTCCCCTTATCGGATGGAACAGATAAGAGCAGGTTAATAAATCCCAGGAGTTGGGTAATCAGATATCAGAAAGTAGGAGAACTAAACTCAAGCAGGTAAGAACTATTTTAGAAACCTTTTTCATAATTCAACAAAGTTCAACAGAAATAGGATTCTTTTGAGATCAAATTTTCTTTCTCAAAAGGAGTCAAGAGATGAAATTCTGCTTGGCTTTGTGATTGGTTTATTAACTAAATGTTTATTGATTACCGTGACACACAGACTGGGAAGCTGGTGTTAACTGACTTCAACTGTCTTCAATATTTTCAGGAAGGGGAAGAAGTCCCCAAGATTTGATCTTAGGTTTTCAGTGTTCCATTATGTTATTGGTGCTCTGGTGAGAGTGTCTAAGAGCATTGAAAACAGGCCCCTCAGCCCAACTTGACCATGCCAAGCAAGTTGCCTAACTGAACTAGTCTCATTCCCCTGCATTTTGTCCATATCCCCCTGGACCTTTCCTATCACCTACTTGTCCAAGTGTCTTTTGAATGTTGTAATTATACCCACCTCTACCAGTTCCTCTGGCAACTCATTCCATATACAGACCAGACTCTGTGTGAAAACGTTGCCCCTTTGGTCCCTTTTAAGAGTAGGGGAGTTCATTGAGAGTGGGGGAGATTCAAACAAGAGGACATGAGTTGAGAGTTAAAGGGCAAAAGTTTAGGGGTAACACGAGGGGGAACTTCTTTACTCAGAGAGTGGTAGCTGTGTGGAACGAGCTTCCTGTAGAAGTGGTTGAGGCAGGCTCGACATTGTCATTTAAAATAGAATTGGATAGGTATATGGACAGGAAAGGAATGGAGGGTTATGGGCTGAGTGCAGGTCGGCGGGACTAGGTGATAGTAAGCATTCAGCACGGACTAGAAGGGCCGAGATGGCCTGTTTCCGTGCTGTAATTGTTATATGGTTATATGGTTAAATCTTTCTCCTCTTACTTTAAACCTGTGCTCTCTAGTTTTGGACCTTCTTACCCTGGAATACCTTCTCTACACCCTCATGATTTTATAAACCCCTATAAGATCACCTCTCAGTCTCCTAACCACCAGGGATAAAAGTTCCAAACTATCCAGTCTCTCATTCTAACTCAAATCCTTCAGAACAAAGTTATGATATACCACTTGTATGGAGGACTAAGGTACATTGTCCTATCATGTTTGGGTGCAGACAAAGTTGCTGCTTGTCCTTATAGATTGCCTTAAGGCTACCAGTTTGTCATACAGAATGTACGTAAATTGTACAATAGAAATTCTAACCTGTTTGTCAAAGTTTTTTTAACTTAGTTTATGCATTTTCCTTGTAGGTTTTAGTTATGTTGTAAAAATGCTAGAATAACATGTTATTATAAGACGATAAAACCATAAGATGTAGGAGCAGAATTAGGCCATTTGGCCCATCAAGTCTGCTCTGCCATTTTATCATGGCTGATCCAGTTTCCCTCTCAGCCCCAATCTCCTGTCTCCTCTCCGTATCTCTTTATGCCCTGACTGATCAAGAATCAATCAATCTCTGTCTTAAATATACATAATGACTTGGCCTCCACAGCTGCCAATGGCAAAGAATTCCACAGATTCACCACTCTCTGGCTAAAGAAATGTCTCCTCGTTTCTGTTCTAAAAGGATGCCCCTCTATTCTGAGGCTGTGTCCTCTGGTCTTAGACTCTCCCACCATAGGAAACATCCTCTCCACATCCACTCTATCAAAGCCTTTCGCCATTCGATAGGTTTCAATGAATTCATCCTTCATTGTTCTGAATTCTGGTGAATACAGGCCCAGTGCCATCAAGTGCTATTCATATGACAAACCATTCAATTGTGAAATCATTAGATAGTTTGTTATGTGCAGTGTCCTATGACGTGGGTGATCATGGTCTTTCCACGACCATGATTATTCTTAACAAATTTTTCTACAGAAGTGGTTTGCTATTGTCTTCTTCTGGGCAGTGTCTTTATCAGTACTTTTCAGAAATGGTCTGCCTGGCATCAGGTGCTGCATAACCAGGACTTCTGATATGCACCAGATATTCATATGACCATTCACCACCTGCTCCCTCGGCTTCACGTGACCCTGATCGGTGGTCTAAGCGGATGCTATATCATGCCTAAGGGTGACCTGTAAGCTAGCGGAGGGAAGGAGAGCCTTACACCTCCTTTGGTGAAGATGTAGCCCTACCCTGCCACCCTAATATTACATACGTCTCATATTTGTGAAAGTATTTCACATCTTTAAAATGGAAAATGCACTGGTGCAGTCAGACTGAATCTATGGTGTACTCACAGTGAAAGTGAGGACAAGCCAAGGAAGTGAATACAATGCAACCTGGTGAGGCAGTGTCAGGTATGTTTTAATGCAGGTCAGGTAGCTTCTATGGAGGGGAATAAACAGTTGATGTTTCAGGCTGAGACCGTTCATCATGATGGGCATATCTGGGTTGAAGACAATGTACAACAAAAAAATAAAATGCTGGAAGAGCTCAGCAACTCGGGCAATGTCTGTGGATAAAATGTGCACCTGGTGGCTTCAAGTCAAGACCCTACATGAAACCTGAGAGGAAAGAGGAAAGATTACCAGTATACCATAGTAAATATACTGCTCTTTACTGGCAATATTTCTTCTTCCCTCTCTTTTAGGTGCTTTCCCCCTAAGGACAAATTCAGAAGTGCAATGGAATTCTCCATTTGTCTGGATTAGTGAAATTCCAACAATACAGTACTCATGAAACTCAGTGCCATCCATGGGGCAAGAGCTTGCTTGATAGCCCACCCCACCCCACCATATATCACCCCTCCCACCCTCCACTTTTGCTGCATTGTGTAACATCTACAAAACACACTGCAGTTCTTCACCCTAGCTGTTGTTACAGAATGTCCCAAGCCCACTATCTCCACCATCTAGAGGGACAAGGACACACAAAATGCTGGAGAAACTCAGCAGGTCAGGTGTTTTGGGCCAAGGCCTTTCATCGGGACTAGAAAGGAAGGGGGAGGGTAAAAAAGGGGGGTGGAGGACAAGATAGAAGACGATAGATGAATCCAGGTTGGTAGGGAGTGGGAATGAAGTAAGAAGCTGAGAAGTGTAAGGTAGTAAAGGTTTACAAGGATGTTTCCTGGATTGGGGAGCATGCCTTATGAGAATAGGTTGAGTGAACTCGACATTTTCTCCTTGGAGTGACGGAGGATGAGAGGTGACCTGATAGAGGTGTATAAGATGATGGAGAGACATTGATCGTGTGGATAGTCAGAGGCTTTTTCCCAGGACTGAAATGGCTAGCACAAGAGGGCACAGTTTTAAGGTGCTTGGAAGGAGGTACAGAGGAGATGCCAGGAGTAAGTTTTTTATGCGGAGAGTGGTGAGTGCGTGGAATGGGCTGCCGGCGGCAGTGGTGGAGGCGGATACAATAGGGTCTTTTCAGAGGCTCCTGGACAGGTACATGGAGCTTATAAAAATAGAGGGCTATGGGTAAGCCTAGGTAGTTCTAAGGTAGGGACATGTTCAGCACAGCTTTGGGGGCTGAAGGGCCTGTATTGTGCTGTAGGTTTTCTATGTTTCTAAGTAGATTTAAATAATAATTAACTGGAAATTCACATTGAAATGGCTTGTGGTTACATTTGTCAAAGAAGATTAGTTATTTAATGCAATGGAAGGAAAAGAAAGGCTGTGTTTTTTATTTTCAATAAAATTGTGAGAAGTACAACAAGGCAGACTTTGCTTTAGCTTTATGTGTCATATTACCCTGAAACATCGAAACATACAATGAAATGTGTCTTTTGTGTCAATAATGAACGCATTCCAAGGATGTGCTGGGGACAGCCTGCAAATCTTGCCATGATTATAGCACCAACATAGCATGCCCACAACTTTCCACCCTAAACTGTACATGTTTGGAATGTGGGAGGAAACTGGACCATGTGCTCACCAGAGTTGGTCTATTTTGACTGGGTGAAGTAACACCTTGGTTTTAAAATCCTCACCCTTCTTTTCTAAATTCACTGAGGTTTCATTTCCCCATACTTGCCACCTCTGAAATATTCATGCTTCTGTAGTCTGGACACTTGATCATCCCTGAATTGGATTGTTCCACCATTAACAGCTGACCTTCAGCTCCCATGTTGCTAAATCCTGGAATTCCTTCCCTCCTGGAGGCAGCAGTTAGCACAATCATTTTACGATCATGATCTCTCTGCTGTCTGAGAGCAGTTTGTATGTTCTTCCTGTGACCACATGGGCTTCTCCCTAGTGCGCTGGCTACATCCCACGTTCCTAAGATTAGGGATAGTAAGTTGTGGGGATGCTATATTGGTGCCAGAAACGTGGCAACACTTGCAGGCTGCCACAGCACAGTTCTCAGACTGTGTTGGCTGTTGATGCAAAATGTTTTGATGTACATGTGATAAATAAAGCTAACATTTTCTTTTCTCTTTTTACTCCTTTCTTCTTTTAAGTTAATCTTTGCCCAAACTTTTAGTCATCTGCTTTAACATCTTGTCAAATAGAACTTGATAACGCTCCTGTGAAGTTACTAAATAAATATGTTGTTTATGTGGCTGTTGATCATTGATTTCATATCAGTAAACACTGAGTTAATGATCAATATCTCAAGGATTTGCGTAACTTGTTATATCTGTCCATGCTTTGACCATCATATGATTAAAAACTACTGATGAGTTTGCTTCATTACAGATTTGATCACTTCCTTGTTAACACAATGAAGATATTCATCATTACTTTGCTGCTTGTCTTAAAAGGTATGTGACAAGAATATATTTGATGACAGTTTAAATTCAGTAGGCACCTACTTGGGGTCTGAAGGTGTGGAATCCAAAGCTTGCACTATATTTTCACAATGCCCAAAATATTATCCAGATTTGGTGCCTGGTATAGACTCTCTGGAAAACTATGAATAGCTGAGCAAGATGATTCCAATTATCTTCCTCATCAATATTTGCAAGAAGAACAAATAAAAAATTAATAGTACATGTCATTAAAAATAATTGCTATATATTTATCAGGCTGGCTTCCAATGTATAGATTACAGTTCAGGAATATGAGTGAACCGTAACAGCATAAGGTTTGTTTATTGCTTTTAATTATGACCTCACAAATCCATGACACAGTTCATCAAATGAAACCCACTGAATGCTTTTGTTAAGTCTGGAACAGATTATTCCAGTTCTCAAAGGGTTGATGTGCTATCTTCTACCTTCCATGAGTTTGACCTCATTGAAATCTCTGTCATTCTTTCCTCAGAAGAATTCACGTTCTCAATATTTATTATTTACTTCTTCTTCTTCTTAATTTCCTCTTTCATAATTGCACAATTTGTTGTCTTTTGCATATTTGTTTGCTTGTCCTTTAATGTGTGTTGTTTTTCATTGACTCTATGGACATGAATAAACAGTTGACATTTCAGGCTGAGATCTTTCTTCAGGACTGGAAAGGAAAGGGCAAGACACCAGAATAGAAAGGTGGGCGGAAGGGAATGAGGACAAGCATCTACCTCACCACCTCAGTTCAGTGACATTGTTTAGTTCTGTAGCTCTCCAGAAATCACTATTGCCCCTGAATGGAGATGCCTACAGAAATACAGCCCAGTCCATCACAGGCAAAACCCATCCTCATCATTGAACACATTTACAAGAAGCAGTACCACAAGAAAGCAGCATCCCTAAGGATCCCTAACATCCAGACTACACTCTCTTCTCACTACATTGGGCTGGGGCACAGAAGCCTTAGATCATGCATCACTGGGTTCAGGAACAGTTATTAGGCATCCGTTAGTCTCGCGAGACCATGGATTTGTGCCTTGGAAGGTTTCCAGAGTGCAGGCCTGGGCAAGGTTGTATGGAAGACTAGCAGTTGCCCATGCTGCAAGTCTCCCCTCTCCACGTCACTGGTGTTGTCCAAGGGAAGGGCACTAGGGCCAATACAGCTTGGCACCGGTGTCGCCGCAGAGCAATGTGTGGTTAAGTGCCTTGCTCAAGGACACAACACGTTGCCTCAGCTGAGGCTCGAACTAGTGACCTTCAGATCACTAGACCGACGCCTTAACCACTTGGCTACGCACCAACACACCGTGACAACAGTTATTATCCTACAACCATCAAGCTTCTGAACCAATGTGAATAACTTCACTCATCACTACTCTGAACAGATTCTACAACTTACAGACTCACTTTCAAGGACTCTTTACAACTCATGTTCTCAGTATTATTTGCACAATTTCTCTTCTTTTGTGCATTGGCTATTTGTTAGTCTTTATGAATTTGTAAATTAAATTGTTTTTCTTTATTTTCATGTAAATGCCTGCAAGAAATGAATCTCAAGGCAGTATATGGCAACATACTGTATGCATACTTTGGTAATAAATTCTATTTTAAACTTTGAATTTGAATTTTGAGAAACAGTCTTCATCGAATCTATCCCCTTGAGCATCTTCCTCTTCATTAGTCCCACCGTTGGCACCTGAACCTTCAGCCTCTGAATTCACTTCCTCTCTTTACTGCGCTCTCCTCTTTCAGTCTTTTTCAACGCCATAGGTGTTGCCATTACTGGGACAGGGTCCAACCAGTATTTTTAAAAGCAAGAGACAAATAAAGGAATTTGAGAGAAAATGAATGGTTAAAGAGGATGGGTGAAAGGTTTATTCAGAGCAAAAGAAAGAAAGAGAGAGAGATAAAGAGATGTAAATTTATTTAGTATCTTTGAAAATCTCCCACAAGGTTTAAAGCCGTTTTTTGGAAATTTGCTCATTATTGTAATGCCAGAAATGTGGATAAACATCACCACGCATTTTCTCTATCTTGCTGACTAGGATTTGAGACACACGGTCTTCCTGTTGAGTCGGACGCAACACGGGTAGAACATTCACCTGAACCGGTCAGACCATTAATGTATGCATTTATTTCTCCTATTGCAAATGAAGTGGATTTTGCATGGCAAGGATTGAGCATATCATCTTCCAACATCATTCTTCTATGCTGGTTTCATTGTCTTTGCTGTTAAAACAATGAGATTTTCACCTCTTAGTATTTGTCTAAGATATAGATAGTTCCTGATCTGCAGAGCCAGTGTAGTTTGTTCAGGTGCTCCCAGTGCGGCCTCCTCTACATTGGTGAGAACCAACGTAGATCAGGGGAACCACTTTGTCAAGAACCTTCACTCCATCTGCAAAAAGCAGCATCTCCCAATGGCCAACCATTTTAATTCCAATCACCATTATTATTCCGACATGTCGGTCCGTCTCCTCCTCTACTGCCAAGATGAGGCCGCTTTTAGGTTGGAGGAGCAACACCTCGTGTTCCGCCTGGGCAGCCTCAATCTGATGGCATGAACATTAATTTCTCTAACTTTCAGTAATTACTCCACCCTCTCCCTTCTCTCTTCTTTCATTCTCAATTCTGGCTCCCCCCTTCTAATCTCTTCTCTTCTTCTCACCTGCCTATCACCTCAACCTGGTACCCCTCCTCCTTTCCTTTCTTCATTGGTTCACTCTCCTCTCCTATCAGATTCCCCCTTCTTTAGCCCTTTACCTCTTCCACCTATCACTTCCCAGCTTTTCACTTCAACACCCCCCCCACTCACCCACCTTTCCCACTCGCCTGGTTTCACATATCACCTACCAGCTTGTACTCCATCCCCTCCTTCCCCCCCCCCCCCACCTTCTTATCCTGGCTTCTGCCCTCTTCCTTTCCAGTCCTGATGAAGGGTTTCGGCCCAAAACATCAACTGTTTATTCTCCTTCATTGATGCTACCTGACTTACTGAGTTCCTCCAGCATTTTGTGTGTGCTGCTTGACTCGTCAGCATCTGCAGAATCTTATGTGTTTACGTTATTGTTGAGAATTTAATGTAATGAGAGATGCAAGGAGAGAATTTCCATTATCAGTTTTTTTTTGCTCAGAAATTTGTCTGTGCAGTCCCCAAATTAAAAAAAAAGCCCAGTACAGACATAAATTATGTTAATTTGCACAAAATGCTGGAGGAACTCAGCAAGTTGAGCACCTTCTCAATGCACAAAAGGCAGGATGTTCCCATTTCAATTCGACTTCCCATTCACATTCGAACATGTCAGTCCATGGCCTCCTCCTTTGCCATGACAAGGTCACCCTCAGGTTGGAGGAGCAACACATCATATTCCATCTAGGAGGTAGGCTCCAAACTGATGGCAAGAACATTGATTTCCAATAATTTCTCCTCCTCCCTCCCTCTCTCTTTTTTCATTCTCTATTCTGGTTCCCCACTCAAGATTTCCAGCATCTGCTGAATCTCTTGTGTTCATCTTAATTCAGCTGTAATGAGTTTTGCACACAGTTCTAAGGGAATTAACACCAATTGTAAACAGAGTAAATTTTGTGAAGTAAGAATTGCACACACCAAATACTATTTCTTCAGCATCCAGCTCATCCAAATTACATCCACTTTGGCATAATACTCAGGCTTTCTCATAGAGTCAGAGTCCTAGAAAAGTACAGCACAGAAATAAGCCTTTCGGCCCATCTAGTCTGTGCCAAACAATTTAAACTGCCCACTCCCATCAACCTGCACCAGGATCATAGCCCCTACGTGCCATGTACCTATCCAAACTTCTCTTAAATGTTGAAATCGAGCTCGCATGCACCACTTGTGCTGGCAGCTCACTCCACATTCTCACAACCCTCTGAGTGAAGAAGTTTCCCCTCATCTTCCCTATAAACTTTTCACTTTTCACCCGTAACCCATGACCTCTGGTTGTAGTCCCACACAACCCCAGCAGAAAAAGCCTGCTTGTATTTACCCTATCTTTACCTCTCATAATTTTGTATACCTCTATCAAATCTCCCCTCAATCTTCTTTATTCTAAGGATTAAGGTCCGAACCTATTCAATCTTTCCTTATAACTCAGGTCCTCCAGATTGTCCCTAACAATCCTTTTGCTCTTAACAAAACTGTAGAATCCCTTAGGATTCTCCTTCACCTTGTCTGCTGGAGCAACTTCATGCTTTCTTCCAGCCTTCCTGATTTCTTTCTGTAGTGTTCTCTTGCATTTCTTGTACTCCATAAACACTACATTTGTTCCTATCTGCCTATACCTGCTATGCACCTCCTTTTTTCTCTTAACCAGGGCCTCAGTATCTCTTGAAGACCAAGGTTCCCTAGGCCTGTTATCTTTACCTTTTATTTTGACAGGCATGTACAAACTTGTACTCTCAAAATTTTACTTTTGAAGGTCTCCCACTTACCAAGTACACCTTTGCCAGAAAATAGCCTGTCCCAACCCACACCTGCCAGATCCTTTCTGCTAACATCAAAATTGGCTTTTCTCCAATTTAGAATCTCAACCTGTGGACCAGACCTATCGTTTTGCATATTTACTTTGAAATTAATGGCATTGTGGTCACTGGATGCAGTGTTCACCTCAACAATCTTCTGTCACCTGCCCTGTCTTATTCCCTAATAGCAGGTCCAGTATCACACACACTCTCTCGTTGGGATTTCTATGTACTGAAGGACACATTCCTGAACACATTTGACAAACTCTATCCCATCTAGTCCTTTTACAGTATGGGATTCCCAGTCAATATGTGGAAAGTTAAAATCACCTACTGTAACAACCTTATGTTTCTTACAACAGTCTGCAAATTCTTTACAAATTTGTTCCTCTAAATCCCCAGGACTTTTGGGTGGTCTGTAATGCAGTCCCATTAACGTAGTAATATCTTACTTATTTCTCAGTTCCACCCATGACACCTCACTAGTTGAGTTCTCCAGTCTGTACTGACAGAGCACTGCCATGACATTTTCCCTGACTAGTAACGCCACTCCTCCTCTTTTAATCCCTCCCGCTCTGTCACGTCTAAAACAATAGAACCCTGGGATATTGTGCTTCCAGTCCCGTCCCTCCTGCAACCAAGTCTCACTAACTGCTACAAAGTCATAATTCCAGGTGTTGATCCATGCGCTAAGCTAAGCTCCTCTCCTCTATGGTACTTCTTGCATTGAAATATACACAGCTCAGGACACTGGTCTCACCATGCTCAACCTTTTGATTCCTGACTTTGTCTGAGGTCTTACCAACATCTGTCTCCACAACCTCTCCACTAACTGTTCTGGCACTCTGGTTCCCATCCCCCTGCAACTCTAGTTTAAACCCAACCATGCAGCACTAGCAAACCTTCCCACTAGGATAGTAGTCCCCCTCCAGTCAGGTGCAAACTGTCCCATCTGTGCAGCTCCCACCTTCCCTGGAAGAGAGGCCAATGATCCAAAAATCTGAAACCCTCCCTCCTACACCAACTGCATAACTATATATTAAACTGTATAATCTTCCTAGTTCTGGCCTCACTAGCACATGGCATGGGTAGAAATTTTGAGATCACAACCCTGGAGATCCTGCTTTTTAACTTAACACCTATTTCCATGAATTCCTTATGCAGAACCTTATCCTACCCATGTCATTGGTGCCTACTTGGACATGACCTCTGGCTGTTCACTCTCCCACTTAAGAATGCTGAGGACTCGATCCGAGATGTCCCTGGCCCTGGCACCTAGGAGGCAACCTATCATCTGGAAATTTTGTTCACATCCACAGAACCTCCTTTCTGTTCCCCACACTAATGAATTCCCTGTCACCACAGCTCACCTCTTCTACCCCCTTCCCTTCTGAGTCACAGAGCCAGACACCGTGCCAGAGACCATAAGACCATAAGACCAAGCCATTCGGCCCACCGAGTCCTCCCACCATTCTATCATGGGTGATCCCAGATCCTATTCAATCCCATACATCTGCCCTCCCACTATAACCCTTGATGCCCTGACCA
The DNA here is from genome assembly GCF_030028105.1 of Mobula birostris. NCBI lineage: Eukaryota > Metazoa > Chordata > Chondrichthyes > Myliobatiformes > Myliobatidae > Mobula > Mobula birostris. The sequence continues at coordinate 2,216,894 of NC_092389.1, forward strand.
ATCAGGAATCTATCAAGCAACACACATCAAAGTTGCTGGTGAACGCAGCAGGCCAGGCAGCATCTCTAGGAAGAGGTGCAGTCGACGTTTCAGGCCGAGACCCTTCGTCAGGACTAACTGAAGGAAAAGTGAGTAAGGGATTTGAAAGTTGGAGGGGGATGGGGAGATCCAAAATGATAGGAGAAGACAGGAAGGGGAGGGATGGAGCCAAGAGCTGGACAGGTGATTGGCAAAAGGGGATACGAGAGGATCATGGGACAGGAGGTCCGGGAAGAAAGACAAGGGGGGGGGAGCACCAGAGGATGGGCAAGGAGTATAGTGAGAGGGACAGAGGGAGAAAAAGGATAGAGAGAGGGAAAGAATGTGTGTATAAAAATAAGTAACAGATGGGGTACGAGGGGGAGGTGGAGCATTAGCAGAAGTTAGAGAAGTCGATGTTCATGCCATCAGGTTGGAGGCTACCCAGACGGAATATAAGGTGTTGTTCCTCCAACCTGACTGTGGCTTCACCTTTACAGTAGAGGAGGCCGTGGATAGACATGTCAGAATGGGAATGGGATGTGGAATTAAAATGTGTGGCCACTGGGAGATCCTGCTTTCTCTGGCGGACAGAGCATAGGTGTTCAGCAAAGCGGTCTCCCAGTCTGCGTTGGGTCTTGCCAATATATAAAAGGCCACATCGGGAGCACCGGACGCAGTATATCACCCCAGTCGACTCACAGGTGAAGTGTAGCCTCACCTGGAAGGACTGCTTGGGGCCCTGAATGGTGGTAAGGGAGGAAGTGTAAGGGCATGTGTAGCACTTGTTCCGCTTACACGGATAAGTGCCAGGAGCGAGATCAGTGGGGAGGGATGGGGGGGACGAATGGACAAGGGAGTTGCATAGGGAGCGATCCCTGCGGAAAGCAGAGGGGGGGGAGGGAAAGATGTGCTTAGTGGTGGGATCCCGTTGGAGGTGGCGGAAGTTACGGAGAATAATATGTTGGACCCGGAGGCTGGTGGGGTGGTAGTGATGACCAGGGGAACCCTATTCCTAGTGGAGTAGCGGGAGGATGGAGTGAGAGCAGATGTACGTGAAATGGGGGAGATGCGTTTAAGAGCAGAGTTGATAGTGGAGGAAGGGAAGCCCCTTTCTTTAAAAAAGGAGGACATCTCCCTCATCCTAGAATGAAAAGCCTCATCCTGAGAGCCACACTCAGGTTGGAGGAACAACACCTTATATTCTGTCTGGGTAGCCTCCAATCTGATGGCATGAACATCGACTTCTCTAACTTCCGCTAAGGCCCCACCTCCCCCTCGTACCCCATCTGTTATTTATTTATATACACACATTCTTTCTCTCACTCTCCTTTTTCTTCCTCTGCCCCTCTGAATATACCCCTTGCCCATCCTCTGGGTTCCCCCCCCTCCCTTGTCTTTCTTCCCGGACCTCCTGTCCCGTGATCCTCTCATATCCCCTTTTGCCAATCACCTGTCCAGCTCTTGGCTCCATCCCTCCCCCTCCTGTCTTCTCCTATCATTTCGGATCTCCCCTCCCCCTCCCACTTTCAAATCTCTTACTCACTCTTCCTTCAGTTAGTCCTGACGAAGGGTCTCGGCCTGAAACGTTGACTGTACCGCTTCCTAGAGATGCTGCCTGGCCTGCTGCGTTCACCAGCAACTTTGATGTGCGTTGCTTGAATTTCCAGCATCTGCAGAATTCCTGTTGTTCAGGAATCTATCAACTTTGTTTTAAATATACCCACGGACTTGGCCTCCACCACAGTCTGTGGCAGAGCATTCCACAGATTCACCACTCTTTGGCTAAAAAAAATCCTCCTTACCTCTGTTCTAAAATGTCACCCCTCAATTTTGAGGCTGTGCCCTCTAGTTCTGGATACCTCACCAGAGGAAACATCCTCTCCACATCCACCTTATCTAGTCTTTTCAACATTCGCTAGCTTTCAATGAGATCCCCCTGCATTCTTCTAAATTCCAGTGAGTACAGGCCCAAAGATGCCAAACGCTCCTAATATGTTAACCCCTTCATTCCCAGAATAATCCTGGTGAACCTCCTCTGGACTCCAGTGACAACACATCCTTTCTGAGATATGGGGGCCAAAACTGTTGACAATACTCCAAGAATGGCCTGGCTAGTGTCTTATAAAGCTTCAGCATTATCTCCATGTTTTAAAATTCTGTAACCGTTGAAATAAATGCCCTCTCTACCACAGACTCAACCTGTGAATTAACTTTCTGGGAGTCTTGCATGAGGACTCCTAAGTCCCTCTGCACCTCTGATGTTTAAACCTTCTCCCGTTTGGATAATAGTCTGCACTATTGTTCCTTTTACCAAAATGCATTATCATACATTTCCCAACACTGTATTCCATCTGCTACCTTTTTGCCCATTCTTTCAATTTGTCTAGGTCCTGCTGCAATCGTATTGCTTCCTCAGCACTACCTACCCCTCCACCTATCGTCGTATCATCCACAGACTTTGCCACAAAGCCATCAATTTCATTATCTAAATCATTGACAAACAATGTGAAAAGTAGCAGTCCCAATAGTGACCCCTGAGGAACACCACTCGTCACTGGCAGCCAACCAGAAAAGACTCCCTTTACTCGCTGCCTTCTGCCTGTCAGCCATTCTGCTACCCATGCCAGTATCTTTCCTGTAATGCCATATGATTTTAATCTTGTTAAGCAGCCTCATGTGAGGCACCTTATCAAATGCCTTCTGAAAATCTAAGTAAATGACATCCACTACCTATCCTTTGTCTACCCTGCTCCTTACTTCCTTGAAGGACTCTAACAGATTTGTCAGGCAAGATTTCCCTTTACAGAAACCATGCTGACTTTGAGTTATTTTATCATCAGTCTTCAAGTACTCTGAAATCTTGTCCTTAATAATGGACTCCAACACTTTCCCAACCACTGAGGTTAGGCTAACTGGCCTATAATTTCATTTCTTTTGCCTTCCTCCCCTCTTAAAGAGTGGAGTGACATTTGCAACCTCCCAGTCCTGCGTGACCATGCCAGAATCAAGTGATTCTTGAAAGATCATGATCAATGCATCTGTTATCTCTTCAGCAACCTTTCTCAGGACTCTGGAATGTAGTCCATCTGGTCCAGGTAACTTATCCACCTGAAGACCTTTGAGTTTTCCTAGCACTTTTTCCTTTGTCATAGCAATGACAGTCACTCCTGCTCCCTGACACTCACGGACCTCTGGCACACTGCTAGTGTTTTCCACAGTGGAGACTGATGCAAAGTACCCATTAAGTTCATCTGCCATTTCTTTGTCCCCCATTACTACTTCACCAGCATCATTTTCCAGTGGTCCAATATTAACTCTCATCTTCCTTTTACTCTTTCTGTAACTGAAAAAACTTTTAATAGACCTGACTGCTGTGACTTTCCTCTGCTACATCATCCCCCCAACAGTATCCAAAGTGGTATACCTGTTGTTGAAAGGGTTGGCCACAGCCGTACTTTGCACTGGGTCCTTAACCCTTCCTCACTAACACCCAGTTTCCTGTGTCCTGCACCTCGGGTGTAACTACCTCTCTGTATGTCCTATCTATCACCTCTTCAGCCTCCCGAATGATCCAGAGTTCATCCATTTCCAGTTCCAACTCCTTAATGTGGAGTGTTAGCAGCTGCAGTTGGATGCACTTCTCACAGTTGTAGTTGTCAGGGACGCTGGAGGTCTCCCTGCCTTCCCACATCTCGCAAGAGGAGCATTCCGCTATCCTGTCTGGCATCTCTACTGTTCTAGCTGAGCAAATATAAAGAAGGAAAATCAATAAACTGTGGGGGAGAAATAAAAACCTCTACCCTCAGCTTTTTTGACTTCTCTCACCCAAGTCTCTCCTCTCTGAAGCCTCGAAGAGCTAAAACCTAAATGTCTCCATTCTAACTCTGACCAGTCCAACGATGGTCGCTCAGTTTGACCCTGCCTTACTTTAATTTGTTCTTGCCAATCAATCCTGAACACTGATTGGCTGCTTCTCAAAGCTCCAAACAGCCGCAAATTGCTTCCTTATCTATTCAATCGGCGAACCTGAGTGAGCTACGTCTTCTCCGATTGAGCGCTGTTCAAAACTGCAAACTGTCGCAAGTCGCTGCCTTTTCTACTCAATTGGTGAACCTGAGTGAGCTATGTCTTCTCAGGTTCCCATTGCTGATTTGCCGCTGCTCAAACATTTTTAATCAGATTGTTTTAATTTTTGATAAATGCTTTCCTTACACAGATGAGAAAAAAATTATTTAGTATTTTTAAATTCTACAAAACATGTAGATACATGGTTGTGTAGTGGTCAGCATAACACTACCACAGCACCAACACACCGGGTTCAATTCCAGACGATTTCTGTAAGGAGTTTGTACATTCTTCCTGTGATCGTGTGGGTTTCCTCTGGGTGCTCTGGTTTCCTCCCACATTCCAAAGATGTAGAGGTTAGAAGGTTAATTGGTCAGATGGGTGTAATTGGGCAGCGTGGACTCGTTCGGCCAGAATAGCCTGTAACCATGATATATCTCAAATATTCTTTATTTGTCCTTTGCAGGGATCTTCAAAGTTTCCGTGCCATTTTCCCCAATACGTCAGAAGGCGTAACAGCAGAAATCCAACAAAGAATGGAAGCTTTTAGAATTCAAGTTGAGGAGCAGGCTAATGTGGTCAAAGACAGGCTGGTCCAAATGTTTGCAGAGATCCAGGAGTTAACACCTCTACCTGAAAGTTCTGCATCATCGATTGCTGAACAACTAGAGGCATTCAAGAAGAACCTGAATGAATGGTCTACCAATGTCATACCTGCCAACACCAGTCAATTATTTCAAGAGAACCTTCAAGAAAATATCAGTCAGAAAATGGAGCGGATTCAACAGATTTTCCTTCCCTTAATTCAAACATTTCCGGGTCCATTCATTGAAGGAATTCAAAATTTGCAGAAATCCTTGGCACCCGGAGTTCAGAGCATCAAGAGATATATCACAGAATTAGAATCTGCATGAAAGAAATTCAAATAAATGTCTTAAAATTGCTTGTCAGATTCATACAGCAATAAGGATAATTGGGGAAATAGGTTATTGAATTAAATTTCAAACAAATTAAATTGTAAGTAATCTTAGTAATCAGCCCCTGGTACTTCCACAGAAGAGACTATCATTCAACCTTACAAGTATAATACTCCACCCAAGCCTCCATTCACCTTCCTTCAACATATCCCAATGCAGAATTACACTCAGTGACCACCACCTGTACCTAATAAAGTGGCCACTGAGTGTACATTCATGGTCTTCTGCTGCTGTAGCCCATCCACTTCAAGATTCAATGTGTTGTGCATTCAGAGATGCTCTTCTACACACCACTGTTGTAACGTGTGGTTATTTGAGTTACTGTTGCCTTCCTGTCAGTTTGAACCAGTCTGGCCATTCTCCTCTGACTTCTCCCATTAACAAGGTGTTTTCACCCACACAACCACTGCTCACTGGATGTAGTTTTGTTTTTCACACCGTTCTCTGTAAACTTTAAGGGCTGTTATGTGTGAGAATACCAGGAGATTCTTAAACCACCCTGTCTGGCATCAACAATCATTCCATGGTCAAAGTCACTTTGATCACATTTCTTCCCCATTCTGATGTTTGGTCTGAACAACAACTGAACCTCTTGACCATGTCTGCATGCTTTTATGCATTGAGTTGCTGCCACGTGATTGGCTGATTAGATATTTGCATTAACAAGCAGATGTACAGGTGTACCTAATAAAGTGGCCACTGAGTGTACATTCTCGATGTTCTACATACATCAATAGATAAGCATACACAACATCTCACGGAATTATATCATAATATTCACAAAGCTGGAACCAATGACATAATTGGAATAAAATTATACTTCATAGTAACTTAAAGGTGAATTTCTTTTTTATTCTATTGGAAAATCTAGTTATCTTTCTCATTGAGATTGTGGAGTATTGAACAATTCTCATGGAATCTCCCAAAGGGGAGGGATGATGGAAGTTGGAACTGGGTAGTTCCTATCGACGTTCCCGGTTAGGCTGCAGCCAGTTCCATTTGGCTGGGGTCCAGCAGTTTCATGCGCAGCAGACCGTAAGACATAGGAGCAGAATTAGGCCATTCAGCCCATCAAGTCTGTTCTGACATTCTATTAAGGCTGATTTGTTATTCCTTTCAACCCCATTCTCCTGCCTTCTCCCCATAATCTTCGATGCCCTGACTAATCTAGAACCTATTAAACTCCGCTTTAAATACACCCAATGACTTGGCCTCCACAGCTCTCTGTGGCAATGAATTCCACAGATTCACCACCCTCTGGCTAAAGAATTTCCTCCTCATCTCCGTTCTAAAGGGACATCCTGTACTGAGGCTGTGCCCTCTTGTTCCTAGACCCCCGCACTATAGGAAACATCCCATCCACATCCTCTCTACCCAGGCCTTTCAACATTCAATAGGTTTCAGTGGGATTCCCCCATTATTCTTCTAAACTCCAGTGAGTACAGGACCAGAGCCATCAAACGCTCCTCATACATTAACCCTTTCATTCCCAGGATCATTCTCATGAACTTCCTCTAAACTCTTTCCAATGCTAGCACATCCTTTCTTAGAAAGGAGCCCAAAACTGCTCACAGTGCCATATATTATTACTAAGGTTCTTAGCTTTAGTGTGTTAATTGGGTTTTGTGACGTCTCCAACACTGTGACATCATTTTATTGAGACCTGAACTTTCACTATCCACAGCCCAGTCAGCTGCAGCAGCCATACAATAGGCAACAAGTGGTTTTTAAACTAGAAGCTCAAATCAATAATTAATGATTAGATTTTAATTGGAGATTTTTATTGGGTCTGGAGGAGTGTGGATGTTCATCCCAGTCCCACTGCTCCACCTCAAAATCCTCAAATCCACTTTCGTTTAAGGGCAGCCCTCCCCTACCTACCTTCCTGAGGAGAACGGAAGCAAAATAACAGAAAGAGAGAACAGGAAAGGAAGAGTACCGAGACAGACAAACAGAGGGAGAGAGAGCAGGGAGTGAGTGTGGGAAGTAGAAATGTGGAGAGGAAAATGAGCAAGTAGTTACAAAAGAAAGGAAAACAGAAAAAGAAAGTGACAATAAGGGAAGAAAGAAGAGAAAGAATAAAATAGAGATTAAGGGAGAAATGGAAAGAAGGAGTAGAGACAGGAAATAACATAGATACATGAATTTAAAATATGTACTTGTTCACATTAGACCTATTTTAAGCCTTGGCAATAAAATTGAAAGTCTAAGGTGAGCAATATTTGACTAACTATTGACAAAATGAACGGCAGTCCTTAAAGCATGACTCTAAAAGATGGAACGTGACAGAAGTATGGACTATACGGCTGAAGGTCCTGTTTCCAAGCTTTAACGCTCTATGAGTCTATGGCTCTGATCACATGTAACATTTTGGATTTAATAGTTCCATTTCTATTTTGAATGAATTGTAAATGAATATATGAATTCATGAATGCAGAATAAAGATGATGTAAAAGCATGAAATAAAATAATTTAGTACAGTGCATTCCGGTTATTTGGGACACATTGGGACCTGTACATCTTGGCTCAGTTAAGCAGCTGTTCCAATCAGCCCAAGTTTCATGAAAATAGTTAAAAAGGTATAAAAAGACAAACTGAGTAACAAAGTATGTATTCAAATGAAATACAGAACACGTTAGAACACTGTTAATACTACTACAGTACTGTGTATTAGTTCCTAATAGTTATCGATGGAGGAATTCATCCAGTGTACATGGCTATGTTCTTTTGATTGTAAATGAACAAAATCAAAACCTAGGGCAGATAACAGGCTGCCTTCATACAATGCTTTTCAACACAGGAGCCCCTCAGGGCTGTGTCCTAAGCCCCCTTCTTTACCCTCTGTATACCCATGACTCTGTCTCCACCCACAGCTCCAATCTGCTAATTAAATTTGCTGACGACACTACATTGATTGGCCTTATCTCAAATAATAATAAGACAGCCTACGGAGAAGAAGTCATCACCCTGACACAGTGGTGTCAAGAAAACAACCTCTCCCTCAATGTCGCAAAAACAAAGGAGCTGGTTGTGGATTACAGGAGGGATGGACACGGTCTAACCCCTATTGACATCAATGGATCTGGGGTTGAGAGGGTGAACAGCTTCAAGTTCCTCAGCATAAACATCACCGAGGACCTCACGTGGTCTGTACACACCAGCTGTGTGCTGAAAAAGCACAACAGTGTCTCTTTCACCTCAGACAGTTGAAGAAGTTTGGTATGGGCCCCCAAATCCTAAGGACTTTCTACAGGGGCAACTGAGAGCATCCTGACTGGCTGCATCACTGCCTGGTAAGGGAACTGTACCTCCCTCAATCACAGGACTCTGCAGAGAGTGGTGCAGACAGCCCAGCACATCTGTAGATGTGAGCTTCCCACGATTCAGGACATTTACAAAGACAGGTGTGTAAAAAGAGCCCGAAGAATCATTGGGGACCCGAGTCACCCCAACCACAATCTATTCCAGCTGCTACCATCTGGGAAACGGTACAGCAGCATAAAAGCCAGGACCACCAGGCTCCGGGACAGCTTCTTCCACCAGGCCATCAGACTGATTAATTCATGCTGACGCAACTGTATTTCTATATTATATTGACTATCCTGTTGTACATAATATTTATTATAAATTACTATAATTGCACATTGCACATTTAGACGGAGACGTAACGTAAAGATTTTTACTCCTCATGTATATGAAGGATGTAAGTAATAAAGTCAACTCATTGATTTCATCCTCCAAAGCTTCTTTTTCATTGTAACATTCAAGATGATTCTTGTAGTTTCTAACTTGTTGAAGTAGTGAAATCATTTCATTTTCATTTCCATTCATTTCTAGCATCTTCAAGCCTGAATGCTTGAAGATTCAAAGATTCAAAAGTTCAAAGTACATTTATTATCAAGTATGTATACAGTATTCAGCTGAGATTCATCTTCCCACAGACAACAAAACCGTAGTGAGCAAAACAGTTCTGAGTTGTCTTATTACTTCTGTTTTGCCAACTATCAGGGACAAAAATCACTGCATTTTGAACACAAACATGTGCAACTGATGCTGTTTAAAAACTGTTTACTCAAAGCAGAATGAAGTGTTTAACATCCGCGCAAGCGCACGCCGCTGACGCTAGTGCTGACTAGATGCCACTTTAAATTAATCCAATCTGCCTGTATGTGGTCTACATCTCTCCATTTCTTGCCTGTCTAAATGCCTCTTATACGTTGTTACCTTATCTGCTTCCACACCTTACCACTTACTAGGCACATACTAATATGTGCGTAAAGAAACATTCTTCTATCACATCACCCCTCAGCCTCTGGTGCTCCTGCTAATATAATCCAAGTCTGTCCAAATTTCTACCTAATATACTCCAGTCCAGGCAACACCCTGCAGAACCTCTTCTGCATCCTCTCCAAAGCCTCCAATTCCTTTCTGTAAAGTGCTCACCAGAATCCGACACAACATTATGAATTTCTTTAACAAGCCCATGATATTTAGTCTTAAACAGATGAATTGAAAATGCATCTCAAATTTTACAAGCAAGATAATTATGTGGATTTACCAGATATATCCAGCGGAAGGGTTTGTTTCTGTGCTGTAGTGTTCTAGGTGTCTACAGGTCAATGGGTCCAGGCAAATTAATGGATCAACATGTACTGAATGGGCCAAAGGGCCTGTTTCTGTGCTTTAGTGTTGTATGACTCCACAAGTCAATGGGTCCAGGCAAATTAATGGGTCAGCACAGACTAGGTGGGCCAAAGGGCCTGTTTCTGTGCTGTAGAGTTCTATGACATACCATATTGATGGGAAGAGGCAGCTTAATGGTTCAGCATGCACTAGATGGGCCAAATGGCCTGTTTATGTGCTGAAGTGTTCTATGACTTCACAGGTCAATGGGACTAAACAGATTAATGGTTCAGCATAGGCTTGATGGGCCAAAGGGACTGTTTCTGTGCTGTAGTGTTCTATGACTCTATCATCTATACAGCCTTTTCTATGTCCTGTCTTTCCTATGTGTCTGGAACTCAGAAGGATCCGCCCTCTGGTGCTTATGTGGTTACAGCTCTTCAACTGATTCACTTGCCTCTTCTCTTCATACTGGCCGTTTTCCTTTTTCACTCTTAGTCCACTCTTAGTATGGTTTCCATTTGAAATCTCAAAATTTTCTTCCACCCTGCCACAAATGCTGCCCAAGCCTATTTCCAAGGCTCTCTGAGGCTGTACCATCAACCATCTGCATTCATTCCATTCTATATTTCCCCATGTTCACCTCTCTCACCAAGTTCTACCACCCACCTGCACAGCATGAGCAACTCACTGCATCCAATTAACCTACCGACCTATAGTATTAGATTATGAGAACACTCAGTCCTCTTTTATTGTCATTTAGAAATGCATACATGCATTAAGAAATGATACAATGTTTCTCCGGAGTGATATCACAGAAAACAGGACAAACCAAAGACTAACACTGACAGAACCACATAATTATAACATATAGTTATAGCAGTGCAAAGGAATACCATAATTTGATAAAGAACAAACCATGGGCACAGTAAAAAAAATAGTCTCAAAGTCCCAAGTTGATAGACTCCCAAGTCCCCGATAGCAGGCGGCAAAAGGGAGAAACTCCCTGCCATAAACCTCCAGGCACCGTCAACTTGCTGATGCCTTGGAAGCAGCCGACCACAGCCGACCCTGAGTCTATCCGTCCGAAGACTCTGAGCTTCCGAGCAGCCTCTCCGATACAGCCTCCCGAGCGCCATCCTCTGCCGAGCGCCTTCGACCTCTCCCCGGCCGCTGAAACACCCAAAGCCAAGGATCTCGAGGCCTTCAGCTCCAGATTTTCCGGTTACCACACAGTAGCAGCGGTAGCAAAGCGGGCATTTCAGAAGTTTTCCAGATGTTCCGCTATGCACTCACGTCTGTGTCCATCAAATCAGGATTGTGCACGGTCCCCTGCTTGACAGATAACAAACATCACCACCGGAGAGGCCGCGCGCGCTGTTGTCGCGTCACCATCTTCTCCTGAACTTCTGCTCTATTAGCTCTATTTGTCACGTGTATCGAAGCTTCAAACCATACAGTGAAATGTATGGTTTGTGTTCAACCAAATCAACAAGGATTGTAAGTGTCACCTGCCTCTGGTGCCAACAGCTCACTAACTCTAAGTGTACGTTTTTGAAATGTGGGAGGAAACTGGAGCACCCAGAGGAAACCCACGAGGTCATGGGTAGAATTTACAACCTCTTTACGGGTAGCAGTGGGAATTGAACCACGATCGGTGATTGCTGTGTAATAGTGTTACTCTAACAGCTACACTGCTTTCCAGAAGACTGTACGTTCCTGCAGATTCCAGATCTGGAATTGAAATTGTTGTATTATTGTCACATGTACTGAGGTACAGGCTGGCCTGGGGTAGAGGTCCGTGGGAGGGTGCTTTTGTGATTTTGTTGTGTTGTTCTGCTGAACATCGTGGGCATGTTATGTTAGTCCTGGAGTGAATGCTGCCACTTCGGAATCACAATCAGGTTTAATATCACTGACATATGTTGTGAACTTTGTTGTTTTGCGACACCAGTGCAGTGCAATAACTTCAAAAATTATAAGAAATCTATATATATAAATTAAATTAAATAAGTAGTTCAAAAATAGAGCAATAAGTGTTGAGGTGGTGTTCATTGTCCATTCAACAATCTGGTGGTAGAGTTCTCTAGCAAATCCTTAGGTGTGCTGTAGTTAATGCAAATGAAGAAAAAGCATTTCAGGATGTATACTGTATACATTTCTCTGACATTAAATGTACCTATGAAACTTCGAAACCTTTCACTGTATGTTTCGATGGAGGGGTATTGATCTCAGCACATTTCCTCTTTCTCTCACCTAATCCTGCATCTTCCAGGAGAGGGCAGCAGCTCCACTTTGGAATCATATGGGAAACAAGGAAGAGATGACTGTAGCTGGTAAAAATTGATAATCCGTATCTATGCCTTCAGAATCAGGTTTATTATCACCAGCATGTGTCAGTATCCTGACTGGTTGCATCATGGCCTGGTATGGACACACCAATGGCCAGGAATGAAAAAGTCTTTGTAAAGTGGCAGATACAGCTCAGTCTCACTCTCTCCACTTCTGATCCCTCTATGAGGATTGATATGTGTTCCTTCATCTTGCCCTTCCTGAAGTCCATAATCAGGTCTTTCATCTTACTGACGTTGAGTGCCAGGTTGTTGCTGTGGCACCACTCCACTAGTTGGCATATCTCACTTCTGTACGCCCTCTTGTCGCCACCTGAGATTCTACCAACAATGTTTGTATTGTCAGCGAATTTATAGATGGTATTTGAGCTGTGCTTAGCCGCACAGTCAGGTGTATATAGAGAGTAGAGCAGTGGGCTAAGCACACACCCCTGAGGTGCGCCAGTGTTGATCGTCAGTGAGAAGGATGTTATCACCAATCTGCACAGACTGTGGTCTTCCGGTTAGGAAGTTGAGGATCCAATTGCAGAAGGAGGTACAGAGGCCTAGGTTCTGTAACTTCTCAGTCAGGATTGTGGGAATGATGGTATTAAATGCTGAGCTATAGTCACATTAGGCTTCTGCAGATCCTGAAAGAACAAGCCAACTAGAAGCAACTCACTGCAGTTCCCACTTTCTGTCAGCCAATTAGCAATGCACGAATGCAGTGCTTTGTCCTTGAAAATCTGATGACATTTTTAATGGATGGTATTAAATGTAACCTCCTTCCAAGCTGTTACTGAAAAGGGTGGGCAGACACCAGGGTCAAGTTCCATTGTAGGTTCTACAGGACTGTTGTGAATTGAAATATTCAGTGTCAAGCATCTAGTTACATTATGACTGCAAGAAGGAATTTACCTTTGTCCAAAATATTAAGTGTCATCACAAACCGGCATCACAGTGCCTCTACTTTCTTAGAAGTTTGGCGTGTCACCTAAAACTTCGACGAATTTCTATTGATGCACAGTGGAGAGTATCCTGACCGGTTGCATCACGCCCTGGTATGGACACACCAATGGCCAGGAACGAAAAAGTCTTTGTAAAGTGGTGGGTATAGCCCAGTCCATCCAGGAAAAGCCGTCCCCACCACTGAGCATATCTGCATGGAGCCCTGCCACAACAAAGCACCATTGGGAAGGAGGTACAGGAGCGTTAGGCAACCACCACCACGTTCAGGAACAGTTATCACCTTCAACTATCAGGCTCCTGAACCAAGGGGAGAACTTCACTCACATCAACACTGAACTGATTCCAGAACCTACAGACTCACTTTCAAGGACTCTACAGCTCATGTTCTCAGTATTATTTTTAACTGTACAGTTTATTTCAAAACAGCAAAACATATAGTGAAATGTGTCATTTGCATCAAATCAAATCAGACTACAAGTGTCACCATGCTTAGTGTCTACACTATCATAGCCTGCCCAGGGATCACTAACCCCAGCCTATGGGAGGACACCGGAGCACTCAGAGGAAATCCACGTGGTCACGAAGAGAATGTACAAACTCCTTACAGGCAGATGCAGAGATTGAACCCTAATTGGTGATGGTTGATGCTGTATTAGTGTTATGCTGCCGTGCTGCCCTTTGGGACTTTCCCATGTCTTTGGGATGTGAGAAGTTGCAGCATTCAGAGGAAACCTACATGGCCACAGGTAGAACATGCAAACACCACACAGACAGCAGCTGAGGTTGGAATTGAACCTGGGTCTTTGGTGCTATAAGGCAGTGGCTCCACCTCCTACACCACTGCACTGTCCATAGATGCTGGGAGGGAGCCCATCCTCCTGCCACCTGTCTAACTAACCTCTGAAAATTTCATTCTTCCCTTGTTGGTAAGCTACTTTCTCCTTAAATAGTTCAGGGTTAATCCCTTCATCTCTTCCTTGTGGTGGTGAGTCTACATTCCTACCATGTTCTGGATAAGGAAGTATCTGTGGCAATTTTTATTAAGTGCCTTAGCCCTGTTTTATATCCAGGATCCTTTGTTTTGCCTAGTCCCTAAGTGTATACATGTATTTTACATTTACGGCACAGCACAGCACAGCACAGAAGATGTAAAAAAAATTATTGAGTCCTATAGCGTAGAAATCAGTCCTTCACTCCACAGTCTCCAATGATCATCCAACATATTTCCCTCCACTCCCCCCAGTTTCTATTCCTCACCGACACATGGGGGTGGAGGGGATAATTTCCAGTGGTCAATTAACGTACCAACCTGCACTCCTTCGGGATTTGGGAGGAAACTGGGAGCATTCGGTTCCACCATTCAGGTCTATTCGTGGCCATAGGGAGAACATGTAAGCTGCAGACAGACAGCACTGGAAGTCAGGAAACAACCTGCGATGCTGAATCTGTGAGGCAGCAGCTCCGCTGGCTGTACCAGCATGGCAGATGTAAATTGGTCAGGATCCCTGATTTTAGAAGATAGGAAAATATGAGTCAATGTAGTTCTTAATGTTTGGCAAAGGGCTATGAATGCACCTGAGCATGTTTGTGTCTGAATCTGAATCCGAGTCCGCTGGAGGAAAGAGGCCGGAGGCTGGACTGTATTGGTGGGTTGTTTTGCGGTTGTTGTTTTGATCTGTTTTATTGTGATCTGTGTTGTTCTGCTGAGCATTGTTATGTTGACGCCCGTGGCCATGTTGGTTGTTAACACAAATGACCTATTTCACTGTACACGTGAACATTGCAAGTCTCCTGATCTTTTCCATGCTCTCAGTTGTGGGTCGTCTTATGTGGTGACAATATAAGACTACAGAGTTGTAGAATCAGATCCATAGAACCAGGCTCTTTGTCCCAACTGGTCCATGCCAACTGTGTTTCTAGCGAGCCAGTCCCATCTGCTCACATTTGGCCCTGTAGTGTAAGGAATCCCAGGATACTGAGCCAGCGGTAATGAAAGAATGGTGATTCCTGCCAAGTCTTGGATAATCTTGTGGAGAGAATGGGGAGCAAGGGGTATCCACAGCAATTACACTATGTAAAACAGTGCTGGCACCATTCTAGTGGTTAAAAACAATTTTATTATTTATAATTAGAGCAGGTACAGTGTTGGCGTGAATTCTGATCATAAAATCCAGGCTTACAGCTGAGAGCAATTTAACTAATTTATATCTGTAATGGTACAGAACATGCTGGCTTCTGTTTACTTTGTGATCCCATTGGACAACAAAGTCATGTGATCTGGCCACTTCCTCAAATTACATAAAATTTTTGCAGGCAGCCTGGACCATTTCCTTTGCAACAAGTCCATTCCGAGCGCTACAGACTCAGACTTAGGAGAACACAGTGGCCCGATGAAGGGTTCTCACCAGAAACTCTGCTCTTCATTCTCCTCCAGAAGTGTTGCATGACTTGCTGAGTTCCTGCAGTCTGTGTGTGTTACTTGAGAAAGAAAGTGTGCCTGCTTTACTCAGGGGCTCCTCACACAGAGCTTCAGCCACACAATCCAAAGGGATGATGGCCATAACCAACCATTATTGTTGTCCTCAACCAATGTTACTCAACAATGGTGGAAAATCTAACAATACTTAATCCTCTGAGTGAAGAAGGTTTTTCTTAGTCCTGAGTTCTTCACCCAGAGAACGCATCCCTGGTGTTAGACTCGCAAGACAAGTGACCTTCCCTGTGACCTATCTTTGAATCTTACATATTAGGTTGAGATGACTTCTCATTCTTCACAACTACAGACTAGATAGGTCTATCTCAATCTCTCTTCATAATATAACCCTGAGCCTAGGTGATAATGTATTGGAACTTTATTCTCACTAGCCAAGTTGATTTTCCCTCAGTAGGGAAACCAATTCACCTGGAAGTATTTTACCAAAATCTTGCACAATTACAGCATAGTTTTCCTGCTGTTTCATTTCACCCCTTTTTTCAATTTGTGGGTACAATTATGACATTTAAAAGATTAAAGATTAACTGTATTCATCACATGTACATCAAAACATACAGTTGCGTGTGTCATTTGCATCAAATCAATTCAGCAAGGATTGTACTGGGCAACCATGCATCTGGTATACCCACGGCCTAATTGTCTGGCTTTGGAATGTAGGAAGAAACTGGAGCACCCGGAGGAATCCCAGGGAGAAACTCCTTACAGGTAACAATGGAAATTGAACCCCGATTTTACAGCTGGCATTGTGAGTGTTCGTCCATCGTCGACGTCGATGAGGACCTTGACACCATTATGATGGTGTCAAGACTAGCGCGTGATTTGGATTTAAGTGAGGGAGAGTTGCGCAGCGTCAGCCTCACTCTCTCTTCCCAATTCCCATCTGGATCCAGTGGCAAGACAGAGTCTAGACGGCTGGAGATGGAACTAGGCGCAGTGGATGACCAGGACGTCTTCTGTGTCTTGTCCTGCTCTACACGTTCCACGACGCTTGCAGAGACCGCCTTCTTGACCGTTGGACCTGCCGTTGGTCTCGTCCACTCAATCCGCCGGAGTCTGTCTTCACATGCTGGGATAGATATCTCCCTACCTCACCGAGGGTTTGAGACCCGTCGGCTAACCTCACCTGGTTTAGCCGGCTTGTTGAAGCCGTTGCCCGGGGTGTGGCCGCTGTCACATGCAGACAGCTACGGGGAGCCACAGGTGAGAGCTGAGTGCCAGGAGGAGATTGGAGCCCGCGGAGGAAACCTAGTGGTTCACGGGGAGAACGTACAAACTCCTTACAGACAACAGCAGAATTGAACTCTGAACTCTGATGCCCCAAGCTGTAATAGCATCCCGCTAACTGCTGTGCTACTGTGGCATCAAATGACTTGCTAGCAATAAGGGAAAAAGGTAGCTTGTCATTTGCATTGGTTGGGTGTTCATCAACTTGTGGAGGATCTAAACTAAGTATAGGGTTATAACACTGCCAGCAAACTTATGTGGAATCTACAGTGAATTCAGGATGTCCCAGAGCAATTTATAGTTATAGAGGCAGAGTCATAAAGTACTACAACTCAGCAAAAGGCCATTCATCCCATCTGGTTTGTGCTGAACTATTATTCTGCCTAGTCCCATTGACCTGCACCCAGACCATAGCCCTCAATACCTCTCCCATCCATGTACCTATCCAAACCTCTCTTAAACGTTTCAGTCAAACCTGCATTCACAATGTCTGCTGGCAGCTGATTTGACACTTTCACCACCCTTTGAGTGAAGACGTTCCCCCTCATGTTCCCATTAAACATTTCACCTTTCACCCGTAACCCATGACCCCTAGTTCTTGTCCCACCCAACCTCAGTGGAAAAAGCCTGCTTGCATTTACCCTATCTATACCCCTCATAATTTTGTATACCTCTATCAAATCTCCCCTCGTTCTCCTACACTCCAGGGAATAAGGTCCTAATCTATTCAACCTTCCCTATAACTCAGGTACTCAAGAATTGGCAACATCTTTGTAACTTTTCTCTGCACTGTTTCAATGTTATTGATATCTTTCTTGTGGGTAGGTGACCCAAACTAGACACAGTACTCCAAATTAGGCCTCACAAATGACTTACACAATTTCAAAATAACATCCCTTCTCCTATATGCAGTACTTTGATCTATGAAGGCCAAAGTGCCAAAAGCTTTCTTTCAATGATCCCTTTGTTCTACCACACTCCTCAGTGCCCGGCCGTTCACTGAAATGGCACTGAGATGTTGTTAATTAAATACTTCTGACCTTAAATTGAATCACGGGAATCAAAGGAAGCATGGGGAATGCAGCAATTGTTTTCTGCACAGCAAGATCCCTTAAACAACAAAGTATAAACCAATGAATAATCTATTTTAATGATGTTGATTGATGGATAAATATTATTCAGGCTATCGAGGAGGACCAACCTTGAAAGAATAGCTTGTGAACTCCTACGTTTACAAAAAATATGGTGGGATGGATTTTAGGGGCTGGATGCCCTGTTCCTGAACTTTGTCTTTTTTTAAAATCATCTTCCTATATCCAAGTAATTATGCTTAAAACCAATTCACCCCAGGTGTTGTTTGGAACCTGTTCTGCAACTCTCTTAACCTTTGGTGAATAAACTATTTCTGCAATATGTCTCATTAACTAATTCCTGGGGGGTGTCTACCCATTCTTATTCAAATTTTGCCGGGTCCCTTAAGGCTGCCAAAATTTAAATTTTATTGTGTTTTCATCCAGATTTCATTTTACAGCATATCAAGTGATACTGGTTGGGAAAAAAAGAGTTTTGATTCTGAGAGACTTTCACAACTGGCTCCTGTTGTAGTATGCTGAAGGTCTTTTAGCTCCCTTCCAGGCCTGAAGAAGATCAGAAATTCTAACAGCTTCATCAATGCACTGAGGCACAGCACCACAGCAAGTAAAGACCATACGACCACAAGATATGGGAGCAGAATTAGGCCATTTGACCCATCATGTTTGTTCTGTCATTCCAGAATAGCTGATTTATTATCCCTCTCCATTCTCCTGCCTTCTCATAACCTTTGACCCTTACTAATCAAGAACCTAATTTTCAGCTTTAAATAAATAGATATTGTATATAATCTAATTAGTCAATCACATGGCAGCATCTCAATTATGCAGACAAGGTCAACAGGTTCAGTGACATTGACTATGGAATGATTGTTGGTGCCAGATGGGGTGGTTTGAGTATCTCAGAAACTGCTGATCTCCTGGGATTTTCACACATAATGGTCTCTAGAGTTTACAGAGAATGGTGTGAAAATTTAAAAAAAAAACATCTAGTGAGTGGCAGTTCTGTGGGTGAAAACACCTTGTTAATGAGAGAGGTCAGAGGAGAATGGCCAGACTGGTTCAAGCTGACAGGAAGGTGACAGTAACTCAAATAACCACGTATTACAACAATGGTGTGCAGAAGCATCTCTGAATGCTCGTTGGAATTTAGAAGATTGAGGGGGGGATCTGATTGAAACGTATAAAATCCTAAAGGGATTGGACAGGCTAGATGCAGGAAGATTGTTCCCGATGTTGGGGAAGTCCAGAACAAGGGGTCACAGTTTGAGAATAAAGGGGAAGCCTTTTAGGACCGAGATTAGGAAAAACTTCTTCACACAGAGAGTGGTGAATCTGTGGAATTCTCTGCCACAGGAAACAGTTGAGGCCAGTTCATTGGCTATATTTAAGAGGGAGTTAGATATGGCCCTTGTGGCTACGGGGATCAGGGGGTATGGAGGGAAGGCTGGGGCGGGGTTCTGAGTTGGATGATCAGCCATGATCATAATAAATGGCGGTGCAGGCTTGAAGGGCCGAATGGCCTACTCCTGCACCTATTTTTTATGTTTCTATGTTTCTATGTCGAACCTTGAAGTGGATGGGCGACAGCAGCAGAAGACCACTGACATACACTCAGTGGCCACTTTATTACGTTTGTGGTCTTCTAACATTCCTAGATCTTTCCTAAAATGAGGTAACTAGAATTGAGCACAATACTCCAGGTGAGATCAGATCAGTGCTATATAAAGGTTCAGTGTGACCTCCTTGTTTTTATACCCCATGCATTCATATATATGACCAGAACAGTGCACGCATTCTTCACTGCTCTTCCTCTTCAATATCTTGTGCACCCATTTGCCCAGGACCCCTTTCAGAGCACTATCTTTTATTCTATATTGCCTCTCCTCATTCTTCCAACTAAATGCATCTCTTCACATTCGCCGCATTAAGTCTAATTTATTACACACTTGTCCATTATATTCATTTATATCCTGCTGTAAATTATCTACATTCTTTTTGCATTTCACAGTAGTGCTAAGTTTTCTGCCATTCACATTAGTCTGGCTTGCACCCTAATATTAGTCTGTGTACTGAGTCACCTCCTTTACTCCCTGTATACCCATGAACGTATTGCCACTCACAGCTCCAATCTGCTAATTAAATTTGCCAACGACACTACGTTGATTGGCCTCACCTCAAACAATTACAAGGTGTCCTACAGGGAAGAAGTTATCTCTCTGACACAGTGGTGTCAAGAAAACAACCTCTCCCTCAATGTTGCAAAAACAAAGGAGCTGGTTGTGGATTACAGGAGGAATGGAGATGGCTAACCCCTATTGACATCAATGGATCTGGGGTTGAGAGGGTGAACAGCTCCAAGTTCCTCGGCATCCACATCACCGAGGACCTCACGTGGTCTGTACACACCAGCTGTGTGGTGAAAAAGCACAACAGCCACTCTTTCACCTCAGACAGTTGAAGAAGTTTGCTATAGGCCCCCAAATCCTAAGAACTTTCTACAGGGGCACAATTGAGAGCATCCTGACTGGCTGCATCACTGCCTGGTATGGGAACTATACCATCCTAAATTACAGGACTCTGCAGAGAGTGGTGCGGAAAGACCAGCGCATCTGTAGTTGTGAACTTCCCAAGATTCAGGACATTTACAAGGTCACGTGTGTAAAAAGGGCCCATTGGATCACTGGGGACCCAAACCATCCCAACCACAATCTATTCCAACTGCTACCATCCAGGAAACGGTACCGCAGCATAAAAGCCAGGACCAACAGGCTCCGGGACAGCTTCTTCCACCAGGCCAACAGACTGATGAACTCACACTGATTTGAGTGTACTCTGCATTACATTGACTGTTCTATTTATTATAAATTATTATAAATTACTATGATTGCACACTGCACATTTAGATGGAGACATAACGTAAAGATTTTTACTCCTCATGTATGTGAAGGATGTAAGAAATAAAGTCAATTCAATTCAATTCAAATGCAGATGGAAAAAATGGTCCCGACACCAATCTCCGGGGAAGGGCGTTATTCACTTTGCTCTGATGTGAAAAACAAGCAGTCACCACCAACCTCAGCTTCCTATCCTTGCCAGCAATGTATCTCTTGTGCCATGTGCTTCAACATTGTTGTTAAACCCATTTTGTGAGATCTTATCAAAGTCTTCTGGAAGTCAATGTACACCACATCCACTACATTTCTCTCATCAACTCTATCTTACCTCTGCAAAAAAAAATCTATCAAATTGGTTAAACATGATTTGCTTAACAAATCCATGCTGGCTTGCCTTAATTATTCAATTTTCCACCGTGACTATGAATCCTTACTGAATCTATGTTTCTAAAAGATTTTCCACCTCTGCGGTTAAAATGACTGGCTGAGTTTTTTTTATGCTTACTTTTTGTTATTGAATGAAACATTTTCCACTCTCCAATGTTCAGGCACCATCCTCCATGTCCAAAGAGCAATGAGTATCTGAAAAGGAAAGTGTGTAGCTTGACTCAGATATGGATGTATATTTGAGTCAATCTCGTTATTATATCTATGATTAAGTAAGTAGTGCAAAAAGAGAGCAAAAAAGTACTGAGGTCGTGTTCATGGTTTCATTTTCCATTCAGAAATCTGATGGCGGAGGTGAAGCAGTTGTTCCTAAAACATTGAGTGTGGGCCTTCAGGCTCCTGTACCTTCTCTCTGATGGTGG
Source organism: Mobula birostris (assembly GCF_030028105.1). NCBI lineage: Eukaryota > Metazoa > Chordata > Chondrichthyes > Myliobatiformes > Myliobatidae > Mobula > Mobula birostris. The sequence continues at coordinate 2,238,394 of NC_092389.1, forward strand.
TAATGATGGTAATGATGGTAGAAATTCAGAGGAAATACTGACCACCCACCTACCGGATGCACACTGCTGTGATTTTCCCACTAACCTGACTCACCAAAGAACCCTGACCTACCAGAGCTCGTACTGCATCACTGTTTGGACTCGTTGAGTCTCTCTTCAATGTGATAGCAGTGCGAGGTGAGTCAGCTGACTTCACTTGATCTCCGCTTTAAGGATTTAAAAGATTCTATTAGTAATAGGCTCCTCCATTGAAAATGCAATTCAGCATCTCAGACAATGTAGCTGAGACTCAGGGTCCATCTCTCTGGAGTTAGACTTGAACCTTTAGCCTTATACCTTTAGCCAATTCAGATTGGTTCTGAAGTTCTGACCAATGTGTTTCCTCTTAGGGTATGGGGCTAAAGGGCCACGCTGATTAAGTAGGAAGAAGCCAATAATATTAAAGAGGATACCATAAGTTTCTTCAGATACATAAAGCATAAAAGAGAGGTGAGAGTGGATATTGGACTGCTGAAAAATGATGTTGAAGAGGTAGTGATGGGGGACAATTAAATGGCAGACGAACTGAATAAGTATTTTGCATCAGTCTTCACTGTGGAAGACACTAGCAGTATGGTGGAGGTTCCTGGTGTCAGGGGTCATGAAGTGTGTGAAGTTACCATTACTAGGGAGGCTCTTGGAAAACTGAAAGGTCTGAAGGTAGATAAGTCACCTGAACCACATGATATACACCCCAGGGTTCTGAAAGAAGTGGCTGAAGAGATTGTGGAGGCATTGGTAATGATCCCTCAAGAATCACTAGATTCTGGAATGGCTCCAGAAGACAGGAAAATTGCAAATATCACTGCAGTCTTCAAAAAAGGAGAGAAGCAGAAGAAAGGAAGTTATAGGCCAGTTAGTCTGACCTTAGATGCTGGAGTCAATTATTAAGGATGTGGCATTGGGGTACTTGGAGACACACGCTAAAACAGGCTGTAGGCAGTATGGTTTCCTCAAGGGAAAATCTTGCCTGACAAATCTGTTGGAATTCTTTGAAGAAATAACACACAGGATAGATAAAGGAGAATCGGTGGATGTTGTGTACTTGGATTTTCAGAAGGTCTTTGACAAGGTGTTACACATGAGTCTGCTTAACAAGCTGGTTGTTCGTCCATCGTTGACGTCGATGAGGACCTCGACACCATTATGATGGTGTCGAGACTAGCGCGTGATTTGGATTTAAGTGAGGGAGAGTTGCGCAGCGTCAGCCTCACTCTCTCTTCCCAATTCCCATCTGGATCCAATGGCAAGACAGAGTCTGGACGGCTGGAGATGGAACTAGGCGCAGTGGATGACCAGGATGTCTTCTGTGTCTTGTCCTGCTCTACACGTTCCACGACGCTTGCAGAGACCGCCTTCTTGACCGTTGGACCTTCCATTGGTCTCGTCCGCTCAATCTGCCGGAGTCTGTCTTCACATGCTGGGATAGACAACTCCCTATCACACCGAGGGTTTGAGACCCATCGGCTACCCTCACCTGGTTTAGCCGGCTTGTCGAAGCGGTTGCCCGGGGTGTGGCTGCTGTCGCATGCAAACAGCTACGGGGAGCCACAGGTGAGAGCTGAGTGCCCGGTGGGAACCAAAGGTGGACTAACCGCCCTGAAAAGGACGCGACATGTTCCCCCACCAGAGGTGCTACCCCTCCCTGACACCCCATATACCATATATTAACAAGCTACAAGCCCATGGTATTACAGGAAAGATTCTGGCATGGATAAAGCAGTGGTTGATGGCAGGAGGGAAAGAGTGGGAATAAAGGAAGCCTTTTCTGATTGGCTGCCGGTGACTAGTGATGTTCCACAGGGGTCTGTGTTGGGACTGATTCTTTTTATGTTATATGTCAATGATTTGGATGTTGGAATTGATAGCTTTGTTGTAAAGTTTGCAGATGATATAAAGATAGGTTGATGGACAGTGAGGAAGTAGAGAGGCTACAGAAGGACAGACAGATTAGGAGAATGGGCAAAGAAGTGGCAGATGGAATACAGTGTTGGGAAGTGTATGGTCATGCACTTTGGTAGAAGAAATGAAAGGGTTGACTATTTTCTAAATGGTGAGAAAATACAAAAATCTGAGGTGCAAAAGAACTTGGAAGTACTTGTGCAGGATTCCCTAAAGGTTAATTTGCAGGTTGGGTCTGTGGTGAGGAAGGCAAATGTAATGTTAGCATTCATTTCAAGAGGACTAGTGCATAAAAGCAAGGATAAAATGTTGAGACTTCATAAAGCACTGGTGAGGCCTCACTTGGAGTACAGTGAGTAGTTTTGGGCCCCTTATCTTCGAAAGGATGCACTGAAACCGGGCAGGGTTCAAAGGAAGTTCACGAGAATGTTTCCAGGATTGAATGGCTCGTCATGTGAAGAGCATTTGATGGCTCTGGGCCTGTATTCATTGGAACTCAGAAGAATGAGGGGTGACCTCATCGAAATCTATCGAATGTTGAAAGGCCTTGATAGAGTGGATGTAGAGAGGATGTTTCCTATGGTGGAAGAGTCTAAGACCAGAGGACACAGCCTCAGAATAGAGGGGCATCCTTTTAGAACAGAGATGAGGAGAAATTTCTTTAGCCACAGAGTAGTGAATCTGTGGAATTCTTTCCCATTGGCAGCTGTGGAGGCCAAGTTTTTTATATATATTTGAGGCAAAGGTTGATAGATTCTTGACTGGTCAGGACATGAAGGGATATAGGGAGAAGGCAGGAGATTGGGGCTGAGAGGAAAACATTGTATCAGCCATGATGAAATGGTATTGCAGACTTGATGCAGAATTCTGCTCCCATATCTTATGGTCTTTTGGTCTTATGACCTCATCTATATGCACAAGATCCACCTAATCATGCCAACCAAGCTTTAAGTCTTGCAGGCAGAGTTTAAAGATCTAGGAATGAGATTAACAATCAGGAACTTAAAAGGTTTACTGTCAGTACCACCTACTCATGATAGGAACAGGAAGATGCAGCAGAATATGTGGCTGGAGGGAAAGTTTCAATGGGAAGCCTTAACTCTGTTTCTATTTTTGTAGATCTTGCCTGACCTCCAATATTTTATTTCAGATTTTTATATCAAATTTTCAGCATCTGTGATGTTCCATGATTTTAAATGTAAGTCTGATGGAATTCCTAATTGCATGACCAAACATGGTGGGGAGGTGTTCTCAGAATTACAACCAGGTTTATTATCACAGACCTATGTCATGAAATTTGTTGTTCTGCAGCAGTGATCAGTGTAATACATAATAATTACTATAAATTACAATAAACATGTTAAAAGATAAGTGGTGCAAAAAGAGAGCAGAATGGTGAGATAGTGATCATGGGTTCATTGTCCATTCAGAAATCTGATAGTGGAAAGGAAGGAGCTGTCCTGAAACGTGGAGTGTGCATCTTCAGACTCCAGTACCTCCTCCCTGATGTTGGTAATGAGGGTATGTTCTGGGTGATGGAGGTTCTTAATGATAGATGCTGTCTTTATGAGTCATCACCTTTTGAACATGTGCTCAACACTGGGGAGGCTTGTGCCCATGGAACTGGCTGAGTTTACAACCCTCTGCAGCTTTTTCTGATCCCGTTCAGTGGCCCCTCCATATCAGGCAGTGATGCAACCAGTTAGAATGGTCTGCACAGTACATCTGTAGGAATTTGCTGGAGTCTTTGGTGACGTACCAAATCTCCTCAAACTCCTAATGAAATCTAGCAGCTGGCATGCCTTCTTCACAGTTGCAGCGATATGTTGGGCCCAGGATAGATATTGAGAGATGTTGACACCAAGGAACTTGAAACAGCTCCCCTTTCCACTAGTGACCCCTCGATAAGGACTTTTAAAGAGAAGATTAGTTTTGTTATTTGTACATCAAATCATTGAAGCAGACAGTGAAAGTTGTTGTTCGCATCAAATCAGATGAGTGAGGATTGTGCTGGGCAGTTTGTAGGCATTGCCATGCTTCTAGCACCGACGTGGCACGCCACATCTCACCAACCCCAAGCGTACGCCTTTGGACTGTGGGAGGAAACTGGAGCACCCAGAGGAAACCCACGTGGTCACAGGGAGAATGTACAAACTCCTCATCGTCAGTACCCAGTGGCAGTGGCATCGGACTGGAAGTCCCTAAAAAGGACTGTGAGAATGGTTGAGAGGATCATAGGGGTCTGTCTACCTTCCATCGAGGACATTTATCAGGACTACTGCATACGCAGGGCCCATAGTATTACTAAGGATCCCACCCATCCATCCAGCATCCTCTTTGACCTTCTACCATCAGGCAGGAGACTCCGATGCATAAAGACAAGAACGGTCAGGATGGGGAACAGTTTCTTCCCTCAGGCCATTAGGCTTCTGAACTCCCTGTTCCATTGTATTCAATGTGTCACTGGCTAATCTGTTCCGTACCTGACAATATTTAATTCATGCACTTTAGTTTGTTTATTTATGTGTAATCCATCTGTAGATTTCATACTTACTTTCTTTAAGTTATGATTTGTTATGTGTGTTATGTATACTACAGTGCTTTACACTCTGGTTCAGAAAAACCTTGTCTCATTTGACAGTATACATGTACTGTATATAGTTAAATGACAATAAATTTGACCTGACTTAATCCTGATCGGTGATCTCTGGTGCTGTAATAGCATGATGCCTACCGCTATGCTACCATGCCTACTGGTGTGTGTTCTCTCGATTTCCCCTGAGCTTCTCTCTATCTCCTGCAGACACATCAGTGCACCATCTCTGTGTGTCTCCACAGTAGTCCTCTCTTGGTGGCTTTGTTGTGGTCCCGCTGGTACTGTTGTGTGGAGACCTTCTCCAGTGAGACTGGGCTGCACGGTAACATAGTGGTTAACTCAACACTTTACAGTGCCAGCAACCCAGGTTCTAGGTTTGTCTAGGGCTTTCTATAAGGAGCTTATATGTTCTTCCTGTGACTGTGTGGGCTTCCTCCAGGTGCTCTGGTTTCCTCCCACATTTCAAAGACGTACGGGTTTGGATTAGTGAGTTGCGTACATGCTACGTTGGTGCCAGCAGGATGGTGACACTTGTGGGCTGCCCCCAGCACATCCTCGGACTGTCTTGGTCGTTGATCGAGATGGTGTATTTCTTTATATGCTTTGATGTTTCAATGTACATGTGATGTATGAAAAGCTAATCTTTAATCTAATTTTCTTCCTGACCACATCCCAATGTTGTTTACCCCTTCTAGCCCACTCCCTTCATCCCTCATGGTCCCAGTACACTAGGTGTTTTTAGGTGATGTAATGTGCTCTTCCTCTGTGCTGCTCCTGCAGTGATTGGGTGGGATGGGGCTGACAGTTTCTAGGGGTGTCCAGCAGGCCGTGTCTGCCTGAAGTATGTGCATTTATCAGAGGGAATTGAATAACAAAGAGGTGACACAGGAGTCATCGAGTCACATAGCACAGAGGCACAGAAACAGGCTTTTTAGCCCATCTAGTCCATGCTGAACTGTTATTCTTCCTAGTCCCATTGACCTGCACCTAGACTATAGACCTCCATAGTCCTCCCATCCATGTATCTATCCAAACTTCTCTTACATTTTGCAGTTGAACCTGCATCCACCACTTTCAATGGCAGCTTCACTTACACCACCATCTCAGCAAAACAAATTTCCCTCAGCTTCCCCTTGGATGTTTCATCTTTCACCATTGACCTATTGACCTAGTCTCACCCAACCTCAGTGGAAAAAGCCTGTTTGCATTTACCCTATCTATACCTCATAATTTTGTATACCTCAATTAAATCTCCCCTCAATCTACGGCACTCCAAGAGACTTGCTTCTCATAGTGACTTAGAGACTCATAGAGATAAAGAGAGATTAACTTTATTTGTCATGTACATCAAAACATACAGTGAAATGTATTGTTTGTGTCAAAGACCTTCACAGGTCGAGGATGTGCTGGGGGAAGCCCGCAAGTGCCACCATGCCTCTGGCACCAACATAGCATGCCCACAACTCACTAACCCTAACCCAGTAGGTCTTTGGAATGTGGGAGGAAACCTGAGCACCCAGAGGAAACCCACGTGGTCACGGAGTGAACATACAGACTCCTCAGAGACAGTGATGGGATTTGAAAATGAATCACTGGGGCTGTAAAGTGTTACACTAAATGCATACTACCGTGCCACCCAGTGACCTTCAGTCCTGACAAAGGGTCTTGGCCAGAAACACCGACTGTTCATTCCATAGATGCTGCCTGACTGGCTGGCTGAGTTCTTCCAGCATTTTGTGCTTGTTCGAAACAATTAATTGGTTATCTGGTGCACTGGGATAAGAAAGACACCATCAAAATTAAAATCTATTTTTATATACTATTTCAATGATATTTCTTAAAATAATGTTACTGATGTTGGGTGGTGAGTGAAGTTTCTGAGTTGCTACTTTTAAATTTTCATATGTGTAACGTGTCCAGTACAATTGCCCAAAAGCTGCAAACTGTAAACCTTAACTGTAAAAACTGTAACTGTAAACACAAGCAAGAGATATACTGATACTACCAGAAATTAACTGATAAGGCATGTACTTACACTGGTTACTTTGCCTATGACACCTGAAATATATTATCTCTAAACAGTGAAATCTAGCATTGCATGGAGACGAACAGGAGTTATCGTTAGCACTGCACAGACCAACCATAACAGTTTGACAATAAATTTTGTCGACGTGTTGGAGAATGCATAATTTAATTTCAGTTTACACTACCTTTAGATTGATGTGCATCATTGCATTGTTTTTATTTCATTGTATATTTTGTATTTTTTGGATAATTTCACTTGAATCTAGATTTTATTTATAGCAGAAAATTGTTTTAAATGTTTTGTTCTGCCTCATTAGAGCCATAGAGCCAGAGAACACTGCAGCACAAAAACAGGCTGTTCAGCCAATCTAGTCCATGCCGACTTATTATTCTGCCAAATCCTATTTACTTACACCCTGACCATAGCCCTCCATACCCCTCCCATCCATGTACTTACCCAAGTTTCTCTTAGATGTTGAAATCGACCGTGCATCCACCACTTCTGCTGGCAGCTCGCTCCGCACTCTCACCACCCTCTGAGTGAAGAAGTTCTCCCTCCTGTTCTGCATAAACATTTCACCTTTTACTCTTAACCTATGACCCCTAGTTCTAGTCTCACCCAAACTCAGTGACAAAAGCTTGCTTGCATTTTCAGAGTTCACAACCTGGAGGCCATGGACCCGTTGTTTAATGGTATTGGGTCCATGGCAGTAAAGCAGTTGGGAACCTCTGAACCTGCCTATACCCCTCATAATTTTGTATAACTCTATCAATTCTCCCCTCATTCTCCTGCACTCCAGAGCATTCGAATCTCATGGTTATATTTATTTTTTTGTTTATTTTATGTTTCTTTAATTATTCTATTATTCATTCTCTGTTTACAAATGCTGCATATGTAGAAGAGGTACTTACTTTCGTGACCAATCTCAAAAATATTATCAGGTGTACCTGAGAGCAACTGCAAGTACTGCTGCCCATTTCTTAAGTCTTATTTATAAACTTATTAAAATGAAGAAGTCACTTCATCAGCCTCCTGATGTAGCAGACAAAAAGATGTCTACTGCTCATGACTGCTGCACCAGTTTGTATTTGGACAAGTGTATCTGTGTGACCACTCACTGATCTTTCAGCGAGCAGATGTGTGACGGAAAAAAGCCTCCTGCTGTATTATTTCAAAAGCAAATATTCATAATCCCATTAGCCTCGAGTCCTCACTATATCACTAAATAAACAATGAGAACAAAAGATCTTTGACCTTTGAGCTATTCTTAGTTTCTCCTCTGTGGTGCCAGTACAGGCTACATTTGTCCTTGAATGTTAATGACTCCTGCCTAGATGGCTGGCAGAATTATCTCTGAGCCAGGTGGCCCTATATCTAAGTGTTTTTTCAGAATGATATTTGCATAGTATAGTAGGAGTAGTAGACTCTCCGAAGCAAAATTTGTTTAGAGGTTTATCCTTGGATTGTTGAATGTGTGACATGGTTCTAAAATTGTGGCTTTATTGACTTCAAAGGAACTGAATTCTGAGGGGTGGAATATTATGCAACCCTGCTGCCATCACTGATTGACGAGGTTGAGAAAGCTATCTAAATGTCTGTTATAAATTGCATTTGTACCTGCCTCTACCACTGCCTCTGGTCACTCGTTTTATATACTCACCACCCTCTGGGTGGAAAACCGATTCTTTCAACGACTGATCACCCAGAATCCTCCAGGAGCAAGTCAAATACAAAACAATGGAAGCATATCCAGCCACTGCCAGGGACTCTAAAACTCATTTCTCAATATTATTAATTAATTATTATTATCTGTATTTGCAGTTTGTCTTCTTTTGCACATTGGTTGTTTGTTCGACTTTGATAATAAAGTTACATTGAACTTTGAGCTTTGAGTCATACATCTCCTCTGTTCAACTTGCTATAGTCTTTGACTCTATCAGTCGGGAGGGACAGTGGAACACCCTTCACAAATCCAGCTGCCCAGAGGAACTGTCTCCGTCTTATGATTGTTCCACAATGGCATACTATTAACCAACTGGTGTACAACAGAGCCAGTCTCAATAAAGACCACTGTCAAGCAAGGTGGTGTCATTTCTCCAACACTTTCCTCAATCTTTTTCTGCACACTTTTGCTACTCACCTCCAGTAAACTCCCATGGGGTGGAGCTAATCTGTTGAACTTTTGGGAAACTATTCAACCTACACTGAAACTCCTTCAACATCAAAATGTTAAATATCTTTGTTGATTTGAGGACAATATTCCTTTGGGTTCATCCCCACACTCTCGCCTTCTGACAAGTTCTGTGCCCATATTGACACACTTGGAGTACGCGGAGGATAACCCAAATGTACCTAACATGCAACTTTCATTGGACTCCAACAGGCAGTAGAATTTGTACTCATTGCCTCAGCCCTACTCAGTGAAGGGTTAAAACAAGCACAAAATTATTCAGATCCAGGAAAATCTAACAGTTAATTTTCTCACAATATCCCAAACTGTTGAGGGTCTTCAATGAGTATGGGGGGAAATGGCTGCTGTGGATGTAGTGGGCCTCTTTGAATTATGGTATTGAAAGAAAAATATCCTCTGTGAATGAGAATAATTGCTGACAGTTTTTGGGGACAGAGACATACCTGTTTAATAGAATCTAGGAATCCCAAACGTCATTGTTTTTCAGATTATTACATATCAAAGTTTGGGTTTCACAAAGCATTTTATTTGAATTGATCATGTTAAACAAGGTGTATTAACACTTTAAGTGTACTTTCATGTAAATGTATTAAATTAAAGCTTCATTGCTTCCCTCTCTCCATTTATTTCCTGACCTGATGAACACAATCATCATTTTCTGCCTTTATTTCAGATTCTCAGTGGTCAGCTTTTGTGAATTGGGTGAAACACCTAATAAACGTCTGGTCTAAACAATGACTGGAATGAAAAGGTAAAGCATGGAGTGAGTCCAATAAGCTGCGAGGCTCGTTTCTGTATGAAAATATTCTTTTAGATCCTGGCTGAAATCCTTTAAAATTCTTTGTCAGGTTGTGGGTGCCGTTGGTAAAAGAACTTTTATTGTCCACACCTTCTTGTCCTTGACATAATTAATCAGAGCACACGTACCAGAGAATCAATCACTTTGCGGCAGAAATGAAGTTAGTCACGTTGGTTCAGGACTCCTGAGCCAGTGTGGATAACATCACTCTCCACAACACTGAACTGATCACTGAACACAACCTATGGACTCACTGTCAAGGAATCTACAACTCATGTTCTCAGTATTTATCTATTGATTTATTTGTATTGGCACAGTTTTTTTGTACGCCAATTGTTTGTCAGTATGTGTTTGTGTGTAGTTTTTCATTGATTTTATTGTATTTCCTTGTTCTACTGTGAATGCCTGCAAGAAAAGGAATCTTAGGGTAGTATATGATACCATACATGTACTTTGATAATAAATGTCAAAATCAGCCTGAAGAAATTCAGCTTTACATCTGAACACTGGGAAGACATTGCACTCAATAGATACTCCTGGAGGAAATCTGTTCAAGAGGGAGCTGTACTACGTGAGAACAGCCTCTGCTGTGTCTCAGAGAACAAGCAGCAGCTGTGAAAGGAGAGACTGAAAAACAAAAAGACCCAACTACTAACCACAACCAACGCTTACTCTTGCCCACACGGCACCAGAATATGTGGATCCCGGATCGGCCTCCAGAGCCACATGAGGACCCACCAGTAGACAACCCCTGAGGAGATCAGCATACTCGACTCGAGTGATCGCACTACTAATACTACTACCTTGGTGACAAATTTACTTTGAACTATGAACCCAAATGACCCAGTTCAGATAAAGATGGTAACTTCTCTTCCCCAAATGGAATTTTGTGAATAAATTGGATTTTTGAAGTATTATAATAACATCATCATTATCATCGCAGCTCTAGCTCTTATTCCAGATTTATTAACTTACTTGCATTTAAATCCACCTATTGATTAGTGGGATTTGAATTCTTACCTTCCGATAATACATATTCCCTAGTAACATAATCTCCATGTTACTGTATCCATATTGAGCAGGAGTTCACAATTGGAAAACCTGCTGGAGATGTTTGATTTGGTAACGAGCAGAACAGATGATGGTATCAAAGCAGCTAACAGAGTGCCAGTGATCGGGGTTCATTTCCTGCCGCTGTCTGTGTGTTCTCCCGTGACTCCGTGAGTTTCCTCCGGGTGCTCTGGTTTCCTCGCACTTTCCAAGGACGTATGAGTTAGAAAGGGTTAGTAAGTTGTGGGCATGCTACATTGTCACTTGAAGCATGAAGGCATGTCAGGCTGCTCCCGGCACATCCTCGGGCCTTGTTGGTCATTGATACAAACAACACATTTCACTATATGTTTCGATGTACATGTGACAAATAAAGTGAATCTTTGATTGGTGGGTGTGATGCATATAAACTAGAGCACATGGGATTAGGGGTAATAGAGTGCTTTAGGCTGAGTTTGGGTGATAGGACAGTCAGAAGGGAGTAAGAATAAATGGGTTATTTTCAGGTTGGTAGGCTATGAATAGTGTGGTGCCGTGGCAACTGTTGCCATGGCCTTGTTTTCCTACATCAACGATTTGGATGAGGAGACCAAGTGTAAAATATCCAGGTTTATTGATGATACAACGTTGGCTCTCAGGGTGAATTTAGAGGAAGATTCAGGAAACAATCAAGGGAATGTATAGTGACTATAATGATTCAGAAAGAAAAAGATTTAAAGATTTATAGATTCTCAGCTTTATTTGTCACATAAATTGAAACATACAGTAAAATGGGTCATTTAAATCAACAACCAACAGATTCCAAAGATTGTGCCGGGAGCAGCCCACATGTGTCAGCAACATAGCATGCCCACAACTCACTAACCCTAACCCTAATCATACACCTTTGGAATGTGGGAGGAAACTGGAGCACTTGGTGGAAACCCATAGGCTAAGGGGAGAACATCCAAACTCCTTACAGACAGCAGTGGGAATTGAACCCTGAATGGTGATTGCCGGTGACGTAAAGCACTGCACTAACCATTATGCTATTCTGCTGCTGGATGTAGAGAGATTAAATAAATATGCAAAGACATCCTGGGTGGAATAAAATGAGGAAAAATGTGACGTCATTTATTTTTTAGAAACTTGGAGTTCCTTTTGAATGATGAGAGACTGAAAAGTGTTGGCTTACAGAAGTGTTCCTATACACTAATTATTGAAAATTAACATACAGGTTAAGCCTGCAATTAGTAGGGAAAACTCCACTTTATTAGGCACACCTGTACAGCAGCTCATTAATGCAAATATCTAATCAGCCAATCATGTGATGTCAATTCAATGCATAAAACCATGCAGACATGGTCAAGAGGTTTAGTTGTTGTTCAGACCAAACATCAGAATGGGGAAGAAATGTGATCCAAGTGACTTTGACCGTGGAATGATTGTTGGTGCCAGACAGGGTGGTTTGAGTATCTCAGAAACTGCTGACTTCCTGAAATTTTCACACACAACAGTCTCTAGAGTTTACAGAGAATGGTGTGAAAAACAAAACATCCAGTGAGTGGCAGTTCTGTGGGTGAAAACACCTTGTTAATGGGAGAGGTCAGAGGAGAATGGCCAGACTGGTTCAAGCTGACAGGAAGTTGACAGTAGCTCAAATAATCACACGTTACAACAGTGGTGTGCGGAAGAGCATCTCCGAATGCACAACATGTCGAACCTTGAAGTGGATGGGTACAGCAGCAGATAGATGAGGAACATATACTCAATGGCTACTTTATTAGATGCCTCCTGTAAAGTGGCCAATGAATGTATATATAGGCCTTTACTGCAAGAGAATTTATACATCTACCTACAAGCCAGGCCTCACTATCTAAGGAAGGACACTTTGGTGACAGGGTGCAACAGAGATTCACCATTGGTCTCTGAGCTGGACAGGTGGTGGAATTATGCGCTGAGAAGAGTTTAACAATACTGGGTCCAGACTCCTCAGAGCTGAGAGGAATGAGAGCTCGGAAGAGTTTAGGCCTAGTTTGGTTAATCTGGAAGCACTTTCTGAACTTGACAGGATGGATGCAGGAATGATGTTTCACTTAGAACCAGAGATCAAAGGGTCAGTTCTTCAGGACTTAGACGAGCTCAAAGAAAGTGAATCTTTGGAATCTCTGCTCCAGTGGGCTCTGTCACTGTGTACATCCAAGGAATCTTCTAATCTTTAATTGAAAGATTCAAGATTAACTTTATTTGTCACATGTACACCGAGGCATCGAAACATACAATGAAGTGTATTGTTTGTGTCAACGATCAACGCAGTCTCAGAATGTGCTGGGTCAGCCCATAAGTGTTGCCAACATCGCATGCCCGCAATTTATTAACCCAAACTGTACGTCTTTGGACTCTGGGAGAAAACTAGAGCATCTGAGGTAAACTGACATGATCACGGGGTGAAAGTACACACTCCTTACGGAGGGCAGCAGCAGTTGAAGCTGAGTTGCTGCAGCTGTAAAGCATTGCACTAATCCCTACACCACCGTGCCATGAAGAATCAAAGGAATAGGATCAGCACAGGAAAATGGTGCTGATCAGTCATCATGTTGAATGGCAGATCAGGTATGAAGTACCAAAAGATGTCTCCTGTTTATTTTTCAAATGTTCTTTGTAAAGGTAAATTGTTTTTATTTGCAGTATTGCAGCTGGAAGATATCTGGGACGTGGACACTGTTACTTCTATCAACATCCCATTAATATGGCCCTTAGGAGTTCTTTCTATGATGTCAAAGATCTGGTGATTAACATTTTTCATCAGCCAGCTATTTACATGGCTTCTCCATGATTGTCACCTTTTCATACTGGAGAAGCTCATGAGTTCCTGCCATTTCAAGAATGATGCCATCTGGAGGTTAGCCATCTCGTGCTTAGCACCTGGTAGGGTCGCACACGGTGGTGATGTCAAGGGGGAGGTTCCAGACGAAGAGTGATCCAACCAAGATCTCAGCAGTGGAACTGACCATAACACCGTAGACCATAAGATTTAGGAGCAGAATTAGGCCATTTGGCCCATTGAGTCTGCTCCACCATTTCATCATGGCTGACCCAAATTTCCTCTCAGCCCCAATCTCCTGCCTTCTCCCCGTATCCCTACACACACTGACCAATCAAGAAACTATCAACCTCTGCCTTAAATATACATAAAGACTTGGCCTCCACCGCTGCCTGTGGCAAAGCATTCCATAGATTCAACACTGTCTGGTTAAAGCAATTTCTCCTCATCTCCATTCTAAAAGGATGCCCCGCTGTTCTGAGGCTGTGTCCTCTAGTCTTAGCCATGGTGGAAGATGACGACACATCACAGCGGCAGTGAAGGCGGAGGAAGGCTGCAGCAGTGGAGGGTGCCCAGCCATCTTGCATGCCAGAGCACTGGACTCTGACACCGACCTGTCAAGGACTCTGTGGTGGCTGCCCACGTATCAGCCTCCCCATGTTAAACAAAGTCACACACAGGCGTTTTCCATTGAGGGAATGCACCCTAAACCAGAATACGTGGGGCCCCTACAGCCACCCGAGGACACACCAATAGACAACTGCTTAGGAGAACATCATACTCGACTTGAGTGATCGCACAATTTATATGGAAATGAACAAAATTTCATAATGCTTTGTTTTTTGGCTTCAGGAGGACTACAGTAACATTCTAAGGATGAGATCTTGGTGTGTCAGCTACACATCAGTGAATATTTTAGTACAATGATAAAACATGCTTAGCTATTACCGGATGGAAAGTAGCCAATTTTCAGTGGTGTAAATTAGAGAGAATATTTGCATTAAGGTTAAAGTCGAAGCCAAATTTATTATCATCTGCACACGTCCATGTGTGCACAGGTGCAATGAAAAACTTGCTTGCAGCAGCATCACAGGGACATTATTTCATATAAGCAGCACTCACAAGGAAAATGTCAAACGTAACTTAGAAACAACTTTTACATGGAAGAACACAATTAGAACAAATAACTGTCCATTGCAGTGCTAAGAGAGTGGTCAGAGTGGTGCTATACTGAAGTGGTGATTAGGGTTGTTCTAGTTGGTTCAGGGTCCAACAGGTTGAAGGGAAGTAGCTGTTCTTGAACGTGGTGGTGTGGGACTTCAGCTTCAGTATCTCCTGTCCGATGGTAGGTGTGAGAAAATTGTGGGGAGCTTTGTTGATGGATGTTGTCTGTTTGAGGCAGTGCCTCCTGTCCATACTATCTGCATAGTGACAACAAGCAACTGTTCCCTTCTGTCCTCTGGAGTTCAACTCTTTCAATGTGGGAGCGTAGATCTTTCAACCCAGGGGTTCCCAACCTGTGGTCCACGCAGCTCTTGCTTAATGGAATTGGTCCATGACATAAAAGAGGTTGGGAACCCCGGGAGTAACCTATTGGTTCTGCACCAACCATCCAGCATCTGTCTATACTTTCTCCATATTTCCTTCTACTGCTCCTAGACTCCTCCACTCAGATACACACTAGGACCAATTTATAGAGACCAGTTAACGTACTAACACACATACCTTTGAATGTGGAAGGAAACTGGACTACCGGGAAGGAACCCATGGAGTCACTGGGAGAATGTGCAAACTCCAGTCAAAGCAGCAGAGATCTGGGCAGCGGTACCCGGGTAACATGATGTTTACTGGCTAGGTCACTGTGCAGCTGCCTTGTTGCTCTGACTGAGTGCAGCTAAAAGATCACTGACCAGGAATAAACCTGCACTTACCACTCTCTGTGCAAAGAACCTACCTTCGACATCCTCCTTATCATTTCCTCCAATCACCTCAAAATTATGTACACTCGCATTAGCCATTTCTGCTCAGGGAACAAGACTGGCTGTCCACTCGATCTATGCCTCTTATCATCTTGTACACCCCTATCAAGTCACCTCGCATGCTTCTTCACACCAAAGTGAAAAGCCCCAGCTCACTCAACCTATCCTCATAAGCCTCGATAGTGTCTTTGCATGCTCAGGCCATTGTATGGCTTTTATACCAATGAAGTACTTGCCAAGTGTAGTAACTGTTGTAATATAGGAGATGTGGTCTGTTAAGGTTGTCATAACAGGGATGGGAGAGGGTAATGAGGATAAGCTCCCACTACCTATTAAATACTCCCAATGGCATGCGTCTCAGATAGTCTCTGACAACCAAGTCCGACTCCTGGCTTTCATGTGTGGCTTAGCCACTGAGCCCAGCAGAACTATTTCCACTGACAGGAGAAGGAGCAAAGATGGGTTACTGGCACTGTAAAGCTAGTCGCTTCAGGCAGATGGGGCTTGTGAATTGTGGTTGGGAGCTCACCTAGGAGGAGGGAATCTCTGATCTCAAACCTCCACCATCTTGTGGCTATACCCACTTATGGGGAAGGCTTCGGGAGTAAACCCCGAGGGAAAATCTGGAGCTGAAGTCCCTAAGGCAGTCCTGCATTGAGTTCGGCGCTGACTGGCAACTCCTGTGACACCGCTGGTGCTGAACTGTATTGGTCTTTGACGTTCCTCAGATGCGTGGAGAAGGGGAGCCTGCTACACCGGCAGCAGCTTGATCTCCATGGCGCACTTCTCTGGCCTACGTACTGACTTGCATATGACAACTATGACCCAACATCCATGGTTGACCCCAACTAATGGAGGGCCACCGATACCAGGTGTAGAAATTTACACACAGGAAGATCCCATAAGCAGCAATAAGTAAACTGCTGAAGGCAGC
Source organism: Mobula birostris (assembly GCF_030028105.1). Lineage (NCBI taxonomy): Eukaryota > Metazoa > Chordata > Chondrichthyes > Myliobatiformes > Myliobatidae > Mobula > Mobula birostris. The sequence continues at coordinate 2,254,713 of NC_092389.1, forward strand.
CAGCAGGTCAGACGCATCTGTGGAGGGAAAGGGATGGTAAGCGTTTCAGATTGACACCTGGTATTAGGTCCTTATGCAGGGTCTCAACTTGAAACATTGACCATCTCTTTGCCTCTACAGATACTGCTTGGTGTACTGAATACCTTCAGCAGTTTGCTTATTGATCTTGATTGCAGCATCTGCTGTTTTTTTTTGCCTCCACATACAGCAATGTCTCAGCAACCTATTTGAAAAAAATTGTTGAAGGATTCCAATTAGTCAGACTACAAAATATTGACAAACTTCTTTAGATATGTGGTGGAGAGTATATTGACTGGCTGCATCACAGCCTGGAATGGAAACACCAATGCCCTTGAACAAAAAATCCTACAAGGAGTAGTGGGTACGGCCCAGTCCATCACGGGTAAAGCCCTCTCCACACTGAGCACATCTACACAAAATGCTGTTGCAGGAAAGCAGCATCCATCATCAGGGACCCCCACCACACAGGACGTGCTCTCTTCTCACCGCTGTCATCAGGAAGAAGGTACAGGAGCCTCAGGACTCACACCACCAGGTTCAGGAACAGCTACTACCCCTCAACCATCAGGCTCTTGAACCAGAGGGAATAACTACACTCAACTTCACTCACCCCATCACTGAACTGTTCCCACAACCTATGGACTCACTTTCAAAGATTCTTCATCTCATATTCTCGATATTTGTTGCTTATTTATTTATTTATTTATTTATTTATTTATTATTATTATTATGCTTGTTTTTTATTGTTTCTTTATATTTACTGTGAATGCCTGCAAGAAAATGAATCTCAGGGTTATATATACTGACATATATATACTGTGATAATAAATTTTCTTTAAACTTTGAACTTTAAACTTTGTACAAGAGCTAACTTGAACCTTAGAGTCATAGAGTGATACAGAGTGGAACGAGCCCTTCAGCTCGACTGGTCCACGTTGACAAAGATGCCCCATCCAAGCTCGTCCTTTCTTAGAAATTGTGGCATGAGATCCGTCATGCCCCGCTGAGAGGAGCAGTCACGCTTTACTTTAATGTGTTATCAGAAATCACACAATGGCAACTTCACATCTGACCCACATTTGTTAAACATGTATACTTGCTAACACAGAAAACACGGATTTATAATCTCGAAGAAAACAAATGTTTTTGAAACAAATATACAAACTAACTCTTCAAAACAGAAACCAAAGGGCTAATTGTGCGTTTGACTACCTTCCAACCATCTATAATGGTAATGCAAATTTCAGAAAGTCAACTGATGGCAAGAATATTTGCATTTAAACAAATTGCAGTAGGTCAAACTACTCACCGTACTGTATTGGTTAAATGGGAAATATATATTAGAAGATCCACAGAGCATTTTGCAGTTTGCAATGTACTTAAAGTTCTGACAGAGTTGCTGGAAATTTTGAGAAACAGAACCTTAAATACAACAGAAAAGGAGGCAAATATCTTTTTGATATTTTGAAAGAATCGCATTATCTGGTCAACACCATGGAAACTAGTAAGTATTACTGGACTTCTCTTATTGTTAATAAAGTGTGATTATACTTGGTCGGGTCAATGGGCTCATCAACTCATCTAGGAGAAGCAAATCTCTGCTGCCTTGCAGCTATACCCACTCATGGGGACAGCTTTGGGAGAAAACCCCGAGGGAAAAATCCAGAGCTGGAGTCCCTAAGGCAGTTCTGTGTTGAGTTCCACACCGACTGGTAACCCTTGTGATACCACTGGTGCCAAACTGTATCGGTCTCTGCCGTTCCTTTGGGTTCATCAGATGCGTGGAGAGGGGGAGCCTGCCACATGGGCAACAATTTGCTCTCCATATCGCTTGCATATTGGCTTATGTATACATAGACAGTGAGGATGCAGCATCCAAGGCTGACCCAGTCCAACGGATAGCCTCTCTCTGTTTATGCTAAACACTTTGGAAATACATGCTGTGTTAGGTAATAGAAAAGACAAAGTTGCTTTTTTGCCTTTGCTATGTTTAATTCTGAATGCATTTGATGTTCATAATCCACATTAAAACATGTAGTTCACATTATGACAGATTGATTAATCAAGTACTTCTCCATTGATTTGGAACTAAGAGAAGTCCGTCTAGATTAAACATTTAATCCCCGCCCTGAATTTAGGATGATTCAAGCCCCTGAATGGACAAAACAGTCCAAACTAAAGCAACACAACTCTGTCTTTACACAACTGTGGGTCTTTGTTAAAGGCAGAATTGGCATTAACTATTGGGCAGAAGGCTGGAACTTATTCTCCATTTGCCAGATAGTCAGTTGATGTTTGGAAGATATTGGTGGGTCCCAAATGGGAAAATTCATACAAGATATCCCAGTAAGGAATGAACACTCCATACGGAAGATATGATGGGTGGAAATTTGGCAACAAATGAAGAAGGCAACCATAAAATAATATTTCATATGAACAAAATGGTCTGTTATAATTATTGACAATATAAATATAAATATAGAGTGGATAACTTCACTCACCTCAATTCTGAATTTATTCTACAATTTCATTTTCAAGGACTCTATAATTCACATCACCATGTTCTCAGTATTATGTATTATTATTATTATTTGCACGGTTTGTCTACTTTTGCATATTGGTTGTTTGTCCGTCTTTGCTTGTGTGTAGTTTTTCATTGATTCTATTGTATCTCTTTGTTTTACTGTGAATGCCTGCAGGAAAATGAATCGCTAGGTAGTATATGGTGATATATATGTACAGTACTTTGAAAATAAATTTAGTTTGAAATGTGAACTTTGAGCAGATATGAAAACTTATTGGAAAAGTAAGCTCTTTTCTGATGAAGGGTCTTGGCTTGCAACATCAACTGTTTTCTCCCCATCATAGATGCTGCCTGACCTGCTGAGTTCCTCCAGCAGTTTTTGTGTGTATTGCTATTAGAAAAGTAAGTTAGCTCAGTTTATCTAAGATCAGATATTCATATACTTCTTCTCATTGTTGTATGGTTGGGTTTAGAAATTACTGCAATGAAAAGTTTGTTTGTTGAAGGAAATGATTTCACTTGCTGTGTTGAAAATTATTTTGTAAGTATAATTTCTTGCAATTGCTGTACTGTAATGTGCACTGATATAAAAGTGATGTGTGCCTGACAACTAAACCAAAGTTATTTATTTGGTAACAAGTGTTGTCTCAGTAAGGGGACATCCAGAGTCACTGCCTGTTTTTGCTCTATCCCCTCAGATGTGTTTTGCTATTTTATATCAATGTGGATTAAAATTAGTTTACCATTAATTTAAACCACTTAATTCAGGTAATCTGATAAATAACTGGCCATGTCATTTCTACATCCTTTGCATTTCAGAAACAGGGTCAGAATCAGGTTTATTATCACAGACATACGTTGTAAAATGTGTTGTTTTGCGGCAGCAGTACAGGGCAATAGATAAAATATACTACAAATTACAATATAAAAATATATAGACATAAATAATGCATGGAGTCCATTGTCTACTCAGAAATCTGATGGCAGAGGGGAAGAAGCTGTTCCTAATAGTATTGAGTGTGTATCTTCAGGCTCCTGCACCTCCTGCCTGATGGTAGTAATGAGAAAAGTGCGTGTCCTGGGTGGTGGGTCCTTCATGACGGACGCTGCCTTCTTGAGGCATCACCTTTGGAAGATGCAGTTGATGGTATGGAGGCTAGTGCCTATGATGGAGCTGGCTGAGTTTACAATCCTCTGCAGCTTTTTATGATCCTGTGCAGTGGCTCCCATCGTCCCAGACAGTGACGCAACCTGTCAGAACACTCTCCATGGTACATCTGTACAGATTTGTGAGAGTCTTTGGTGACATATCAATTCAATAATGGGGTATTCAATTTTCTAACTGAAATGACTTTGAATTGGAATGCCACAAGTCTTTTTCATTTAGGTCAAAGAATCATTGCCCCTGAACACTCTTCATCCTACCGTGCATTGCCACTTTATGCTTACACTCCACACCTCATACCTACACTGTTTTCCAATGCCCGACTGCCATCTAGAAGAGCTCCTCTTTGCCCACTTTATCATTTCCTGTCAGAGTCACCCTTATGTAGAGGCACTCCTGCACCTAGTGTCACTTTATGGACATACAATCAGTTTCTGTGTATAAGTTAATTTTATGTATATATGGCTACACTCACATTGTGTTTTATAGGATTGCTTTTTTATTGCAGGTTTTTAATTTTTTTATTTTCACTTAATGTGTTTTTTTATGCTGCATCAGATCCAGAGAAACAATGAGTTCATTCTCTTTTACACGTGTGTACTGAAGAATGACAATAAAATGACAATTACATGGTCACAGGGAGAACCCCTCCGCCCCCCCCCCCCACGCACAAGCAGCAGAAGCATTGGCCCCTCCACTTGTGCCAGCAAAGCACAGACCCCCCCTCCCCTCCCCACCATGCAAGCAACAGCAAAGGTCCCCAAAGAGACCTTGATCTAGAGTCCATCAAAACTACAGTCCATAACCCAGTATTTCGGTATCCCAGACAGACTCTCTCTCTCCTTCCATCGTGAGAGGGAGAGGTCACTGCTGCAACAAGGAGAGTGGAGACCAGCAGCTTACTGTTCCGATGTTACAATCTTCCACGTTGCCTCTTCTCGCCCTCCCCCACTCTGTCTCTCTGTCTCTCTCTCTCTCTCTCACACACACACACACACACACACACACACACACACACACACACACACACACACACACACTCTTCCCTTTCTCTCTTTATCTATCTCTGGGGACTATCTGAGATTGAAACAGACTCATGATCAGATGCAAGATTACGTGATCTTGTATTTGTCATGTATCTGACCACGAGAAGAGCTCCAGACTACTCTATCCCCAACACTGCCCATTTGCACCTCCACACTAAACACTGATGCATTTGGCAGGGCTGCTGCCTCACAACCTCAGTGTTCTGGGTTCAGTTCTGACCTCTGACCATGTCTGTGTGGAATTTGCATAGTCTGCTTGGGTTCATGCGAGTTTTCTTCAATTCCCACACTGACTGTAGGGAGTTTGTACGTTCTCCCTGTGATAGTGTGGCTTTCCTCTGGGTGCTGTCGTTTCTTCCCACAGTCCAAAAGATGTATGGGTTAGGGTTAGTAGGTTGTGAGTAAGCTATAAGACCAAAAGACCATAAGATATAGGAGCAGAATTAGGCCATTTGGCCCATTGAGTCTGTTGTTGGCACTGGAAGCATGGTGATACTTGCGGGCCACCCCCAGCATATCTCAGACCGTGTTGGTCATTGTTGCAAACAATGAATTTCACTGCATGTTTTGATGTTTCCATGTACATGTGGCAAATAAAGTGATCGCTGGACATAAAGACCTGTTTCTGTCTTGTGTAACATTGCTCAGCTTTACCCTGCATCAGCTTCTCTACTACTGATCTCTCACCTATGACTTTGCTTGTTCTTGAAGACTATTCAGATTCAGATTTATAGAAAGATAGAAACATAGAAAACCTACAGCACAATACAGGCCTTTTGGCCCACAAAGTTGTCCCTACCTTAGAAATTACCTAGGGTTACCCATAGCCCTCTATTTTTCAAAGCTCCATGTACCTATCCAAAAGTCTCTTAAAAGACCCTATCACATCTGTCTTCACCACCATTGTCGGCAGCCCATTTCACGCACTCACCACTCTCTGTGTAAAAAACTTAACCCTGACATCTCCTCTGTACCTTAAACCTGTGCCCTCTTGTGGCAGCCATTTCAGTCCTGGGAAAAAGCCTCTGACTATCCACACGATCAATGCCTCTCATCATCTTATACACCTCTATCAGGTCACCTCTCATCCTCCATCGCTCCAAGGAGAAAAGGCCGAGTTCACTCAATCTATTCTCATAAGGCATGCTCCCCAATCCAGGCAACATCCTTGTAAATCTCCTCTGCACCCTTTCTATGGCTTCCACATCCCTCCTGTAGTGAGGTGACCAGAACTGAGCACAGTGCTCCAAGTGGGGTCTGACAGTGGCAACATAGCATGCCCACCATGCTTGGCAAAACACACCAAACACGACAACACAGAACACAAGTGGCAAAACAACAACAGCAAAACAAACTCGGTTCCTCCCTCCCACACACCCACCCCTATACAAACACAGTGCTTTAACCCCAGGACAGATCATCTTCTTTGGCCTCCAGCCTCCAAAGGACTTGTGGATTTCAAGATTCTGACAGTCCCATATTCCACCTTTCATAGATCTGAGCTCATCCAAACTGTGCCTTGGCTTCAACTTCCCCATTTATTCACCTGCTCCATGCCCACTGACACACTTTAGCTCACAGTGCCTCAGCTGCAGGATTCACACACTGTTTCAGAACTTTCCACGGTCTCATGCATCCTCTCTGAGGTGTTGTAAGGAAGGCGTTTCAATAGCCTCTTCCAATATCCAGGAAGCTTGAGATATTCAGTACTTACTTCTTGCTCTGCTTTCGATTCTTGGGTACGTCACCAAAGACTAGCAAATTTCTACAGAAGTACAGTTAGAGAGCATCAGCATCTGGTATGGAGGCTGTAATCTCAGCCAGCTCTATCATGGGCACTCGCCTCCCAACATCAAGGCCATCTTCAAAAATGGGGCATCCATCATTAAGGACCCCCATCACTCAGGACATGCCCTGTTTTCACTGCTACCGTCAGGAAAGAGGTACAGGAGCTTAAAGGTTCAACATTTTAGGAACAGCTTCTTCCTTGCCGCCATCTGATTGCTGAACAGCCCATGAACCCAAACACACAGCGTCACTATTTGGCTCTCATTTTGCACTAGTTATTTTATATTTATATAAGATAACTACTTTATATATATTTATTACCAGTTAATCATTATATATATATTTCTTATTGTAATTTATTTTATTATCTATTGCAATGTACTACTGCTGCAAAACAACAAATTTCTCAACATATGACGGTGATAATAAACCTGTTTCTGATTCTGATTCTGACCAAGTTCATCATGAAGGTCTTAAGAACTTCCCATCTGAAACTTTGATCTCTCTTTCCTCCATCGGAACTGACCTCTCTGACCAAACAGATGTAGAATCTCATTTTTTTTACAGTGTCTGTTGGGATATTTTATATTTAAAACACAGTGTTGTTTCTGACAGAAAAGAGTTTACTTGAATCGTTTTTGGAAATGTCATTCATGATTAAGTGAAAGAAAAGTTTATTCTGATCAAAGCCTTTATCTACATAGAGCGGTTCAGCTGAGCAAACTCTGTTAACAAAGTCTGCCCTTATACCTGTCGTATGTAGTCAGGATCCAAGTGAAACAGAAAATAATGGAAACGCTCAGGAAGCAGCTGCCGAGGGAAAAATGGACTTAGATTTAAATGTAGAAATAGAACACGGTAACAGGCTCTTTATTTATTTGCAGATACAGTGTGGGGTCGGCCTTTCTGGTCCTTTGAGCCACTCAGCCCAGTGATCCCTGACAACCCCAATTTAACCTGAACCTAATCATGGGACAATTTCCAATGACCAGTTAGCCATCAGGCAGTTGGGGCTTGTCAGCCATGTTTGGCAGCTCAGCTAGGAGAAGGAGAACTCTGATCTCCAACTTCCTGCTGCCTTGTGGCTATACCCACGCATGGGGAAGTCTTTGAGAGTAAACCTCAAGGAAAAATCCAGAGTTGGAGTCCCTAAGGCAGTTCTACATTGAGTTCCACACTGACTGGCATCTCCTGTGATGCCGCTGGTAGCAAACTGTATCAGTCTCTGCCGTTCCTTTGGATTCATCGGATGTGTGGAGAGGGGCAGCTTGCTATGTGGGCAACAGCTTGCTCTCCATATTGTACTGCCCAGCTTGCAAATCCATGGCACCTATAGAGTGAATGCTTCAGATAGATAACCTTTCCTCAGAAAAGCCAAAAAGCACACAAGGGATGGCTCTGAGGTAGGATGGGGGCCAGGAGAGATTGAATGAAATGTTACTCAGCTAGTCAGGTGGCAATTTGTGTGGAGTACCTGGAAGAGAAATGCAAGTGAATTGATCATAATCTAAAAGCAAAATATTTTAGAAGCAATATTTCTTTAATTGATTTGTAAATGTCAGTCTATTGTAGAGCATTTCCATTACTGGGTGTACTTAAATACTTTTCTTGTAATTTACTAATTGCCTCTTGTTTCTTTATTTACTCCAATCCCATCCCAACTCTTCCCGTCCTCTTTTGATTTTCAATCTGCGTTTCTGTGCTCTGAACCTTGAGTGCAGTAGACTCATGCTTATAAACACATGAGGTTCTGCAGGTGCTGGAAATCCAGAACAACATGCACAAAATGCTGGAGGAACTCAGCAGGTCGGGCAGCATCAACGGAGGGGAGTAAAGAGCCAATGAAGGGTCTTGGCCAGAAGCAACTCTATAGATGTTGCATGACCTGCTAAGTTCCTCCAGCATTTTGTGTGTGTTGCTCTGCTGGTAGAGTGATAGGGACATAGTGGAAGTTAAGGCACAATTTGGATGAGCTGAGGTCTATGAAGGTAGAAGATGGGAGTGTCAGAGTCATAGAGCACTACAGCGCAGAAACAGGCCCTTCAGCCCATCTAAATATGCTGAACTATTATTCTGCTCATTCCCATTGACCTGCACCTGGACCATAACCCTCCATACTCCTCCCATCCATGTACTTAACCAAACTTCTCTTAAATGTTGCTATCAACCACTTCTGCTGGCAGTTCCACTTAAATATTTCACCTTTTGCACTTAACCTGTGACCTTTAGTTCTAGTCTTAGAATAGCCATCAAGAAGAAACAAAGAAATGGATGAGGGATCAGTAGCAGACAAGCAGAGGTGAGGTAAAGGTGAGCAACATTGCACAGGCTTTTAGGTCCACTGAGTGCTCAGCAACCATCAACCACGGTGAGGAACCAGGAGCTGAAGAGGTCCTGCCACGACAAAAGGTGTGAAATGAATTTAATCAAACACTGACTCTTCAGGGTAGCATGAGGTAAAATAATTGGAATCACCATCACATTTATTATCACTGACATATGTTGTTTTGTGGTAGCAGGACAGAGCAATACATAAAAACAAAATTACCCTATATTACAATAAAAATCAATAACTAGTGCAAAAAGAGAGCTAAATCATGAGGTAGTGTTCATGGGTTAATGGACCATTCAGAAATCTGATGGAGGTGGCAAAGAAGCTGTTTCTAAATTGTTGTGTTTAACCATGAAAGATACAAGATGTCACCACCCAGGACATGTCCTCTTCTCATTGCCATCATCAAGGAGGAGGGACAGGAGTCTGAAGACATGCACTCAATGATTCAGAAACAGCTTCTCACCCTCCATCAGATTTCTGAATGGTCTATGAATGTATGAAGCCTATTTCATTAAATCGGAAAGAATGCAGAAAACATTATGAGGATGTTGCCAGGACTAGAGGGTTACTCAAAACTAGGTCTTTATTCCTTGCAGTGTAAGATAATGAGGAGTAGCCTTAAATTGTGAGAAGCGTAGACAAACATAGAAACATAGAAACATAGAAAATAGGTGCAGGAGTAGGCCATTCGGCCCTTCGAGCCTGCACTGTCATTTATTATGATCATGGCTGATCATTCAACTCAGAACCCCGCCCCAGCCTTCCCTCCATACCCCCTGATCCCCGTAGCCACAAGGGCCATATCTAACTCCCTCTTAAATATAGCCAATGAACTGGCCTCAACTGTTTCCCGTGGCAGAGAATTCCACAGATTCACCACTCTCTGTGTGAAGAAGTTTTTCCTAATCTCGGTCCTAAAAGGCCTCCCCCTTATCCTCAAACTGTGACCCCTCATCGTATAAAGTTGATAGTACAGTCTTTTCTCCAGGGTAGGGGAGCATAGGTTTAGGGTGAGAGGGGAAAGATTTAAAAAGGACCTGAGGGGCAAGGTTTTCATACGGAGAGTGATGTGTAGATGCAATGAACTGCGAGAGGAAGTGGTTGAGACAGGTACAATAGTATCGTTTAATAAGCATGTGATCAGGTGCATGGAGGGACATGGCTTAGAGGAATATGGGCCGAATGCAGGAAATCGGACGTAGTAATTGGCATGGACTGGTTGTATTGAAGATCCTGTATCTGCTCTGTAACTCTATAGCAACAAAATGAAAATATTACAGATGATATACAATTGAAATAAGAACAAAAACTGCACAGCAGGTTGGGCAGCATCTGTGGAGATTTTCTCTCCATTTAGAAAGTAGTCAATTCTTTCATTTCTCCTACCAAAGTGCATGACCATATACTCCCTGACACATTATTCCATCTGCCATTTTTTGCCCATTTTCCAAATATTCCGAAGTCCTTCTGTAGCCTCTCTACTTCCTCAAAACTACCTGCTCCTTCACCTATCTTCATTAAGGTGGAGCTGTGTTCTTTCCTTGGCTTTTCAATGTTTTCACCTGATTCAGAGAGTGATTAACAAAAGGACTGCGAAACAAAGTCATACTGCGATCTGGGCTGCATTGGCCTAAAGGATAGAGTTTCAACCAATTTTTAAAAATGAAAGAAATAAATATTTGAAATCAAAACGTTTTTGGGAACATGGGAAAAGATTAATTTGACAGATTTTTCATAGCAAAATTTGATAGGAGAATTACCTGGAACAGAGAGGATTAGTGTGCAAATAAAAAGAGAAAAAGAGATGGTAAATTTGGTTAAAATCTACAGAGAGATGTATAAATGTTAGTTAGCTTTTTTTTGACATCTTTTAGGTATAAACTTTGCTGGGGTAGCCATCAGCAGCACAGTCTGGAGGTTGGGCAGGACCCCTTCCTGGACGATAATGACCCCAGTCAGAAGCTTGAGAGCTCCCATCAGTGCAGGCGGTGAGCTGTAGGTGGTGGGGTTAATTCTGGTCTTCTTGTCACAGGCTGTGTCGCCTGTCAGTTTCAGGATTTCAGTGTCAGGTACTCCAGGACTGCCAGTAGGTAGACAGGAGCACCAGTGCCAATCTGCTCAGCATAGTGACTCATCTGTAAGAGCTGATGGAATCAACCCACTGGGAACTGCAAACCATCGTCTTGGCTTTGTCACGTCCTTTTCCTCTGGTTTTACCTTGCCCAGACATCTTCCCAATGCTCTTCAACAATGTTAAATGTCGCAGCATCTTGACCTGAAACATTGACAATTCCTTTCCTCCCACAGATCCTGCTCAAGCTGGTTGTTTGTTACTCCAGGTTCCAGTATCTGTGGTCTCTTGTTTTTATAGGTATAAAAGTTAGGAATTTATCACAGGTTAATTACCCAACTGTCAGATCAACTGGTGAGACCGTGCTTAGCAGAGATTTTAGGCCATTTGACATTTGTGTTGGATATCATAAAACTTCAGGCTCTGAATTAAGAAAAGCATTTAAGCTTTGAACCTTCTGGGAGTGAGGGAAATCATATTTTGTATCCTGTTCTTCCAAAAGGAAAATAGTATTTTGTCTGCTAATTTAAAGATCAGACACCTGTATTATAGAACTTACGTAGAAAAGTCTGCAGTTGTGTTAGCTTGACCCATCGTGGTAGAAATCAAAGTCCAAACTTTGCTGAAAATATATGCAGTGTCTGTAAAAATATATCTGCTATATTTTTAGCAGTTGGTACTTAACCTCTCTTATTTAAAAAAAAACAAAATGTAGGTTCATTTTGCTAGTGAAGTGTTGTTAAAATAATATCAAAACGTATTTATTATCTTAATTTTTTCCTGTTTTCCTAATTTTTGAATTCACCCATTTCATTCATTTCGCTCTTTATTTTTTTTCTCCACAGGATTTGACACTGAATTCACGCACTTAGCCCTCTATTTTTCTATCATCCATGTGCCTATCTACGAGTTTCTTAATGTCCCTGTTGTACCACCACCACCCCTGGCAGGATGTTCCATGCATCCAACACTCTCTTTGTAAAAAATCTACCTCTGACATCTCCTTATACTTTCTTACAAACACCTTAAAACTATACCCCTCTTGTATAAGCCATTTCCATCCTGCTATGTGCAAGTTATGCAAAGTGGAGTGCTTCAGATATTCCCAATGCATCATTTAATGCCGTATTTTATTTACTGTTAATATGAGGCGTTGTCAAAGTACAACACAAGTTTGACTGTTGAATATTGAACTGCATTTGTAGCAGTTTGTGTCAGCTACAATAGCTTAAATGAAAAAGTATTGGTGATTAATTAAGTGAAACTGAGCGCGCTGTTGGTGCTGGCCTATTGAAAGATAAATGGAAACTTTTATTTTAACAAGGTCATTGCCTTCTACCAAAGGCATCCTGAGAATGTTTATTTTTAGAGAAAGTGCAGAGGAAATGTACCCAGATGCTGCTTGGATTTGAGAGCACATACTGTATGAGGTTAGCTTGAGCGAACTAGGGCTTTTCTCTTTGGAGCAAAGGATGATGAGAAGTGACTTGATAGAAGTGTATAAGGTGATAAGAAGCATAGACCAAGTGGACAGCCAGAGACTTTTTTCCAGGGCACAAATGGCTAATATGAGGAGGCATAATTTTAAGGAGGAAAGTATCATTGGGCGGGGGGGGGGAGGAATATTGGTAATAAGTTCTTCACAGAGAGTGTTGGGTGCATGGAAAGTGTTACAAGGGTTGGTGGTAGAAGCAGATAAATTTGGGATATTTAAGAGACTCTTAGATAGGCATGTGGATGAAAGAAAAAATGAGGGTTATGTGGGAGAGAAGGGTTAAATTGACCTTAGAGTAGGTTCAAAGGACAGCACAGCATCATGGGCTGATCGGCCTATACAGTGCAGCACTGTTCTATGCCACGGATTACAGGTGCTGATTCATGACTCTGTCCCTACTCAGAGTAAAGGGAGAACCAAGTAAAAAATGGCAGGATTTCTGCAGGTGCTGGACCTCCATCTCCTCTGCTTTCCCCTGCCTTTTTAATTCTGGCTTTTGCCCTCTTCCTTTCCAGTCCTGATTAATGGCTCAGACCAAAACATCAACTGTTCATTTCCCACCATAGATGAAGCTCAAACTATTGTGTTCCTCCAGCATATTGTGTGCATTGTCTGTAAATCAATAATTTCTAGACCAGAAGCTGGGAGTCTGACTTTCTACACAGTGCAATTACTAAATCTGGAGTAATATTATATCCTCTTTCATGTCCATTGGAAAGGAAAAATAGTCACTCAAAAATAGCTTATGAATTAAAACCACATGCACACTGACTAAGTGAAAACAAAGGGGCACACTATGAGCCCAAGTTTACAAGATGACGCATATTTGCACAGATTTTGCATTTGCATTTATATTTACTTTTCCCCTATCAGGATAAGCATGTTTATTCTTAGTAAATCCATTTCTTCAGAAGAAAACACTTCCTTTTGTTTTATTAATGCATTTGACAACAAGTACCTTAACATAGACTGGGCTGATATTTGAATAAAGTCCTTAACAAACAATCTCCAGGTACAGGTGGTAGTTAACAGCCACAGATCACCGTGCTCTACCTTTAAAGGCTGCTTTGTGCATGAGCAAGTGGTGGCTTATTTTAGCTATGCTTCACAATTGGCTGAAGATGACTTCATAGAACAAAGGTTTCAAACATTTTTTTCCCTGATCTGTTTTCCCCTTTTGATTCACTCCTTTCTTACACACACAGTGGCCACTTTATTAGGCACACCTGCTCATTAATGCAAATGTCAAATCAGCCAATCAGGTGGCGGCAACTCAATGTATAAAAGCATGCAGACATGGTCAAGAGGTTCAGTTATTGTTCAGACCAAACATCAGAATGAGGAAGAAATGTGATCTATGTAATTTTAACTGATGCCAGATGGGGTGGTTTGAGTATCTCAGAAACTGCTGATCTCCTGGGATTTTCACACACTACAGTCTCTAGAGTTTACAGAGGATGGTGTGAAAACACAAAAAAAATCCAGTGAGCAGCAGTTCTGTGGGTGAAAACACCTTGTTGATGAGAGAGGTCAGAGGAGAATGGCCAGACTGGTTCAAGCTGACAGGAAGGTGACAGTAACTCAAATAACCACACGTTACAACAGTGGTGTGTGAAGGAGCATCTCTGAATGCACAACATGTCAAATACAGCAGCAGAAACCACAATCATACACTCTGTGGCCACTTTATTAGATACAAGAAATACCTAATAAAGTGGCCACTGAGTGTATTTTCCTGATCTATTTCCCCTTTGAGTCATGGCTTTCTTGTGCATGTATGAAAGTTCATGTTACCATCTACTGCAGGAGAGTGATATTGCAGCATTAGTTAAGAAAATAAAGATATAATTTCAAAATTCAAAGTTCAGAGTAACTTTATTATTAAAGTACTTAAATGTCACCATATACTACCTTGAGGTTCATTTTATTGCAGGCATTCACAATAAATACAGAGGAGTACACTAGAATCAATGAAAAACTACACACAGAGACTGACAAACAACCAGTGTGCAATTGAAGACACACTGTGCAAATAAAAAAAGTAAATGAATAATACTGAGAACGTGAGCTGCAGAGTCCTTGAAAGTGAGCATATTTACATATGATTTTTTAAAATATCTTGGCATCTGTTTCTATGACGGTTTCAATGAAGGGCTTTTTCAGTACTGTCTGGCTCCGTCACTTTATGACTCTACTACACAGTTCCTTGATTACTGTAAACAATTCCAAAACTGTCCACCACAAACTTCCTCTGGTCGGTCAGGCTGCTCACCGACTCAGCAGCCCACTTGCCTGCGAGCTGAGCTTTGGACTCCATGTTCTCTCCATCATAAAGGTTATCAGTTACACCATGCCTGTCTGCATGGGAAGCACCTAGTCAAGCCTGAGATCCAGGTGCAATCCTGACTTCGATCTGCTTATGAAGAGTCTGCATCTTCTCCCTGATGGGGATTCCCCAGTTTCCTCCCCCATCTCAATGATGTGGGAGTTAGCAGGTTGATTGGCTGCTGTAAATTTAGGTGAGTGGTAGAACCTGGGTAGCATTGCTGGGAATGTGAGGAGAATTGGTTACAGACAAAATTAGTGACAGATTGGGATTGCTCTGTGTGTTGGCATTGATTCAATGGGCTGAATGGTCTCCGTCTATGAATGAGAAAATATGAAATGTGCACATACCACTCAAAATCTCGTCCATGTCTTTGTTAGCTGTGGACTCAGCTATACTTGCTTGTTAAGATTTGATAATGCTGCACAGTGGGGCTTAATCTAGAGTTGCAGGCGATGGGAACCAGAGTGCAAGAACAATTAATGGAGAGGTTGTGGAGGCAGATGTTGGCAAGACCTCAGACAAAGTAAGTAATCAAAAGGTTGAGCATGGTGTAACAAAGTCAAAAAGGATGAATACAGGACTGAAGGGGTTGTGTCTGAATGTGTGCAGTATATGGAGTAAGGTAGATGAACTTGCAGCACAGTAGCAGAATGGTAGGTATGAAGTTGTAGGCATCACTGAATCATGGCTGAAAGATTGTAGCTGGGAGCTTAATGTTCAAGGGTACACATTGTATTGCAAGGACAGGCAGGAAGGCAGATGGGGTGACGTGGCTCTGTTGGTAAAATAATAAATCAAATCATTAGAAAGAGGCGACATAGGGTTGGATGGTTTTGAATCATTGTGGGTAGAGCTAAAGAATTTCATGGATTAAAAGACACTGATGGGAGTTGTATACAGACCCCAAACAGTAGTAAGGATGTGGCCTACAAATTAGAAGAGTAGATAGAAAATGCATGTCAAAAGGGTAATGTTATGACTGTCATGGGGGATTTGAATATGCAGATAGATTGGGGAAAATCAGGTTGGTGCTGGTTCATAAGAGGGGGAATTTGTAGACTACCTATGAGTTGGCTTTTTTGAGCAGCTCATGGTTGATCCCACTAAAGGATCGGCTATTCTGGATTGGGTGTTGTGTAATGAACCAGAATTGATCAGAGAGCTTAAGGTAAAAGGACCCTGGGGGTAAGTGATCATAATATGATCAAATTCACCCTGAAATTTGAGAAGGAGAAGCTAAAATCAGATGTATCAGTATTACAGTGGAGTAAAGGGAATTACAGAGGCATGAGAGAGGAGCTGGCCAAAATTGATTGGAAAAGAACACTGGCAGGGATGATGGCAGAAAAGCAATGGCTGGAATTTCTGGGAGCAATTTGGGAGGTGAAGGACAGATACATCCCAAAGAGGAAGAAGTATTTTAAAGGAATGGAGACACAAACATGGCTAACAAAAGAAGTCAAAGTCACCATAAAAGCCAAAGAGAGGGCATATAAAAGAGCAAAAATTAATGGGAAGTTAGAGGATTGGGAAACTTTTAAAAGCCAACAGAAGGCAACTAAAAAGTCATTAAGAAGGTAAAGATAAAATACGAAAGTATGCTAGCCAATAATATTAAAGAGAATACTAAAAGTTTCTTCAGAGACATGTAGTGTAACTGAGAGACAAGAGTGGACATCAAACCACTGGAAAATGATGCTGGAGGGGTGGTAATGTTTGACAAACTGAATAAGTATTAGTGGCGGATCAATCGATTAGCTGAGAGAGAGAGCTTCTCATAGGTCGGGGAGAAGAGTTTAAAAAAGGAGGAATAGCTGCGGACCAATCATTTCATGATTTATTAGCAGTAGCAAATAGAAGTAAAGCAGGGTCAAAACAGAGCGGCCGTTGTGTGAGTGGACCAGTGTAGGAGTGGGAACTTGAGGCTTTGGCTCAAGAAGCTTCAGTGGGGAGGCACAGGTAAGGCTTTTGTACTGGTTGAATAAATTACAGCTAATTAAATAAAGTTGGGATGATGCAGGATCAGGTGATGTGCTGTAGCTGAATGATATGGGAGCTGATGGACCCCATTGTGGTTCCTGGTGACCACATCTGCAGCCAGTGTTGGCTGCTCGAGGAGCTCCGGCTCAGAGTTGATGACCTGGAACTTGAGCTTCAAACTCTGCGGCACATCAGGGAAGGGGGCAGTTACTTGGATTCTGTTTCAGGAGGTAGTCACACCCATTAGATCAGCTGCCTCAAATTCGGTCTGTGATCAGGGACAAGAGAGTGTGACGGGGTGGGTAGTGGGATCCAAGAGGCAGTGCTGGAGGAGCCTCAGCCCTTGAGCTTGTCCAGCAGGTCTGAGATTTTTGTTTCCTGTGTAGATGAGAGCGGGGGCAGTAGGAAGGATGAGCAACCTAACTGTGACACCGTAGTTCAGGGAGCCATTCAAGAGGGGGAGAGAAGAGAAATGTAGTGGTAATTGGGGATAGTATAGTCAGGGGAATAGACAGAGTTCCCTGTCGGGAGGATAGAGTGTCCCGAAGGCTCTGTTGCCTGCCTGGTGCCTGGGTTCGGGACATCTTATCTGACCTGCAGAGGAATTTGCAGTGGGAGGGGAAAGATCCAGCTGTCATGTCCATGTGGGTACCAATGACATAGGTAGAACGAGGAAAGAGGTTCTGCTGAGGGAATTTGAGCAGCTAGGGACTAAATTAAAAAGCAGAACCAAAAAGGTAGTAATCTCTGGATTACTACCTGAGCCACGTGCAAATTGGCATAGGGTCAAGAAGATTAGAGAGTTAAATGCGTGGCTCAAGGATTGGTGTGGGAGAAGTGGGTTTGAATTCATGAGAAACTGGCCCCAGTGTTGGGGAAGGAGGGAGCTGTACCAATGGGACGGGCTCCACCTGAACCGTGATGGGACCTGGATTGTGCATAGTGAATCGCATAACTAGGGCTGTGGATAGGGCTTTAAACTAAATAGTAGGGGGGGTGGGTTCAACAGATTGGAGAAGTATGGATAAAGTAAAAAGGAAAACTGCAGATAAAGATAAAGAAAAAGCAAAAGATAAAAAAGAGACAAGTAAGAGTGGAGTAAAGAAAAGTCAAGTGCAAAAGAGTAAAAGATTACAAGACTTTAAAAGCACTGTGAGTGTTTGGGCACTTTATCTGAATGCCCGTAGTATTCGAAACAAGGGCAGTGATGTGTGGCACAAATCAGTCCAAAGGGGTATGATTTAGTGGCCATTACAGAGACGTGGTTGCAGGGTGGAGAGGATTGAGAATTAAATATCCAAGGATATCAGGTAATACAGAAGGATAGGCAGGAATGTAAGGGAGGTGGGGTATCGCTCTTAATTAAAGATGAGATCAGGGCGAAAGTGAGAGATGATATAAGATCTAAGGAGCAGAATGTTGAATCCATCTGGGTAGAGACTAGGAATAGTAAAGGGGAAAAAAACACTTTTGTGAGTTGTCTATTGGCCACTGAATAATAACATTACAGTGGCACAGGCAATAAACTGAGAAAGATCTGAGGCATGTAAGAATGGAACAGCAGTTATCATGGGGGACTTTAACTTGCACATAGATTGGGTGAATCAAGTTGGTTGAAGCCGTCTTGAGGAGAACTTCATAGAATGCATCCGTGATGGCTTTCTTGAACAACATGTTACTGAACCTACAAGGGAACATGCTGTCTTAGATCTAGTCTTGTGCACTTAGACAGGTAAAATGAATGATCTTGTGGTTAGGGATCCTCTTGGAAAGAGTGATCACAGTATGATTGAATTTCTCATACAAATTGAGGGTGAAATAGTTCGATCTAAAACCAGTGTATTATGCCTAAACAATGGAGACTACAATGGGATGAGGGAGGATTTGGCTGGTGTAGATTGGGAACACAGGCTATATGGTGGGACAGTTGAGGACTGTGGAAGACTTTCAAAGAGATTTTTCACAGTGCTCAACAAAAGTATATTCCAGTTAAAAGCAAGGACAGTAAGGGTTGGCAGAGCTAGCCTTGGATAACGAAGGAAATAAAAGAAGGCATCAAGCTAAAAGCTCGTGTATACAAAGTCGCCAAGAGTAGTGGGAAACTGGAAGATTGGGAAAACTTTAAAAAGCAACAAAGGATCACTTAGTGAGCAATAAAGATGGGGAAGCTAGATTATGAAAATAAACTAGCACAAAATATAAAAATGGATAGTAAAAATTTTATAATTATATACAGCGAAAAAGAGTGGCTAAAGTCAATGTAGTAGGTCCCTTGGAGGACGAGAAGAGGGAATTGATGTTGGGTAATGAGGAAATGGCCAAGGCTTTGAATGACTATATTGTGTCAGTCTTCACGGTGGAGAACATGTCTAACATGTCAAAGAGAGATTTTATGGATGCAATGGGGAGTGAGGACCTCGATATCACTAAAGAGGTTGTGCTGAACAAACCTGTGGGCCTGAAGATAGATAAGTCCTCCTGCCCAGATGGAATGCATCTCAGGGTACTGAAAGAAATGGCAGAAGTTATAGTAGAGGCTTTGGTGATAATTTACTACAATTCTCTAGACTCTGGGCAGGTCCCAACAGATTGGAATACAGCGAATGTCACGCCACTTTTCAAAAAAGGATATAGGCAAAAGGCAGGTAACTATAGACCAACACGCATAAAAATTGCTGGTGAACGCAGCAGGCCAAGCAGCAACTATAGGAAGAGGTGCAGTCGATGTTTTGGTCCGAGACCCTTCGTCAGGACTATAGACCAGTTAGTTTAATATCTGTAGCTATTATGAAAGAAGAAATAGTGAGGCATCTGAAAAGAAATGGATCCATCAGACAGACACAGCATTGATTCAGCAAAGGTAGGTCCTGTTTGACAAACTTACTGGAGTCCCTTTGAGGATATGAGGAATGAGGAATGTGCAAGACAGCTATATTCCAAAAAAGAAGAAATTTTCCAGTGGAAAAAGGATGCAACCGTGGTTGACAAGAGAAGTCAAAGCCAAAGTTAAAGCAAAGGAGAGGGCATACAAGGAAGCAAAAATTAGTGGGAAGACAGAGGATTGGGAAGTTTTTAAAACCTTACAAAAGGAAACCAAGAAGGTCATTAAAAGAGAAAAGATGAACTATGAAAGGAAACTAGCAAATAATATCAAAGAGGATATTAAAAGCTTTTTCAAGTATATAAAGAGTAAAAGACAGGTGAGAGTAGATATAGGACCGATAGAAAATGATACTGGAGAAATTGTAATGGGAGATGAGGAGATGGCAGAGGAACTGAATAAGTATTTTGCATCAGTCTTCACTGAGGAAGACAGCAGGATACCGGACACTCAAGGGTGGCAGGGAAGAGAAGTGTGTGCAGTCACAATTACGACAGAGAAAGTACTCAGGGAGCTGAATAGGCTAAAGGTCGATAAATCTCCTGGACCAGATGGAATGCACCCTCGTGTTCTGAAGGAAGTAGCTGTGGAGATTGCGGAGGCATTAGTGATGAACTTTCAAAAGTCGATAGATTCTGGCATGGTTCCGGAAGACTGGAAGATTGCAAATGTCACTCCGCTATTTAAGAAGGGGGCAAGGAAGCAAAAAGGAAATTATAGACCTGTTAGCTTGACGTCGGTGGTTGGGAAGTTGTTGGAGTCGATTGTCAAGGATGAGGTTACAGAGTACCTGGAGGCATATGACAAGATAGGCAGAACTCAGCATGGATTCCTTAAAGGAAAATCCTGCCTGACAAACCTATTACAATTTTTTGAGGAAATTACCAGTAGGCTAGACAAGGGAGATGCACTGGATGTTGTATATTTGGATTTTCAGAAGGCCTTCGACAAGGTGCCACACATGAGGCTACTTAACAAGATAAGAGCCCATGGAATTACGGGAAAGTTACATACGTGGATAGAGCGTTGGCTGATTGGCAGGAAACAGAGAGTGGGAATAAAGGGATCCTATTCTGGTTGGCTGCCAGTTACCAGTGGTGTTCCACAGGGATCAGTGTTGGGGCCGCTTCTTTTTACATTGTACATCAACGATTTGGATTATGGAATAGGTGGCTTTGTGGCTAAGTTTGCTGACGATACGAAGATAGGTGGAGGGGCCGGTAGTGCTGAGGAAATGGAGAGTCTGCAGAGAGACTTGGATAGATTGGAAGAATGGGCAGAGAAGTGGCAAATGAAGTACAATGTTGGAAAGTGTATGGTTATGCACTTTGGCAGAAAAAATAAACGGGCAGACTATTATTTAAACGGGGAAAGAATTCAAAGTTCTGAGATGCAATGGGACTTGGGAGTCCTCGTACAGGATTCCCTTAAAGTTAACCTCCAGGTTGAGTCAGTAGTGAAGAAGGCGAATGCAATGTTGGCATTCATTTCTAGAGGAATAGAGTATAGGAGCAGGGATGTGATGTTGAGGCTCTATAAGGTGCTGGTGAGACTTCACTTGGAGTACTGTGGGCAGCTTTGGTCTCCTTATTTAAGAAAGAATGTGCTGACGTTGGAGAGGGTCCAGTGAAGATTCACTAGAATGATTCCGGGAATGAGAGGGTTAACACATGAGGAACGTTTGTCCGCTCTTGGACTGTATTCCTTGGAGTTTAGAAGAATGAGGGGAGACCTCACAGAAACATTTCGAATGTTAAAAGGCATGGACAGAGTGGATGTGGCAAAGTTGTTTCCCAGGATGGGGGAGTCTAGTACGAGAGGGCATGACTTCAGGATTGAAGGGCGCCCATTCAGAACAGAAATGCGAAGAAATTTTTTTAGTCAGAGGGTGGTGAATCTATGGAATTTGTTGCCACAGGCAGCAGTGGAGGCCAAGTCATTGGGTGTATTTAAGGCAGAGATTGATAGGTATCTGAGTAGCCAGGGCATCAAAGGTTATGGTGAGAAGGCGGGGCAGTGGGACTAAATAGGATAAAATGGATCAGCTCATGATAAAATGGCGGAGCAGACTCGATGGGCCGAATAGCCCACTTCTGCTCCTTTGTCTTATGGTCTTATGGTCTTATGATATAACAAGCGCAGTCGATAGAGGGGAACAGATAGATGTTATTTATTTGGATTTCCAGAAGGTGTTCGATAAGGTGCTGCATAAAAGACTTATCCATAAGATAAGGATGCATAGAGTTGGGGGTGATGTATGAGCATGGAGAGAGGATTGGTTAACTGATAGAAAGTAGAGAGTCGGGATACATGGATGTTTCTCTGGTTGGCAATCAGTGGTGAGCGGTGTGCTGCAGGGGTTGGTGCTGGGCCCACAACTGTTCACAATATGCATTAACGATCTGGAGGAGGGGACTGAGTGTAGTGTATCTAAGTTTGCTGATGACATTAAATGAAGTGGAAAAGCAAATTGTACAGAGGATACAGAGAGTCTGCAGAGAAATATAGAAAGGTTGAGTGAGTGGGCAAGGGTCTGGCAGATGGAGTACAATGCTGGTAAATGCTGGATCATCCACTTTGAAGGGTAAATGGAAGATCAGATTATTATTTAAATGGTAAATGATTGCAGCATGTTTCTGTGCAGGAGGACTTCTGAGTGCTTGTGCATGAATCGCAAAAGGTTGGTTTGCAGGTGCAGCAGCTATCAAGAAGGCAAATGGAATGTTGGCCTTGAATTTAACAGCAGGGACGTCATGCTGCAACTGTACAGGGTACTGGTGAGGCCGCGTCTGGAGTACTGTGTGCAGTTCTGGTCTCCATACTTGAGGAAGGATATACTGGCTTTGGAGGCAGTGCAGAGGAGGTTCACCAAGTTGATTCCAGGGATGAAGGGGTTAACCTATGAGGAGAGATTGAGTCGCCTGGGACTATACTCTCTGGAACTCAGAAGGATGAGAGGAGATCTTATAGAAACATATAAAATTATGAAAGCGATAAATATGATAGAGGCAGGAAAGTTGTTTCCACTGGTAGGTGAGACTAGAACTAGGGGACATAGCCTCAAAATTCAGGGGAGTAGATTTAGGATGCAGATGAGGAGGAACTGCTTTTCCCAGAGGGTGGGAAATCTGTGGAATTCTCTGCCCAATGAAGTAGTGGAGGCTACCACAGTAAATATACTTAAGACAAGATTAGATAGATTTTTGTATAGCAGGGCAATTATGGGTTATGGTAGAGATTAGTCCATGGCAGGTCAGCCATGACCTTATTTAATGGCGAAGCAGGCTCAACAGGCCAGGTGGCCTACTCCTGCTCCTACTTCTTATCTTCTTATGTATTTTGCATCAGTTTTCACTGTGGAAGAACTAGCAGTCTGGTGGAAGTTCCAGATGTCGGGGGCATGAAGTGTGTGAAGTTACCATAACTAGTCATAGTCATACTTTATTGATCCCGGGGGAAATTGGTTTTCGTTACAGTTGCAGCATAAATAATTAAATAGTAATAGAACCATAAATAGTTAAATAGTAATATGTAAATTATGCCAGGAAGTAAGTCCAGGAAGTTTCTTGGAAAACTGAAAAGTGTGAAGTCACCTGGACCAGATGGTGTACACCCCAGGGTTCTGAAAGAGATGGTTGAAGAGATAGTGGAGACAGTAGTAACGATCTTTCAAGAATCACTAATTTCTGGAATTGTGCTGGAAGACTGGAAAATTGCAAATGTCACTCCACTCTTCAAGAAAGGAGAGAGGAAGAAGAAAGGAAACGATAGGCCAGTTAGTCTGATTTCAGTGGTTGAGAAGATGTTGGAGTCGATTATTAAGGATGAGGTCTCAGGGCACTTGGAGGCACATGATTAAATAAGCCGCAGTCAGCATGGTTTCCTTAAGGGAAAATCTTGCCTGACAAATCTGTTGGAATTCTTTGAAGAAATAACAAGCAGGATAGACAAAGGAGAAGCAGTTGATGTTGTGTACTTGGATTTTCAGACAGACTTTGACAAGATGCCGCACATGAGGCTGCTTAACAAGCTACAAGTCCATGGTATTACAGGAAAGATTCTGGCATGGATAAAGCAGTGGCTGATTGGCAGGAGGGAAAGAATGGGAATAAAGGGAGCCCTTTCTGACTGGCTGCCAGTGACTAGTGGTTTTCCACAAAGGTTCAAAGGAGATTGACGAAAATGATTCCAGGATTGAACGGCTTGTCACATGAAGAGCGTTTGATGGTTCTGGGCCTGTATTTGCTGGAATTCATTAGAATGAGGGATGATCTCATTGAAACCTATTGAATGGTGAAAGGTCTTGATCGAGTGGATGTAGAGAGGATGTTTCCTATGGTGGAAGATTCTAACACCAGAGGACACAGCTCAGAATAGAGAGGCATCCTTTCAGAAATTGAGATGAGGAGAAATTCCTTTAGCCAGAGAGTAGTGAATCTGTCGAACTCTTTGCCACAGGAAGCTGTGGAGGCCAAGTCTTTATCTATATTTAAGGCTAAGATTGATAGATTCTTGACTGATCTTTAGCCCTGGAATCCCTCGACAAGCTTTTTCTGGATCTCCACTCCTCCAACTACAAAATGAAGCTTTGCGCCAAGTTAGAGTATTCCTCATACTCACCACCTGTACTCCAGCTGACACACAGGCCTCATTGCTGTAGCCATCTTATGAAACACGTATTTTTACAGTTTGAGAACCCTGTAGATTTATCCTAACATCAATTACCGTTCAGGGAATAGTGTTCTAAATTTTAATTTATACGATTTGGAAATATGGTTTGTCCCACTCCCGTTAGGGAGGAGGGCACACCGGGACCACCAGACTCAAAAACAGTTATTTTCCTCAAGTAGCAAAGCTGATCAACACCTCCACTACTAACCCGCCCCTCCACTCCCCCAACCCCCACTACTTTATCATTTCCTGTCAGAGTCACCTTTTGTATAGACACTCCTGAATGGACATAAAATCAATCGATGTACAGAAGCTATCTTATGTATTTATATTTATTGCATTTTTTATTATTGTGTTCTTCATCTTGTGTGTTTTTTATGCTGCGTTGGATCCAAAATAACAATTATTTTGTTCTCCTTTACCCTTCTGTGCCGGATATTACACAAAACAATTTTGAATCTTGAATCTTAATTGAAAATTACAATATTTTTTGTACTGAATGTGTCTGCATTATTGAGTACATTATTCTACACAGCTGTGACATTGTATTTATTCTATATTGAAATCATTTTCTCAACACCTGTTAATAAACCAAAGCCTACTTATCCAAAGTGCTAACAATCTTCTTTGGAAATTATTCCAGTATTGATGATTGACACTTCAAAGCCCGTGACACATCATTTTTAGGAATTCTGTGTATTCAAAACTCAAGGTAAATTATGTTAAAAATATGTGTATTTTATGATAATACTACCTTGACATTCATTTTCTTGCAGGCATTTAGAAGAAAAAAAACAAATAAAATACAATTTAATGAAAACCAACACATTAACAAACACTGAGAAACAACCAATGTGCAAATGAAGATAAGCCATGCAAATAATAAATAATACTGAGAACATGAGTTGTAAGGAGTCCTTGAAAGTGAGTCTGCAGTTTGTAGAATTAGTTCAGAGTTGAGGTGAGTGAAGTTATCCACGCTAGTTCAGAAGCTGGATGGTTGAAGGGTAATAACTGTCCCTGAACCTGTTAGTGTGGGTGTTGAGGCTTGTGTACCTTCCTCATGATGGCAACAGACAGAAGAGAGCATGGTCTGGATGGTGGTGGTCTTTCATGATGGATGCTGCTTTCTTGCAGCAACGTTCTTTGTAAATGTATGAGGTGGAGGGGAGAGACTCCCCTGTGATGGATTGAACTGTGTCCAGCATCTTCTGGAGCCCTTTCCATTCTGGACATTGGTGCTTCCACACCAGTTAAGGTACTTTCCACAAATTAATGGGAAGATGAATGAGATACAAGATATGAATACAGCAGAAAGTTTTGTAAAGGGAACATGAGACAACAGTGGGTGGCAACACAACATAAAAGCAAAAGAGAGGCATAAAGATTATTGGGAAGTTAGAACAAGGAAAACTTCTAAAAAACCAAAGGAAGGCAACTAAAGGAATCATAAAGAGGGAAACAAGGAAATATGAAGGTAAGCTGACACACTCCTCTCCACAGTTCCTCACCACCCCCTTCACCCCCCCATTCACTGTCACTTTACACTGACACTCCACACCTCATACCCACACTGACACACTCCTCTCCACAGTCCCTCACCACCCCCTTCATCCACCCCATTCACTGTCACTTTACACTGACACTCCACACCTCATACCAACACTGACACACTCCTCTCTACAGTCCCTCACCACCCCCTTCATCCTCCATTCACTGTCACTGTCACACCACACCTCATACCCACACTGACACACTCCTCTCCACAGTCCCTCACCACCCCCTTCATCCCCCCATTCACTGTCACTGTACACTGATACTCCACACCTCATACCCACACTGACACACTCCTCTCCACAGTCCCTCACCACCCCTTCCATCCCCCCATTCACTGTCACTTCACACTGACACTCCACACCTCCTACCCACACTGACACACTCACCTCCACAGTCTCTCACCAACCCCTTCATCCCCCATTCACTGTCACTTTACACTGACACTCCACACCTCATACCCACACTGACACAATCCTCTCCACAGTCCCTCACCACCCCCTTCATCCCCCATTCACTGTCACTGTACACTGACACTCGACACCTCATACCCACACTGACACACTCCTCTCCACAGTCCCTCACCACCCGCTTCATCCCCCATTCACTGACACTGTACACTGACACTCCACACCTCATACCCACACTGACACACTCCTCTCCACACCTCATACCCACACTGACACACTCCTCTCCAAAGTACCTCACCCCACTCATCCTTCCATTCACTGTCACATTACACTGACACTCTATACCTCATACCCACACTGACACACTCCTCTCCACAGTCCGTCACCACCCCCTTCATCCCCCCATTCACTGTCACTGTACACTGACACTCCACACCTCATACCCACACTGACACACTCCTCTCCACAGTCCCTCACCACCCCTTCATCCCCCCATTCACTGTCACTTTACACTGACACTCCACACCTCATACCCACACTAACACACTCCTCTCCACAGTCCCTCACCACCCCTTTCATCCCCCATTCACTGTCACTATACACTGACACTCCACACCTCATAGCCACACTGACACACTCCTCTCCACAGTCCCTCACCACCCCCTTCATCCCCCATTCACTGTCACTGTGCACTGATACTCCACACCTCATACCCACACTGACACACTCCTCTCCACAGTCCCTCACCACCGCGTTCATCCCCCCATTCACTGCCACTGTACACTGACACTCCACACCTCATACCCACACTGACACACTCCTCTCCACAGTCCCTCACCACCCCCTTCATCCCCCATTCACTGTCACTTTACACTGACACACCACACCTCATACTCACACTGACACACTCCTCACCACAGTCCCTCACCACCCCCTTCATCCCCCATTCACTGTCACTGACACTCCACACCTCATACCCACACTGACACACTCCTCTCCACAGTACCTCACCCCCCTCATTCTTCCATTCACTGTCACTGTACACTGACACTCCACACCTCATACCCACACTGACACACTCCTCTCCACAGTCCGTCACCACTCCCTTCATCCCCCATTCACTGTCACTTCTCACTGACACTCCACACCTCATACCCACACTGACACACTCCTCTCCACAGTCCGTCACCACTCCCTTCATCCCCCCATTCACTGTCACTGTACACTGACACTCCACACCTCATACCCACACTGACACACTCCTCTCCACAGTCCCTCACCACCCCCTTCATCCCCCATTCACTGTCACTTTACACTGACACTCCAGACCTCATACCCACACTGACACACTCCTCTCCACAGTCCCTCACCACCCCCTTCATCCCCCATTCACTGTCACTGTACACTGACACTCCACACCTCATACCCACACTGACACACTCCTCTCCACAGTCCCTCACCACCCCCTTCATCCACATTCACTGTCACTGTACACTGACACTCCACAGCTCATACCCACACTGACACACTCCTCTCCACAGTCCCTCACCACCCCCTTCATCCCCATTCACTGTCACTGACACTCCACACCTCATACCCACACTGACACACTCCTCTCCACAATACCTCACCCCCCTCATCCATCCATTCACTGTCACTTTACACTGACACTCCACTCCTCATACCCACACTGACACACTCCTCTCAACAGTCCCTCAACACCCCCTTCATCCCCCATTCACTGTCACTTTACACTGACACTCCACACCTCATACCCACACTGACACACTCCCCTCCACAGTCCCTCACCACCCACTTCATCCCCCCATTCACTGTCACTCCACACTGACACTCCACACCTCATACCCACACTGACACACTCCTCTCCACAGTCCCTCACCACCTCCTTCATCCCCCATTCACTGTCACTGTCACTCCACACCTCATACTCACACTGACACACTCCTCTCCACAGTCCCTCACCACCCCCTTCATCCCCCCATTCACTGTCACTGTACAGTGACACTCCATACCTCATACCACACTGACACACTCCACAGTCCCTCACCACCCCCTTCATCCCCCATTCACTGTCACTGTACACTGACACTCCACACCTCATACCCACACTGACACACTCCTCTCCACAGTCCCTCATCACCCCCTTCATCCCCCCATTCACTGTCACTTCACACTGACACTCCACACCTCATACCCACACTGACACACTCCTCTCCACAGTCCCTCACCACCCTCTTCATCCCCCCATTCACTGTCACTGTACACTGACACTCCACACCTCATACCCACACTGACACACTCCTCTCCACAGTCCCTCACCACCCCTTTTATCCCCCCATTCACTGTCACACCACACTGACACTCCACACCTCATACAATCACTGACACACTCCTCTCCACAGTCCCTCACCACCCCCTTCATCCCCCATTCACTGTCACTTTACACTGACACTCCAGACCTCAGAACCACACTGACACACTCCTCTCCACAGCCCCTCACCACCCCCTTCATCCCCCATTCACTGTCACTGTACACTGACACTCCACACCTCATACCCACACTGACACACTCCTCTCCACAGTTCCTCACCACCCCCTTCATCCCCCATTCACTGACACTGTACACTGACACTCCACACCTCATACCCACACTGACACACTCCTCTCCACAGTCCCTCACCACCCCCTTCATCCCCCCCATTCACTGTCACTTTACACTGACACTCCACACCTCATACCCACACGGACACACTCCTCTCCACAGTCCCTCACCACCCCCTTCATCCCCCCATTCACTGTCACTGTACACTGACACTCCACACCTCATACCCACACTGACACACTCCTCTCCACAGTCCCTCACCACACCTTCACCCCCATTCTCTGTCACTTCACACTGACACTCCACAGCTCGTACCCACAATGACACACTCCTCTCCACAGTCCCTCACCACCCCCTTAATCCTCCATTCACTGTCACTGTCACTCCACACCTCATACCCACACTGACACACTCCTCTCCACAGTCCCTCACCACCCCCTTCATCCCCCCATTCACTGTCACTGTACACTGATACTCCACACCTCATACCCACACTGACACACTCCTCTCCACAGTCCCTCACCACCCCTTTCATCCCCCCATTCACTGTCACTTCACACTGACACTCCACACCTCCTACCCACACTGACACACTCACCTCCACAGTCCCTCACCACCCCCTTCATCCCCCATTCACTGTCACTTTACACTGACACTCAACACCTCATACCCACACTGACACAATCCTCTCCACAGTCCCTCACCACCCCCTTCATCCCCCATTCACTGTCACTGTACACTGACACTCCACACCTCATACCCACACTGACACACTCCTCTCCACAGTCCCTCACCACCCGCTTCATCCCCCATTCACTGACACTGTACACTGACACTCTACACCTCATACCCACACTGACACACTCCTCTCCACAGTACCTCACTCCCCTCATCCTTCCATTCACTGTCACATTACACTGACACTCTACACCTCATACCCACACTGACACACTCCTCTCCACAGTCCGTCACCACCCCCTTCATCCCCCCATTCACTGTCACTGTACACTGACACTCCACACCTCATACCCACACTGACACACTCCTCTCCACAGTCCCTCACCACCCCTTCATCCCCCCATTCACTGTCACTTTACACTGACACTCCACACCTCATACCCACACTAACACACTCCTCTCCACAGTCCCTCACCACCCCTTTCATCCCCCATTCACTGTCACTATACACTGACACTCCACACCTCATAGCCACACTGACACACTCCTCTCCACAGTCCCTCACCACCCCCTTCATCCCCCATTCACTGTCACTGTGCGCTGATACTCCACACCTCATACCCACACTGACACACTCCTCTCCACAGTCCCTCACCACCGCGTTCATCCCCCCATTCACTGCCACTGTACACTGACACTCCACACCTCATACCCACACTGACACACTCCTCTCCACAGTCCCTCACCACCCCCTTCATCCCCCATTCACTGTCACTTTACACTGACACACCACACCTCATACTCACACTGACACACTCCTCACCACAGTCCCTCACCACCCCCTTCATCCCCCATTCACTGTCACTGACACTCCACACCTCATACCGACACTGACACACTCCTCTCCACAGTACCTCACCCCCCTCATTCTTCCATTCACTGTCACTGTACACTGACACTCCACACCTCATACCCACACTGACACACTCCTCTCCACAGTCCGTCACCACTCCCTTCATCCCCCCATTCACTGTCACTGTACACTGACACTCCACACCTCATACCCACACTGACACACTCCTCTCCACAGTCCCTCACCACCCCCTTCATCCCCCATTCACTGTCACTTTACACTGACACTCCAGACCTCATACCCACACTGACACACTCCTCTCCACAGTCCCTCACCACCCCCTTCATCCCCCATTCACTGTCACTGTACACTGACACTCCACACCTCATACCCACACTGACACACTCCTCTCCACAGTCCCTCACCACCCCCTTCATCCCCATTCACTGTCACTTCACACTGACACTCCACACCTCATACCCACACTGACACACTCCTCTCCACAGTCCCTCACCACCCCCTTCATCCCCATTCACTGTCACTGACACTCCACACCTCATACCCACACTGACACAATCCTCTCCACAGTACCTCACCCCCCTCATCCATCCATTCACTGTCACTTTACACTGACACTCCACTCCTCATACCCACACTGACACACTCCTCTCAACAGTCCCTCAACACCCCCTTCATCCCCCATTCACTGTCACTTTACACTGACACTCCACACCTCATACCCACACTGACACACTCCCCTCCACAGTCCCTCACCACCCACTTCATCCCCCCATTCACTGTCACTCCACACTGACACTCCACACCTCATACCCACACTGACACACTCCTCTCCACAGTCCCTCACCACCTCCTTCATCCCCCATTCACTGTCACTGTCACTCCACACCTCATACTCACACTGACACACTCCTCTCCACAGTCCCTCACCACCACCTTCATCCCCCCATTCACTGTCACTGTACACTGACACTCCATACCTCATACCCACACTGACACACTCCACAGTCCCTCACCACCCCCTTCATCCCCATTCACTGTCACTGTACACTGACACTCCACACCTCATACCCACACTGACGCACTCCTCTCCACAGTCCCTCATCACCCCCTTCATCCCCCCATTCACCTTCACTTCACACTGACACTCCACACCTCATACCCACACTGACACACTCCTCTCCACAGTCCCTCACCACCCTCTTCATCCCCCCATTCACTGTCACTGTACACTGACACTCCACACCTCATACCCACACTGACACACTCCTCTCCACAGTCCCTCACCACCCCTTTTATCCCCCCATTCACTGTCACACCACACTGACACTCCACACCTCATACAATCACTGACACACTCCTCTCCACAGTCCCTCACCACCCCCTTCATCCCCCATTCACTGTCACTTTACACTGACACTCCAGACCTCAGAACCACACTGACACACTCCTCTCCACAGCCCCTCACCACCCCCTTCATCCCCCATTCACTGTCACTGTACACTGACACTCCACACCTCATACCCACACTGACACACTCCTCTCCACAGTTCCTCACCACCCCCTTCATCCCCCATTCACTGACACTGTACACTGACACTCCACACCTCATACCCACACTGACACACTCCTCTCCACAGTCCCTCACCACCCCCTTCATCCCCCCCATTCACTGTCACTTTACACTGACACTCCACACCTCATACCCACACTGACACACTCCTCTCCACAGTCCCTCACCACCCCCTTCATCCCCCCATTCACTGTCACTGTACACTGACACTCCACACCTCATACCCACACTGACACACTCCTCTCCACAGTCCCTCACCACCCCTTCACCCCCATTCACTGTCACTTCACACTGACACTCCACAGCTCGTACCCACACTGACACACTCCTCTCCACAGTCCCTCACCACCCCCTTAATCCTCCATTCACTGTCACTGTCACTCCACACCTCATACCCACACTGACACACTCCTCTCCACAGTCCCTCACCACCCCCTTCATCCCCCCATTCACTGTCACTCCACACTGACACTCCACAACTCATACCCACACTGACACACTCTTCTCCACAGTCCCTCACCACCCCCTTCATCCCCCATTCACTGTCACTCCACACTGACACTCCACACCTCATACCCACACTGACACACTCCTCTCCACAGTCCCTCACCACCCCCTTCATCCCCCATTCACTGTCACTTTACACTGACACTCCAGACCTCATACCCACACAGACACACTCCTCTCCACAGCCCCTCACCACCCCCTTCATCCCCCATTCACTGTCACTGTACACTGACACTCCACACCTCATACCCACACTGACAAATCCTCTCCACAGTCCCTCACCACCCCCTTCATCCCCCATTCACTGACACTGTACACTGACACTCCACACCTCATACCCACACTGACACACTCCTCTCCACAGTCCCTCACCACCCACTTCATCCCCCCCATTCACTGTCACTTTACACTGACACTCCACACCTCATTCCCACACTGACACACTCCTCTCCACAGTCCCTCACCACCCCCTTCATCCCCCATTCACTGACACTGTACACTGACACTCCACACCTCATACCCACACTGACACACTCCTCTCCACAGTCCCTCACCACCCCCTTCATCGCCCATTCACTGTCACTGCACACTGACACTCCACACCTCATACCTACAGGGACACACTCCCCTCCACAGTCCCTCACCACCCACTTCATCCCCCCATTCACTGTCACTGTACACTGACACTCCACACCTCATACCCACACTGACACACTCCTCTCCACAGTCCCTCACCACCCTTCACCCCAATTCAGTGTCACTTCACACTGACGCTCCACAGCTCGTACCCACACTGACACACTCCTCTCCACAGTCCCTCACCACCCCCTTCATCCTCCATTCACTGTGACTGTCACTCCACAACTCATACCCACACTAACACACTCCTCTCCACAGTCCCTCACCACCCCCTTCATCCCCCAATTCACTGTCACTGTACACTGACACTCGACACCTCACACCGACACTGACACAAACCTCTCCACAGTCCCTCACCACCCCCTTCATCCCCCATTCACTGTCACTGTACACTGACACTCCGAACCTCATAACCACACTGACACACTCCTCTCCACAGTCCCTCACCACCCCCTTCATCCCCCATTCACTGACACTGTACACTGACACTCCACACCTCATACCCACACTGACACACTCTTCTCCACAGTCCCTCACCACCCCCTTCATCCCCCATTCACTGTTACTGTACACTGACACTCCACACCTCATACCCACACTGACACACTCCTCTCCACAGTCCCTCACCACCCCTTCACCCCCATTCACTGTCACTTCACACTGACACTCCACAGCTCGTACCCACACTGACACACTCCTCTCCACAGTCCCTCACCACCCCCTTCAGCCTCCATTCACTGTCACTGTCACTCCACACCTCATACCCACACTGACACACTCCGCTCCACAGTCCCTCACCACCCCCTTCATCCCCCATTCACTGACACTGTACACTGACACTCCACACCACATACCCACACTGACACACTCCTCTCCACAGTCCCTCACCACCCCCTTCATCCCCCATTCACTGTCACTGTACACTGACACTCCACACCTCATACCTACACTGACACACTCCCCTCCACAGTTCCTCACCACCCCCTTCATTCCCCCATTCACTGTCACTGTACACTGACACTCCACACCTCATACCCACACTGACACACTCCTCTCCACAGTCCCTCACCACCCCTTCACCCCAATTCACTGTCACTTCACACTGACACTCCACAGCTCGTACCCACACTGACACACTCCTCTCCACAGTCCCTCACCACCCCCTTCATCCTCCATTTACTGTGACTGTCACTCCACACCTCATACCCACACTAACACACTCCTCTCCACAGGCCCTCACCACCCACTTCATCCCCCCATTCACTGTCACTCCACACTGACACTCCACACCTCATACCCACACTGTCACACTCCTCTCCACAGTCCCTCACCACCCCTTCACCCCCATTCACTGTCACTTCACACTGACACTCCACAGCTCGTACCCACACTGACACACTCTTCTCCACAGTCCCTCACCACCCCCTTCATCCCCCATTCACTGTCACTCCACACTGACACTCCACACCTCATACCCACACTGACACACTCCTCTCCACAGTCCCTCACCACCCCCTTCATCCCCCATTCACTGTCACTTTACACTGACACTCCAGACCTCATACCCACACAGACACACTCCTCTCCACAGCCCCTCGCCACCCCCTTCATCCCCCATTCACTGTCACTGTACACTGACACTCCACACCTCATACCCACACTGACAAATCCTCTCCACTGTCCCTCACCACCCCCTTCATCCCCCATTCACTGACACTGTACACTGACACTCCACACCTCATACCCACACTGACACACTCCTCTCCACAGTCCCTCACCAACCACTTCATCCCCCCCATTCACTGTCACTTTACACTGACACTCCACACCTCATTCCCACACTGACACACTCCTCTCCACAGTCCCTCACCACCCCCTTCATCCCCCATTCACTGACACTGTACACTGACACTCCACACCTCATACCCACACTGACACACTCCTCTCCACAGTCCCTCACCACCCCTTTCATCCCCCCATTCACTGTCACTTCACACTGACACTCCACACCTCCTACCCACACTGACACACTCACCTCCACAGTCCCTCACCACCCCCTTCATCCCCCATTCACTGTCACTTTACACTGACACTCAACACCTCATACCCACACTGACACAATCCTCTCCACAGTCCCTCACCACCCCCTTCATCCCCCATTCACTGTCACTGTACACTGACACTCCACACCTCATACCCACACTGACACACTCCTCTCCACAGTCCCTCACCACCCGCTTCATCCCCCATTCACTGACACTGTACACTGACACTCTACACCTCATACCCACACTGACACACTCCTCTCCACAGTACCTCACTCCCCTCATCCTTCCATTCACTGTCACATTACACTGACACTCTACACCTCATACCCACACTGACACACTCCTCTCCACAGTCCGTCACCACCCCCTTCATCCCCCCATTCACTGTCACTGTACACTGACACTCCACACCTCATACCCACACTGACACACTCCTCTCCACAGTCCCTCACCACCCCTTCATCCCCCCATTCACTGTCACTTTACACTGACACTCCACACCTCATACCCACACTAACACACTCCTCTCCACAGTCCCTCACCACCCCTTTCATCCCCCATTCACTGTCACTATACACTGACACTCCACACCTCATAGCCACACTGACACACTCCTCTCCACAGTCCCTCACCACCCCCTTCATCCCCCATTCACTGTCACTGTGCGCTGATACTCCACACCTCATACCCACACTGACACACTCCTCTCCACAGTCCCTCACCACCGCGTTCATCCCCCCATTCACTGCCACTGTACACTGACACTCCACACCTCATACCCACACTGACACACTCCTCTCCACAGTCCCTCACCACCCCCTTCATCCCCCATTCACTGTCACTTTACACTGACACACCACACCTCATACTCACACTGACACACTCCTCACCACAGTCCCTCACCACCCCCTTCATCCCCCATTCACTGTCACTGACACTCCACACCTCATACCGACACTGACACACTCCTCTCCACAGTACCTCACCCCCCTCATTCTTCCATTCACTGTCACTGTACACTGACACTCCACACCTCATACCCACACTGACACACTCCTCTCCACAGTCCGTCACCACTCTCTTCATCCCCCCATTCACTGTCACTGTACACTGACACTCCACACCTCATACCCACACTGACACACTCCTCTCCACAGTCCCTCACCACCCCCTTCATCCCCCATTCACTGTCACTTTACACTGACACTCCAGACCTCATACCCACACTGACACACTCCTCTCCACAGTCCCTCACCACCCCCTTCATCCCCCATTCACTGTCACTGTACACTGACACTCCACACCTCATACCCACACTGACACACTCCTCTCCACAGTCCCTCACCACCCCCTTCATCCCCATTCACTGTCACTTCACACTGACACTCCACACCTCATACCCACACTGACACACTCCTCTCCACAGTCCCTCACCACCCCCTTCATCCCCATTCACTGTCACTGACACTCCACACCTCATACCCACACTGACACAATCCTCTCCACAGTACCTCACCCCCCTCATCCATCCATTCACTGTCACTTTACACTGACACTCCACTCCTCATACCCACACTGACACACTCCTCTCAACAGTCCCTCAACACCCCCTTCATCCCCCATTCACTGTCACTTTACACTGACACTCCACACCTCATACCCACACTGACACACTCCCCTCCACAGTCCCTCACCACCCACTTCATCCCCCCATTCACTGTCACTCCACACTGACACTCCACACCTCATACCCACACTGACACACTCCTCTCCACAGTCCCTCACCACCTCCTTCATCCCCCATTCACTGTCACTGTCACTCCACACCTCATACTCACACTGACACACTCCTCTCCACAGTCCCTCACCACCACCTTCATCCCCCCATTCACTGTCACTGTACACTGACACTCCATACCTCATACCCACACTGACACACTCCACAGTCCCTCACCACCCCCTTCATCCCCCATTCACTGTCACTGTACACTGACACTCCACACCTCATACCCACACTGACGCACTCCTCTCCACAGTCCCTCATCACCCCCTTCATCCCCCCATTCACCGTCACTTCACACTGACACTCCACACCTCATACCCACACTGACACACTCCTCTCCACAGTCCCTCACCACCCTCTTCATCCCCCCATTCACTGTCACTGTACACTGACACTCCACACCTCATACCCACACTGACACACTCCTCTCCACAGTCCCTCACCACCCCTTTTATCCCCCCATTCACTGTCACACCACACTGACACTCCACACCTCATACAATCACTGACACACTCCTCTCCACAGTCCCTCACCACCCCCTTCATCCCCCATTCACTGTCACTTTACACTGACACTCCAGACCTCAGAACCACACTGACACACTCCTCTCCACAGCCCCTCACCACCCCCTTCATCCCCCATTCACTGTCACTGTACACTGACACTCCACACCTCATACCCACACTGACACACTCCTCTCCACAGTTCCTCACCACCCCCTTCATCCCCCATTCACTGACACTGTACACTGACACTCCACACCTCATACCCACACTGACACACTCCTCTCCACAGTCCCTCACCACCCCCTTCATCCCCCCCATTCACTGTCACTTTACACTGACACTCCACACCTCATACCCACACTGACACACTCCTCTCCACAGTCCCTCACCACCCCCTTCATCCCCCCATTCACTGTCACTGTACACTGACACTCCACACCTCATACCCACACTGACACACTCCTCTCCACAGTCCCTCACCACCCCTTCACCCCCATTCACTGTCACTTCACACTGACACTCCACAGCTCGTACCCACACTGACACACTCCTCTCCACAGTCCCACACCACCCCCTTAATCCTCCATTCACTGTCACTGTCACTCCACACCTCATACCCACACTGACACACTCCTCTCCACAGTCCCTCACCACCCCCTTCATCCCCCCATTCACTGTCACTCCACACTGACACTCCACAACTCATACCCACACTGACACACTCTTCTCCACAGTCCCTCACCACCCCCTTCATCCCCCATTCACTGTCACTCCACACTGACACTCCACACCTCATACCCACACTGACACACTCCTCTCCACAGTCCCTCACCACCCCCTTCATCCCCCATTCACTGTCACTTTACACTGACACTCCAGACCTCATACCCACACAGACACACTCCTCTCCACAGCCCCTCACCACCCCCTTCATCCCCCATTCACTGTCACTGTACACTGACACTCCACACCTCATACCCACACTGACAAATCCTCTCCACAGTCCCTCACCACCCCCTTCATCCCCCATTCACTGACACTGTACACTGACACTCCACACCTCATACCCACACTGACACACTCCTCTCCACAGTCCCTCACCACCCACTTCATCCCCCCCATTCACTGTCACTTTACACTGACACTCCACACCTCATTCCCACACTGACACACTCCTCTCCACAGTCCCTCACCACCCCCTTCATCCCCCATTCACTGACACTGTACACTGACACTCCACACCTCATACCCACACTGACACACTCCTCTCCACAGTCCCTCACCACCCCCTTCATCGCCCATTCACTGTCACTGCACACTGACACTCCACACCTCATACCTACAGGGACACACTCCCCTCCACAGTCCCTCACCACCCACTTCATCCCCCCATTCACTGTCACTGTACACTGACACTCCACACCTCATACCCACACTGACACACTCCTCTCCACAGTCCCTCACCACCCTTCACCCCAATTCAGTGTCACTTCACACTGACGCTCCACAGCTCGTACCCACACTGACACACTCCTCTCCACAGTCCCTCACCACCCCCTTCATCCTCCATTCACTGTGACTGTCACTCCACAACTCATACCCACACTAACACACTCCTCTCCACAGTCCCTCACCACCCCCTTCATCCCCCAATTCACTGTCACTGTACACTGACACTCGACACCTCACACCGACACTGACACAAACCTCTCCACAGTCCCTCACCACCCCCTTCATCCCCCATTCACTGTCACTGTACACTGACACTCCGAACCTCATAACCACACTGACACACTCCTCTCCACAGTCCCTCACCACCCCCTTCATCCCCCATTCACTGACACTGTACACTGACACTCCACACCTCATACCCACACTGACACACTCTTCTCCACAGTCCCTCACCACCCCCTTCATCCCCCATTCACTGTTACTGTACACTGACACTCCACACCTCATACCCACACTGACACACTCCTCTCCACAGTCCCTCACCACCCCTTCACCCCCATTCACTGTCACTTCACACTGACACTCCACAGCTCGTACCCACACTGACACACTCCCCTCCACAGTTCCTCACCACCCCCTTCATTCCCCCATTCACTGTCACTGTACACTGACACTCCACACCTCATACCCACACTGACACACTCCTCTCCACAGTCCCTCACCACCCCTTCACCCCAATTCACTGTCACTTCACACTGACACTCCACAGCTCGTACCCACACTGACACACTCCTCTCCACAGTCCCTCACCACCCCCTTCATCCTCCATTTACTGTGACTGTCACTCCACACCTCATACCCACACTAACACACTCCTCTCCACAGGCCCTCACCACCCACTTCATCCCCCCATTCACTGTCACTCCACACTGACACTCCACACCTCATACCCACACTGTCACACTCCTCTCCACAGTCCCTCACCACCCCTTCACCCCCATTCACTGTCACTTCACACTGACACTCCACAGCTCGTACCCACACTGACACACTCTTCTCCACAGTCCCTCACCACCCCCTTCATCCCCCATTCACTGTCACTCCACACTGACACTCCACACCTCATACCCACACTGACACACTCCTCTCCACAGTCCCTCACCACCCCCTTCATCCCCCATTCACTGTCACTTTACACTGACACTCCAGACCTCATACCCACACAGACACACTCCTCTCCACAGCCCCTCGCCACCCCCTTCATCCCCCATTCACTGTCACTGTACACTGACACTCCACACCTCATACCCACACTGACAAATCCTCTCCACTGTCCCTCACCACCCCCTTCATCCCCCATTCACTGACACTGTACACTGACACTCCACACCTCATACCCACACTGACACACTCCTCTCCACAGTCCCTCACCAACCACTTCATCCCCCCCATTCACTGTCACTTTACACTGACACTCCACACCTCATTCCCACACTGAC
The DNA here is from genome assembly GCF_030028105.1 of Mobula birostris. Lineage (NCBI taxonomy): Eukaryota > Metazoa > Chordata > Chondrichthyes > Myliobatiformes > Myliobatidae > Mobula > Mobula birostris. The sequence goes on from NC_092389.1 coordinate 2,295,163, forward strand.
ACACTCCTCTCCACAGTCCCTCACCACCCCCTTCATCCCCCATTCACTGACACTGTACACTGACACTCCACACCTCATACCCACACTGACACACTCCTCTCCACAGTCCCTCACCACCCCCTTCATCGCCCATTCACTGTCACTGCACACTGACACTCCACACCTCATACCTACAGGGACACACTCCCCTCCACAGTCCCTCACCACCCACTTCATCCCCCCATTCACTGTCACTGTACACTGACACTCCACACCTCATACCCACACTGACACACTCCTCTCCACAGTCCCTCACCACCCTTCACCCCAATTCAGTGTCACTTCACACTGACGCTCCACAGCTCGTACCCACACTGACACACTCCTCTCTACAGTCCCTCACCACCCCCTTCATCCCCCATTCACTGTCACTGTACACTGACACTCCACACCTCATACCTACACTGACACACTCCTCTCCACAGTCCCTCACCACCCGCTTCATCCTCCATTCACTGTGACTGTCACTCCACAACTCATACCCACACTAACACACTCCTCTCCACAGTCCCTCACCACCCCCTTCATCCCCCAATTCACTGTCACTGTACACTGACACTCGACACCTCACACCGACACTGACACAATCCTCTCCACAGTCCCTCACCACCCCCTTCATCCCCCATTCACTGTCACTGTACACTGACACTCCAAACCTCATAACCACACTGACACACTCCTCTCCACAGTCCCTCACCACCCCCTTCATCCCCCATTCACTGACACTGTACACTGACACTCCACACCTCATACCCACACTGACACACTCCTCTCCACAGTCCCTCACCACCCCCTTCATCCCCCCCATTCACTGTCACTTTACACTGACACTCCACACCTCATACCCACACTGACACACTCCTCTCCACAGTCCCTCACCACCCCCTTCATCCCCCCATTCACTAACACTGTACACTGACACTCCACACCTCATACCCACACTGACACACTCCTCTCCACAGTCCCTCACCACCCCCTTCATCCCCCCCATTCACTGTCACTTTACACTGACACTCCACACCTCATACCCACACTGACACACTCCTCTCCACAGTCCCTCACCACCCCTTTCATCCCCCCATTCACTGTCACTGTACACTGATACTCCACACCTCATACCCACACTGACACACTCCTCTCCACAGTCCCTCACCAGCCCTTCACCCCCATTCACTGTCACTTCACACTGACACTCCACAGCTCGTACCCACACTGACACACTCCTCTCCACAGTCCCTCACCACCCCCTTCAGCCTCCATTCACTGTCACTGTCACTCCACACCTCATACCCACACTGACACACTCCGCTCCACAGTCCCTCACCACCCCCTTCATCCCCCATTCACTGACACTGTACACTGACACTCCACACCTCATACCCACACTGACACACTCCTCTCCACAGTCCCTCACCACCCCCTTCATCCCCCATTCACTGTCACTGTACACTGACACTCCACACCTCATACCTACACTGACACACTCCCCTCCACAGTTCCTCACCACCCCCTTCATTCCCCCATTCACTGTCACTGTACACTGACACTCCACACCTCATACCCACACTGACACACTCCTCTCCACAGTCCCTCACCACCCCTTCACCCCAATTCACTGTCACTTCACACTGACACTCCACAGCTCGTACCCACACTGACACACTCCTCTCCACAGTCCCTCACCACCCCCTTCATCCTCCATTTACTGTGACTGTCACTCCACACCTCATACCCACACTAACACACTCCTCTCCACAGTCCCTCACCACCCACTTCATCCCCCCATTCACTGTCACTCCACACTGACACTCCACACCTCATACCCACACTGTCACACTCCTCTCCACAGTCCCTCACCACCCCCTTCATCCCCATTCACTGTCACTTCACACTGACACTCCACATCTCATACCCACACTGACACACTCCTCTCCACAGTCCCTCACCACCTCCTTCATCCCCCCATTCACTGTCACTTTACACTGACTCTCCACACCTCTTCCCACACTCACACACTCCCCTCCACAGTCCCTCACCACCCCCTTCATCCACCCCATTCACTGTGACTTTACACTGATACTCCACACCTCATACCCACACTGAGACACTCCTCTCCACAGACCCTCACCACCCTCTTCATCCCCCCATTTACTGTCAGTGTACACTGACACTCCACACCTCATGCCCACACTGACACACTCCTCTCCACAGTCCCTCACCACCCCCTTCATCCCCCATTCACTGACACTGTACACTGACACTCCACACCTCATACCCACACTGACACACTCCTCTCCACAGTCCCTCACCACCCCCTTCATCCCCTCCATTCACTGTCACTTTACACTGACACTCCACACCTCATACCCACACTGACACACTCCTCTCCAAAGTCCCTCACCACCCCCTTCATCACCCCCATTCACTGTCACTTTACACTGACACTCCACACCACATACCCACACTGACACACTCCTCTCCACAGTACCTCACCACCCCTTCACCCCAGTTCACTGTCACTTCACACTGACACTCCACAGCTCGTACCCACAGTGACACACTCCTCTCCACAGTCCCTCACCACCTCCTTCATCCCCCCATTCACTGTCACTTTACACTGACTCTCCACACCTCATACCCACACTGACACACTCCTCTCCACAGTCCCTCACCACCCCCTTCATCCCCCATTCACTGTCACTGTACACTGACACTCCACACCTCATACCCACACTGACACACTCCTCTCCACAGTCCCTCACCACCCCCTTCATCCCCATTCACTGACACTGTACACTGACACTCCACACCTCATTCACACACTCCTCTCCACAGTCCCTCACGACCCCCTTCATCCCCCCCATTCACTGTAACTTTACACTGACACTCCACACCTCATACCCACACTGACACACTCCTCTCCACAGTCCCTCACCACCCCCTGCATCCCCCTTTCACTGACACTGTACACTGACACTCCACACCTCATACCCACACTGACACACTCCTCTCCACAGTCCCTCACCACCCCCTTCATCCCCATTAATTGTCACTGTACACTGACACTCCACACCTCGTACCCACACTGACACATTCCTCTCCACAGTCCCTCACCACCACTTCACCCCCATTCACTGTCACTTCACACTGACACTCCACAGCTCGTACACACACTGACACACTCCTCTCCACAGTCCCTCACCACACACTTCATCCTCCATTCACTGTCACTGTCACTCCACACCTCATACCCACACTAACACACTCCTCTCCACAGTCCCTCACCACCCCCTTCATCCCCCCATTCACTGTCACTCCACACTGACACTCCACACTTCATACCCACACTGACACACTCCTCTCCACAGTCCCTCACCACCTCCTTCATCCCCCATTCACTGTCACTTCACACTGACACTCCACACCTCATACCCACACTGACACACTCCTCTCCACAGTCCCTCACCACTTCCTTCATCCCCCCATTCACTGTCACTTTACACTGACACTCCACACCTCATACCCACACTGACACACTCTTCTCCACAGTCCCTCACCACCCCCTTCATCCCCCCATTCACTGTCACTGTACACTGAAACTCCACACCTCATACCCACACTGACACACTCCTCTCCACAGTCTCTCACCACCCCCTTCATCCCCCATTCACTGACACTGTACACTGACATTCCACACCTCATACCCACACTGACACACTCCTCTCCACAGTCCCTCACCACCCCCTTCATCCCCTCCATTCACTGTCACTTTACACTGACACTCCACACCTCATACCCACACTGACACACTCCTCTCCACAGTCCCTCACCACCCCCTTCATCACCCCCATTCACTGTCACTTTACACTGACACTCCACACCACATACCCACACTGACACACTCCTCTCCACAGTACCTCACCACCCCTTCACCCCAATTCACTGTCACTTCACACTGACACTCCACAGCTCGTACCCACACTGACACACTCCTCTCCACAGTCCCTCACCACCTCCTTCATCCCCCCATTCACTGTCACTTTACACTGACTCTCCACACCTCATACCCACACTGACACACTCCTCTCCACAGTCCCTCACCACACCCTTCATCCCCCATTCACTTTACACTGACACTCCACACCTCATACCCACACTGACACACTCCTCTCAACAGTCCCTCATCACCCCCTTCATCCCCCATTCACTGTCACTTTACACTGACACTCCACACCTCATAGCCACACTGACACACTCCCCTCCACAGTCCCTCACCACCACCTTCATCCCCCCATTCACTGTCACTCCACACTGAAACTCCACACCTCATACCCACACTGACACATTCCTCTCCACAGTCCCTCATCACTTCCTTCATCCCCCATTCACTGTCACTGTCACTCCACACCTCATACTCACACTGACACACTCCTCTCCACAGTCCCTCACCACCCCCGTCATCCCCCCATTTACTGTCACTTCACACTGACACTCCACACCTCATACCGCCACTAACACACTCCTCTCCACAGTCCCTCACAACCCCCTTCATCCCCATTCACTGTCACTTCACACTGACACTCCACACCTCATACCCACACTGACACACTCCTCTCCACAGTCCCTCACCACCCCCTTCATCCCCCCATTCACTGTCACTGTACACTGACACTCCATCCCTCATACCCACACTGACACACTCCTCTCCACAGTCCCTCACCACCCCCTTCATCCCCCATTCACTGTCACTGTACACTGACACTCCACACCTCATACCCACACTGACACACTCCTCTCCACAGCCCCTCACCACCCCCTTCATCCCCCATTCACTGACACTGTACACTGACACTCCACACCTCATTCACACACTCCTCTCCACAGTCCCTCACGACCCCCTTCATCCCCCCCATTCACTGTAACTTTACACTGACACTCCACACCTCATACCCACACTGACACACTCCTCTCCACAGTCCCTTACCACCCCCTGCATCCCCCTTTCACTGACACTGTACACTGACACTCCACACCTCATACCCACACTGACACACTCCTCTCCACAGTCCCTCACCACCCGCTTCATCCCCATTAATTGTCACTGTACACTGACACTCCACACCTCATACCCACACTGACACACTCCTCTCCACAGTCCCTCACCACCCCTTCACCCCCATTCACTGTCACTTCACACTGACACTCCACAGCTCGTACCCACACTGACACACTCCTCTCCACAGTCCCTCACCACACCCTTCATCCTCCATTCACTGTCACTGTCACTCCACACCTCATACCCACACTAACACACTCCTCTCCACAGTCCCTCACCACCCCCTTCATCCCCCCATTCACTGTCACTCCACACTGACACTCCACACTTCATACCCACACTGACACACTCCTCTCCACAGTCCCTCACCACCTCCTTCATCCTCCATTCACTGTCACTTCACACTGACACTCCACACCTCATACCCACACTGACACACTCCTCTCCACAGTCCCTCACCACTTCCTTCATCCCCCCATTCACTGTCACTTTACACTGACACTCCACACCTCATACCCACACTGAAACACTCTTCTCCACAGTCCCTCACCACCCCCTTCATCCTCCCATTCACTGTCACTGTACACTGACACTCCACACCTCATACCCACACTGACACACTCCTCTCCACAGTCCCTCACCACCCCCTTCATCCCCCCATTCACTGTCACTCCACACTGACACTCCACACATCATACCCACACTGACACACTCCCCTCCACAGTCCCCCACCACCACCTTCATCCCCCCATTCACTGTCACTCCACACTGACACTCCACACCTCATGCCCACACTGACACACTCCTCTCCACAGTCCCTCACCACCTCCTTCATCCCCCATTCACTGTCACTGTCACTCCACACCTCATACTCAGACTGACACACTCCTCTCCACAGTCCCTCACCACCCCCTTCATCCCCCCATTCACTGTCACTCCACACTGACACTCCACACCTCATACCGCCACTGACACACTCCTCTCCACAGTCCCTCACCACCCCCTTCATCCCCATTCACTGTCACTTCACACTGACACTCCACACCTCATACCCACACTGACAGACTCCTCTCCACAGTCCCTCACCACCCCCTTCATCCCCCCATTCACTGTCACTGTACACTGACACTCCATCCCTCATACCCACACTGACACACTCCACAGTCCCTCACCACCCCCTTCATCCCCCCATTCACTGTTACTTCACACTGACACGCCACATCTCATACCCACACTGACACACTCCTCTCCACAGTCCCTCACCACCCCCTTCATCCCCCATTCACTGTCACTGTACACTGACACTCCACACCTCATACCCACACTGACACACTCCTCTCCACAGTCCCTCACCACCCCTTTTATCCCCCAATTCACTGTCACTCCACACTGACACTCCACACCTCATACCCACACTGACACACTCCTCTCCACAGTCCCTCACCACCCCCTTCATCCCCCATTCACTGTCACTTTACACTGACACTCCAGACCTGATACCCACACTGACACAGTCCTCTCCACAGTCCCTCACCACCCCCTTCATCACCCCTATTCACTGTCACTGTACACTGACACTCCACACCTCATACCCACACTGACACACTCCTCTCCACAGTCCCTCACCACCCCCTTCATCCCCCATTCACTGTCTCTGTACACTGACACTCCACACCTCATACCCACACTGACACACTCCTCTCCACAGTCCCTCACCACCCCTTTTATCCCCCCATTCACTGTCACTCCACACTGACACTCCACACCTCATACCCACACTGACACACTCCTCTCCACAGTCCCTCACCACCCCCTTCATCCCCCATTCACTGTCACTTTACACTGACACTCCAGACCTGATACCCACACTGACACAGTCCTCTCCACAGTCCCTCACCACCCCCTTCATCACCCCTATTCACTGTCACTGTACACTGACACTCCACACCTCATACCCACACTGACACACTCCTCTCCACAGTCCCTCACCACCCCCTTCATCCACCTCATTCACTGTCACTTTACACTGATACTCCACACCTCATACCCACACTGACAGACTCCTCTCCACAGTCCCTCACCACCCTCTTCATCCCCCCATTTACTGTCACTTTAAACTGACACTCCACACCTCATACCCACACTGACGCACTCCTCTCCACAGTCCCTCACCACCCCCTTCATCCCCCCATTCACTGTCACTGTACACTGACACTCGACACCTCACACCGACACTGATACAATCCTCTCCACAGTCCCTAACCACCCCCTTCATCCCCCATTCACTGTCACTGTACACTGACACTCCACACCTCATACCCACACTGACACACTCCTCTCCACAGTCCCTCACCACCCCCTTCATCCCCCATTCAGTGACACTGTACACTGACACTCCACACCTCATACCCACACTGACACACTCCTCTCCACAGTACCTCACCCCCCTCATCCTTCCATTCACTGTCACTTTACACTGACACTCCACACCTCATACCCACACTGACACACTCCTCTCCACAGTCCCTCACCACCCCCTTCATCCCCCCATTCACTGTCACTGTACACTGACACTCCACACCTCATACCCACACTGACACACTCCCCTCCACAGTCCCTCACCACCCCCTTCATCCCCCCATTCACTGTCACTGTACACTGACACTCCACAGCTCGTACCCACACTGACACACTCCTCTCCACAGTCCCTCACCACCCCCTTCAGCCTCCATTCACTGTCACTGTCACTCCACACCTCATACCCACACTGACACACTCCGCTCCACAGTCCCTCACCACCCCCTTCATCCCCCATTCACTGACACTGTACACTGACACTCCACACCTCATACCCACACTGACACACTCCTCTCCACAGTCCCTCACCACCCCCTTCATCCCCCATTCACTGTCACTGTACACTGACACTCCACACCTCATACCTACACTGACACACTCCCCTCCACAGTTCCTCACCACCCCCTTCATTCCCCCATTCACTGTCACTGTACACTGACACTCCACACCTCATACCCACACTGACACACTCCTCTCCACAGTCCCTCACCACCCCTTCACCCCAATTCACTGTCACTTCACACTGACACTCCACAGCTCGTACCCACACTGACACACTCCTCTCCACAGTCCCTCACCACCCCCTTCATCCTCCATTTACTGTGACTGTCACTCCACACCTCATACCCACACTAACACACTCCTCTCCACAGTCCCTCACCACCCACTTCATCCTCCCATTCACTGTCACTCCACACTGACACTCCACACCTCAAACCCACACTGTCACACTCCTCTCCACAGTCCCTCACCACCCCCTTCATCCCCATTCACTGTCACTTCACACTGACACTCCACATCTCATACCCACACTGACACACTCCTCTCCACAGTCCCTCACCACCTCCTTCATCCCCCCATTCACTGTCACTTTACACTGACTCTCCACACCTCTTCCCACACTGAGACACTCCTCTCCACAGTCCCTCACCACCCTCTTCATCCCCCCATTTACTGTCACTTTACACTGACACTCCACACCTCATACCCACACTGACACACTCCTCTCCACAATCCCTCACCACCCCCTTCATCCCCCAATTCACTCTGTACACTGACACTCGACACCTCACACCGACACTGACAGAATCCTCTCCACAGTCCCTCACCACCTACTTCATCCCCCATGCACTGTCAGTGTACACTGACACTCCACACCTCATACCCACACTGACACACTCCTCTCCACAGTCCCTCACCACCCCCTTCATCCCCCATTCACTGACACTGTACACTGACACTCCACACCTCATACCCACACTGACACACTCCTCTCCACAGTCCCTCACCACCCACTTCATCCCCTCCATTCACTGTCACTTTACACTGACACTCCACACCTCATACCCACACTGACACACTCCTCTCCACAGTCGCTCACCACCCCCTTCATCACCCCCATTCACTGTCACTTTACACTGACACTCCACACCACATACCCACACTGACACACTCCTCTCCACAGTACCTCACCACCCCTTCACCCCAGTTCACTGTCACTTCACACTGACACTCCACAGCTCGTACCCACACTGACACACTCCTCTCCACAGTCCCTCACCACCTCCTTCATCGCCCCATTCACTGTCACTTTACACTGACTCTCCACACCTCATACCCACACTGACACACTCCTCTCCACAGTCCCTCACCACACCCTTCATCCCCCATTCACTTTACACTGACACTCCACACCTCATACCCACACTGACACACTCCTCTCAACAGTCCCTCATCACCCCCTTCATCCCCCATTCACTGTCACTTTACACTGACACTCCACACCTCATACCCACACTGACACACTCCCCTCCACAGTCCCTCACCACCACCTTCATCCCCCCATTCACTGTCACTCCACACTGACACTCCACACCTCATACCCACACTGACACACTCCTCTCCACAGTCCCTCACCACTTCCTTCATCCCCCATTCACTGTCACTGTCACTCCACACCTCATACTCACACTGACACACTCCTCTCCACAGTCCCTCACCACCCCCGTCATCCCCCCATTCACCGTCACTTCACACTGACACTCCACACCTCATACTCACACTGACACACTCCTCTCCACAGTCCCTCACCACCCCCGTCATCCCCCCATTCACCGTCACTTCACACTGACACTCCACACCTCATTCATACACTCCTCTCCACAGTCCCTCACGACCCCCTTCATCCCCCCCATTCACTGTAACTTTACACTGACACTCCACACCTCATACCCACAGTGACACACTCCTCTCCACAGTCCCTCACCACCCCCTGCATCCCCCTTTCACTGACACTGTACACTGACACTCCACACCTCATACCCACACTGACACACTCCTCTCCACAGTCCCTCACCACCCCCTTCATCCCCATTAATTGTCACTGTACACTGACACTCCACACCTCGTACCCAGACTGACACACTCCTCTCCACAGTCCCTCACCACCCCTTCACCCCCATTCACTGTCACTTCACACTGACACTCCACAGCTCGTACACACACTGACACACTCCTCTCCACAGTCCCTCACCACACCCTTCATCCTCCATTCACTGTCACTGTCACTCCACACCTCATACCCACACTAACACACTCCTCTCCACAGTCCCTCACCACCCACTTCATCCCCCCATTCACTGTCACTCCACACTGACACTCCACACTTCATACCCACACTGACACACTCCTCTCCACAGTCCCTCACCACCTCCTTCATCCCCCATTCACTGTCACTTCACACTGACACTCCACACCTCATACCCACACTGACACACTCCTCTCCACAGTCCCTCACCACTTCCTTCATCCCCCCATTCACTGTCACTTTACACTGACACTCCACACCTCATACCCACACTGACACACTCTTCTCCACAGTCCCTCACCACCCCCTTCATCCCCCCATTCACTGTCACTGTACACTGACACTCGACAACTCACACCGACACTGACACAATCCTCTCAACAGTCCCTCACCACCCCCTTCATCCCCTATTCACTGTCACTGTACACTGACACTCCACACCTCATACCCACACTGACACACTCCTCTCCACAGTCCCTCACCACCCCCTTCATCCCCCATTCACTGACACTGTACACTGACATTCCACACCTCATACCCACACTGACACACTCTTCTCCACAGTCCCTCACCACCCCCTTCATCACCCCCATTCACTGTCACTTTACACTGACACTCCACACCACATACCCACACTGACACACTCCTCTCCACAATACCTCACCACCCCTTCACCCCAATTCACTGTCACTTCACACTGACACTCCACAGCTCGTACCCACACTGACACACTCCTCTCCACAGTCCCTCACCACCTCCTTCATCCCCCCATTCACTGTCACTGTCACTCCACAGCTCATACTCAGACTGACACACTCCTCTCCACAGTCCCTCACCACCCCCTTCATCCCCCCATTCACTGTCACTCCACACTGACACTCCACACCTCATACCGCCACTGACACACTCCTCTCCACAGTCCCTCACCACCCCCTTCATCCCCATTCACTGTCACTTCACACTGACACTCCACACCTCATACCCACACTGACACACTCCTCTCCACAGTCCCTCACCACCCCCTTCATCCCCCCATTCACTGTCACTGTACACTGACACTCCATCCCTCATACCCACACTGACACACTCCACAGTCCCTCACCACCCCCTTCATCCCCCCATTCACTGTTACTTCACACTGACACGCCACATCTCATACCCACACTGACACACTCCTCTCCACAGTCCCTCACCACCCCCTTCATCCCCCATTCACTGTCACTGTACACTGACACTCCACACCTCATACCCACACTGACACACTCCTCTCCACAGTCCCTCACCACCCCTTTTATCCCCCCATTCACTGTCACTCCACACTGACACTCCACACCTCATACCCACACTGACACACTCCTCTCCACAGTCCCTCACCACCCCCTTCATCCCCCATTCACTGTCACTTTACACTGACACTCCAGACCTGATACCCACACTGACACAGTCCTCTCCACAGTCCCTCACCACCCCCTTCATCACCCCTATTCACTGTCACTGTACACTGACACTCCACACCTCATACCCACACTGACACACTCCTCTCCACAGTCCCTCACCACCCCCTTCATCCACCTCATTCACTGTCACTTTACACTGATACTCCACACCTCATACCCACACTGACAGACTCCTCTCCACAGTCCCTCACCACCCTCTTCATCCCCCCATTTACTGTCACTTTAAACTGACACTCCACACCTCATACCCACACTGACACACTCCTCTCCACAGTCCCTCACCACCCCCTTCATCCCCCCATTCACTGTCACTGTACACTGACACTCGACACCTCACACCGACACTGATACAATCCTCTCCACAGTCCCTAACCACCCCCTTCATCCCCCATTCACTGTCACTGTACACTGACACTCCACACCTCATACCCACACTGACACACTCCTCTCCACAGTACCTCACCCCCCTCATCCTTCCATTCACTGTCACTTTACACTGACACTCCACACCTCATACCCACACTGACACACTCCTCTCCACAGTCCCTCACCACCCTCTTCATCCCCCCATTCACTGTCACTGTACACTGACACTCCACACCTCATACCCACACTGACACACTCCCCTCCACAGTCCCTCACCACCCCCTTCATCCCCCCATTCACTGTCACTGTACACTGACACTCCACAGCTCGTACCCACACTGACACACTCCTCTCCACAGTCCCTCACCACCCCCTTCAGCCTCCATTCACTGTCACTGTCACTCCACACCTCATACCCACACTGACACACTCCGCTCCACAGTCCCTCACCACCCCCTTCATCCCCCATTCACTGACACTGTACACTGACACTCCACACCTCATACCCACACTGAAACACTCCTCTCCACAGTCCCTCACCACCCCCTTCATCCCCCATTCACTGTCACTGTACACTGACACTCCACACCTCATACCTACACTGACACACTCCCCTCCACAGTTCCTCACCACCCCCTTCATTCCCCCATTCACTGTCACTGTACACTGACACTCCACACCTCATACCCACACTGACAGACTCCTCTCCACAGTCCCTCACCACCCCTTCACCCCAATTCACTGTCACTTCACACTGACACTCCACAGCTCGTACCCACACTGACACACTCCTCTCCACAGTCCCTCACCACCCCCTTCATCCTCCATTTACTGTGACTGTCACTCCACACCTCATACCCACACTAACACACTCCTCTCCACAGTCCCTCACCACCCACTTCATCCCCCCATTCACTGTCACTCCACACTGACACTCCACACCTCAAACCCACACTGTCACACTCCTCTCCACAGTCCCTCACCACCCCCTTCATCCCCATTCACTGTCACTTCACACTGACACTCCACATCTCATACCCACACTGACACACTCCTCTCCACAGTCCCTCACCACCTCCTTCATCCCCCCATTCACTGTCACTTTACACTGACTCTCCACACCTCTTCCCACACTCACACACTCCTCTCCACAGTCCCTCACCACCCCCTTCATCCACCCCATTCACTGTGACTTTACACTGATACTCCACACCTCATACCCACACTGAGACACTCCTCTCCACAGTCCCTCACCACCCTCTTCATCCCCCCATTTACTGTCACTTTACACTGACACTCCACACCTCATACCCACACTGACACACTCCTCTCCAAAGTCCCTCACCACCCCCTTCATCCCCCAATTCACTCTGTACACTGACACTCGACACCTCACACCGACACTGACAGAATCCTCTCCACAGTCCCTCACCACCCACTTCATCCCCCATGCACTGTCAGTGTACACTGACACTCCACACCTCATACCCACACTGACACACTCCTCTCCACAGTCCCTCACCACCCCCTTCATCCCCCATTCACTGACACTGTACACTGACACTCCACACCTCATACCCACACTGACACACTCCTCTCCACAGTCCCTCACCACCCCCTTCATCCCCTCCATTCACTGTCACTTTACACTGACACTCCACACCTCATACCCACACTGACACACTCCTCTCCACAGTCCCTCACCACCCCCTTCATCACCCCCATTCACTGTCACTTTACACTGACACTCCACACCACATACCCACACTGACACACTCCTCTCCACAGTACCTCACCACCCCTTCACCCCAGTTCACTGTCACTTCACACTGACACTCCACAGCTCGTACCCACACTGACACACTCCTCTCCACAGTCCCTCACCACCTCCTTCATCCCCCCATTCACTGTCACTTTACACTGACTCTCCACACCTCATACCCACACTGACACACTCCTCTCCACAGTCCCTCACCACACCCTTCATCCCCCATTCACTTTACACTGACACTCCACACCTCATACCCACACTGACACACTCCTCTCAACAGTCCCTCATCACCCCCTTCATCCCCCATTCACTGTCACTTTACACTGACACTCCACACCTCATACCCACACTGACACACTCCCCTCCACAGTCCCTCACCACCACCTTCATCCCCCCATTCACTGTCACTCCACACTGACACTCCACACCTCATACCCACACTGACACACTCCTCTCCACAGTCCCTCACCACTTCCTTCATCCCCCATTCACTGTCACTGTCACTCCACACCTCATACTCACACTGACACACTCCTCTCCACAGTCCCTCACCACCCCCGTCATCCCCCCATTCACCGTCACTTCACACTGACACTCCACACCTCATACCCACACTGACACACTGCTCTGCGCAGTCCCTCACCACCCCCTTCATCCCCCATTCACTGTCACTGTACACTGACACTCCACACCTCATACCCACACTGACACACTCCTCTCCACAGTCCCTCACCACCCCCTTCATCCCCCCATTCACTGTCACTCCACACTGACACTCCACACCTCATACCGCCACTAACACACTCCTCTCCACAGTCCCTCACCACCCCCTTCATCCCCCCATTCACTGTCACTGTACACTGACACTCCATCCCTCATACCCACACTGACACACTCCTCTCCACAGTCCCTCACCACCCCCTTCATCCCCCATTCACTGTCACTGTACACTGACACTCCACACCTCATACCCACACTGACACACTCCTCTCCACAGTCCCTCACCACCCCCTTCATCCCCCATTCACTGACACTGTACACTGACACTCCACACCTCATTCATACACTCCTCTCCACAGTCCCTCACGACCCCGTTCATCCCCCCCATTCACTGTAACTTTACACTGACACTCCACACCTCATACCCACAGTGACACACTCCTCTCCACAGTCCCTCACCACCCCCTGCATCCCCCTTTCACTGACACTGTACACTGACACTCCACACCTCATACCCACACTGACACACTCCTCTCCACAGTCCCTCACCACCCCCTTCATCCCCATTAATTGTCACTGTACACTGACACTCCACACCTCGTACCCAGACTGACACACTCCTCTCCACAGTCCCTCACCACCCCTTCACCCCCATTCACTGTCACTTCACACTGACACTCCACAGCTCGTACACACACTGACACACTCCTCTCCACAGTCCCTCACCACACCCTTCATCCTCCATTCACTGTCACTGTCACTCCACACCTCATACCCACACTAACACACTCCTCTCCACAGTCCCTCACCACCCCCTTCATCCCCCCATTCACTGTCACTCCACACTGACACTCCACACTTCATACCCACACTGACACACTCCTCTCCACAGTCCCTCACCACCTCCTTCATCCCCCATTCACTGTCACTTCACACTGACACTCCACACCTCATACCCACACTGACACACTCCTCTCCACAGTCCCTCACCACTTCCTTCATCCCCCATTCACTGTCACTTGTACACTGACACTCCACACCTCATACCCACACTGACACACTCTTCTCCACAGTCCCTCACCACCCCCTTCATCCCCCCATTCACTGTCACTGTACACTGACACTCGACAACTCACACCGACACTGACACACTCCTCTCCACAGTCCCTCACCACCCCCTTCATCCCCCATTCACTGACACTGTACACTGACATTCCACACCTCATACCCACACTGACACACTCCTCTCCACAGTCCCTCACCACCTCCTTCATCCCCCCATTCACTGTCACTGTCACTCCACAGCTCATACTCAGACTGACACACTCCCTCTCCACAGTCCCTCACCACCCCCTTCATCCCCCCATTCACTGTCACTCCACACTGACACTCCCACACCTCATACCGCCACTGACACACTCCTCTCCACAGTCCCTCACCACCCCTTCATCCCCATTCACTGTCACTTCACACTGACACTCCACACCTCATACCCACACTGACACACTCCTCTCCACAGTCCCTCACCACCCCCTTCATCCCCCCATTCACTGTCACTGTACACTGACACTCCATCCCTCATACCCACACTGACACACTCCACAGTCCCTCACCACCCCCTTCATCCCCCCATTCACTGTTACTTCACACGGACACGCCACATCTCATACCCACACTGACACACTCCTCTCCACAGTCCCTCACCACCCCCTTCATCCCCCATTCACTGTCACTGTACACTGACACTCCACACCTCATACCCACACTGACACACTCCTCTCCACAGTCCCTCACCACCCCTTTTATCCCCCCATTCACTGTCACTCCACACTGACACTCCACACCTCATACCCACACTGACACACTCCTCTCCACAGTCCCTCACCACCCCCTTCATCCCCCATTCACTGTCACTTTACACTGACACTCCAGACCTGATACCCACACAGACACAGTCCTCTCCACAGTCCTCACCACCCCCTTCATCACCCCTATTCACTGTCACTGTACACTGACATTCCACACCTCATACCCACACTGACACACTCCTCTCCACAGTCCCTCACCACCCCCTTCATCCCCCATTCACTGTCACTGTACACTGACACTCCACACCTCATACCCACACTGACACACTCCTCTCCACAGTCCCTCACCACCCCTTTATCCCCCCATTCACTGTCACTCCACACTGACACTCCACACCTCATACCCACACTGACACACTCCTCTCCACAGTCCCTCACCACCCCCTTCATCCCCCATTCACTGTCACTTTACACTGACACTCCAGACCTGATACCCACACTGACACAGTCCTCTCCACAGTCCCCTCACCACCCCCTTCATCACCCCTATTCACTGTCACTGTACACTGACACTCCACACCTCATACCCACACTGACACACTCCTCTCCACAGTCCCTCACCACCCCCTTCATCCACCTCATTCACTGTCACTTTACACTGATACTCCACACCTCATACCCACACTGACAGACTCCTCTCCACAGTCCCTCACCACCCTCTTCATCCCCCCATTTACTGTCACTTTAAACTGACACTCCACACCTCATACCCACACTGACACACTCCTCTCCACAGTCCCTCACCACCCCCTTCATCCCCCCATTCACTGTCACTGTACACTGACACTCGACACCTCACACCGACACTGACACAATCCTCTCCACAGTCCCTAACCACCCCCTTCATCCCCCATTCACTGTCACTGTACACTGACACTCCACACCTCATACCCACACTGACACACTCCTCTCCACAGTCCCTCACCACCCCCTTCATCCCCCATTCAGTGACACTGTACACTGACACTCCACACCTCATACCCACACTGACACACTCCTCTCCACAGTACCTCACCCCCCTCATCCTTCCATTCACTGTCACTTTACACTGACACTCCACACCTCATACCCACACTGACACACTCCTCTCCACAGACCCTCACCACCCCCTTCATCCCCCCATTCACTGTCACTGTACACTGACACTCCACACCTCATACCCACACTGACACACTCCTCTCCACAGTCCCTCACCACCCCCTTCATCCCCCATTCAGTGACACTGTACACTGACACTCCACACCTCATACCCACACTGACACACTCCTCTCCACAGTACCTCACCCCCCTCATCCTTCCATTCACTGTCACTTTACACTGACACTCCACACCTCATACCCACACTGACACACTCCTCTCCACAGTCCCTCACCACCCCCTTCATCCCCCCATTCACTGTCACTTTACACAGACACTCCACACCTCATACCCACACTGACACACTCCCCTCCACAGTCCCTCACCACCCCCTTCATCCCCCCATTCACTGTCACTTTACACTGACACTCCACACCTCATACCCACACTGACACACTCCCCTCCACAGTCCCTCACCACCCGCTTCATCCCCCCATTCACTGTCACTTTACACTGACACTCCACACCTCATACCCACACTGACACACTCCTCTCCACAGTCCCTCACAACTGCCTTCATCCCCCATTCACTGTCACTGTACATTGACACTCCACACCTCATACCCACACTGACACACTCCTCTCCACAGTCCCTCACCAACCCCTTCACCCCCCCATTCACTGTCACTTCACACTGACACTCCACACCTCATACCCACACTGACACACTCCTCTCCACAGTCCCTCACCACCCCCTTCATCCCCGCCCATTTACTGTCACTTTACACTGACACTCCACACCTCATACCCACACTGACACACTCCTCTCCACAGTCCCTCACCACCCCTTCACCCCCATTCACTGTCACTTCACACTGACACTCCACAGCTCGTACCCACACTGACACACTCCTCTCCACAGTCCCTCACCACACCCTTCATCCACCCCATTCACTGTCACCTTACACTGACACTCCACACCTCATACCCACACTGACACACTCCTCTCCACAGTCCCTCACCACCCACTTCATCCTCCATTCACTGTCACTGTCACTCCACACCTCATACCCACACTGACACACTCCTCTCCACAGTCCCTCACCACCCCCTTCATCCCCCCTTTCACTGTCACTCCACACTGACACTCCACACCTCATACACACACTGACACACTCCTCTCCACAGTCCCTCACCACCCCCTTCATCCCCCATTCACTGTCACTTCAGACTGACAGTCCACACCTCATACCCACAGTGACACACTCCTCTCCACAGTCCCTCACCACCACCTTCATCACCCCATTCACTGTGACTTCACACTGACACTCCACACCTCATACCCACACTTACACACTCCCCTCCACAGTCCCTCACCACCCTCTTCATCCCCCATTCACTGACTCTGTACACTGACACTCCACACCTCATACCCACACTGACACACTCCTCTCCACAGTCCCTCACAACCCCCTTCATCCCCCATTCACTGTCACTGTACACTGACACTCCACGCCTCATACCTACACTAACACACTCCTCTCCACAGTCCCTCACCACCCCCTTCATCCCACCATTCACTGTCACTCCACACTGACACTCCACACCTCATACCCACACTGACACACTCCTCTCCACAGACCCTCACCACCTCCTTCATTCCCCATTCACTGTCACTTCACACTGACACTCCACACCTCATACCCACACTGACACAACTCCTCTCCACAGTCCCTCACCACCTCCTTCATCCCCCCATTCACTGTCACTTTACACTGACTCTCCACACCTCATACCCACACTGACACACTCCTCTCCACAGTCCCTCACCACCCCCTTCATCCACCTCATTCACTGTCACTTTACACTGATACTCCACACCTCATACCCACACTGACACACTCCTCTCCACAGTCCCTCACCACCCTCTTCATCCCCCCATTTACTGTCACTTTACACTGACACTCCACACCTCATACCCACACTGACACACTCCTCTCCACAGTCCCTCACCACCCCCTTCATCCCCCCATTCACTGTCACTGTACACTGACACTCGACACCTCACACCGACACTGACACAATCCTCTCCACAGTTCCTCACCACCCCCTTCATTCTCCATTCACTGTCACTACACTGACACTCCACACCTCATACCCACAGTGACACACTCCTCTCCACAGTCCCTCACCACCCCTTCATCCCCCATTCACTGACACTGTACACTGACACTCCGCACCTCATACCCACACTGACACACTCCTCTCCACAGTACCTCACCCCCCTCATCCTTCCATTCACTGTCACTTTACACTGACACTCCACACCTCATACCCACACTGACACACTCCTCTCCACAGTCCCTCACCACCCACTTCATCCCCCCATTCACTGTCACTGTGCACTGACACTCCACACCTCATACCCACACTGACACACTCCCCTCCACAGTCCCTCACCACCCCCTTCATCCCCCCATTCACTGTCACTTTACACTGACACTCCACACCTCATACCCACACTGACACACTCCTCTCCACAGTCCCTCACAACCCCTTTCATCGCCCATTCACTGTCACTGTACACTGACACTCCACACCTCATACCCACACAGACACACTCCTCTCCACAATACCTCACCACCCCCTTCACCCCCCCATTCACTGTCACTTCACACTGACACTCCACACCTCATACCCACACTGACACACTCCTCTCCACAGTCCCTCACCACCCCCTTCATCCCCCATTCACTGACACTGTACACTGACACTCCACACCTCATACCCACACTGACACACTCCTCTCCACCGTCCCTCACCACCCCCTTCATCCCCCCCATTCACTGTCACTCTACACTGACACTCCACACCTCATACCCACACTGACACACTCCTCTCCACAGTCCCTCACCACCCCTTCACCCCCCCATTCACTGTCACTTTACACTGACACTCCACACCTCACACCCACACTGACACACTCCTCTCCACAGTCCCTCACCACCCCCTTCATCCCCCCATTCACTGTCACTTTACACTGACACCCCACACCTCATACCTACACTGACACAGTCCTCTCCACAGTCCCTCACCACTCCCTTCATCCCCATTCACTGGCACTGTACAATGACACTCCACACCTCATACCCACAGTGACACACTCCTCTCCACAGTCCCTCACCACCCCCTTCAGCCCCCATTCACTGACACTGTACACTGACACTCCGCACCTCATACCCACACTGACACACTCCTCTCCACAGTACCTCACCCCCCTCATCCTTCCATTCACTGTCACTTTACACTGACACTCCACACCTCATACCCACACTGACACACTCCTCTCCACAGTCCCTCACCACCCACTTCATCCCCCCATTCACTGGTCACTGTGCACTGACACTCCACACCTCATACCCACACTGACACACTCCCCTCCACAGTCCCTCACCACCCCCTTCATCCCCCCATTCACTGTCACTGTGCACTGACACTCCACACCTCATACCCACACTGACACACTCCCCTCCACAGTCCGTCACCACCCCCTTCATCCCCCCATTCACTGTCACTTACACTGACACTCCACACCTCATACCCACACTGACACACTCCTCTCCACAGTCCCTCACAACCCCTTTCATCCCCCATTCACTGTCACTGTACACTGACACTCCACACCTCATACCCACACAGACACACTCCTCTCCACAGTACCTCACCACCCCCTTCACCCCCCCATTCACTGTCACTTCACACTGACACTCCACACCTCATACCCACACTGACACACTCCTCTCCACAGTCCCTCACCACCCCCTTCATCCCCCATTCACTGACACTGTACACTGACACTCCACACCTCATACCCACACTGACACACTCCTCTCCACCGTCCCTCACCACCCCCTTCATCCCCCCCATTCACTGTCACTCTACACTGACACTCCACACCTCATACCCACACTGACACACTCCTCTCCACAGTCCCTCACCACCCCTTCACCCCCATTCACTGTCACTTCACACTGACACTCCACAGCTCGTACCCACACTGACACACTCTTCTCCGCAGTCCCTCACCACCCCTTCACCCCCCCATTCACTGTCACTTTACACTGACACTCCACACCTCACACCCACACTGACACACTCCTCTCCACAGTCCCTCACCACCTCCTTCATCCCCCCATTCACTGTCACTTTACACTGACACCCCACACCTCATACCTACACTGACACAGTCCTCTCCACAGTCCCTCACCACTCCCTTCATCCCCCATTCACTGGCACTGTACAATGACACTCCACACCTCATACCCACACTGACACACTCCTCTCCACAGTTCCTCACCACCCCCTTCATCCCCCATTCACTGACACTGTACACTGACACCCCACACTTCATACCCACACTGACACACTCCTCTCCACAGTCCCTCACCACCCCCTTCATCCCCCCCATTCACTGTCACTTTACACTGACACTCCACACCTCATACCCACACTGACACACTCCTCTCCACAGTCCCTCACCACCTCCTTCATCCCCCCATTCACTGTCACTTTACACTGACTCTCTACACCTCATACCCACACTGACACACTCCTCTCCACAGTCCCTCACCACCCCCTTCATCCACCCCATTCACTGTCACTTCACACTGACACTCCACACCTCATACCCACACTGACACACTCCTCTCCACAGTCCCTCACCACCCCCTTTATCCCCCCCATTCACTGTCACTTCACACTGACACTCCACACCTCATACCCACACTGACACACTCCTCTCCACAGTCCCTCACCACCCCCTTCATCCCCCATTCACTGTCACTGTACACTGATACTCCACACCTTATACCCACACTGACACACTCCTCTCCACAATCCCTCACCACCCCCTTCATCCCCCCATTCACTGCCACTGTACACTGACACACCACACCTCATACCCACACTGACACACTCCTCTCCACAGTCCCTCACCACCCCCTTCATCCCCATTTACTGTAACTTCACACTGACACTCCATACCTCATACCCACACTGAAAGACTCCTCTCCACAGTCCCTCACCACCCTCTTCATCCCCCCATTTACTGTCACTTTACACTGACACTCCACACCTCATACCCACACGGACACACTCCTCTCCACAGTCCCTCACCACCCCCTTCATCCCCAGTCAGTGTCACTGTACACTGACACTCCACACCTCATACCCACACTGACACACTCCTCTCCACAGTCCCTCACCACCCCCTTCATCCCCCCATTCATTGTCAGTGAACACTGACACTCCACACCTCATACCCACACTGACACACTCCCCTCCACAGTCCCTCACCACTCCTTTCATCCCCCGTTCACTGTCACTGTACACTGACACTCCACACCTCATCCCCACACTGACACACTCCTCTCTACAGTCCCTCACCACCCCTTCACCCCAATTCACTGTCACTTCACACTGACACTCCACAGCTCGTACCCACACTGACACACTCCTCTCCACAGTCCCTCACCACCCCCTTCATCCCCCATTCACTGTCACTGTACACTGACACTCCACACCTCATATCTACACTGACACACTCCCCTCCACAGTCCCTCACCACCCCCTTCATCCCCCCATTCACTGTCACTGTACACTGACACTCCACACCTGATACCCACACTGACACACTCCTCTCCACAGACCCTCACCACCCCTTCACCCCCATTCACTGTCACTTCACACTGACACTCCACAGCTCGTACCCACACTGACACACTCCTCTCCACAGACCCTCACCACCCCCTTCATCCCCCCATTCACTGTCACTTTACACTGACACTCCACACCTCATACCCACACTGACACACTCCTCTCCAAAGTCCCTCACCACCCCCTTCATCCCCCATTCACTGTCACTGTACACTGACACTGCACACCTCATACCCACACTGACACACTCCTCTCCACAGTCCCTCACCACCCCCTTCATCCCCCATTCACTGTCACTGTACACTGACACTCCACACCTCATACCTACACTGACAGACTCCTCTCCACAGCCCCTCACCACCCCCTTCATCCTCCATTCACTGTCACTGTCACTCCACACCTCATACCCACACTGACACACTCCGCTCCACAGTCCCTCACCACCCCCTTCATCCCCCATTCACTGACACTGTACACTGACACTCCACACCTCATACCCACACTGACACACTCCTCTCCACAGTCCCTCACCACCCCCTTCATCCCCCATTCACTGTCACTGTACACTGACACTCCACACCTCATACCTACACTGACACACTCCCCTCCACAGTTCCTCACCACCCCCTTCATTCCCCCATTCACTGTCACTGTACACTGACACTCCACACCTCATACCCACACTGACACACTCCTCTCCACAGTCCCTCACCACCCACTTCATCCCCCCATTCACTGTCACTCCACACTGACACTCCACACCTCATACCCACACTGACACACTCCTCTCCACAGTCCCTCACCACCTCCTTCATCCCCCCATTCACTGTCACTTTACACTGACTCTCCCACACCTCATACCCACACTCACACACTCCTCTCCACAGTCCCTCACCACCCCCTTCATCCCCCATTCACTGTCACTGTACACTGACACTCCAGACCTCATACCCACACTGACACACTCCTCTCCACAGTCCCTCACCAACCCCTTCATCCCCCATTCACTGTCACTGTACACTGACACTCCACACCTCATATCCACACTGACACACTCCTCTCCACAGTCCCTCACCACCCCCTTCACTCCCCATTCACTGTCACTTCACACTGACACTCCAGACCTCATACCCACACTGACACACTCCTCTCCACAGTCCCTCACAACCCCCTTCATCACCCCCATTCATTGTCACTTTACACTGACACTCCACATCTCATACCCACACTGACACACTCCTCTCCACAGTACCTCACCACCCCTTCTACCCAATTCACTGTCACTTCACACAGACACTCCACAGCTCGTACCCACACTGACACACTCCTCTCCACAGTCCCTCACCACCTCCTTCATCCCCCCATTCACTGTCACTTTACACTGACTCTCCACACCTCATACCCACACTGACACACTCCTCTCGACAGTCCCTCACCACACCCTTCATCCACCCCATTCTCTGTCACTTTACACTGACTCTCCACACCTCATACCCACACTGACACACTCCTCTCGACAGTCCCTCACCACACCCTTCATCCACCCCATTCTCTGTCACTTTACACTGACACTCCACACCTCATACCCACACTGACACACTCCTCTCCACAGACCCTCACCACCTTCTTCATCCCCCATTCACTTTGCACTGACACTCCACACCTCATACCCACACTGACACACTGCTCTCAACAGTCCCTCATCACCCCCTTCATCCCCCATTCACTGTCACTTTACACTGACACTCCACACCTCATACCCACACTGACACAGTCCCCTCCACAGTCCCTCACCACCACCTTCATCCCCCCATTCACTGTCACTCCACACTGACACTCCACACCTCATACTCACACTGACACACTACTCTCCACAGTCCCTCACCACCCCCTTCATCCCCCCATTCACTGTCACTTCACACTGACACTCCACACCTCATACCCACACTGGCACACTGCTCTGCACAGTCCCTCACCACCCCCTTCATCCACCATTCACTGTCACTGTACACTGACACTCCACACCTCATACCCACACTGACACACTCCTCTCCACAGTCCCTCACCACCCCCTTCATCCCCCCCATTCACTGTCACTCCACACTGACACTCCACACCTCATACCGCCACTGACACACTCCTCTCCACAGTCCCTCACCACCCCCTTCATCCACATTCACTGTCACTTCACACTGACACTCCACACCTCATACCCACACTGACACACTCCTCTCCACAGTCCCTCACCACCCCCTTCATCCCCCCTTTCACTGTCACTGTACACTGACACTCGATCCCTCATACCCACACTGACACACTCCTCTCCACAGTCCCTCACCACCCCCTTCATCCCCCATTCACTGTCACTGTACACTGACACTCCACACCTCATACACACACTGACGCACTCCTCTCCACAGTCCCTCACCACCCCCTTCATCCCCCATTCACTGACACTCTACACTGACACTCCACACCTCATTCCCACACTCCTCTCCAGAGTCCCTCACCACCCCCTTCATTCCCCCCCATTCACCGTAACTTTACATTGACACTCCACACCTCATACCCACACTGACATACTCCTCTCCACAGTCCCTCACCACCCCCTGCATCCCCCTTTCCACTGACACTGTACACTGACACTCCAAACCTCATACCCACACTGACACACTCCTCTCCACAGTCCCCTCACCACCCCCTTCATCCCCCATTAATTGTCACTGTACACTGACACTCCACGCCTCATACCTACATTGACACACTCCCCTCCACTGTCCCTCACCACCCCCTTCATCCCCCCATTCACTGTCACTGTACACTGACACTCCACACCTCATACCCACACTGACACACTCCTCTCCACAGTCCCTCACCACCCCTTCACGCCCATTCACTGTCACTTCACACTGACACTCCAGAGCTCGTACCCACACTGACACACTCCTCTCCACAGTCCCTCACCACACCCTTCATCCTCCATTCACTGTCACAGTCACTCCACACCTCATACCCACACTAACACACTCCTCTCCACAGTCCCTCACCACCCCCTTCATCCCCCCATTCACTGTCACTCCACACTGACACTCCACACCTCATACCCACACTGACACACTCCCCTCCACAGTCCCTCACCACCTCCTTCATCCCCCATTCACTGTCACTTCACACTGACACTCCACACCTCATACCCACACTGACACACTCCTCTCCACAGTCCCTGACCACCTCCTTCATCCCCCCATTCACTGTCACTTTACACTGACTCTCCACACCTCATACCCACACTGACACACTCCTCTCCACAGTCACTCACCACCCCCTTCATCCCCCATTGACTGTCACTTCACACCGACACACCACACCTCATACCCACACTGACACACTCATCTCCACAGTCCCTCACCACCCCCTTCATCCCCCCATTCACTGTCACTGTACACTGACACTCGACACCTCACACCGACACTGACACAATCCTCTCCACAGTCCCTCACCACCCCCTTCATCCCCCATTCACTGTCACTGTACACTGACACTGCACACCTCATACCCACACTGACACACTCCTCTCCACAGTCCCTCACCACCCCCTTCATCCCCCATTCACTGACACTGTACACTGACACTCCACACCTCATACCCACACTGACAAACACCTCTCCACAGTACCTCACCCCCCTCATCCTTCCATTCACTGTCACTTTACACTGACACTCCACACCTCATACCCGCACTGACACACTCCTCTCCACAGTCCCTCACCACCCCTTCATCCCCCTATTCACTGTCACTGTACACTGACACTCCACACCTCATACCCACACTGACACACTCCCCTCCACAGTCCCTCACCACCCCCTTCATCCCCCCATTCACTGTCACTTTACACTGACACTCCACACCTCATACCCACACTGACACACTCATCTCCACAGTCCCTCACCACCCCCTTCACTCCCCCATTCACTGTCACTTCACACTGACACTCCACACCTCATACCCACACTGACACACTCCTCTCCACAGTCCCTCACCACCCCCCTTCATCACCCCCATTCACTGTCACTTTACACTGACACTCCACACCACATGCCCACACTGACACACTCCTCTCCACAGTACCTCACCACCTCTTCACCCCAATTCACTGTCACTTCACACTGACACTCCACAGCTCGTACCCACACTGACACACTCCTCTCCACAGTCCCTCACTACCTCCTTCATCCCCCCATTCACTGTCACTTTACACTGACTCTCCACACCTCATACCCACACTGACACACTCCTCTCCACAGTCCCTCACCACACCCTTCATCCACCCCATTCACTGTCACTTTACACTGACACTCCACACCTCATACCCACACTGACACACTCCTCTCCACAGTCCCTCACCACCCCCTTCATCCTCCATTCACTGTCACTCCACACTGACACTCCACACCTCATACCCACACTGACACACTCCTCTCCACAGTCCCTCACCACCCCCTTCATCCCCCCATTCACTGTCACTCCACACTGACACCCCACACCTCATACCGCCACTGACACACTCCTCTCCACAGTCCCTCACCACCCCCTTCATCCCCATTCACTGTCACTTCACACTGACACTCCACACCTCATACCCACACTGACACACTCCTCTCCACAGGTCCCTCACCACCCCTTTCATCCCCCCATTCACTGACACTGTACACTCACACTCCACACCCCATTCCCACACTCCTCTCCACAGTCCCTCACCACCCCCTGCATCCCCCCATTCACTGTCACTCCACACTGACACTCCACACCTCATACCCACTCTGACACACCCTCTCCACAGTCCCTCACCACCTCCTTCATCCCCCCAGTCACTGTCACTTTACACTGACTCTCCACACCTCATACCCACACTGACAGACTCCTCTCCACAGTCCCTCACCACCCTCTTCATCCCCCCATTTACTGTCACGTTACACTGACACTCCACACCTCATACCCACACTGACACACTCCTCTCCACAGTCCCTCACCACCCCCTTCATCCCCCCATTCACTGTCACTGTACACTGACACTCGACACCTCACACCGACACTGACACAATCCTCTCCACAGTCCCTCACCACCCCCTTCATCCCCCATTCACTGTCACTGTACACTGACACTCCACACCTGATACCCACACTGACACACTCCTCTCCACAGTCCCTCACCACCCCCTTCATCCCCCATTCACTGACACTGTACACTGACACTCCACACCTCATACCCACACTGACACACTCCTCTCCACAGTCCCTCACCACCCCCTTTAACCCCCTATTCACTGACACTGTACACTGACACTCCACACCTCATACCCACACTGACACACTCCTCTCCACAGTACCTCACCCCCCTCATCCTTCCATTCACTGTCACTTTACACTGACACTCCACACCGCATACCCGCACTGACACACTCGTCTCCACAGTCCCTCACCACCCCCTTCATCCCCCCATTCACTGTCACTGTACACTGACAGTCCACACCTCATACCCACACTGACACACTCCCCTCCACAGTCCCTCAGCACCCCCTTCATCCCCCCATTCACTGTCACTTTACACTGACACTCCACACCTCATACCCGCACTGACACACTCCTCTCCACAGTCCCTCACCACCCCCTTCATCCCCCTATTCACTGTCACTGTACACTGACACTCCACACCTCATACCCACACTGACACACTCCCCTCCACAGTCCCTCACCACCCCCTTCATCCCCCCATTCACTGTCACTTTACACTGACACTCCACACCTCATACCCACACTGACACACTCATCTCCACAGTCCCTCACCACCCCCTTCACTCCCCCATTCACTGTCACTTCACACTGACACTCCACACCTCATACCCACACTGACACACTCCTCTCCACAGTCCCTCACCACCCCCTTCATCCCCCTATTCACTGTCACTGTACACTGACACTCCACACCTCATACCCACACTGACACACTCCCCTCCACAGTCCCTCACCACCCCCTTCATCCCCCCATTCACTGTCACTTTACACTGACACTCCACACCTCATACCCACACTGACACACTCATCTCCACAGTCCCTCACCACCCCCTTCACTCCCCCATTCACTGTCACTTCACACTGACACTCCACAGCTCGTACCCACACTGACACACTCCTCTCCACAGTCCCTCACCACCTCCTTCATCCCCCCATTCACTGTCACTTTACACTGACTCTCCACACCTCATACCCACACTGACACACTCCTCTCCACAGTCCCTCACCACACCCTTCATCCACCCCATTCACTGTCACTTTACACTGACACTCCACACTCATACCCACACTGACACACTCCTCTCCACAGTCCCTCACCACCCCCTTCATCCTCCATTCACTGTCACTCCACACTGACACTCCACACCTCATACCCACACTGACACACTCCTCTCCACAGTCCCTCACCACCCCCTTCATCCCCCCATTCACTGTCACTCCACACTGACACCCCACACCTCATACCGCCACTGACACACTCCTCTCCACAGTCCCTCACCACCCCCTTCATCCCCATTCACTGTCACTTCACACTGACACTCCACACCTCATACCCACACTGACACACTCCTCTCCACAGTCCCTCACCACCCCTTTCATCCCCCCATTCACTGTCACTGTACACTGACACTCCATCCCTCATACACACTCTGACACACTCCTCTCCACAGTCCCTCACCACACCCTTCATCCCCCATTCACTGACACTGTACACTCACACTCCACACCCCATTCCCACACTCCTCTCCACAGTCCCTCACCACCCCCTGCATCCCCCCATTCACTGTCACTCCACACTGACACTCCACACCTCATACCCACTCTGACACACTCCTCTCCACAGTCCCTCACCACATCCTTCATCCCCCATTCACTGTCACTTTACACTGACACTTCACACCTCATACCCACACTGACACACTCCTCTCCACAGTCCCTCACCACCCCCTTCATCCTCCATTCACTGTCACTGTCACTCCACACCTCATACCCACACTGACACACTCCTCTCCACAGTCCCTGACCACCCCCTTCATCCCCCCATTCACTGTTACTGCATACTGACACTAAACACCTCATACCCACACTGACACACTCCTCTCCACAGTCCCTCACCACCCCCTTCATCCCCCATTCACTGTCACTTCACACTGACACTCCACACCTCATACCCACACTGACACACTCCTCTCCACAGTCCCTCACAACCCCCTTCATCCCCCCATTCACTGTCACTTCACACTGACACTCCACACC